>NC_044395.1:48608070-49858070 GCF_006542625.1 Nomascus leucogenys
AAACCTAATTAGGTTTCCATCTTATATCATGAGTGTTCTCTGGATTTTATGGAAAAAAATAGAATTCATATCAATACAGTAAATATTAATTTTATCTGTTTTGAACAAAGTACATTTTAAATTATCTGAAACCCTCCCTCACCACCCTGGCAGTCACTTATTCATACATCTGGCAACCACATCACCTTGAACTTCTCTTTCCTCTTGATGACATTTGTTATTTGTCATCTCTTAACAGAACTTGAGCTGGAATTCTAGTGCTTTAAGAGACTCTCATTAAATTACTGTTGAAAGAACAAATAAATATTTTGAACTAATAATGAAATATGTTGCCAATTATTTGGTAGACAACATACAGCATAAGTCAAGTGTGTATTACATATAAAGCATCCCTAGTCTAAAAATTTGAAATCCATACTGCACCAAAATTCAAAACTCTTTGAAGGCGACATGATGTCACAAGTGGATAATTTCACACCTAACCTTATGTGATGAGTTACAGTCAAACACAGTCAGAACCTTGTTTCATACACAAAATTATTAAAAATATTATATAAAATTACCTTCAGGCTGTCTGTATAAGGTGTATTTGAAACATAAGTGAATCCTATGTTTAGATTTGGGTCTCATTTCAAAAATATCTCACTTACGTATATGTAAATATTCCAAAAATGGTTCTATGCATTTCTAATAAGGGATACTCAACCTGAATATATATAAAGAGCACAGATAAAATGCTCTACTATGGTCCAAAATGTGTCAGCCACAATGAAACCCCACAGAGCTGATCTCACTGGCACTGTGGCACCCACAAAGCTATAAATTTTGATTATTTTCCTAGAGTTGACAATTGTCTAATTGTTTTATTCCTTTGGTATTTTGATCTCCTTTATTAACTTTTCCCAAGCACTTCAACAGAATCATCGAAATCTCTCAGTACTATTTATCATATTGGTAAACTCACTGCATAACTCCTTCTGGAATCCTCTATCATCATGTTACAATCTTTTTTTTTTTTTTTTTTTTTTGAGACGGAGTCTTGCTCTGTCGCCCAGGCTGGAGTGCAGTGGCGCAGTCTCGGCTCACTGCAAGCTCCGCCTCCCGGGTTCACGCCATTCTCCTGCCTCAGACTCTCCGAGTAGCTGGGACTATAGGCGCCCGCCACCACGTCCGGCTAATTTTTTGTATTTTTAGTAGAGACGGTGTTTCACTGTAGTCTCGATCTCCTGACCTCGTGATCCGCCTGCCTCGGCCTCCCAAAGTGCTGGAATTACAAGCGTGAGCCACCGCGCCCGGCCATGTTACAATCTTAAGTGGTTTCTGTCTGTGCCTTTCACACAGCTTCTATGCAGGATAAGTGGAAGATTTACCCTGAAACTTCTCTCCAGAATCCTCCTGAGGATTATCTGTCCCTTTCTTTTTATGTCTCTTGTTTATAGATGGGATATTTTCCTTTCTGCCAGCTTATGTTTTCCTTCATGAGAAGCATATCTTCTAATAACGTATTGAGAAAGAGAGATGAAGGAATGACCCTTCTGAGACTGCTTGAATAGCAATGCCTCTATTATATCCTTATGCTTGATTTTTTAGGAGTTGAGGTACAGAACCATAGATAAGAAATTATTTTCCCATAGAATCTTATAGTATTGTTCCATTTCTGTCAAGCTTTGGCATTAATATTGAGCATTTAAAATTACCTAATTTCAGTTTCAGTGCTGATTTTTCTCTCTGGAAGGTTGTACATATTTCCTTAATATTTGATGTTCAAAATTTTCATGATGATATGTCTTGGCCTGGGTTTTTGTTTTTGTATTTTTATTGTTTTGCATTTTTGTTAGAGACCACGTTTGTTTACTCAGAAACGGTTATTTCGGCCGGGCACAGTGGCTCACGCCTGTAATCCCAGCACTTTGGGAGGCAGAGGCGGGCGGATCACGAGGTCAAGAGTTTGAGACCATCCTGGCCAACATGGTGAAACCCCGTCTCTACTAAAAATACAAAAATTAGCCGGGTGTGGTGGCAGATGCCTGTAGTCCCAGCTACTTGGGAGGCTGAGGCAGGAGAATGGCATGAATCTGGGAGGCGGAGCTTGCAGTGAGCCGAGATGCCGCCACTGCACTCCAGCCTGGGTGACAGAGCGAGACTCCATCTCAGAAAAAAAAAAAAAAAAGAAACTGTTATATCATTCCTTGATAATTTCATTCCCAATAATCTCTCTCTTTTCTTTCTGGAAAGTAGTATATTAGTCAGATTTCATAGATTGAACCTCAAATTCAGTGTTTTTCAAAGTTTATCATGCATTAGAATCACCTGGAGGCTTCCTCATACAGATTGCTGGCTTCACTTCCAGCCACTGATTAAGTTGGGATGATGGTTGAGAATTTCCTTTTCTAACAAGTTTATGGCTTACTGCTGCTAGATATCCTTTGAGAACCACTGTTCTAATCTCTTCTTTTGGTAACTTTTGTTTTTCACATCATTTTCTTTTTGTTCCCCTCTCGGAATTAATACCTACTCATTATTGTCTCAATTTTTGGTCAGATTTTAATTTTAGCTATAATATATTTAATTTTCTAAAGCTGTTTTGTATTTTATGGTTAAGGAAATAATATAATATTTTTAAAAATAGAAGTATAATTTACATAAATATAGATATCAAATATATAATTTCATGAGATCTGACGACTATGTATGTATCTAACCAACATCCTGATCACAAAATAGAATTTTTTCTTTCTCCTGAAAGTTTCCGTGCCCACTGCCAGTCATTCTTCCTGCCCACATGTCACAACTCTCCTGATTTACATAACCATAGATTAGTTTGTACGTGAATTTCATATACATGGAAACATATATTATGATCTCTTTTGTGTCTGACTTCTTTACTCAATGTGTTTTTGAGGTTCATCCATATTGTTTCATTTACAGTGGTTCATTCCTTTGTATTCCTGAGTAGTATTCCATTATTTAAATACAATACAACTTATCTATCTTTCCAGTTGATACATTTGAGATCTTACCCCTACCCCTAGTTTTTGGCTATTGTAAATAGGGCTTTTATAAGCAATATTGTACATATATGTTGTGGACATATGTTTTTATTTCTCCTTAGAGTAGAATTTCAGGCTTGTTGGGTTAGGAGTATATTCAAACTTATAAGAAACTGCCAAAGAGTTTCCTGAAATAGTTGTATCACCTTATGCTTTCACCAGCAATCTATAGGAATTCTTGTTACGTATCTGACACTTGATGTTTTCATTATTTTTATTTTTAGCATTTCTAGTTATTGTGAAGTGGTATTGCATTGTTATTCTAATTTGCATTTGGCTAATAATTTATAATTTAAGATTTTCTCATGTAATTTTTGATCATTTAAATATCTTGTTTGATGAAGTATCTGTCAAAACTTGTGGCAACTTATTGATTTGCAGAAATTATTTCGCTATTTAGGATACAAATTATCTTTCAAATATAAGTATTGTATGTACTTTTTCGCTATTTAGGATACAAATTATCTTTCAAATATAAGTATTGTATGTACTTTTTCTCAGACTATGAATTGTCTTTTAATTGTTAACAGTGTCTTTCATGAAAGTTTTAAATTATGACAGAATGAGAAAAATTAATTCTTATGTGTATTGCCTTTTGTGTACTAAGAAATCTTTGCACCCAAATTGTAGACATTCTCCCAAATTTTTATCTGAATGGTTTATAATTTTAGTCCTTATATTTAGTTCTATAGTGTAATTTTATCTTTTTATTTATAATTTTTACATAATTGTACATATTTATGAGGAACAACAGGATGTTTTGATACATGTATAAATTGTGTAATTATCACATCAGGGTAATTAGCATATCCAGCACATTAAACATTTATTATATCTTTGTGAAAAATTTATTATTTCTTTGTGAGATGATTCAAAAACCTCTCCTTTAGGTATTTTGAAATATACAATACATCAGACTATGCAATAGACTGACAGAACTTATTTTTCGTATCTAATTGTAGCTTTGTCCCCATTGACCAATCTCTAACCATCACCCACCCTCACCCTAACCCTCCCCATCCTCTGATAACCACTATTCCACTCTCTACTTCTGTGAGGACAACTTTTTAGATACCACATATTATTGAGATCATGTGATATTTGTCTTTCTGTGACTGGCTTGTTTAACTTAACATATTGTTATTCAGGTTTATCCACGTTGCCACAAATGACAGTATTTCATTTTTTATGGCTGAATAGCATTCCACTGTGTAGATGTGTATATATATCATATACGTTATATGATGTGTATATATATCATATACGTTATATGATATATTCTTTATCCATTAATCTGTTGATGGATATTTAGGTTGATTACATATCTTGGCTATTGTGAATACTGCAGCAATAAACATGGATGTGCAAATATCTCTTCAACATACTGATTTCATTTTCTTTGAATATATACCCAAATGTAATGAGATTTCTGGATCATATGGTGGTTCCATTTTTAATTTTTTGAAGAAACTCCATACTGTTTTTCATAATGGCTGTGCTAATTTACATTTTCACCATCAGCGTGTAAGGATTCCCTTTTCACCACATTGTTGCTAACATTTATCATATTTCGATTTTTTAAAAATTGTCATTCTGACTGGAGTCAGGTGATATTCTAGTTTTGATTTACATTTTCCTGGAGATTAATAATGTCAAGCATTTTTTTTTTATTTCTGTTGGTCATCTGTATGTCTTCTCTGAAAAAAATGTCTATTCAGGTCCTTTGCGCATTTTTTGTTGCATATTTTGTTGTTGAGCTGTTTGAGTTTTTTATATATTTTAGATGTTAGCCTCTTATCAGATGTATAGTTTGCAAATATATTCTTCTATTCTGTCAGTTGTCTCCAAAACAGCATGGCTCTGTCATAGAAACAGAAACATAGACCAATGGAACAGAATATAAAACTGGAAATAAACCCAAGCATCTATATACAACTGATATACAACAAAGATGTCAAGTACATGCAATGGGGAAAGGACAGTTTCCTCAATAAACAGTGCTGGGAAAACTGGATATTCACATACAGAAGAACAAAACTAGACCCTTATCTCTCACCATATACAGAAATTAACTACTAAAAATGTATTAAAGGCTTAGACGTAAGACCCGAAACTACAAAACTACTTGCAAAAAACAGGGAAAACTCCACGATATTGTTCTAGGCAAGGATTTTAAAAATAAAACCTCAAAAGCATGGGCAAGAAAAGGAAATACAGACAAATGGTATCATATCAAATTTTAAAAAAAACTTCTGACAGCAAAGACAGCAATGAACAGAGCAAAGAGACAACCTACAAAATAGGTGAATATATGCACAAATTATGATCTAATTTTAATAAAAAACAATTTCTATATGTAGTTTGACGTAGGAGTGAAGCTCATTGCTCATTTATATTTAAAATGGGTTTCCAGTTGTAGGATCTTTTTTTAGTGGTTCTTATTTCCTTCATTGGATTGCCTTGTCACTTGTTGAAAAGCTATTGACCACATATATATGACTTTATTTCTGGAGTCTATTCTGTTTCTTTCCACTAATCTGTATGTCTATCTTGTACCAAATTCCTACTGTCTTCATTGGCTTTACGGTAATCTATGTAATCTGGTAGTGTGAATTCTCTGAGTTTATTCTTATTTTCCAAGAATGTTTTGTTATTCTGAGTTTTTATTTTCTTGATTTTCCATAGAAGTGTTATGAGTAAGTTGTTGATTTCTACCAAAAAGAAGCTTATTGAATCTTGTTTAGGATTACATTAGATTCATCAGTTGCTTTGGGGAAAATTTACATTTTATAAAATTATCCCTTCCAATTCATGAAAATTGTACAAAGCCCTTTTTATTTAGGTATACTTTAATTTCTCTGGAATATTTTGTTTTGTCTGCAAAGGTCTTGAACATTTTTGTTCAATCTATCCCTGTAGGTTTAGTATTTTTGATCATATTCAAAATAAAACTTTATAAAATTTATTTTTCCAATTGTTCGGTGTAGGAATATAGAAATGAAATAGATTTTTGTATATTAACCCTTATCCTGAGACCTCACTAAATTCACTTACTACTTGTAGTAGTTTTATTTCCTTTGAGTTTACTTCAAAATTTTTATGTGAATAATCATGTCCTATGTAAATAAAGATAATTTTGTTTCTTTGTGTTCAAACTCTGTACTTTTTACATATTTTTCTTCTTCTTTTATGCAATGACTATCTAGGACCTTCAACCATGTTTTCTGGAAGGAGTGAGTACCAACAATGCTTGCCCTGCCCATAGATGGATAGCGTTTGATCCTTCAACATTAAGTGTGATATAAGTGTAATGTTTCTTGTAGGTTTTTCATAGTTGTCCTTTATGATATTGAGGAACTTTCCTTATATTTCTAGTTTTTTGATAGAATTGATACTGAATTTGTAAAATGCTTTTTTTGTGTGTGGTGATCCTGTTGCTCTTGATTTTGTTATTGTGATAAATTATACTGATTGATTTCCAAATGTTATATCAAACTTGCATTCCTAGGATAAATCTCACTTGGTCAAAATATATCATTCTTTTTGCAAATTGCTGTAATCAATTTGCTATTTTATTAAAGACTTTTTAAATCTGTATTAACGAAGAATGTATGTCTTTTCATCTGTATTCATGAAGGATGTGTGTCTCTAACTATGAGGCAATTGTTCTATAAGTAATATTTTATCAATATTTTAATAATTGATAAAACAAGGTTTCATAAAATTAGTAAAAAACCTGATTTTCTTTATTTTCTGAGAAGGTATATATATACCTTCTCTTTATATATATATATATTATATATACAAATATATATAATATATATGGAAGTTGTGTATATATATATATGGAAGGTGTATATATATATGGAAGGTGTATATATATATGGAAAGTGTATATATATATTGAAGATGTATATATATATATATATATATATATATATATATGTGGAAGGTATATATGTATATACACACACACATATACACATACCAGACTTTTTTGGGGGGGAAATTTTTTGTTAATTCTATTTCTTTCACAGCAGTAGGGTTATTTGGAGTCTATGTTTTGTGTTGACTTTAGTATGTGTATTTTTCAAACAGTTGATTAATTTTGTTTAAGAGATTGATTGTTCTTGTAACGTTTGTTTTAATCTTTTAAATGCCGTTTTAATCTCTAGTGGGATACCCTATTTTATTCATGACATTGCAAATTTGTGTTGTTTCTCTTTTTTTCTTTGATCAGTCTTGATATGGGTGTATCAATTTATTATTCTTTTGAGGAGCTATTGGCTTTTTTGTTATACCTCTTACTACATTTTTAGTGGCTGCTCTAAGAATTATAACATACTTCATTTATTATAGCATATTTAGAATTAAGGATTTATAGAAAATGAAGGAATCTCTCAATAATTTTATTTAATCGATACTTTTTGTCATGTATTTTATTTCTGCGTATGTTATTAACTTCACAATAAAATGTTACTAAGCAGTCAGTTGTCTATTAAAGATTGTTAGGAGAAGAAAAAAACATACATAGTCTTGCATAGTTACCCGCATATTTACCATGTTAGTCATCTCCATTTCCTGTTGTAGTTCTGATTTTTTATCTGGTATTATTTTCATTCTGTCTGAAAAGTTTTCCTTATTTCTCGTAGTACAAGTTTGCTGGCAAATAATTATTTCAGCTTCGTTACCTGAAAATGTCTTTAATTTTGTCTCATCTTTGAAAAACATTTTGGCTGAATGTAGAATTCTGGATTGTAGTGGGCTGAGTCGTATCCTCCCAAAATTCATGTGACCTGGGACCTCAGAATGTGACTTTCTTTGGGAATAGTTTCTTCGCAGATGCAACTAATTGGGGATCTGCAGATAAAATCATCTTGGATTTAAGATGAGCCCCAAATCCTATGACTGACTTCCTTATCAGAAGAGGAGGGGATGCAGAGAAATACACAGAGAAGAACACCATGTGAAGATGGAGGCAGACATTGGAGTGAGGTGTCTATAAGCTAAGGAATGCCAAGGATTCCTAGCAATCACCTGGAGCTAGGAGAGAGGCATAGAACGGCTTTTCCATTATCCCCTCCAAAAGGAACCAACCCTGCCAACACCTTGGTTTGAGATTTCTCCTTCAAGAACTGTGGCCATCTGTTGTGTTAAGCCACCCAGTCTGTGGTAGTTTGTTACGGTAGGCCTAGGAAATGAGTTCGTTGCTCTAAAGAGTTTTGTTTGTTTGTTTGTTTGTTTTATCTCTGAGTGCTTTTAAATGGTTAAACCTTTTTTTTTTTTGATCACCATTTTTTCTGATTTGAAGACAGCTGTAATTTATATAATAATCCCTCTGTATATAAAGTATCATTTCCCTTTGGCTGCTTTTCAGCAGGCTTGGTTTTCAGCAGATTTAAAAAAAAATCCTACTATGATTTTTTGTATTTATATTTTTAGGTATTTTCTGAGCTTATTGGGTGTGTAGGTTTACAATTTTTGCTATATTTGAGGGAAAATTCAGAAATTATTTCTCCAAAAACTTTTCTCCTGAACTATTCTCTATCTTATTTTTCCTGAGGTTTTATTGCAATATATTAGACTATTTTAACACCTCACAAGTCACTGAGGTTTTTGTTTTTTAAAAAGTCTTATTTTGCCTCTTGTTGAGATTGGATACTTCCAATTCATGATCCTTTATTTTTCAATATCAAATCTGCTGTTAAGCCCAACCTATGATTTTTTTTTTCTTTCAGGGTTATTGTTTTCAATTCTTTTAAAGTTGTAGTTTTCATTTCCATTTGGTTCTTTTGTTCTTTTAGTTTCTATTTTTCTGTGGAGCTTTGCCATATGTTCTCTCCTTAAGTACTTGTAGCTTCCTTAAGTATTTGAGAACATATTTACATCAGCTTGTTTTATTTTCTGCAAATTCTAATAACTGGATCATTTTGATATCTGTATCTCCTGACTTCTTTTGCTTGATTATGGATCTCATTTGCCTACTTCTTTGACTATCTCACAAATTTTTATTTTATTTTGGACAATTGCTGATGATACATTGTAAGGGTATTGAGTTATGTTTTTAAAAAGTGCTTGTTTTTTCTTTCAGAATACAGGTAAAGAATGATCGATTTTATTGATCATGTCAGGCTTGGGTTTATTCTTTGTTTGGATGAACTATTTTAATTTTAGACATAGGGAAAATCTCTCAAAATAGGGCATGGGGTTACTCTTAATGTGGAGCCTTCCTGAGATCTCAAATGAATGAGCAAGGTGTTCACCAAGACTTCTTCACTCTAACCTGGATTGGTCCTCCAGTATATTCCGGCGTTGAATGACCTATGGCATTTTCATTTAGGTCTCTGCCCTGCATCAGCTTCTCTCTTTTGGGATTCACAGGGTCTCATTTTTCACATGTGTAGCCAGTCTTTGATGAGGTCTGGTGAGGTAAACAGACAGGCTTCTGAGTACCCTCCACACTGCAGCTTTGTCCTGTCTAGTAACCTACCCCAAAATTTCAGCCATTTCAGAAGCCCTCTTCACTAACTGATTCTTTGGCTAGCAAGACTGCCATACTCTGCCTGGTCTCCAGCACCGTAGACAGGGGTGTACCCCCAGACCTAGAACACTGGCACATGTGCTCTCTCTCTCTGTGCTTCTCTCATTTCAAAGCTCACAGTACTGAGCTGCCTATGGTCCGATTCTTGAAGACAACTGCTTCATGTGTTGTGTCCACTTCAGAGTTATTTGCATCAGGTGGGCAAGTCTTACGCAGCTATTCCTTCATGGCAAGAATCTAGAGAACTAAAATTCTAATTTTTTTATCTGATAATTATTATAGTAGTCTTTTATTTAATGGACAAAATATGTTCTCTTACTTCTGTGGAGGTATAAATGATCATTTGCTTGTTTATTTAGCTCCCTACATTTTCTTTCTTTCCTTGTGTATTAGTCCATTCTCACACTGCTATAAAGAAATACCTGAGACAGGGTAATTTATAAAGAAAAGAAGTTTAATTGGATCACGGTTCCATGGACTATACAGGAAGCATGGCTGGGGAGGCCTCAGGAAACTTACAATCATGGTGGAAGGGAAATAGGCAGGTCTTACATGGGCAGAGCAGGAGGAAGAGAGGAAAGCAGGAAGTGCTACACACTTTTAAACAACCAGATCTCAAAAGAATTCACTCATTATCACAAGAACAGCAAGGGGGAAACCTGCCCCCATGATCCAATCACTGCTTACCAGGCCCATCATCCAACACTAGGGACTACAATTTGACATGAGGTTTGAGTGGGGACACAAGTCCAAACCATATTACGTTGGTATTTCCTTTTTACTTTTTTAAAAAAACTATACGTATTTTGGTTTCTGACTTAGGAGGTTACCTCAAATATATACGTAAAAAAATATTCAAAAAGCTGTCTGGAAACTTCGTTGCAAAGACAGAAGTTGTTCAATGATATAACTCACCATAAAGTGATTGACTAGGGGAATTAGCTGCTTATTGATGAACTTCCAGAGGTCAGTAGGTGTGGGTCTATTGTACTTCAGAGAGGATTCCTTTAAATCTGTTAATGTGGAAAAAAGCAAGAACTGCTATCTAATTGGAGCAAGCATATGTTTTATATCTCTGTTCATTCAGTATAGTCTCTATTGTACCTAATACCAGGGCTTATAAGCGTGGATGTCAGTGCTCTGTAAAGTGAGTGAGTATATTCTGATTCTCCCCACTGTTTGAAAGATTTCACTTATTTCTCCCCATGTTCAATACTGTGTTTCACTTCTGCAATCAGCTATAACTGACAGATACTTTTATGTTCAAATGTTTTAGATAACAAACTATTTTTGGCAAAGGTAGAGGAGGTGTAATCACCTTGCTCTATGTGGGCTAAGGAAGGCGTCCTGAAGTGTGGGGCACCTTATAAATATTTTCAATCGTTTCTTTTACTTTTGGCTCCATACTATTTTCAAGCCTTAAGACATAACTGGCCCTTACTGTTTCCATGGCACTCTGTAATGCAGAGAGGTGAATCATCTTTCTTACTGAACTTTCTCTGAAGGAAAGTTTCCATCTTCTGTGTACAGCTACATCAACAACTGTTAATATGTTTACATTCCATGTACCAGAATAGTGGAGTCAATTCAGGTGGATTGTTGCCTCCTTTTTAAATAGCTTTAAAAAAGAAAAAACCCTTTTACACATATTTTAGTGAGATTTCAAGAGGGCATAGCAATGAACATGTGCATTCTGTCTACCACATTGAGCAAAAACATTATTGTTTTAGAGTAGAGCAAAAGTAATACTGTGAGGCATAGACAGAGAAGGATGTAATCAAAGGTGGTTCTTTAAAATTTTTATTTAAGCTTATTCTTCCAACAATATCTTGTTCCCACACTCACTCCTCCATATATTAGAACCTGGTTATGCCTCTGTCTAGCATCAGCATCTCTTGCCTTTCACTCTGTATCTATAGAACTTTAGTGAAAAGAAGCTGTTAGCATCCAGTGGCCTTAAACAAACACATTGTGTCCCTGTTAGCAGGTCATAAAGGCAAGAGTGGGAGCGGCAAGGAGAGAAAAAGTGAACAGATGTGACGGGAAGGGAGGTCATTTTCCCTGTACATTCTGAGCTGCACATTAGTCCAGGTTCCCTCCAATTTGCAGACATATTAGTGGCAGCCTTGCCATTTCCAAACATTAAAACACAATTTGCAGGGCTCTCTGTTGTCTTTCCTGACTTTATTTCAACAAAATAAACTCATCTGGAAACACCCTTGAATGTTCTTCCTGCCTCATTACAGCTACATCAACACTTCAGCATTCTGGGACTGCCCTGCCTGCCTCCCCCTTCTCTGCCAGAGTGTCTCATAGCCAATTAAATCCACTGTAGCTCAGCTCTGAGATCTAGTCTTTGCTCCCTTATTGCTTTTCAATAGCTTGAAATCTACTCAGCTGAAAAACCAAACTGATAATCAGGCAGGAATCATCACTGGAGTGAAATTATGGAAGAACTGTGCAATGCTGAAGACTGCCCCACTGGAACGTGGCCCTAGATGTAAAATGAGCCTTTTTAGTACCCATCTGAGAGCAGTCATGACTTCCTATCCTCGGGTGTTGTCTTTGTTTTTTAAATCCCAGAGCTCTAGAGTGACATTTAGCTGCTGCTCAGGGACTCCTTTTGTCCCTTGCCATCTCACACCAGCATTGTGTAAATGTTTGTCTCAGCATTCAAGAGGAAAAGGAGTAACAGAAGCCCCAAACGTAAGGCTCAGTGGTAACATCTGAAGTCAGCTGTCAGCTTGCAGCTCCCTAACTCTTCACCCATCAGCTCTGCTTCCTCTGCAAGTCCCAGCTTAATTATATTTTCATATTTATACAATGCCCCAACTATCACTCCTTCACCCTAGCGCCCTTCTCCAACTACCTGGAGAATGTCAGAGGTGGAACGGATATTGGAGATCATCAGTTTAAGTCTTTCATTTTAAAGAATTAGAGAAAACACAAGAAATGACTTTTCTAGGATAACAGAAAGTCTATGCTCTGGCTAAGGTAGGAATGTGTACCCCATGCCTAGGGAGGGAACTTGGATGAGGTATGTGAGGCAGTTGGGCACAAAATGTAAGAGAGAACAAATAAACTCAGAAATTAAGATAACTAATACTTCAATGCAATATTTTTTAAAAAGCAAAATTAGTACAAAACACTCCTTGAAGAACAAAATATCATAATATGAAATAAAGGCAGAATCTAACAGGGCTAAGATTGGGGGGAGGTGAGTGAGGCAGGCCTGTACAAATACAGGGCTGGACCCTGATTTTACTTAAAATTTTGATATTTTGTTTTTTATGGATTTATTTTGCATTTTAATTTTTAAAATACCACATTAAAATATTATTTTCTAGATTACTGAGATTGTGTCCCCTTCAATTTTGCTCCCCAGGTGAGTGCATACTTGCTTTACATAGCTCCAGCTCTGTTTCTGATTCTCAGACTAGTTCTACTTCTGAGCCCATTTGGCCTGACTTTTCCGTGTCAATCTTCTCACTTTGAATCTCTTGATTCTGCCGTCATTGGTCTCACAACTTTTACTCTTCCCACTGAACCTGACTGACTTATTTATTTGGACCTTGGTTATGCAGGTTTCTATATGGCTTGGCTACCTGCTTACTGAACCCTACCTCTCCTCAAATATGGGGCTCTTTCTCCTTCTCTGGTTACTGCTGTATATATAGGAGCTTAAAATCTCCAGAATCCATTGTTGTGTCACCACAGAAAGAAAAACAAAATTGCCAATTCTAAAAGCTGTTACCTTTTTGCTAGGCTATGCTAACTAATGGAATGGGGTAAAGAACCAGAAAACCAAACATGGAGAGTAAGATATGTGTTAGAAATGTGTCTGTTCTATACTAAAATTCTAGTTTATTTTAGATAAATATAATTTCCCGACACAGACCTGATACATTGTAGCTCCGAGGTCTATTTCCAGGCTCCTTGATCTTCACGTTGCATTATTTTGACTTGCCTCTTTGGATGTTCCAAAATTTTGATAATTGAATAATAGTAGTTAAATTATAAATTAAGGAGCTTTTGAAATCATTTTTGCTCAATGCCCTAGACATCATTCTTCATGTCTAACATTGCTTTAGGTAATACAGCTATATACCATGTAGCGTTTGAAGAATACCGTTTTTAAATGGTCAACCTACTGCCAACTTCATCGTGATAATTTATGTTGTTAACAAATATTTACTTTAGGAATTAAGGATATATTTGGATATGGAAGTTTTCATTCACGTACTCTGGGTAGGGGTGGGATGTGTGTGGTTATTTGGAGAAGGATTGGCCAACTGTGCCAAAGGATGATGATGGTTGTGTAAGATGAGGATCTTCTACTGGAATTGAGTAATATCAAGTTGGAAAAGGCCCTTACATCATAATTTTTTATTGTTAATGTAATTTGAAGGTATTGTAACTTTTTGTCTTCTCCCTTATCTCCAAAGACTCATGTCAAAGACCATAGGAAAAAGATCAAGAGTGAGTCAAAGAGCCTGTTTAACACATATCCTTAGATACCAATTAATCAGAGCCTAAAGACAAGGTACACAGGATATACTGCGTAGTGATGAAGTCTAATCTTTTAGTGTAACCATCACCCAAATAATGTACATTGTACCCATTAATTAATTTCCCATTCCTCACCTGCCCCCCATCCTCCTACTGTTCTGAATCTCCAATGTCTTATTATTCCACATTCTGTGTCCAGGTGTACACATTATTTAGCTTAGGGGGCCCATATTTTTTGGTTAAATTACTATGCCATTTTCTTAAGCAATTCTGCTCAAAATATCAATTCTTTGTTACAAGTCTGCAATAAAATAAGAAACTTGTGTTAGTATGCAAGTCAATAACATAACTAAGCATGCTGCTTTGTCCAGATAGTTATTTTTCTTAGCCAGACATTCTCAGTGAAGAAAGCAGTATTGTGAACTCCACTGTGGTGCAAGCTCCTTATCTCCTTGTGTACTGCAAGGAGTAATACTGCTAGAATTATTGTTGGTATCTGTACACTTGAAGCTGACTCACCACCGCTATTTCTGTGTTCCAGTCTATGGAAAGATGTTTATGGCATACAACTTCCTTCTAAGAGCCCCAGAAGTGTCCATATTACTTCTGATCACTTCTCTTTGACCACAGTTTAGTCACACTGCAACACCTAGAAGCAAGGGAAGCTGGAAAATGTAGTCTCTAGCTAGGTGCTATGTGCCCAGCCAAACCTTGAGTCCTAATACTAAACGGAAAAAGGAAAATGAATATGGAGGACAATTAACGGCCTCTGAGACACCACATTTTACTCCCTTACTGTTGGGCCATGAAATGGCTGAAACCAGTAAGGACCTGGAAACCAAATTTATAACATAAAAAGTAAAATTAAAATGTGCAATAGAAAAAAATGTCTGTTTTGGGGAAATTAAGAAGGTACAAAGAATAACATCTCTCTTTATTTTTCTAAAGTTATAAACCATTTGAAAATAAGCCAAATAATACAAACAAGAGGCCATATATCAACTTTATTACTGAAAAAGAATATACTGGAGAATGTGGCTTTATTTGTAGGCAAATGTACTTTCAATAAAGAACCTCAGAATAAGAAGACATACCCATCCAGTGAGAGGCATGGCTGGACTGCTAAAGGTAGTGTCCCATACACATCTAACACCTCCCGCATGCCATCCCCAACCCTCCCACCCACCACAGGGCATTTCCTATTATGCCTATTGAAAGACTGGGCAGACCTCAGCACATGATCTCTGAAGACAACATTATTTTCGAAAGAGAAAAGAAAAAACTGAGATGAGCTCACTCATTTTATTCCTTCTCAGTTTTCCAATGAAATCAGTCACTTCCTCTTCTTTGGAGAGGATTGCTTGATAGGCAGGAAGGTCAGTAGTGTTACATTAACAACTCCCTCCACCTAGAAGGAAACACTGGAAGTGGAGAAGAGGCATTCCTCACCCCTCACATTGCCCAGCTTTTCGTTCTGTTAATATATTGCACTGGACTTAACCATTAAGCTTATGACCAATCTGTGGGATCACTATCTTCTTCATGTATGCAGATCCACCATCTCTAAGGATAGTCTTGTTTTTTCACTGTTATGAAGATATTTTAAATTATTAACCACTATTTACAAAAAATATATTATCCTAGACCCATCAGTGGGCAGTACAGCTATTGACCCCAGAAGGCTCTGAAATTGGTCCAAACCACACATTAATTGATTTCATTTCAAGGCAATTATTTTCCACTCAAATTTATTCAGCTATTTTGCTCAGCATAGTCAATTCATAGGTAATTTAAAGAGATAAAATAACAATATTACAATAATAATAAAATGCCAAGATAGAAGTGCTGCAAATTTAGATACAAATGCTTCTCAAAATAGGGTGACAAATAAAGGTGGAAATATAAATCTCTTTGTAGGTTGAAGTCAAATGACATTAAAGTTCAAAGGAATTAAATTTGAAAATCAAACTATTTGACTGCCTTCATTATTTCCTCTCCAAGTTAATATTCAGCTTAATCTCAGCCAGAGGGATTATCCATGCCTGGCTGGAGTTAGGATTCCTTCAGTAGCTGAAGCCAGGCAGGCTTCCACAGGAATGATTGTGAGTCCTTTGGGACCTTAGAAGCTTTATTTGTTCAATGCAAAGCTCTTATAAGCCTCTCTTTTGAGAAATCCAAAGAGGTAACAGAACATACATGATCATCACAGCACTGTCTCACACCCAATAAATTTTGAAAATGATCCAATTCCCAGACCCTAGAGAAACTATCTCAGATAAAATTATGTACTTAATGTTGCCAAGAATTACAGCAGGGACTTGATCGAGTCTATATAAAGGAGGAAAAATGGAGAAAAGGTTTTCTGTTTTGGGCTAGAGACAATGCCAGTCATCTGGTACTTTGTCCAAAAATCTATGACCTGTGCTTTGTAAACTCAAAAATGGGGTTAATTTTAGCATTATTGATTTACTATATGGGGCGGGAGGAAATTACTGAGACAAACTGTCTCCTCTCTTACATGTTGCATTTCAGGCATTGCTGCTTTCTTGCAAATTTAGGAATATATATTTATATCCCCTGTCATAATGGAGATGCATTTTCCCTACCATCTGAGTACCTTAGAAAACCTCTTTATTGCCATTTCTCTTTTCCCTTGGAGCCCAGTGTTTTCATCTCCTAGTGCTGAAATGGGTATGGGCTGTGTCTAGTGATACAGCACCAATACTCCTCTACATGTAAATATAATAGTTTCAGACTTGATCCAATGTTCTTGTGGCGCAAAATTGCTTAGGCTTAAAAGCCCTCCCCCTATGAAGGGGAGGGGTTCTTACTTATATGAAATTAACCTGTCCTGATCCACATTTTCTTAGGCTACTATCATCTGGTTGAGGTTCCTCCAGCCTATATTTTTGGTAATTGCGGCTGGTGCCTTTGTGGATGTCTGAGTGCCCTTATCCCCTGTCTTCGCTGAACCTGAGACCTAAAACTTTTTCTTGAGGTCCTTTGCCTGTACCTTTCCTGGGCTTGAGGTCTATCCATTTCAAGAGTTACTGAGGCCCACAACACACACCTTTGCTGGGCACTTGCTTTTCCTTAAAATAGGCAGATAGATGCATTGTTTTCTTAAGGCAGAGCATGTTTAGTTCCCTCTATAAAAGCATAAACCACTTGCTTGAGGTCAAAGCTGCCTTAAGCTGTCTTAACCCATAATGGACAAATTCCCACTTCCATTTACCTTAGGCCTAACTCCATCTGCCCTGGTTAAAACAGCTAAAAGTTAAACTAATACCTATAAAAACTGGCTGCATTGTTTCCTGCAGCCCATTGACGTCTTTGCCTTGGGCATATCAAAATGCTCGGGTAGTTCACATGTGTTTTGTCCCAAACCATATTTCACCGTGTAGGTCCCAATTGTCCTGATCAATGTAGTATATTATAACACTTCTTTGTAAAAACTTTCTTTCACCCCTCCATACCCCACAGGAATAGAGCCTGACCCTATAAACCCTAAAGAGTGAAGGAGTTGAGTGGAGTGTGTGAGAAGTTTTCTCTTGAGGGAAAAGTAAATGAACACAAACTGGGAACATGTACATGATTCCTCTCTCAAATTCAGTCATCATCGAAGAGCGATAGCATGAAAAAAGGCCAAGGGTTTCAGGAGTGTTCCCTTTTTATGAAAGGCAATCTCCAGAGTGGAGAATTATCATTCTACTCTAAAAACAGTCTGCCCTTCCCAAGAACAGTAATCCTTTTTTTTTTTTTTTTTATTGAGACACATTAACAGATGATGTTTACCTGAGATCTTGAAATTGACTAATAGTTGTGGCATAGTTGCAACAGGCTGTAGGTTATGCACACTGCTGATTCTCTAGTACAGTAGTTCTCAACTGAGGGTGATTGTGCCTCCTTCTAGGGGACATTGGATGTGTCTGGAGACATTTTTGGTTGTTACAACCTGAGGCCCATGCTAGCAGGTAGAGGGCAAAGATGCTGCTAAACATCTTATAATGCACAAAACAATCCCATACAACAAAGAATTATCTGGCTGAATATGTTAACAGTGCTAACTAAGGCTGAGAAACTCTGCTGTAGATGTAACTTCACTTGTTTGTTTCCAAGTCAAGGAAACATATTGGGATGCAAGTGAGCGAGAAAGCTGTTAATGTATAGATAACATAGAAACTCTGCTGAAAATTTTTTTAGTGAAATAAATAATTTATAAATTATGGTGGTCTGTTCTGCTACAACATATGTTTTTGTAATTGAATTAAATTAGTCCATGTGTGATTGTAAATAGAGGAATAATGCCAGGAAAATGTGGAAGTAATTTTTTTTAATTTTTTTTTCCTAGCCCGTTAGTGTTTTATACCACCAAGTGACCACAGCGGGACCCAGAAGGAGGAAGCAGGTAATACCATATGCAAGATGTATTTCTCATTGATTAATTGGTTGTTAAATGGGCTCAATTCTCTTCTCCCTTCCTCTATTTATACCTATTTACAATGTCGTTTTGCACTTTGTAGCTCCTATCATGATGAACTGAAGTCTATTTCCACACCCCTTGAATATGAATTGGCTTTGTGACTTGTTCTGGCCAATCAACAGGGGCAGAATTAATGGCCTACCAGTTTCAAGCCTAGGCCTCAAGAGACCTTCCACAATTCCATTTGTTCAATTGGAACTGTATGACCATTATGTGAATAAGTCCAGACTAACCGGCTAAAGATTTAAAAATTCCTTCAAGCAGAGAATATCACACCAGAGTTCTTTCTTCATTAGCAAGGCTACTGCTGACCTGCTAACTGATCACAGATGCAAGGGTCCTTGCATCTCCTGATGAGATCAGTCAAGGCTAGCTCAGATCAGTAAAACCAGTCAGCTGACCTATAGACACATTAATAAATGGTGGTGTTTTAAGTTACTACATTTGGGGAGGTTTGATATGCAGCAGTAGATAACTGATATAAAAGCCATAATTTCTTCTTGGCTTATTTTTGCCACATGCTCCATTTTTGGAGGACTTATTGAACAGTTAATTTCGATTTTTGTGTGTTTTTCCCTTATCTCCAAACTTAGTAGAATCTACCATTACTTAAACTTTATTCCATCAGATCACCTTTAGTGAGCGGTGGCTCATGCCTATAATCCCAGCACTTTGGGAGGCCCATGTGGGTGGATCACGAGGTCAGGAGTTCAAGACCAGCCTGGCCAACATGGTGAAACCCTGTCTCTACTAAAAATACAAAAAATTAGCCAGGCATGGTGACAGATGCCTATAATCCCAGCTACTTGGGAGGCTGAAGCAGGAGAATCACTTGAACCCAGGAGGCGGAGGTTGCAGGGAGCCGAAACCATACCACTGCACTCCGGCCTGGGCAACAGAGCGAGAATCTGTCTCAAAAGAAAAAAAAAAGAAAAAAAGAAATATATAGCCATATTTAGCTATCTCTTTACGTATTAGGAATTTAACATGATGTTTTAACTCTGCTTGTATTTTTATTACATGTTTCATTATTATTTTTGTTAGTGCTATGGTTAAAATGTTGCATAGACTTTGAGTGTTCTGTCCCACTCCTAGGTTTTCTATAGTCCTATTATTTTAATTTGCGATTTTGTAGAATCTAAGGTTTCTTAGAACTGTGTGTATATGTTGCATTATAGGCAACAGAAATGCCCACATTTTTTGAGAATCATATTATTTATGCCTTACTCACAACTGATTCTTAATCACTTGTGTACCAAGACATAAGATTAGGAATATTGCTCAGGCCACTCTGGAGGATCAAAGAAGCACCTAAACAGAGGGATCTGTGGATATGTTTATTTCTGTTTTGGGTGTGTGTCAACATGTGAGTGTTTGTATGTATGTGTGTATTATATGTGTGAGTTGGTAGAAAATTCAGAGAATTAATATACTGTTACAGTTTTTATAACACTAATATGTTCCCAGGATGTTTAATGCAACTTATATTGAATTATTATAAATAGCTAAAATAATAAACACTGTGGTTCATAAATAGCTCTGCATTTTATCAAGGACTTTTATATCATAGTCTCATCTTTAGTCCTCATGGCACCCCTGAGATACAGGTACTATTTTTTAATTTTTAAAAATTTGATTGTAAATCAACAAATAATTGTACACATTTTGGGGGCACAAAGTGATGTTATGATATATGTATATAATGTAGAATGTTTAAATCAAGCTAGTTAATATGACCATCACTTCAAATACTTATTTTTTTTGTGGTGAAAACATCTAAAATTGACTCTCTTAGCAATTTTGAAATATACAATACAGCAGTCAGCACGCTGTGCAATAAATCTCAAAAAATTTATTTCCCCCGTCTGAAAAATTTTTCAGGGGAGTTTCAGTGCTATCCATATATTAACTGCATTCTCATTCACTTGTATTTCAATATGTTTCTTTGACTTGGATTACTATATATTAGTTGAAATCTTAAGGCGTTTCTTTTCTAAGAGAGAAAGAAACTGAGTATATATCAATTTATAGCAAACTTCCATCTTCATATCCTTTGACCAGCATATCCTTCTTCCCCCCTCCGGTAACCACCACTCCACTCCTTGTCTGAGGTGAGGTTCACTTCAATTTTTTTAGATTCCACTTCATATAAGTGAGATCATGTGGTATTTGTCCTTTTGTGCCTTGCTAATTTTACTTAGCATAATGTCCTGCAGGTTCATTCATGCAGTCACATATGACAAAGTTTCCCTCTTTGAATTCCATTGTATAGATGAGGAAAAGGAAAGTGGACTGGGTTTACTGCTCCAGGTAGTACATGCCAAATTGGGGATTTTTTTAAAAGATCCTTGTTTTCCTACTCCGTCACACCAAGATGTCTTCTTTCGGAAAAGGGCAAGAGTGGAAATCTTAAGGCATTCCTTTTCTGAGAGAGGAAGGGAGGATAAATCAATTTATAGAGAACTTCCATCCTTACTTTATAATGTAGTCCTAGTAACAAACATAAAATTGGTAATTAGGTAACTTTTTTTATAGATAAGGAAATAGACACAGGTAACAGTCCTAAGATCAAACCAGGACCAATAGGAAAGCTTTCTGAATGGGGAGTAGGTTCTTTCTCACTAAAGTCTTGATCCTCTTTTATCCTCAGTGTCTCATTTTGCACAATATTTTAGTAAACCTCAAGTCTTCTTGGAAAAAAATGAAGGCATAAATCTGACATAAATAATGCAGCCCTACTATTTAGATAGCCCATGACACATTTTCTCTTAGAGCTAAAGACAATTCCCAAGAGTGTAGTATTTGGTCTGTGGCTACCCAACAGTGATTCTTCAGCTCATGGCGTGATGTCCCTGCTACTGTTGGCATCCAGGCTTGGTTTCTAGGACTTTAGTTCCTGGGTACAGAACCATTCCTCTCTTCAGGATATACTAGAGTCAGCTTTAATGTAAAAAGGAAGGATTGACTTTTGGGGAGAAAATCAAATCTAGTTGCAGTTGTCTTTGATTTTTAGATTTGGGTCTCAGATGGGTTTATTGAGATCCTGATATTGGGGGATGAATACTGTCAGCACACTGGGTTGTTCCAGCATGCAGAATGCCACAGCTGGCCACTTGCATGGCTGTGATACTCTGTAGAAAATACTCTGGCACCTCCACATGTCCCCCAGCCAGCTCAGGACACTGATGTCAATCACTTCATCACAGCATTATATGGATCACACAATCTCTCCTTAAACTTGTTATTTTTAAGCATTCACTGGGGCCATGATATTCTGAGGTTAGTCCTTAGGAACTTTCAAATTATTAGACAAGACAAATTATTACTGAATGTCCTCAGCCTTTACTCTGGCTAGGATCAAAATGTTCTCCACAACTGCTTCAGCCCAGCATTCTAGCTGAAAGGAGGTCCAACGCCACAAGTGTCATTAGGTTTTGGAGCAGGCAGAAGGGGGCCAGAAAGACTTGAAAATTTTATTTTATTCTAATAGGCACAGCATGAAAAGAGACATTGAAATGGAATAATTAAAAATGCTAGGTTTAAAGTTGCCTTTTACTTCCCTTCAATATGCTGTGAATTCTCTGTTCAGGAATGATTTGTCTTCATTCCCTTCCTTAGGCCTTTCTTCCTTTACATGAGTAATCTCTCCTATTTACTGAGTCCATCCTCCACATGACATCTTTAGTTTTTACTTAATGTGTCTGTAAGGCATTACTATGCTACAAAGGGGCAAAACAGGCTTAGGGATGTCTGGGTAGATTTCGGCTGGTCCAGCTCAATAGGAGGTTAGATTTTAGTACATCTAGGGAAAGGAGTCAGTGAATATCTTTTAGGCACTCCTTTATGAACAGTGTTTACTTTATAAAAGTATCAAAGAGCTATTATTCTGAAGTTATGTAACCGAAATGCAAGTTAGCCACTAACCTTGTGCAGAGTACAAGTAACAAGAATGAAGTCTGGTATAAAGAAAGTAACCTCAGTTTCCTCATACATGAAAAGCATTGTTTAAATTACCTCATAAAGTGTGAGGATCAAATCTGATAATGCATGTAACACTTAAAACAGTGCATGACACACAATAAATGCTGGCTCTTATCATTATTGTTATCAGCATTGTCATGATTCAGTTCTTCCTCCCTTTGCTTCAGTCATGCCCAGGGCTTCTGTCCTTTGAATGTTAAAGTCTTATTTCTCCCATTTTTTTGTCTTCCATCTCTGTTTAAGGAGTTACTGTCAGTGATACTCAAAATGTGGTCACTAGACAGGCAATCTCAGCATCATATGGGGGCTTGTTAGAACTGCCAATTCTTAGGTTTGGCCCAAGACCTCCTTGATCAGAGTCTGTAGGGAAGGGGCTCAGGAATCTGCATTGTAATAAGCTTTCCAGGTGGTTCTAACGCTTGCTAAACTTTGAGAAGCACTTTTCTAAGTCAATTACAATGTTTGATTTAAAAGCCCTGAAGGTGGAGACAAGATTTGGGTTGATATCCTAGCTCTGACACTCATGGGCTACGTAAACTTTGGCAAATTGACTCTAGATTTTCCTTTGTAATGTGTACAGTGTTCTCTGGAGTTTCATTACTTAGGTTATAAGCTAAGCTAATGAATGAAGAAACTCAAAAAACAGTGATTTGAATACATTTATTTCTCTCTGCATAATAGTTCAGAGGTATGAAGGTAGCCCAGAGTAAGTTTGTGGCTCTTTTCTACAAGGTCATCTAAGGACTCAGGATTCTTCTGACTTGGTGCTCTGCCCCTCCTGAGACATGGTTTTGTTCATATAGTTGACTTGGGCTCATCGATGCTATGTCAAGCTTCTTGCCTGTGGGAAAAAAGAAAGAGAGAGAAAGGAAAACAAGTAATTTCATTTTAAAGAAGTGATGCAAAAGTTGCTCATATTACTTCTGCTCATATTCCCTTAGTGAGAACCTGGATATTTGTCTATAACTACTGGGAGGCTGGAGAATGTGTCTATGAGCTGGCTGGCCAGCTACCTTATACAAATTCAGGAGCCATTGGAATTCTGATGCTAGTAAAATAGATACTCATAGAAACACATAGTACAATGCTCAGCACATAGGAAGTATTCCACAAATGCTAATGTGAGATGCAATAGTGTGGTCTTGAAGAGTCAGATAGATATGAGTATGAATGTGTGTTCTTGTACCTACTTAGTATTTGACTTTGAGAAGATTATTTCTTCTTTGAGATTCAATGTCCTTATTTTCTAAAGTAGAAATTACATAAGGTAATAGTCTTAGCTTACTGTGTAGATTTTAGAATGATGGAGGGTTTAGGCTACCTCCAATTCTAGATCAGAATGCATTTTGATTCCCTTAATTACAATGAGGCAGGAGATATGCTAAATGTGTCAGAATGTTTCACATGTCATTAATTCCTTATCAAACACAACTGCAAGGAACATTCTGCAATTACTGTGCAGCTATGGGCCCACAGCCTGAAGGTAGGGATCTTAATCCTACGGCCCATTTGATGATTGGTGGGGTGTACATGGCAGAAATTTTGCCAACAGCCTAAAGCACAGCTTTTAATTCCAAAGAAGGAGGAGGTGTTTCCATCATTTCATTATATTCTCTAGGGCAGAAATTGGAGGCCTGTGGTGAAATATAATTACAATTCTCTATTGTCTTATTTGGGGTATAAACAAATTCCTCTCTAATCAATTTACAGAAACAAACATAAAAAGCAAATAAGCAGCCTTCCTAAAAAGGGAGTATTAAACAGGATTTGCATATGTCACTTACTCTGGTAGAGCAGAAATGTAGCCATGTATTTACAAACAAGGCAAACATATGCCCTGTTCAAGAATAGTGCTCCTTATTGGAGCTAGTCCTATTTGTCTTGACATCAAAAATTATTTTTCATACCTATTTGTCAGTTTTTTCTTTTAGAAAAGCAATGATTCCTGAAATCTCCAAATTAATAAGGTCAAGGACATCTTTAGATTTGTTGCTGTCTACTTCCTTCCTTCACAAAAGACACTAGAGGCTGGAAGTGGAGACCACAGTGTTCTAGGTGTATCATAACATTGCTAAGAGCCTCGCTTCCTGGGGTTAATTCTCTCTAATTACTAAAAACAACACTAGCGGTGGAAAGAATAAAATAGGTATGAAAAAAGGAGGTTGGAGACTTTCTTAGCTTGGATCTCCTTAAGAGCAGGGCCCGAGACAGAGGCTTGCATGCAGGTATAGATGCTTCTTAACTGGGGTTACGTCTAGATAAACCCATCATATGTTGAAAATATATAGCTAAGAAATGCATCTTATACACCTAACCTACAGAACATTGTAGCTTATCTGAGCCTACTTATATGTGCTCACAGCATTTACTTTGGCCTACAGCCGGGCAAAATCATCTAACAACACAGAGCCCTGTAGAGTGCTGGTTGTTTGCCTCCATAACTGCTTGGCTGACTGGGGGCAGTGGCTCCCAGTGAGGAAGACTATAGTACAGTATATTGCTAGCCTGGGAAGAGATCAAAATTCAAAATTTGAAGTACAGTTTTTAAAGAATGCATATGGCTTTCAAACCATCATAAAGTCAAAAATCATAAGTCGAATCACTGTAAGTCTGGGACCACCTGTGCTTTATTTGGAAAGTGATTCTAGGGAAGAGAAATGAGCATATCAGGGATCAGAACATGATATCCCAAAATATGGTGTCATGGCATGCCGAGTATTTCGAAAGGAAGGATATTGGAAGGCCTTAGAAGAAAGGTCACTCTGACCTTCTCATGCTCTCCCTTCTTCCTTTCCCCACGCTCCCACAAGATGTGTCAAGAATTTCTCTCCCCACCTCAGATTATAGAAACTAGAACTCCTCTACCCCAAAGTGAACCATAAAACCTAGAAACATCACTCTCTGACCTACCTTCCCTGAAAGTAGGTCATGAGGGTCTTGTTCTAGAAAGTTCCTGCCCCATATGCTGAGAAAAGAATGCCACATAGAGAGCCCAAGAATAATCTGAACAAATAGGCCTTGCTTGGTCTCCTCAAAGTTGATTACTATTAGATCCTACTTTTTTTTTTTTTTTTTTGAGACGGAGTCTCACTCTGTCGCCCAGGCTGGAGTGCAGTGGCGCAATCTCGGCTCACTGCAAGCTCCGCCTCCTGGGTTCACGCCATTCTCCTGCCTCAGCCTCTCCAAGTAGCTGAGACTACAGGCGCCCGCCACCACGCCCGGCTAATTTTTTTTTGTATTTTTAGTAGAGACGGGGTTTCACCGTGGTCTCGATCTCCTGACCTCGTGATCCGCCTGCCTCGGCTTCCCAAAGTGCTGGGATTACAAGCGTGAACCACCGCGCCCAAGATCCTACTTTTTTTGTGCAATCATGCTTCACAACTTTTCACCTTTTTCATCAGACTTAGAATAAAAGCACACAGTTTTCCCTGAGTATGGGGGTCACATAAAACCCTGGTTAAATAAACTTAGGGTTTTTTTGTGTATTTTTTTTCCTGTTAATCTATCTTTTGTTACAGGACTGTCATCCGTGACCCTTATTATGGATGAGAAAAAGTTATTACATTATTGCCCCTACAGGGGGTGACAGGAGAGATTCAGGAAGGAGAGAAAGGCAATCCAAATATGTATGATCACACTGTCTACTGTGACAGGCAAAGAAGCTTGATTCAGAGAGAACTTTTAAGGAAACTTGTGACATGAATCTCAGAACTGACCACCTAAGGGACAAAGAGGGAATCAATTTGTAGGAGTGAAAAAGTAAATATTTTTCCTCACCCACTCTAAGTCATTACTTACAGTACTATAACAATAGATAGATTCATAAGAGAAAAGCACGGCCAATTTATTTAACAATGTTTTATGTGACATGAGAGCCTTCGGAAATGAAGACTCAAAGACCCTGCAAAAACTGCATTTTTACACTTAGGTTCAATGAAGAATGGACAGTCCTGTAGAAATGTCAGTGTACAAAAAACAGGGTGCAACTTCATGATAATAAACTGAAGGCGGGGGGAGGGAACCCAGAAAGGCCCTGAAAGGTTCAAATACTTCTTGGCTTCGCTGTGTATCATTCCTTCTCTCCAGGTTTGGTGCAGTACTCCTCTGGAATGAGGGTCTTATGACTTACTTTCAGTTAAGGTAGATTTAAAAAAATGTTTTATAACTATGCTTTATACAGAAAAGTGGGGGTGGTCAGAGTGACCTTCTAGCTCCTGTAGCTTTTTCAATTGCTAAGTGCCATGTTTTCACATTTCATGTTCTAAACTCCCACAAATTATTAGTTCCCAGACCCCAGTGGACAAGGTTAGACACATAGGGGTTAATTCTCCTGCCTTTTGGTTTGTACAGACATCTCCTACTATGGCATCTGAGAGACCATGGGGCAGGAGTGGGAGGCCATGGTGCAGCTGATACAAGCCTGTGCTAAGCAAATCTCTGCAGCAGAGAATAGTGAAGAGGTGAGGACCCAAGAATTTAAGCTTGCATGTGAGTGGTCTCCAATGCAGATGACTAAAGAATATTTTTTTCTCTTCTCACAACTTTTTGATTCTAGTCTTATGCTCCGTGTAATTTTATAATAAGAACAATAGCTACAGTTTATTTGCTGGATGCAGTTTGAGGGACTTTTGCAACATGTTCTCATTTTATTCTTTATAATAGTCCTTTATGATGACTTTGTATCACTGATATTTACTTATGAGTAAACATTTTGAGATAAGTTAAATAATTTACTTACAGTTATAAGGTATATGCATGCATGTATATTTTTAAAAATTATTTTATTAGCTCAGAAAATATATGACCCATACTGTAGAATGGAGACTTTTAAACATTTTTAGTTTAGCACTTAGTTTTTTATGTCTGCTAATGTACTGAAGCAAGAGTTTTATAAAATTGCATTTTCTCGGCCGGGTGCGGTGGCTCACGCTTGTAATCCCAGCACTTTGGGAGGCCGAGGTGGGCGGATCACGAGGTCAGGAGATCGAGACCACGGTGAAACCCTGTCTCTACTAAAAATACAAAAAAAAATTAGCCGGGCGTGGTGGCGGGCGCCTGTAGTCCCAGCTACTCGGAAAGGCTGAGGCAGGAGAATGGCGTGAACCCAGGAGGCGGATGTTGCAGTGAGCCCAGATGGCACTGCTGCACTCCAGCCTGGGTGACAGAGCGAGACTCTGTCTCAAAAAAAAAAAAAAAAAAGAAAAAAAAATTGCATTTTCTCTTTTGACATGTGTTGTTAAAAGAGAAAATACAATATTTTCTATTCTGTCCTACTTGTGTGTGTGTGTGTATACTGTTTGCTACCCATTATATTGATTTTATCACTCACTAATGAGTTATGAGGCATGACCCCACAGTGCGAAAACGGTGACCTAGATAACCAATATTTTGTAGAAAATATTCACTTTCAGATGATAGGGGTCATCTGAAGCCCCATGAATCCCTAGCTCAATGGATGATTGACAGATGATAGAAAGATTGATTGATAGATAGATGATAGATATAAGAGCTAAATGTTGTGCTTATTTTATTCATTTAAATTTGGCTTATAGTTAGCTACGGGCTTTATACAATAGCTTTAGGCTTCGTTAAACAAAAGAGTCTATAGGATAAATCATTATCTACTGATACTTTAAATAATTTTAACTTCTATTTTAGATTCAGGAAGTACATGTGCAGGTTTGTTATGTGGACATATTACACGATACTAGGTTTGGGATATGGATGATCCTGTCACCCCAGTAGTGAGCATAGTACCTAACAGTTTTTCAACGCTTACCCCTCCTGCTTCTAGCAGTCCCCAGTGTCCATTGTTGACATATTTTTTTTTTTTTTTTGTAACGGGAACTGAAATTTTGATAAATATTCTCGCTTGGGACTAGAGAGCAAATATATTTCCTTTATAATTTGGATTTGCTGGATTAAAGAATAAGAGAAGAGCAAGAAGAGGAAAAAATAAATGAAAGCATGTGGAAGAGTGCACCAGTGTAGAGTAGAGGAGTGCACCAATGTGGAAGAGTGTGTGCCAATGTGGCTTTCATGGACTTCTTGTGGGAGTTGGATGGGGCACCCATGGGTCAGTGAACACTACTGCATCCACAGCTGCTTTGCAGCCCCCACTATGCTCCTGCTTTTTTCTTCTGTGCTCCTTTTGCAGTCTGTTCAACAACAATCTTTTCATCAAATTTATTCCAACCCGCTAATTAGTATATATGATTCAATATTACTAATTTTCAGAAATTCTTTCCTCTGCTTATTTCGAATATTGCCTTTACAGATTCTGGAGGTGGAGGTGACACTTGTTTCCTCTTTCATAAACATGGGATAATGCTTTTCATCCCAGATGAAAGGGTGAGTCTTTAATGAGATAATGTATATAGCACAGTAGGTGCCCATCACATTTTAGCTAAAAGTGTCCTTGCTTTCTGCAATGCACCAAATCCACTTCCTCCTGCCACTGTGGATGAAGCCTGCTCCTGGGCTCATCTATACCTTATCTGGTCCTGCCTTCTTGAGCAGCTGATCCTCTTGATGGTGTGTGGTCACTTCCTGAAAGCTAGTGGTGGCTTTGTGAATGCTCACAGGAAACTGAGGAAAAATTGTTCAGTTAAGGCACAGAAATTTCTCAACAAGGCTGTTCCTTCTCTAGCATGCATTTATGCAGGTCTTTCAGTAGGTGTTGAGACTTGAATATGTAGAAAATCTTTTTCTATCTTTCTGTGACAACACAGTACACAAACTCCCTGAAGACCAATTAGTCGCCTTTATTCAGAAATTTAGGCAGAAAAAGTAGTCTTTATCTGGAACATTTCCAAACTCAAGGGAGAGACAGAGAGGAGATGGGGAATTATGTGATGGGTCTCAAAGTTCTGGCTGTTGTTTCCACCATCATGCCATTGGTAGGAGTTCACGTGCTCACCCCTGAGTTCAACAGGGTGGATGTATCATCCTCTCACAAGAAGGACAAGCAAAGGTAGTGGATCCACAATATTTAGCAATCATCAATGCTACTGATCTACCACCAGACACAAGACTACATTTTAACTCAAAATCACTGGATGTTCTTGTGTGTCTCAGCTTGTGTGCACATTTACATGAACATGGCCACCCTCATCTACGATCAACAGCATTCCACAGCACACTTTAGGATATCCCACCTCTGTGTCTTTGCTCGTATCATTTCCTCCTGCTGGAATGTCTTTCCTCCATGTTCACCTGTTGAAATTTTGTAGATTTACATCAAAACGGGAATAGGAAATTCAAAAATAAATAAATACAAATAGCTAAGGAAATTGTTCAACCTGACAAATAGTAAGTGGGGAAAAAAAAAAAAAAACTAAAACAGAGATTCCATCTTGGGCCTAAAAAAGGCAAGGATTTAAAGAGAAACATACAGCATTGTTCAGGGGGAAGCAATACAGATATTTTCATTTACAGTAGTTTCCCCTTATCTTCAGGGAATATGTTACAAGACTCTCACTGGATGCCTGAAACCACAGATAGTACTGACCCCTATGTAGACCATGATAGTATGTTTTTTCCTATGCATACATACCTTTGATAAAGTTCAATTTATAAATTAGGCACAATAAGAGATTAACAACAATAAATAATAACATAAACAGTTATAACTGTGCTGTAATAAAATTTATGTGAATGTGGGCTCTCTTTCTCTGTCCTTCAAAATATCTTTTTGGGGTATACTCACCTATTTTCAGACCACAGTTAAATACAGGTAGCTAAAACCTTAGAAAGTGAAACCGCCAGTAAGAGGGGACTACTGTACTATTGCTAAGAGTAGATATCCAGGCACTTATTTTATTACTAAAAAGTTGGAAAGAATTGAAGTATCTCCTATCACTCTCTAACCCCTATTCCTTGTACATTGATCACTACTTGATATACATGTGTGCATGCCTACAACCCCCTTTACACACACACGAACTCTTTGCTTGCTATTGTTCTCCCCAGAGAACGTAAGCTCCACAAGGACAATGACTTTATCTAGCTTGTATATTATTATACCTCCAGTCCTAGAATGTCTAACACATAGGTGGTCACATAGTAAATATTTATTAGATGAATATATGAAATAATCATCAGGAGTCTGTGTAAATAAATAATGACATATTTACATAATGATCAACTTTATAGAATTTTTGAAATGTTTTTAACATTTTAATTTTAATCTTAATGCTTTAAATGTTTTATGTTTAAATGTTTTAATGTTTTAAAACTGAAAACATTTAAAACATGAAAAATACTTATTGTATATAATAAAAACACAAACACAGTGGTTATCTCAGACTAATGAGCTTATGATAGTTTTCCTTTTTATATACATCTGCATTTTCCAAATACTTATCAATAAGCATGTACTATTGTTATAATCAGACAAACATATAAAAGACAAAAAGTCCTGGAAGTCCAGCTCAAATATAACGTCTTCTATTAAATATTTCCTGAACTCTCCAATCCCTGGTGATCTTGGCCTCTACAATCCTCAGGACATAGTGACCATGTCTGAAACCATGCATAGTACTGAACTCTATACTGATTACAATACTGTGATGTTGGAGTTGTGGGTACAACCCATTTGTGTCATTTAGCTGTGTTCCTCTTGGACCAACATCCTTAGCTCCCATTGCCCTGCCGAATGTAGGGTGAAGGAATATGGTATTCTGAAAAAGGTGGAGCAATAGGAAGATAAATACGGGGGCAGTCAAGAGGAGAATGTGGATATACCAATATATCAGCAGAAAATCAGAAACAAGATCCTGTTTAGTTCCTAAAAATAACTCCAAAAAGGTATTTTTCGCTTGAAAACAGTGCAACCTTTAGCTTCAAGAGAATGTCCTAAAATTTACTGCTGGCTGCATTTGAGGCCATTGAGGCCCACCTTTAAATGAGTTCCATAAATTCCCAGGATGAAGTTCAAGAGTTTGAGAGATACAAAAGAGGCCTATGGAAAGGTAACACAGGTAAAGAAATAAGAGATGAATAACCACATTGAAAACACAGAATTAAAACCTCAGCTCCCAAATGGGCTAATCAGTCTCTCAACCTGTTTTCACTCTGCACTTCCCTCTGGCCTCTGTGTAATGCAACTTTAGCAGGACCCGGGGAGGAATCAAAACAGCCTGTATAAAGATACCCTGACTGTCTTTCAGTAAATATGTAAAATCAATTACCCAAATGGGAACTGGACTTCAATATAGACCCTCAGACAGACTGCACACAGATTTCCAAGATGGCATTATTGCACTGTGCAACTTTGGAACTATTCTTGAGATCTGCTCATAGCCTAGGGTCCTGTATCTTCTTTTATGTTTGTATTTAACCTTTCAGAACAGGCAAAAATATTATTCAAAACAATATTTGGTGAATATGATTGAGCCGTATTACTTTTGACAGAAAAGAAAGAAATCAAGAAGTCTGGATATTTTGTTAAGTGTACAAAGCAGGAAGGGAACTAGAATTTGCTTTCTGTGATATTAGATGTTTTTTTCAGTTCTCTCAGCTAACCTCAAAGATCTTTATAAGGAAGACATCATTTTCTCTGTTTTACAGACCTAAAAGCTAAAGTTCAGACAGCTGAATAACTCTCTAAAGGCCCCACAGATGAGTAGCAGAGCTGGAACCCAAAGTCCATTTTTTCATTGCATCTCAATGACTGGAGATGAGTTCTAAAGAAAGAGTCTATAACAATTTAGTTCTTTGGGGAGCAAAGTCATCTCTCCAAGAAGACAGTCTACACTGTAGTCAGAAGGAGAAAAACAACTGAATACCAGGACATATTGCCAGTATATAAAGAATTATTATACATAACCAGAATGAATGAGAAAATAATGGTGCCTGTTAATCTGGGCAAACTGAACAATAATTCAGTGTAACTGAACAAATAATTATTGATATTGCTCTTATCAAATTAAATAATATACATCAATGGAGACAAAGATGTTCTTACCATCAAATTCATATAAATTATTTTGTTACATACTTATATGTAAATAACTCTTTTTTTTAACAATATAACCAAAAATGCCCCTTTGTTTAGGGGTGTTTTACCTTTATGCATAATTTTGCTTTTATTAAAGATCATTCACATCTTCATTTAAGTACTCTTTTTTTCTCTTTGTTCTTTTTGTGTTTTCCTTGGGTTGCATCATTTTTAAGGGATAGCCTATTGGCTTCAAGTTGTTGACGCTTTGGTAGGTTCTGGCTTGTTCCCTCAAAGGATCCCTTCTTCATGTCCTCCCATGATGTTGCAGGCAAAGGTTTCTTGTTATATGCAGTACGAACTTGTGCCCACCTGGTCATGCTTTCATCAGAGGTAGCTCACTGTGCTGCCACGCAACTTCTTACCACCAACTCTCTTATTTTTAACAGATACGAATGATTTAATAATTAAAAAGTTATTTTCTTCCTATAACCAATAAATAAATGAGAAGCATGTATTTAAGGAAGGAACATCACATTGCCAGCTTGCCCTGAGACCCCACCAGACATAGTCCAGCTATGGTTTGTGTCATGTTTAATTTGTTGGAGTTCCTACAGCATGCTGTTCTGCATCTCTCTACATCTGTGCTGTGTATTCCCTTTGTTGGAAATGCCTCCCTCATTCCAACTCACTCTTTGTTTTTGTGTTTAGATTAAGTGTTACCTTCCCCAGGCAACATCCTCTGCTATCCTCCAACTACAAATTGGATCAATTGTCCTTTATCAGGGGTCTGAAGCAACATAATAACATAACAGCTCAATTGCATTTAACATATATTTATTGAACAGATAACAAAAAATAAATGAGTGAACATTGGGTTATATAAATTCCTTTGCACTTAGTGTTAATAAAGCTATCCTGTATCTCTTAAGAGACCTAGGCTTTTCCCTTTATGTCAATATGCAAAATAAATTTTACTTCATGATGCCACAATTCTCTTTTCTTAGCAAAGCAGCACAATGTAAATGCAATTATTTTATTAAATGACAATTAATGTCAAAGACACATGTTCCAACCTAGATTTAAAGATTCTAAATGCTCAGATATTTAATTCCCTGGAGGTATCTAAGCTGTGATTACAAATAATTAGAATGAAATTTAGTTGTGGTATTTATCACCTCTAAATATTCCATGTTCCTGTGCATTCTAATTTTGACTATATTTTTTCTCTAAAATATTCCCTTTAGTTGACCCAAGCAATGGCAAAGACAGATGTAACTGAGGAATCAGTCCTTAGAATTAAAAAACAGACACCAACACAGGTGTCAAAAAAAATGTAAATTATAGTTGCTGAGACTTTTTTTATACAAAGCTGTTCAATGTCCTAAGATCAGAGCAACTCAAATATGAAAACATCTCAAAGGGGTTATATCATAATGTTCTTGTCACATATTGTAACAATGCGTCAGCACTGTGGCATGCTATTTGGCCAGCCTGCTGGAATTTGATAGATTCTACTTGAAAGTGTCACAATCTTCAGGGGAGGAAGAACAAATGCTTGTTCTTGGGTACAAGTTACGGTTTTGTCACTATCAGCTGTGTCACCTTAGTCAACTCATTTTAACTTTTGAATGTTAGCTTACTTACTTGTACAACAGAGATAATTCTATCTTCCTTAGAAGTTTCTATAAAAATGAACTGAGAAAATGAATATATGGGTGCCACAAAATGAATATATGGGTACGACAAGAGAGGGTTAGCTGTTTCCTTTGTAATGTAAGGATATTTTGGGGGAAAAATCCAAATGCTATTGCCATCACTCCACAAACAAAGACTTTTTAACCACAACAAGAATATATTCACCACAACACTATGAATCTTCTCTACCAATGTTCCTCCCTTCTCCATCCTCCTTTTCACAGACATAGCTTTGCTATAGTAAAACAAGGTCTCTCAGCTCCTTCTATTCCTTCTCTTTTACCTCCTCCTCCTCATGGGTTCGTGAAAACTCGCATTCCTAGATACTTGTATTTTATGAACCCATACTGCTATTTTAATGGAGGACTAACAGGATTAGCTGTTTGCTTTGCAATGTAAGCATATTTTGGGGGAAAAACATCCAAATACTATTGCCATCACTCCACCAAGAAAGACTTTTTAATGACAACAAGAAGAATATAATCTCAGGAAAAAAAGGCTCTTTAAGTTAAATATGTTTTTTTAATATATATTTTTTTATTATACTTTAAATTCAAGGGTACATGTGCACAACATGCAGGTTTGTTACATGTGTATACATGTGCCACGTTGGTGTGCTGCACCCATTAACTCGTCACTTAACATTAGGTATATCTCCTAATGCTATCCCTCCCTGCTCCCCCACCCCACAACAGGCCCCAGTGTGTGATGTTCCCCTTCCTGTGTCCAAGTGTTCTCATTGTTCAGTTCCCACCTATGAGTGAGAACATGCGGTGTTTGGTTTTTTGGCCTTGCGATAGTTTACTGAGAATGATGGTTTCCAGCTTCATCCATGTCCCTACAAAGGACATGAACTCATCATTTTTTATGGCTGCATAGTATTCCATGGTGTATATGTGCCACATTTTCTTAATCCAGTCTATCACTGATGGACATTTGGGTTGGTTCCAAGTCTTTGCCATTGTGAATAGTGCCGCAATAAACATATGTGTGCATGTGTCTTTATAGCAGCATGTTTTATAATCCTTTGGATATATACCCAGTAATGGGATGGCTGGGTCAAATGGTATTCCTAGTTCTAGATCGCTGAGGAATTGCCACACTGTCTTCCACAATGGTTAAACTAGTTTACAGTCCCAATAACGATGTAAAAGTGTTCCTATTTCTCCACATCCTCTCCAGCACCTGTTGTTTCTGACTTTTTCATGATCGCCATTCTAACTGGTTTGAGATGGTATCTCATTGTGGATTTGATTTGCATTTCTCTGATGGCCAGTGATGATGAGCATTTTTTCATGTGTCTGTTGGCTGCATAAATGTCTTCTTTTGAGAAGTGTCTGTTCATATCCTTCGCCCACTTGTTCATGGGGTTGTTTTTCTCTTGTAAATGTTTGAGTTCTTTGTAGATTCTGGATATTAGCCCTTTGTCAGATGAGTAGTTTGCAAAAATTTTCTCCCATTCTGTAGGTTGCCTGTTCACTCTGATGGTAGTTTCTTTTGCTGTGCAGAAGCTCTTTAGTTTAATTAGATACCATTTGTCAATTTTGGCTTTTGTTGCCATTGCTTTTGGTGTTTTAGACATGAAGTCCTTGCCCATGCCTATGTCCTCAATGGTATTGCCTAGGTTTTCTTCTAGGGTTTTTATGGTTTTAGGTCTAACATGTAAGTCTTTAATCCATCTTGAATTAATTTTTGTATAAGGTGTAAGGAAAGCATCCAGTTTCAGCTTTCTTTATATGGATAGCCAGTTTTCCCAGCACCATTTTTTAAATCGGGAATCCTTTCCCCATTGCTTGTTTTTGTCAGGTTTGTCAAAGATCAGATAGTTGTAGATGTGTGGTATTATTTCTGAAGGCTCTGTTCTGTTCCATTGGTCTGTATCTCTGTTTTGGTACCAGTACTATGCTGTTTTGGTTACTGTAGCCTTGTAGCATAGTTTGAAGTCAGGTAGCGTGATGCCTCCAGCTTTGTTCTTGAAGCTTAGGATTGACTTGGAAATGTGGGCTCTTTATTGGTCCCATATGAACTTTAAAGTAGCTTTTTCCAATTCTGTGAAGAAAGTCATTGGTAGCTTGATGGGGATGGCATTGCGTCTATCAATCACCTTGGGCAATATGGCCATTTTCACAATATTGATTCTTCCTACCCATGAGCATGGAATGTTCTTCCATTGGTTTGTATTCTCTTTCATTTCGTTGAGTAGTGGTTTGTAGTTCTCCTTGAAGAGGTCCTTCACATCCCTTGTAAGTTGGATTCCTAGGTATTTTATTCTCTTTGAAGCAATTGTGAATGGGAGGTCACTCATTATTTGGCTCTCTGTCTGTTTTTGGTGTATAAGAATGCTTGTGATTTTTGCACATTGCTTTTGTAACCTGAGACTTTGCTGAAGTTGCTTATCAGCTTAAGGAGATTTTGGGCTGAGATGATGGGGTTTTCTAGATATACAATCATATCATCTGCAAACAGGGACAATTTGACTTCCTATTTTCCTGATTGAATACACTTTATTTCTTTCTCCTGCCTGATTGCCCTGGCCAGAAATTCCAACACTATGTTGAATAGGAGTGGTGAGAGAGGGCATCCCTGCCTTGTGCCTGTTTTCAAAGGGAATACTTCCAGTTTTTGCCCATTCAGTATGATATTGGCTGTGGGTTTGTCATAGATAGCTCTCATTATTTTGAGATACATCCCATCAATACCTAATTTATTGAGAGTTTTTAGCATGAAGGGCTGTTGAATTTTGTCAAAGGCCTTTTCTACATCTATTGAGATAATCACTTGGTTTTTCTCATTGGTTCTGTTTATATGCTGGATTATGTTTACTGATTTGCTTATGTTGAACCAGCCTTGCATCCCAGGGATAAGGCCCACTTGATCATGGTGGATAAGCTTTTTGATGTGCTGCTGGATTCGGTTTGCCAGTATTTTATTGAGGATTTTTGCACTGATGTTCATCAGGGATATTGGTCTAAAATTCTCTTTTTTTCTTGTATCTCTGCCAGGCTTTGGTATCAGAATGATGCTGGCCTCATAAAATGAGTTAGGGAGGAGTCCCTCTTTTTCTATTGATTGGAATAGTTTCAGAAGGAATGGTACCAGCTCCTCCTTGTACCTCTGGTAGAATTCGGCTGTAAATCCGTCTGGTCCTGGACTTTTTTTGGTTGGTAAGCTATTAATTATTTCCTCAATTTCAGAGTCTGTTATTGGTCTATTCAGAGATTCAACTTCTTCCTGGTTTAGTCTTGGGAGAGTGTATGTGTCGAGGAATTTATCCATTTCTTCTAGATTTTCTAGTTTATTTGCATAGAGGTGTTTTTAGTATTCTCTGATGGTAGTTTGTATTTCTGTGGGATTGGTGGTGATCTCCCCTTATCATTTTGTATTGCACCTATTTGATTCTTCTCTCTTTTCTTCTTTATTAGCCTTGCTAGCTGTCTATCAATTTTGTTGATCTTTTCAAACACCCAGCTCCTGGATTCATTGATTTTTTGAAGGGTTTTTTGTGTCTCTATCTCCTTCAGTTCTGCTGTGATCTTAGCTATTTCTTGCCTTCTGCTACCTTTTGAATGTGTTTGCTCTTGCTTCTCTAGTTCTTTTAATAGTGATGTTAGGGTGTCAATTTTAGATCTTTCCTGCTTTCTCTTGAGGGCATTTAGTGCTATAAATTTCCCTCTACACACTGCTTTGAATGTGTCCCAGAAATACTGGTATGTTGTGTCTTTGTTCTTGTTGGTTTCAAAGAACATCTTTATTTCTGCCTTCATTTTGTTATGTACCCAGTAGTCATTCAGGAGCAGGTTGTTCAGTTTCCATGTAGTTGAGTGGTTTTGGGTGAGTTTCTTAATCCTTAGTTCTAGTTTGATTGCACTGAGGTCTGAGACACAGTTTGTTATAATTTCTGCCCTTTTACATTTGCTGAGGAGTGTGTTACTTCCAACTATGTGGTCAATTTTGGAATAAGTGTGATGTGGTGCTGAGAAGAATGTATATTCTGTTGATTTGGGGTGGAGAATTCTGTAGATGTCTATTAGGTCAGCTTGGTGCAGAGCTGAGTTCAATTCCTGGATATCTTTGTTAACTTTCTTGTGGATCTGTCTAATGTTGACAATGGGGTGTTAAAGTCTCCCATTATTACTGTATGGGAGTCTAAGTCTCTAAGAACTTGCTTTATGAATCTGGGTGCTCCTGTGTTGGGTGCATATATATTCAAGATAGTTTGCTCTTCTTGTTGAGTTGCTCCCTTTACCATTATGTAACGGCCTTTTTCTCTTTTGATCTTTGTTGGCTTAAAGTCTGTTTTATCACAGACTAGGATTGCAACCCCTGCCTTTTTGGTTTTCCATTTGCTTGGTAGATCTTCCGCCATCCCTTTATTTTGAGTCTATGTGTGTCTCTGCAAGGGAGATGGGTTTCCTGAACACAGCATACTGATGGGTCTTGACTCTTGATCCAATTTGCCAGTCTGTGTCTTTTAATTGGAGCATTTAGCCCATTTACATTTAAGGTTAATATTGTTATGTGTGAATTTGATCCTGTCATTATGATGCTAGCTGGTTATTTTGTTGTTAGTTGATGCAGTTTCTTCCTAGCCTTGATGGTCTTTACAATTTGGCATGTTTTTGCAGTGGCTTGTACCAGTTGATCCTTTATATGTTTAGTGCCTCCTTCAGGAGCTCTTGTAGGGCAGGCCTGCTGGTGACAAAATCGCTCAGCATTTGTTTGTCTGTAAAGAATTTTATTTCTCCATCACTTATGAAGCTTAGTTTGGCTGGATATGCAATTCTGGGTTGAAAATTCTTTTCTTTAAGAATGCTGAATATTGGCCCCCACTCTCTTCTGGCTTGTAGAGTTTCTGCCAAGAGATCAGCTGTTAGTCTGATGGGCTTCCCTTTGTGGGTAACCCGACCTTTCTCTCTGGCTGCCCTTAACATTTTTTCCTTCATTTCAACTTTGGTGAATCTGACAATTATGTGTCTTGGAGTTGCTCTTCTTGAGGAGTATCTTTGTGGCATTGTCTGCATTTCCTGAATTTGAATGTTGGCCTGCCTTGCTAGGTTGGGAAGTTCTCCTGGATAATATCCTGCAGAGTGTTTTCCAATTTGGTTCCATTCTCCCCGTCACTTTCAGGTACACTAATCAGACGTAGATTTGGTCTTTTCTCATAGTCCAATATTTCTTGGAGGCTTTGTTCATTTCTTTTTATTCTTTTTTCTCTAAACTTCTCTTCTAGCTTCATTTCATTCATTTGATCTTCCATCACTGATACCCTTTCTTCCAGTTGATCGAATCAGCTACTGAAGCTTGTGCATTCGTCATGTAGTTCTCATGCCATGGTTTTCAGCTGCATCAGGTCATTTAAGGCCTTCTCTACATTGGTTATTCTTGTTAGCCATTTGTCTAATCTTTTTTCAAGGTTTTTAACTTCATTGTGATAGGTTCAAACTTCCTCCTTTAGCCTGGAGTAGTTTGATTGTCTGAAGCCTTCTTCTCTCAACTCGTCAAAGTCATTCTCCGTCAAGCTTTGTTCTGTTGCTGGTGAGGAGCTGTGTTCCTTTGGAGGAGGAGAGGCACTCTGATTTTTAGAATTTTCAGTTTTTCTGCTCTGTTTTTTTCCCCATCTTTGTAGTTTTATGATAGTGATGTACAGATGCGGTTTTGGTGTGGATGTCCTTTCTGTTTGTTAGTTTTCCTTCTAACAGTCAGGACCCTCAGCTGCAGGTCTGTTGGAGTGTGCTGAAGGTCCACTCCAGATCCTGTTTGTCTGGGTATCAGTAGTGGAGGCTACAGAACAGCGAATATTGCTGAACAGCAAATGTTGCTGTCTGATTGTTCCTCTGGAAGTTTCGTCTCAGAGGAGTACCCAGCCATGTAAGGTGTCAGTCTGCCCCTACTGAGGGGTGCCTCCCTGTTTAGGCTACTCAGCGGTCAGGGACCCACTTGAGCCGGCAGTCTGTCCATTCTCAGATCTCAAACTCCGTGCTGGGAGAACCACTACTCTCTTCAAAACTGTCAGACAGGGACATTTAAGTCTGCAGAGGTTTCTGCTGCCTTTTGTTTGGCTATGCCCTGCCCCAAGAGGTGGAGTCCACAGAGGCAGGCAGGCAACCTTGGGCTGAGGTGGGATCCACCCAGGTTGAGCTTCCTGGCGACTGTTTACTTACTCAAGCCTCAGCAATGGCGCACGCCCCTACCCCAGCCTCAATGCCGCCTTGCAGTTAGATTTCAAACTGCTATGCTAGTAATGAGCAAGGCTCTGTGGGTGTGGGACCCTCTGAGCCAGGCACAGGATATAATCTCCTGGTGTGCCGTTTGCTAAGACCATTGGAAAAGTGCAGTATTAGGGTGGGAGTGACCTGATTTTCCAGGTGCTGTCTGTCACTGTTTTGCTTGGCTAGGAAAGGGAATTCCCTGACCCCTTGCACTTCTCGGATGAGGTGATGCCTCTCCCTGCTTTGGCTCATGCTCGGTGCGCTGCACCCACTGTCCAACAAGCCCCAGTGAGATGAACCCAGTACCACAGTTGGAAACACAGAAATCACCCATCTTCTGCATTGCTCACACTGGGAGCTGTAGACTGCAGCTGTTCCTTTTCAGACATCTTGGAACCCAAATTAAATATGTTCAAATTTTTATTGTGAAAAATTAACTACTTGTGTTGATTTCCTTTTTCTCATTGTACCCAGTGACTGGTGGCAGTTTTGTTGGGGACCAGCACTTGTCTGCACCCTAGCATATGGAACAATAGACCCCAGAAGTCCCATCTCCAGGTGGACATCTCCTAGGCACAGCAGTGGCAGGACATTATAGAGCCCAAGTGCCTAGGTGACTGGGCATGTCTTCCCAAAAACTAAGGAAGCCGATTAAGGAGAATTGTGTGGCTTTCAGTGCCTCAAATATGTCAGGAGTAATACCTTCTAACAGGGATGCTCTTTAGTCTTTCTTTCAGAATCAGCACTAAATGAGTATTTTATTTGGGATGTAGGGAGGGATAAAGAGAGACAGAGAGAAAAGAGAGAGATTTCCAAGTAGCATTTGAAGACTTCCAAGTCCTCTACAATGGTTTAGGCTGAACTACAATATGGATGCATATGCATGTGTTGCTGTGGTTATGTATTTGTGCATGTGTTTACATGTGTAGGTGTGAGTGCGTGTAGATGTGAATGTGTGTATGCACACAGGGGTTGAAGAGCAGTTATTAGACACATCTGATTTTGCCAATACCTTCAGGTGCTAACCTTCCCTCAAAAAGAGCTTTCTTTCAGGTTGATAGGTGCAGCAGCACCACCATGGCACATGTATACCTATGTAACAAACCTGCAAGTTCTGCACATGTATCCCAGAACTTAATGTAAAATTAAAAACTATAAGAGCTGTCTAATGCATGCTATAATATGGGAATTAGAGGGGGTGGAGCCAAGATGGCCAAATAGGAACAGCTCCAGTCTACAGCTCCCAGCATGAGCGATGCAAAAGACAGCTGATTTCTGCACTTCCAACTGAGGTACTGGGTTCATCTCACAGGGGAGTGTCAGAAAGTGGGTGCAGGACAGTGGGTGCAGCACACCGAGCATGAGCCAAAGCAGGGTGAGGCAATGCCTCAGCCAGGAAGCACAAGGGTTCAGGGAATTCCCTTTCCTAGTCAAAGATAGGGGTGACAGACAGCACCTGGAAAATCAGGTCACTCCCACCCTAAAACTGTGCTTTTCAAATGATCTTAGCAAATGGAACACCAGGATATTATATCCTGCACCTGGCTCAGAGGGTCCCAAGCCTACAGAGCCTTGCTCATTGCTAGCACAGCAGTTCGAGATCGAACTGCAAGGCAGCAGTGAGGCTGGGGTAGCAGCGTCCACCATTGCTGAGGCTTGAGTAGGTAAAGTGGCCAGGAAGCTCAAACTGGGTGGAGCCCACCACAGCTCAAGGAGGCCTGCCTGCCTCTGTGGACTCCACTTCTAGGGGCAGGGCGTAGCCAAACAAAAGGCAGCAGAAACCTCTGCAGACTTAAATGTTCCTGTCTGACAGCTTTGAAGAGAGTAGTGGTTCTCCCAGCACACAGCTAGAGATCTGAAAACAGACAGACTGCCTCCTCAAGTGGGTCGCTGACCCCCGAGTAGCCTAACTGGGAGGCACCCCCCAGTAGGTGCAGACTGACACCTCACACGGCCGGGTACTCCTCTGAGACAAAACTTCCAGAGGATTGATCAGTCAGCAACATTTGCAGTTCAGCAATATTTGCTGTTCTGCAGCCTCCACTGCTGATACCCAGACAAACAGGGTCTGGAGTGAACCTCCAGCACACTCCAACAGAACTGCAGCTGAGGGTCCTGACTGTTTGTTAGAAGGAAAACTAACAAACAGAAAGGACATCCACACCAAAACCGCATCTGTATGTCACCATCATCAAAGACCAAAGATAGATAAAACCACAAAGATGGGGGAAAAAACAGAGCAGAAAAACTGAAAACTCTAAAAATCAGAGCACCTCTCCTTCTCCAAAGGAACACAGCTCCTCACCAGCAATGGAACAAAGCTGGATGGAGAATGACTTTGACGAGTTGAGAGAAGAAGGCTTCAGATGATCAAACTACTCCGAACTAAAGGAGGAAGTTTGAACCCATGGCAAAGAAGTTAAAAACCTTGAAAAAAAATTAGACGAACGGCTAACTGGAATAACCAATGCAGAGAAGTCCTTAAAGGACCTGATAGAGCTGAAAACCATGGCATGAGAACTACATGATGAATGCACAAGCCTCAGTAGCTGATTCGATCAACTGGAAGAAAGGGTATCAATGATGGAAGATCAAATGAATGAAATGAAGCTAGAAGAGAAGTTTAGAGAAAAAAGAACAAAAAGAAACAAAGCCTCCAAGAAATATGGGACTATGTGAAAAGACCAAACCTACGTCTGATTGGTGTACCTGAAAATGATGGGGAGAATGGAACTAAGTTGGAAAACACTCTGCAAGATATTATCCAGGAGAACTTCCCCAATCTAGCAAGGCAGGCCAACATTCAGATTCAGGAAATACAGACAATGCCTTCTAGAAGAGCAACTCCAAGACACATAATTGTCAGATTCACCAAAGTTGAAATGAACAAAAAAATGTTAAGGGCAGCCAGAGAGAAACGTTGGGTTACCCACAAAGGGAAGCCCATCAGACTAACAGCTGATCTCTTGGCAGAAACTCTACAAGCCAGAAGAGAGTGGGGGCCAATATTCAACATTCTTAAAGAAAAGAATTTTTCAAACCAGAATTGCATATCCAGCCAAACTAAACTTCATAAGTGATGATGAAATAAAATCCTTTAAAGACAAGCAAATGCTGAGAGATTTTGTGACCAGCAGGCCTGCCCTACAATAGCTCCTGAAGGAGGCACTAAACATGGAAAGGAACAACTGGTACCAGCCACTGCAAAAACATGCCAAATTGTAAAGACCATCAAGGCTAGGAAGAAACTGCATCAACTAACAAGCAAAATAACCAGCTAGCATCATAATGACAGGATCAAATTCACACATAACAATATTAACCTTAAATGTAAATGGGCTAAATGTTCCAATTAAAAGACACAGACTGGCAAATTGGATAGAGTCAAGACCCATCAGTGTGCTGTATTCAGGAAGCCCATCTCACGTGCAGAGACACACATAGGCTCAGAATAAAGGGATGGAGGAAGATCAACCAAGCAAACGGAAAACCTAAAAAGGAAGGGGTTGCAATCCTAGTCTCTGATAAAACAGACTTTAAACCAGCAAAGATCAAAAGAGACAAAGAAGGCCATTACATAATGGTAAAATGATCAATTCAACGAAAAGAGCTAACTATCCTAAATATATATGCACCCAATACAGGAGCACCCAGATTCAAGTCCTTAGAGACTACAAAGAGACTTAGACTCCCACACAATAATAATGGGAGACTTTAACAACCACAGTCAACATTAGACAGATCAACGAAACAAAAAGTTAACAAGGATATCCAGGAATTGAACTCAGCTCTGCACCAAGCTGACCTAATAGACACCTACAGAACTCTCCACCCCAAATCAACAGAATGAACATTCTTTTCACCACCACACCACACCTATTCCAAAATGGACCACATAGTTGGATGTAAAGCATTCCTCAGCAAATGTAAAAGCACAGAAATTATAACAAACTGTGTCTCAGACCTCAGTGCAATCAAACTAGAACTCAGGATTAAGAAACTCACTCAAAACCACTCAACTACATGGAAACTGAACAACCCGCTCCTGAATAACTACTGGGTACATAACGAAATGAAGGCAGAAATAAAGATGTTCTTTGAAACCAACGAGAACAAAAACACAACATGCCAGAATCTCTGGGACACATTTAAAGCAGTGTGTAGAGGGAAATTTATAGCACTAAATGCCCACAAGAGAAAGCAGGAAGGATCTAAAATTGACACCCTAACATCACAATTAAAAGAACTAGAGAAGCAAGAGCAAACACATTCAAACCTAGCAGAAGGCAAAAATTCAGTAAGATCAGAGCAGAACTGAAGGAGATAGAGACACAAAAAACCCTTCAAAAAATCAATGAATCCAGGAGCTGGGTTTTTTAAAAGATCAACAAAACTGATAGACTGCTAGCAAGACTACTAAAGAAGCAAACAGGGAAGAATCAAATACACGCAATACAAAATGATAAAGGGGAGATCACCACCAATCCCACAGAAATACAAACTACCATCAGAGAATACTAGAAACACCTCTATGCAAATAAACTAGAAAATCTGGAAGAAATGGATAAATTCCTCGACACATACATTCTCCCAAGATTAAAGCAGGAAGAAGTTGAATCTCTGAATAGAACAATAACAGGCTCTGAAATTGAGGCAATAATCAATAGCTTACCAACCTAAAAGAGTCCAGGACCAGATGGATTCTCAGCCAAATCCTACCAGAGGTACAAGGAGGAACTGGTACCATTCCTTCTGAAAGTCTTCCAATCAATAGAAAAAGAGGGAATCCTCCCTAACTCATTTTGTGAGGCCAGCATCATCCTGATACCAAAGCCAGGCACATACACAACAAAAAAAGAGAATTTTAGACCAATATCCCTGATGAACATTGATCCAAAAATGTTCAATAAAATGCTGGCAAACCCAATCCAGCAGCACATCAAAAAGCTTATCTACCATAATCAAGTGGGCTTTATCCCTGGGATGCAAGGCTGGTTCAACATAAGCATATCAATAAACGTAATCCAGCATATAAACAAAACCAATGACTAAAACCACGTGATTATCTCAATAGATGTAGAAAAGGCCTTTGAAAAAATTCAACAGCCCTTCATTCTAAAAACTCTCAATAAATTAGGTATTGATGGGACATATCTCAAAATAATGAGAGCTATCTATGACAAACCCACAGCCAATATCATATTGAATGGGCAAAAACTGGAAGCATTCCCTTTGAAGACTGGCACAAGACAGGGATGCCCTCTCTCACCACTCCTATTCAACATAGTGTTGGAAGTTCTGGCCAGAGCAATCAGGCAGGAGAAGGAAATAAAGGGTATTCAATTAGGAAAGGAGGAGGTCAAATTGTCCCTGTCTGCAGATGACATGATTGTATATCTAGAAAACCCCATCATCTCAGCCCACAATCTCCTTAAGCTGATAAGCAACTTTAGCAAAGTCTCAGGATACAAAATCAATGTGCAAAAATCACAAGCATTCTTATATACCAATAACAGACAAACAGAGAGCCAAATCATGAGTGAACTCCCATTCACAATTGCTTCAAAGAGAATAAAATATCTAGGAATCCAACTTACAAGGGAGGTGAAGGACCTCTTCAAAGACAACTACAAACCACTGCTCAATGAAATAAAAGAGGATACAAACAAATGGAAGAACATTCCATGCTCATGGGTAGGAAGAATCAATATCTTGAAAATGGCCATATTGCCCAAGGTAATTTATAGATTCAATGCCATCCCCATCAAGCTACCAATGACTTTCTTCACAGAATTGGAAAAAACTACTTTAAAGTTCATATGGAACCAAAAAACAGCCCACATTGCCAAGTCAAGTCAATCCTAAGCCAAAAGAACAAACCAGGAGGCACCATGCTACCTGACTTCAAACTGTACTACAAGGCTACAGTAACCAAAACAGCATGGTACTGGTACCAAAACAGAGATATACACCAATGGAACAGAACGGAGCCCTCAGAAATAATGCCGCATATCTACAACTATCTGATCTTTGACAAACCTGACAAAAACAAGAAATGGGGCAAAGATTCCCTATTTAATAAATGGTGCTGGGAAATCTGGCTAGCCATATGTAGAAAGCTGAAACTGGATCCCTTCCTTACACCTTATACAAAAATTGATTCAAGATGGATTAAAGACTTAAATGTTAGACCTGAAACCATAAAAACCTTAGAGGAAAATCTAGGCAATACCATTCAGTCAGGACATAGGCATGGGCAAGGACTTCATGTCTAAAACACCAAAAGCAATGGCAACAAAAGTCAAAATTCACAAGTGGGATCTAATTAAACTAAAGAGCTTCTGTACAGCAAAAGAAACTACCATCAGAGTGAACAGGCAACCTACAGAATGGGAGAAAAAATTTGCAATATACTTATCTGACAAAGGGCTAATATCCAGAACCTACAATGAACTCAAACAAATGTAGAAGAAAAAAGCAAGCAACCCCATCAAAAAGTGGGCGAAGTGTATGAACAGACACCTCTCAAAAGAAGACATTTATGCAGCCAAAAGACACACAAGAAAATGCTCATCATCACTGGCCATCAGAGAAATGCAAATCAAAACCACAATGAGATACCATCTCACAACCATTAGAATGGTGATCATTAAAAAGTCAGGAAACAGGTGCTGGAGAGGATGTGGAGAAATAGGAACACTTTTACACTGTTGGTGGGACTGTAAACTAATTCAACCATTGTGGAAGTCAGTGTGGCGATTCCTCAGGGATCTAGAACTAGGAATACCATTTGACCCAGCCATCCCATTACTGGGTATATACCCAAAGGATTATAAAACATGCTGCTATAAACACACATTTACACGTATGTTTTTAGAGGCACTATTCACAATAGGAAAGACTTGGAACCAACCCAAATGTCCATCAGTGATAGACTGAATTCAGAAAATGTGGCACATATACACCATGGAATACTATGCAGCCATAAAAAATGATGAGTTCATGTCCTTTGTAGGGACATGGATGAAGCTAGAAACCATCATTCTCAGCGAACTATCGCAAGGACAAAAAACCAAACACCACATGTTCTCACTCATGTGAACAATGAGAACACAGGGACACAGGAAGGGGAACATCACACACCGGCGCCTGTTGTGGGCTGGGGGGAGAGTGGAGGGATAGCAATAGGAGGTATACCTAATGTTAAATGACGAGTTAATGGGTGCAGCACACCAAAATGGCACATGTATACCTATGTAACAAACCCGCAAGTTGTGCACATATACCCTAAAACTTAAAGTATAATAAAATAGGGGAATTGAAGGCTCTATGAGAATAATCATGGTTTTCAAATCAAAGACTGTATTCCAAATGTTCTTATACATCAAAGAAGACCTAAGAATAGCCCATGTGGCTTAAAGGTGACAGCATATCATCAAAGATCTAAATAACTGACCATGGTTTGGTGGGGAGGGGAGCCAAGATGGCCGAATGGGAACAGCTCTGGTCTACAGCTCCCAGCATGAGCGGCACAGAAGACGGGTGATTCCTGCATTTCCATTTGAGGTACCGGGTTCATCTCACTAGGGAGTGCCAAACAGTGGGTGCAGGACAGTCGGTGCAGTGCACTGTGCGCGACCCGAAGCAGGGTGAGGCATTGCCTCACTCGGGAAGCACAAGGGGTCAGGGAGTTCCCTTTCCTAGTCAAAGAAAGGGGTAACAGATGGCACATGGAAAATCGGGTCAGTCCCATCCTAATACTGTGCTTTTCCAGTGGGCTTGGAAAACTGCACACCAGGAGATTGTGTCCTGCACCTGGCTCAGAGGCTCCTATGCCCACAGAGTCTTGCTGATTGCTAGCACAGCAGTCTGAGATCAAACTGCAAGGTGGCAGCCAGGCTGGGGGAGGGGCGCCCGCCATTGCTCAGGCTTGCTTAGGTAAACAAAGCAGCCAGGAAGCTCCAACTGGGTGGAGCCCACCACAGCTCAAGGAGGCCTGCCTGCCTCTGTAGGCTCCACCTCTGGGGGCAGGGCACAGACAAACAAAAATTCAGCAGGAACCTCTGCAGACTTAAACTTCCCTGTCTGACAGCTTTGAAAAGAGTAGTGGTTCTCCCAGCACACAGCTGGAGATCTGAGAACGGAGAGACTGCCTCCTAAAGTGGGTCCCTGACCCCTGAGCAGCCTAACTGGGAGGCACCCCCCAGTAGGGACAGACTGACTCCTCACTCGGCCAGGTACTCCTCTGAGACAAAACTTCCAGAGGAACTATCAGACGGCTGAATTTGTGGTCTCACGAAAATCCGCTGTTCTGCAGCCACCGCTGCTGACACCCAGCCAAACAGGGTCTGGAGTGGACCTCTAGCAAACTCCAACAGACCTGCAGCTGAGGGTCTTGTCTGGTAGAAGGAAAACTAACAAATAAAAAGGACATCCACACCAAAAACCCATCTGTACATCACCATCATCAAAGACCAAAAGTAGATAAAAACACAAAGATGGGGAAAAAGCAGAGCATAAAAACTGGAAACTCTAAAAAGCAGAGCACATCTCCTCCTCCAAAGGAACGCAGTTCCTCACCAGCAATGGAACAAAGCTGGAAGGAGAATGGCTTTGACGAGATGAGATAAGAAGGCTTCAGACGATCAAACTACTCTGAGCTACGGGAGGAAATTCAAAACAATAGCAAAGAAGTTAAAAACTTTGAAAAAAAATTAGACAAATGGATAACTAGAATAACCAATGAAGGGAAGGGCTTAAAGGAGCTGATGGAGCTGAAAGCCAAGTTTCAAGAACTACGCGAAGATTGCAGAAGCCTTAGTAGCCGATGTGATCAACTGGAAGAAAGGGTATCAGTGATGGAAGATGAAATGAATGAAATTAAGCGAGAAGGGAAGTTTAGAGAAAAAAGAATAAAAAGAAACAAAGCCTCCAAGAAATTTGGGACTATGTGAAAAGACCAAACCTACGTCTGATTGTTGTACCTGAAAATGACAGGGAGAATGGAACTAAGTTGGAAAACACTCTGCAAGATATTATCCAGGAGAACTTCCCCAATCTAGCAAGGCAGGCCAACATTCAGATTCAGGAAATACAGAGAATGCCACAAAGATACTCCTTGAGAAGAACAACTCCAAGACACATAATTGTCAGATTCACCAAAGTTGAAATGAAGAACAAAATATTAAGGGCGGCCAGAGGGAAACATTGGGTTACCCACAAAGGGAAGCCCATCAGACAAACAGGTGATATCTCAGCAGAAACTCTACAAGACATAAGAGAGTGGGGGCCAATATTCAACATTCTTAAAGAAAAGAATTTTCAACCCAGAATTTCATATCCAGCCAAACTAAGCTTCATAAGTGAAGGAGAAATAAAATACTTTACAGACAAGCAAACGCTAAGTGATTTTTGTCATCACCAGGTCTGCCCTAAAAGAGCTCCTGAAGGAAGCACTAAACATGGAAAGGAACAACTGGTACCAGACACTGCAAAAACATGCCAAATTGTAAAGACCATCGAGGCTAGGAAGAAACTGCATAAACTAATGAGCAAAATAACTAACTAACATCATAATGACAGGATCAAATTCACACATAACAGTATTAGCCTTAAATGTAAATGGGCTAAATGATCCAATTAAAAGACACAGACTGGCAAACTGGATAAGGAGTCAAGACCCATCAGTGTGCTGTATTCAGGAAACCCATCTCACATGCAGAGACACACATAGACTCAAAATAAAGGGATGGAGGAAGATCTATCAAGCAAATGGAAAACAAAAAAAAGGCATGGGTTGCAATCCTAGTCTCTGATAAAATAGACTTTAAACCAACAAAGATCAAAAGAGACAAAGAAGGCCATTACATAATGGTAAAGGGATCAATTCAACAAGAAGAGCTAACTATCCTAAATATATATGCACCCAACACAGGAGCACCCAGATTCATAAAGCAAGTCCTGAGTGACCTTTATGGGACTTAAACTCCCACACAATAATAATGGGAGATTTTAACACCCCACTGTCAACATTAGACAGATCAATGAGACAGAAACTTAACAAGGATATCCCAGAATTGAACTCAGCTCTAAACAAAGTGGACCTAATAGACATCTACAGAACTCTCCACCCCAAATCAACAGAATATACATTTGTTTCAGCACCACACCACACCTATTCCAAAATTGACCACATAGTTGGAAGTAAAGCTCTCCTCAGCAAATGTAAAAGAACAGAAATTATAACAAACTCTCTCTCAGACCACAGTGCAATCAAACTAGAACTCAGGATTAAGAAACTCACTCAAAACCGCTCAACTACATGGAAACTGAACAACCTGCTCCTGAATGACTACTGGGTACATAATGAAATGAAGGCAGAAATAAAGATGTTCTTTGAAACCAATGAGCACAAAGACACAACATACCAGAATCTCTGGGTCATATTCAAAGCAGTGTGTAGAGGGAAATTTATAGCACTAAATGCCCACAGATCCAAAATTGACACCCTAACATCACAATTAAAAGAACTAGAAAAGCAAGAGCAAACACATTCAAAAGCTAGCAGAAGGCAAGAAATAACTAAAATCAGAGCAGAACTGAAGGAAATAGAGACACAAAAAAACCCTTCAAAAAATTAATGAATCCAGGAGCTGGTTTTTTGAAAAGATCAACAAAATTGATAGACCGCTGGCAAGACTAATAAGAAAAGAGAGAAGAATCAAATAGATGCAATAAAAAATGAAAAAGGGGGTATCACCACCAATCCCACAGAAATACAATCTACCATCAGAGAATACTACAAACACCTCTATGCAAATAAACTAGAAAATCTAGAAGAAATGGATAAATTACTCGACAAATACACCTCCCAACAGTAAACCAGGAAGAAGTTGAATCTCTGAATAGACAAATAACAGGCTCTGAAATTGTGGCAATAATCAATAGCTTACCAACCAAAAAGAGTCCAGGACCTGATGTATTCACAGCCAAATTCTACCAGAGGTACAAGAAGGAACTGGTACCATTCTTTCTGAAACTATTCCAAACGATAGAAAAAAGAGGGAATCCTCCCTAACACATTTTATGAGGCCAGGGTCATCCTGATACCAAAGCCTGGCAGAGACATAACCAAAAAAGAGAATTTCAGACCAATATCCTTGATGAACACTGATGCAAAAATCCTCAATAAAATACTGGCAAACCGAATCCAGCAGCACATCAAAAAGCTTATACACCATGATCAAGTGGGCTTCATCCCTGGGATGCAAGGCTGGTTCAACATATGCAAATCAATAAATGTAATCCAGCATATAAACAGTACCAAAGACAAAAACCACATGATTATCTCAATAGATGCAGAAAAGGCCTTTGACAAAATTCAACAACCTTCATGCTAAAAACTCTCAATAAATTAGTTATTGATGGGACGTAACTCAAAATATTAAGAGCTATCTAGGACAGACCCACAGCCAATATCATACTGAATGGGCAAAAACTGGAAGCATTCCCTTTGAAAATGGGCGTAAGACAGGGATGCCCTCTCTCACCACTCCTATTCAACATAGTGCTGGAAGTTCTGGCCAGGGCAATCAGGCGGGAGAAGGAAATAAATAAAGGGTATTCAATTAGGAAAAGAGGAGGTCAAATTGTCCTTGTTTGCAGATGACATGATTGTATATCTAGAAAACCCCATTGTCTCAGCCCAAAATCTCCTTAAGCTGATTAGCAACTTCAGCAAAGTCTCAGGATACAAAATCAACCTACAAAAATCACAAGCATTCTTGTACACCAATCACAGACAAACAGAGAGCCAAATCATGAGTGAACTCCCATTCACAATTGCTTCAAAGAGAATAAAATACCTAGGAATCCAACTTACAAGGGAGGTGAAGGACCTCTTCAAGGAAAACTACAAACCACTGCTCAATGAAATAAAAGAGGATACAAACAAATGGAAGAACATTCCATGCTCATGGGTTGGAAGAATCAATATCTTGAAAATGGCCATATTGCCCAAGGTAATTTATAGATTCAATGCCATCCCCCTTCAATCTACCAATGACTTTCTTCACAGAATTGGAGAAAACTACTTTAAAGTTCATATGGAACCAAGAAAGAGCCCGCATCGCCAAGTCAATCCTCAGTCAAAAGAACAAAGCTGGAGGCATCACGCTACCTGACTTCAAACTATACTACAAGGCTACAGTAACCAAAACAGCATGGTACTGGTACCAAAACAGAGATATAGATCAATGGAACAGAACAGAGCCCTCAGAAATAATGCCGCATATCTACAACTATCTGATCTTTGACAAACCTGACAAAAACAAGCAATGGGGAAAGGATTCCCTATTTAATAAATGGTGCTGGGAAAACTGGGTAGCCATATGTAGAAAGCTGAAACTGGATCCCTTCCTTACACCTTATAAAAAATTAATTCAGGATGGATTAAGGACTTACATGTTAGACCTAAAACCATAAAAACCCTAGAAGAAAACCTAGGCAATACCATTCAGGACATAGGCATGGGCAAGGACTTCCTGTCTAAAACACCAAAAACAATGGCAACAAAAGCCAAAATTGACAAGTGGGATCTAATTAAACTGAAGAGCTTCTGCACAGCAAAAGAAACTACCATCACAGTGAACAGGCAACCTACAGAATGGGAGAAAATTTTTGCAACCTACTCATCTGACAAAGGGCTAATATCCAGAATCTACCATGAACTCAAACAAATTTACAAGAAAAAAACAACCCCATCAAAAAGTGGGCAAAGGACATGAACAGAGACTTCTCAAAAGAAGACATTTATGCAGCCAAAAAACACATGAAAAAATGCTCATCATCACTGGCCATCAGAGAAATGCAAATCAAAACCACAATGACATACCATCTCACACCAGTTAGAATGGCCATCATTAAAAAGACAGGAAACAACAGGTGCTGGAGAGGATGTGGAGAAGTAGGAACACTTTTACACTGTTGGTGGGACTGTAAACTAGTTCAACCATTGTGGAAGTCAGTGTGGCGATTCCTCAGGGATCTAGAACTAGAAATACCATTTGAGCCAGCCATCCCATTACTGGGTATATACCCAAAGGACTATAAATCATGCTACTATAAAGAGACATGCACACGTATGTTTATTGTGGCACTATTCACAATAGCAAATACTTAGAACCAAGCCAAATATCCAACAACGATAGACTGGATTAGGAAAATGTGGCACATATACACCATGGAATACTATGCAGCCATAAAAAGTGATGAGTTCATGTCCTTTGTAGGGACATGGATGAAACTGGAAAACATCATTCTCAGTAATCTATTGGAAGGACAAAAAACCAAACACTGCATGTTCTCACTCATAGGTGAGAATCGAACAATGAGAACTCATGGACATAGGAAGGGGAACATCACACTCCGTGGACTGTTGTGGGGTGGGGGGAGGGGGGAGGGACAGCATTAGGAGATATACCTAATGCTAAATGACGAGTTAATGGGTACAGCAAACCAACATGGCACATGTATACATATGTAACAAACCTGCACATTGTGCACATGTACCCTAAAACCTAAAGTATAATAATAAAATAAAATAAAGTAAAATAAAATAAAATAAAATAAAAAAATAACTGACCATGGTTCTAAAGGGACTAAATCATTCTTTCCCTATCTCAGCCTTCAAGTGGCAAGTCACTGCTGAAGACTTGAAGGAAGAGAGATTAACCCTTTAAGATATTTGGTAAGTTCTGTCACCATAGTTTGTGTATATTCCCCTACTATTGAACTGAGATTGCTAATAAAATCAGAGAAATCAAGGTTTAAATTCTAGCTTTGGCATGTGTGAACTTGGGCAAGTTATTTACTTTTCTCTGGGCCTCAGCTTCTGCATCTGTGAAAAGGGCCATCACAGTGGATTATCTCACTTACAATGAAGGATAATTGTGAAAATTAGAAATAATAAATCTGAAGAGCCTGTCACAGTGCCTGCCACATCATAGATTTCCAATAAAAGCTAACTTAATATCTTTACTCAGTTATATTCGTTATGTCAGGAAAGATGCCAGACGCCAAGTGTAGCAGGGCAGCTTTTACATTTAGGAGCATAAAATTTGGTTTAGATTAATGGATGTTTTCATAACCTTAAGTGAATGAGTTTCCTTCTGCTGCCATTATTTCATCTGAAATATGATCAGCTTATGCTGGTTGATTCTAAGGCATTTTAAGCTCTGACATCCTATTTTTATGGTACTGTAAATGAATTAATTGGCATGGGCTTTAGTAGAAGCCTCTCTTTTTCTTTTCCTTCACTGTTCTACATCCTTACTGCTCCTTAATCAACCATAGCACTGACTTCATTCCTATTCTCTTTTTCTGTGTTTTCTACCCTTCCAATCCACTGAAAACACTGTTGCCAAAAGGAATTTTTGGAAGCTCCAATTTGTTAAATTGCTCCAATTCAGTAAAATCTGAATTGCTTTAAGTCTCAATCCCTTTTTTCCATTTGCAGACTAAACCCTTTATTTGTTATAGTGAGATTTAAAATTCTGCAGTCAGCCTCTGTCCACATTTTAAGTGTACTTCATTAGACTATTTTAATGCCTATGACTTTAAGCCAAAATAAAAGTAATGCTAATTGCAAAATTGTAGAAAATTCGGGTCATAATCAGATACAATACAAAATCAAAAAGTTAAAAACCATTCTTAATTCTGCTCTCGAAAGAAAACCAGCAACGTGGTGTGTATTATTCCAGTTTTATATCCATTCATACCTGTGGTCAGATGAAAAATTTAAAATTTACCCATGTGTCTTTTCAAGATACCTTGTAACTCTCTTCCATTTGTCTAGCTAGTTCAGAGGCATCCATTGCTCCAAAAGAAGAGAGTCATTAAAGCAGAATGCAAACAGAAAAGAAAGGTTTAAATAATTAAGCATATGAACTAACATTATTTGGAAGTGAGTGATTTGTCAGATTTTCTACCTCTGTTCTGCTCCAATGCCCTTCCTTCAAAAACAAACAAAAACACCCCCAAACCCTACTAGAAGTCCTGAAGTATAGGGGATGATAGGATGCTCAAATGGGTTTGGCTACGTAAGTGTGAGAAGTCCCATATGTCACACGTTAAAGTAGAAATTGGGGACCCAGAAAGACTCTAAATATCCACTACCCCCCATTTCATGGAAAGTATAGAGTAGAAATGACTATGTAAGATATCGAGATAGAAGCATTTATAGAATCTCTCAGAGGTTCCTAAGGCCCAAGAGTGGTCTGGAGGTGACCACACATTTGCTGTGAACTAGAGATGAGGGCAGAAGCAGCTGAGAGAAGAGTAGGCGCAGGGAATCTTCTGGGAGGAAAAGGATTCAGCACAGAGCTGTAGGGACCAAAAATGGAAGACTACAGGGGAACAGGGTGTTTCACAGATGCCAACATGGACAAGAGACAATGACCACAGACCAAGTGCCTCTCCTCACTATGGGTTGGCATTGTGTAAATATCACAGAATTTGCATCTAACCCCAATACAAAGATGCTTCATTTTATTGTGGTTTGCTTTATTGGGCTTTGCAGATAATGCTTTTTGTTTTTTTGTTTGTTTGCAATTGAAGGTTTGTGGCAACCCTGCATCAAGCAGGACTAGCATACCATTTTTCTAATAGGATGTGCTCACTTTGTTAACATTTTTAGCAATAAAGTACTTTTTAATTAAGATATCTATGTTTCTTTTTAGAATAATGCTATTGAATACTTAATAGACTACAGTATGGTATAAACATAACTTGCATATGAACTGGGACACCAAAGAATTCATGTAACTTATTGTGACATTTGCTTTATTATTGTGTTCTGAAACCTAACCTGTAATATTTGCAAGGTATGTCTGTATATGAGGGAAAGACTTTTTGAATAGAATGGAATTTCATTTCTACCAATTGGCCAAACAGGAAATCAAAACAGAAATGGGTTTATAAATGGAAAAATAAGTTACATTTTTGCATACTCTACTTTGTGAACTGAGATTCACAGAAGTGTAGAACTAAAGTTCTTTTCCTTGGACTTACTGGTCTCTAAAATGATCATGCCTTTAATGTGGGACACATTCAGTTGCCTCTTTCTGCAATACTGCCATATCCTTCATTTCTCCAATTAAAAATATCTGCTCCGTCTTTAAGACCTCTCTAAATAAAATGATTTGCCCTTTCACAGGCCTCTCCCAAATCCCCTAAGTAGGGTAAATCCTCTTACACTACACAAACTCCCAATAGAGCAGTTATTTTCATAACCATTATTATTACGTGTATTTCACTAAACCAAGATGGGTGAGAAAATGAGACCTTATCTTCTATCCTTTGTTTCTCAGAGCTTAGCACAAAACCTTGGCATCTTGCAGACCTCAATGTATCTTTGTTGAATAAATGAATAGAAGGGTGGTAACCTGAGGATGATACCAGAGAGGAATGATGAGTAGAAAGATGTTGTAGAGTGCAAGTCATCTTGTTTGTTAAAAAGCAACCTAGCCATGTATCATCAACCCACAAATCCAGTTATGATAACAATAAAAGTAATTTAAATTATCTATTTGTCTTTGCTTCACTCAGTGGTCTACAGTGAACAAATCTTCTCCCAAAGAAGAGCCAGTATCTGGACTTTCCATTTCCCTAATTAAATTTAGAGACATCTCCAAAATAGGAAAAATGCTGAATTCTGACAATTGTCGGTTATCTCTTATTCTGTTCCCATGGGATATTGTAAATTTCCCTTATCCTGATTTCTTAGATCTTGGCTGCTTTGAATCTATTTGACTTTTTCATTTCATTCATTTTTTAGGACTTTCTTTTGGTTTATGTGAGAATTACCCATTCCAATTTTCTGGATTTTAGAGCCCCACTATTGGACGAGTTCCCAGGTTCCCCGCATTAATGGAATAAAACAAAGATGCAGCCAACTCAGCAAGTCATGGTCCTCTCATTTACAAAATTACAGAGTTAGAGCTCAATGGATATAAATTCTTTTCTATGAAAAGCGAGAATGATCATGCCAGAATCATCTGGAGGACATACTTCACACACAGACTTGTGGACATTCCTCTAAGTGAGAATTGTGAGTGTGCCCAGGGTGGGTCCTGTTATCTTCAGCAGTCATCGGACAATTTAGACTTTCATCCAGGTCTGAAATCCACTCACTCCTGTGGGTACTCCCTAGTGTTCCTTCTAGTCTATTATAAATGATAATACAATTGAGAATTTCAGCTCCAGATACCAGCAGGGAAGTTTGAGACAGTGCCCCTCAAGTCTTAATCTTTACATTTCCATTGTGGGAATAACTCTTGATGTTGAGAATGGCTGAACTAAGGTGAGCATGACAGCAGGCAACCTAAGCATAAACTTTAGGTTTATACAGCGAGTTGCTAATTCCTAAAGCCTTTTATTTTTATTATATGATTCGATCCTCTTTATAACCCTAGAATTCATCAGGGAGGAGGTTGTTTCAGGTTTACAACGAAAAATTTTGAGACTCAAAATGGCCGTGTCTTTTCTCCTTCACAGTTTAGTGAGTAAACCAGCAACATCAGCTGGGAAATTTTTAGAAATGCAGAATTTCAGGTTCACGCTAGTCCTATTGGACAAAATCTGGAATTTAACAAGATCCCTGGGTGATTTTCTTTTACATTTGAGAAGCATTCAATAATGTGATTTTCCAAAACTTCTGCATCAGGCACAGCTCATGGTGAGCAAAACCATCAGAAAATGAAGAGATCATTTATAAGGAGAAATATGATTGCAGCCAGTAAATCAACAGTCAGGTTGGGCACCATTTTCTTGGTGAGAAAGTTACAGGCCACAGGCAAGAAGTCAGGGCTGTCAGCAGCCTCATCACCAAATACCCAGACAAGGAGCAAGAGAGAGGGGCAGAGGTAATGAAGCACTCCCTTCAGGGATGATCCTGAGAGGAGAGCTTCTTCCTGCTGACAGGTGAGGGAGCCTGTGTGTCTTTCAGGTCTGACCTTGAGTTTTATTCCTACAGAGAAACAGAAGGGAAGAAGTGAAGGGGAAAACTGGAAATGTGACATCACCCAACCTGTAATTAATTATGTTCTTTAGTTGGTCTTGATAAGCCTCAGTAATTTTTTAAAAAGAGAACACTTGAAATCTTCCCTGTTAATCTCATACCTTTTCCTGATAGCTGTAACTTATTGAAAATACTTGATTTCAGAAGTGTCCATGCCTTTCTTCATTCCTTTATTCCACAAGCACTTGCTGAGTATTTTCTGGATGCTCAGTGCTTGGGAAATGAAAATGAAGGACATAGATTCTGTCATTCTGGTGCAATGAGGAAGACAATCAAGTAGAGGGGTAATTTTAGTAAAATCATACCATCTTATTTCATGTTACCTCAGGAGGGGATGTGTCTTTCGATTTTGTGAGAAACTCAACATTTCCTGAATGGGGAGAAAAGAAAATGTTCCAACTAGCTCCAGCCAGATAAAATCCAGACAGACTGTGATGAGTGTAAGTTGCACAACTATCCATGTGGTTAGAGGATGAGAAACTCTGGGACAGTGTGGGCTAGCAGGCCATTTCTGCATCTGGAGCGAGGAAAGAGAAGTTACATATATATATTTATAAAAATATGTATCATATATATATATATATATAATACATATGATAAAGAGTGTTGGAAGGTGCTATATCCAGCAAATAATTAGTGTCTAATATACCTTCACATCTAAACTTCAGGTTCTTTTAAGAGCAAGACTCTGTCTTTAGTTCTAGGTTCACCATGACAGCTATCACAGTGACAGGTACATGCAAAACAGGTACTAAAGAAATATCTGCTGATCAAACCAATGGAGTGTTCAGCAAATTTTCACTTACCAAGTAAGTATGTATAACCCTTCTGGGCTGGGCGTGGTGGCTTATGCCTGTAATCTCAGCACTTTGGGAGGCTGAGGCGGGTGGATCACTTTAGGTCAGGAGTTTGAGACAAGCCTGGCAATATGGTGAAATCTCGCCTCCACTAAAAATACAAAAATTAGCCAGATGTAGTGGTGTGCACCTGTAATCCCAGCTACTAGCAGGAGAATCAGTTGATCCCAGGAGGCAGAGGTTTCAGTGAGCCAAGATTGCACCATTACACTCTAGTCTGGGCAACAGAGTGAGACTCCATCTCTTTCTCTTTCTTTCTCTCTCTCTCTCTCTCTCTATATATATATATATACACACACACACACACACACACACACATAGAAATAGATATATATATATCTATTTCTATGTGTGTGTGTGTGTGTGTGTGTGTGTGTGTGTGTGTGTGTGTGTATAAAACCCTTTTGACAAGCAGGAACTCTTTTGCTTTTAGCATCAAACACAGGCAGACACATATCAATTTCCATATCCTATTAACTATCTTGCTTTCCTGTTCTATGGAGTTGTCTAGCATTATTCTGTACAAGACCTATTTCCAATGATCATTTTAGTAACAGATATTGAGGGAAATTAGCACTTGTATTATTTCACTCGTTATCTCACTGTGTCTAGGCAAAGAGAGATGAGTGTCTTTCTCATTCTTCATATAAGGTAAACTAGGCAGCAGATTAGACTAAGACCATGTCACAATTTATGCTGGCTAATTTGTGAAGAGAGCCTCAATCTGACATTAACTCCAACCAACTATGCTGCTTTTTTCTCTCTTTTTTTTTTTTGTATTATCTGGGTAAATGTCCAATCTTTCTTTCCTGCTACATTTTTTTCTTATTAGTATGACTAGAGATTTATCAATATTATTTTTCAAAGCACTGGATTTTTTGTTTGATCTTTTCTACTGTTTTTCTGTTTGTTTGTTTTTTAATTTTATTCCCTTTTGCTCTTTTCTTTAATATTTCTTTTTGGATTTAATTTGCTCTTCTTTTTCTAGTTTATTAAGGTAAAACTATAGATTATTGATTTGACAACTTTGATTTTTTGAGATAAGGTCTGGCCATGTCACCCAGGCTGAGGTGTAGCTGGGGTATAGTGGCACACTCATAGCTCACTGTAGCCTCCGCCTCCCAGGCTCAAGTGATCCTCTCACCTCAGCCTCCTGAGTAGGTAGGAATACAGGCATGAGCTACCATGCCTAATTTTGATATTTCTTTTCCTTTTTTTCTTTTTCTTTTTCTTTCTCTTGTTGGTACAGAGGGGGTCTCACCATGTTGCCCAGGCTGGTCTCAAACTTCTGGGCTCAAGCTATCTTAGCTCCTCGGCTTCCCAAAGTTCTGAGATTAGAGGCATGAGTCAGCATGCCTGGCCAACTGTGCTGCTCTTTAAGATCATTTTAATTCTGTTTTAAGATTTGAGAAGGACAAACTATGCCACTAAACAATTGTAGTCATTTAAGTTGAAAAATATCAAGCAGTCTTTATGTTGCCTTAGTTTGTTTCAACTTCTTTATTCCTATATTGATATCAAGGAGAGTGTGTGTGTGTGTATGTGTGTGTTACCCCAATGAAGTAATTGCTGCAGATCCCTGAAGGTCACATACTTTCGGATTATTTTGTATGTGAATGTGTGTGTGTATATGCATCAATGGATTTTATCTACCCATAACTCTGGATTCACAGCACTTATAACTGAAGAGACACCAATGAGAACCATACTCATCCTATAGCCAACATTCTAAATATCTTATTAAAAACCAGCAACTTAATGGGAGCTCTAATGGGGGAGTTCCTGAAAGAAATACATTTTAAGCTAGGTTTGGTTGGGAACTGAGTGACAAATACACATTTGATCACAAAAAGCAATGCCAGATACTCTAAAATGGATAGTATTTGTTATCTGGCAGGTACTAAAAATAAACTCATTTAGTAAAGTGCAATGTTAAAAAATAATGAAGGACTTCTGTTTCTGGGAACATGGTGTAGAAGTACATTTCCCTATTCATCCCACTAAGTACAATTGAAAACCTTATATTTTATATAAAATAAATATAGTAGTACTCTGAAAGGTAGAGAAAAGGCGGCAGACCAGCTAGGGACCTCAGGACCCAAGGAGCTACAAAGTGGTGAATTCCAGGGTTTTCTTTTTGCCTTACGTATACTTGTCTTGGAGTTGAAGAACCCAGCAATCTGGGAATGCCCATGGTCACAAACAATGTCAAAACCCCAACAAAATCTTGTGGTTTTTTTTTTTCTGGCAAACAAACAACAACAAAAAACAAAACAAAACAAAAACAGGAAAAGAGCAACAGAGAAGAAAGAAAGAAAAAAAAAAAAAAAAACCTTCCAAACAGTAACCCCTCTATTGCAACCTAATGGCACTGAAAAGAACTGTGGCCTCTCCCCTACACATAGCAGTTAAGGCAAGTGGGAGACTGGACTTCTGCTTTTGCAAGGCTGTAAAGAAGCACCACAACAACCCTGCTGGGTTACTGCCAGAGAGGGCTAAGGAAACTAAGACACTCATCCCACCAGCCAGTGGTGAGTCATCCCCTACCCCTTATGGTGTCAGCATATACCATATGGGGAGGCTGAGCTTCCAACCTCACACCAAGATGGTGTCAAAGACAACCTAGCAGAAAGTCAAGATTTTAACCCCTTCCCAGCAGTAATGAGGCCACCCCCACCATAGTGTCAGGAAAGATCCCATGAAAAGCTGGAATTCCCATCCCCATAAAGCAATAACAGGGAGTCCCCATCTCAGGTGTTAAAGAGGCCAAATGGGGAATCTGAACTTTTACCTTCACTTACAGGTAACAAGATGACAGAGAAAGCTAGCTAAAACAGAAGGGTTAAATAAGTCCCAGAATCTCAGTATATAATGTGAAAACATCCAGTTTTCAATTCAAGTCACTTACTATATGTAAAGCCAGAAAGATCTGAAAGTGAATAAAAAAGATATTCAACAGATACAAACACCAAAATTCCAGAAATGTTAGAATTACCTGACAAGATTGTAAAGCATAGATGATAAAAAAAAACCACTTCAATGAGCAATTACAAACATACCTGAAACAAATGAAAAAATAGAAAGCACCAGCCAAGCAATAGAAACTGCCAGTGAAGTAATAGAAGATATTATGAAGAACCAAATGGAGATTTTAGATCTAAACCTAAAATAAGTAAAACTCTCAGTGGACGGGCTTAACAGCAGAATTTTTCCAAATGGATCAATTCTTTGAAAACATAAACTACCACCACTCGCCTAATACAAAATAGATTATTTCAATAGTCATAACTATTCATGAAATTGGATTTATAATTTTAAAACTTCCTCTAAAATATCTCCAGGACCATATGGTTGCATTAGATAATTCTAGAAGAATTAAAGCCAATTTGACACAATGTCTTCCAGAAAATAGAAGAGGATGAAATACTTCCCAGTACATTTTATGGAACTGATAATGCTCCAATATAAAAACCAACCAAAGACAGTACAAAACAAATAAAATCTACAAACCAATATCCTCATAATATACTTAACAAAATACTAGCAAATAGAATTATGTTATATATATATATATATATATATATATATATATATATATATATATAAAATGACCAAGTAAAAGTTATTTGAGGAATGCAAGGCTGGTTCTATATTCTAAATCAATTAATGCAATTACAACATTAATAAGCTAAAGAAGAGCAGTTACCTGGTCATATCAATGAAAGCAGAAAAGGCATTTCACCTAACTCAATACTCATTCAGATAATAATTTCAGAAAAGCAGTTGGTTAAGAAAGAACATCTACAACAAAGCTTATATCTTTAATTATACTTAATGATTAAAAACTGAATATTTTTCCCCTAAAAGCAAGAATAAGGCAAGGATATCCATTCTAACCACTCTTATTCAACATGTTGCTAAAAGTTCTAGCCATTGTAATAAGGCAAGGAAAGAAACGAAAATGCATACAAATCTAAAAGAAAGAAATAAATGCAAATGGCATGATTGTGTACATAGAAATTACCAAGCAACTTACAAAAACAAAACAAAAACCTCCTAGAAATAATAACCAAGTTTAGGAAGGTTGCATAATACAAAATAAACATACAACAATTAATTATAATCCCATACAGTATATACTTCAGTTCTCCCCAAATTGATAATCAGGTTTAATGTAATTTCTATCACAAACCCACCAAGATTTTTTGTGGTTATAGACAAAACTATTCTAAAATTTATATTGGAAGGCTAACGAGCTAGAATATCTCAAACTATTTTAACAAAGAAGAATAAAGTGGAAGGAATCCATCTACCCAAATTTCAAAATTTGCTTTTTAGGTACAATCATTAAGACTGTGTGTGTGGTACTGATCGTGTGGTATGGATAGACTGTGTCAGGGCTGGAGGGGTAGGCACATAAATCAATGGAACAGAAGAATCCAGAAGTATTTCCATACAAATGTACCCAACTGATATTTTGACAAAGGTGCAAAAGCAATTTAATGGAGGAAAGATTGTTTTTTCAATAAATGATGTTGGAGCAATTGGACATCCAATAAATAATAATAAAAATAAAGCTTTGCCTGTCTCACACTTTCTACATTAACTCAAAATGGAACATGGGCTTACATATAAAATATGTAACTATCAAGCTTTTAGAATAAAAACATAAGAAAAAAATCTTGTAAGTCTAACTAGGCAAAGAGTTTATAGACTTGACACCAAAAGCATGATCCATAAAAGAAAAAAATTGATAATTTGGACTTCATAAAGATTTGTAAAATTTGTTCTGCAAAAGAACCTACTGAGAAGATGAAAAGATAAGCTACAGAGGAAAATACATTTGCAACCTACAAAGAACTAGTATTTAGATTATAATAAATAATTCTCAAAACTCAACAGCAAATAAAACAAATAGCAAACAATTCAATTAGAACATGGGCAGAAGACATAAAGAGACATTTCACCAACATACAGATAGCAAATAAGCACATGAACGATATAAAACATCATTAGCCATTAAAGAAGTGTAAATTAAAACCACTCTGAGTGAACAAAAATCAATTCTAAGTGGGGTGCATAATGTTTCGTTCCATTTACATATCATTCTTCAAATGACAAAATTATAAAATGAAGAACAGGTTCATGGATGCAGGGAGTAAGGGTGGGGAGTGGGTGTGACTATAAAAGGACAAGAGAGATCCTTATGGTAATGGAAATATTCTAAATCTTGGCTATATCCATGTCAACATCTTGATTGTATTGTATTATAATTTTTCAAGAGGTTACCAGTGGGGAAAACAGTAAAGGCTACACTGGACCTATCTGCATTATTTCTTACAACTTCATGTGAATCTATAATTAATTCAAAATAAAATAAAAATAAAAATAATAATTAACTGTAACTGGTTCTTATTCCAAAAAAGGAACAAAATTAATCTCAGGACAGAATAACAAACTCCACAGAAATCTGTGTGAAAAAGAAGTCTTCTGAAGGGCATGGTCTGAAATGAGAAAGGATGGGGGTGAAGAGGGTTGAATTATCAAAAATAATAATTTTGAGTGGTTAGGGGAATCCCAGGAGAGAAACAGTAAAGGGATCAGGAAATGAAGAAAAGGGGGGAGATGTGTGGAAGTTCAAAATCAAAGGATCAGGAGCATATTGGAAGAGCCCCCATAAGGCCAAAGAGGATTTTCACATGGATGAAATGACTGAGGAGATGTTTTTTAAAAGGATATCTAATACTTAACTTTTAGTAACTTGTCATATAACAACCCTTAATTTCTCCAAATCTTCTAGAACAGCTTTTTGGTTTGTGTTCCCTTGAAGGAGACTAGAAGACAAGAAGAAGGGAGGAGAGACCCGCCCTTCCTGAAGTGCTTGCTGTTTCTACCAGCATTAGCCTGGCAAGGGCTCTACACTGTGGCCATAGGAGACTATTTCCAGGCTCCACAGAGTCTCCTCCTCAAGCTTCTACATTCTAGTGTCTCCAAACTCTTCCCTTTGTTATCCCGTCTCATCGCTGCCCCATCTCTTCCCATCGTAGCTGTTTGTTGCAACTGCTACCTCAGTATTACCTTCACATTCCTTTTTCATCTTTTCTATTCCCTAATGTATTGTAAACTAAACTTTCATATTTTTTTCTGTTAAATACCTTTGATGGTTTCTTTTTTCCTGATCAGAATTTAATATTATACTCATATAAATAATGTTCATGAGTGCAAGATTTTTATAAGCACAGATGGAGACAAGTGGTAGACTTGGAAGATGTACAGACTGAAAGCTTCACTTCTTTTGAGACTGACCACAGGCAGAACTAGGAAAGTAATTTAGCATTGCACAAGAGTACTGCCTCAAATCAATAGCCTTTTATGTTAATATAATATTTATGTTTTCCCAAATAATAAACTCAACTGGGTCAACTTTTTTGCCACTAGGTATAAAATAACACTTTTGGGTGGATTTTCTGCCAGGCTACCTATGAGGTTAACATATAATTCATTTATTTGTCTTTTAATCCAATCCATTATGACATGGCAGAAATAATTTTACTAGAAAATGTATAATTATCATTCCAAAGGGAATCGAAAGTTAGAAAGACTCAAGCTGAAACCTCAATTGTATCTTAAACGGTGCTTCTGTAGGTAATAAATAGGCCCCTATTTCATGGATTTACCCTTTAGTCATTGCAGTGTATTTCAAGCACACAGGCATGTTATTTGTAATTGAGATACACATCCAGATTTCAGTTTAACTTGGAAGACCTCTATAAAAAGGCTGATTATACTGAAGTTCTTCACTGAGTGGTCCAGGACAATCACGGATTAATTCAGGGAGATGCTGGAAGGTTATTGGCTGTGTAAGAAAGGGCTTGAAAGGACCACCCTCCCCAGTCATGGTAGAAACCCCAGACTAAGAAAAGACCACCCTACCCAGACGTGGTAGAAACCCCTGCACAAACTTCTCTTCATGATGCCTTTCTGCCATGTTCCAGGTTTTTCTCTGCCTTCTGGTGGCACCAAACTCCATCCTCAAGAACTCTTAAGTTGTTGCTTCTCAACTTCTCAACAAGGCAGAGAAGCTTGGGTAGAGAAAGGTGTTTCAGCTAATATTTCCTAAATTGGAAAATGCCAATCTAGGTAGGACTTCCTATCTTCCCATTGGTGGATTTGCTTATGCTAAAGGAAATTTTTTTTTTTTTTGGCTCCATGCAAACTGAAAAATCTAGGCTTCTTTTTAAGTACAAATTGATTTCCAGCTCAAACAATGTTATCCACCTCTTGGCTGTTTCCTCAGAGCTACTTCAGTTCTCAATTCTGCCCAGAGACACCAAGGAAGCTTCACATTTACAGAATCTCATTCCTGTCTAGCAGTTGAGAGTTTGTTTTTCTGAAAGCTTAAGTAGAAGTCTTCAGGTTGTGCCTTCTCTGGCAGACCTGCTTTGAGACATGTGCCCATTTTTAAACTGCACTGAGTCAAACAGGATAGAATGAGGTAACTAGGCTGGACCAAAACACATGTTCTACTCGTGTATTCTGTGAGTGAAATCAACTTTACCTGAAAAATATGAGATGGGAGTGGGCAAGGAATGGCTCAGAGGAAAATGAGGATACCAGTGCTACAAAAACGAATGGATCTGGGGAAACAACAACAAAAAGATCACTATATGTTATTTCTGTTACAAAGCCATATTGTAGCATCTCTACCTGAGTACTAATTTCTTTTCATATCTCTGATTTGGCTTCTCTGCTTTCAAAACACCTAGCAGCTGCCTGGCTAATCTGGAACTTGAGTCAGTTTATTTCTTGCTGTATTCACTGAGGATTCATCTTTGTTCTAAGATGAACCTCCATATGTGATATTGTGGGTGGTGCATAATAGACAGTGCTGTTGTCTTTTTAAGGTCATTGATAGGGCTCTTGAGAAAATATAATTTAGCAGACTGTGGAGTCTGTGTTCTCATAACTGCAACCAAGATGACTTGACTCTAAATTAAGAAAATAAAATTCCAATAATATGACCTGTCCCTAGGTCCCTTTGCTGCTGATTCTAGAATTAGGAATGTCCAATTTAGAAGATCTGAATAACCAGTACAGTTTGAAGCCTGGGGCACAGCTGTCATTAAGGTATGAGTAGATGAGTCAGGCTGTCATTAAGGTATGAGTAGATGAGTCCAGTTTTTGCCTACACACTGGACAACTAGCTGTAGCTGTACTTACACAGAAGGATGGGGAGAAGAGGATGCTTGTAGATGGGATCTAAATGCTTATCTAACACAGCAGTGAGCAAGCTTTGAGAAATTGTTTTGTTGGGTTTTTCATAGGAGGCTGATTACACTAGGATCTAAGTGAGATATATCTTATTTTTCTGGGCAAAAATCCATTAGAAGAACTAAAGGAAGTTCAGAAGAGATTTGGTGAGATGATAGAAGGAAACTGTTGTGACAGCTTAGTTATGCTTATAGAGAACTAAGCACACAGAGTCACCACACTACCCAGACATGTTAGAAACCCCTGCACAAACTTCTCTTCATGATGCTTTTCTGCCATGTTCCAGGTTTTTCTCTCCCTTCTGGTGGCACAAAACTCTGTCCTCAAGAACTCTTAAGTGTCGCTTCTCAGCCTGAATCTCTTTTTTTTTTTTTTTATTTTACTTTAAGTTCTGGGATACATGTGCAGAACGTGCAGGTTTGTTACATAGGTATACATGTACCATGGTGGTTTGCTGTACCTATCAACCTGTCATCTAGGTTTCAAGCCCAGCATGCATTAGGTATTCGCCCTAATGTTCTCCCTCCCCTTGCTCCCCTTGAATCTCTTATTTAGCTAATCTCCCTGGATATAGCTGGTAGGCTTGGGGTGGACATGGTGTTCAAACCTAGGGACCTGGAACTGGGACATGGAGAGAGCAAACAATTTCACCCTCAGAAGCAGCACCAAAATCCTGGATCATGATGATCCAGGAGGCTGCCATTCTCCCTCTCCGCCCTGCCCCACCCCTCCTGTGCATTGTCCAAATATCCTCCTTTCCTCTTTACTTCCCGGCCCCTTCAGCTTACAGTAAATGGAGGTGCTGCTTCTTTAGTCAGAGAACACACATTCATCTCGTTTTGTTCTTGTCCACACTTAAACACACTGATTGTAGGCAAGAATTATAGAGGCGTTTGGTGTACCAGCTAAGGAAAAGTTTACGAATGTCAAAAGTTCTTAATACACTTGTTAATTTAACACATATATTCTCTACGAATCATCAAAGCTAACAGAAGGAACTGATATTATGGGCAATCCAAATATAATTTGTTTGGTTTTGAAAATCATTCTGTTCTGACATTTGAATGCCAGTGTGCCTGGTGTTCAGGGAATTCACAACATGGAAGCAGCCATATGGTACCTCGTGGCCAGTGGCCTCTGAAAGAACAAGTGATTTCTCAGTCCTACTCCTGGTAATTGCCTCCCTGCTCTGGATCCCTCCCAAGCAAAAGTAGACACGTTTCCCAACCCAGTGCAAAGCATCAGGCTGAGTGGAGCTGTCTACACCTTCTCATCTTATATGGAATTCTTTCTTCTCGTACTTACAATAAGGATGACAGTAGGTACAATGAAAGGGCCTCAAACAAAAACAGACAACCCAAACCAACTTGCATCTATCTTCCTTCCTTCCATAACAGCTTATCTTTTAGTATTATTTGTGCCTTTAAAGATTATCTTGGGTTTATTATCAAAAATGGAAGAACATTCCATGCTCATGGGTAGGAAGAATCAATATCGTGAAAATGGTCATACTGCCCAAGGTAATTTATAGATTCAATGCCATCCCCATCAAGCTACCAATGACTTTCTTCACAGAATTGGAAACAACAACTTTAAAGTACATATGGAACCAAAAAACAGCCCACATTGCCAAGTCAATCCTAAGCCAAAAGAACAAGGCTGGAAGCATCACGCTACCTGACTTCAAACTGTACTACAAGGCTACAGTAACCAAAACAGCATGGTACTGGTACCAAAACAGACATATAGACCAATGGAACTGAACAGAGCCCTCAGAAATATGCCACATATCTACAACTATCTATCTGATCTTTGACAAACCTGACAAAAACAAGCAATGGGGAAAGGATTCCCTATTTAATAAATGGTGCTGGGAAAACTGGCTAGCCACATGTAGAAAGCTGAAACTGGATCCCTTCCTTACACCTTATACAAAAATTAATTGGAGATGGATTAAAGACTTAAATGTTAGACCTAAAACCATAAAAACCCTAGAAGAAAACCTAGGCAATACCATTCAAGACATAGGCATGGGCAAAGGCTTCATGTCTAAAACACCAAAAGCAATGGCAACAAAAGCCAAAATTGACAAATGGGATCTAATTAAACTAAAGAGCTTCTGCACAGCAAAAGAAACTACCATCAGAGTGAACAGGCAACCTACAAAATGGGAGAAAAATTTTGCAATCTACTCATCTGACAAAGGGCTAATATCCAGAATCTACAATGAACTCAAACAAATTTACAAGAAAAAAACAACTCCATCAACAAGTGGGTGAAGGATATGAACAGATACTTCTCAAAACAAGACATTTATGCAGCCAAAAGACACATGAAAAAATGCTCATCGTCACTGGCCATCAGAGAAATGCAAATCAAAACCACAATGACATACCATCTCACACCAGTTAGAATGGCCATCATTAAAAAATCCGGAAACAACAGGTGCTGGAGAGGATGTGGAGAAATAGGAACACTTTTACACTGTTGGTGGGACTGTAAACTAGTTCAACCATTGTGGAAGTCAGTGTGGCGATTCCTCAGGGATCTAGAACTAGAAATACCATTTGACCCAGCAATCCCATTACTGGGCATATGCCCAGAGGATTATAAATCATGCTGCTATAAAGACACATGCACACATATGTTATTGTGGCACTATTCACAATAGCAAAGACTTGGAACCAACCCAAATGTCCAACAATGATAGACTGGATTAAGAAAATGTGGCACATATACACCATGGAATACTATGCAGCCATAAAAAATGAGTTCATGTCCTTTGTAGGGACATGCATGAAGCTGGAAACCATCACTCTCAGCAAACTATCGCCAGGACAAAAAAACCAAACACCACATGTTCTCACTCATAGGTGGGAATTGAACAATGAGAACACCTGGACACAGGAAGGGGAATGTCACACACCAGGGCCTGTTGTGGGGTCGGGGGAGGGAGGAAGGATAGCATTAGGAGATATACCTAATGCTAAATGACGAGTTAATGGGTGCAGCACACCAACATGGCACATGTATACGTATGTAACTAACCTGCACGTTGTGCACATGTACCCTAAAACTTAAAGTATAATAAAAAACCAAAACCAAAAAAAGAAAAGAATCAAAATTAATGTAGCTAAAATAAACTGTAGCTAAAATAATTTTCCAAATGATTATTTGAAATGCAACCCTAAAATTCACCTAAAATTCAACTCCCATTCAGACTGACTTAAATAATTAGGGTATATCCCCACCAGGAAACAGTGTGAAGCCTTTAATAAGAATGAAATTTACTTTCTATGGGAATATTGGCCTGGAAAAAAAAAAGGAATGAGATAAACATATATACATGAAAAGATGCCCATGCTAAATTGTTAAAAGGAAAGAAGAGGTTACAATAAGTATAGCACTCTGTTTTTACTAACTAGTTAACTGAATACGACAGATTAATATGAATGAGAAAAAGATCTAGAAGAAAGCCTACCAAACTGTTAACAGTATTTACCTCTACAGGATAGACTTGAATGAATAAGGATGAAGAGCTTTTACTTTTTTTGTTGTTTTTTTGAGACAGTCTTGCTTTGTTGCCCTGGCTGGAGGGCAGTGTTGTGATCTTGGCTCACTGCCACCTCTACTTCCTGGATTCAAGAGATTCTCATGCTTCAGTCTCTTGAGTAGCTGAAATTACAGGTGTACACGACCACACACAGCTATTTTTTTGTATTTTTAGTAGAGATAGGGTTTCACCATGTTGGTCAGGCTGGTCTTGAATTCCTGACCTAAAATGATCTGCCCACGTTGGGCTCCCAAAGTTTTGGGATTACAGGTGTGAGCCACCACACCTGGCCTACTTTTTTTCTTACATAATTCAAAAAATAGTAGAGTAATGAGTGATTTAGTATTACTTATTCTTTTTATTTTCATATTAAGAAATTGAGTGTTTCTACAATTCTTTGTGATTCTATTTGAAAATAGGACCATTTGCTTTTTGAAAGCAAATTCATCTAAAATTCATCTTGCTCATTTTTATGTTTCTATTAACTATCGTGTTGACAGTGTTTTAACAAACAGTGGAATTTTTTTGTATCCTTATGTATTTTTACCCTTTGATCTACTTTTGTTCACTTAAAAAAAAAAAACTAGGCAGTTTGTCTCAACATTTTACTTAAAATTTTAATTATTTACATTTAAATGCATTTTAAGATGTCTTTAATAGTTACAAAAATCGTACACAATAAGGCTGAACTCAATATCATCTTGTTATAAGAGGTATATATCATGGGGAGACTGAATTAAAACAACTTTCCATTTTTTCATCTATTTTAAGAACACATGATCAGATGTGGAGACTCTCCCCAGGGTTTTCATTTTATATAACTAGTCTTAGAATAAATTGATAAATTATTTTTATTAAAATACAAGAAGTAATTTGTTATTAAAAGCACAACATTAAAGAGGAAAATACTACTAATAGTTAAAACTTATTGAACACTTATCATTTGATAAGTAAATGTACTAACTTATTTAGCCCAACTAGAAAACCATGATAGTTTCTCTCTCTTCCTTCCTTCTTTCTTTCTTTTTCTTTTCTTTTTTCTTTTTTTTTTCAGGGTCTTGCTCTGTTGCGTAGGCTGGAATGCAGTGGTACAATCATAGCTCACTGCAGCCTCAACCTCCCGGGCTCAAGCAATCCTCCCACCTCAGCCTCCTGAGTACCTGAAACTACAGGTTTGCACAACCACACCTAGCTATTGCTTTTTTCAAATTGTTTATGTTGTGTAGAGACAGGTCTCACTATGTTGCCCAGGCTGGTCTGGAACTCCTGGGCTCAAACGATCCTCCTGCCTCAGCCTCCTAAAGTGCTGGGATTATAGGCATGAGCCATCTTGCTCTGCCAATAGCCTTTGTTAGTATCCCTATGTTGCAGATCAGAAGACAAGCAGAGAAAAGTTAAGTAACTTGCCTAAGGCTGACAACAAGTGAGAGGCAGAAAAGAGATTTAAAGACAATTTTAAATCTAGTATTCTTCCTTAATTTCTAGTATACTAGTTATACTAGTATACTAGGTTATACTAGAAATTAAGAAAGAGAGAGGGTGGTTTCACCAGGGATAGGAGGAAGGCTTCTTAGATTGGATGGTATGTGTACTATATCATATATACAGTATGGTTAAGAGACGTGTATGTGGGTTGGCAATTTAACGGAGGAGAAGGTTCTATTTAGAGAACTCCGTTCAGGAGGTAAGTCACACTGAAGGTAACTCACCTCCAGGTAAAAAGCAGTATACAATATTATGGGTACTTCTGAAAAGAAAGAAACTCATTTATAATCCAATTGCCTTAAAACAAAAATGATCCTAAATTTTTCTTTTATTTATCAAGCCTATATTGAGCACCAGCTCTGTTAATGCTCCCTTCTGAATATGGGGTGTAGGAATATATTTAATATAATCCTTACCTGCAGGTAGCTCACAGCCAGATATGGATCATTGAAAATGCTGCAGGTCTATTTATACTGACAAATAGATTCACATCCCAAATTGTATTTTTAGTGGGACACCTCTTTCTGAGCAATCACCACCTGCAGTTGTTCTTTGTAAGCCTCCTGGGATAAATGAGTATGAAGAATAGCAGTTGGAACAGTACAACCAAAATCTTTACTTTGTCATACAGATGCAAGCGCACGTCATCATGTTCCTTGTCTCCTCTCTTCTGAGTTGACTCTCTGAACTGTTGGATCCATCTCCTCCACTGTTTCTAGCACTGTTGCTATTCTAGAATGCATCAAAAAAACTAGCCTAGCCAGGGTTCCCTGGGAAATTGGGTGAAGTTGTGCAAAGGAAGCCTGGTGGAAGACAGAGCTGCAGCTCAGTGCTGCGGTCATCTTCAGCATTGATGAATGAGTCATCCTTCACAGATTAGCTGGTCAGGTCCTGTGAGGAAAGTCTGCTCTTGCTCATCCCTGAGTAATAAAGCTCAACTCCTTAGCAGCACCAGCCCCAGACTGTCACCTGCCAGCTTAGTTTGCCTCTCTTCCTCTTCATTTAGAATTATCTACAATGACATAGCAACTCTCTTGGGGACTCAAGCCTCCATATATTACCATTCTCAATAGGTAAAGTCTTTGGGACTGAGAATGCAAAAAACAAACAAACAAAAAACCACCATTTGACTTATTTAGAATTAAAGTAAGGAAATTCCTGAGTGATTCAGTGTTCTCATTTTACAGATGAGGCACAGAAAGTTGAGCTCACTTTCCGGAAGTCGATGGCTGAGTGAAGTGATCTAGCTTCAGGGTCAGAACTTTACTACTACATTTTAATTGACAACAGTTTGGTAATTTTTATTATTTTTTTAATTATAGGGAAGGTAATAACTTTTCTGAAATTCAGTCAGGAACATAGGTTTGAAGATTTTGAAACAGAGATGTGAAAGAGAAACTAGGCCAAAAAGGACCTGAGGGTAAAATCATAAGGTTGACAATCATGACAGTTAAAGAGGGTAGTGGCGATTCTTTCACTGGTTGGACCTCTCTGCTCATTATCCATGAATGATGAACTAACTCCGTGCTAACACTCAAGCACAGGCCATTAACAGAGTGGCTGTCTCTCAGTGCTGCACAAAGGGTAAATGAGTAGGATTTGAACTGGTAGAGGTAGAGGGGCATTGTGACATGAACCATCCTCTCCTGCTTCACTAAGACATTGCTGTTCCCTCCGTAAAGACTTCCGGATCGTAGCGTGGCAGGTGTCAATGTTAGAAAAAGCCTTAGATAAGTTCGTGTCAAAATCAATGTGGAAAACCCTTCCAGATCACTACAGATAGACAAAGGCTTTATATTTTGCTTAAACGCCACTTATAAGAAGCACATTACCTCAACAGACAGCCCATCCTATAATTGGATGACTTAATAGAAAGAAAGTACTACCTTTATTTTTGCAGTCATCTGCCTTCTATAACATTTGCCCACTGGTCCCCTCAAAGAAGTGTGAGACCACCTCTTGGGACTTGTAAACTGATCAGCTCTACCTTGGATTTCCCTCACCCTATAACCAGCCAAGATGATTTCCATTTGAAATCATCAGTTCTTCTCTGAATACCTTCATTAAACATACATTTATTATATACTTACTCTATGTGCAAATCATGCCAAAAGCTAAGAATATTGAGCAGATAAACAACTGTCCTTCTTAGTTTATGGTACAGATATTTAGAAAAACAATTATAGTGTAACATGATCGTTGATGTGCCTAACCCTAACCCTAACCCTAACACAGATGCTTAGCACAATGCCTGGTACATGGTAGCTACTTGATAAATATTCATAGAAAAATAAATTCCTTAAGTTAGCATTAATTGGGCAGGTGATGAGAGAAACTTTTTAGAAGAATTGGCATTTGAATTAAGTCTTTGAAAACTAAGTACTTATGACCTACACCAAGTAAGAGTTTCTAAGCTGAACTCAATTTTAACTTCTCAGTATACTCAGATCTAGGAAATAGTGAAGTCAGGTTTGGTGGATGCTCAAGGCAGGAACTATGACCCTTGTTCTCGTTTTCTAGTATTGCCAGTGAGAGAGAAGAGCTTCTACTAGCCACAGGCCTTCTTTACTCTCCTTGGTTCAAGACTTCACCATCCCTACCACTGAGCACACCAACCTCCCTCATTTACCCAGTGTGCACATGCTATCCTGGAAGAGGAAAAGGAGACAAGAAATGCAAATATAAAAGCAGCCTTCAGGAGCCACAAGATATGTCCATTTGTTTGCACATGCACACTCACACACATACACACAACACACATTTGTATACACAATAAGAGGCAATGAAATGCAGTGGAAAAACTGGATCTTTGGAATAAGGTAGGCATTGGTTTGAGCCTTGCCTCCACCACTTCCTACCTGAATGACCCAAAGTGAACCCTTCATCTTCTCAAGCCTCAGTTTTCTCACTTGTAAAAGGGAAAAAAAGAGTTACCATCCCACAGAGCTGTTAAAAGAGTTATCTGAAAGTGTGTATGCAACATGCCACCTTTCCTGCAAAGTAGAGAAAGGCTTACTTTCACCTTTCAAAATCTGTTGCCTGGTGAAGTAGAGTGAGTGTCTCCTTCATCATAATAAGGTCATCTCCCACCAAGGTGCTAGAAGGCCCTTTCTCCATCAAAAATTTACTCAACAGAAAAAAGGCCACCAGTTAATATTTCAGTTTATGACCTCCAAGGACTATTTTGCAAACCATCTCACACTTCCTCATAAATGTTGCATCAGCTGAGATATTTTCTGAGATTTTGCTCTCTGAGTTCAAGGCTATGTCTTGTTTCTCTTTGTATCACTTTAAGTATCCTGTGCTTGTAAAGTGTTTTTGCACTGCAGGTGAAGGTCAGCATGACCTGGAAAAGGGGCACAGCCTTACTTACAGACTTCCAAGGCATGTGCATTTTGAGTTCGAATACAGATTCCATTACTTGCCAAATTGGGGAGGCAAGTTAACCTCCCAGACGTTCCTTCTCTCATCAGTCAAATAAGGAAAACAGTGTCCTTCTTACAGGTGTGTTAGGGGATTCGCAGAAATACTTTAGCAAAGAACTTAGAACAATGCCAAGTGTCTTATTTAAAATGTTGTGTGTGTGTGTGTGTGTCTATATTTACTTTAGCTTTTTGTTGTTTCTCTGAGATGAAAGAAGGCTTAAAAATGTGTTTTTATTTTCTTTTTAATTTTCTCTTTGATCTTCAGTCACTCTCTGACCTTGGAGAGGTGGACATAATGAGGAAAGCCATCCACTAGTATTTTTGAAAAGTTAACTATTCTCTCTGGGTCGATGATTCCTCAACTACAAAACTGTGATGCAAATGCTACCTTCACAGTGTTCCCATAAGAATTAAATGAGCCAGCATCTGTGCAGTGCCTTGCTCAGAGCATTATTGGTAGTGATGATTATTAATGCTATCATTAAATGCATCCAAAGCACCGACTCGCTTCTTTCCTATAACAACCTCAGAATTATTGGTTTACATGAGGAATAACATCACCATCTTTTAAAAAATGTATCTGCATTAGGTTGTCAAAAAGCTGCCCCACACACACACATGCACACACAAACACACACACACACACACACAGAATTAATTGACTCTTACATTGGAGCAAGATACAAATACCTTCTATTCTCTAGTACTAATTATGTTTGTTTGTGTGTTCCTACTAATGAATCAAGCTTATGCTTAAGGACAAAATAAATAAAGAAATTATTTCCAATTTAAGACTAAGAATCTAAGAATATTTAAAAAGTATCCTGCTGTTTTTTGAATAAATTCTCTAAAAAGTAGAAAAAAAAGGGCAATCCCTTTAATGAATGAGTCTCCTCTAGCATTTCCACTTAGCTATTGCATTTGGAAATGAAACCGTCTCTTTCCGGTTTCATTTTCAAAGGTGGTAATATTAATACTAATACTAACAAAGTAGCAAATGTAACTACTTCAACCACTCCAACACAAGACCACCATGTTTAAACTTCATGTAACATTAATCACTTTGAGAAATATACTTATCTTATTTGGAGGAGAACAGAACAGCTACCAGGATTAAATCAGTTGTTGTCATATACAGGTCAAAGTCAAAATTAATCAACTAATTACATAATAGTCATAGTTATTCCTCCCTTTTCTTCTTCCTCTATTCTTCTATTTTCTCCTTCCTTCCTTCTTTACTTTTTCCTTCTCTCTCTCCTTCTGATTCCGTTTCCTTTTTTCCTCCCTGCCTTCCATCTCACGTCCATTTCTCTTCCTTTATTCCTCCTCTCTGTTTCCTCTCTTTTCCTCCCCTCCCTCCCTTTTCCCTTACTCTTGCTTCCATCTTTCCTCCTTTCTTATTTTATTCCTTTAAAATATGTACTGAGTGTGAACATGTTCCAGCCACTGTATAAGGTTGTTAGAATAAAAAAAAAATAACTACCACATTTCCATGTACCACAAACCTCATATTGAAAATTTCCTCAGTGTTTTGCAGTGTAGAAATAATTTGGCTCCTTTATTTTAAGAGTGAAAATCTCCGTAAGATGACTCAATTATATATTTTCTTCAGGTGATAAAAATGAGGCTTGGAAAATTTGAATGACTTGTCAAATATGAATATAACAGGTAATTAAGCATTGCCCTGTCTTAAAAGGGTGAAAATAAATAAGTAGGAAAATTCTGTATTTAAAAGTATTCCCACAGAGGAAAAAAAAACTAGATCTCCATGATTGGAACAAAAGCAGTACTTTCTACTTAGGAGTTACTCTGCTCCAGTAGCTTGTATTTTTTAAATAATAAATGTGAAATAATCCAGAAGTAATAGAATTCTCCTCGTTAGAGGGTTTGCATTGTGGGGGTGGATGACAGATTTACCAGTATAGTCTTTCCCTTTTGAGGCTGCACAATCTGTCTCCCTAATGCAATATAATTATCATCCAAAGTGACACACTGCATGAAGCAACTTGGGATGGAAGTGGAGTTTATTGTGTTCTGGAAATATTTACAGTCATATAAGTTAGATGCTGTCATGAAACCAGTCTAAAACACTATTTAAAATTCTCACTTAGTATATGTTTAAAACATTCTCTTCAGAACAAAGGGTACAGGTGCTTTTGAGAATACCTATTACTTATCTGTCTACTTGTCTACCATTTTTCTCCTTCCTTGTGGTTGGCAGAATCCTGATTTTGCTCAAGTACAGTCCTATGCTCATGTGCTTCAGTTGCTTAGAAGACTAGATCATCTCTTTAATCATTTTTATCCAATATGCTTCTTCAAAATGGGACTTATAGTTTTGTTGAAATAAACTAGCTGCTATGTGAGAAAAAGAAGGCTCTACCAACAAATATTTTTACTCAGTTATTCATTTAAAACTTTTTCCTGAGTGCTTACTATGTGCCAGGCATGTACTAGGACCTGGGGATGCAAGGATGAATAATACCAATCTCTAAGCTCAAGGAGCTTACAGCTGGTAAAAGAGAAAAGAGTCAAAAGCTACCTAAAGTACAGACAGAGTAATGTTGTCATATCTAAACGTGTATATATATATAATATATATATTACATATATATTATATATAGAGAGATTTACAATGAAATTATTTCTCAATAAACCCATAAGCTGAAAACATCATGTCAAAAATGCATTTAATATGCCTAACCTACTAAACATCATAGCTTAGCCGAGCCTACCTTGAACATGCTCAGAACACTCATATAAGCCTACAGTTGGGCAAAATCATCTGGTAACACAGTACACTGTAGAGTATTGGCTGTTTACCCTTATCCCATGGCTGAATGACTGGGAGCTATGGCTTATTGCCACTCCCCAGCAACACAGGAGAGTATCACCAGCCCAGAAAATGATCAAAATTCAAAGTATGGTTTCTACTTAATATGGATTGCTTTCACACCATCATAAAGTTTACGCATTTTAAAGTCAAACCATCATAAGTCAGAAACTGTCTGTAGTTATACAGAGCAGTCCTCATGAATACATTAATGCCATTATCAAAGGAATGGGTTCCCTATTGTCAGAGTGGGTTTACCTCCTCTTGTTCTCTCTGTCTTTCCACCATGTGCTGCCTTCTGTCCTGTAATGATGCAGCAAGAAGGCCCTTGCCAGATGCCAGCCCCTCGGTCTTGGACTTTACAGCCACCAGAACTGCGAGCCAGTAAATCTCTAATTATAGATTACCCAATATGTGGTGTTCTGCTATATTTATATAATATGTACTAAAACAATGATAAAGGAATCAATTCATCAAGAAAATGCAACAACTGCAAATACATATTCACCCAACATGGAAGTACCAAAATATAAAAAGCAATGATTAACAGATCTGAAGGGAGAGATAGACTACAATACAATAATATGCAGTAATTCAATACTCCATGTTCATTAATGGACAGATCATCCAGAGAGAAAATCTGTAGGAAAATGTTAAACTTAACAAATACTCCATTCAACAGCTGCAAAATACACATTCTATTCAACTGCACACAAATGATTCTCCAGAACAGATCATATATTAAACCACAAAATAGGTCCTAACAAATTGAAGAAGACTGAAATCATATCAAGTATCTTTTCTGACCACAATGGTCTAAAATTAGAATTTAATAATAGGAAAAATATCAGAAAAAGTCACAAATATGTGAAAATTGAACAATGTGTTCCTAAACAACCAATGGGTCAATGAATAAATGAAAAGAGTTTTTTTTTAATCTTGAGAAGAAAATGGAAGCACAACATTTAAAACTTATGGGATGCATAAAAATAACAGTCCTAAGAGGGAAGATTATAATAATAAATTCCTACATCAAAAAAGAAGATCCCAAATAAGATAACATTAAACCTTAGAGAAACAGAAAAAGAAGAATAAACTAAGCTCAAAATTAGCAGAAGGAAGAAAATAATAAAGATCAGAGCAGAAATAAATAAAATAGAGATTATAAAAACAATAGAAAAAATAAACAAAACTAAGGATTGTTTCCTTGAAAAGATAAACAAAATTGACAAACCCACAGCTAGACTATGGGAGAAGTCTCAAATAAAGGGAGAAGACTCAAATAAAAGAAAAGAGAAATGAAAGAAATGACATAACAACCCACGCCACAGAAATACATTTGTCAGACTGACTTACGGTAGGTGAATTTTATTAAAGGATCATAAGAGACTACTAAAACAATTATATACCAACAAATTTAACTTAAATGAAATGAATAAATTCCTAGACATATACAATCCACCGTGACTGAATCATGAAGAAACAGAAAATCTGAACAGACCAATAATGGTTAAGAGCATATTAAATCAGTAATAAAAATTCTCCCATCACAGAAAAATCTCAGGACCAGATGGCTTCAATGCTGAATCCTACCAAATATTTAAGTAACTAATACCAGTGTTTCTCAAAGTTTTCTGAAAAATGGAAGAGGAAAGAACACTTCCCAACTCATTTTATAAAGCCGGCATTACTCTAATACCAAAGCCAGACAAGGACACCACAAGAAAAAAAAAAATTACAGGCCAACATCCCTGATGAATGATGGATTAAAAATTCTTAACAAATTAATAGCAAACCAAATTCAACAGCTTATTAAAAGGATAATTCACTATGAGCAAGTGGAGTTAATTCCTGGAATTCAAGAACAGTTTAATGTAGGCAAATCAATTAATTCCATATATCACATTAATAAAATAAAAAACAAAAACTATGATAATCTCAACAGATGAAGAAAAGAAATTCAACAAAATTTAACATGCTTTCATGATAAAAACTCACAACAAATTAAGTAGAACTGTTCCACAACACAATAAAGGCCATATAAAAAATTCATAGCTAAACTCATACTCGACAGATGCATAGACCAATAAAACTGAATAGAGAACTGAGAAATAAATCCACACATTTACAGCCTTTTCATTTTTGACAATGATGTCAAGAAAATGCATTGGAGGAAAGGCAGTCTATTTAATAAATGGTGTTGGAAAACTGGATATCTACACACAGGGGAATGAAATTGGACCCTTATCCTACACCACTTATAAAAATCAAAATTGATTAAAGACTTACACTGTAAATACAGTATAAGAAAACATATAGGGAAAGCTTCATGGCATGTTTTTGGGCAATGATTTTTTTTTTTTTTTTTTTTTTTTTTTTTTTTTTTTTTTTTTTTTTTTTTTTTTTAGTGTGACCCAAAAAGCACAAGCAACAAAAGCAAACACAGACAAATGGGATCACACCAAACTAAAAAGCTTTTGTACAGGAAAAAAAAACAATTAATAGAGTAAGGAGACAACATATGGAATCGAAGAAAATATTTGCAAAACATACATCTGATAAAGACTTAATATTCTAAACATATTTGGAACTTAACTCATAAAAAGAAAACAATAACTTCATTTAAAAATGGGAAAAATACCTCAATAGATATTTCTTAAAAGGTGTAGAAACAGCCAACAAGTATATGAAAAAAAATGATCACCAGTAATCATCAGGGAAATACATATGAAAACCACAGTGAAGTTCATCTAATATCTGTAATATGGCTTTTGTCTTATGTGACAAATGATAAGAAGTATTGGCAAAGATGTGGAGAAAAGAGAATCCTTGTACACTGTCGGTGGGAATGAAAATTAATACAGTCATTATGCGAAACAGTACGGAAGTTCCTCAAAAATTAGAACTACTATATGATCCAGTAATTTCACTACTGGTTATAAATCCAAATAATTTGAAATCAGTATGTAGAAGAGAGATCTGCACTCCCACGTTCATTGCAGCATTATTCACAGTATCCACGACATGAAATAAATCTAAGTGTTCATCAGTGAATGAATGGATAAAGAATATGTGGCATATATACATGATGAAATACTATTTAGCTATACAAAGAAGGAAATCCTGTCACTGTGACAACATGAATATACCTGGAGGATGTGTTAAGTGAGGTAAGCCAGGCATAAAAAGAAAAGTACCACATGATCTCACTTATATATGGAGTGTAAAGAAGTTGAACTGATAGTAAAATAGTGGCATCCTGAGGCTGGGGGACATGAGGAGTGGGCAGATGTTTGTCAGAGGACACAAAACTTCAGTCGGCCCTTTATATGGGTCTTCACTCTCACTAGAACTTAAAGTCTCCGTGTCAGCACGGTGTAATTTCTACTGTTTTTGCACCTTACCATTCTCCCCCTTCCTTTTATTAAAAAAATTTTTAACCAGAAAATAAGGATAGTTAAATCCCGAGATAGGGATTAAGTCATGGTTTAAATGAGGAACAATCAGTGCATCAGATTCTGTCCTCTTCTCTGCACACAATGAATTTATAGTTAAGGATCCCTTTGCTATGAGGGTAGAAAACCTCACTGACTGCACCAGTGAGGAAGAAGAGTGCATGGACTCACAGGGAGCCTCACAGCGGCCACATGGCAAGCTCCAGGTGGAGCTGCCATTAAGGCATGTTCTCTCCTTGTTGGTGCCGATAACAACAGGGAACAATGCAGCATGCATTTTAAGACCTGGCCTGGAATAAATATGTTTTGTCTTTCCCTCCCTGGGAAAAAAAAAAAAAAACACTTCAGTGAGACAAGTGAAATAAGTTCAATAGATCTACTGTATGACATGGTGGTGATATAATCAATAATATATTATCATACTTTCATATTTATTCTATATACATTTTGAATATAAGTTGAGCTTTCTCAAACCAGAAGCAAGAATTAGTCATTCTTGACACATTTTCCTGTTCTCCACCTCCTCCCAGTTTTTCAGTGTGCTAGAACCAGATATCTGCCTTATACCAATATTTCCTGATGACCGTCTCTCTACGAGTCATATAGACTCATCCTTGACTCACCTTGGTAACCTCCACAATACCCCATGCACAGTGCAGGTATGCCACAGTGATCACCTCTAAGCCTCAGCATCCCTCCATGGAACTTGTGCCTACTTTTCTCTGAACCCACCAATTAGACTTCCCCATAAGAAACCTGCTTGGGCAATGCCCCAGACCCCAGTAAAGGTTTTGGCCCTCATGTCCCTTGCTCTCTCTCTCCCCTGCTTTCCAGCCACTGGTTAAATATGCATATGTCCTGGATGACTCCCCACTTCCCATTGATCCTGTGAAGTATGCTAACCCCTTCTCTCTGGGATTTGTAAGTAATACACTAAAAAAATCATAAGTATGTGAGATAATACATATTTTAAATAGCTTCATTTAGTCAGTCCACAATGTATACAAAACATCATGCTGCATACAATAAATATGTAAATTTTTATCATCAGTTCAAAAAAGTTAGAAGTCAACAGACTGGATTTTAAAAACAACAACAAAATAAGCAAAATTCAACTATACATTGCTTACAAGAAACCCAATTTAAATATAAAGACAAAAACATTTAAAGTAAGGAGAGAAAGACATAACAATTGTCTCAGTCTGTTCTGTATTGCTATAACAGAATACTTGAGACTGGGTAATTCATAAAGAAAAGAGGTCTATTTAGATCACAGTTCTGCAGGCTGGGAAGTATGAGAAACAGTGTTGGTATCTAGTGAGGTCCACGTGCTGGGTCAAGCCATGGCAGAGGAGGTCGAAGGGGAAGCGGACACATGTGAAGAAGCAAAATTAAGGGGCACCCTCACTTTATAACAAAACATGCTCAATGGAACTAATCCATCTCTGTGAGAACTAATCAATCTCCCGAGCAAGCATTCAGTCATTACCACAAGAACTGTACCCAGACATTTATGAAGTATCTTCCCCCATGATTCAAATACCTCCCACTAGGCCCCACCTCTCAACACCTTCACATAGGGATCAAATTTCAACCTGAGTTTGATGGTGAAAAACCATATATAAACCAGTGCATTCCACGCCCCTCAATACTGATGTCCATCAGTATTGAATGGACATATATAAAATATATATGGATGTATATAAAATACAATCATTACTTCCCAACAGTCTCCCAAAGTCCTAATTTGTGTTAGCACCAAAACAAAAGCCAAAATCAGTCCCATCTGAGACTCAGGGCAAGCTCCTTCCAGTTTTGAGTGTAAAATAAAAAACAAGTTATTTACTTCCAAGATACAATTGTGAGACAGACATTTGGTAAATATTCCCATTCCCAAAGGGAAAAGTCATCCAAAAGAAGGTAACAACAGGCCCCAAGCAAATAAAAAACCTGATGGAGCATACATTAAATCTTAAAGGTCATAAATAATCTTCTTTGACTCCACATCCCACATCCTTGGTGCACTGGTGTGAAGGGTGGACTCCCAAGGCCTCATGCAGTCAGTCCCACCTCATGGTTTTGTTACCAGAAAGGGATCTTGATTCGGACCCCAAGACAAGGTTCTTGGATCTCACACAAGAAAGAATTCACGGTGGCTCACGCCTGTAATCCCAGCACTTTGGGAGGCCGAGGCGGGTGGATCACGAGGTAAGGAGATCCAGACCACGGTGAAACCCCGTCTCTATTAAAAATACAAAAAATTAGCCGGGCGTGGTGGCGGGTGCCTGTAGTCCCAGCTACTCGGAGAGGCTGAGGCAGGAGAATGGCATGAACCCGGAAGGCGGAGCTTGCAGTGAGCCGAGATTGCGCCACTGCACTCCAGCCTGGGCAACAGAGCAAGACTCCGTCTCAAAAAGAAAAAAGAAAAAAAAAAAGAATTCAAGGGGACTCCATAGAGTAAAGTGAAAGCAAGTTTATTAAGAAAGTAAAGCAATTAAAAAATGGCTATTCCACAAGCAGAGCAGCAGCATGGGCCGCTGGTTGTCCATTTTTATGGTTCCTTCTTGATTATATACTAAATAAGGGGTGGATTATTCGTGAGTTTTCCAGGAAAGGGGTGGGCAATTCCCAGAACTGAGGATTCCTCCCCTTTTTAGACCATATAGGGTAACTTCCTGACATTGCCATGGCATCAGTAAATTGTCATGGCACTGGTGAGAGTGTCTTTCAGCATGCTAATGGATTATAGTTTACATGAATTATAATTATACATGTAATGAGCAGTGAGAATCACCGGAGGCCAGTTTTGTCACCATCTTGGTTTTGGTGGGCTTTAGCCAGCTTCTTTACTGCAAACTGTTTTATCAGCAAGGTCTGTATCTCATGCCAACCTCCTATCTCATTGTGTGACTGAAAACGCCTTAACTTCCAGGGAATGCAACCCAGTAGGTCTCAGCCTTATTTTACACTATGGAGTAGGGTCACTCTGGTTCAAATGCCTCTGACAGCTTTGCTAGGCACAGCTCAAATGACTGCTGTCATAGATTGGAATCAAATGCCTATAACTTTTCAATTTGGGGTTACACACTGCCACTGGCTTTACCATTCTGGGGTCTGGTAGTGGCCTACACCTATGGATCCACTAGGTATTGTCCTTGTGGGGATTCTCTGTAGTGGCTCTGCCCCTCAGGCAGGTTTTGGCCTAGTATCCCAAGTTTTCTGATACAGCCTCTGAAATCTAGGTGGAGGCTGCCAAGCCTCTATGGCTTTTGCATTCTGGGCACCTACAGCCCTAACACCTTGTAGAAGCTGCCAAAGCTTACCACCTGACTGCTCCAAAGTGGAAGCCTGGGTCACACTTGGGGCCATTGGAGACATGGCTGCTTCAGCCAGAGCAGCTAGGATGCAGGAAGCAGTGTCCTGAAACAATGCAGGGCAGCAGTCCGTCAGAGCTGTCCAACAAAACTATTTTGTTAGGGCCTGGATGGGAGGGACCGCCTGGAAAATCTATGAAATGCTGTCAGAGCCTTTTTCTCACTGTTTTCACTGTTATGTAACAAGCAGTCACTTGACTGCACCCTTGGATTCCTCTTCTAAAAACACTTTTTCATTCTCTACCACATAGGTAGGCTAAACATTTCTCCAATATTTATGCTCTGCTTCCCTTTTAATTATAAATTCTGCCTCTAGGACATTTCTTTGCTCCCATAACTGAGCATGAGCAGTGAAAAGTAACCATACCATTCTTGGAGGCTTTGCTGATTGGAAATTTCTTCCACCAGATATCCTAGTCCATCACCCTTAAGTTCAGTCCTCCACATGGCCATACAACATGAACACAAGGCAGCCAAAAATTTTGCTACAATGTAACAAGGGTGACCTTTGCTTTGGTTCCCAAATAAATACTCCTCATTTCTATCTAAGACTTCATCAAAATGGCCTTTACTGTCTATGTTCCTATCAATGTTTTGGTCACAGGCATTTAATCTCTAAAAAGCTTTAAATTTTCCCTCACTTTTTTTGTTGTCTTCCGAGTCCTCATCAGAATCACCCTTAATGATCTGTTCATAGAAATAGAGCCTTTTTCAAGACAATTTTAGACCAATATTCCTGATGAACATCGATGCAAAAATCCTCAATAAAATACTGGCAAATCGAATCCAGCAGCACATCAAAAAGCTTATCCACCATGATCAAGTGGGCATCATCCCTGGGATGCAAGGCTAGTTCAACACACGCAAATCAATAAACATAATCCAGCATATAAACAGAACCAATGACAAAAACCACATGATTATCTTAATAGATGCAGAAAAGGCCTTTGACAAAATTCAACAGCCCTTCATGCTAAAAACTCTCAATAAATTAGGTATTGACGGGACCTATCTCAAAATAAAAAGAGCTATCTATGACAAACCCACAGCCAAAATCATATTGAATGGGCAAAAACTGGAAGTATTCCCTTTGAAAACGGGCACAAGACAGGGATGCCCTCTCTCACCACTCCTATTCAACATAGTGTTGGAAGTTCTGGCCAGGGCAATCAGGCAGGAGAAGGAAATAAAGGGTATTCAATTAGGAAAAGAGGAAGTCAAATTGTCCCTGTTTGCAGATGACATGATTGGATATCTAGAAAACCCCATCGTCTCAGCCCAAAATCTCCTTAAGCTGATAGGCAACTTCAGCAAAGTCTCAGGATACAAAATCAATGTGCAAAAATCACAAGCATTCTTATACACCAATAGCAGACAAACAGAGAACCAAATCATGAGTGAACTCCCATTCACAATTACTTCAAAGAGGATAAAATACCTAGGAATCCAACTTACAAGGGATGTGAAGGACCTCTTCAAGGAGAACTACAAACCACTGCTCAATGAAATAAAAGAGGATACAAACAAATGGAAGAACAAATGGAATCCATGCTCATGGGTAGGAAGAATCAATATCGTGAAAATGGCCATACTGCCCAAGGTAATTTATAGATTCAATGCCATCCCCATCAAGCTACCAATGACTTTCTTCACAGAATTGGAAAAAACTACTTTAAAGTTCATATGGAACCGAAAAAGAGCCCACATTGCCAAGTCAATCCTAAGCCAAAAGAACAAAGCTGGAGGCATCACGCTACCTGACTTCAAACCATACTACAAGGCTACAGTAACCAAAACAGCATGGTACCGGTACCAAAACAGAGATATATACCAATGGAACAGAACAGAGCCCTCAGACATAATGCCACATATCTACAAACATCTGATCTTTGACAAACCTGACAAAAACAAGAAATGGGGAAAGGATTCCCTATTTAATAAATGGTGCTGGGAAAACTGACTAGCCATATGTAGAAAGCTGAAACTGGATCCCTTCCTTACATCTTATACAAAAATTAATTCAAGATGGATTAAAGACTTAAATCTTAGACCTAAAACCATAAAAACCCTAGAAGAAAACCTAGGCAATACCATTCAGGACATAGGCATGGGCAAGGACTTCATGTCTAAAACACCAAAATCAATGGCAACAAAAGCCAAAATTGATAAATGGGATCTAATTAAACTAAAGAGTTTCTGCACAGGAAAAGAAACTACCATCAGAGTGAATAGGCAACCTACAGAGTGGGAGAAAATTTTTGCAATCTACTCATCTGACAAAGGGCTAATATCCAGAATCTACAATGAACTCAAACAAATTTACAAGAATAAAACAACTCCATCAACAAGTGGGTGAAGGATATGAACAGACACTTCTCAAAAGAAGACATTTATGCAGCCAAAAAACATATGAAAAAATGCTCATCATCACTGGCCATCAGAGAAATGCAAATCAAAACCACAATGAGATACTATCTCACACCAGTTAGAATGGCCATCATTAAAAAGTCAGGAAACAACAGGTGCTGGAGAGGATGTGGAGAAATAGGAACACTTTTACACTGTTGGTGGGACTGTAAACTAGTTCAACCATTGTGGAAGTCAGTGTGGCGATTCCTCAGAGATCTAGAACTAGAAATACCATTTGACCCAGCAATCCCATTACTGGGTATATGCCCAAAGGATTATAAAACATGCTGCTATAAAGACACATGCACACGTATGTTTATTGTGGCACTATTCACAATAGCAAAGACTTGGAACCAACCCAAATGTCCAACAACCATAGACTGGATTAAGAAAATGTGGCACATATACACCATGGAATACTATGCAGCCTTCAAAAATGATGAGTTCATGTCCTTTGTAGGGACATGGATGAAGCTGTAAACCATCATTCTCAGCAAACTATCACAAGGACAAAAAACCAAACACTGCATGTTCTCACTCATAGGTGGGAATTGAACAATGAGAGCACATGGACACAGGAAGGAGAACATCACACACCGGGGCCTGTTGTGAGGTGGGGGGAGGGGGGAGGGATAGCATTAGGAGATATACCTAATGTTAACTGATGAGTTAATGGCGTAGCACACCAACATGGCACATGTATACATATGTAACAAACCTGCACATTGTGCACATGGACCCTAAAACTTAAAGTATAATTAAAAAACAGAAAAAAAAAGAAATAGAGCCCTTTTCAAGCCTAATCCTCCAAACTCCTTCAACCTTTGCTCATTACCCAATTTGAAATCCACTTCCACACTTTCAGGTATTTTACAGCAACACTCCATTCCTGGTACCAGTTTTCTACCTTAGTCTGTTTTCTGTTTCTTACAACAGAATATCCAAAACTAGGTTATCTCTAAAGAAAAAAAAAATATTTCTTACAGTTATGGAGGCTGAGAGTTCCAAGACTGAGGGCCTCTTGCTGGTGGAACTCTCTGTAGCGTCCTGAGGTGGCACAGAGCATCACACAGAAGGGGCTGAGCATGCTACATCACAATATGGTGGAGGAAGTCAAAGGGGAAGTAGATATATTCAAAGAGGCAAAACCTGAGGGCGCATCCAGGCTTTATACCAACCTACTCTCAAAGCGTCAGTCCCACAAGAATGAATTCAGTCTTGCAAGAGTGAGAACTCACTACCGTGAGAACAGCAACAAGCCATTCACAAGAGATTCACCCTCATGACCAACATATCTCCCACTAGGGCCCATCTTCCAATACCACCACATTGGGGATCAAATTTCAATGTGAGTTTTGGTGGAGACAAGTCATATTCAAACTCCAGTGCCAGGCTATCAAAGAAAGCTAGAATGACTATATTCATATTAGAAATTTCATAGACAGAAATATTACCAAAGATATAGAGGGTCATTTTTTGATGTTCTGGTGTTAATCAAATGGCATTGCAAAATTCAAAATATTTCTATACCTAATAACAGAACTTCAAAATACCGGCCGGGCGTGGTGTCTCACGCTTGTAATCTCAGCACTTTGGGAGGCCGAGGCGGGCGGATCACGAGGTCAAAAGATCGAGACCACAGTGAAACCAGTGAAACCCCGTCTCTACTAAAAATACAAAAAAAAAAATTAGCCGGGCGTGGTGGCGGGCGCCTGTAGTCCCAGCTACACGGAGAGGCTGAGGCAGGAGAATGGCGTGAACCCGGGAGGCGGAGCTTGCAGTGAGCCGAGATTGCACCACTGCACTCCAGCCTGAGCGACAGAGCAAGACTCCGTCTCAAAAAAAAAAAAAAAAAAAAAAAAAAAAAAAAAAAAAAAAAAAAAAAAAAAAAAAATACCAGAAGGAAAACCCTTGACAGAATTTCAAGGGTAATAAGCAAATTCACAATTAAAATGAAAGATTTTAACATTCCTGCATGATAACTGATAGAAAAAGTAGGCAGAAAATCTGTATCTTCCGTAAAGATACAGAAGACTTGACAAAACATAGACCAACTTGAACTACTTGACATTTATAGAACACTCCACCCAACCATAGTAGAAAATGCATTATTTTCAAGTACACATGAAACATTTACCAAGATAGACTGTGTTCTGGCCAAAATTCAAGTTTTAATAAATTCAGTAATAGAAAGATAGCTGGAAAATCCCCAAATATTTGGTAACTAAATATCACACTTGTAAACAAACTATAAGGAAGAAATATAAAGTGGGATTTCAAAACATTGTGAACTGGACAAAAATGAAAACACTACATATCAACATTTAAGAGATGTGCCTACATGGATCCCAGAACTTAAAGTAAAATAAAGAGATGTGCCTAAAGTACCAGATAAATAAAAATACTGTAGTACTGAATATCTATAGTATAAAAGAAAAAAACTTCTACCTGAAGGAACTAAAAAAATAAATAAAGAAAAGAAAATTAAACCCAAAGTAAGCAGAAAAAAGGAAATAATGAATATCAAAGTGGTTATCAATTAAATAGAAAACAAAGCAATAGAGAAAATCATTGAAACCAAAAACTGGTTCTTTAAAGAGATCAATGAGACTGACAAACATCTAGCAGGAAGGATTAGGGTAAAAAAGAGAGAAAGCAAAAAACAACATAAATTACCAATATCAACAATAAAATAAGTGACAACTACAGATTCTACAAATATTAAGAGTAATAAATGAATATTATGAATAACTTTATGCAATACATTGGACACTTAGATGAAATGCACTAGTCCTTTAAGGCACAAACTATAAAAAGCTCATGCAAAAAGAAATAGGTGACCTGAATAGCCCCATGTCAATTAAAGGAATTTAGTTTGTTAAAAATCTTCACACAGGGAAAACTCCAGTCTGAAATGTCTTCACTGGGGAATTCTAAACAAAGAGAAAAAATAATACAACTTCTAAACAAACGATTTCAGAAAATCAAAAAGGAGCAAATGCCTCCCAATTCATTCTATGAGACCAGTATTACTCTGACACTAAAACCAGACTAATATATTAAATAAAATGAAAATTATAGACCACTATCCCTTATGAAAATAAATGCAAAACTTCTTAACATTTTAGAAAATTGAATCAAATGATATATAATATAGTTAATTTATCATGACCAAGTTTATCCCAGAAATGTGAGGTGGGTTTTAATATTTGAAAATCAATCCATTTAATTCATCATAATAAGAGACTAAAACAGAAAAAAAGATCATCTCAATAAATATAAAAAAATTTGCCAAAAATCCATATCCATTCCCAATAAAGATTCTCAGCATACTAGACATAGAAGAGAATTTCTTCCAATTGATAAATGGCATCTGTAAACAACTTTCCCCTAACGTTACAGTTATTAATGAAACTGAATGCTGTACCTTTAATATAAGAAACACAGCAAGCATGCATATTTTCATCACTTACATTAACTAATATAATTACGATACTAGCCAGTACCACAAATCAAGAAAAAGAAATAAATGGCATCCATATTAGAAAGAAAGATGTAAAGATATCTATTACCAGATAGTATGATCCTTTACATTGAAAATCCTATGGAATGTTCAAAAAATTCTATAATTTACTTATAAAAATCGATCATGTTTCTATATACCAGCAAAGAACAACTGGAAGTTGAAATTAAATAAAGAATCAGAACCGATCGAAAATATAAAATATGTATAAGTCTGGCAAAAGATGTACAAGTCCTATAAAATAAAGACTATAAAAACATTTGTGAAGCAAACTTACAAAGACCTAATATATGATGCTATGTATCATTATCAAGGACTCAGAGACTCAAAAAGTTCAAGATGTTATTTCTCTCTAAATTGATCTCTAGATTCGATTCCTTCAAAATCTCAATAGGCTTTTTATAGAGATTGACAAGTAATTGAAAATTAATATGGAAATTCAAAGGGCCTAGAAGAATCAAAACAACTTTGTAAAAAAGAAACACATTTGAATATTGACTTTAATTCACCAACCAACTTTTAAGACTATAGTGTAGTTACTATGGTCAAGTATCTGTGGTACTGGCATCAAGATAAACAACCCATCAGTGGAATAGAATACAAATTTATACATAATCTACACATATATAGTCAGCTGACTTTAGACAAAGATGCAAATGCAAGTCAGATGAGAAAAGATAGTCTTTTCAACAATTAATACTGAAACAGATATCCACATGCAAAAAAATAAAAAAACAAAATATTGAGCTTGAACCCATACCATATAAAAGTGAAACTTGAAGCTGCGCACTGTGGTTCATACCTGTAATCTCACCACTTTGGAAGGACAAGGTGGGCCAGATCACAAGGTCAGGAGATCGAGACCATCCTGGCCAACATGGTAAAACCCCGTCTCTACTAAAAATACAAAAATTAGCTGGGTGTGGTGGCTCATGCCTGTAATCCCAGCTACTCAGGAGGCCGAGGCAGGAGAATCACTTGAACCAGGGAGTCGAAGACTGCAGTAAGCCGAGATAGTGCCACTGCACTCCAACCTGGCAACAGAACAAGACTCCATCTCAAAAAAAAAAAAAAAAAAAAAGAAAATGAACTTTGAAGTGGATCATAGATCTATATGTAAAACCTAACACCACATAACTTCTAGACGTAAACATAAGACAAAATGTTTGTAACTTTGGGTTAGACAAATATTATTTGGATATTTTATCAAAAGCAGAATTCATAAAAGAATGAATTTAAAATTTTGACTTTATCAAAAGAAGAAATGAATGATCTTGAAAAGTCGCTGCTAAAACAATAAAAAAAAAGGTAGACTACGAAAACTATTTTCAACTAATATATCTGATAAAGACTATCAAGAATATATAAAGAAATCTTAACATTCAACCAAAAGAAAACATGCAACCCCAGTGAAAAACATGGGCAAAAGATTTGATAATACATTCCACTAAAAAAGACATATAGGTGGATTCATCATATGAAAACTTGCTCAACATAATTAGTAGAAAAATTAACATTGAAACTATAATAAGATACCACTACACGTCTATTAGAATGTCTAAAATTCAATAGAAATAACCATATTAAGTGTTGGCAAGGGTGCTGAGTAAATGAAACTTTTATATATTACTGGTAGAAACATAAAAGTGTCTAACCACGCTGAAAAACACTTTGGCAGTTTCTTAGAAAGCTTAATGTATACCTACCATATGAATCAGCTATTCCACTCCGTGTTATTTCATCACTGGCCATCAGAGAAATGCAAATCAAAACCACAATGAGATACCATCTCATACCAGTTAGAATGGCCATGATTAGAAAGTCAGGAAACAACAGGTGCTGGAGAGGATGTGGAGAAATAGGAACACTTTTACACTGTTGGTGGGACTGTAAACTAGTTCAACCATTGTGGAAGTCAGTGTGGCGATTCCTCAGGGATCTAGAACTAGAAATACCATTTGACCCAGCCATCCCATTACTGGGTATATACCCAAAGGATTATAAATCATGCTGCTATAAAGACACATGCACACGTATGTTTATTGCGGCACTATTCACAATAGCAAAGACTTGGAACCAACCCAAATGTCCAACAATGATAGACTGGATTAAGAAAATGTGGCACATATATACCATGGAATACTATGCAGCCTTTAAAAATGATGAGTTCATGTCCTTTGTAGGGACATGGATGAAGCTGGAAACCATCATTCTCAGCAAACTATCACCGGGACAAAAAAACAAACACCGCATGTTCTCACTCATAGATGGGAATTGAACAATGAGAACACATGGACACAGGAAGGGGAACATCACACACTGGGGGCCTGTTGTGGGGTGGGGGGAAGGGGGAGGGATAGCATTAGGAGATATACCTAATGTTAAATGACGAGTTAATGGGTGCAGCACACCAGCATGGCACATGTATACATATGTAACCTGCATGTTGTGCACATGTACCCTAAAACTTAAAGTATAATAAAAAAAGATAAATTAATGCACATGTTTATACAAAGATTTGTAAATGAATGTTCACGGAAACTTTATTTTCAGTAGCCCAAAACTAAAAACAACTCAAATGTCTATCAACGGTGTAATGAATAAGCCAATTTACTTAGCAACAAAAAGTAAGGAACAATTGGTAACACACAACAATAAGGATGCATCTTAAAATATGTGTGATGAATAAAAGAAACTAGAAGAATAAAAAGAGCATATACTGTATGAATGCCGGGTAAAGTAGGGGTTGGGAGGCACAAAAGAGAAGGACTACAAGGAGCATGGAGAAACATTTGAGTTTGATAGACATGTTTATTATATTGATTTTGATTGTGATTTTATGGATGTATGCATTTGTGGAAACATATAAAATTATACACTTTAACTATATATAGTATGTCAATTATACCTCAGCAAGATTGTTTAAAAGGAGAGAGAAAGAGAGACAGAGAGAGAAAGAATATTCTGGGGCTCCACCTAAACTCAGTTGAGAAAGAATGCAATGAATTTGCTTCACAGATGAGGAATGCCCTTAACTCCTGCAAAATATGAGAAGTAAGCATAGGTGCTGTGGCACGTAGGAAGGGCATGTAACCACGCTTTGGCAAGTCAAGATATTATCCTAGAGATAATGTACTTACCTTGACTATTAAATGCTAATACAATTAGCTAAATGAAAACAGAAAAAAAGTGCAAGAAATTTTCCCAATAGGGGTCTTGCGTAAGGAAAGACCCAAAGATAAAGAAGAAAATGATTCATTTCAGGAATTTGAGATACTATAAATGATTCTTAAGAGGCATAAAATGGTAGAGGCAAGAGGATATATGTGAATACATAGATCCATGATAATATTATCATGACCCTGAGGAACTGGAATACACTGAAGTATCCTCTGCTTCAATAATATAAAATTGTTTCCATTACAGTTTCAGTTGTGACTATTTTTGATGCATTCCATTTTGTTCCAAGATAGAAATCAATACGTGGAAAAATTTTTAATAAAACAAGCATTTTGAAATGCTCCAATCTTCCTAACATTCAGGATAAGAAAAAGCTCACCACCTTAAGATTATGTTGTTACTGAATACAGGAAACAGCAAGGTAAGAACCTCATTATCTACTCGCATATAGTCAATTTCAAAACTTCCCAAACATTCCTGTTCAGCTGTAAATAATATAGGTTTATGGTTTAGAATTTTAAAATTGCATAAACTGCAAATTTACCTTTGATTCTTAAAAAAAATGACTCAACCGGCAAATTGCTGTGTGACAGGCACAGTGCTAGGCACTGAAGTCACGAATATAAGAACAATGAAGTTCTACCATTTGGGAAAAATTAGACTGTGATTAATTCAGAGTAAGTATGCAGGCCTCCATAGTTTCCACAAAATTCAATGTGCTCTGTTGAACATCAATTTAATGGAATTAGAATTCTGCTTGAAGCCTTAAATTTCCATAGAGATACCAATTTATTCACCAAAGGAGTGTTCAACCACATTAAGAGAAAGTGAAATGTGGTCTGAGATTGAATTTAGCATCCTGATAACATTGCCTTAAGTACAAACCCCTTCTGTGAGGTCAAGATTAGAAAGATTAGTGGGAAAGAACAATTTTTCTTACAAGAGCAAGCTCTAGGCTTGTATGTCTGCTTCATAACAGGGCTTTGATCTTTCCCATTTTGCTAATCTGTAAATCCAATCACACTTGCAATTGAGCACACAGATTTCATTCTCTCTTATGAGCTAGGCATCCCTCTGAACTGCTATATGGCAAGACCAAAACTCTCTTTGAGAGAATTATGTTAAGTCTTATGACTGAGACTAATCATTACAAAATGCATTTTAGTCTTAAAAGGAGAGAGGAAAAAATATTATCAGTATTATAAATATTGAGATCAGTTTTCATTGATCATTAGAATCAGTAAATCAGACATCATTTTCTACTATATATAAAATATACTATATATAAAATGTATGTGTGCTTATATATAATAGAATTTCTACCAAAAAATAAGTAGAGCAAATTTATCCCTCTATATAAAATTTGTAAAGGCTCCCAGGATTATAGCAAAAGAGAAATATCACATGTAAAGTGAAAAATAAAAACATATTATTGGATTGAATTTCCAAGAGTTACTAAGGAAATAACATTATTCAACAAATGACTAGCAATTTTTTTTTTAAAAAAACAGATTATTCAGTTCTAATTTTAAAAATCTATTGCATGTGACTAAAATATTTAAATACTAGAAAATTTGAAAGAAATGTCAAAAATATCCATGGTTTAATTTTTATATAATATTGGAATAGGAAAGAAAGAACAGAAAAAGTAAAAACTATGATAGAAATAATTAAAAATATTGTTTATATAAAACTTTTAAAACTAAAACAACAAACCGAACAAAAATAAATTAAACCTCAATGTGAAAAAAATATATATTTTTTTGTAATATGTGTCAAAGAACTAATCTCTTGATTCTACTTTAAACATCTTGCAAAAAAGACAAACCAATTTAAAAGAAATAGGAAAGGGGCAAATATTTAGAATAGATATTTAGATAGAAATACAAATAGCTCATAACCAAATTAAAATGTTCCATCTAGTTCCACAGCAAAAGCAATGCAAAATAACATATTAAATTTCTGTGTTTCATGTATCAAATCACAAAAGTTTTGTTTGATAATATACAGTATCGGAAACTGTGCTAAGAAATGAGTGCTGTTTGTGGGAACACCAATTGAGAAACTTTGGAAGAAAATGCAGCTATATTGACCAAAATGACATACCATACATAACTGTTTAATCTAACAATCTTTGTTGTAGAAATTTACCTGGTCATGTTCACACATACACAAACATATATGTACAAAGATGATTCTTACAGCCTTATTAATAAAAGCAAAAACCTGAAAATATCTTAATACTGTCAATAAATAAATGTTATGTCAATAAACATAACATAAATTTTGTTCCATTTATGCCAATGAATATGATACAGTTATTAAAGGATGAATTGTATTAGTGGGTGTAAAAAGGAACAAAACTGAAGATTTATCAATGGGTGAATAAAAGCAAGCTAGAGAAAATTGTGTATAAAATACTCCCATTTCCATAAACATGAAGAAGCTACAGAAACTGAGGTTTGTACAGCCATGGCAAAATTTTGGAAGAGTACATATGAAAATTGATCATGTTACCTCTCAGAAGTAAGATTCTAGCTCTGAGGTGATAGGCAGATAATTCTTATTGTGTAATTTCTTGTACTACTTGGATTTTAAAATTATATTTATACCCTGTTTTTATAATGAAAATACTTTCTTTTTTTTTTTTTTGAGACGGAGTCTCGCTCTGTCACCCAGGCTGGAGTGCAGTGGTGCGATCTCGGCTCCCTGCAAGCTCCGCCTCCCGGGTTCACGCCATTCTCCTGCCTCAGCCTCTCCGAGTAGCTGGGACTACAGGAGCCTGCCACCAGGCCGGGCTAATTTTTTTTGTATTTTTAGTAGCGACGGAGTTTCACCGTGGTCTCGATCTCCTGACCTCGTGATCCGCCCGCCTCGGCCTCCCAAAGTGCTGGGATTACAAGCGTAAGCCACCGCGTCCGGCCAATGAAAATACTTTCTAAGCATCACTGTAATAAAGATTTTAACTTTTAACTTCAGAATAATAATATTTGGTAGGGTGTTTAATGTGTCAAACACTGTGTTATGTGTCTTCTAAGCACTCTTCTAAACCTCACAACAATTATAAAGAGTATTTCTATCTCCATTTTAAAGATGACAGAGCAAAACTCAGAAACATTAAATAACTTGTAAAAATTCACATAACTAATGAGTGCTACATTTACTCCATCCAAAAGTTTCACTAATCAAATGGTTATAAGTTTGGATTCTTAAGGACCAATGCCAGCACTTAACACATTGGTGAAAATGGGAATAATTGACTGTCTTCTTGAAGCTTTATTTGTTCATTTGATTTTTAATACTCATGGGTGGGAGAGGACTCCTGATTCTCACATGTTACAGTAGCTGGTAATAATCTAGCCATTCTGTTATAAATAACTAAAAAACTAGACAAATATGTATATGAAAAGTATATGAAAAGAAAAATATATTTTCAGAACACAACCATGATCCCCAAGATAAAGGTAACAAACGTGGTGAGCCTTATGATTGCCCAGCTTTCAGCTCAGAGGCACCCATAGCACTTGGAGCTGAAGACCAAGAGGCACACAGGTATCTGAGCTGAGGAGACAGAAATCAAAGTTTGGACATAATGTTTTGGACATAATGTAAGGAACTGGAATTTGCAGTCAGAGTACTACAGAATCTAATTTGCAGTCAGAGTACTAGAGAATCGGTAACTGTGAAGAAAAGGAGCTCTAGATTGCTTGCTACATAAGACTCCTATTTAGTCTTTGGCGGATTATTAAAGTATGCATGCACAGGATGATACTTGAAAATGCTGGGCAAAGGACACCTACCAAGTTGCTGAGAACTCAGTGAAGATTCCAAAGCTTGCATATCCATTGGAAAAATCTGAATTCCAACCAGCCAGAATAGAGAGACCTTGCTGAAACTTCAGATAATTAAATGACACTTCAGAAATCTCACATCTCAAGAATAAGGCTACTCTAGTCCAAATGTAACCACTCTTATGAACAATTCTTAATATAAAAAAGCTGAAGTACAAGTAAATTAAGTCTGCAAGTACCAAATCCAGTCTTCTTTAAATAAGAGGAAAATTCACCATTTATAAGGTTTAGGATTAAATAAAACATGAGTAGACATGCAAAGACACAGGAATATATGCCCTATAAGTATGAGAAAAGTCAATCAAAATAAAGAGATGCAGAAATGATGGAAAGAGCTAACCAGGACACAGAATAGCTATTATAAATATGTTCAAGGACTTAAAAGGACTAAATGAACATAAGGAGGGAAAAGATACAGGATTTCAATAGAAAAATACAAATTATGAGAAAGATAAAATTTTTATATTGAAAATATAATATCTAAAATAACAAATTCATCAGTTGGCTTTTCAGTATATTATAAACTACAGAAAAGCATCAGTAACTTTGAATACGGGGAAACAGAAGCTACTCAAACTGAAATAGGAAGAAAAAAATGAAGAGACTCTCAGTAAACTGTGAAACGATATCAATTAGTAAAATATACCTACAATTGGAGTCCCAGAAGAGGCCAAAAGAGACTTAGGGATGGGAGAGGGATGGTGGAAAAATATGTAAAGAAATAATGGTGAAAAATTTTCAAACTCATGGAAAATATAATCACATAAACCCAAGAAGTTTAATAAGCTCTGAGCAGTAAAAACGCAAAGAAAATCACACCAATATACATCATAATCAAAATGTTACAACCTTATCAAAACTACAGTGAGACACCATTTCACACTAGTCAGAATAGCTGTTATTAAAAAGTCAAAGAAACAACAGATACTGGCATGTTGCAGACAAAAGGGAACACTTATACACTGTTGGGGGGAATGTAAATTAGTTCAGCCACTGTGGAAGGCAGTTTGGAGATTTCTCAAAGAACTGAAAACAGAACTATCATTTGACCCAGGAATCTCATTACTGGATATTAAAAAAAATCATTTTACCAAAGAGATACATGCACTCATATATTCATCATAGTACTATTCATAGTGGCAAAGGCATGGAAACAACCAAGGTACCCATCAGTGGTGGACTGGATAAGGAAAATGCAGTAAAAATACACAAGAGAATACTATGCAGCCATTAAAAATAACAAAATCATGTCCTTTGCAGCAACATGGATGCAGCTGGAGGCCATTATCCTAAGCATATTAATGCTGGAATAGAAAACCAAATACCACATGCTCTCACTTATAAGTGGCTGCTAAACATTGGGTACTCATAGACATAAAGATGCCAATAACAGCAACTGGGAAATACTGAGGGGGAGAAGATAGCAATGGTTGAAAACTACCTGTTGGGTACTATGCTTAGTGCCTGGGTGATGAGACCAATTATACCCCAAACATCAGCATCACACAATATACCCAATAACAAACCTGCACATGTACCTCCTGAATATAAAATCAAAGTTGAAATTTAAAGCTGTAAACCAATAATTTTAAAAAGCATTTTAACAAGAAAAAGGATATAATAAAAATAAAACCACAATTCCATAAAATAAATAGAAAACAAATAATACATAGAATTCACAAAACCAAGAGATTTTTTTTTTGAAAATATTAGTGAAATAATAAACTCCCAGACAAATAAAGAAAAAAGAAAATGAAATACCAATAACAGGAATGATAAAAAGTGCTTCCTTCTATATGCTACTGACAATAAAAGGCAAATAATAAAATTAATATACAACTTAATACGAATAAACTTAATAACTTAAGGGAAATGGAAAAAAGCTCTTTCATTCAACTCAAATGAAATAGAAAAATTAAAGAGCTCCTATCTACTAAAGAAATGATTTCATAGTTATGAATAAACATCCCACCAACAAATGTATGGGCCCAGATGGATTTACTGGAGAATGCTAACAAACAATTAAGAAAATGCAAGATGAAGAAATATTTTCTATCTCATTTTATGAGGCTGCATTGCCTAATGCCAAAACCAAACAAAACATTTACAATACAAACTCACCAGAGACCAATATCCTTCAAGAGTAAAGGTTCAGAAATTCTTTACAAAACATGAATAAGACAAATGCAAAGATACATAGAAAGATAATATCTTAAGAAGAAATCAGGTTTTCCCCAATATTGAAAGTTTCATTCTTACTAAAAAAAATCCATCAATATAATTCAACTTACGAAGTGAATAAAATAATTATATAACCATTTCAAAAAGGGAAAAGAAGAAAAAAATTGTATTTATTTATAAAAATATGCCTAGAACAATAGGAGTAGAAAGTAGACTCATAAACTAATAAAAGGCATCTACCAAAAATACAGAGCTAACATCATTTCTTAGTGTTGAAAGACTGAATGCTTTTCTATTAAGCCTGGGAACAAAGCAAGAATGTCTATTCTCCCATGTTCATTAAACATCATATTAGACATTCTAGTTAATGCAATTAGGCAAAAAAAAGAAATAATGGGAATACATCAATATAATGACAGGAAAGGATGAGTAAGACAATTTTTATTCACAGACATCATTATGTATGTAGAATAGTCTAAGCAATCTGCAAAAAATTTCCATCAAAATTATTAAATATATTTAGAAAGACTATAAGATGCAAGCATTATATATATATGTGCATATATATGCACATATATATGAAAAATTTAAAATATATAAAATATACATATAAATCTATCTAAATATAAATATATAGTCAGTGAGCTGTTATAAAATTTTTAAAATATCATTTGAAAGCATCACAATATGCAAAATACTTAGACATAAATTTAGCAAAATGCATAGATACAAGTACACTGAAAACAATAACATATTGCTGAGAGAATTTAAAGAGAACCTAAATAAATGGAAAGATATGCTGCATTCATAATTTAGAATTATTCAACACAGGTATTGTTAATAAGTGACTTCTACTCAAACTCATGTTTAGATTCAAAACAATACTAATCAAAACCCCAATAGACTTTTCTTGTAGAAATGAATAAGCTTTATGTGTTTGTGTGGTAATGCAAATGACCTGGAAGGACCAAAACAGTACTGACAAAATAAGAACAAAAAATCAATATATCAAAAAAGAGTCCAGAAATAGACCACCCACATACAGTTGATCTATTTCTACTTTGGCACCAAAACAATTCAATGGAAGAGAGTTGAGTCTTTTCAATGATTGCAGATACAATAATTAGATACCTATATGAAAAGTATTTGTAAAAGGATAATTTCTAGAAAATATAGCAGTGCCTTAATATACTAAAAGTTTGGTGGCCTTATTATAGAAATTTCCTTTTCTCTGGAATATTGGCTATATACTTTTAAAACACTGGCATTTGGGTTTCACTCCACCACTTACTAGCCATATGAGCTCTTTTCTGACCCTTCATTTCTTTCTCTGTAAGATGGACTTATTAATACTCATCCTTTTCTTCTCCCAAAAGTAAGGCAATATCAAACAGGATAATCAAAGTATTCACATATCTTCTCCTGCAGTCCAATCTTTACACTTTCCGTCATGCTTTTGTTTTGCCTTCTCCTTCCTTAGCATAAAAGTTATCAGCATGTCTTGAGTTAAAAAAAAAAGTCAGCCAAACACAGTAATAAATTCAATGTAGCAAATAATTTTAGATGCTACATAGGCCATACCAAAGTCTATAACATTAAGGCAGTTTTGATTGGACCATGAGTTGAATGAAGGACTTTCCTGATGGACTATGATTATTAATGCTCTCAAAGCCCTTTTTATAATGGAATGACACTTTTAAGATTTGTAGTGTAAGCACAGCTCCAGTGATTGCATTATTCTGGAATAACGTACTGTTTAAGTTGAATGGTTTGGGATTTGCTCCTGGCTTAGAATCCTTGACCTTCTATGCCCTGTTTATTAACCTCATTGCAAGGCAGCATATCTACTGTTCAGTTAGGGCTGAGAATGAATGCTTTAGCAGCCTTAGGAAATATGCTTCCATGTTGCCTTCAGGCTGATGTTTATAGAGCTACTGGTGATAAAACTTTAATGACGTTAGTGAAAGGAGGATAAAATTCTTTAGAAAAAAGACTACACTTACTTTATAGAATGTTGAGTTCCAAGTTCTCCAAAACAATTCTGGAAAAGAAATGAGAGCCCTATGATTTTTTATGGAGTCAGTGCATAAAATACGTTTGGCATGTAGTTTAATTCCGTCCATTATTGATATCATATTATATGCCTGCCCTATGTAAGGATAAGGGAAACACAGATACATAAGATAAAAGCCTTGCTCTGGAACTAGTCTGCAGGGGTTTTTCAACCCTCAATGCCCATTTATCACTTGGGAAGCATTAAATAAATGTTTATAAAGGAGGCATATACCAGGACAACTAGTATCTGTAATTTTAACATCACTTCCATTGATTCCAATGTGCAGCCAGAGAAAGCAGAACTGGGTCCCTCCCAAAAATGTGATGATTTAGCTGATGCTGGACGTAAAGAAAAATTCTGCATAAAGTTTGAGGAGTTAAAAATGGAATGAGTTCCAGAGAGCATACCTGAAAGACTTTGGATTGGAATAAACATATATGTTAAAAAACAAGAGTAAAACATGCATGAGAAAAGATGATGAATGGGTGAGAAAAGGAAGCACTAGGTGCCTTTTTTTCCATCCTTTCTTCCTTGCTTCCTTCCTTTCCTTCCTTCATTTCTTTTCTTTTTCACTTTATTTCTTATCTTTTTGTATTCTTTCATTCTCACTTCCTCCCTCCTTCCATCTTCCTTCTTCCCTCCCTCCCTCTTCCTTCTTCCCTACCTCTCTCTCTTCCTTTTCCCTCCCTTCCTTCCTTCCTTCCTTCCTTCCTTCCTCCCTCCCTCCCTCCCTCCCTTCTTACCTTTCTTTCTGTGACAGAGGGTCTGAGGACATAAGGAGAGATAACATTAGATTAATATTGGGAACACTGAGTTCTAGTTGGTGTGTCATTCAGGAGGTAAACTTGGGAACAAGTGTCTAGCTGGTGAATATAAGTATTTAAAGAAGAAACAGTGCTATCTTCAGACATTTGCTTGCCAAATACTTTGTTAATTTGTTGCATCTGCTTTTTGCACAAATTTATGGATTTTATGCATTATGATCTCACCAGACAATAAATGTTCTTACAATTCACTTCCCTATCCACCTGAGAGGTATTGGAAAGCCTGTGGAGTTTCTTCTCATCTCTGTTGATTTCTATACCATAGGAGTGTTTGTTAGCTGATACTCTCAATTTAGTTTTTCTCCCAGATCTTGGCTCAGTTTTCTTATCTTCAGTTAGGCCATCTCTGATCTTCCTGAGAAGATAAATTATTCTATTATGTGGTTTCAATCTCCTGTATACCCCTCCTTCATGTTTTACTCACTTGTGTATTTCAACTTTTTAAAGAGTTTCTTGGCCGGGCGCGGTGGCTCACGCTTGTAATCCCAGCACTTTGGGAGGCCGAGGCGGGCGGATCACGAGGTCAGGAGATCGAGACCACGGTGAAACCCCGTCTCTACTAAAAATACAAAAAATTAGCCGGGCGTGGTGGTGGGCGCCTGTAGTCCCAGCTACTCGGAGAGGCTGAGGCAGGAGAATGGCGTGAACCCGGGAGGCGGAGCTTGCAGTGAGCCGAGATTGCGCCACTGCACTCCAGCCTGGGCGACAGAGCGAGACTCCGTCTCAAAAAAAAAAAAAAAAAAGAGTTTCTTATTGTTACACATCTTTCTGCATAAGATGTAAGCTCCATGGTGTAGGGACCACTTCAGTTTTTCATCATATCTCCAGCATGCCCATCAGTGTCTGGTTCAGAGATGAGTCAGTAAATATTTGTTGAATGAATGAATGATGGAATGACTATGGGGAAAATAAACGGAAAGAGTAGAGACAAGCTGACTGCCTTTTGCAGAGGTAAAGCAAATAAGATTTTCCAAGGGTAAGACAGTTTTACTTTGGCACTGTTTTCAAATAATCACTGTTTCTATAAGAAGAAAGCCTGAACAAACCATCCAGGTAATTCCATGACTTTTGGCAGCTGTATCTTATTTACACTTAAAAAACTGTTATTTTTTTTTTCAGCCCATAAAAGGTTAGGATGGAGAGATTATATGCTCTAGTGTCCCAAGAAAGATGCCATTCTTGAGCTTATAGGGAAATCTAAGTTCCCTGGACAATTTAATCATATTTCTACCTTTAGGATATTGGGGTAGAGAGGAACAATGGTGCCCCTTCCCGGATGCTTTTTGTCTAGAAACTTTCTTCCCAACTGTGGGACCTATTTAGCAATTAAGATAAAAGCAGCTTTTCTTGATATAATTATGGCCAAAAAATGCTCTTAGCACTGTATCGTTTACATTTAAAAAGCACAGCTTCTCTCTCTTTTCATTGTTCCAAAACCTTTCAAATAGCCATTGTAAAGAAAAACAGCTTAGAGGAGTTAAGTTTTTGCCAAAATCACTTAGCTAATAAATGACATTTTTCAGACTAGTACCAGACAGTGCCGTTCCCCCTGTGCCTTTCATCTGCATTTGAAATGCATTTCCTTCCAGTTCATTAGAAACTGAGCACTAGCTCATAGCATCTTATAGGCGGAAAGAATCTTGGGAGCCACACCTTCCGTCTTTGCACCCAGTGCAGTAAACCTCTGGACTGAATTCTTCATAAGTAGACACCCAGCTTTACTTGAATATCCACAGTAATGGACATTTTATTGTTTCCTTAGGCAGCCCATTCCACTATTGAGGGCTCTAATTATTATCTGTCTCCATAGGAAGTCTACTATTAGTGACTGTGCACCAGTAACAAAAGTCCTGCCTAAGTGTTGGTGACAATGGCACCACTCCTGAGAGTATTTGCATTAAGAAACAGGCTGTCAGAAGACAAAATACCTTAACAAGAAGCAATGAAGCTCTAAAAGTGTGATAGCAGGCATCTTGGTCCTTCCTACATGGGGGAATCCTAGTTTGTCTTATTGACACATTTTTGGCACCTGTTCCTGCCATGTTGTCTTAGTTACACTCTTGCTGTGGTGGATTACAGTAACTAGAAGTATGGTAAGGGCCCTTTAAAACCTGAAAGCATAATTGAGAACCAGTGAGAAACTCATGTTCTTCCCTATTCCCATCTCAATTAAATTTTTTAATACGCATTGAGATTCTGACAATGTTCATTTTTAGAACCCTAGAAATAATGCACAATATTGTATTCATTAATGTAGTCCTTGAACACATATTTATTAGGCACCTAGTATGTGCCAGGTGTTAGGCTCAGCACTGAGAATACAATGATGAACAAAACCAGGCATGCTCCTGCTGTTGTAGAATCCACAGTCTAGAAGGGGAGCAGACATTAATTTTAAAAAGCAAAAGCAAATGTGAAATTGCACCTGAGATTTACACTCTCTGAATGATTTCATATATATTGAGAAGATTCATGGAAAGTGGCTCTGAGGAGATGATTGGTTTGGGATCTGAGGAAGGCTACAGCATACAAGGGAAAAAGTAGAGTGCAGAGGGTGTGGGAAAGGTTTTACACACGCTCTGTGGTTGGTGGGTACATGTTACATTTGGGGAATGATAGAAGCGTAATGCCTTTGAAGAACAGAGACTGGAGATCATGCTGCCTAATAATGACTTTCCCTGGTGAAGGTCAGATATTCATTTTATCATGTTGCAATTTTTACTGTCCCTATGATGTGCTGAGTAGGCAACTTTTGGAGGTTATTAGTTTATTCACCTGAATAGTTGGGATATTTCTCTTTTTATTTTTGGGAAATATAACATAGATCCATTAAATAAGGTAAAGACTTCCAATCTTGAGATGAAAAATAGATATTTATAGAGCCCATCCTTACAGATTCTTACAGATTCATGATAGCTGCCTATAATTATATGATGACAAGGATTCTGAGTCATGTCTTTGCTTAAGCCCATCTGCTCCTTCTCCTGTGGTTAATCTTTAGCTCAATTCTAGTGTTCCGGTCATTCCACTTGCCTGTCTTTGTCTCAGAAAGTAAGAAAAGCTATTTTATCCTGGAGCTGAAAAGTACATTGAGCATTAAAAATGGAAGAGGAAACTATTCATCTCATTTATCCTGTAATGGTGGTTTTGCCTTTAAATGGATTCTAAAGCCATTCTTTCTTTCTCAGTTCTTAAGAACAATTTCATATGGGCTGGTGTTTTTTAAATCCAAGCAAAATTTAGTCAAATATGTGTATCTGCTCTAGAAATTTTGGTGAAAATCCTTCCATTTACAAACATTTCTGCTGCTTTTCAGTTTTATTAAAAAAGAACAACAACAAATCTACAAAAGGACTTTAAAAATACCCCTCAACACTGTTCAATATTAACTTCAAGACCTTTAGGTTTTTAAGATCTGGGAAATATGGTATTTCCCAAGAATGTCATTTCACATACTGCATGCTACCCAAGATAAAATATTTAGAAGCTAGGGATTGCTGGAGGTATAAAAATACCAGTGTTTGCAAAACCTACAATAGTAAAATATTTACAATTTTTCAAATGGGAATGTTAATAAAAGTATCAGCAGGTAGGACTTTGGCACCAAATCTGTAAACATATTGGCTGATTCATGATTTTAGACATATAGGAGAGGTTACCAAGAAGGATGCAGATTTTCATTTATGGTTCACATTGGTTTGGGGGGGGTTAAATCTGAAGAATTATTTTAAATGCATGTTTACATGTTTTTAATATATTCGCTTTAAAAGTACCTAACTTCCCAATTAATGAGAAAAAATGTAGACTTCTAAGCTATAGAGTTCCTCAGATGTCTACACTTAAAAGGCAAAAAGATCAGTAAGATTGGCTTTAGTAAAAAATGTATAAGGAATCTTTCTACAAACAAGTAAACTATTAATGAAACACTCCAGTGCCTGAAGAAATTAGAATAGGATAAAACTAACCTGAATGCAGAGTGGAGGAAGATACTAGGTCTTTTGAGTGCCTAATATGTGCTGGGCTCCTTTCTACATACTTCACACATATGAGGCCTTGTAATATTCACAAAGAAACTTATCATAGGTAAGACCAGCCAGGATTACAAAGGAGGAAATTGAGGGTCAACAGGATTAGTAACTTGCACAACAAGCACATTCGGGACCTGAACCCATGTCTGACTCAGAGATGCCTCCTCTGTTTTCCTCTGACTGGAAATATTGGTCTAAAAGACAACCAATTCTCTGTTTGTTTGTTTTTTTTTTTTTCTTTTTTCTGTTCCCTAGCTCAACAACTAGAGGAGATGGTTGCTTTGGAAAATTTTCAGCAGTCATGTTTTGAAATTAATGGAGAGTTGGAGTTTCTGACTTTTCTCTCATAAATCTCAGCAGAGAGCAATGTATTTGTTGTGGTGTCTGCACCCAAATTCGAAAGTTTTCTTTCTCCTAGATGTGTTGCCCTAGATTCCAGCATGCATGGTCTCTCCTGATTTCAAATTCGATGGTTCGCCTCCCTATAATGTACTTTTGGTACAGACATCTTGCGGTCTAGAATGTGGGAGATTCTTACTACAGATGGCTGGGGAAGGGTTGAATAGCCCCTTGGCATGGTCTCCTTTTAAATACATGAGTGGAAATGGAAGGTCGGGGGCTTACAATTTGGCTATGGTCAGACAGCTGCTGAACAGCTGAAGGATTTTAATTCAGCTCTGTCTGACTTCTCTCTATCATTCCCTTTTACGTTACTAATGAGTAGAGTTCACTCTTATACGTTGCTGTATCTTCGTCAGTACCTAGTACAGTTTTGATTACATGATATCTATCCAAATAAATAACATTTTAAAGAGCATCTGAATTATTAACTGATTCAGAATAATAAGCAGGCTTAAATAATTTAGAAGAAATAGGGGAAGAAAATAACATGTACAAAGGCACAAGTATATGTGAAGAAATAGTTTCAGGAAATGTTCCTTTTGAAGACTTGCTTTTTACCCTCCTCTATAGCACTCATCACAATCAGCTTTGCATTTAGAATAATATGTCTATCTTCTCAGCTACATTAACTATGTCAATGAGACATAGCCTGTGTCTCATTTTTTGTGGCTCAGTGGCCAGCACAAAGCAGGTTTTCAAATTTTGCTTACTTATTGGCATGGAATTATAAACATATCCCAAAGCAGAGACAGTGCAGCCTCTCCTCCCCTTAAGGCAGCCGGTGCAGTGGAAGTAGTGTAATCTTTGGAGCCAAAGAGACTCTCCATTGTCTAGCTTAATTAACTATAAATTTGACTTAGTTGCTCATCTGTAAAATGAGGCTAATAATACTTAGTTGGGAAGATAAAAGAACTAAATTAAAACACTTAGTTAAGTTGCCCATCCCATGCTTGAAATGAAACAAATTTCAGGACTCTGCTATTCTTTCTTCTCTTGCTTTCCAAAGCAAAAGCTTAAGGAGCCTGGCTGTTAGTGAGCCAAACTGCCCTCCCTCAGTACCCAACACAAGGATCTCAATCCTATATTCCTACAATTCTTGTTCATTTTTCCAATTTATGTACTGTATTTGACACCAAGAGAAAAGCTATTTTTAAGTGTTTATTTTCCCCATCATCTGTGCTGTGTTTGACTCACATATGATATGGGCAAGAATGTTTAATGGCATTCAACTTAGCAAACACCCTCATCAGCCAGACAAACTGCTTTCTTTCCAGAGGCCCCGCTAGTGCAATTCACCCTCATTTCACACCTGGGGGTGCTTTTCTTCTTCCTTTTAAACAAATTCAAGCTGATCTTCAAGTAAGCATTTCAGTTGAACTCCATCAACCCTACAAAACGGGGCCAGAGGGTACTGGAACAACAACACATTTCTTTTACAGAAATTGAAATGACTTAATACTTCGATAGCTTGTAGCTGTTCCAGGAGTCTCAGTTGTAATCAGAGCTACTTAATCCTTTCTTCTTCCCAATGAAAATAAGTTCAATGTATCTGTAGTTCTAGTTCCCTGACAATACTACACATTTTGCCTATATTATCACCTCATGTCATAGAGATGTTATGGTAAGTTAGTTTCATATATATATATGTATATATATATATAGTAGTATACATATATAGTATACATATATATGATATATAATGTGTACATGTATTTCATACATATATATATAAAATGTGTACATATTATTTCATATGTAATGCACTCAGCATATGTCCCACACACCAGTAGGCATACTTGATGTTATTTCAATTATATTGTCTCAAATTTAGGAATGAATATCATCACTATCAGCTAAGACTATAAAATGCCAAACACAGAGGATTACATATGTTCAGATGATTTTAATACAACTATCTCAAAATGATCTCTCTAAAAGGAAGCACATTTAGTGTCATATTTTTGCCATTAGTCCAAAGTATGTCGGAATTGCTCCCAGGGAGTCTGTGGCATGCGATATATTATTAACATGATTATCATCATCAATCATCATTATCCTTAAAAAGGCTACTACAGTAAATATATATTGTTTCTGGCTGTCTAACAAAACTCCTTTACACCGGGGAATAGCATATCCTTTCTCTGTAGAATTATTTATTCCTCCCTCATACCTTGCCTCTCAATTACTGATTGGCCCTCTTATTTAGTTCTGGGGCTGTCCTATTACCAAAATTCTACCTCCTAAAGAAAACAATCCCATTTACTATAGCATCAAACACGATAAAATACTTAGGAATGAATCTAACTAAAAAAAAATGAAAGATTTACACATTGACAACTACAAAATGTTGCTGAAAGAAATCGAATAAGATAGAAATAAATGGTAAAACATTCCATGTTTATGGATTGGAAGACTCAATGTTGTTAAAATGTCCCTACTACCCAAAGTGATCTGCAGGTTCAATGCAGTCCCTATCAAGATCCCAATGGCATTTTATTTTCACAAATAGCAAAAAATCCTAAGGTTCATATGGAATCTCAAGGGACCACTGAATAGCCAAAACAACCCTGAAAAAAAAGAACAAGTTGGAGACCTCACACTTCTTGATTTCATATACTACCCCAAAGTTTTTCTAAGCAAATAAACTGGTCACGAAAGGACAAATACTGTATGATTCCACTCAGGCAAAGTAGCTAAAGTAGCCAAAATCATAGAGAAAATAAGTAGGAAGTTGGTGGCTAGAGGTGGTGAGATCACGAGAGGAAAAGGATTTGAAAAATTAGTTTTTAGTGGATATATAGCTTCAGTTTTTTAAGATGAAAAAGTTTTAGAGCTCTATCGCACAACAATGCAAATATACTTAACACTACTGAACCATACACTTAAGAATGGTTAAAATGGTAAATTTAATGTTTTGCTTTTTTACTACAATTTTTTAAAAAGGAAAAATAAAGAAAACAAAGCATCTTCCTTCCTCCTGACCATAGTTGATTGATCCAGCAGTGGGCTTTTGTCCTAAGCTCAGCCAGTGAAATAGCTACGTAAAAAAAAGTATATCTATATATACATATATATGTATATACATATACATATGTATATATATGTATATATATGTAAAATATATAGGTATATATGTGTGTGTGTAAAATATATATGTATGTGTGTGTATATATATACACACATGCACACACACACACATACAAAATCTGGAAAAAAAAGGACACCAGTCATCTTTGATAACTAAAACTCTGAGTTACAAGGTTTGGAAGATGCCAGTGTGATATTTCCTGTCTTATGAGAGAACTGGTCTTTGGTGAGAGAAAAGTACCAATGAAAGATGAAGAGAAAGTATCCCAGAATCTAAGCGTTAGCTATAACTAAGCCCCTAATATTACCATCAACATCATGGAAACAACAATTTATACATGGAGTATCTGTGGAGCAACATACTAAATGTTTTATATTTATTGTCTTGTGTTGTAAGTTTACAAATCTTATACCAGGGTCTGTAACATCTGTAAAGCTATATGCTTTAGACTATATGTCTAACAGGGTGATCAAGTACACAGACAATTTCAACAATATGAATAAGGTAATATGATAATTTTAATAATGAATACGGTCTAACAATTCCAATAATTGAATACTTTGAATACGAGCTATATAATACTGATCAAAAATGAGAAATATTTGACTTCCTCTTTTCCTAATTCAATACCCTTTATTTCCTTCTCCTGCCTGATTGCTCTGGCCAGAACTTCCAGCACTATGTTGAATAGGAGCGGTGAGAGAGGGCATCCCTGTCTTGTGCCAGTTTTCAGAGGGAATGCTTCCAGGTTTTGCCCATTCAGTATGATATTGGCTGGGGGTTTGTCATAGATAGCTCTTATTATTTTAAGATACGTCCCATCAATACCTAATTTATTGAGAGTTTTTAGCATGAAGGGTTGTTGAATTTTGTCAAAGGCCTTTTCTGCATCTATTGAGATAATCATGTGGTTTTTGTCTTTGGTTCTGTTTATATGCTGGATTACATTTATTGATTTGCGTATGTTGAACCAGCCTTGCATCCCAGGGATGAAGCCCACTTGATCATGGTGGATAAGGTTTTTGATGTGCTGCTGGATTCGGTTTGCCAGTATTTTATTGAGGATTTTTGCATCCATGTTCATCAAGGATATTGGTCTGAAATTCTGTTTTTTGGTTATGTCTCTGCCAGGCTTTGGTTTCAGGACGATGCTGGCTTCATAAAATGTGTTAGGGAGGATTCCCTCTTTTTCTATTGATTGGAAGAATTTCAGAAAGAATGGTACCAGTTCCTCCTTGTACCTCTGGTAGAATTCGGCTGTGAGTCCTTCAGGTCCTGGACTCTTTTTGGTTGGTAAGCTATTGATTATTGCCACAATTTCAGAACCTGTTATTGGTCTATTCAGAGATTCAACTTCTTCCTGGTTTAGTCTTGGGAGGGTGTATTTGTCGAGGAATTTATCCATTTCTTCTAGATTTTCTAGTTTATTTGCATAGAGGTGTTTGTAGTATTCTCTGATGGTAGATTGTATTTCTGTGGGATTGGTGGTGATATCCCCTTTTTCATTTTTTATTGCATCTATTTGATTCTTCTCTCTTTTCTTCTTTATTAGTCTTGCTAGCGGTCTATCAATGTACAAAAATCACAAGCATTCTTGTACACCAATCACAGACAAACAGAGAGCCAAATCATGAGTGAATTCCCATTCACAATTGCTTCAAAGAGAATAAAATACCTAGGAATCCAACTCACAAGGGATGTGAAGGACCTCTTCAAGGAGAACTATAAACCACTGCTCAATGAAATAAAAGAGGATACAAACAAATGGAAGAACATTCCATGCTCATGGGTTGGAAGAATCAATATTGTGAAAATGGCCATACTGCCCAAGGTAATTTATAGATTCAATGCCATCCCCATCAAGCTACCAATGACTTTCTTCACAGAATTGGAAAAAACTACTTTAAAGTTCATATGGAACCAAAAAAGAGCCCAGATCGCCAAGTCAATCCTAAGCCAAAAGAACAAAGCTGGAGGCATCACGCTACCTGACTTCAAACTATAATACAAGGCTACAGTAACCAAAACAGCATGGTACTGGTACCACAACAGAGACATAGATCAATGGAACAGAACAGAGCCCTCAGAAATGATGCCACATATCTACAACTATCTGATCTTTGACAAACCTGACAAAAACAAGCAATGGGGAAAGGATTCCCTATTTAATAAATGGTGCTGGGAAAACTAGCTAGCCATATGTAGAAAGTTGAAACTGGATCCCTTTCTTACACCTTATACAAAAATTAATTCAAGATGGATTAAAGACTTAAATATTAGACCTAAAACCATTAAAATCCTACAAGAAAACCTAGGCAATACCATTCAGGACATAGGCATGGGCAAGGACTTCATGTCTAAAACACCAAAAGCAATGGCAACAAAAGCCAAAATTGACAAATGGGATTCATTAAACTAAAGAGCTTCTGCACAGCAAAAGAAACTACCATCAGAGTGAACAGGCAACCTACAGCATGGGAGAAAATTTTTGCAACCTACTCATCTGACAAAGGGCTAATATCCAGAATCTACAATGAACTCAAACAAATTTACAAGAAAAAAACAAACAACCCCATCAAAAAGTGGGCAAAGGACATGAACAGACACTTCTCAAAAGAAGACATTTATGCAGCCAAAAAACACATGAAGAAATGCTCATCATCACTGGCCATCAGAGAAATGCCAATCAAAACCACAGTGAGATACCATCTCACACCAGTTAGAATGGCCATTATTAAAAAAACAGGAAACAACAGGTGCTGGAGATGATGTGGAGAAATAGGAACACTTTTACACTGTTGGTGGGACTGTAAACTAGTTCAACCATTGTGGAAGTCAGTGTGGCGATTCCTCAGGGATCTAGAACTAGAAATACCATTTGACCCAGCCATCCCATTACTGGGTATATACCCAAAGGACTATAAATCATGCTGCTATAAAGACACATGCACACGTATGTTTATTGCGGCACTATTCACAATAGCAAAGAGTTGGAACCAACCCAAATGTCCAACAACGATAGACTGGATTAAGAAAATGTGGCACATATACACCATGGAATACTATGCAGCCATAAAAAGTGATGAGTTCATGTCCTTTGTAGGGACATGGATGAAACTGGAAAACATCATTCTCAGTAAACTATCGCAAGGACAAAAAACCAAACACTGCATGTTCTCACTCATAGGTGGGAATTGAACAATGAGAACTCATGGACACAGGAAGGGGAACATCACACTCTGGGGACTGTTGTGGGGTTGGGGGAGGGTGGAGGGACAGCATTAGGAGATATACCTAATGCTAAATGACGAGTTAATGGGTGCAGGAAATCAACATGGCACATGGATACATATGTAACAAACCTGCACATTGTGCACATGTACCCTAAAACCTAAAGTATAATAATAAAATAAAATAAAATAAAAATAACATAAAATGCAAGCATGCAAGAGAGTAAAAAAAAAAAATGAGAAATATTGGGCTAATCCTAGAGAAGAGAATACACAAGACTTTCTTGAAAGAAACAGTACCTGAGCTGAATCTTAAAGAATTGGTAGAATTGAGCTAACCAAAGAAATTGGGATATATCATGCCATTAGACAAAGTAAGAAGTCAAAAATAAATTCCTCATGTGTTTAGGATGAGTAGAAATTGCAGTGGGGAGTGAGAATAGTAGGAGCTGAAGTAGAGAAGGGCTAGTCAGCTAGAACTTGATTGGCTATGCTCTGCCTACATCCTGCTAGTAACTGCAATCCCTGAAAAGCTTTGAGCAGCAGAATGACATGTTGGATTTGCATTTTAACTAGAATACACTAGCATCATTGTGGAGGATGAATCTGAAGGAAATGGAAAGGAAATCCAGTTATATAGCTATTACAACCACCCAGGAGAAAGATGGACAGCCCTGTAAATAACGCAGTGATAGTGGAGATTGAGAGGATCTATATTTTTCAGGCAAAATTTTTTAGGACTCAGTAATTAGTTAGAAGTGTATGGGGAGTAATACCAAGGAAATAGAAAAGTAACGTTCAAGATGTTGCCAAGTTTTGGCAAAGATTCTGCTACCTCCTTGGTGAGTGAGCTTGGACCAGAACTTGAGTCTTTTATTTTCCAGATTAGTACCTAATAGGGCTGTCAGACTGCACATGGCAGTTTGAGCATCTCTTCCATGCCCATTTCTACTGCTTTTCCTTCACTCACACATTCCTCATCAAAGAGACATTGAACATGTATTGTGCTAGGTACCAGGGATAAAAGATGTATAAATTATGCCTCTTATCATTAAAAGGCTCAAGTAAGGTAAACAGGCAGTCAAACAATTACTATATCACATGATGCAGGGTTTCATTTAGCTGTGTACACAGGGCTGTGGGAGGAGAAAAAACAAAAGAGAAACTAAATGCATTTTTGTCTTATAAAGGCCATGGAAATGAAAGGATATTTGATCACCTACATTCAAAGCTCCAGGAGGGCAAGACCTGTATTCTTTCTGTTTACTCCTGATTCCCAGTGGCCTGTCTGTAGTGTTCTATAACACATTTCAAATTCTTGATACACATAACATATTCAAAATACATATTCAAAATCTTGGTGTAATTCATTTGAACTACTGGGCAGCCTATTCACTGGGATGAGAAGAATTTTGTGGCCAGAAAAATGTTTCCAATTCATAGTTTAAATATATTACTAATGAAAAAGGTCATTCTGATGTCCAGAAACTCTGTTCTTTAGATGATCCTTAAATCTCACCTAGTTTCTGCCAGTAAATGGAAGAAAGAGCAAAACCCATTTCAGCCGGCCCAAAATTGGAAACACAATCCAATCACCAAATCTGACTGATCAATGAACAAGTGGTAAGCAATCTCATTTAAGTGGTATTCATTCTTCCTCTGTGTGTAATGATAAATATGACATACACAAAACATTAGATTCAGGGTCAGGGATTATATCTATATTTTTTTCCTCGATACTAAAGCAGAAGATTGTAAAGTTCCTTTTTTGTCACATTCTTTAGGGTGTCTGTTAGATGTCTGGTGTTTTAGCAATGATGAAAAGCAAGAAAATAGAGGAACAAATGAAAAGCAGACTTGCTAAGGCCACCCCAAATGAAGATGTGTCTTTACTAATACTCTTCACATTCCTGTGTAATTATTTTTCTTTAAGGATAGTAAAAGTTGAGGGGTTTTGCTCTTTCTCATGGAATGTATTGTGAACCAACCTAATCTAGATGAGAGAGGGTGGGTCAGAGCTGGTTTCATGAGAGTGTGACCTATGCAGGTACACATGGCCTTATACTTAGAAGGGTCTTACTCTTGGTTTAATGCTCTGCTGTTGCTATCTTGACATTCTTACCAATATTTTTTTAACAAGAGTTCCCATGTTTTCAGTTTGCACTAGGCTAGTCCTCCTGAAATGGATATACTAGTGCAATATCTAGCACATAATGACTACACAGTAAGTGAATAAATTCATAAATCAATCAAATTTTTCTTGAAAAATAAGTTAGAGATTTCCAAGTTGAAGTGGGAAAGAATTAGTACAAGAAAAACTTATGCAAAAACACAGAGGATAAAGAGAACCTCTACGATTCAGGGAGTGGCAGGAAGTTTCGATTATGGCTAGAGACCGGCCTGTTTGGAGTCAGTTATGGGAGAGATGAAATTGGAAAAAAAAAATACAACAGTTGATAAAAATTTTGAAAGCTTTAGATGCCATTCTAAACAGCTTAGGCTTTATTCCATAGCATAAAGAAATCCATAGAAGTCCATTAAACATGAAAGTAACAGGGATCGGGTATGAATTTTAGATGGTCACCCTGGCAGGTGAGGGATGAAACAAGGGCTTGGTATGGGTCATGGGATACTTAAGCAGCAGAAGAACATAGGAGGAGCTGGCTGCTGGGAGGAGGGAAGACATGCCTCTCCCGGAAGGACACAGAGGTTGAAAGTAATAGCAAAGTGAATGTGTTTGAAGTTTAAAATACTTTTAATCTTAGGCAACATACTTAATCTCCCCAGACATACTTCTTCATACATATTATAAATAGTCTGGATCACATGATCACTGAATTGTTTTCCTGCCTTAAAATTTGTGTGATTTTATAGTTTTTCAGATTTTATTAAAGTTTTATAAAAATACACAGAGGTAATTCTGTAACTTCACTAAATTGGTGCTCCTAGAAAGCAGATACTTTTTCTTCTTCACCTCTTTATATCTAATTACTAGAGTAGTGTCCTGTACATAGAAGGTTTTTCACAAATATTTGTTAAATAAATAATACATACAATATTCTATCATTTATAATGTATATAATTTTTATACTGTTAATATCATCAACAAACATTTAGTGTGCCTCTAATATAATGAAGTTCTATTAGATATTGAGAATACAGAGGAGAGGTATGATATCTGCCCTTAAGGACACATTCTAGTTGCAAAAATAACAACAACCAAAAAAACCACACAGAAACACACACACATCTACATGTTATATAGAACAGTAAGTGTCATGTATTAGGAAAGTGTGATGTAAGAGAAAGAATATGGGCTTTGAAGTCAGAAAAACTCTGGATTCAAACCTGACACTTCTGTTTAGCTACTCTGTCAGTTTGGGAAGCTAACTTGGCTTCTGTGTGCTTCTTTTACAAAATTGGAGATAATGCCTTTGTTGTAGAGATGTTAAGAGGATTATAATACATAATATATGTAAACAACCTCACACATAGTAGCTACTCAAAAATTATAACTATCATTATTATTACTGATCATAATTATCATTATATTGATAATTATTATAATTATTACTGCATACACACAGGAAAAAGTAGTCGAGCCAACAAGTTAGGAAAGGCATTTTCAATGAGGTGATCTTGAGCAGATTCTTGAAAGATGAGAAGAAATAAACTAGGCCCCATCCTGGGCAGAGGGAAGAAGAGCACGTGTGGTTTGGATTTGGGAGGTCATGTGTGCTCATTGCAAGCATTCTTGTTTGGCCCCAGCAAACTCTGCTGTAGAATCAGTCAGAGGGAGGTGGAGAAGGGTGGGAGATAAGCGGCCCTCTGCTCCCACCTTCTTTCCTTCCTCTGTACTTCCTGGGCAGAGGGCACATCAGCAGTTTCCTGGCCTAATAATCAAGGAGTTCTTCCATTTGGAGAAAAACATAAGGTTTTTTTTTTCATACTCATATTATCAAACTTTAAGAACTATTGCTGATAAGAGGAAAACAAAGTTATTAGTGAGTGTTCTGTATGTTTTTCCCTTTAGAGTTATATGAGCGCTAATTAGGGAAAAATCTTTTCCTTGAAGCAGTATTAAATGTTTTGTCTAAGCATCACAATAAACCACTTGCAGACTGCACCAGTTGCTAGTGGTGTCTCCTTGGAAGTAACCTATGCCTCCATTGTCCCTTTGGAGTTCAATAGTGCAGTACTTCATTTCAGCTTTTAGGCAACCAATCCATTGGGCTATGTGCTTGAGAAATTGGCTCTAATATATTACAAGAAAGATAAAATAATCCTTGATGTAAACCATAGATTATTGCTCCTCATCCCCTAAGAGCAGCGCTAAACCTGGTTTCTTGCATGTTTCCAGCAGTGTGGAAGGAGCAGGCAGGGAGGTCCCTTCTAACTCCCTTGTTCTTGAACGTTTACCAGAAGAGCAGCTGAAGAAGAAGGAAAGGTACAGATTAGTACATAAATGATGCTTGTACACGTATAATCTGATTTCCAGCATTCTTTCAAGGCACAGATTATCTTTATCCTAGAATGAGAGAACTGAGGCTCAGAGAATGAAAGTATGAATGTTCCAGATCTCACAGATAAAGAGTGATAGAACTAGGATTTAGACGCGTTTGTCTAACTCAAAAGCTGGTGCTCTTTTCATTATCACATGCTCTCACTTTTTCTGGCTGTTCACAACTTACTGTATTGCATCAATTCCAAGACACATTTTTTTTCCACATTGTGAGCATATCTGAAATAGAAATACATAGTGTTTTACAACTGCTATTAGCCAAGACAGAATTGTAACTATTAGTCATTGCCTCTGTGTGCATAAACTTAGCTGTTATTCTTGAAGTCATGATTTGATAACTGCAGTCACTTGATGTCTTTGTCAACAAACCACTTAGGAAACATTTGAAGAGGATTATGTGTCCTAGTAGTCTTCTGAAAAATCTTCCTTTGGTACATGGTAAGATCAAGAAAGCACCACCAATAAAATATACAGAACAAGAGTCTGGGGCTTGGAAAAAAAAATCTTCAGGAAAAGAATAGAACACTTTTCAGAAATGCTGCATCACTAATGCCCTTGATGGTACATGGGAAAATGTTGTATAAAAAAATGCACCAACTAGAAGATTCTTATAGCAAAGCTTACTCAGAATAGTCAAACTGGTTTTTCTTATATTGTTATTACATTTTGCTATATTACTTCTGCTTACATTTTATTTTTATGTAAGATTGATAGGTGATTTTAAAAATCCAAGTTTAAAATGTCCCACATAATCCTGGGATTATTCATGAATTTGCCTTCTTCCTTTAGCTAGATGTATGTTTCAAAGAGCAAGGTCTGGCCATGACATGAATAACATCATGTTTTTGAGATCCTATCATCTTCCAAATTTTATGTTATGACATATATCTTTTATTTCAAATAACAATCTTGTCAAGCAGCTATTACTTTTCTCATCTTATAGATAAGGAAATGAGGCTTAAAGACATTAAATAATTTGCCCAAATTCATACTACCAGAAAGAGAGGGTTTTAACCCAGGGTGGTCAGACTTTACCATCTTGGTGTGGAATATCATATTGCATTACTTTTCAAATATTTTCTGCACATCACACCAGAGATCCAGCACTCTGCAGAGCATATGCTAAGTATTAGTTTCTGGAAAATTAAGTAACAAATTCCTGTTTTGGCCACTGAAGGAAGAAGAGGGCAAGGATGCTCAGGGAAGCAGTAAGTTGCTAAAGACGTCGAGCCTTTTCTTGCTACAGCACAGTGAGGTCAGGCAGACTTTGGAGTAAAAACATAACTGAGTTTTAGTGTCAAATAAACCACTCACTGACTGCAAGAATTGGAAAAGTTACTTAGCCTCTCAGACTCATTTGCATGTAAGAGGATGACAGTCTCAAGCCTGCTCGGCTTTTGGTTGCCTTAAAGGAAATAATGAAGATGATTCTGTCACACTTAGCACACCACCTAGCACAAAGGCCCCCATGGGAAGAGAGTTGTTTTCCCATTTCATGGGGTTTGGGGCCGAATATATCAGTCTGATTTTACTCTCGGGCTTTTACTTCATTAAAGTTATACTGGCTGATGAAAATGGTTTTCTGTTGGAGTAACAGATATAATCTTTTACTGATGCAATATATATCCATTGAACATAGATAGTGATGTATCAGAAGATGGGCTGGCATCAGTGTAAAAGAAAAAAAAAAAAAAAACAAGTGCTTCAGCATCAGGACATCTTCATGAAACCCGGCTCGATAAAGTGGTATCAACTTGGACAATCAGCTCATCTTTCTTTCTCAACCTTACTTTGTTTATTGAAAGTGAATAATAGTATCTCTTTTCCAGGGCAGCTGTGATGATTAGAGGAGATAATTTAAATAAAAGTGTTTGTACTAAGAAGGAGTTAATGTAATAGCCATTTCCCCTGACCTTGATAGCCATGGGTAGAATCAGGATACTTGATGAGTTGCAAATTAACCAACCAACTGCTAGTGTGCTGGTAAATCCTTAACCACAGGTTTTCTGGGGGAAAACAATCCCCGTTTGCAGCACTTGATGATTTCCATGGTGTAAATTCTTCCAAGAAATTCAAGCCCAATCCTGATAGCTATTTTTCTTACCCTAACAACGTGCAGGCTCACCATGGGAGAGACTGGAATCATCAGGAAAGTTAGATCTCTGTCTCCTGCACATGTAAATGCACATACACACACACACACACACACACACAAACACACACTCACAACATAGTCCGTTTTTTCCTCCTGAATACTGTTGGGGTGATCAAACCCAACACCAGGTCGTGGGGGCGACAAAGTCCAGCGGAGTCAAAGGAATGAGAAGAAGTTTGAGAGAAAGTGGGACCAGCCAGAGGGCCACCGCGAGTGTGGAGGCTGCAAAGGCCCCTAAATCTGGGAGCCCACACTCTTTATTGGTGATCAAACAAAGAAACAGGTGGTGAGGATGTGGGAGTTGAAACGGTGTATCAAGTGAATGAGAAACCTATGGCTACTTGAGATAACGGGAGTGCTGGAAGCAAGGAGCCAGCAAGTTTAGCAGCCATGCAAGCCCTGCCTCAGCTTCTCTCCCAACTCTCAGCTTTTCTCCCAACAGAATACCAGAAAAGAAAGAAAAGAATTATGAGACAATAATACTTCAATAGATGTTTATGAATTTTAGGGTAATTTTTGCCCCCATCCCTATTTATTCGTTGATTGATACCAGTAATTGCAAATTCCTGGTACCTCATTTTTAAAAAAATTCCCATGCTAGAGGCCAAGGCCACAAGGCAACTGGTCCCCAGTTTTACCTTTTAGGTAACACCGCTTTAAGAAGAAACAAAAATGAGGTTAATTACCCCAAACTCATTTCCTGATGATTAGAGGAATAATCATGACATCTGCTCTCATCAGCCCATATCAAGGCGAGGTACAAAAGTAGTTTGAAGAGTAACTTCAGTACAGCAGAACTTATAGCCCTGAATTTTACACAGGAATGGGCAGGGTTCCAGTGTCAAGCATTGCATGTGTTTACCCGCAGTACACTGCCAGTCTTGTCTCTCATTTCCTGCCTATGCTACATGGTTCAATTGTCAGATAGGATAACTCCAAAGCAGAGAGAGCAGAAGCAGGAATATTCAGGGTGGTAAATGTAGCAACAGAGCAACTAAGGATCACACCTGACACACCCAGTACATCTGAAGTATCGAGTATCATTTTGATTATGTAGTGGGTTGAAAGTCTTCTCTTAAAATAGTAGTTCTCAATTCTGATTACATATTGAAATCACCATGATGAAATTTTGAAAACACACTTGCATGCAAATGATTTGATTGTTCTGAGATGGGACCTGTGGGTCTCTATTTTTTGAAGTTTTTCAGATGTATCTAATGTAAAGGTAGGTTTGGGAACCAATGACTTACAGCAAACCCACAGTTAAATGTTCTACCTGATCCACGGCCAAAATGATGAGATAATCCACATTGAAATCATCTGGGGATTCCGCTGAACCGTAGATTCTTGATACAGTAGGTCAGAGGTAGGAAAATCTGCATTCTGAATGACATCCATGTAATGTCATGATAAAATGGAAGTTCAGGGCCTTTGTTGTGGGAATTGAAAAAGGAGTCCTTCAACTGATTTTGATATCCCTTTTTTGCCCATCTTGTCATAGAGACTAAAGTAGGGGTATCAGGGACATTGTCTTTGGCTTCCATTTATTTTAGTGCTTAGTTTCCTACAGTAATAACTCAGAACCTCCCAAATTATCTCTCTGTTGTTAACCTGTGAGCACAGTGTTTTCCTGCTTACTAAGGAAGTAATGTACCAGTCCCATCCCATTGCTATGTGAAGGCCCAGAGCATTCTTTCTTCAGGACAGGGCACATCTTTCTCTGCTACAAACCATCTTGTCATTTTCATAGTGCTGCTCCAGGTGAGGCATTGCCCCATCTCCCAGGCTGAGGCCAGGCCATTTGACTAACAGTTGATCTTTCCTTTGTTAATTTGCCCCACTTCAAGGAAATAACCATTACGTTCCTCCCCAAGGAATCCTGCTTTCCTTTACTTCAGGGAGCATTTCCTTTCTTCATTCTGACACATATCCCCACTCTTAGGAGCAGAAGCAACCACAAATAATGTCATCAGATGTTAATTCTAGGGGTTTTGTCCCATTAGTTATTACCATTTTATTTATAGGTGACCTACAGGTATCTAATCTAAAGATAAGGATAGATGATGGTTTATAGAGACCATTTATGTCAGAAATTCAAGGTCATCATCTTTAGCTCAATCATCTAAGAGAGTAAAGCATTTCTTTTTCAAGTGTGGTCTTCATGCTTAATAATAAGAGTAGCATGTGAGTTTTCTATTTCTGCCATAACAGATCACCACACACTCAGTGGCTTAAAACAACATAAAATTATTATCCTACAGCTTGGAATATTAGAAGTCTAAAATGAGTTTCACTGGTCTGAAATTAAGGTGTCAGTTCTTTAAAATGAAGAGTTCTTTTCTGGAAGATATAAGAAAGAAACAGTTCTCTTGACTTTTTCAGCTTCTGTAAGCCATCTACATTTCTTAGGTCATGACACCTTCTACTATCTTCAAAGCCAGCGACAATGCATCTCTCTGACCTGTCTTCCATTGGCACAGCTCTCTTCATAACCTGGAAAGGGTATCTGTTGTTAAGAATACAAGTGATTAAGTTGGGCACACCTAGAAAAGCCAGGCAACTCTTTCCCATCTCAAGGTCCTTAACTTTAATCACTTCTGCAAAGTTCCCTTTGCCATGTAAGGCAACATATTCACAGGTCCCATCTTTTGCAGATAATTTTTCTACCTACCACAAATGGCTGCCATTTATAATGCTTTTCATGCATTACTTCATTTTCTCAGCAACACCATTATGTAGAGATTCTTATCTGCATTTTGCAGATAAAGAAACTATGGCTCAGCGAAATGAATATGGTAAGGTGACCTAGCTGGGAAATTTCAAAGGTGAGGTTTGAACTGAAGTCCTATAATTCTCACGCCTATGTCCATATTCACCTCCTTCTGCTATTTCCTTTATCAAGGATTCTGTAAGCCAATTCCTTGGTTTAACAGAAAACTTCCAAGGCAACAGTTGGCTTGCTGTAGTGGTGAGGGATGGAGGTTTATTTGGAGATATATGGAGTGATCTAGAGTTGATGATGCAAATAAAATTTGCTCTGGACGGCATATGCTGTCAGCAGTGACCTCCTGCAGTAACCAGACAAAAATCTACAAAGAGTATTTCTACACTTTAGCTAGGCTGATTCCACCAAGCCTTGTCGACCACAATCACAAGTAACATACAGGACTAAAAAAATATAAAAATAAATCAGTGAAAATTCAATGAATCCTCTGCAACATAGCTGTGTTGGAACTCAGAGCTGTCTTTTAGAGCAATAAAAATGGGGAAAACATAGTACATTCTATTTTAATCTCAGCCAAACTTATTTTTTTTCTTGGGGAGAGAGGAGAAAGCTTACAAAGACCATGCCTCATAAGCCATTTCCTGAAAAATAACTGAAATTCTTCTTAAGAAAATAGGTTACCTCAGTTTCCATGGGAATGGTTTCTAATGCCAAAATTTTACTGCTGACAACAAAAAGTGACAAAGACAGAGAGACCAAAATGAGTGTAGCTATAGAGACTGCTTGTTTCATTATCACACCCTATTCTAATTGTTTCTTTACATGTCAGACATCACTCCCTATTATATTTTGAGGACAGGAACTAATTTATTCAGTTTGTATCCACATTATTTAACACAGTGTCTAGCAGGAAGCAAATGATTCATAAAAATTGGTAGATAAAATTGAATATTACATTACCTACTAGAGTGGTTCTCAAAACAATCTGCAAATTGATAGTCCTAGAATCATCGGAGGAGAAATGAAAATATAGGTTCTCTATATTTATCATAGAGATTGTCAAGTATAAGAACTGATGGGGCGCAGATATTTGCATTTCTTTAAAGCCCTTTAGGGGCTTCTGATATACAGCAAAGTTTAGAACCACTACCTAGCCTTATATACAAATTTATAGGCAACATGCTAGATTCACAATTATCAAAAGCCAACCTTGAAACCAAGGATATTTTTAAGATTCAGGTTGGTCTGGGATAGTTTGGGGGACTGGTAAGGAGCTAAGGCAGCTTCTGACAATAACTGTGCTAAAGGGGGAGATTAGAGTGGCATTAATTTGCATCAAGGACAATGTACAACTGTGGCAGGAAAGGAAGAATGGCACTGGTTACTGCTGAATACAGGACTCTCTGCCAGACACCAGCCAGCCCTTTGCTCATTGAGCATCAGTGGTCTTGGCATGGACACTGAGGCATGGCCAGCAACGTGGTTCACAGGTTTTTCTGTCGTGCTTTTAGCAGGATAAAGAATATGGCTCTAACTTTTGGTTTTGAAGTTATAAGAATGTGACTAGAAAGCCACAGCAGAAAGTGAGAGAAACCTGAGAAAAAAACACTTAGTGGCTACAAAGCACTAAATTATGAAGCTCATATTAGACAAACCCATAATAATCTTAAGTAGCTGGAACTAGAGAAAGATCATATTGTCATTACAGTCCTATTCTTACTCACAGGCTAGTGTAGTGTGGTAACTAGTACATTAGTTTTATAATAATGAAACACTGAGAATAACGAATGTAGAGAAAGGAATAACAGATCACTATGTGACATGATGAGTCTCCACATTTATGAGTTCATACCCAGAAGATATGGGTAAAAATTAAAATCATGTGAACCTAATAAAAAATAAAAGTAGAAAGAAAAGAGAAGACAAAGGAAGAATCAGAACTGCTTTATTAACAATTGGATAGGCATTCAATACCCTAGTGCCTAATCTAGAATCTTTCTTTTTTTTAATTTTATTATTACACTTTAGGTTTTAGGGTACATGTGCACAATGTGCAGGTTTGTTACATATGTATCCATGTGCCATGTTGGTTTGCTGCACCCATTAACTCGTCATTTAGCATTAGTTATATCTCCTAATGCTGTTCCTCCCCCCTTCCCCCCACCCCACAACAGTCCCCAGAGTGTGATGTTCCCCTTCCTGTGTCCATGAGTTCTCATTGTTCAATTCCCACCTATGAGTGAGAACATGCGGTGTTTGGTTTTTTGTCCTTGTGATAGTTTACTGAGAATGATTATTTCCAGTTTCATACATGTCCCTACAAAGGACACGAACTCATCATTTTTTATGGCTGCATAGTATTCCATGGTGTATATGTGCCACATTTTCTTAATCCAGTCTATCGTTGTTGGACATTTGGGTTGGTTCCAAGTCTTTGCTATTGTGAATAGTGCCGCAATAAACATACGTGTGCATGTGTCTTTATGGCAGCATGATTTATAGTCCTTTGGGTATATACCCAGTAATGGGATGGCTGGGTCAAATGGTATTTCTAGTTCTAGATCCCTGAGGAATCGCCACACTGTCTTCCACAATGGTTGAACTAGTTTACAGTCCCACCAACAGTGTAAAAGTGTTCCTATTTCTCCACATCCTCTCCAGCACCTGTTGTTTCCTGACTTTTTAATGATGGCCATTCTATCTGGTGTGAGATGGTATCTCATTGTGGGTTTGATTGGCATTTCTCTGATGGCCAGTGATGATGAGCATTTTTTCATGTGTTTTAAGTCAATAACCCATGGATAAAACATGAATCAACAAATATCCTGGGCTCTGAACATGAGGGCAGCAGGGGCAGTGTATTATCCAAACAACCTACATTATTCCATTCTTTTTAGTATCTTCTATGTGCCAGGTGCTGTTAGGCATTGGAGATGCTATTACAACAAAGCAAAGTGGTCTGGGCATGATGTCTCATGACTTAATCCCAGCCATTTGAGAGTCCAAGGTGGGAGGATTGCTTGAGCCCAGGAGCTCAAGGCTACAGTGGGTTATGATCACACCACTTCACTTCAGCCTGGGTGACACAGCAAGACCCTGTTGCTAAAACAAAACAAAGTACCTTCTTTATTTTTCACCATAGCACTCAGCACTAGTTGATACTTAATTATGAATTTATTTTTAAAGTGTCTGTAATATTTATTCCACATATGAATATAGTTCATGAAGTAAAGGTCTTGTCCTTGTCACCACTCTGTGCCCAATGCCCTTTATAGGCATTTAAAATTGGGATAGAAGAGCAGGAAAGATATCTGGAGCATGCTGTGGCTAGGACTCGAAGGGATGTACATTACTTTCACCCATATTCCATTTGCAGAGTCTCACTGAGTTGTAAGAGGGCTACAAAACGTAGTCATTTTGTATGCCAAGAAGGAAAATGAAGTGGTTTGGTGAACACATGGCATTGTCTCAATGTTACACTTTCAACATTAGGTTTAAAATTAAAAAAAAATAGTATTTCTAGTAATAGTCAACAAGTGTAGAAAATACAGATAGGAAGCAAAATAATGTATGGAAATCCCTCAATAAATATCTAAGAATCAGATATTCATTCATTCATTCATTTTATATCTGAACTTATTACTATGTACCACTATTCTCAGTCTCTTAGAGCTTGCAGTCTGGACAGGAGGACAAATGAACCATTAAATGAAGATGAGTGCTTTGATAAAGTACAGCATATTATAGGATATCTATAATAATATTTAAAATATAATTACTAATATTTTGAGCATTAAGTACTTTATAGATATTATTGCATTTATTTCTTTACAATGTGAGGAGATACTATTACTGTTGTTGTTTATGGTTAAAACAGCCACTGGCTCAAGGTCTCACAATAATTAATGCACTTTAAGTACCTGAATAAGCAATGATTAACGTCATTCATGAAAGTTACTAAAACAAGAAACTGGTAGTTTTACCCCAGATTAGATAACATAGAATGAAAAGAACGTAAAATCTCCAGAAGAGAGCCCACATGAGATGAGCACAGAGGTTCTCACTAGATTCCTAGGGAAGAAAAACCAGAGGGGACAGCAGAACCACTCCACATCCCTAGTCCACTGCATAAGCTCTTAGAGTAAAGCTCAGAGTTCCCATTCCAGAGGGCGGGTCTTGCCTTTTTAAATATTTTTGTTGTTGTTGTCTTTTCATAGTCCCAACTGAAAAAAAAAAAAATCTTCTCACTTACTGGAATACTCTCCCCACCCCCATCCCCCACACGTTGAAAAGTAGGCGGTCCCTTCCAAATTTGTCCCTTATGCCTGGTGCTAAGATGAATCATGTTCTCGCAATGTGGTTACATATTCACGTAAACACATAAGATAATATTTATGAGTGTATACAGTCCGTATCCATGTAAATGAAAATTTTTATGCTGAACTTAAGCCATTTATTGTTTTGGTAATTGATGTAGGAATTGGTAAACAATGAAATTTATATTTATGACATGCCTAATATAAAAGCAATTATATTTCCACAATGAAAAAGCAAAGCAAATGACTAGAGTGTTGCCTAGCTTTAATATGATTTATCCCTCTCCTCAACATTTCTGTCAGAATTCAAATTCCTAGGCAATACATATTTTCCACTGAGGCAAAAAAAGAAAAATTCAATAATTGCTCTGAAAATTAGAGAAGCCAGCTAGGATAGAGTACTTAACTTGGATATTTTCCATTGTAATAACATGGAAATAACAGAATGCATAAGAATGATATAATGAGGTAGAGTAAAAATTTCATCCTTGAGCCAAAGTCACATTTTTCTCTCCACAGGATGAATTAAAGAGGTGGATTGAGCAAGAAACTCACCTGGTGAGCACATTGCTTTTGTAGATGTAAGTGGCACACAGCTGGCTTTAAAAGCTATGATTTGCTTACCCATATGTGGTATTACATGAAATAAAGAGAAGCTGAAACTAGGGAGGGGAAATGCAATTTTTAGCACAGCCTCACTGTCAGCAATGGAAATTGCTTTTTTAAAACTGGGAGTAGATTTGATAAAAACATCCTCCGACATTCTCAACATTGCCTTGGGATGAATTCTTCCAGAAGCGATAGAACATTTCCTCTTTATTTTGCAGTTTTATAGCATTTTATTGTCTACTTTCATTTAATGTTGTGAAGCTCTTGCACTGCCCTCTGCTGTTTTCTGAGCTGCATAACCAGGGTGTTCACAAGTAAAATACTGAGTTCATTTAATTCTCTCTCTCAAATAGGTAGATGATGATTGACAGATAGATAGATAGATAGATAGATAGATAGATAGATAGATAGATGATAGATAGATAGTGTGTGTATATATATGTGTGTGTACATATATATATATATATATATATATATATATATATATTTAGCACATATTAGGCATCCAAGATAAAAGAACAATTTTTTAAAAAAGCAGTAAATGGGCAAAGCATAGATTTTACAGTTAGGCAAAATGAGTTCTGATCCTAGCCCCACCAACATTTTCAGACTGTAGATAATTTAAATTCTCTCTGGCTCAAGGCTCAGTTTCCTTACATACAAAATAGGAATATTAATACTTATTTGCATCATGTTATAAGGATAAGTCAGGCATGCTTAGTGCCTAAAACAGAGAAGACACCATAGTATGAAGCTATTATAATATAAATTAGTCATGCACTCCACAAGAAGATAAGGCAAGTGGGGAATCTGGCAATTATGTAACACAAGGAGGGATTGATTTGATGGCTATTGTAGAAAACCAGATAGTAAAGTGGGCTTAAATGAGAATTTCAGCCATGAAAATGATACTGCATTAGTAACCAAGTGGAGACCATTCAATTAAGGGGACAGAGACTGAAAAAAGAAACAATAGCTAGGAGGGCTAGTGTTATACCTGAGGATGAAATGTAAGGTGGGCATAACTATGGAGGCACCATTACTAAGAGGAAGATAGACACAGTCAACAGTCACGGTGGAGGTTGAATATGAATAATTTGGTAATAGATTGGATACAGGACACAAAGGAAAGAAAATTGGATTCTGGATATGTTGGAAGGATGATAGAGGGCATATTCTATGGATGAACAGAAGTCAGAATTATCAAGAAAAGGAGACAGCATGGGTGTGGGGGGAGGGGAGGAAATTCATAATTACTTGGCATCAACTAATAGAAATAATTTTCCTTTATTCCTCACAATAATTCTGCAATGTATACTTTATTATTCCCATATTTCAGATGAGAAAATTGGGTCCCAGAAAAGTATCTTGTTAATGACACTTAATGACACCCATCAGAACATAAAGAAGCTAGGACTCAAACGATTTTACGTACTTTCCAAATTCTAGGCCCTTTCCACTATGACTTTACAGAATCAGTGCAAAAGAAGCAGTATATAAAGAGGTCCTTGTTTCCATGGATGAGGTCCTCAGCACTTATGGTACTTCCATGCATGATATTGTTTTCCTTAGGTATAGAAAGATGACACCTATCTGTCCTGTTTATACTGTTTATACACAAGCCCACTCATGAATATTCTCATGATATTTACTGTTGATGGGTATTTCACTTTTGTTGATGGTGAAAATGCACATTGATTTGACAATTGATTTAAGATTTCTTCTAATGCCCATTTGCTGTTTTGGGATTCTCTACTGAAACTATATTATGTGTTTAATTTCCTGAGAGATACTATAAGAACACTTCAGCTGAATGGCAAAGGAGAAAATGTGCCTTGTATCACTGCTCATCTGCTACCAGGTGAGCAGGTCTAAATAGCATTGAAGAACACCGTTTCCTTCTCTCTTTCACCAAAATCTTGTTTGAAGAGTAGTCTCACACAGCCCTCACTAGAATTTCATAATCCAGAGTGACTTCTAAGAAAAGAATTTTCAAACTTAAAGACAATGGAAACTCAAAGATGTGCATGAGCCCTAAAGAAACCACCTATCAAGAAGAGACATAGACTCAAACTAGCCTCCCACCAACTCCAAAGTCCTAGAAGCTTTCTAAAGTCTCCTGTCTTCATAATCCCTTCATTCTAACATTTTTATTAGGTGAGAATTAATATTTGTTACTCTTTCAAAGCTGTGTTAGTTTGGATTTGCTGAGGAGAAGCCAAGATAGAACTAGATATACAAAAAGTTTATTAGGGGAGGAAGAAAGAGGAGGTGGAGAGAGCTTTTGGACCATGACACTGGTCTAACATCTGTGAAAGAAGGGAAGGAAAAAGGACTATGGTAGAAAAATTGCTGGTAAGGAGTCATCACGCCCAGATACCCACTAGAGAAGGTTTCTATCTCTAGAATAGACCCACTTTGTTCAGTCATTGGCATGAATGTGGTAGTTGATCAGAAGGGCATCAGCTAAGTTCATCACTCAATTCTGCTACCTGCAGCTAGAGATCTTAGCAGCATGTTTTCATGGCAGTTTTGAATTCTATCCCCAGAGATCTATATTGAAATATTAGAGGAAATTATAGAGTAATAATTAAACGTAGAGTTTGGAGACAAACTTCCTAAGTTCAATTCTTAGCTTCATCACTTGGCTGGATAAAGACAAAGATTCCTGATATCACTATTCAACAGTGTATTGAAGACCTTGGCAAAAGCAATATAGAAAAATAAACATAAAGAATGGGGAGGAAAAAGTAAAATCTGTTATAATTCACAAATAACAGGATTGTAGATATAGAACATCTAAAAGAATCCACAAATTATTAAAACTAATCTGCAAATTTTAGCAAGATTGTTGAATAGAAGGTCAATATGCAAAAAATCAACTGTACTGTACTGCTATAGCCAACAACAAAAATTTTAAAAATAAAATGTTATTGAGCTAATGCTTAAGGTAATATCAAAAACATTACATTTCTATAGAAAAAATCTAACTAAGGAAATTAAAGCTTAAAACTGCAATGAAAACTATTATATTATTAAAAAAATTAAGAAAATATAATGAAAAATGCTATATTCATCAACTATAATAGTACTACAAAGATATAAATTATTCCTAATTGACCTATGGATTTCACTAAGTCTGAATCAAAACTCCAGTAGCAATCCTGGGTAAATTGATACCCTAAATCTAAAATTTATATGGATATACCAAAGATAAATAATCAACATTTACAGTCTCTTTATTTATGTTATTAAAGTGCAATGGAGAAAATATTTTTCTCAATAAATGGTGTTTGGTTGATTGGATATCAATATTTTATTTTATTTTTCTCAGCTTTACTTATAATTAATTTTATTTTTAATTGATAAATCATAATTGCATACATTTGTGGACTGCAATATCATGTTTTATATGTTGTATATATGTATATAATGTGGAATGATTGAATCAAGGTAATTAACCAATCCACCACTTAACTTATCTATCATTTTTTTATTCTAAGACATTTAAAATTTACTCTCTGAATTATTTTAAAATATACATTATTATTGACTAGAGTCACCCTACAGTGCAATAGATCTAAAAGATTATTCCTCCTGTCTATCTGAAACTTTGTAATCTTTGATCAACAACAGATCCACATCTTGGTTATTGTGAATAATGCTGAAATGAGTATGGGAGTATAAATATCCCTTCAATGTATTGATTTCAACTCCTTTGAATATATACCCAGCAGTGGGATGACTGGACCATATGGTAGTTCTATTTTTAATTTTTTTAGGAGCCTCCATACCATTTCCCACAATGGTTGTACTAATTTACATTCCCACCAGCAACCTGCAAGGGTTCCCCCTTTTCTCCTCATCCTCGCTAATGCTTATCTTTTATCTTTTTGATAAAAGGTATTTTTAACAGATGTAAGGTGATATCTCTTTGTGGATTTATTTTGCATTTCCCTAACGATTATGGATGCTGAGCATTTTTTTATATTTTATTTTATTATTTTATATATATATTTTATTATACTTTAAGTTCCAGGGTACATGTGCACAACATGCAGGTTTGTTACATATGTATACATATGCCATGTTGGTGTGCTGCACCCATTAACTCATCATTTACATTAGGTATACCTCCTAATGCTATCCCTCCCCTCTCCCCGCAGCCACAACAGGCCCCGGTGTGTGATGTTCCCCTTCCTGTAAGCCATTTCTACATCTTTAAAAGATATCTGTCCAGGTCCTTTGCCCACTTTTTAATTGGGTTATTTGTTTTCTTGATACTGAGTTGTTTCGGTGCTTTATATATTTGGGGTATTATCAGATGTATGGCTTGCAAATATTTTCTCCCATTCTGTGATTGTCTCTTCACTTTATTGTTTCCTTTGTTGTTGATATCAGTATTTTAATAAGTGAAACAATGGTACTTCACACAATACACACAATATGCAATAATTAATTCTAGATGGGTCATAGATCATAATGTAAATGGTGAAAAAATAGAAGTAAACATAGAAAAATTTCTCTATGAACAAGGAGTAGGGAAAGATTCATTTAACAGGACCAAGAAGCATTAACATAAAGAATATTGTCGAATTGGACTTAATTATATTTGTAACTTCTGTTCATCAAAAAGTAACATAAAGAAAATAAAAAGGGAAACCACAGATTGAGATATCTGTCATATGTAGACCTGACAAAGAACTATTATGCAGAAAATATATATATACACACACACATATATATACACACACACACATATATATATACACACACACACACCTATACACTGGCAAATCAATAAGAAAGAAATGTAAACATATTCAATTTTAAATCAAATTTATAACAGAGAGTTAAGAAAGAAATATAATACAAATTGAGTTAACTGATCTTTAACAAAGAAGCAAAAACAATTCAATGGAAAAAGGATATTTTTTTCCATAAATGGCGCTGGGACAACTGGATGTCAACATGCAAAACAAAATCTAGACACAGACTTTATTCCCATTGCAGAAAATTAACTCAAAATGGATTACAGTCTTAAATGTAAATGCAAAGTTATGAAACTCCCAGAACATAACATAGGAGAAAATCTAGATGACTTTGGGTTGGGTTTGGTGATTACTTTTTAGATACAACACCAGTGGCATAATCCATGAATGAAATCATTGATAAGTCGAACCTCATCACTAAATAATAACAACTTCTGCTCTGCAAAAAATACTGTCAAGAGAATGAGAAAACAAGCCAGAGACTGAAAGAAAATATTTGCAAAAGACATATTTGATGAGGGACTGTTATCCAAAATATGCAAAGAAGCCTTGAGTTTTAACCCAATAATAAGAAAACAAATATTAAAAAGTGGGTAAAATATCTGAATAGACACCTTATCAAAGAAGATATACAGATAACAAGTAAGCATATGAAAAGATGCTCAACATCATATAATACTAAGGGATTGCAAATTGACACAACCATGAGATATTATTACGTACCTGTTAGACTGTCTAAAATTGAAAACATTGACACCAGGTGCTATCAAAGAAGATATACAGATAACAAGTAAGCATATGAAAAGATGCTCAACATAATATAATACTAAGGGATTGCAAATTGACACAACCATGAGATATTATAACGTACCTGTTAGACTGTCTAAAATTGAAAACATTGACACCAGGTGCTAATGAGAATGTGGAGGAACAGGGACTCTCATTTTTTGTGGGAATGCAAAGTTGCACAACTATGATGGAAGACAATCTGGAGGTTCTTACAAAACTAATCATATTTTTACTAAGCGATTCAGTAATTGTGTTCAAATTATTTATGGAAATGAGTTGAAAACTTACATCCATATACAAACCACACATAAATGTTTATAGCAGCCTCATTCATAACTGCCAAAACTTGGAAGTAAACAATATGTCCTTTAGAGGGTGAATGGATAAATAATCTGGGACACATTCATGCAACAGAATATTATCCAGCATTAAAAGTTCTGAGCTATCAAACCACAAACAGTTGTGAAACAACCTGAAATGCATATTACTAAGTGAAAGAAGCCAATCTGAAAAGGCTAAATACTATTAAGTCAAATGAAATAAAATATACCAACCATATGATATCCTGGAAAAGGCAAAATTATGGAGACAGTAAAAAGATCAGTGATTTCCAGGGTTAGGGGGCAGGGAGGAATGAATAGGTATAGCACAGGGGATTTTTAGGGCAGTGAAACTTTTCTGATACCATAATAGTGGATATATATCACGACACATTTGTCAAAACCCCTAGAAGGTAAATTAAGAGTGAACGCTAATGTAAACTTTGGACTTTAATTTATAATGACATTTCAGTGTTGGTATCAGTTGTAACAAATGTACTACCCAGGTGCAGGATGTTGATGGTGGGGGAGGCTGTGCATATGTGAGATGAGGAAGCATATGGGAACTATTCATACTTTCCACTCAATTGTTGTGTACCTAAAATTGCTCTAAAAAAATAGTCTGCAGAAAAAAAAATCCAATTTAAAAATTGACAAAAAGCTGAATAGTCTCTTCATGGGACACAGAAAAGGTTATTTCAATGGCCAATATGCATATGATAAGGTATTCAATGGCTTACTACTAAATGCACACCAGAATGGCATAAACGAATGACAAACAAGTGTCAGTGAAGACAGCAGGTAAATAGAACTCTCAGATACTGTTGGTAGAAATGTAAATTCATACAACCAATTTGATAAAGTATTAAGCACTATGTCATAAAGCTGAGCCTATGACTCTAGAGTTCTATTCTTTGATGTATATATATCCAACAAAAATATGTACATATATTCACTAAAATACAGGCAGCATTATTAGTAATAGTCGACGGTGGAAACAAACCACGTGGCCATCAGTAATAGAGTGGTTAATATGGGGTATGCTCATTCAATGGAATGTAATGAAAATAGGTAAATCATTGCTACACAGAAGTCATGGAAAAATTTCACAAAATGTTAGGCAACAAAAATGCAGCATATATTATATGCTTCTACTTATATAAATTTCAAAAACAGTCAACCCTAATTCATGGTGTTAGCATTTAGAATATTTGTTAGCCACAGGGAAAATGTAGAAGCTAGGAGAGGGAATAAAGCATTTTTCCAGGATACTGATAATGTTCCATTATATTTTGTGGAAAATCATTTATCTACATACTTATGACACACTACTTTTCTATATTTAAATTTTTATAAAATTATACTTTAAAATATGCAAGCTTTTTATGGACTAATTTATGCTTTTCATTGGAAAGCACTAAAAAGAATTTTAAACATAGGTATATGACTGTGTGCATGTGTGTATGTATTTGTGTGTACACCATAAACTTCTGGGTCAAGTTCAAAATCTTAGCACGTAACATATATTTGAGAATTTGTTTTGTAGCTATAGTCTTTTTCACATGAAGCCTCACTTCTTACCTTAGTTGAGCCAGCCTAGCTCTGATTCCTGCTTTATGGGAACTGGTGGCAGACGGTAGGGAGGGGTTGTTGGGAATGGATCACAGTCTGTTGCTCTGGAATCTAGGCGTTTCACAGCTTGTCCTGGAGGCAATCAGAATATACAATGACATGCTTTGACAAACAGACTAACAACAAACTTGAATCATGTTTAGACCCTCAGGTGAAATCAACTAAACATAAAAATAATTTTCTCAAAATTGTTTGCTTTAATTTTTACATATTACATATTAAACTCAGTGTTTGCATCCAGATTAAAGTTTGAAACAAATGGAATAGTTTGTACATACAATATGGCTATAAAAATATTTTAACATTTTGCATGACATACTAAAACACAACATAATGCTATGTGTGATATAAAAAATTCAATTGCATAAAATGCAGGATTAAATAATTGCATTGCAAATGAAAAAATATGGTTTTCATTTGGTCTGAACATAATGCACAAATATACACTGATAGTTATTCCATACACAAACACCAGACTAAGTCCCATATGATGATAAGGTTGTCCCTTTCAACCCCCTCTTTCCCCTTCCAATCCCAGAATATAAGTCTATTTCTATTAAAAATTCGCTGGGGCAGAGGACAGAAGCAATTGTGTTCTATCCTTGCTTGAGTTATCACTTTCCTGCTCCAATTTATGTGGGCATCTTCTTAATGTCACACATTAGTTGATAATACAAATAGGAGCTATCTTAGCTTAGAAACACCAAACTAAAAACAGGAATAAAGAAACAAATTTAATATGGCCAGAAAAGCCAAAGGCCACAGTAAGGAAAAGTCATGGGCCCCTGATGACAAATGTGTGTAGACTCTGAAATGATTTTTTTTTAATTTGACAAAAGGAATTTCTTAAAATTTGAATTAAGAATGAAAATGGACATGAATAGCTGCATCACAAACGTAAGACCTGTATTAGTTTTAAGTCTGTTCCAGTGATTCTGAGCCGTTTTCATGATGAGTCACAGTGGATGATGTCTGTGTGTCTGACATTCTGGGCATATACAGATATTTTCACAGAACTGTGAAAGCTTTTGAAAGGAAGTACAGTAAACAGCCCCACAAAAATATTTTCTCTTTAATGAGGTGCTCATAAAAAAGATTTGCTGTGAGCATGTGAATAATAAAATCAGTCCCAACTAAGTATTTACTTTAAAAGGCTAGATAATATTATGACTAAACTAAATAGTATTAATTTTAAAAAGGTCTTATGTGTTCCCAGACTTCTATTCTACAGGTAATATTAAGATGAACAATATTACATAATTTAAGCATAAATATGAATATAATTTATTTTATTTTAAGAGTTATAATGGATTTTATAAATTAAATAGACACATTATAATGAATTTTAGAATTTTCTGACTTTTAACATATCTATAGAACTTTTGTAAGTGTTAGCTAGTTGAGTTGCTTTGATTGGCAACAGGCATACCCTTTTGTGAATTTGGTAATAAAATCATACTGCTCATCTCCTTCATTTATATATACTGAAGAGATGGCTCTGCAGGAATGCAGCTGATTATTTGGGCTGTATTGTGTAGATGGGATGTCTCCAACTGAAGAAAACATAAGGTAATACAAACAAACAATTACAATGTTATTATTGGGATACTCTTGAAAGAACCCTAAAGTTATTTTTTTCAGTTCAAAACTTCACAAATACTTGAATATAGTAACAACAAGGACTACAGACCTAAAATATACTTTTTCAACAATAGCACTCCACCGGTTGCTGTGATTTATCCAATAACTATAAAATTATTGCATTTTCCACAATGATTTGATACTTGTGTTAGTGCAGACCTGTTCACAGGATGCAGATGTACTACAGTAGACTAAGCAGAGCAGTAACTTGCGGTGAGTGAGCTGGGCTCTTATTCAGGCTCTCAAGGAATACTGACCAAGTAACTATGAGTGCTCGTTTAATTTCTCTGAATCTCAGTTTTCTAATATTTAAGTTTAGGATAATAATACTCACCACATGAGTGTTAGGAAGATTAAGTGAGATAGATGTGAAATGTTTATCCCAGTGCCTAGAGTATAATAAATCATCTAAAGAGTAGTAGCTGACCTTGTGATTTGGTTGATGAGAGAGCAGATGATCATTCAGCAGACAGCAGTAAAGGACAGTTTGTCACCAAAATATAAGTGATCATGACAGTGACATTTAAAATGGTTTGTTTTGTGGTTTTGCTCCCTAGATTCTGATATCAGAATAAGATAACAGGATACGACAGTGGAAAAAGTGAATCAAGAGCAAGTTCTCAGCTAGAAAGTCACGGCAGTCTGTTTTTTGTGGGAATCTCTGGAGCACAAACAGTTCCAGTCTTGGTTTCACCTTTGGGCCAGAGAGTGGCCTTTGTTACCATCTAGGGAGTCAGACATTGGTGACAGCATATGGACCTGAAGAAGGTAGGAATGAAACAGGCCTCCCTGTCTTGTGGGAGGCAATTCTCCTGAGAAGGAGGCAACACTCAAAGCAGCTGGGATGGTACACCAGCCAGAAGAGAGGATGTGGGCATGGTACCAACAATTATGTCCCCAACAACTAGCATCCTTCCTCAGCTGGATCTATTCAGTAGCAGAGAAATCCTGTGCTAGGAGTATATGGCCTAGTTGTGTGTCTATCCTCCAAATTAAATTATCCCTTCTTTGTTTTAACCTTTCAAATACACAAGCTGGATAGATGTTCTGCTAAGTTATCTCTGGAAGTTTGTTTAGGTGATGAGCAACCACACTGACAACTGCTTATCTGTGATATTAAGTTAAATTCTATTTTTCTCTTACCACCATCTAAAAATATTTTATACTTTGTCTAACTCGTTTCTTTCAGCATTTGAAAGTCTTCCATTATTCTTTCACCCATGTAGTGTTGAGGGAAGAATATAAATTAGAATTCCAAATAACTGGTATCATATTCTAGTCTGACACTCACTAGCTATGTGGCTTTGGGAAAATTATTTTTTTTTTGAGCCTCAGTCCCCTCACCTAATTAAAGGATAAAATATTACATTTGCTGTCAAAAAAGTAAGATAATTCATATTATACATGAAAACCATGATATTCCAAGAAAACATGAAACAAGAATATTATGTTTGAGGCTTTCTGACAAGATGGTTGCAAAGGCTAAATTAAATGAGGTATGTAAATTATGAGGTAAAATACTGCTACTACTACTGCTAATATTAGTAATAATGTACATGTATTGAGTAGGCCCAGTAGAGGGAGAATTGTATCAACATTATATGATATAATATATAACATATTAATATAAATAATATATAACATAGTACAGTATAGTAATTAATTATATGAGCATTGTGATTTCACCAGCCTTGAGAGTGGAATGATGAGGGGGGACTGACACAACGAAGAAAGAAGTTTTGGTAATGTTTTCTCGTAGGGTGTCATTTCCAAAATGCCAAAATGTCCACATATCTACCTATGAAGGACTTTTGTAGAAGCCCTGGTTAAGAATAATTAGCTTCATCTCTGGAGCAAGAGTTACTCTCTCAAAAGCCCACATGTATTGTTGCATGTGGGAAACATAAAGGGTAGATTTTTACCGTGATCATGACCACTACACCCACCAAAGCTCTACTAGGTTCATCTGCTCAGCTTTGGTAGTAGAGGGGGTGGTAACCGCTTTGCACTGAATAGGAAGATACGTATTAGCCCATGGGGCAGCACTCATTTATAGGAAAAAGCACTGTATTATTTAATTTAAAGGGTTTTCACATTATGCTTAGACATTTTAAATAAATTCTACAAGGATTTTAGGCGAGTGAAGTCAGTGAGGCTAGGTCTCATAGTAAACTATGCTTATCTAAAGATTTAAGAGCTATACACTTTATTATGAGTACCTTTAATATAGATAGAAAGATGGTTTAAAAATATGGGATCAAGCAGAAAGTGATTCTATCAAGCAATGAATTATAAATTTTGAGGAGGCCTAAAAATCTAGCTTTAGGTCTCTAGGTTTTTATTCAGAGCACTGTCTTATTTACACTATCACGCATCAGACAGAGTCCTGCCTTCTGTTTCTGTTTTCATGTATTTCCGCAAATTCTGTCCTAGGTCTGAAATTGGGACTTTTCACCAGCCAGTAGTTGTAAACTCCCTCTCCAGCCCACTACCTACTTCATGCTTGCTGGTGAAGTGTGAGACACAATACTCTGTGGTTGTCTTATGAAAAGAGTACAGAAGGAAGAAAGGAAACTAACAGGTATTGTCATTTGCCATAAGTTGAGTACTTTTGGGGTACTTGACACTTTCAGTATGTTATTATCTTTAATCCTTCTCTCTCCCTTATAAAAGCAAGAATATTTTCTATTTTAAAGATGAGCAAATAAGAATCAAAGAAATAATTTACCTAAAGTCACAAAGCAAAAGCAAATATCAGTTTTACAGAACTGATATTTGAATTCAGATCTTTTTAACATTGGAAGACCATTCTAGTCCCGCTCATCTACTATTCTCACTTCTTTTCTCACTTCATCCTATTCTTTTCTCACTTCTTCCTATTCATTCATCCACCCATCAACATTAAACATTTTCTATACACCAGGCTGTGTTCAAGACACTAAAGAAGTATGTTAAATAACATTCAGCCTGTGTCCTAGAGAAGCTCAGTGACTAGTGCAGATGGACTGCATATAAATGAATTACTATATTAGAGTGAGTGCTATTTAAAAATATGTGCTTTACAGGTAATGGTTTATTCATTAATCAAGATAAAGGCTTTATTTATTTTAATGTAAACTTTATTTATCAACGTTAGTTCCTTCAAGTTCAAGACACTTTTGTAAGTGATGATATCAGCCGGTCTATCTTTTTTAAAAAAAATTGTAAACATTTACTTAGTATATTGTGTCAAGGTTTATATATGATATACTGAATCCTTGCACATTTATTTAAAGATCAGCATTATTAATCTTATTTTTTAGTTTTTATTTAACTTTTGTTTTAAGTTCAGGGGTACAAGTGCAGGTTTGTTACATAGGTAAACTTGTGTTGTGGGAGTTTGTTGTACAGATTATTTCATCACCCAGATATTAAGCCCAGTACCTATTAGTTGTTTTTCCTGATCCTCTCCCTCCTCCCACCCTCTACCCTCTGATAGGCCCCAGTGTGTGTTGTTCCTTTCTATGTGTCCATGTGTTCTCATAATTTAGCTCCCACTTGTAAGTGAGAACATTCCATATCTGGTTTGCTGTGCTGTGTTAATTTGCTAAGGATAATGGCCTCCACCCCCATCCATGTCCCAGCAAAGGACATGATCTCCTTCCTTTTTATGGCTGCATAGTATTCCATGGTATATATGTACCACATTTTCTTTATCCAGTCTATTGTTCATGGGCATTTAGATTGATTCTATGTCTTTGCTATTGTGAATAGTGCTGCAATGAACATATCCGTGCATGTATCTGTATATAGACAATGTATATTCCTTTGTGTACTATATACCCAGTAATGGTATTGCTGGGTCAAATGGTATTTGTCTTTAGGTCTTTGAGGAATCGCCACACTGTCTTCCACAATAGTTTAACTGATTTACGTTCCCATCAGCAGTGTGTAAGCATTCCTTTTTCTCCACAACCTTGCCAGCCACTGTTATTTTTTGACTTTTTAATAGTAGCCATTCTGACTGGTGTGAGATGGTATCTCATTGTGGTTTTGATTTACATTTCTCTAATGATTAGTGATGTTGAGCTTGTTTTCATATGATGAGGGTCCTGGGAATATAACCATATAAATGCAGTCTGTTGTACATTATTAACTGAGGAAAAATTGATGCTTTTTTAAGACTAGGAAACAAAAATAAGTCAAAAGTACCCAAATCAGGAATGTAAGTTGGATGTCTAATGATTTCCCATTGAAATTTTTGCAAAATGTCCCATGTTTGATGAGAGGAATAAGCAGCAGCATTGTTGTGGTGGAGGACTCTCTATGAGGGTGTCCTGGGTCCTTTTCTGCTAAAATTTTGGCTTTCTCAAAACACTCTTATAATAATCAGATAGTATCACTTTTTGGCCCTCTAGAAAGTCAACAAGCAAAATGCCCTGAGCATCTCAAAAAACTGTTGCTCTGACCTTTGCTCTTGACTGGCTTTTGTTTGCTTTGACTAGCCCACTTTCACCTGTTGGTAGCCATTGCTTTGATTGTGCTTTGTCTTCAGGATTGTATGGTAAAGCTATGTTTCATCCCTGATTATAAGTCTTTGAAAAAAATGCTTCTGTATCTTGATTTTTCACATGTTTAAAACTTCCATTGAAAGCTCTGCTTTTGTATGCAGCTGATCTGAGCGAAACCATTTTGGCACTCATTGTTCAACTTTAATTTTTCAGTTGGAATTGTGTAACCTGAACCAACTGAGATGTCTATGGTGTTGGCTATTGTTTGTGCTGTTAAGCATCCATCTTCTTCAATTAGGGCATAAACAAGATGGCCTTTTTCCATGCAAATTAATGTGGATAGTCTGCAGCTGTGGGCTTTATTTTCAATATTGTCTTGTCCCTTCTTACAACAAGTTATCCATTTGTAAACTGCTGATTTCTTTGGGACATTGTTCTCCTAAACATTTTATAAAGCGTGAATAATTTCACCTTTCTTCCAGCAAAGTTTCACCATAAATTTGATTTTTGTTCTAGCTTTAATTTTAGCAGAATTTATGTTGCTCAGATGGGGGCTCTTTTTGAACTGATGTCTTGGCCTTATATAACATATATGACATATAAAGTGGAATCCTTACTTTAAATTATAACATACAGCTCCTTTCTCCAAAAATCTCCAACTCATTATGGAAACAGCTCTGACTTGTAAAGTAAAAATAAAAAAAATTAGCTTTCACATTTGACTCAGAAAATAAAAAGTCCAGATGTTACTTATTTTCTCTATCAAAACAATTTGAAGTTTTTTTTCATTTGTATTATTTCCCTAGCATTATTTTAAATCAGCTTAGTGAAACAATCGGCTTAGTGAAACAATTGGTCACTCAGCAGATAACTCCATATTCTTTCTATTTACAAAGGTTTGAATTCATTTTAATATTTATGTAAGAATTTTATTTATATACTTCCTTATAAAATTAGATACAATAAAAAAGTATTCACAATGAAAGTAAATGTCTCACTTTATCTTATCCTCTCAATTGTCCACTCTATAAAAGTAATTAATGTTAAAGTTTGATATCTATTATTCTGTAAACTTTATATACACTGCATATAAATGTAACTTTACAAGTTATAGTTTAATTTTTACAGAAATAGGGCCATTCTGTTTATGTTATTTGGCAATATTATCATTTCACTTAATTCTGTAAGTTAAGAAATTTTTTTCTAAGGTAATACAATTAGATTTCATTGGGTTAAACTAAAGTCATGTTGCTTTATTGATACATATTTAGTATTGCTCTTATTTATAGTTACTATAATTATATGATGAACATCCTTATGATTCCTTTCTCTAGTATCGTGAGCACTTTAAGACACTGGCCCATCAAGCATCTATTTTTTAGTAATGGAATCTAAATAACCTTTGTTAGAATCTCCTCCATCTCCCTGCTAAGTAATTCAGGGAAGACCCTACCCAGTTAGGGAGGAGCATGAGCTTTAGGCTGATGCCACTTGAAGTATTCCATACCACAGACACGTAGTTTGGTTTACAGATGGGCACATGACACATCTGGCCCACAAGCACCATGGCTTTCTCTTAATTTGGAAGAAAGAAAAACAATATTTTCTGCTGACTATAAGCTTGTTACAATACAATGTTGAAAGCACTAAAATCTTTCTGCCACTACCATGAATGAACCTGTCTGGGAATGGAGCCAAAATAGTGGAAGCAGAGCCAAGAAGCAGAGAAAGTAGTAAGTCCTGTTGACCTATTGTTAATCCCTGAAACAAGATGTTTCTGATGCCAGCGAGAACTAGCTCTGGACTTTACAATGATGTGAGCCAATAAATTTCCTTTTGCTGCCTAAGCCACTTTGTTAGCTTTTCTCTCAATCACAACCAAAAGACATCTTACTAATGCTGAAAGGAATATAATTGTCAGGCCATTTAAAGTTGTGTGCAATTAAAATTATTATATATATTGGCAAATTGCTCTTCCATCAATGCTACCAATTTAAACAATCACAAACCTCCAACCATCAAGTTGTCTTAATTGTGCATACATTTCTCCTATTTTTCTATTAGGTCATTTATGATTTTTCTGATTATCTTCATATAACCTACAAATGTTCCCTTTATTACATAGAGTGCATACATTTTTTTACAAACCACTCTTTTTCTTGAAACATTATTTATAAGTAGTCATACCAAGGTTATAAGTCAAATTTTAAATTGTTAAAATCTAGGGACATCTGCTAATTATTTCTTTGTAATTGACAGATTAATTTTTTGTCTTCTCAATAGCATATAAACATTCTTAAATTTTTATTTTTCCTATTTTTAAAATTTTATTTTACTATTTTCTTTTAAAACATTTAGAATTTATTCAAGTGTATATTGTGAGGTATTGTGATGAATAGTTAATTGTGCTAAAACTATTTATTAAAGAGTCTATTATTTTCCAGTAATTCAAAAGGCTATTTTTATTATTTGTTATGTTCTTTATATTTTCATTTATTCTAAGTCTGTTGCTTGGCTTTATTCTGTTTTGCTTATTTGTTTTTTACTTTTTATTTTTATTTTTTGGACTCAGGTGGACACAATTTTATTAATCGTATTTCTTGTTTATAATATACTATCACCATTGGTTTATGAATGAACTGTCATTTGTTTGTTTGACAATTTAATAAACACCTGCAAATCCATCACTGCAAACTCAAGTTAGGACCTTGACAATGACCTACATATAACCACATCCCTTCTTCCTATCCCATTTCTACCAATCTATCATTTCCTGTTTTCTTTATAAATACTATATGTCCCTTGTAAATCCTATACGTCTTCCCAAAATTAAATATTTTATATTTCACTTGTTAACCTTAATACAACGGCATTTGAGATTTCCTTACGGTTTTTAGGATCTTGAATAAATTTTTTGTGTGGAGCCCCTGTCTGTAAATAATTTGAGCTATCCCAAATAAGGATACTAGAACCATAATGGCTTTCTAATTTAATGTGATCCCATGAATGAAATACCTTTCTGGTCTTCAGGAACAATCTGCTTGACAGGCTACCCTCCTGGAACAACTGGGTTCTTGAAAGAACACATAGGCATGAGTCCAGAGTTCCTTGGAGCATTTGGTTAACTCTACCACAAAGTAGAGGATTAAAGAGGGCCCCAAAGAAAAGAAATGACAACCTGAGTCCAAAGGTTCTGGTCTGGGATCAGAGAAGTCCACCCGGACGGCATTGTAGGCCAATGCTGATTCCAGGCGTGCTGGTACCAAAACAGAAATATAGACCAAGTGAAGACAACAGAGCCCTCAGAAATAATGCCACACATCTACAACCATCTGATCTTTGACAAACCTGACAAAAACAAGAAATGGGGAAAGGATTCCCTATTTAATAAATGGTGCTGGGAAAACTGGCTAGCCATATGTAGAGAGCTGAAACTGGATCCCTTCCTTACACCTTATACAAAAATTAATTCAAGATGGATTAAAGACTTAAACATTAGACCTAAAACCATAAAAACCCTAGAGGAAAATGTAGGCAGTACCATTCAGGACATAGGCGTGGGCAAGAACTTCATGTCTAAAACACCGAAAGCAATGGCAACAAAAGCCAAAATTGACAAATGGGATCTAATTAAAGTAAAGAGCTTCTGCACAGCAAAAGAAACTACCATCAGAGTGAACAGGCAACCTACAGAATGGGAGAAAATTTTTGCAATCTACTCATCTGACAAAGGGCTAATATCTAGAATCTACAAAGAACTCAAACAAATTTACAAGAAAAAAGCAAACAACTCCATCAAAAAGTAGGCGAAGGATATGAACAGGCACTTCTCAAAAGAAGACATGTATGCAGCCAACAGACACATGAAAAAATGCTCATCATCACTGGCCATCAGAGAAATGCAAATAAAAACCGCAATGAGATACCATCTTACACCAGTTATAATGGCAACCATTAAAAAGTCAGAAAACAACAGGTGCTGGAGAGGATGTGGAGAAATAGGAACACTTTTACACTGTTAGTGGGACTGTAAACTAGTTCAATGATTGTGCAAGACAGTGTGGCGATTCCTCAGGGATCTAGAACTACCATTTGACCCAGCCATCCCATTACTGGGTATACATCCAAAAAATTATAAATCATTGCTGCTATAAAGACACATGCACATGTATGTTTACTGAGGCACTATTCACAATAGCAAAGACTTGGAACCAACCCAAATGTCCATCAATGATAGACTGGATTAAGAAAATGTGGCATATATACACCACGGAATACTATGCAGCCATAAAAAATGATGAGTTCATGTCCTTTGTAGGGACATGGATGAAGCTGGAAACCATCATTCTCAGCAAACTATCGCAAGGACAAAAAACCAAACACTGCATGTTCTCACTCATAGGTGGGAATTGAACAGTGAGAATACTTGGACACAGGAAGGGGAACATCACAAACTGGGGCCTGTCATGGGGTGGGGGGAGGGAGGAGGGATATGTAAATGATGAGTTAATGGGTGCAGCACACCAACATGGCACATGTATACATATGTAACAAACCTGCACATTGTGCACATGTACCCTAGAACTTAAAGTATAATTAAAAAAAAAAGAAAATTTTAAAGAAGTCACCTGCCTCAATCAAGTACAGATAAGCCTTGATGATCTAGGTTTCGTGACATACTTTATTTCGTTTACAAGCACTGGTTCACATTCTGCACATGTATCCCAGAACTTAAAGTAAAATTAAAATTAAGAAGAAGAAGGAGAAGGAGAAGAAGAAGCAGCAGCAGTTCTCAGGCTACGCTCTAGTGGGACCAAGGCACCTTGATGATAAATTTGAATTATTTCTGCTATTCTCAGGTTTGATTGGAAATGATGAGAATTTTTTTTAATAATACATTTATCTAAAACTTTTGGTGTTTGTTATGTTCGCACACTAAAATCTATATAAAATATTGTATTGAGATAAGTAGGGTTAGTTGCTGCAATAAACAACAAATTTTTGTGGCTTATATTAATAAATATTTACCTTTTTCTCATGTCACAATCCAATATGAGTTAGCTAGGATTGTGCTCCACACAGTTACTCAGAGACTCAGAATCTTTCCATGTTGTGTTGCCTCCATCTTTAACAAAAGATTCCTATAGAACAGAGTTTGTAAGAGTATATGAAGAGAGTATATGACAATCACTTGAATGGTTTTATGTGCCAGTCATGGAAGTGGACCACACTGCTTCCACTCAGTTACATTGGTCAGAATGCAGTTTATTGCTCCAAATTTATTTGTAAAGATCAGGACGTATAACCCTCCCATATGTCCAGGAGGAAAATGATATAAATTTGGAGAATTGTAGCACCGTCTCTACCACAGATGATCCCTTACCACAACATGTACCTTTAATTGTTTTAAGTTTGAAATTAGTAAATTGTGGTGTGTTCGAAAATTATTGTGACTTTTAAGAAATCCATTAGTTTAAAAAAGTTTAAGGAACACCGAACTAAATGTTGGAAAGTTCGGTGAGTGTTGTACCCCCAAGATTACATGTTGCCCTATAGGAAGCATAAAAAGATACACAAACAAATACAAAAATAGAGCTTTTAAAAAAATACCAAGGCTATCCTAATCAACTGAGAGAACTGTCAGAATTATTTATGTTTATTTAAAGGACAAATATTAAAATGATACAAAAATATTTTACAATTGGAAGGCATAGGATATTTTTATGTAGGAAAAGACTAAATTCTAACCCTTTCATTCTGACTTGTATGCCATAGATTAGGTGTTTTATTCTATAAGACAGCTTTATGTAATTTATTTTATCTTATCATCTTTAAAAATAATTATAAACCATTATTTGCAAAGTATATTTTAAATTTTCTACTTCACTGTATTTTTTTCTGTTCTACAACCTAACTTTAATAATAGAATGATCAACTTGAAACAATGATTTAGATTAAATAAAACTTCCAATATAATGACCAAAAAATTTCTTTTACTCCCCAGCAACTGTGCATAATTCTTACATTGCCACGTTTCTGAGTTGATATACAACCTCAGTAAGCCAATAGAGGTCCACAGGGGTCTTGTTGAAATGGAAGAGCAAGAGATTATTGAAGAAAAGGAGATCGCCATGGAAACTATGTTTTTTCCTGGGTATGATATCTGAAGACTCTATGGAAGCATTTATATACAGTGAACAAATCATGAAAAGTTTGAAAAGCATTGACTTTAATTTTTAAGAAATCTGACAGTGCTCAGAGAAATACAGGAAAATAAATGTCCTTAGCTTATTAATAGAGAAATGTTCTTAGAAAAAAAATGGAGGGAAACTTTCATCAGAACTTCAATAGGCTCATGTATTAAGGAATCATATATAGGCCAGGCGCAGTGGCTCACACCTGTAATCCCAGCACTTTGGGAGGCCAAGGCGCGCGGATCACGAGGTCAGGAGATAGAGACCATCCTGGCTAATGCAGTGAAACCCTGTCTCTACTAAAAAATACAAAAAATTAGCCAGGCGTGGTGGCGGGCACCTGTAGTCCCAGCTACTCCAGCTACTCGGTAGGCTGAGGCAGGAGAATGGTGTGAACCCGGGAGGCGGGCTTGCAGTGAGCCAAGATCGCGCCAGGGCACTCCAGCCTGGGCCACAGAGCGAGACTCCATCTCAAAAAAAAGGAATCATAAATTGTCCCCCAAATGCATGAAATGTCTTCAGAACAAAATTTACCCTATAGCATTCTGTACTGTCTGGTTTTTACATAATTAAGAAATTTCTTCTTAAAGATGTTTTATTTTAAACATTTTTATTAATTCTGGTGTTTTTCACGGTAGAAAAATGTATTTTTATGAACAAAGCTCCAATTCTAAATTTTGGTTTCTAGGAGGAAAACATTTCATTTACCATGTCTTTACTTGTGGTTAAAAGGAAACATAAATGACTTCCTACTGGATATTTAGTTCTCTCAAAATCCATATTCTAAATCTTTATGTGCCAAGAGTGGATCATGTTCCTATTCACTACCAAATGTTGTTTGTTCTAAGGAAAAGAGAATGTAAGAGAAGAACATGAGAAGAGAAATAAAACGATCTATGCACTTTTGGAGAGTCTCATAGCCTTCATTCTTTATGTGCACAATGAACAAAATAGGCTCAATTATTAATAGAATACCACATTTCTAGTTAAATTGTATAGAATATTAACTAATTTATCTGATACCACATCACTAGAAATTCTTCATTTACCAGCTTCAGCCGGCAGAATGGTGGTCTAAAGATGTCCATGTCCTACTCATAGAACCTATGAATATATCACCTTATATGGCAAAAAAATAAAAATAAATAAAATAAAAAAATAAAACTTTGCAGGTGTGATTAAAGTCGAGGACTTGGAGATAGGTCATTTATCCTAGATCATCCAGGTGGGCCCAATCTAACAAACAAACCTTTAGATAGATAGATGCAATAGTAGAACTAGACCTGTCATTTCTGGCTATGAAGATAGAGGAGGGGGACATGAATCCCAGATGGCCTCTAGAAACTGGAAAGGCCCTCAGCTGATGGTCAGTAGCTGAATAATCAGAATTAAATCTTCCCTTAGCCCCTCCAGAAAAACATATAGCCTTGCCAACATCTTGATTATAAGCTGGTGAAACATGTCAGATTTCTGGCCTACAAAACTGTAAGAAAAGGTTGTGTAATTTAAAACCATTAAGTTTATGGTGATTTGTCAGAGTGGCAACAGAAAATGAATACGTCAGAATTTCTGTCAAATTCAAGACTTTTCTGAACTGAAGATTAGAATTTTGGTTTTCTCTTTAGCCCAATCTTCCACTACTGCCATATCACAAACGTCTGCTCCAGTTAAGCTTTCAGTTTCCAGAACATAGTATTTTTTTCCACTGCTTCTACCCTGTATTTGTCAGCTTGGGCTGTCCCATAACAAAGTACCATAGACTGTGTAGCCTAAACAATAGACATTTCTCACAGTTCTAAGGGCTGGGAAGTTCAAGACCAAGGTGCCAGCACATTTGGTTCCTTTTGAAGACCTTCTTCCTGGCTTCCAGAAAGCCACCTTCTCACTGTGTTCTCCCATGGTGGAGAAACAGAGAGCTCTTACCTCTTCCTATTCTCATAAAAACACTAATCTTAACATGGAGGCTTCACCCTCACGAACTCATCTAAACCTAGTTGCCTCCCAAAGGCCCTGCCTCTACATACCATAATATTAGGAGTTAGGGCTGAAATTTGGAGGATACAAACATTCTGTCTATAACTCACTCATTGGCCCATGTTCTTTCTGCCTTGAATGAAATGCCACGTGCTTTGTAGGGACTTCATAAACCTTTCCAGATGTAGCTGACCATATCCTCTCTTTTAACCCAAATAGACATTTTACTCCATCTGTGATATCACAACTATAACACATAATAATAGGATTCAGACTTTGAAATTTTCCCTAGCAGGTATCACATATATTTTTGTTAGGAGGCATCCCATTTTGTAGTGAAATATGTCTTGCTTAGTCAACTTAAGATAGATGTTAAGCCACCAGGATCTGGGTTTCAGCTAGTGTCAAGATTTTAGAGAAAAGAAAAGGCTCATTTTCATAACGTAGGAAACAATTCTGAGACACCCATAGGAATTTGAAAATAGGTGAGAAAAGACGAGGGCAGGAGAAGGAGAGGGAAGCAAAGCAAGATTGTGTTCTGTGTTGTTGTATACTAGTTCTCTTAGCCCTCAGTGGTTACTGTCTGGATATGTAAACCATCCTATTTCCAGTGTCATTCAATTTTAATCCTGTGATGAAGATATAAGTGATATTTAATGCAGAGATGAGAAAATAACATTTTATTGTTATATTGAAACTTTCTATTAAAATTTGAATCTGTTGCCTAGCATTTGAACCATGGTGCGCCATTAATTTCTCAATTCAGGGCCTTTTACTAGATCAGTATCAAGAAAGACACATTATGGCCAGAAACAAACACCATTTTCTTAAGAATATTTTGCTCACAATATTTTCAAACAGAATGTCTTTGCAGCAAGAAATGTGGCTTTGATATTGTTTTCAACAATCAGTTGTGAAGCGGGAAGAACAATGAAATGACTAGAAGGGTGATGGGATTCAGGACATACTACTCCAAAATCTCGACACCTTGGCATTTGGAGAAGCAGCTGAAGCAGAAAGATTTTTCCACCTTTCCTCTGCCCTTCTCCCCTAGAGTAGGTCACACAACCTCAGAATAATTTTCTGACCTTTCCCTGAAGTAGGTCATAAAGCCTTCATGTGACAGGTGCTCTCTCTATACCCAGAGGAAAGGAATATCCTTGTCTCTGAAGACACAGGGACACAGAGAAGAAGCTGAACAGAAAGACCCTGCTAAGTTCTCTCCAGTTTATTATCATTCGATTGTACATTTTTATCCAATTATAATTCTCCATGACTATTCACTTTTTCATCAAACTTAGCATAAAAAATGTAGTTTAACTGTTTCTTTAGGTCTTCATTTCCTTATGAAGTTTCTTGTGTCATCTAAGACTTATTAAGTAAATTTGTGTGTTTCTCTCCTGTTAATCTGTTTTTGTCAGTTTGATTTTCAGACCGAGCTAGAGACTCTAAAAATGTCTAGGAAAACCTCTTCTCCCCTACAAGGGTACTTCTGTGAATTTCAGAGCTCAGCCAACCACTTCCAGGTAGTAGAGCTCCCAGAAAGACCCAGGCTCTCTGCAAAGCTACACTTGGCAGGGTTTAATCTTAGGATCAAAGAGATACAACAACTTCAACCTCATATGAGTTTTTAAAATTCATTAAGTGGAAACTACCCTCCCTTCCCGGCTATATACTATCTGTTTTTCTTACCTTTTCTTTTAATGCCATTAGGTTCAACTTGTGTGCATACAGGGGTAATAGCTGGGGAAAAAGTAAAACTAGCATGTTTCCCAGATGATTCAGACCAAACAAACAACAATGAAAACAGTTTATCTTTCAACATTCCCACTCATTTAGGCATGAAATGCCATTCTAAATACTGCCTTTTAGTAGTCTAAAGGCTCTGAAAATGGTGGGAAAAAAATAACTTCTGACTCATTTTTATTTTAAGTGGTATGACTTCTATGTTGTGGAAATCAGTTCAATCCATTTTTATTAACTGCTATGTCACATGCTGAAGATACTGAAGTGAACCAGACACAGCCTCTGTTTTTAAGGGGTCTACAATTTAGTTGGGGAAGGGGTCAGGGAAGAAAGGCTATCAAATAAATGTCCTTTGGGGTAACAAATGCTAAAGTCAGGCTCAGTAAGAAGAGGTGTCTAATTATTATACTCATTTGAAGGAGGTGTAGGTAACTCCTGTAAAATACTGTCTATACTTTTTTCAAAGGGAAGGCCAAGGGACAGCATTCTGTGTGAATGCCTCTCTCCCTGAGGGGAATGGGGGACCGCCCCCAGGCTTGAAGCTAATTGGCATAACCATGAAATGCAGGCTGTCATAGCTGAATCAGTCTTAGTGTGTATGTTGGAATTTTACAATACTGATAAATTGCCATGCTGGTCAATGAAAAGGACATGCACTTTGATTTTCCATTCAATGGGATCTGCTAAGTAAGTGAGTTAAAGAAAGGTGTAGCACTAAGCTAAAATTCCTCAGATTAAATATAAAGAACTTCTAACACTTTGATGGGTCTCAGACTGAGGCACTGTTTGTGTGTATACTGGTGTGTGTGTGTGTGTGTGTGTGTGTGTGGCAGTGTTGTGGGATTGGATCCCTCCCCAAAAGCTAATTCTTCAATCAGTCTTGGGTGCATATATTTGGGAAGAAAAGACGAAGAAGGTATAGATATTGTGCCTAAAATATATTGAATAGCAATATAAATACTAAAAAACTGAATAAAACCATGAGCCAACACAAGAGAGTAGTTCCCAAGAGGGTTTGTGTACCCATCACCACCTCTCAAAACATGAGTGTGCACGCACGCGCGCGCACGCACACACACACACACACACACACACACACACACTCTGCTTTACAAGGAAAATGATCTCTATTATTTGTGGAGGTGGGAAGTATTACAAAAAGCAACACTGTCAGTTATAGGGGAATGAAGGAGGGAAAGATTAGTTTTCAAATTGTAACCTCTAAGGTTATGAAGTGTACATATGTATGTATGTTAAAAGGAGAAGAGAGAACGATCTTTTTCATTTCTAGAAAAAAACGATGTCCCTGGGGAAGAGGCTGCAGAAGAACTGATATTATTTTGTTGAATCAATGTTTTGGTACTTTAGTTATGGTTATTTTATGAAGACTTGGTACCTCTACAGACAAAATAACTAAGCTGATAGTTGCGTGAGTCTTTGTGCTAACTTTTAAAGATTTTAATGTAGAGTGTGTATGTATGTGGACACGTGTGAGAGAGTATGTGTACTTACAATGAAGTGCCCCATGAGGTATAACTTTTATTATTATTATTATTATTGTTAGGCTAACAGAACAGCCATTTAAAAGCTGCTTGCTAATTTTGTTGCTGATTAAAATATGATCAAGTCACCTTGAACCAGAATACAACTAGTTTGAGGTCATCATAATGATCCCTCAATTATAAAAGTCAAAGAAAATACCTATATATTGTTCAAGGAGGCAAGAAACAAGATCATTGTTTTGCTCTGTGGGAGTCCAAGGTTAAATTTTGTTTGCAAGTCAAGTTCTATGATACTTACCTATTACTTGACTCATTAATTTTATTCAGGGAAGTTTCTGGATGAAAAAATGGCAAAACAATGATTATTTCCCTTTGAAGATTAAAGTTATTAAACACTATGTCCAGCTGGCAGAAAAGGACAACACCCAAAGATATTCACAGGAAGGAGGAGTGAGATATCTAGGCTCAACATCAAAACCTGTATTATTTTAGGGAGGTACAGAGTGTGTGACTGATGCTGAAACTGTCTCTCTGATGCTGCCACACTGACACTATTGGCATGACCTGAGGGAACGGTTCTGTCTGTGTGACAAGATACCCACCAAAAGCTCTAGTCCCTTTTTATATGGAGTACTTGTGAATGGAGCAGTTAGCGTTGAGTAAGCAGATCTCAGCTGTCAATTCTATATATGGCGACCACATAACTTATAGCCCAGAGGAAGGGCAGTTTAAAAGTAGAGGGATGAGGGAAGGTGACTATTAATAATGAAACCAGAAAAAGAGGCATAAACTAGCACTGTCCTGGGCAAACTGGGGTACAAACCCCAAGAAACTTGGGTCAGATGAGTGGGGTATTATCCCCTTACTGCTATAGCACTTCCTGTGCTGCAGTTTTGTACCAATGTACCAACTTCTGATTTCAGAAACAACGTTCTACGGTGGCGAAAGTCATGTTTATCAGGGCCTTTGGTTTGCTGGGAGGAATCCATAGTACTGTTTCAACTGAAGTAAGTCCTGTGAGAATCTGGAACTTAGTACTAAGCCTGGGGAGGGAAAAATATGTGTCTTGTAACAAGCAGGCTACGGACAAAAGGCCATTTTTATTAGTATAAAATGGGACCTAAACACTAAAAATATGGCCACATTGGGGTTGGCATTAATATGTGACTATGTGAACAAAGAATTAATAATTACACGTTATAATGCAATAAATTAATAACTAATTTTCTCCCTCATGTATGTACTGATTTTCTGGTAGTTAATTTGTTTATTAATTAAGTCTCAGCTTTTTTAAAATTTTCAGGTGTGGACCTGATGGGCTGGTGCTTTTGGAAAGCTTTACTGTTTATCTGACAGCTCAGAGAGATAAGGAACTTCAAAGCTGTAGGAATACAAAATGTTATTATGTATTGGGCATTACTAGAATACAGAAGAAAGACATCTTTAAATTTGGTGTTTACTGGGTCTTTTTATTGGCTGGATTTTGTGGAAAATACAGGCATGTGAACATATTTTGTTACTTCCAGTGAGAGCAAAATAGAATAAGTTACAAATAAAAATAAAGGCTGGGCGCGGTGGCTCACGCTTGTAAACCCAGTACTTTGGGAGGCCGAAGCGAGCGGATCACGAGGTCAGGAGATCGAGACCATGGTGAAACCCCGTCTCTACTAAAAATACAAAAAATTAGCCGGGTGTGGTGGCGGGCGCCTGTAGTCCCAGCTACTCAGAGAGGCTGAGGCAGGAGAATGGCGTGAACCCGGGAGGCGGAGCTTACAGTGAGCCGAGACTGCGCCACTGCACTCCAGCCTGGGCGACAGAGCGAGGAAATCAACATGGCACATGGATACATATGTAACAAACCTGCACATTGTGCACATGTACCCTAAAACCCTAAAGTATAATAAAAAAAAAAAAAAAAAAAAAAAAAAGAAAATAAATAAATAAATAAAAAAAAATAAAATCATAAATTATCAAACAGATTACTTTGAGACATCACTTAATTAGGCTTAAGCTTAATTTGCTCAAAGAAAGACAGAATGTCAACTTCCAATATTTTAGGAGGAGGAACAATATGCTTTCATTCTTACTATAAATCATTAGACCTGGAAGGTGGGGGAAAGGGTTAAAGACAGACTGCAAGCCAGCATGAAAGGATATACTTAATGTCCAAAGCTGTGAGTTACTAAGAAACTTCTGGCAGAGGAAACTGGATGCCGGCTGTCCTTTGGAACATCCTCTACCCGTTTCTCTGAAGAGCTTGCTAAGTAGATGATGATTTATTTCCCTGTATGGTAAAAGAATTTTCTGAAAGCTGCAAATCAGGGATGAGGTAGGAAGGTGATGGAGCAAAGTTAGATTAGAACTAGAGGTAGGTATAAATGAGAATTAATTGGCTACCCTTTTAAAAAATGTAGAAATAATATGGCACAACTAGGGAATGGTTTAATAGAATAAAACTCTACTAGTAGACTTTCATTGTATACCTTGATGTTTGGAAAGTTATTTAATTGGCAATTGTTGGCCTCTAGTTAAGAATTTCAAGGTTTGTATTCTCTTAGCTCTTTTATTCTGCCCCATATTATATTCCTTACAGGGAGGTATATAGACATGTTTGGCCCAGGACACTGACATTTATTGAGGGTCGGTGAAAGGACCTGTCCTGTCTTTCTGTCCTTTGATTCTTCCTTTCTCCCGCTTAATTTGTGGCTGCTGACGTTAAACTGATCGTCATAACAAGAAAGAAGAATGTCTTTGGTCATGAAACCAAAGCATCCTGTGCCTGAGTCTTGTTCTGCTGCAGCCTCCTGTGTACCTGCTCTACCTTCCCACCATCTCACCCCTACTCACTCCACACAGGGAGCATGCAGTGATGTCCCCAAGGGAAGCATATTTACAGAAGTCAATGCCAACCCCACAGTGAAACCCAAGGCCTAGAGGAGTTATTTTGTTTTGTTTTGAAAGAGAGGGAGGATTTTGGTAACAAATTCAGTTTATTTAATTTACATAAGACTATTCAGCTTTTTTTGTTTCATTTTGTATCAATTTTTATAAGTTATGTCTTAAGAAATCTGTTTCATGTAAAGGATCAAATTTGTTAGTCCAAAGTTGTTTATAATATTCTTTGTTCTTTTAATGTATAGAGTCTATTGTAACAAATCCTACACATTAAGCATTCATTACTGATACTGTTGATTTGTATTCTCTCTTACTCATGATATTCTAGCCATAGGTTTGCCAATTTTCATTTTCTTAAAAAACAAATTTTTACTTACTTTCTTCTACCATCTGTTCTTTTCAATATCAATGATTTCTGGGTTTTCTTTATAAATCTTTCTTCTACTTACTTTGTTATTCCTTTTCTAGTTTCTTAGGATACGCCTTAAATTATGAACTTTAGATCTTTCTTTTTTTCCTGATATATGCGTTTGAAGTTATGTTTTCTACTTACCTGGGCTTTAGCTACTCAGAAAAATTTTGATATATTGTATTTTAATTATCCATTCAAAATATTCTATAGATTTTCTTGTTGTTGGGCGTTGACCCATGAATTACTTATGTGTACAGTTTAATTTTTATTTAAATGAAGTTTAACTCCATAGCTACTGCTATTTGGTTCTAATGTAATTCCCCTGATGAGAGAGAATGCACTTTGTATTACTCAGATTTTTAAAAATTAACTGCATTGTTTTGTACTCCAGATTGTAGTCTCAGTGTATGTATTTCATGTACTTGAGAACAATATGTATTCTTCACTCATTGGATAGACTGCTCTACAAATGTAATTAAAGAGGTTCATTATAATTATTGAGATCTTCTTTGTCTTTATTGACTTTTTGTCTCATTGGTCTATCAATTACTGAGAGTTGTTGAAATCTCCTATGAGAAAAAATAATTGTATTTCTTTAATTCTGTACATTTTTTATTTATGTACTGCATATCAAGGCTTTTCCTAATGAAGTATTTCTATTATTATTATAAAATGCATTCTTTGTAATCTTATTTTTCTTAAAGCCTATTTTATCTGATATTAGCATGGCCACTATAGCCTTCTAATGCTTACTATTTGCATTTCATATCGATTCTCCCCATTCATTTACTTTAAACTTATTCGTGTCTTTATATATTAAGTGTAACTCTTGTAGCAGCATATAGTTCAGTCTGTTTTTTATCCACTTTGTTTATTTCTATCTGTAAATTGGAGTAACAAAACCAAAAACGTTTTATGTAATTATTGGTATAGTTGGATCTAGACCTACCATTCCCTTGTTTTCTGTTTCTCTTCTTTGGTTTTTGTTTGCATATCCTCCCCTTCCTGATTTTCCTTTGAATACTTTTAGTATTCCATTTTAATTTATTGTCTGGCTTTTTAGTGCTTTATTTGTGTTTTGTTTTGATTTGACTTAAGTGGTTCTTTGGGGATTACAATATATACACCTAACTTTTCACAGTCTACTCAGAATTTCTTTTATCATTCCTGTAGTAAATATCTGTTAGTGACACATGCTCTCAGTTTTATATCATGTCAAAATTTCTTTATCTCACCTTCAATGCTGAAGGATATTTGCATTGGATATAGAATTATGGTTTGCAAGAAATTTTGACTTTCAGTACTTTAAAGATGTAGTCTTTGTCTTTGGCAGTTTCTGATGAGAAATCAACAGTCTAATTGTTTTCTTCCTATAAGTAATATGTCATTTTCTCTAAATGCTCTTCTTGATAATGACTATTATAAATATGCATGATTTGGAGATTATGTTGAGATATATACAGGTAATTCAGATCTGATTTTAGTTTTCTAAACCTTTGCTATGCTAGTTTGAATGTGCCCACACATATGTGTCTCAGAGGTTAGGCTCAATCTTGTGCTAGTGGTTCAAATCTCAGTTCAGTCTTACAGGCCTGTACTATGTTGGTTTGGGTCTGTCCCATGCATATTTGTTCAGGGTTTATGTTAAGGCTTGCCTAGTAAGTTTTCCCATATGTACAAGTCAGACTGATTAGGAGAAAGTGAACTTTTGCTTCGGACTTAGTTATAAATTGGTCATTATAGATGCAGAGTTGTAGCAGTCTTAGTGACAAAAGTGGCAAGAGTGGCCAAATAAAGTTAATAAGGCCTACTTTGAGAAAAGTAAGAAACCTGATATAAATTAGACAGGGAATAGAACATAGTGGTTAATAGTATAGACTTTGCAATCAGACCAAACCAGAAGCAAGTTTTAGATCTCCTACTACCTAGCTCTGTACCTTTAGGGAAATTACTTAACCTATCTGTGCCTCAATTTACTCAACTGCAGCAGGAAAAATGATTCCTCTCTCATAAAGTTCTTATAATAATTCAATGTAATTGTGCAAACTGCTTAGCATAAGGCCTGGCATATACTGAGATTTCAATATATAAGAAGAAAATACTTAAGGCATACCTGAAACAACTTGAAATAATGGCATTCTCGTGGGTTAAACAAAAACCTTGAGTTAAAAATGAATTACTATCCTTGTATGTTTCAGTTTTCACATGAGCAAATTTTAAAAAGAGTAATCTAGGCATGGGCAAGGACTTCATGTCTAAAACACCAAAAGTAATGGCAACAAAAGCCAAAATTGACAAATGGGATCTAATTAAACTAAAGAGCTTCTGCACAGCAAAGAAACTACCATCAGAGTGAACAGGCAACCTACAGAATGGGAGAAAATTTTCACAACCTACTCATCAGACAAAGGGCTAATATCCAGAATCTACAATGAACTCAAACAAATTTACAAGAAAAAAACAAACAACCCCATCAACAAGTGGGCGAAGGACATGAACAGACACTTCTCAAAAGAAGACATTTATGCAGCCAAAAAACATATGAAGAAATGCTCATCATCACTGGCCATCAGAGAAATGCAAATCAAAACCACAATGAGATACCATCTCACACCAGTTAGAATGGCCATCATTAAAAAGTCAGGAAACAACAGGTGCTGGAGAGGATGTAGAGAAATAGGAACACTTTTACACTGTTGGTGGGACTGTAAACTAGTTCAACCATTGTGGAAGTCAATGTGGCGATTCCTCAGGGATCTAGAACTAGAAATACCATTTGACCCAGCCATCCCATTACTGGATATATAGCCAAAGGACTATAAATCATGCCGCTATAAAGACACATGCACACGTCTGTTTATTGTGGCACTATTCACAATAACAAAGACTTGGAACCAACCCAAATGTCCAACAACAATAGACTGGATTAAGAAAATGTAGCACATATACACCATGGAATGCTATGCAGCCATAAAAAATGATGAGTTCATGTCCTTTGTAGGGACATGGATGAAAATGGAAATCATCATTCTCAGTAAACTATCGCAAGGACAAAAAACCAAACCCCGCATGTTCTCACTCATAGGTGGGAATTGAACAATGAGAACACATGGACACAGGAAGGGGAACATCACACACTGGGGCCTGTTGTGGGGTGGGGGGAGGGGGGAGGCATAGCATTAGGAGATATACCTAATGCTAAATAACTAGTTAATGGGTGCAGTACACCAACATGGCACATGTATACATATGTAACAAACCTGCACATTGTGCACATGTACCCTAAAACTTAAAGTATAATAATAATAAAATTAAAAAAGACCTACAACAACAACAACAACAAAAGAGTAATCTCTATTTATTTCATAGGATTATTTTGGTGATCCAGTACAATAACCCATGGGAAAAGGTTGTTTTTTTTTAACTGTAGAGCATAATGCAAAATGCAAAGGCGTAGTTGTAGCTTTGAATCTGATGAGACGTTATATGGAGGTTATGAGCAGAAAATAGAAAATATAGTTAATTAAAGCATCCAAGGTAGATTAAAACTAAGAGATGAGGAAAGATATTATCAAAAGTCTACATGAATTGAAAACACGATACTATCTCCAGGATTGTCTAGTTTTTTAAGTTAAAAGTAGTGAGAGAATTGAAGGAGTCACTTATAACAAATTGAATATTTCATGAGAGAAAAGACAGAGAATTTACATTATGCAGAACCCTGTAATAGATTTCCTTTTTCAGTCATATAAATCTTTGACTTAGAACCCTTGCTTAGAACTATACTTGATTTTCCAAATGGGAGAAAATTTTTGCAACCTACTCATCTGACAAAGGGCTAATATCCAGAATCTACAATGAACTCAAACAAATTTACAAGAAAAAAACAAACAACCCCATCAAAAAGTGGGCAGAGGACATGAACAAACACTTCTCAAAAGAAGACATTTATGCAGCCAGAAAACACATGAAGAAATGCTCATCATCACTGGCCATCAGAGAAATGCAAATCAAAACCACAGTGAGATACCATCTCACACCAGTTAGAATGGCCATCATTAAAAAATCAGGAAACAACAGGTGCTGGAGAGGATGCGGAGAAATAGGAACACTTTTACACTGTTGGTGGGACTGTAAACTAGTTCAACCATTGTGGAAGTCAGTGTGGCGATTCCTCAGGGATCTCGAACTAGAAATACCATTTGACCCAGCCATCCCATTACTGGGTATATACCCAAAGGACTATAAATCATGCTGCTATAAAGACACATGCACACGTATGTTTATTGCGGCACTATTCACAATAGCAAAGAGTTGGAACCAACCCAAATGTCCAACAACAATAGACTGGATTAAGAAAATGTGGCACATATACACCATGGAATACTATGCAGCCATAAAAAATGATGAGTTCGTGTCCTTTGTAGGGACATGGATGAAACTGGAAAACATCATTCTCAGTAAACTATCGCAAGGACAAAAAACCAAACACCGCATGTTCTCTCTCATAGGTGGGAATTGAACAATGAGAACTCATGGACACAGGAAGGGGAACATCACATTCCGGGGACTGTTGTGGGGTGGGGGGAGGGGGGAGGGACAGCATTAGGAGATACACCTAACGCTAAATGACGAGTTAATGGGTGCAGGAAATCAACATGGCACATGGATACATATGTAACAAACCTGCACATTGTGCACATGTACCCTAAAACCCTAAAGTATAATAAAAATAAAAAAAATAAAAAAAAATAAAAAAAAAGATCTATACTTGATTTTCATATCATGTTTTGCAGTTACTAAAATATTTTCTCATTCATTTTCTCATTTAATCCTCACAACAGCCTTGCAAAGTAGTACAGAGGTTACTTTACTTGTACAAGAAAATTTAGGCTTGAAGTGTTTAAATAACACATATAAAATTATCTCATAAGTAAGCTATGGGGCTGAGATTTCAAATCGGGTCTTTTGATTCCAAGAGTAGTGCTTCCTTTTTCTTAGCATAAACTATTGATGTACATATTAGTCAATTAGAAGCACTTAAGGTGCAACCCCCTGGCTTTGGTGAGGCAGCAGAGACAGTGAATGTTCAACTTCTGAGTAATTTATAGGTAACTATGCAGCAACACTAACACATGGTTCCTGCTTATCTGGGCAGATATTTAAAACTTCTTAGTACTTAACCTGGCCATCATAACCTCCAACAAGAAAAACTGAAGAAAAAAGGAACAAAAGTAATTCTATCAGAAGATTAGCCAGTAAAAGTCTATATAAGGATAAAAGTGGCAGGCTGTGGCTGTTTGTAACATATGTAGACTAGGCTTCTATTGAAAGATGCTCACCTCACCTCTGACCAGCATGGTATTCAGAGAGGCAGACATAAGCGGATGCAAACAAAACACGCGAGCATCAACACATGGTTTGTGTGCCCGCCTGTCAGTGCTTCTCAACAGGGCCCAAAGAACTGTCTAAAGAATGAGTCTGGGAGCTGAGAAAATAAAATATGTCTAGATCCTGTGGGAGGGATTGAATTAATATAGCCCCTCACTAGAGCCCCTATTCTGCTTATTTCAGCCAACACTTTCCCCTACAGCTCGTTTCCATGGCTGCAAAGCCAAACCTGGCCAATTCTGCACTTCTCATTGAGACAAATTCCACACCTTTTATAAAAGATGTTTTTTTCAAACTTTTTTTATAAAAGGGGATTTGTGTGTGTGTGCATGCATGTGCATGTGTGTATGTGTGTGCATGGGGTGGGGATTTATCTTGGCTAGTGAGGAGCATTTGTGTATTCTGAGGTAGTCTTTCCAGGATAGTCAGGTTAAAATAGAGATAATATGCAAACATCAAGTAGAAAATAACAAACAAGCTAATTTTTGTTAAGGGGTGATTAAAGAGCACATTTATTTGTGTAGTTCACAGATCATTAGAGATTTTGGATAAGCACAATTTTAAAAGTATTTACGGCACAATTTAATTTCCCAGATACTAATTAGTAGTTGTTGAGATGTTCAAGTACAACGAAGTCCCCTCTCCAACTGCGCAAGAGGCACCTTCAGGCTTTTGATGATATCAAGTGAGGTAGGCCTTGGAGCCATTTGCAGAACTTTACTTGGACTCCAGAATTTCAACCTGTCTCCTGAAACCCCCCTCCCAAACTCAGCACACACATTTTAAAATCTTATTTTTTCTTCTTTATCCCTTTATCTCACAGTGACACAGCTTAATGATGCTCCATTGTCTCTTTCCTAGGGAAATTCTTGACCTTCACTAGTGTCATCTTCTCCCTTCACATTATTTATTCTGGTATAGTAAGCTGCTAAAATTTCCTTTTTTTTTCCTAAGTAGCCTCTCTGACATGTTCTTCTTTATTCATCCATGACACTTCTCAAATTCTACTTTAATGGCAAAAATGTCAGGTTATACAAAGATAATTTCATCTTTCAGTCTCTGAATCTTATGCCCTTCCCTTTCTGTGACAAAGTGTTTCAAAGAAAAATAGAAAAAAAATAGCAAGAAGAAGAAGAAAATAAAAGAAAAGAAAGAAAGGAAAACATAACATTCAGCCAAGTGAATCTCAGAGAATATAAAACTACTCCAAACTGTTCATATTCTCCAAATGTCCCTTAACAGAAAACAGGAGTAAACTACAGGTGGAGTGACTATACATCCCATGTTGCCCAGATATTCTGCTTTATACTTCTTGTCTTTATATCCAATCAGTTAGCACCACTTTTTATCCTCCAAAGTATCTAGATGTGTTCACCTATAAACAATGAGTTTTTTCACGTCCAGATCAGGTTGTACATTCTGAGAAACAGGCACAGATATCTGAAACTCAAGACTGTGTCTGGTCTGTGGGTGGACTGGTCTTCAGACAAACATCCAAACTCAGAAAAAGTCATCAAGAAAATGTGTAATAAACAGAGAATACACACTCTTCTGCTGGAAGGGATACCAGCAGATGAGTGGTAGGCAAATAAAATTGAGACAAAAATCTGAATCTTTCAGAAATTATAATGATTAAGTATGCACTATAATCACTTGAGCACAATAGTAATGATAGATGATTGTATTAGTCCATTCTCATGCTGAGTCATGGTGGATGGGGAAGCAAACATGTCTTTCTTCATATGTCAGCAGGAAGGAGAAGTGTCGAGCAAAGGGGGAAAAGTCTCTTATAAAACCATCAGATCTCGTGAGAACTCACTCACAATCATGAGAACAGCATGTGGGTAACTGCCCTCATGATTAAATTACTTCCCACTGGGTCCCTCTCATGACACATGGGAATTATGGGAACTACAATTCAAGATGAGATTTGGGTGGGGACACAACCAAACCATAGCACTGATATTTTTAAAATATATGTACCAGGCACTATTCTAAGTACTTAATATTAACTCATTTAGTCCTCACAGGAACAACAAAAAGATAATCAACTGTTTTGTTACTATTTCACAGGCAATGAACATGAGGCTCAGAGTGACTAAGGGGCCAGGAATGATGGAATTTGGATTTGACCTAGACAGGCTGGTTTCAGAGTTGTCATGCTTAATATCTGTAACAAGAACCTTAATCACTATGTTCTACAGCTGTTCCTTGGTGAGAAGGCAAAAGATGTTATTAATATGGATTAAAAAATAATAAAGTGTAATAAAATGAAAATGTATACAAAGAGTAGTGCTTTAATTTGAACCACCCTATATAGAGGTGTGTCTATAAAGCTAAAAGTCAGATTTCCATATGTCTTACAAATTAGAAACATCCATATTCATCAGTAATTTTACATTACTTTTTATGGTAATGTATTTCAACACATTTCCGTCTTTGGGAATTCCTACAAAGTTCAGTAGTATGAGACAGAAACTCTTAAAATAGACTTATATCACTGGGTTAAACTATAACAAATACTACCTTAGTTTAGCATTAGTATAAAACATTGCAAAAAAAGCTTTCCTACCAGGATGCTGAGCTATTGATTCCATGTGTGTAGGACCTGTGTTACCCTAGATGAAAAGGTAGTCCGACATTCCACTGGATTTTGAAGAGAGGTCATTTTCTTGAATGATCACTTAGCAAAATCCAATCACCAACTTTCAGAGAACCAGAGGCCAAATTAGTTACCACTTGGCCACCTTACTTTTATGCTATTTGCTTACTCCGAAATCCAAGACCCATCATGACTTCCCATGTTTCTTAATTTCACGAAGCAAATAGGGGATTTATTTCTCTTCTCTAGCTCAAATGCCAAAAAACTTCAGTAAGCCAACTGGCAGTGACATTAATTTTCATTTGTAACTTCAACACCTTCCCAACTGTTCCTTTCATTTGTTATCACTTCTCTTCCCTCTATTCTTTTACTATGTCTCCTTTCTCTCTCCTTTCCACCAAATAGTAGCCTTCTTTGTGTAAGAGAATTTGCGTTATTTTCCTGTTGCCTAGGGCCCAGTTTCACTAATGACATTACATGGGCTCACCAGTCTACATAATGAGATCTCGTCTTGTTCTTTTGTTTTCATCCTCTGTACTTTTGAGGCCAGTATCACATACATTGCCACAATCAACCTGAGAGAAACCTACTGATATGCAGGACAAAGATTTCTCTTTACTGGCCAAGTGAAGGTTCATTCTTATTATACTCAGAGTTAGGTCCAGTTTATGGTATCCAAATTGTCAGTAAGTTAATATGAATGGATGGTGCTGGAGAAATTTTCTCTAAATTTCTTAGCATCCAAGTCAGATAAATCTCTATCTTCTACTTCATTGCTTTTCCAATACATCATATTAAGAGAGTTTCTTCAGCTATTTCTCAAGTACATAAAAATACTTCTGCTTCTGCTGATAAGATTGACAGTTAAAAATGTAATACAGATAGTTTTTTCTTTGATGTGTTACAAAGTAACTTAAATCATGTAATTTTGCTCACTCTACCCAAGTTGGTCTTGGTACACTGTAATTAAAGAAGCATAGCTTGATTGATTTGTTCATCCTATGTCACTGAAAAAGAACAACTGAAAAGTCAGGTGACCTATAATTAGAAAGCAGCCAAATATAGCCTATGTATACTCGCGTGCTTTTGATAAACACAGGTCAAAGCCCAGACACATGTAGATCACTATCTGTCTGATTCCTGACTTTCTGCAACATCTTTCATCATTTACTTTAATTAACAAAGTATTATTATATGTTTTCAACCTCAAAGCAATGTATTGCATAGTTGGAGATACCCATAAAGTATAAAAGATGGTCCCTGATCAAAGAACACAAGACTAAAATCTATTAACACATTTATAAGCAACAGGTAGAGACAATAAAAGCACTAGGAATTTACTTTCTAACAGCAAAATGTATAAAAACCATTAAATAAAGGATCTTTCACTAGGCTCCTGACAAGGATAAAATTACTCCAGTCTAACATCTCTCTCGTGTCCAATGGATAGTAGCACACTTTACTAAAGTAACATAGCATAGTGATTAGGAACATGGGCTTTGCAGTGATACAGCCTGGATTAGATTCTCAGCTATGCCTCTTACTGGCTGCAGAAGTTTGAACAAGTTACCTGTGAAACGGAGAACACATTCAAATTCACCAGGGTTGTTATGAGCATTAAGTAAGATGATGACAGTAATGAGTTTTACACAGTATCAGCACATAGTAAGCATTCAGTAAATGTTAGATATTTTTAAAGTTAACAGAGGATGAGCTGGCAGAACTATTTCAGGATGTCATATGTTGTTTCCACAGTGTAGGATTTGAATTAAAACATAGAAATATGAAGTGACGAATGCCCACCATGGGGTTCAGATACACCCACATCACTGGCGTTTTATTTATCCCAGAAAAGATCTGTGCAAGCTGAATGCTTCTCCTTGATAAAGGCAACAAGACCACCCAGCTTTCTCAAGAGAGCTCAATTACTTTAAGGTATAATTCCCCCTCCAAAAAGATCTCACAAAGCCACCTCAATACCAACTGGAGAAAGACTGAACTCATTAGTTAAGAATGATTTCTGTTAAAAAGTAGCTGCTAACTCCTGAGGCTGGTTGTTGCATAAAAATAAATGTTAAGTAGGCCAGGCGCGGTGGCTCATGCCTGTAATCCCAGCACTTTGGAAGGCCAAGGTGGGCGGATCAAGAGGTCAGGAGATCGAGACCATCCTGGCTAACACGGTGAAACTCCGTCTCTACTAAAAATACAAAAAATTAGCCAGGCATGGTGGGGGGCGCCTGTAGTCCCAGCTACTCGGGACGCTGAGGCAGGAGAATGGCATGAATTGGGGAGTCGGAGCTTGCAGTGAGCCAAGATCGTGCCACTGCACTCCAACCTGGGCGACAGAGCGAGACTCCATCTCAAAAAAAAAAAAAAAAAAAAAAAAGAAAGAATGTAAGCATTTCTTCCTATATTATTGGGAAGTGCTGCACATGTATCACAAGGTATTAAGCAACATTCACACATGAAACAGTAACCAAGTATTTATTAAAAATGTACTAAGAGTTAAACTCTGCTTAACAGCAGGTAATTTTCAGAAAGATCAATTCACAAGAAGACAGGAAACTAATAATTTGGAATCTTACATGTCAACAAAATCTTCAAATATTATTATATATATGTTTAATATTTCATGTTGTCATCACTGCCTTTCCCTTAGGTGAATGGCTATCCATCCTGGTAAGATGAAAAATGCAAAGACTTTAGTCAAGAATTAGCTTCAAAGGAACACTATCTGTGTGACTTGGAGCAAAAATCCCTTAGTTTGCTTGATCCTTAGTTACATAGATCAGTTACATAGATAGCCTATGTATAAAATAAGCAAAATGATGCTTGACTCATTTGGTATTTGTCAAGACTGAGTGATAATAATTGACTAGCACCAAACTGATTCTCAGTAAACATTAGTTTAATTTGGCCCAATAGTTAAGCCATTGTTTATGACACTTATGCCATACCACTGCTGTATCTCTCTAATCTTTTGCTTAATACTTATGGCTTATGCAGGTCTAGAAGCTTAGAAAAACATTCGAGAGCTCTAAATGTTGCCTACCAGAGTAGATTATAGATCAAACTTGATGCCTTTTCTGGAAGAACTGATAGAAGAATCTCATTCATTTAAAAAAATGCATTAGGTATCCACATTATTCTTTACATAAGGAATACAAATGTACACTTGTGGAGCTCACACACAAGCACCCAACACTTTAAACAACATATATGTGCTGACACGGGGAAAATGTAGGGAGCTATGTAAGTATGTAGGAAGCATTCCAAACTCGGTTTTGAGTTCAGGAGTGGTATAATAAGGAACTCTTACAGAGAATGGCATTAAAAAATAGTAATAACTACCACTTATTGCATGCTCACAATGGTCACTTGGCTATTACAAGCATTTTATAAAATTTAACTCTGTTATTCTGCACAATGGCTCATTGAAGAGCATTACTTGATATCCCCATTTTACAGATGAGAAAGCTGAAGCATAAAACTAAGTAATTTGCATAGTGTGATTCACCTAGTAAGTGAGGCACTGAGATCTGACATCTAAATAAAAACCTTTCATTAAAATGGGAGTTCTAGGAAGAAAGAGTGAGTGACAACTTCCAGACAGTTGGAATTTAAAGCACAAAATCCTGGAGACAATGAGTACAAAAATAAATTTAATGTTGGCATTATGGCCAGAGCAGAGCGTAGGACTGGGGGAAACAGAAGAGGTAAGATCACAGCAGGAGGCAAAGACTAGAGAGATAGTCAAGAACTGAGTAAACTATGCCACAGAATTCCTATGCTTTATCCTGAAGGCCATGGAAAACCAGTGAAGGATTTAAATGCTCTCCAGAACCAACCTGTGCATAGAAGACTCTAGCTAGAGCCTGCAGAAAAGATTGGAGGAACGATCCCTGGAATTAAGGAAAACAATTGAGATTTTGTGGTGGTAATTTTGGGGAGAGACGATGGTATGCTGAGCTCAGATAGTAGCAAAGGGCATGAGAAAAATGGATGGGGTAGACTACTGCTTTAGGTACTTGAGTCAACAGCACACAATGATTAATTGAATGGGGAAGGTGAATCAGAAATTAGTAAAAAAAAAACAAAAACAAAAACAAAAAACAAAAAAAAAACAACTCAGGTTTCTGGACTGAGAAATCAGGTAGATAGAACTTTTATTTGCCAGAAAAAGGAATGCCAGAGAATGGACAAATTAAAGAGCAATATATTTAGTCATCTAACTGCACAATTGTTTGTATAAAACCCAAAGTTAGTTTTCGGTGGAGTGTTTCAGAGGTGAAATTGTCTGAAGGACTCGTCTTTCATAAAGACTTTACCATAACAACTCTTTACCATAACTAGTACAATTATCAGTTTTATAGTCAGTTTTCTAGTATGAAGAATCTGCTCATTAGCATTCCTTACACAGGGGAAATTGCATTATTCTAGAAAGCTTCCCCCACATTATTATGGCTGTATATTATGTAGATATTTTGAGACTTGTTGAAGAAAAAGCATAGGTTAAAAGCTATATTTGGTGTCCTGGACCTGATTCTGATGCTGAGAAGAAAAGATGTCCTGGATGTCAATGGGTAATATTGAAGAATCAGGCAAAGCAAGAGATTACTATGTAAATCTCCTTCATATTTGTAGTAGTTTGCTAGGAGCTGCCACAATGAATACCATAGACTGGCTGGCTTAAACAGCAGAAATTTATTTTCCCACAGTTGTAGAAAATGGAAGTCTAAGATAAAGGTGTTGGCAGAGGTTTTGGTTCCTTCTGAGGCTGTGAGGAAGGGCCAGCTCCAGGTCTGTTTCTTCAGCTTGTAGATGGACATCTCCCTCTGTCTTCACATGATATTGCCTCTGTATATGACTATGACAAAATTTTATTTGTTATAAGGATAGCAGTCATACTGAATTAAGGCCAACCCTAACAACTTTAACTTAATTACTTCTGTAAAGACCCTATGTCTAAAAGAGGTCACATTATGACGTACTAGGGGTTAGAACTTCAATGGGGGGAAGTGAGGACACCCAATTTGGCCCATAACAGAATCCTTGCTAAAATGCCTTAAGCCAGGGCTTAATATGGAGGGAGTGAATCAAATAAAGTAGAGACAGTAGGGAGTTTATTCCAAACACTTCAGAGATGATTGCTACAACATCCAAGATCCAGACTGGCAGTGACCACAAGTATAGCCAGCATCTGGTGCCTTTGGTGGTGACAGTACCCACCACACAGCCTAGTTCCAGTTGGTGGCAGAGGTGTACTCATCCAACAGTTCTTCTGGCTGGTTCCTGCCCCTTGGCTTCCCTTGGTTTCTGCTCATGTACTTAGCGTAGTTCCCCAACTTTTCTAGGATTCTATAAGGCACCCAATACATTCGTTTCTCCAACTCTATTAGTCAGATTTGGTTTCTCATGTTTCTAAACCTGACAACTAAAGAAAACACCTAGGGATGCTTCTACATGTTTGAATTAAGACTTTTTACTATCTCCTATGGCACAGGAGAAAGAGAACAAACTGCATAATGGGCAGATCTAGGTTGAAGCCTTGGCTCCTCCATTTTCCAGACACATTGGCAAGTTTCTGGAACTTTCTGAGCATCAGTTTCCTCATAAATAAATTTGAAATCATAATACCAAACATTTATTGGGCATTTATCAAATTCCAGGCACTGCTCTAGTATTATGCCATTTGTGTCTCATAGCAACCCTTCACCATAACTGTACTACTGTCAGACTTATAGATTAAGCAATGATGCTGCATGTCAATGACTCCCAAATGCATGTTCTAAATGCAGGACCTGTCTATGAGCTCTAAACTGATGTATCTGACTACCAGGTTTACATACTTCAAACGATATATTTAACAAAGAACTTTTGAGCTCTAAATCCTTCCCTCAACTGCATTTCCCCCCAAATTTTGTTGACTAAATAATGACATCCAAGTTTCTCAATCCTAAAACCTTTATTATTGGCACTCCCCATTTCTTCATCTCTCCCACTTCCAGTCATAACTAAACCCTGATTATTTAACCTCTGTATTAGTTTTCTAAGGCTAATACAGCAAATAAAAATAAATGCTGTAGCTTAAAACAATACCCAATTATTACCTTACAGTTTTGAAGGTCAGAAGTCTGGATACAACATGACTCTGCTAGTTCTCAGCTTAGAGTCTCATAAGACTAAAATGAAGGTGTTGGCAGGGATGTGTTTTCTTCTGGAGGCTTTGGGGATGAATCCTTTTCTAAGTTCATTTAAAGTGCTGGCTGAGTTCAGTTCCTTGTGGTTGTAGGACTGAAGTCACAGTTTCCTTGTTAGCTTTGGTGGCTGGTCTTTGCTCCTGAACACAGCATTCCTTCTTCATATGCTTTCCAAATGGACCCTCCAACAACCATGACTCCAATCTTCCTCAAGCCTTGAATCTCTCTGATTTCCTTTTCCTTGCATCTCTTAGCTTCAAGCTGGACACAGTTCTCTGCTTTTTAAGGGCCTATGTAATTAGACTAGACTTGCCTGGATAATTAAGCATACTATTTCTTAAAGCCAGCTGAATAATAACCTTAATTGTGTCTGCAAAATTCATTTTGTCATGCTTTGTGACATATTCACAGGTTTTGGGATTGGAGCATGGACTTCTTTGAGACGACATTATTCTACCAACCACAAGAAGAAAACACATGCATACCTCATCAGAGATAATAGTAATGTTACATATTAGTTAAAAGTGTAGACTATGGAGCTGGATTCTTTGGGTTCTTCTACCTATTAGCTATCATTTAGGACAAGTTATTTAACAACTCTGTACTTCAGTTTCTTCACCTGTAAAATGAAGATGATAATAGTACTTATCTCATAAGATTCTTGAGAAAATTAAATCAGTTACTATATTTAAAGTTTTTAGAACAATAACTGGTATAAAGTAAGTGCTGTGTTTAATTATCTGTTATCACAAATCGATATTATGAAGGGGGAGAGTATGCTATATGAAACATGTGGGGACCAATTTCTAATGAGATGTCAACAGAAACATTTTTAAGATCAGAACTGATGGAAAAAGAAAGGAGAAAGCTAAAACCAGTTGTTTGGAGGAGGTAGGATAGTGGAGGAAGCACCATGGACATAGAATTCTAGATGAGCAAAGACTCAGGAGTGAGAAAATACTGCTCTATACAAGAAACTACAAGTAGGTTATTGTTACTTCAGCCTGATGAAGTGAAGGTAGAGTGAAACAAAAAGAGGCTAAAGAAGAAAAAAGATGTCAGTCCCACAAGTCTGTGTGGTCAGAATGAGGAACTTGGCTGTCAGAACAACGGAAGCTGTAGAGAGACAGGAACTGAGTAACACATTTTAGAGGATCACTCTGGCTGTCCTGTGAGAAGGGATTAGAAAGAGGCAAGAACAAAAGCAGATAAACTGTTTAGAAGTCCACGGGAACAGTCTAAAAATGGAAGACTAATTTGGTCTATGGTAACAGTCCATGTGAAAGGCTGGTTTGGGGCTGTGGAAATAAAGAGAACTAAGCATATTTACGATATGTTTTGGAAGTTTTGCTAAGCTGAATAATGTCCTCCATCCCCCCACCCCCCACTCACCGCCACCTTCCATCCCCTACTGTGAGATGTTCTAATCTCTGGAACTTGTGATACGTTCTGTTACATGGTAAAAGGGACTTAGTAGTTGGAATTAAGGTTATTTAATTTACTTTAAAATACGAAGTATATCCTGAGTGATTTAGGTGGATCCAATCTAGTCAGGAGTTCTTGAGAGAACACTCTCTAGATGGAAGTAAAAGAGGATGTCAAAAAGCTGTGGCACAAAGAGAAGTCAGAGATTCCAAGTGTGAGAAGGATTTGGCACGCCGTGCTGCCTCTGAGATATAGGGGCCTTGATGCTTGGACTGGAGAGAGTCCTTCCAGAGTTAAGGGAGGCCCCCAGTGGACAGCAAATAAGAAAACAGGGGCCTCAGTCCCACGGCTACAAGGAAGTAGATTCTGCCAATAATCTCAATGAGCTCAGAAGCCAATTCTTCCTAAAGCCGTCCAGTAAGAGCCCAGGTAACAGATACCTTGATTTCTGTCTTGTGAAACCAGAAGCACAGAAACCATTTGAGCCAGTCTGGACTTCAGAACTACAGAACTGTGAGAAATAAACTAGTGGGATTTTTTTAAGTGACTGATTGATGGTTTTAAGCCACTAAATTGGTGGTAACTTTTAATGCAGCAATAGAAAACTAATATATTTACATATTAATATCAGTCTTCCTCATAGACTGTAACCTTCATAAGTACAAGGACAGTGTCTGTTTATTTCACCATTCTTTTCCTAGACTTAGTCCAATGCTGGCATTTGATAGATGCTCAACAAGTATTTTATTGCAAAACTGAGGCAGTGAGCATTTAAATAGCTTACCTAATGTCACACAATTAGTAAGTGTTGGAACCAGGCCTTGAGCTTATGTCAGAATATCATATATAACATTTAATTCTTTTGAACATTAACACAGCATATTTAATGTCTTTGGCACACAGTAGACATTTAATAGCTATTACATCCTCCAGGTCCCCTTAATTATCCTGACCCTAGCTCAAACTCTCCTTTTTGCACTTCTGGCTAATAGTAATGTCCTAATGAGCCTCACTGAATCTAAGCATTCTCTACTGCAATCCATTTTCTGCCACATTAACATCCTACAAACACATACATTAAGATTATGTCTTTGAAAGCATAGGGCCAACTCTAAAGCTTGTTTATTGTTTACTGTTATTGTCACAATTATTACCATCACTCACATTAAATCTAGACTGCTGAGCAAGCTTCCAAGGTACCAGTCTCAGTGCTTCCCTGTCCTCTCTGACTTATTTCTCACCTTTCTCAGCATGTACTCATTGTGTAAGCCAAATGGTCTCCTACCTGATGGAGATACATCCATGACTCACTGTTACCTTTGGGCTTTGCTCATGCTTTTTTGGGCTTTCCTATCTAAATATTGTCATGCCCCAACTTGAAAGTCCACCTTTTTCATAAAGCCTTACTTAGCAACACTACATCTCATTGATCTCATCTGAATTCCTACAGCACTGAGGCCCTGATCCATGCTCTTTGGCACTTATTTAGTCTATTCCACAACCCTAAAATGCATGCCTCTGAAGTGATAGACATGGGGCTAAGCATAAACTATGGCTTTTGTCTAATACTATTTTGTATGGCTTTTGGTGGGGTTTTGGGGTGTGATGTGTGTGTCTTGTCTCTCTCCAGCTATGTAGTAAACCCCTCAGAAAGCCATCTAAAAAATTAAGCAGTTAAGCTCTGGAGTCTAATATGCTGGATTCAAATCCTGTCTGTCACTTATCAGCAATTTGACCTTGGGCAATTTCCTTAATTTCTCTAAAACTTAATTTCCAGCCAGGCACGGTAGCTCATACCTGTAGTCCCAGTGAGAGGTGACAGCATGCTGGCAGTCCTCACAGCCCTCGCTCGCTCTCGGCGCCTCCTCTGCCTGGGCTCCCACTTTGGTGGCACTTGAGGAGCCCTTCAGCCCACCACTGCATGGTGGGAGCCCCTTTCTGGGCTGGCCAAGGCGGGAGCCAGATCCCTTGGCTTGCAGGGAGGTGTGGAGGGAGAGGCATGAGCGGGAACCAGGGCTGCATGCGGCGCTTGTGGGCCAGGGGGAGTTCCGGGTGGGCGTGGCCTTGGTGGGCCCTGCACTCAGAGCAGCCGGCCAGCCTTGCTGGCCCTGGGCAGTGAGGGGCTTAGCACCCAGGCCAGCAGCTGCGGAGGGTGTACTGGGTCCCCCAGCAGTGCCGACCCACCGGCACTGCGCTCGATTTCTCACCGGACCTTAGCTGCCTTCCCATGGGGCAGGGTTCGGGACCTCCAGCCAGCCATGCCTGAGCCTCCCACCCCCTCCACGGGGCTCCTGTGCAGCCCCAGCCTCCCCGACAAGCGCCACCCCCTGCTCCACAGCGCCCAGTCCCATCAACCACCCAAGGGCTGAGGAGTGTGAGCCCGCAGCGCGGGACCGGCAGGCAGCTCCACCTGCAGCCCCGGTGCAGGATCCACTGGGTGAAGCCAGCTGGGCTCCTGAGTCTGGTGGAGATGTGGAGAACCTTTATGTCTAGCTCAGGGATTGTAAATACACCAATCAGCACCCTGTGTCTAGCTCAGGGTCTGTGAATGCACCAATCGACACTCTGTATCTAGCTGCTCTGGTGGGGCCTTGGAGAACATTTATGTCTAGCTCAAGGATTGTAAATACACCGATCAGCACTCTGTATCTAGCTCAAGGTTTTCAGACACACCAATCAGCACCCTGTGTCTAGCTCAGGGCTTGTGAGTGCACCAATTGACACTCTGTTATCTAGCTGCTCTGGTGGGGCCTTGGAGAACCTTTGTGTCCATACTCTGTATCTAACTGATCTGATGGGGACATGGAGAACCTTTATGTCTAGCTCAGGGATGGTAAACGCACCAATCAGTGCCCTGTCAGAACAGACCACTTGGCTCTACCAATCAGCAGGACGTGGATGGGGCCAGATAAGAGAATAAAAGCAGGCTGCCCGAGCCAGCAGTGGCAACCCGCTCGGGTCCCCTTCCACACTGTGGAAGTTTTGTTCTTTCGCTGTTTGCAATAAATCTTGCTACTGCTCACTCTTTGGGTCCATGCTGCTTTTATGAGCTGTAACATTCACCGCGAAGGTCTGCAGCTTCACTCCTGAAGCCAGCGAGACCACGAGCCCACCGGGAGGAAGGAACAACTCCAGATGCGCTGCCTTAAGAGCTGTAACACTCACTGCGAGGGTCTGCGGCTTCATTCTTGAAGTCAGTGAGACCAAGAACCCACCAATTCCGGACACACCAGCACTTTGGGAGGTCAAGGCTGGTGGATCACTGGAGCCCAGGAGTTTGAGACTAGCCTGGGCAACATGGCAAAGCCCCATCTCTATCAAAAATTTGTGCGTACAAAAATTAGCCAGGCAGATTGGCACATGCCTATAGTCCCAGCTACTTGGGAGGCTGAGGTGGGAAGATCACTTGAGCCATGGAGATGGAGGTTGCAGTGAGCCGAGATCACACCACTGCACCCCAGCCTGTGCAACAGAGAGAGACCCTATCTCAAAATTTTATAGATAATGAAATTAAATTTTATTTAATTTATTAAAATGTAATTTCCTTATCTATAAAATGATGTATAATATCTAATATATTTGATATTATAGCATATCATAATCTATCAATCCTATAATATTAAATTGTATGCTATATCGTATTACAATATAATAAATAGTGTACAATGTATAATATATAATGGTGGATTATAATAGTTTACTTCATTGGGTTATTGTGGGAAATAAGGTATTTCATGTAAGGCTTTAAAAATGCTCTCTAGCATATAAGCGCTCAATAAACATTATCCATTATTAGGCTTCGAGCAGTTTTTTTTTTTTTTTTTTTTTTTTGAGACAGTGCCTTGCTCTGTCACCCAGGCTGCAGTGCAGTGGCACAATCATGGCTCACTACAGCCTTGACCTCTGGAACTCAAACTATTCTTCCACCTCAGCCTGCCAAGTAGCTGAAACCACAGGTACATGGTACCATGTCCAGCTAATTTTTAATTTTTCGTAGAGATGGGGGTTACACTATGTTGCCCAGACTGGTCTCAAACTCCTGAGCTCAAGAGATCCTCCTGCCTTAGCCTCCCAAGTTCTGGGATTATAAGCATGAGTCACTTCACCTAGCCGATTATTAGTTTTTATTCCTACCATCATTCTGTACCTTCCACAATGTCTAATACAATTCTGGGCACAGAGTAAGTATTTAATAAATATTCTTGTCTGAATATTATTGAAAAATAATAATATATTAGATGGCTAATCTGGTAGAGGAAAATCAGAAAATTGATTCAAAGGAGTATTGACTGAACTGAATATTCAATTGACAGAAATCAGGAAATAATTTGGGAAGCAAAGACACCCACAAATTATTCCATTGTATATAGATCAAATATCATAAGAAACAGGAAAATCACAATCATTAGGTAATTTTATTTTGCTTTATGAAAATATTTGATTGTTAAATTAATATGTACTATTAGTAAAGTTGAAATTTCAGAAGTAGGGAGAGATAATATCACCTCTATCCTTATACCTCACCATCCACACTGCTGAGAGCTACCTCCTATGCAAAGTTTCTTGCCTGATCTTCCCTAAATTTGTTTTTTAAAATAATTTAAACTTTTATTTTATTTTAGATTCAGAGGCGATACGGTTAAGCCTTGTGTCTCCACCCAAATCTCATATTGAACTGTAATCCCTAGGTGTTGAGGTGATTGGTTCCTGGGAGCATTTTCCCCCATGCTGTTCTCATGATAGTAAGTGAGTTCTCACAAGATCCGATGGTTTTAGAAGGCAGTTCTCCCTGCTCTTGGTCACTCTCTCTCCCCTGCCACCATGTAAGACTTGCCTCTTCCCCTTCTGCCATGATTGTAAGGTTCCTGAGCCCTCTCCAGCCATGGGGAACTGTGAATCAATTAAACCTCTTTTCTTTATAAATTACCTGGTCTCAGGTATGTCTTTCTAGCAGTGAGAAAATGAACTGATACAACAGGGTACATGTGCAGGTTTGTTTCATGGGTATATTGCTTAATGCTGAGGTTTGGAGTATGATTAATCCCATCACCCAAGCGGTGATCATAGTACCCAATAGTTAATGATCTTCCCTAAATTTTCTATGTGTGTAGTTACTTGCCTTTCTAATCCTCCATTTCCTCATCTTAAGAAATACCAACTCCTTTGCAGAAGTGTTCTAAAATTTATAAAGCACACAATAATTTCATCCTAGGTTAATCTGAAAACAGAAGTTTGTAGTCATGGAAGCAAAAGAGAGGATATTTGTCAGAGTACTTTCAAGGTGAATCAGAGATTAATTCCCTTGAAGTTTTTAAGTCCCAAATGTATCTTTCACTAAAGATTGTTACAGAGTTTGCCTTTTCCTAAATCTATTTAAGTGACTGCAATATTCAAACAGGAAGTTGTGGATAAATTAACTTTTAAAAATGTTTAAGAAAAAATAATATGTGCATTTATAATCATTCATCACAGAGTCAGCTCACCAAATTTAAAGCACATTGTTTGGCAATCAGGAAAGCTGATGAACGAATTGAAAAAAAGTAATTACAGAAAAAGTCAATGAATAAGCAATTACTGAAGAATAAATTACCCAAAAAAGGTAGATTAGAAAGTACAGCATGGAAAAAAAAAAAAAAAAAAAAGAAAGTACAGCATGGAGACCATACCTTTGTGCACAGGATGAGCCTCTGCAGTGTCATTGTCCAGCACTTGCCCTCTGAGCAAGAAGAACCTAGTTACCTTCCCTAGCATCCTTACTCACTGGCAATATACAACAGGCAGAAAACACCTCTTCTCACCACTGCTTTCCTATCATAATTGCATGTGTTTTATGGCAGGAGGAAAGGATGCAAACCCATTGTCTGTAGTACAGATTAGAGATACTCATACCTCTTAAACATTTTTAACTGCCAAATGTAGTAGAATGGGGATTTAAAAATGAGTATCGAACTTAAAATATCTTGATGGAAATAGATCATCTAGCTAGTAAATATGACAAAGTTCTTAATGTTGAAGGAACAAGGCCTTCATGATAGTCTAAGCAAGAAGATGAAAATTTTTGAAATTTTAAACATAACGCAATAGTTTGAAAAATTATTTGGGGATTTGGTATCAAATCAACAAATATTTCTGTTTTCATAACATTGAAGTCAATCGTTTTTAAAAATTTTTAATAAATGTTTTATTTTGGAATAATTTCATTCACAAAAATGTTGCAAAGAGAGCACAGAGTTTCCATATACCTTTCACCCACTTTCAGCTAACAGTAATATTACCATATACATTTGTCAAAACTAAGAAACCAACACTGGTAAATTACTATTAGTTAAACTCCTGGCTGTATTTGAATTTCACCAGTTTTCCACTAATGTTCTTTTTGTGTTCTAAGATCCAATCCAGAATACTACACTGCATTTAGAAGCTGTCAGGTTTTAATCTTATCTTTTTCCCTCTAGAAATCTAACTACAACAGACAACTTCCTTCACTATTTCATAAGGTACAGTTCAGAGCAGCTTCTATACGTTGCCAGAATCTCTGTTTGAGAACAGATAAATTCAGTGTGCTGATGAGTGTTGTCTGAAGTTCTCCATGTAATTCTGGTCTCGAGGTGAACTGATTATTTTAGCATTGGGAAAACAGGCTAACAGTGTCAAGAAATATTCTGAGACAGGTCAGTTTATATTATAGTAATATGGATTTGACGATTTTTTTATTTCTACGGCTCTCACTCATTAATATTCTCCCTAAATCAACACCATCAGTGAAAATTAATATATTTTCAGCTAGGTTCAATAAAAGAAAAGCCATGATTACATTTTTGTTGTTATTATGGTTATGCATTATGATATTTCCTTAGGGGGAAATAACATTTTAAACAAATCTGATCAATCATGTTATTCTCAATCAAATTCTTATTGTTCATAGAATACTACTTTAAAACTTTCCAATAAAGAGCTCGTAATGAGAGAGAATCAAACCTAGACCCTTGAGATCCAGAAGATTGTCATAAAAGCCAGCCAAAAGCAAAAAACTAAAAAATAAAAAATAAATAAAAATAAAAACTTTGAAGTCTTCAGCCTCAACTTAAAAATTCATAAGTTTTCCATTCTACTCCATGATATATTTATATTTGTTTTCATATAGAATTAATGTTTTAAATTACTTACCAACCAGTTAAGACTGATGACTTCTTTCACATTGATGTTCATCACTGGTATGGATGTCCCTGTTTGACAACCAGAGGCCTGTTGATAGAAGTCCACGTTAGGCAAGGTACTCCTTATTGTTACCTCGGTTAAACTTTTCAGCCAAATCCCTGTCCACAAATACCGTGATATCCACACAGGAAAAAGAAATGTCAGGCTCAAACCAGGCCTGAAGTCCTCACTCTTCTATATATAGTTTTTTCTGTCAGCAGTGTCCTCCCCTCTTTCTTCACTTACCCAGCTACTGAGTACAGTGAAGAGGTTAATGACCCAGCCATTGGAGTCAGGGAGGCTGGTTATCTGGGTGTGTTCTAGACCAACACCCACAGCACTTTTTACCTGGTGGTTGTGGTATTTAAAGTTCTAGCACTGTCATTTATTAGCCAAATGTACTTGAACAAAAATCTTGCTAAGCCATAGTTTCCTACTCTGTACAATTGAGATTTATAATTGAAATTTAAGATTGATTAGGAGAACTAAATGATATGATGTATGTAAAGCAGTTAGCGAATTGACTGACTCAGAAAGAGCTCAATCATTTTACTACTATATGTTAAGACCCAGTTCAATGTCACTTCCTCTCTTTTCCAAGGAGAGTTAGTATTTTTCTTCTTTGGATTTCTTTGCATTTTTATTTTTTTAAAAATTATATAAAAAGCAATGTCACAGTAAAATCACCATAAGCTTTTAAGTAATAAAAGATTATAAAACAGCAAGTGCAGCATGTGTGTGCATTAACTACATTAATGATGAAATATTTTCTTTTGGCACCTTTATTTTTCAAATTTTTTACAATAAGTAAGCATTAATCTTATAATCTAAAATAAAGAAAGCAATGTAATATTGTTCAAACCATCCACATTAAATTCATTTTATCAAAGATATGTACATACTCCTATTTCCTGTCACTCCTACCACTGAATCCTCATCCCTAGGGGATATCATTTTCAAAACTTTTCATTGATTCTCGTATTATATACCTTCATATTTCTAAATAACATGACTATGTTATCACTCACTTTTACCATTTTAAACATCTATTGTCTTTCTACTACGGAGGACAGAGACTTCATTCTTGCATTACTACCCAATTTCCCAATATTTTTGTTCATCTTCCCAAAATAGTTATATTATACAATTTTTAATTAAACCATCATTTATTTTTTATTGTAACAATGTAAATATAATTTATAGCTAAACTACGTAGTTTAGTATGACTATTTTGTACACATTTAGTCCTCTGAAGTTAACTGTTTAATGATTTCTTTAAAAATGATGTCCCTATTAATGCTTTTTCTCAAAATCTCCCATAAAAGAGTCAATCACCTCTCGATAGCATATACAATCAATAATCTATCCACTTTTTCTCTACATCCTTCCAAACTCCTGTCCTCCAGCCTTACTCAGGACTGCGCCCCTCTTTAGGCCTCTGTTATAGACTCAGTTGTGTTCACCAAAAATTCATATGTTGAAGCCCTAACCCCAGATTCTTCAATATATGACATTATTTGGAGATAGCATCTTTCCAGAGGTAATTAAATTAAAATGAGGCCATAAGGGTGGCCCTAGTCCAATCACACTGGTTTCCTTCCAAGAGGAGAAAGCACATACAAGCAGACACCAGGGCCGTGTGTGCTTAAAGGGACAGCCAAGTGAAGAGACAAGAAGAGGGGCTTCGAGGACGCCAACCCTGCTGGCACCTTGAGGACTTCCCACGTCCAAAACTGTGAGAAAAGATATTTCTGTTGTTTAAGTTACCCGGTGTGTGTTATTTTGTTATGGCAGCCCTAGCAATCTAAGACAGCAACCCTAGTAATCAATGAGGACTCTTTTTTCTGAACTCCTTCCTTTCTTAATTTATTCCTTCATTTTTACTAATATTCTGATTGTTTTACAACAGGTGCACAGGAGATAATGTATGTCTGATAATTCCTTTATTTTACTATATAATTTAACTGAGTTACTAGATGTAGGATTCTCGATGGAAATAATTGGTCTTCAGGAAGTCTCCATTGCCTACTAGCTTCCAGAGTTGGTTTTGGGAAGTTCGATGCTATTCTTGATTCATTCTCTCTCTCTCTCTCCCACACACACACACACACACACACACACACACACACATACACTCTCTCTCTCTTTCAAATGTGTTCTTTATTCCAGGTGTTCTGAAATTTCACAATGATATATGTGCCTTACTGGTGATCCTTCATCTTTTGCAGTGTTAGGTACTTGATAGGCTCTTTTAATCTGGAAATACATGTCCTTGATTACTGGGAAACTTTAACTTTCTTTTTTCCCAGTCCTCACCTCTGGTGTCTCTAGGCTTCTGCATAGAAATCTCCTGCATTTTGGACCTCCTGGAATGATCCTCCAATTTACTTCTATTTTTTCCGCCTGTTTTCCATCTATTTGTTATTTCTTCCTTCGACATTTATTCAGCTTTCTCTTTCAATCCTTCTATGTAATTATTTTATTTGCTTCATTTTAATTTCCAAAAGCTGTCTCTTAATCTCTTAGTATCTTTTTGGATACTGATATGATTTTTTAGTGGATTCGATAGCTTCCTTCTGTCTCCAAAGTGTCAATTACAGTTTTTTATTTTAAGCTTTCTTGTTCTTCTAACTTTGTATGTTTCCTCCAAGTAAATTTTATGTTCATTTTTCTGACTTTTATTTTAGTACCTGTAATTATACACATGTATAGGGTTTCTTGATCATTGATTTAGATTTAAAAGGAGGCCTTAAACAACTGATTTGCACCTTGGTGTATGTGATATGTGGGGTAATAAGGCAGAGACCCAAATGTTTTCTGGAAAGCCTCCAAATATTAGCACCTGTAGATATTTTCTAGTGGGCGAATTTTCTCTTACTGTTCAGAGGGAAGGCAGTTGATAGTCTCACTGCTCAACATGTAGACTTTTCTCTTAATCCTAATGCAGTGATTCATCCTCACCTAAGCATTTATAAACATCCCTCCCACCATGCTGGGGAAGGGATGGCAATCTGTCTGCACAGAGATGGGGAGGAGGATTTTGGAGGCAAATTGCTCTTTTTACATGCTTTTAACTAATCCTCCTCTTTCAATAAAAACTTCAACATTTTTTCCAAAATAAAACAAAAACTAAAGCCTTTAATTTCATGAGCTGTTTAAATATAGCAATGTGGAAGGGGGTGGAGCCAAGATGGCTGAATAGGAACAGCTCCGGTCTACAGCTCCCAGCCTGAGCAACAAAGAAGACAGGTGATTTCTGCATTTCCGTTTGAGGTACCAAGTTCATCTCACTAGGGAGTGCCAAACAGTGGGTGCAGGACAGTTGGTGCAGCACACAGTGCATGAGCCAAAGCAGGGCGAGGCATTGCCTCACTCGGGAAGTGCAAGGGGTCAGGGAGTTCCCTTTCCTAGTCAAAGAAAGGGGTAACAGACGGCACCTGGATAATCCGGTCAGTCCCACCCTAATACTGCGCTTTTCCAATGGGCCTGGAAAACGGCACACCAGGAGATTGTGTCCCGCACCTGGCTCAGAGGGTCCTATGCCCATGGGGTCTTGCTGATTGCTAGCACAGCAGTCTGAGATCAAACTGCAAGGCTGCAGCGAGGCTGGGGAGGGGCACCTGCCATTGCCTAGGCTTGCTTAGGTGCACAAGACAGCCAGGAAGCTCCAACTGGGTGGAGCCCACCACAGCTCAAGGAGGCCTGCCTGCCTCTGTAGGCTCCACCTGTGGGGGCAGGGCACAGACAAACATTCAGCAGGAACCTCTGCAGACTTAAATGTCCCTGTCTGACTGACAGCTTTGAAGAGAGTAGTGGTTCTCCCAGCACGCAGCTGGAGATCTGAGAACAGACAGGCTGCCTCCTAAAGTAGGTCCCTGACCCCCGAGCAGCCTAACTGGGAGGCACCCCCCAGTAGGGACAGACTGACACCTCACTCGGCCAGGTACTCCTCTGAGACAAAACTTCCAGAGGAACTATCAGACAGCTGAATTTGTGGTCTCACGAAAATCCACTGTTCTGCAGCCACCGCTGCTGACACCCAGCCAAACAGGGTCTGGAGTGGACCTCTAGCAAACCCCAACAGACCTGCAGCTGAGGGTCCTGTCTGGTAGAAGGAAAACTAACAAACAGAAAGGACATCCACACCAAAAACCCATCTGTACATCACCATCATCAAAGACCAAAAGTAGATAAAACCACAAAGATGGGGAAAAAACAGAGCAGAAAAGCTGGAAACTCTAAAAAGCAGAGCACCTCTCCTCCTCCAAAGGAATGCAGTTCCTCACCAGCAACGGAACAAAGCTGGATGGAGAATGTCTTTGATGGGTTCAGAGAAGAACGCTTCAGACAATAAATCTACTCCGAGCTACAGGAGGAAATTCAAAACAACAGCAAAGAAGTTAAAAACTTTGAAAAAAAATTAGACTAATGGATAACTAGAATAACCAATGGAGAGATGGCCTTAAAGGAGCTGATGGAGCTGAAAGCCAAGTATTGAGAACTACGCGAAGATTGCAGAAGCCTCAGCAGCCGATGCGATCAACTGGAAGAAAGGGTATCAATGATGGAAGATGAAATGAATGAAATGAAGTGAGAAGGGAAGTTTAGAGAAAAAAGAATAAAAAGAAATGAACAAAGCCTCCAAGAAATTTGGGACTATGTGAAAAGACCAAACCTACATCTGATTGGTGTACCTGAAAATGACGGGGAGAATGGAACCAAGTTGGAAAACACTCTGCAAGATATTATCCAGGAGAACTTCCCCAATCTAGCAAGGCAGGCCAACATTCAGATTCAGGAAATACAGAGAATGCCACAAAGATACTCCTCGAGAAGAGCAACTCCAAGACACATAATTGTCAGATTCACCAAAGTTGAAATGAAGGAAAAAATGTTAAGGGCAGCCAGAGAGAAAGGTCGGGTTACCCACAAAGGGAAGCCCATCAGACTAACAGCTGATCTCTCAGCAAAAACTCTACAAGCCAGAAGAGAGTGGGGGCTGATATTCAACATTTTTAAAGAAAAGAATTTTCAACCCAGAATTTCATATCCAGCCAAACTAAGCTTCATAAGTGAAGGAGAAATAAAATCCTTTACAGACAAGCAAATGCTGAGTGATTTTGACACCACCAGGCCTGCCCTACAAGAGCTCCTGAAGGAAGCACTAAACATGGAAAGGAACAACTGGTACCAGCCACTGCAAAAACATGCCAAATTGTAAAGACCATTGAGGCTAGGAAGAAACTGCATCAACTAACGAGCAAAATAACCAACTAACATCATAATGGCAGGATCAAATTCACACATAACAGTATTAACTTTAAGTGAAAATGGGCTAAATCCTCCAATTAAAAGACACAGACTGGCAAATTGGACAAGGAGTCAAGACCCATCAGTGTGCTGTATTCAGGAAACCCATCTCATGTGCAGGGACACACATAGACTCAAAATAAAGGGATGGAGAAAGATCTATCAAGCAAATGGAAAACAAAAAAAGGCAGGGGTTGCAATCCTAGTTTCTGATAAAATAGACTTTAAACCAACAAAGATCAAAAGAGACAAAGAAGGCCATTACATAATGGTAAAGGGATCAATTCAACAAGAAGAGCTAACTATCCTAAATATATATGCACCCAACACAGGAGCACCCAGATTCATAAAGCAAGTCCTGAGTGACCTACAAAGGGACTTAAACTCCCACACAATAATAATGGGAGATTTTAACACCCCTCTGTCAACATTAGATAGATTAATGAGACAGAAAGTTAACAAGGATATGCAGGAATTGAACTCAGCTCTGCACAAAGTGGACCTAATAGACATCTACAGAACTCTCCACCCCAAATCAACAGAATATACATTTTTTTCAGCAAGACACCACACTTATTCCAAAATTGACCACATAGTTGGAAGTAAAGCTCTCCTCAGCAAATGTAAAAGAACAGAAATTATAACAAACTCTCTCTCAGACCACAGGGCAATCAAACTAGAAGTCAGGATTAAGAAACTCACTCAAAACCGCTCAACTACATGGAAACTGAACAACCTGCTCCTGAATGACTACTGGGTACATAACGAAATGAAGGCAGAAATAAAGATGTTCTTTGAAACCAACAAGAACAAAGACACAACACACCAGAATCTCTGGGACACATTCAAAGCAGTGTGTAGAGGGAAATTTATAGCACTAAATGCCCACAAGAGAAAGCAGGAAAGATCTAAAATTGACACCCTAACATCACAATTAAAAGAACTAGAGAAGCAAGAGCAAACACATTCAACAGCTAGCAGAAGGAAATAAATAACTAAGATCAGAGCAGAACTGAAGGAGATGCAGACTTAAAAAACCCCTTCAAGAAATCAATGAATCCAGGAGCTGGTTTTTTGAAAAGATCAACAAAATTGATAGACTGCTAGCAAGACTAATAAAGAAGAAAAGAGAGAAGAATCAAATAGATGCAATAAAAAATGAAAAAGGGGGTATCACCACTGATCCCACAGGAATACAATCTACCATCAGAGAATACTACAAACACCTCTATGCAAATAAACTAGAAAATCTAGAAGAAATGGATAAATTCCTCGACAAAAACACCCTCCCAAGACTAAACCAGGAAGAAGTTGAATCTCTGAATAGACCAATAACAGGTTCTGAAATTGTGGCAATAATCAATAGCCTACCAACCAAAAAGAGTCCAGGACCTGATGTATTCACAGCCGAATTCTACCAGAGGTACAAGGAGGAACTGGTACCATTCCTTCTGAAACTATTCCAATCGATAGAAAAAGAGGGAATACTCCCTAACACATTTTATGAGGCCAGCGTCATCCTGATACCAAAGCCTGGCAGAGACATAACCAAAAAAGAAAATTTCAGACCAATATCCTTGATGAATATTGATGCAAAAATCATCAATAAAATACCTGCAAACTGAACCCAGCAGCACATCAAAAAGCTTATATACCATGATCAAGTGGGCTTCATCCCTGGGATGCAAGGCTGGTTCAACATACACACATCAATAAATGTAATCCAGCATATAAACAGAACCAAAGACAAAAACCACATGATTATCTCAATAGATGCAGAAAAGGCCTTTGACAAAATTCAACAACCCTTCATGCTAAAAACTCTCAATAAATTAGGTATTCATGGGACGTATCTCAAAATAATAAGAGCTATCTATGAAAAACCCACAGCCAATATCATACTGAATGGGCAAAAACTGGAAGCATTCCCTTTGAAAACTGGCACAAGACAGGGATGCCCTCTCTCACCACTCCTATTCAACATAGTGTTGGAAGTTCTGGCCAGGGCAATCAGGCAGGAGAAGGAAATAAAGGGTATTCAATTAGGAAAAGAGGAAGTCAAATTGTCCCTGTTTGCAGATGACATGATTGGATATCTAGAAAACCCCATCTTCTCAGCCCAAAATCTCCTTAAGCTGATTAGCAACTTCAGCAAAGTCTCAGGATACAAAATCAATGTACAAAAATCACAAGCATTCTTGTACACCAATAACAGACAAACAGAGAGCCAAATCATGAGTGAACTCCCATTCACAATTGCTTCAAAGAGAATAAAATACCTAGGAATCCAACTTACAAGGGATGTGAAGGACCTCTTCAAGGAGAACTACAAACCACTGCTCCATGAAATAAAAGAGGATACAAACAAATGGAAGAACATTCCATGCTCATGGGTTGGAAGAATCAATATCTTGAAAATGGCCATACTGCCCAAGGTAATTTATAGATTCAATGCCATCCCCATCAAGCTACCAAGGACTTTCTTCACAGAATTGGAAAAAACTACTTTAAAGTTCATATGGAACCAAAAAAGAGCCCGCATCGCCAAGTCAATCCTAAGCCAAAAGAACAAAGCTGGAGGCATCACGCTACCCGACTTCAAACTATACTACAAGGCTACAGTAACCAAAACAGCATGGTACTGGTACCACAACAGACACATAAATCAATGGAACAGAACAGAGCCCTCAGAAATAATGCCACATATCTACAACTATCTGATCTTTGACAAACCTGACAAAAACAAGAAATGGGGAAAGGATTCCCTATTTAATAAATGGTGCTGGGAAAACTGGCTAGCCATATGTAGAAAGCTGAAACTGGATCCCTTCCTTACACCTTATACAAAAATTAATTCAAGATGGATTAAAGACTTACATCTTAGACCTAAAACCATAAAAACCCTAGAAGAAAACCTAGGCAATACCATTCAGGACATAGGCATGGACAAGGACTTCATGTCTAAAACACCAAAAGCAATGGCAACAAAAGCCAAAATTCACAAATGGAATCTAATTAAAGAACTTCTGCACAGCAAAAGAAACTACCATCAGAGTGAACAGGCAACCTACAGAATGGGAGAAAATTTTTGCATCCTGCCCATCTGACAAAGGGCTAATATCCAGAATCTACAATGAACTCCAACAAATTTACAAGAAAAATACAAACAACCCCATCAAAAAATAGGCAAAGGACATGAACAGACACTTCTCAAAAGAAGACATTTATGCAGCCAAAAAACACATGAAGAAATGCTCATCATCACTGGCCATCAGAGAAATGCAAATCAAAACCACAATGAGATACCATCTCACACCAGTTAGAATGGCCATCATTAAAAAGTCAGGAAACAACAGGTGCTGGAGAGGATGTGGAGAAATAGGAACACTTTTACACTGTTGGTGGGACTGTAAACTAGTTCAACCATTGTGGAAGTCAGTGTGGCGATTCCTCAGGAATCTTGAACTAGAAATACCATTTGACCCAGCCATCCCATTACTGGGTATATACCCAAAGGATTATAAAACATGCTACTATAAAGACACACGCACACGTATGTTTATTGTGGCACTATTCACAATAGCAAAGAGTTGGACCTAACCCACATGTCCAACAACAATAGACTGGATTAAGAAAACGTGGCACATATACACCATGGAATACTATGCAGCCATAAAAAATGATGAGTTCGTGTCCTTTGTAGGGACATGGATGAAACTGGAAAACATCATTCTCAGCAAACTATCACAAGGACAAAAAACCAAACACCTCATGTTCTCACTCACAGGTGGGAATTGAACAATGAGAACTCATGGACACAGGAAGGGGAACATCACACCCCAGGGACTGTTTTGGGGTGTGGGGAGGGGGGAGGGACAGCATTAGGAGATATACCTAATGCTAAATGACGAGTTAATGGGTGCAACAAAATAACATGGCACATGGATACATATGTAACAAACCTGCACATTGTGCACATGTACCCTAAAACCTAAAGTATAATAATAAAAAAAGTAAAAAAAAAAAAATATATATATATAGCAATGTGAAATTCAATGTGTCTTGTTGGCATATCTTCACAGGCATTGTGTACTAGCTTTCTCTGATATTATATAATATGTACTTATCTGAGTCTAGCCTTTTTCACTCTGTATATTCTTCTTAAAAATCATCAGTGTTCCTTTTTATTGCTGAATAGGATTCCATTGTATGAACATATCATATTTTGTTTGTCAGTTCATCTATTGATGAGCATTTGGGTGGTTTTCAGTGTTTAATTTGGCTACTATGAATAAAGTTCCTATGACCATTTGCGTTCCATTTGTTGAAAAATACTTTACTTTCCAAATTGAATGACATTAGCCAATTTGTCAAAAATCAATTGACATGTAGATATAGTTCTGAACTTTCTATTCTGTTCCATTGATCCATATTTCTATTCTTATGTTAGATAATACCACACTATCTCAATTACGGAAGCTTTCTACTAATCCTTGAAATAGATTAGTGTAAAAGGAAGTTTTTTCTTTTAAAAATGTGTTTTACTGGCTAGCCATATGTAGAAAGCTGAAACTCATACCTTATACAAAAATTAATTCAAGATGGATTAAAGACTTACATGTTAGACCTAAAACCATAAAAACCCTAGAAGAAAACCTAGGCATTACCATTCAGGACATAGGCATGGGCAAGGACTTCATGTCTAAAACACCAAAAGCAATGGCAACAAAAGCCAAAATTGACAAATGGGATCTAATTAAACTAAAGAGCTTCTGCACAGCAAAAGAAACTACCATCAGAGTGAACAGGCAACCTACAGAATGGGAGAAAATTTTTGCAATCTACTCATCTGACAAAGGGCTAATATCCAGAATCTACAATGAACTCCAACAAATTTACAAGAAAAAAACAAACAACCCCATCAAAAAGTGGTCAAAGGACATGAACAGACACTTCTCAAAAGAAGACATTTATGCAGCCAAAAAACACATGAGAAAATGCTCATCATCACTGGCCATCAGAGAAATGCAAATCAAAACCACAATGAGATACCATCTCACACCAGTTAGAATGGCCATCATTAAAAAGTCAGGAAACAACAGGTGCTGGAGAGAATGCGGAGAAATAGGAAGACTTTTACACTGTTGGTGGGACTGTAAACTAGTTCAACCATTGTGGAAGTCAGTGTGGCGATTCCTCAGGGATCTTGAACTAGAAATACCATTTGACCCAGCCATCCCATTACTGGGTATATACCCAAAGGACTATAAATCATGCTGCTATAAAGACACATGCACACATATGTTTATTGTGGCACTATTCACAATAGCAAAGACTTGGAACCAACCCAAATGTCGAACAACAATAGACTGGATTAAGAAAATGTGGCACCTATACATCATGGAATACTATGCAGCCATAAAAAATGATGGGTTCATGTCCTTTGTAGGGACATGCATGAAAATGGAAATAATCATTCTCAGTAAACTATCGCAAGCACAAAAAACCAAACACTGCATGTTCTCACTCATAGGTGGGAATTGAACAATGAGAACACATGGACACAGGAAGTGGAACATCACACTCCGGGGACTGTTGTGGGGTGGGGAGAGTGGGGAGGGATAGCATTAGGAGATATACCTAAAGCTAAATGACGAGTTAATGGGTGCAGCACACCATGGCACATGTATACATATGTAACAAACCTGCACATTGTGCACATGTACTCTAAAACTTAAAGTATAATAATAATAAAAAAAGAGTTCCCCCCAAAAAATGTTTTAGCAGTTCTATATCCATTGAATTTTCATATATATTTTGGAAACAACTTAACTTTTACCAAAAAAAAAAAAATGCTGGGATTTTAATTGGGCTTATATTTAATCTATAGCTGAGTTTGGGGAGAATTATTATTTTAACAATATTCAGGTTTTTAATCTATGAACCTGGTATATCCCTCCATTTAATTAGATTTTTCAAAAATTTAATTGACCAATGTTTTCTGGTTTTGAGTATACAAGTAGCACATATTTTGTAAATCTTTCACATGAGTTTAAGGCAGCTATTTACAGTTTTTATATATGTCTGCTAATCAAGTTTGTTAATTACATGACTCAAATCTATCTATTAACTCTTTTGTCTATAATGATTGGAGATTTGTCTGTTTTTCTTTGTAGGTTCATCAAGTTTTGCGTTATATACTTTGAGGCTGTGATGTCATTTAACAAGAATTTAATATTTTTCACCTTCCTGTGATAATTAACTTTTTATCATTATAAAGTAATTCCCTAACTTTCATAATGCTTTTTGTATTAATGTCTATTTTACCTGATTCTACTATAATTGCATTAGTTTCCTTTCTGGTTTGTCTTTTTTCATTCTTTGTATTTCCTTATGTTTTAGATGTGTCCTCTTAAAAAATCATGTGGGTAGGCAACCTCCAATGATCTCTGCCTCCTGATTTACTTCTCTTATGTAATATCCTTCCCTTGAATATAGACTGAACTTAAACTGACTCACTTCTAATGAACTAAATATGAAGGAAGTGATTAGGTTATGAAAAGACTGTGGCTTGTGCTTTAAGTGTTCTCTCTTACTCTCTTTTGGATTGCTTGTCCTGGGGAAAGCCAGCTGTCTATGGTAAGATAGCACTGTGAGTTTCACTTGAGTAACCTGGAAGATCTTCTGACGCTAGTAAGTCCTTCTGAGGTCCTTCAAAAAGGATTCATTCACAGTTGAGCATTGAGATGACTGTACCTGTCAACACATGGATTGAAGTCTTGTGAGACACCCTGACCAAGAACCATCTGCAAAGACATTCCCAGATTCTTGGCCCACAGAAACTGTAAAGTAAAAATGTATGTTGCTTTTAACTACTACATTTTTGGGCAGTTTTTATGTAGCAATCATTATCTAATACATGCTTGTACTTGGATTGTTTTAATACACTCTGACAATTTTTTGCTTTGAACTGTAATATTTTGTTCAATTATAGAGAATAACAATTTTTTATATATTTTGGATTTATTTCTACTATTCTATTTTGTGCTTTCTACTTATCTCACCTGGATGACTTTTTTTTTCTTACACTTTTTGGTTTTCTTACACTTTTTGGTTTCTCTTGTATTCTTCTGGTATTTTTTTCTTATTTTAGTCCCTGTTTTAATTTGGAAGTAATGTGTTTTATTTCTACTTTGTGTTTGAAATGGTTACTGCAGTAATTAGAAGAGGCATACTTCTCAAAGTTTAAAATTAATCATTTTTTTCACCTGCTAAGAAATACAAAAGCCATAAAACACCTTAATTCCATTCACAATTTCTCCAACTTATATAATATTATAATGTACTTCACCTTTATTTTCGAATCCCCAATATTTTATTATACTCTTTTTTTTTTTTTTTTTTTTTTTTTTTGAGACGGAGTGTCGCTCTTTCGCCCAGGGTGGAGTGAAGTGGCGGGATCTCGGCTCACTGCAATCTCCGCCCCCCGAGTGCAAGCGATTCTCCTGCCTTAGTCTCCCAAGTAGCTGAGATTACAGGTACCCAGATAATTTTTTTGTATTTTTAGTAGAGACAGGGTTTTGTCATGTTGGCCAGGCTGGTCTCAAACTCCTGACCTCAGGTGATCTACCCGCCTCGGCCTCCCAAAGTGCTAGGATTACCGGCCTGAGCCACTGTGCCCAGCCTTTATTATACTTTATAAGCAGTGCTTGTTTAGACTTAGTCACAAATTTACTACTTTGCTTTTGCTTCTTGCAGTTACATTTGAGAAGAATTTTCTTCTGCCTTAAAAATATCCTTAAGAATTTTTTTATAGAGAGTTATTGCTGGTAAACTTAAGTTTTGTTTGTCTGAAAATTCCTTTGTTCCATTCTTGTTTTTCAGACATACTTCTAATGAGTGTAGAATTCTAGGACAACAGTTATTTTCTCTCAATACATTGAACATATTATTCTAGCATCTGTGGTGGCTTCTGCAAAATCAACTCTTCTTGTATTATTACTTTGGAAGTAGTCTATCATTTCTGCCTGCCTGCTTTTAAAATGCTCTCTTTTTCTTTATTTCCCTTGGTTTAAATATAATGTACCTGGCTTTTTAAAAGTCCTACTTGTGATTTATTGGACTTAAAAAAATGTGGATTGATCTTTTATTTCTGCTGGAAATTTCTCAGCCTAAACTCATTCCAATATTGCTTCTGTTGCTCCCTTTTCTCCTCTTGGAACCCTGATGATATGTATGTTGGATTGTCTTACTCCAACATCCATGTCTCCTTGCTTCCCTTTTAAATATTCCATCTCGCTGCTTCATAATAGTTTCAGATAATTTCTTTAGAACCATATTCTACTTTACTAATTTTTTATTCTTCTCTCTATAATATGCTCCAAAGCCACCTGTGCTATTTAAACTATTCCCAATATGGTCATTGATGCTATTCCTTATTCACTATACATGTTTTTAAACTTTTTTTCTTTAAGCATATTAGAGAGTTATTTTATAATTTGGATCTGATTATTTTATTAGGTGATGATTTTATAAAATTTTGTTTGCTGTTCTTTAACGCTGGTTCTTATTCACAGTACCTCATTTCCTAGTGAATTTAGTTCATTTTCATAAGCTTATTTTTCTTAGAGTTTTATGCACGAAAATCATTTGAGACCTGGAAAAGGTGAATACTGCCGAGTTTGATTTGCCTTTGATTTGCCAAATGTTGCCAATACTTGACCACTCTGATTTAAATATGTGGCTGGGTTTCTTTTGAACCAGACGGTGAGATTATAGATTGAAAATCTCGGCAAGTGCTATGTTAGGTTTCTCAATTTTCACAGTCATTTTTCATTTGGAGCTCATTTTATTGTTATTAAAAGACCATTGTTTCTTGAGGACACTAAGAAAGATTTTATTGGTTTGTTTTGGCTCATCCTTATACTGAAGAGGTCCTTACGCTCCCGAGGACCTAGTTTTGCCAGAGAAATCTACTTGGTTTCCTGCCTTTGGCAGACATCAGGCTTGGTTTCCTGTCTCTTTCACTCCATGAGTCCATGAAATACGAAATGCAAGCTTACATGGTTTGGCAATTGTCCTTAGAGTGAACGCCAGCTGCAGAGCACTAAGAATAGCAATTAGTTCTTTGAGTTTCCATTCTTTATCAGTGCCTGATCTGAGAATTGCTTACTTCGCCAAGAGCTTATTAATACTTTAAACTTATTTTTAATATCTTATCCAGAATTTTTTAGGATATTTCAGCAGGAGGGTTGATCCATAAAATTGGCCTCCTGTATAACCAACCAATAGGAGCAGTCCTGCGGCTGCCCATAACACAGTATCTATCAGTGTTGAATATATTTGCTTGTGTTTCTTTCTTCCTTAATAGGCTTAGAGCTTCTCGAAGATAGAGACTGTTTTTCATTTCAGTGCCTGGATTCTAACATGGATGGATATGTATATATATATATATATATATATATATATATATATAATCTTAGTAGATTCTATATCAAATCACATTTTATTGTCCTTTATAGATTACTTATAAAGCAAATTGCTAGACTTATAACGTGGACAAGATAGAGATCCTAACTTGAAATTCGATTAACTGAGAAACAAAAGTTCAAGTACTTTTGAGAGTCTGTGTTCCTTTTTTGTGGCATGATCTACAGGGGAAATTAATTTTTAATGTAATTATTAAATCCAGTATATTACCTCATTAAAATTCTTGAGAAATACAAACCAGTTGCCCTTTCAGCAAAAGAACAAAAAACAATAAAAAAAAATCCTGTTATGTAACATTGACTCCTTATTTTCTCATTTTTCAGTGGCCTGTTGCTATGGAAATCTCTCCATACTATCTGCAGATATGAATCACACACTTGGTAACACTACATCTGCAGTGCTGCAGTGAACCATATGGAAAATTTACTGCAGCCAAAGGAGTCAAATAAAAACTCTCTCCACAGATGGATTCAGCACTTCAAAGGTTCAGGCAACTGTTCAATAGGTTACACTGCCTATTTCTCAGCAATACCAAAACTCAAAAAGGCATTTGTCCTAAAAGACTGGATACACAGGTCCTGAGCTGTCACTTGAAATGGGTATGCAAAGAGGCTGCTGTAAATAGAACTCCAACAGAAATCCTCAAACCTGAATTGGCAAACACAGTCTATCTATCAGAGTAGTCTGGTCTTCATTTGAATCCAGTTCATCACTAGTGTTATAGAATGCTACTAGTTTATAAATTTATAATTTTTCCTCTGGCTCTTGAAAAATATCAATGCTTGTTTCATAAGAATTATTTAACATGTGAAAATTGAATGGATGAATGGTAAATCATAAACTGAGAAGTTAATTCCTGATGTGTCTGGAGTTACAGTTGATATGAGCAGATAATGGTTCCAATTTGTAGGCCACCCATATATGCTATACCTTTATCTAAGTGTTTATATACATTATTTGATTTTATTTTTTAACATTCCTACAAAAATAAGTGTTATTAGCCCCATTTGACTGATAAAGAAAATAAATATTTTTAAAAATCTAGTAAGTCTGTCACTTATAGTTTGTAAGTGTTGTGAAATTTGGGTTTCATTCAAGTCAATCTGACCTTAATGCTTATTTTATTGCCACAATTAAAAATTTCTATTTGAGAGGTATATGCATAGCTCATGTGTCAAGCCTATGCTCTGGAGTCAGAGTGCCTGTATCCAAATTTTAGCTCTGTCTTTGATTATCCATGTAACTCCAGGGTATTTACTTAACCACTCTTCTCTTCAGTTTTCTCACCTCTAAAATGGAGGTAATAAAAATACTTAACCTAGGAGGATTCTTGAGATAATTAAATGACCTATTGCACAGGACCAAGAATAAGTGCCAAGTAAATCTCAATAGTGTTATTATCATCGTGTTCATTCATTTGTTTTAAAATATGGCATACTAGTTTGAGGAATATAAAAATTATGAATTGTTTTCCCTTTCTTTTAGGGCAGCATGTTTGCTAAGGCAGTAGTTCCCAAACTAGTAGCAGCATCATCAGCTAGGAATTCGTTAGAAAAGCAAATTATCAAGCCTTATCCCAGATCTACTGAGTAAGAAACTCTGGAAATGGAGCTCTCAGCTATCTGTATTTTAACAAGACCTTCAGATGATTCTGACAAATGCAAAGCTTGAGAAATAGTCTGGGATAAAAGATTTTGTATCATTCCTAGTTTTACACAAGGCCAACTGTGCCCAAGGGATGCTTTTAGAACCAATCCTGGGGTGCTGTGATTTTTCTAGAATCACTTCTCACACTTCGAATGGATGTTGCAATCACTGTGTTCCTTTGAGCCCATCTAATCACTAAGATTCTTGATTAATAGTTCATCTTTTTGCCTCGACTGCATTTGAGATGATCAATTACTTCATAATAATTTCCTCTTGTGTGGAATGAGATGAAACACTGTGATTATCACAGCCATTAGAAGATACTACTGGAATTTTTCAGAGTTGATGCAGACAGAATATTTAAAGTGTCCCTAAAAGCAGACTAGTCTCTATTTTGCATAAAAATAGTAACAATTAATGAAGTTTTTCCAATTGAGGAATATGTGAACTAACTTTTAAAGGCTTTATTTATCCTAAGTTTTACAATGTTTATTAAGGGTCATAAGTAGAAAATGACATACTACCAAGCTTTCAGATAAGGCAGCTCCAATCCAGGAAGCAAGCTCATAAGAATGTATGTTAAACTATTTCAAGACAAAAAAATTAAGTTAGTATCAATTTATCAATATTTTAAACAAATGATGCTGCTTAAATGAGTTAAATGAGTTTTAACCTAAGTCTTTCTTTAATCTATAAAACTACAGGATTGTTTCAATTAATCTCTTAGGATTCTTCTAACTGTAAGAAAAAAATACGGTACAATGAATACATTGAAAATTATCATTTACATTGAGTAATAAAATGTTTAAATCCTTCAGGAGTCTTTCTGGAGTGGAACCAGCTCTGACTAAGTAAAAGTTTAAAAGTTTTGAGCAAGGTCTTGTGGGAAAACTACCAATTTGTATACCTTATAGCAGTTCCAGGAAGCTCTGACATTTAGTAGTTATGTAGAAGCTCTTGATTTGAACAGCTGGAAAATCCTAATTAGATTGAAGTTGTTAGCTTATCTACCTAAATATCTTCGTGTGATTTAAAGGTCTATTAATATTGCCTACCTCATAAAATTAATCTAAGGATGACATAAGCTTATAAATTATAATAAACCTAATAATTAATTCATATAGAATGAGCTCCACAAAATGCTGTTATTGTTCTAGCACAGTGGTCTTCAAACTTTGTTCCATGTATTAGAATCATCTGGGAGGGGTACCTGGTAAAAATATAGATTCTTAGCTTCCATCCCAGAAATAAAGTGGGTCCCCCATATCTGCATTTTTACAAGCTCCCTGGATATTTAAAATACAGCATATTTTATGTATTATTAAGAGTTCTTCAGAAAAATAAAATCTATAGGATATAGGATCTCTCTCTCTCTCTCTTTCTCTCTCTATACACACACATGTATGTATATATCTAGACCAAATTCTTTCACAGTGGCAAAAGGAGAATGATATATATAGAGAGAGTTTTTTACCACCTCTCATTAGTAGCATATAGCAAGGAGGAGAGAGAGAGAGAGCCTATAGATCATATATAGTACCACCCAATCATATTCAATTATTCACCAAATTAACACCAGCTCTATTAATAATCCTAATAATAAGGCCCCTCAAATGTCAACACTTGATCCTCATGTTTCAGGATATTCCTCAACAGCCATTGCCACAGTATAGCCACCATTATACCTCCCAAATAAATTAAAAAGACTATTAGCCCCACAAAAGCCCCACCAAAATTTAACACAATACCACAACCCACAGCACCACCAATAATTAACCCTAGACCTGCATAAATAGAAGGTTTTGAAGAAAAACCTACAAACCTTATAACCAAAAGAATACTTAATAAAAATAAAGCATATGCCATTATTCCTACATGGACTATAACCATGACTAATGGTATGAAAAACCATCATTGTACTTCAACTATAAGAACGCTAATGACCAAAATATGCAAAACGCATCCGCTAATAAAAATGATCAACTACTCATTTATTGATCTTCCCACACCATCTAACATCTCTACATGATGAAGCTTTGGCTCATTTCTTGGTGCTTGCTTAATTCTCCAAATCATTACAGGACTATTCCTGGCCATACACTATATATCAGGTATCTCAGCTGCCTTCTCTTCAGTCACTCATATTAGCCAAGATGTAAACTATGACTGAATAGTCCGCTATTTTCATGCTAACGGTGCTTCAATATTCTTCATCTGCCTCTTCCTACACATTGGCCAAGGCTTATACTATCGGTCATTTATATTCCTAGAAACCTGAAACATTGGCATTATCCTCCTACTTACAGCTATAGGAACCGCATTCATAGGCTACATACTCCCATGAGGCCAAATATTATCTCGAGGTGCTACAGTAATTACAAACCTACTATCAGCCATCCCATATATTGGAACTGACCTTGTACAATGAATCTGAGGTGGATTCTCAGTTGACAAAGTCACCCTTACATGATTTTTCCCCTTCCATTTCATTTTACCCTTCATCATCACAGCTCTAGCAACTATTCAGCTTTTATTCTTACATGAAACAGGATCTAACGATCCTTCACGGATCTCAGACAAAATCACTTTCCACCCCTATTATACAATCCAAAGATATTCTAGGCTTAATTTTTCTCCTCCTCCTCTTAATAATTTTAGTACTATTTTCGCCTGATCTCCTGAATGACCCAGATAATTACAGTTTAGCCAGCCCCCTCAATACCCCACCCCACATTAAGCCACAGTGATACTTTTTGTTTGCATACACAATCTTACAATCCATCCCTAAGAAACTAGGAGGTGTACTAGCCCTTATATCTCCCATTCTCATCTTAACAGTTATCTCTGTACTCTACATGTCTCAACAACAAAGCATAATATTCTGTCCATTAAGTCAATGCCTATTCTGGATCTTAGTGGCTGACCTGTTACACTCACGTGAATTGGAGGATAGCCTGTTGAATAATCTTTTGTTACTATTTGACAGACAGCATCCATTATGAACTTCTCTACTATCTTTACCCTATACCACTCACTGCCCTAATTGAAAATAAGCTACTTAAGGCCAGGCACAGCGGCTCACACCTGTAATCCCAGCACCTTCGGAGGCCGAGTCGGGTGGATCACGAGGTCAGAAGATCAAGACCATCCTGGCTAACACGGTGAAACCCTGTCTCTACTAAAAATACAAAAAATTAGCCAGGTGCGGTGGCAGGTGCCTGTAGTCCTAGCTACTTGGGAGGCTGAGGCAGGAGAATGGCATGAACCCGGGAGGCAGAGCTTGCAGTTAGCTGAGATAGCGCCACTGCAGTCAGGCCTGGGTGAAAGAGCAAGACTCCGTCTCAAAAAAAAAAAAAAAAAAAAGAAAGAAAATAAGCCACTTAAATGAAACTGCCCTTGTAGTATAATTCAATGCTCTGGTCTTGTAAACCAGAAATGAAGAATCCCTCCCCAGGACAACTCAGGGAAAAAGCATTCCTGCTTCACCATCAACACCCAATGCTGAAATTCTAATTAAACTATTCCCTGTACTTTCTTCGGCACACACTTTACCAACTAGCACTAATACATTAGTGCTTTTATGTACTTCATGCATTACTGCTAGTTCCTGTGAATAATGTACTGTAATTGCTTAATTGTACATAGTACATTTACATATAAAAGTACATTAAAAGCTTAATCCACGTGCATATAAGCACATATTGAAAATCTCTTGATCTGAAGAGACAATAGGTAAGACCCAAATTGGGATTAGATACCCCACTATGCTTAGTCCTAAACTCTAATAATTAAATTAACAAAATCATTCACCAGAATACTATAAACAACAGCATAAAACATCTGACAGAGATTGTGTGTGTGTGCACGTGTGTGTGTGTGTGACGTGTATGATGTGTATGTGTACATGCCTTTATTTTCTGGGTCACGGAAGATGAACTAGGGCTTTTTATCTGCTTATTTTTGTTTACTTTCCCTGTCTTGATTATCTACCTCCTGAAAGGAGAGAAAGTAATCTTAACCTTGAACATGCCCAATTGATTTCACCCTGGAACAGTTCTTTATCAACATACTGTATTATCTTAATGCCTGGGTACAATATGAAAACAGCTTGGGAATCTTCTCCCTCCTTATCTCCTTCCAAAATTCATCACTGGAAATAAATTCCAGTAAGGTTTCTCAAATGGTTATTTCTGTGCTTCTTATCAGAGGATATAAAATACCATCTGCATTCTCTTAGAATTAGGGTCCCTCCCAGAGACACATTTCATTTTATTCCCTCTGTCTCCTCATTGCTATATGCTACTAATGTGAAGTGGTAAAAAATCCTATTTGGCTGTGGGTCATAAGAATCACTGGATCTTTCTTGATAAAAACAGGCATTTCTTGCTATAAAATAACATTGTTCATTTTCAGAGAATTTCTTTGGAATGTTGCCTTTCAATTTGTTTCTCATTCATTAAAAAAGGCAGAATCAGTGTTATAGTTCCCATCTTCAACAGGCCAATTTAGAATTTATGATAGGCTATATTTCTCTAATTTGTAAGGGATTAATTCACTGCTGACCTAAATTCCTTCACAGTGGCAAAAGGAGAATTGTTTCCAAGCAACCAGAAATTACCAACGTGAGGATTCAATCTTTCGGCATTTTGCACAAAAGCCAAGAAGTCTATTCTGCTGATCAGTTGAATAGAAGATACATGATGAGCAGTGTGGGACCTCTGCAAGACCAATAAAGCTGCTTAAGAGTCAAGCATACAGCCTGTGCCTGCAGTCAGGACTGTGCTTGTCTCTGTTGGGAAACCATCACACAGTGCTCCATTTACTAAGAAATCCCAAAAGACTCTTCATAATATTCAGATTGAATATAAACAATATGTATACAAACCCTGTTTCCCCAACCAAAACATGACTACATGTCTCCTTCAGCCTTAGAAACTGAATGTGTTGACTTTTTTTTCCTATCCTCAAGTTTTGTATATTTATAGAGCCAATAAGATGAAAGTGGACTCAACCCAGTGTCCAACACGGCTTCAGAGGTGATTTAATCATCAGTAACAGAAGAGTGAGGTTGGCCTAAGGGCAATCAGAGCATCCCCAAGAATGACAAGGAAGGTTTTGTATTTAGCAAAACAAAAAGAGACTTGAAAAAAAGAATGACACTAATCAGGTCAAATCTAGTCATTTTACAAATGATGAAGTGAAGTTATTTGCCCAAGGTCAATGGTGGTAAAGTTGAGATACTAATTCCTAAATGTTGAGTTTTTCTCTCCTTCATAGTTAACAGCATCTTAACCTATTTGAAGTTCTCTAGAAATCTCCAGGCTCATAGTATGACCTCTGGCAAAGCTTTTTGGAGCCAGATTGATCTGAGTTTCCACAAGGATAAAAAATGTATTCATTATGTAAGTGAAATAAACAACAGAAATTCAGATGGCTCATTAAAATTACTACTTGAAAAAGCTATTATTTGAAATTGTACACATTTCAATTTCTCCCCAATTTCAATCACTTTTCAACCATAAAAGATCACCAGCAAATTTCTTACATTTTTATAACTCTTATGTACTTAATATATAAAATATGAGTAATATTTATTTAAGGGAAGTTGTTAGAATTTTTTAAATAATAAATATAATCCCTGGCGACTTTTTCTTTCCCCTGGAATTTAAAAAGCAACACAATAAAAGGCTTAAGACAACCACAATGAGGGAACAATTATGAAGAGAAAAGAGGAAAAATAAATGTTCACCGTACAACTGAGACCAGCAGCCCCTGAAAGATTCTACAGCAAAGAAAGTGGGTAAAGGAGTAAATATTCCAAATAGAGGGCCCTGCAAGCAAAAGAGGTAGAGACCATAATGTGGTTCTTAAAAACAGGGATGGAAATCAGGCCTGAAGAGGTAAGAAGAGGCCAATTGTGTAGGTATTTTATATTCATGAATTTGTTACAGGTAGTTAGATAGGCATGAGCGTGGTTCCACAATTATGACACTGCCTGACAATGATAATTCGGCAGCCGGCACCAGGGCACCTGGGAGAGACACTCTCTTGATGATCCACAGCTACTGACATTCAAGTGTTAACTGAATGCAGAGGCCAGGGAGAAGAAACTTCCTGGGCATATGCTCTAAGAGAAAAAATGGTGAAGTGTGACTTCCAGGGACACTCCACTAGAAAAAGCCTCAGATGGGCATGTGTACAATTTCGTAGACATGCTGCATGTGCCCAGTTCCCAAGGGTAAGGAGGGCACTGCACATGCAGGAAACCCAACCTAAGGGAGAATCCTGGGAAAGAGGAGAGCCTATGAAGTCCTAGGATCAGAGTTAAACGCCCTCTTTTTGACATTCAGGTGCCCACTTGTGCCTCTTCAAGCAACTTTTCCTTTCTTTCCTGTTCTAAACCCTTTTTAAAATAAACTTCCACTCCTGCTCTGAAACTCGCCTCATTCTCTTCTGCCTTATGCCCCATAGTTGAATTCTTTCTTCTGAGGACGCAAGAATTGAAGTTGTTGCAGACTTGTACGGATACACTGCTGTATCCACCAGTAAAAAGTTTTATTTTTCCTCTATTCATTGTTGTGCTGTTGAAAATTTCAAGCAAGTAAGTGTATGACTCTATTTACATTTCAGAAAGAAACATTTATGAGTAGACTCTATTTGCTATCTACATGTATGCTAATAGAACTTTGCCCCTACCACAGTGGAAAGAATGTAACCATTGGCTTATAGAATTATTAACAACAAAGTCACACCGTTAGGACCAGTTTTCCTCCACTTTTTGATTGCTGGCTAACTTAAAATATATGGTACATATTCTTTCTTATTTTTTTACTGCATGATACCATGTATATGACATGTTGAATAACACAAAATAATAGGGATTATTGGTACATACAACATAGATGAATCTCAAAATAATTATCCTTAATGAAAGATGCCAAAGACAAGTTCACACTGTATGATTCCATTTTATAAAAACTCTAGAGCTAGACATGGTGGTGCATGCCTATAGTCCCCGCTACTCAGGAAGCTGAGGTGAGAAGATCACTTATGCCCAGGAGTTCAAGTCAAGCCTGGGCAACATAGTAAGACCCTATCTCAAATGAAAAATAATAAAAATCTAGATAATTGAAGCAAGTTTATAGTGACAGAAAGAATAACAGTAGGTGTCTGGGGATATTTTCAACATAGGAAAATAGAAGCAAAAAAAGAAAGAGTAAAGTCTACTTTCCCCTTATATCTCCTATCTCCCCTATGTCTGTATGATAATAGACAATCTAATTTTTTCCGAAATTTTGAAGTATTATTGGAAAAATGTTTCCCTTAGTTATTTTACATGTTGGAGAACTGACAGATAATGAAATTCATACAATTTAAGAGTAGCTCATTCAGACAGCAATTTCAATTAATATCTGCTTTTTATTACTTTTAAATTCAAAAGAGATACAATATTTCGAAACTGGATAAATCTAATGTCAATCTTTTCTAGGTTATAAAGAATAGGAAACAACTTGAAAAAAGAAACTATCAACATTATAATTGAAGTTATTTTATTTTCTGGATTTAATGGCCTCCAAATTGTTAAGCAAAAAACAAATTGAGGATAAAATGACGGAAAAATAAAACTAGCTTTGGGAATAAACCATTTACCTTCCCAAAACTTATTTTTTTTTTCAGAGCTTTCAACTGTAGGTAATTTCTGCTTCCTCTGATTATTCTTTTAAAAATAGAAGTACTGTCTTTGGGATTCAGGAAATGGAAAGTTTGCCCAGGTTGAAGTAACATTTTCTATCTTTTCCCATGTGAATTTATGTCTTGATTGAGTATCAAAAGTCCAGATTCATATCAATTCTTCCTCAGGCTGCACAAAGTGGTGATAAGCAGAAGTCAGAGACTGTGACTTGGCCTTGTGTTGCTGGAAGCGCAAGTTGGCAGAGCCCCAGGTTGCAGCCCTGGCAAGATCAAGTAAAAGTTTCCTGTCTATCACATTTGAAAGTCTTTTTTCACAACTAGGACTGGGCATGTAGATTCTTTTGTAGTCTGGACAAATCAGTAGTTGTGCCATCTTTTGTTAGGATTTCTTGGCAAATCTTTGGTATCCTTTCTTTCAAAACTTCTATATCCTTACATTTTAGATGTGGCTCTTGTGAACAACATATAGCTGAATTTTGTCATTGTTTTATCCAAGCTGGCAATGTTTTTCTTTAAATTAGGTCATATTCTTCATTTATGTTAAATGAAATTACTTATATATGTGGATTTAAACCTAGGATCTTATTATGTGCTTTCTGTTTGTCATGCCAACTCTATGTTCCTTTTTCTCTCTCATATTTCCTTCTATTAAACTGATTACTTTTGGAAATTCCAATTCTTTCCCCTCTACCAATTTAGAGGCTATGTGCTCTATTTCTAATATTTCCATGGTTACTTTTTAACATGCATTTTTAATTTATGAAAATCTAATATTAATTGATATCTTTATTTTTACCCATGAAAATGCAAAGGAATTAGAATACTTTAACTCTATTTATCATCCCTTCTGATATATATATTTTTGTATTTTATTTTTTATCTTTTTAACTTTATAGACAAAATTGTATTTATTTATCAAGTAAAACATGTTGTTTGAAATATATAGTTTACTGAAATATACATTACATTGTATTATGGCTAAAGTAAGCTAATTAACATATGCTTTATTTCATGCAATGAGAACACTTAAAATCTACTCTCTTAGACACCGTGTTCTACCTCAGATCTCTTGAAATTATTCCTCCTAGCAAACTGAAATTTTGTAATCTTTGAGTAACATCTTCCCAACCCCCTTGATCACCATCACCTCCACTCCTGGTGACCACCATTCTTCATTCTTCTTCCTTCTTCTATGAGGTCAACATTTTTACATTTCACATATGAGTGAGATCATGAGGTATTTGTCTTCCTGAGCCTAACATAATATCCTTGAGGTCCATCCATTTTGTCACAAATAACAGGATATTTTCTTTTTTATGGTGGAATAGTATTTCATTGTATATATACATCACATTTTCTTTATCCATTCATCTGTTAGTGGACACTTAGGTTGATTTCATATCATGGCTATTGTGAAAAACACTGCACTAAACACGGGAGTGTAGATATCTCTTCAATATACTAGCTTCGTTTCCTTTGGATATATACCCAATAGTGAGATTGCTCAATCATATGGTAGTTCTATATTTATTCATTTTTAGGAAACTTCATACTTTCTATGTAATAACTGTGCTACTTTATATTCCTACCAATAACATGCAAGTGTGAAAATACCAAACTAAGGTTTGTCCATGAAAGGATGAGAGACTGGGGAGGTATGTGTATACTCTGTAGCTGAGACTCTGCAACACACAGTTCCTCTTTGTCAGCTGGCCCTGCCAATAGGACATGCCAGAGGGAGAGAGATAGGAAAAACAGACTTGTTTCTTCCTGTTGTTTTTCTTCCTGTTCCTACTGGTGTAATCATAGCAGTGACTTTGTTCTTGACCCTGGTGATAGCAGCTGTTTGGTCCACATTGCAGCTTTTCTATACTATCAGAACTACTCTCCTCAGAGATAACAGCACCAGCCATACATTACTCCTTCCCAAAGGTCTTCGTCACACCTTTGTGATTCCTCTTTTTCAAGTCTCTAAGATTTAATAATTCCATTGTCATTCATTTTTTCCCTCAGGACTAGGAATGGTAGATATTTATGTCCTACCACCTACCATTATAATATTTATGTCCCTTTTGCTTTTTCTGTTCTCTCTACCTAGTTAACAATAACAATTTTGTATATTAAATTTTATGTGTTAAAATAGTCAGCATGGTTTATGTCTTGAGTGGTCCCTGACTGAAACAGAACTACTTTTACCCTTGAGATATTTATAGATCCAGTGAAGACAGCATAGCTGTGCTATGCTTTTTCCAGCCATAAAGAACAAAGCCCTAGGCCCGTCAAAGTTTGGAACTCTGGTAAAACAATCCACTTTAATCTGGGACTTAGGGATGTTGTGTAAGTAAGTTACTCCTTGCATTAGGTCATCTGTGTCATGTGGAAAACTTTAAACCTCAAACTTTGTTTGTATTAGCATTTTGGAGTTTTGAAGAAAATGTTTTCTATACATCAGCAGTCCCCAACGTTTTCAGCACCAGGGACTGGTTTCACGGAAGACAATTTTTCCACGGATTTTTGTGGGGGATGGTCTTGGGATGAAATTGTTCCACCTGAGATCATCAGGCATTAGATTCTCAAATGGACTATGCAGTCTAGAACTCTTGCATACACAGTTCACAATAGAGTTTGCACTCCTATGAGAATCTAATACCCCACTGATCTGACAGGAGGTGGAGCTCAGGCTGTGGTGCTCACTCACTTGCCGCTCACCTCCTGGTGTGCAGCCTGGTTCCTAACAGGCTATGGTCTTGCACCAGTCCAGACCTAGAATTTCATTTGTCTCAAATATCTAGCCAGCCATTAGGGTAAATGGAATACCTGACTAAATGGCTTGTAAGATTTCAAGACTAAAAACATTTCATTGTTAGCAGTACATACTTCATTTACTTGTTTTCTCTTTAAATTTTTGATAAGCTCAGTGCAACATTGATTAATAAACAATAAAATGCTTATTGTCTTGATTTAAATATTTTACCTTACTCTGCCACTGTCATAAATATTTTTTCAGTTATATCTGGTAGTATTTTAAAATATGTCAAAAAAGGAAAACAAATAAAAAATTAAGAATACAAATGAAACAGGATATAAATGCTTAGGATTTTTTTCCCTAATTTCTGGCATTGATATAAGAGCATGCTTCTATACTCTGAATGTTTTTAGGCCCCCAAAATTCATATGTTGAACCAGATATTCCCAATGTAACAGTATTAGAGAATGGAGCCTTTGAGAGATGATTAGGTCACAAGAGCTCTGCCCTCTTTAATAAGAGTAATGCCCTTATAAAAGAGACCTCAGAGAGCTCTTTCACCATATGAGGATGTGGTAAGAAGGTGCCATCTATGAAGCAAAAACAGACCCTTACCAGACACTGAATCTGCTGGTGCCTTGATCTTGGATTGCTTAGCCTCTAGAACTATAAGAGATTAAGTTTCTCCCATTTACAAGCCATGAAGTTTATGGCACTTTATAGAGCAGCCTGAATGGACTAAGCTGCATATCATGAAGTTTCTATCTTTTAAGAGAAGATCCTTTCTGTCAAAAAAATATTCATAACTCTCTAAGAATTTATCAGTTATCACACTTTAATTTTCTATTTACTTGCTCTGATGGCTAATTTTATGTATCAACTTGGCTAGGCTACGGTAGCCAGTTTTTGGTCAAACTTCAGTCTAGGTGTTGCTGTGAGTGTTATTTTTTTAGATTTGAATAACATTTAAATTAGTAGACTTTGAGTAAAGTAAATTATCTCCAATAATGTGGGTAGGCCCCACTAAACCAGTTGAAGGCTTTAAGAGAAAAAGACTGAGGTCCCTAAAAAAGAAGAAATTCTACCTCTAGACTGCCTTTTGACCTGAGCCACAGCATCAGCTCTTTCCTGGTCTCTATCCTGGGTCTCCAACCTGCCAGCCTACCCTGCAGATTTCAGACTAACCTATGCCTACAAATGTGTAAGCCAATTTGTATATATACAGAGGAATTTATATGTGTGTGTATGTATGTATACATATATACATGTGTGTGTATGTATGTATACACATATACATGTGTGTATGTATGTATACACATATACATGTGTGTATGTATGTATACACATATACATGTGTGTGTATTATGTTTGTATACATATTTTTTTTTTATATACTGTGTGTATACATTATGTGTGTATGTATACATATATGTGTGTATGTATGTATACACATATACATGTGTGTATGTATGTATACACACATCTATGTTTGAGAGACATATGTATCTGTATAATGAAGGATATATGTATGTGTATATCTGTATATACACACATATGCATATGTATATATGTGTGTGTATACACATATATGTATATGTATTTGTATATATACACATACATGTATATATACACATACATAAATGTATATACGTGTGTGTGTGTGTGTGTGTGTGTGTAGTTTTCTCTGTGGAACCCTGACTAAAATGCTTGCCAGTCACTCCCTCTCTCTATCCTATGGTTCTTTTGTGAGCAGAGATTATATCTTCTCCAGTGTCTGCTACAATTCTGGCATCTAGAGAGAGCTCAATAATATTTGTCAAGCAGCTTAACGAAGGATAGCTATTAAGATGCCTGAGCATTTAGCCATCAGGAAAAAAAATGACATAGATAATATCTTCTAACATGAAAATGATAAAGAGATTAAATAAAAATATAATATTCTACATATGTGTGTACCTGTGAATATGTGCATATGCATAGGTGTTTGTGTGTGTGTATAAACATAGATGTCCATAGATAGTTGCACATATGGATGGAAGTAAGAACAAAAGAAAGGGATATTATTAAATAAAAATGAAGATTTTTAAAATGTTACCAAACAGGCTCTTTCACACTCCAGATACACCAATGCTTCTTTGTACTACCCTTTTAACACCATTTAGGCAGAAAGTGAAAATTAAGTTTTTCAGTGACCTCTGAGGGAGGGCATATATTGCTTAGAACACAGAGTCAAAATGTTAGCATTAAGTTCCAAAACAGGCTTTTAAAATTCATTGAAGAAGCAACAACCTTGAAAGCAAAGGTTTTCACAAGGCTGAGATGTTGAGAGACAAACGACTTTTTTTGAATTCAAATTCAAAGGCAGAAAGTTTAAGCTAAAAACGATAACATTGAGAAAAATCATGACAATTGTAACAGCTTTGTTTACATGTAATGAAGAAATAAAATCATTTCATCATTAGAGGAGTATTTTTATCATGTAAACAGAAAATGGAGCAATATAGTAAGTGACTTATGGATTATGTAGAAATAATTCATGGCCTTCAACTTTGAAGTATAGAGCAGATATCCTAGCAGAAGGAGATGATGGAATTCCCAGATAAGTTTTGGAGGGCACCATAAGAAAGGTATTTCTTGCCTTACTTCCCAGACTGAAAGCCCTATAGAGAAGCTAACTGTCTGATGAGGTTATGCACAATAAGATAAAAAAAAAAAGTCTGAATGGAATACCTAGGCATATGGGCCTAAGAGGATCAGCAAAATTTAAGTCCTCACTGGGTTGTATAAAATGTTTCTTTCCTATGTCCCAGGGAAAAGCACAAAGGCTGAAGAGGCAGAATGTGGGCCTGTTGACCAATGATCATGGTGAAAACAAGATACCTCAGCAGGTGTCAGTGTATGCAGGCAAATGCCCTAAGGCTAGTGCTGAAGACACCCACAGAGAAGAGAGGACAATGATGGGCCAGATACCTTGATCTAGTTAATGCTAGGATAATGCATACACCTACTGCTTCTACCCAACTCAGCATTTAGATCACTCACTGGAGAGAGGTAGAAAGTAAGGAAAGTGAAAACAAAGGGGAAACCCCTCAATTAGACTATTTTCCTAAAGAAGACAAAGAAATGTCTGCAAATGACTCAATTTACCTGGATGTAAATATACCAAGAAATTTGCTATTTACCAAAAGGAAGAGTTAAACCTAGTTGGTTCAGTTACAAAACAATAAAATCGTGGTTTTGGTCACCAAAGTTGCACCAGAGTGAAAAATTCAGACCTGGCATATGCATATGTGGAAGTACACACATTCACTCAGTCACAGAGTGCAAAGTAACTATCAGATCAAAGAGAAAGTATGGCTTTCAAGGGCAGGGCATGGGCCACAGAAAGTTATTCTCAGGCCTTGAGGCCTAACGGAATTTGCTTTGCTGAGTTTTGAACTTGCTTGGGACAAACAACCCTTTATTCCTCCCATCTTCTCCTTTTCACGATGTCAGTGTCTGTCCTATGCCTGCCCTTCCATTGTATCTTGGAAGCAGATACTTTTTTTGTAGTTTCACAGGTCTGTGAATGAAAAGCAATTTTGCATCATAATCAACCATATCCTCAGTTTCACTCATTTCTGATTCTAATAATTGAGATAATTAAATTGAAACTTTTTGAGCTGATATTTACAGAAAATTTGAAACTTACCATTAATAATAGAATGGATCCATACTTTGGACGACATAGGACTGGGTGAATATAACTTGCATGTGGGATGAATGAGAATCTGGGGGACAGATGGTAAACTGCAGTGTGTCAAACAGTGTCCCACAAAATCTTATGCCCATCTAGAACTTCAGAATGTGACTTTATTTGGAAATAAAGTCTTTACGGATGTGACAAGTTAACAGGGGCTCATACTGGGTTAGGATGGCCCTAAATCCAATGTGATTTGTGCCCTTATAAAAGGAGGAGAGGCAGAAACACTGACACACATACTCAGAGGTAAGATGGATGTGTGAAGGCAAAGGCAAAAATTGGAAAGATGCAGCTGAAAGCAAAGGAAAGCCAGGGATTGCTGGCAACCACCAGAAGCTAGAAAGAATCAGGGAAGGATTCTTCCCTAGAGCCTTCAACTTTGCTGACACCTTGATTTCAAGGTTAGAAGGTAATATAATAAATTTCTGTTGTTTTAAGACACAAAATTTTTGATTTACCATGCAGCCTTAGGAAAGTGATACAACTACTAAATGTATACAAGTTTTTGTATGAACATAGTTTTCGCTATTCTGGGGTATATACTTAATTCTGGAATTATTGTTATATTTTATGTATATATTTAACTTTAAGAAAAACTGTACTAGTTTTCCAAGAGATGATACACTTTTACATTACCAATACCAGCTTTGTGTGTGAGTCTCAGTTTCTCCTCTTCATTTCCAACACTTCTTAGTCATTTTAATTTTAGCCATTTAAATGGATATGTACTGATATTCCACTGTGATTTTAATTTGCATCTCTGTGATTACTAATGATATTGAGCATCTTTTTATGCCTTATTTTATATTTGTGTATCTTCATTGGTGAAGTGTTTAATGAAATATTTTCATTTCTTTAAAATTAGGTTGTCTTCTTAATACAGATTTTTAAGTATTTCTTTTTAAATTTAATGTATTTTGTCTTTCATGTTTTCTTCTATTTTTCAGGGTTTTTTTGTTGTTGTTTTCTGTTTTTGGCTCAGGGAGTACATGTGGAGGACTATTACATGGGTAAATTGGGTGCTGCTAAGTTTTGGTGTACGAATGATCCTGTCAAGCAGATAGTGAGCATAGTACCCAGGACATAGTTTTTCAGACTTTGTCCTCCTCCCTCTCTCTTCCCTCTAGTAATCCCCAGTATCTATTGTTCCCATATTTATGACCATATGTAGTCAAGGTTTAGCTCCCACTAAAAAATTAGAATATGCAGTATTTGGTTTTCTGTTTCTGTGTTGATTCACTTAGGATAATGGCTTCCAGCTGCATCCATGTTGCCGCAAAGAACAGGATTTCTTTCTTTTTTATGGCTGCATAGTATTCCATGGTGTATCTGTGCCACATTTTCTTTACCCAGTTCACTGTTGATGGGCATTCAGGTTAAATCCATGTATTTGCTACTGTGAATACATCTGTAATGAACACACGAGTGCATGTGACTTTTTCCCAGAAAGATTTATTTTCCTTTGAGTATATACCCGGTAATGGGATTGCTGGATCAAATGGTAGTTCTGTTTTATATTCTTTGAGAAATCTCAAAACTATTTTCCACAGTGACTAAATTAATTTACATTCCCACCAACAGTGTATAAGCATTTTCTTTTCTCCACAGCCCCATTAACATCTGTTAGTTTTTACTTTTTAATAGTAGCCATTCTGACTGGTAGGAGATGGTATCTCACTGTGGTTTTGATTTATGTTTTGCTGATGATTAGTGATAGGGAAAATTTTTTCCATGTTTTTTGGCTGCATGTATGTCTTCTTTTGAGAAGTGTCTGTTCTTGTTTTATGTCCATTTTTTAATGGGGTTGTTTTTTACATGTTGATTTAAGTTCTTTATGGATTCTGGATATTAGACCTTTGTCAGATGCATAGTTTAAGAATATTTTCTCCAGAGTGGCTGGCAAGATGGCCAAATAGGAACAGCTCCAGTCTACAGCTCCCAGTGAGATCAACACAGAAGGTGGGTGATTTCTGCATTTCCAGCTGAGGTACCCAGCTCATCTCATTGGGAATGGTTAGAGGGTGCAGCACATGGAGAGGAAACTGAAGCAGGGTGGGATGTCACCTCACCTGGGAAGTGTAAGGGGTGGGGGAACTGCCTCCCCTACCTGGGGGAAGTTGTGAGGGACTGTGCCATAACAAACAGTGCATTCTGGCCCAGATACTACACTTTTCCCATAGTCTTCACAACCTGCAGACCAGTAGATACCCTCGGGTGCCTACACCAACAGGGTCCTGGGTTTCAAGCACAAAACTGGGCGGCCATTTTGGCAGACACCGAGCTAGCTGCAGGAGTTTTTTTTCATACCCCAGTGGCACCTCGAATGCCAGCAAGCCAGAACCATTCACTCCCCTGGAAAGCGGGCTGAAGCCAGGGAGCCAAGTGGTCTAGCTCAGCAGATCCCATTCGCATGGAACCCAGCCAGCTAAGATCCACTGGCTTGAAATTCTCACTGCCAGAACAGCAGTCTGAAGTTGACCTAGGATGCTCCAGCTTGGGGGGGGGAGGGCTGCGCACCATTACTGAGGCTTGAGTAGGTGATTTTCCCCTCACAGTACAAACAAAGCTACTGGGAAGTTCGAACTTGGTGGGGCCTACCACAGCTTGGCAAAGCCACTGTAGCCAGATTGCCTCTCTACATTCCTCCCCTCTAGGCAGAGCATCTCTTAAAGAAAGACAGCAGCCTTGGTCAGGGGCTTATGGATGAAAATCCTATCTCCCTGAGACAGAGCACCTGGGGGAAGGGGTGGCTGTGGGCACAGCTTCAGCCAACTTAAACATTCCTGCCTGCAAGCTCTGAAGACAGCAGTGGATCCCCCAGCACAGCACTCGAGCTCTGCTAAGGGACAGACTGTCTCTTCAACTGGGTCCCTAAGCCCCATGCCTCCTGACTGGGAGACATCTCCCAGCAGGGATCAACAGAAACCTCATAAAGGAGAGCTCCAACTGGCATCTGGTGGGTGCCCCTCTGGGACAAAGCTTCCAGAGGAAGGAAGGTACAGGCAGCAATTTTCGCTGTTCTGCTGCCTCCACTGGTGACACCCAGGCAGACAGGGTCTGGAGTGAACCTCCAGCAAACTCCAGCAGACCTGCAGCAGAGGGGACTGACTGTTAGAAAGAAAACTAACAAACAGAAAAGAATAGCATCAACATCAATAAAAAAGGACGTCCACAGAAAAACCCCATCTGAAGTCAGCAACATCAAAGACCAAAGGTAGATGAATCCACAAAGATGAGGAAAAAAAAACCCAAAAAGGCTGAAAATTCCAAAAACCAGAATGCCTCTTCTCCTCCAAAGGATCATAACTCCTCTCCAGCAAGGGAACAAAACTGGACAGAGAATGAGTTTGACGAATTGACAGAAGTAGGCTTCAGAAGGTGGGTAATAACAAACTCCTCCAAGCTAACAGAGCATGTTTTAACCCAATGCAAGGAAGCTAAGAGCCTTGAAAAAAGGTTGCAGGGATTGCTAACTATAATAATCAGTTTAGAGAAGAACACAAATGACCTGATGGAGCTGAAAAGCAGAGCACGAGAAATTCGTGAAGCATTCACAAGTATCAATAGCTGAATCAATCAAGTGGAAGAAAGATATCAGAGACTGAAGATCCACTTAATGAAATAAAGCATGAAGACAAGATTAGAGAAAAAAAAATGAAAAGGAATGAACAAAGCCTCCAAGAAATATGGCACTATGTGAAAAGACCAAACCTACATACGATTGGTTTACCTGAAAGTGTTGGGGAGAATGGTACCAAGTTGGAAAACACTCTTCAGGATATAATCCAGGAGGACTTCCCCAACCTAGCAAGAGAGGCCAACATTCAAATTCAAGAAATACAGAGAACACCATAAAGATAATCCTCGAGAAGAGCAACCCAAGACACATAATCATCAGATTCACCAAGGCTGAAATGAAGGAAAAAATGTTAAGGGCAACCAGAGAGAAAGGTGAGGTTTCCCACAAGGGGAAGCCCATCAGACTAACAGTTGATCTCCCTGCAGAAACCCTACAAGCCAGAAGAGAGTGGGGGCCAATACTCAACATTCTTAAAGGAAAGAATTTTCAAACCAGAATTTCATTTCCAGCCAAACTAAGCTCCATAAGCGAAGGAGAAATAAAATCCTTTACAGATAAGCAAATGCTGAGAGATTTTGTCACCACCAGGCCTGCCTTACAAGAGCTCCTGAAGGAAGCACTAAATATGGAAAGAAAAAACTGGTACCAGCCACTGCAAAAGCATACCAAATTGTAAAGACCATTGATACTATGAAGAAACTGAATCAACTAATGGGTAAAATAACCAGCTAGAATCATAATGACAGGATCAAATTCACACATAACAATATTAACCGTAAATGTAAATGGGCTAAATATCCCCAATTAAAAGACACAGACTGGCAAATTGGATAAAGAATCAAGACCCATCACTGTGCTGTATTCAGGAGACCCATCTCATGTGCAAAGACACACATAGACTCAAAATAAAGGGATGGAGAAATATTTACCAAGAAAATAGAAAGCAAAAAAAAAGCAAGGGGTGCAATCCTAGTCTATGATAAAAGACTTTATATCAACAAAGATCAAAAGAGACAAAGAAGGGCATTACCTAATGGTAAAGGAATCAATGCAACAAGAAGAACTAACTATCCTAAATATATATGCACCCAATACAGGAGCACCCAGATTCATAAAGCAAGTTCTTAGAGTCCAACAAAGAGACTTAGACTCCCACACAATAATAATGGGAGACTTTAACACCCCACTCTCAATATTGGACAGATCAACGAGACAGAAAATTAACAAGGATATTCAGGACTTGAACTCAGCTCTGGACCAAGTGAACTTAATAGACATCTACAGAACTCTCCACCCCAAATCAACAGAATATATATTCTTCTCAGCACCACAGCATACTTATTCTAAAATTGACCACATAATTGGAAGTAAAACACTCCTCAGCAAATGCAAAAAAAAACAGAAATTACAACAAACTGTCTCTCAGACCACGGTGCAATCAAATTAGAACTCAGGATTAAGAAACTTTCTCGAAGCTGCACAACTACATGGAAACTGAACCACCTACTTCTGAATGACTGCTGGATAAATAATGAAATTAAGGCAGAAATAAATAAGTTCTTTGAAACCAATGAAAACAAAGACACAATGTACCAGAATCTCTGGGACACAGCTAAAGAAGTCTTTAGAGGGAAATTTATGGCACTAAATGCCCACAGGATAAAGTGGGAAAAATCTAAAATCTACAACCTAACATCACAATTAAAAGAAATAGAGAAGGAAGAGCAAACAAATTCAAAAGCTAGCAGAAGAGAAAACTGAAATCAGAGAAGAACTGAAGGAAATAGAGACACATAAAACCCTTCAAAACATCAATGAATCCAGAAGGTGTTTTTTAGAAAAGATTAACAAAATGGATAGACCACTAGCCAGACTAATAAAGAGAGCAGAATCAAATAGACACAATAAAAATGACAAAGGCAATATCACCACTGATCCCACAGAAATAGAAACTACCATCAGAGAATACTATAAACACCTCTACACAAATAAACTGGAAAATCTAGAAGAAATGGATAAATTCCTGGACACATACACCCTCCCAAGACTAAGCCAGGAAGAAGTCAAATCCCTGAGAAGACCAATAACATGTTCTGAAATTGAGGCAGTAATTAACAGCCTTCTGAGCAAAAAATACCGAGGACCAGATAGATTCACAGCTGAATTGTACCAGAGGTAAAAAAGAGGAGCTGGTACCTGCATCTATTGAGATAATCATGTGGTTTTTGTCTTTGGTTCTGTTTATATGCTGGATTATGTTTACTGATTTGCTTATGTTGAACCAGCCTTGCATCCCACAGATGAAGCCCACTTAATCTTGGTGGATAAGCTTTTTGATGTGCTGCTGGGTTTGGTTTGCCAGTATTTTACTGAGGATTTTGCATCAATGTTCATCAAGGATATTGGTCTAAAATTCTCTTTTTTTGTTGTGTCTCTGTCACGCTTTGGTATCAGGATGATGCTGTCCTCATAAAATTAGTTAGGGAGGATTCTCTCTTTTTCTATTGATTGGAAGACTTTCAGAAGGAATGGCACCAGCTCCTCCTTGTACCTCTGGTAGAATTTGGCTGTGAATCTGTCTGGTCCTGGACTTTTTTGGTTGGTAGGCTATTCATTATTTCCTCAATTTCAGAGCCTGTTATTGGTCTATTCAGGGATTCAACTTCTTCCTGGTTTAGTCTTGGGAGGGTGTATGTGTCCAGGAATTTATCCATTTCTTCTGGATTTTCCAGTTTATTTGCATAGAGGTGTTTATAGTATTCTCTGATGGTAGTTTGTATTTCTGTGGGATTGGTGGTGATATCCCCTTTATCATTTTTTATTGTGTGTATTTGATTCTTCTCTCTTTTCTTCTTTATTAGTCTTGCTAGCGGTCTATCAATTTTGTTGATCTTTTCAAAAAACCAGCTCCTGGATTCATTGATTTTTTGAAGGGGTTTTTGTGTCTCTATCTCCTTCAGTTCTGCTCTGATCTTAGTTATTTCTTGCTTTCTGCTACCTTTTGAATGTGTTTGCTCTTGCTTCTCTAGTTCTTTCAATTGTGATGTTAGGGTGTCAGTTTTAGATCATTCCTGCTTTCTCTTGTGGGCATTTAATGCTATAAATTTCCCTCTACACACTGCTTTAAATGTGTCCCAGAGATTCTGGTATATGGTGTCTTTGTTGTCATTTGTTTCAAAGAACATTTTTATTTATGCCTTCATTTAATTATGTACCCAGTAGTCATTCAGGAGAGGGTTGCAGAAAAGGCCTTTGACAAAATTCAACAGCCCTTCATGCTAAAAACTCTCAATAAATTTGGCATTGATGGCACGTATCTCAAAATAATAAGAGCTATCTATGACAAACCCACAGCCAATATCATACTGAACGGGCAAAAACTGGAAGCATTCCCTTTGAAAACTGGCACAAGACAGGGATGCCCTCTCTCACCACTCCTATTCAACATAGTGTTGGAGGTTCTGGCCAGGGCAATCAGGCAGGAGAAAGAAATAAATGGTATTCAATTAGGAAAAGAGGAAGTTAAATTGTCCCAGTTTGCAGATGACATGAATGTATATTTAGAAAACCCCATCGTCTCAGCCCAAAATCTCCTTAAGCTGATAAGCAACTTCAGCAAAGTCTCAGGATACAAGATCAATGTGCAAAAATCACAAGCATTCTTATACACCAATAACAAACAGAGAGCCAAATCCTGAGTGAACTCCCATTCACAGTTGCTTCAAAGAGAATAAAATACCTAGGAATCCAACTTACAAGGGATGTGAAGGACCTCTTCAAGGAGAACTACAAACCACTGCTCAATGAAATAAAAGAGGATACAAACAAATGGAAGAACATTCCATGCTCATGGGTTGGAAGAATCAATATCGTGAAAATGGCCATACTGCCTAAGGTAATTTATAGATTTAATGCCAACCTCATCAAGCTACCAATGACTTTCTTCACAGAATTGGAAAAAATACTTTAAAGTTCATAAGCAACCAAAAAAGAGCCCACATTGCCAAGTCAATCCTAATCAAAAAGAACAAAGCTGCAGGCATGATGCTACCTGACTTCAAACTATACTACAAGGCTACAGTAACCAAAACAGCATGGTACTCTTACCAAAACAGAGATATAGACCAGTGGAACAGAACAGAGCTCTCAGAAAAAATACCACACATCTACAACCATCTGATCTTTGACAAACCTGACAAAAACAAGAAATGGGGAAAGGATTCTCTATTTAATAAATGGTGCTGGGAAAACTGGCTAGCCTTATGTAGAAAGCTGAAACTGGATCCCTTCCTTACACCTTATACAAAAATTAATTCAAGATGGATTAAAGACTTACATGTTAGACCTAAAACCATTAAAATCCTACAAGAAAACCTAAGCAATACCATTCAGGACATAGGCGTGGGCAAGGACTTCATGTCTAAAACACCAAAAGCAATGGCAACAAAAGCCAAAATTGACAAATGGGATCTAATGAAACTAAAGAGCTTCTGCACAGCAAAAGAAACTACCATCAGAGTGAACAGGCAACCTATGAATGGGAGAAAATTTTTGCAATTTATCCATCTGACAAAGGGTTAATATTCAGAATCTACAAACAACTTAAACAAATTTACAAGAAAAACACAACCCCATCAAAAAGTGGGCAAAGGATATGAACAGACACTTCCCAAAAGAAGACATTTATAAGGCCAACAGATACATGAAAAAATGCTCATCATCACTGGCCATTGGAGAAATGCAAATCAAAACCACAGTGAGATACCATCTCCCACCAGTTAGAATGGTTAAAAAATCAGGAAACAACAGGTGCTGGAAAGGATGTGGAGAAATAGGAACACTTTTACACAGTTGGTGGGACTGTAAACTGATTCAACCATTGTGAAATACAGTGTGGCAATTCTCAAGGATCTAGAACTAGAAATACTATTTGACCCAGCCATCACATTAGTGGGTATATACCCAAAGGATTACAAATCATGCTGCTATAAAAAACACATGCACACGTATGTTTATTGTGACACTATTCACAATAGCAAAGACTTGGAACCAACCCAAATGTCCATCAGTGACAGACTGGATTAAGAAAATGTGGCACATATACACCATGGAATACTATGCAGCCATCAAAAAGGATAAGTTCATGTCCTTTTTAGGGACATGGATGAAGCTGGAAACCATCATTCTCAGCAAACTATCACAGGGACAAAAAACCAAACACTGCATGTTCTCACTCATAAGTGGGAGTTGCACAATGAGAAGACTTGGACACAGGAAGGGGAACATCACACACCGGGGCCTGCTGTGGGGTGGGGAGAGGGGGAGGGATAGCATTAGGAGATATACCTTATGTAAATGACGAGTTAACGGGTGCAGCACACCAACATGGCACATGTATACATTTGTAACAAACCTGCACGTTGTGCACATGTACCCCAGAACTTAAAGTATAATTTTAAAAAACAAAGAATAAAAGAGAAAAAACAAAAACAAAAACAAAGAGGGGCTAGTATCATTCCTTCTGAAACTATTCCAAACAACAGAAAAAGAGGGACTCCTCCATAACTCTTTTTATGGGGCCAGCATCATCCTGATATTAAAAATCTGGCAGAGACAACAAAAGAAGAAAATGTCAGGCCAATATCCCTGTTGAACATCAATGCGAAAATCCTCAATAAAATACTGGCAAACTGAATCCAACAGCACATAAAAAAGCTTATCCACCATGATCAAATCTGCTTCATCCCTGGGATGCAAGGCTGATTCAACATACGAAAACCAATAAACGTAATCCATCAAATAAACAGAACCAAAGACAAAAAACACATGATTATATCAACAGATGCAGAAAAGGCCTTCGATAAAATTTAAAACCCTTCATGTAAAAAAATCTCAATAAAATAGGTATTGATGGAATGTATCTCAAAATAATAAGTGCTATTTATGACAAACCCACAGCCAATATCATACTGAATGGTCAAAAGCTGGAAGCACTCCCTTTGAAAACTGGCACAAGACAAGGGTGTCCTCCCTCACTACTCCTACTCAACATAGTATCGGACATTCTGGTCAGGGCAATCTGGCAAGAGAGAGAAATATAAAGTTTATTCAAATAGGAAGGGAGGAAGTCAAATTGTCTCTGGTTGCAGATGACATGATCATATATTTAAAAAACCCCATCGTCTCAGCCCCAAATCTCCTTAAGCTGTTAAGCAACTTCAGCAAAGTCTCAGGATACAGTCAATGTGCAAAAATTACAAGCATCCCTATACACCAATAATAGACTAACAGAAAGCCAAATCATGAGTGAACTCTCATTCACAATTGCTACAAAGAGAATAAAATACCTTGAAATACAACTTACAAGGGACGTGAAGAAACTTTTCAAGGAGAACTGCAAAACACTGCTCAAGGAAATGAGAGAGCACACAAACAAATGGAAAAATATTCCATGCCCATGAATAGAAAGAATCAATATGGTCAAAATGGTCATACTGCCCAAGGTAATTTACAGATTCAATGCTATTCCCATCAAGCTACCACTGACTTTCCTCACAAAAATAGAAAAAACTACTTTAAATTTCACATGAAACCAAAGAGCCCATATAGCCAAGACAATTCTTAGCAAAAAGAACAAAGCTGGAGGCACCAAGCTATCTGACTTCAAACTATACTACAAGGCTACAGTAACCAAAACAGCATGGTACTGGTACCAAAACAGATGTATAGACCAATGGAACAGAACAGAGATCTCATAAATAATGCCACACATCTACAACCATCCGAACTTTAACAAACCTGACAAAAACAAGAAACGGGGAAAGGATTCCCTATTCAATAAATGGTGTTGGGAAAACTGGCTAGCCATGGGCAGGAAAATGAAACTGAACCCCTTCCTTACAGCTTATACAAAAAATAACTCAAGATGGATTAAAGACTTAAACGTAAGACCTAAAACAATAAAACCCCTAGAAGAAAACCTAGGCAATACCATTCAGGACATAGGCATGGGCAAGGACTTCATGACTAAAACACCAAAAGCAATGGCACCAAAAGCCAAAATTGACAAATGGGATCTAATTAAACTAAAGAACTTCTGCACAGCAAAAGAAACTATCATCAGAGTGAACAGGCAACCTACAGAATGGGAGAAAATTTTTGCAATCTATCCATCTGACAAAGGGCTAATGTCCAGAATCTATGAAGAACTTAAACAAATTTACAAGAAAAAAACAAACAACTAAAAAATAGGTGAAGGATATGAGCAGACACTTCTCAAAAGAAGACATTTATAAGGCCAACAAACATATTTAAAAAAAGCTCATCATGACTGCTCATTAGAGAAATGCAAATCAAAACCACAGTGAGATACCATATCACACCAGTTAGAATGGTGACCACTAAAAAGTTAGGAGACAACAGATGCTGGAGAGGATGTGGAGAAATAGGAACACTTTTATACCATTGGTGGGAGTGTAAATTAGTTCAACTATTGTGGAAGACAGTGTAGTGATTCCTCAAGGATCTAGAACCAGAAATACCATTTGTCCCACCAATCCCATTACTGGGTATATACCCAAAGGATTATAAATCATTCTGCTATAAAGACACATGCACATGTGTGTTTACTGCAGCACTATTCACAATAGCAAAGACTTGGAACCAACCCAAATGCCCATCAATGATAGACTGGATAAAGAAAATGTGGCACATATACACCATGGAATTATATGCAGCCATAAAAAAGGATGAGTTCATGTCCTTTGCAGAGACATGCATGAAGCTGGAAACCATCATTCTCAGCAAACTAACACAGGAACAGAAAGCCAAACACCGCATGTTCTCGCTCATAAATGGGAGTTGAACAATGAGAACACATGGACACAGGGAGGGGAACATCACACACCAGGGCCTGTCAAGGGATGGGGGGCTAGAAGAGGGAAAGCAATAGGAGAAATACCTAATGTAGATGATGGGTTGATGGGTGCAGCAAAAAAACATGGCACATTTATACCTATGTAATAAACCTGCATATTCTACACATGTATCTCAGAACTTAAGGTATAATTTTTTAAAAAAGAATATTTTCTCCCATTCTGTGGATTATATGTTTACTCTGTTGATAGTTTCTTTTGCTGTGCAGAAGCTCTTTAGCTTAATTAGGTCTGACGTCAATTTTTGTTTCATTACAGTTAATTTTGGGGACTTAGTTATAACGTCTTTACCAAGATAAATGTCCAGAATTGTGTTTCCTAGGTTTTCTGCTAGGATTTTTAGTTTTACATCTTACATTTAATTCCCTAAGCCATCTTGAGTTAGTTTGTGTATATGGTGAAAGGTAGAAGTCCAATTTCCTTCTTCTATATATGGCTAGCATATGGTCAGCCAAGTATCCCAGTACCATTTATTAAATATGGAGTCCTTTCTACATTGTTTGTCAACTTTGTTGAGGATCAGCACCTCAACTTTGTTGAGGATCAGCACCTCAACTTTGTTGAAGATCCCAGCACCATTTATTAAATAAGGAATCCTTTCGGCATTGCTTGTCAACTTTGTTGAGTATGTAGGTGTGTGGTTCTATTTCTGAGTTTTCTATCCTGTTCGATTGGGCTGTGTGTCTGCTTTTGTACCAGTAGTGTGCTCTTTTGGTTACTATAGCCCTGTAGTATAGTTTAAGTTAGATAGTGTGATGCTTCTGACGTTTTTCTTTTAGCTTAGATTTGGTTTGGCTATTGGGCTCCTTTTTATTTCCCTATGAATTTTAGAATACATTATTTTAATTCTGTAAAAAATGACATTTACAGTTTAATAGAAATAGCATTGAATCTGTAGATTGCTTTGGGTAGTGTGGTCATTTTAATGATATTGCTGCTTCAGATTCATGAACATGGGAAGTTTTTCCATTTCTTTGTATCAGGCATTTGATTTTTTTTTTCAACAGAATGTTGTAATTCTCCTTGTAGAGATCTTTGACGGCCCTAGTTAGATGTATTCCTAAGTACAACTACATTCATCAACTATATTCATCTTGATTTTTGTTTGTTTAATATTCTTATGCTGTTATTTGTTCATACATACTCTTTTTGGCAGGGTGACAGATTCTGGGTTGGTTTTTTTTTTTTCCCTCAATTGAGTTTATGTGCTTGTATCAAGCTTTCATTTGTCGTCTTTCCAGCGAACATTTTATCAGTCTCCTCTGTTTTATTTTTAAGATTTTTGAAGAATGTCTTTTATTGTTAACTAATGAGCTTAATTTCACCTCTTCCTTGAAGATGTATTTCACTATTTGTCATAAAGTTCTTTTCCCTCCATATCAGATAAATATTCACTCATATTCCTTCTATTTGTATGGTTTTATGTTTTTCATTTGGCTTGTTTTGGTTTGGGGATTTTTTTGCCATTCAACTCTTTGTTTCATCTGAAATGGACTTTGTTCTATAGAATGCCTATCTAAAATTGTTTGCCAAGTGTGCAACCATTATAACCCTGCTTAAATTATCACAAATAATATTGGTAATTATTATATATATTCATAATCCATTTTGGAACTACATTTTCTGCCCCATTGATCTACCGGTTGACCATTGTTTACTATTTTATTTCAATTATTGAGATGTTATAGGAAACACTTATATCTGGTAAAGCAATAGCTCCTCTCCTCACTTTTTGAAATATTTTAGTAGTTTTCATTTATTTGTTTTTCCAGGGGAGTTTTAGAATTGCTTTGACAATCTCTCCCAAAATTCTTTAAATGTTGATTAACTTACATCAAAATTGCAAATTAATTTTTAAAAATTGGCGTTTTAAGTAGTTTAAAAAAGATTTTTCCTCCATCTAGTTAAATCTTATTTTTGGCCTTCTTTAAATTTTGTAGAAGAAAGCCTGTTTTTGGTACTTTCTATTTGGTTTTGCTATAGTCAATCAAATATTTTCTTTTGTATGTCTGAATTACTTATTTCTGGAATATGAGAAAAAATTTGGCTTTCTGTTTTTATATTGTATCCATAAACCTTGTTAAAGTCTTTTTTTCTTATCTATGTTTCAGTTGATTCTATTGAGTATTCTTTATTTACCTTTCTGATTTAGACCTTTTCAAATTTCTCTCAGCAGTATTTTATAATATGAAGCATATACATTTTGCATTTATTTTTAAAAAATTATTCCCAGGATTTTATTTCTTTTGGTGTTATTTTAAGTGGAGTCACTGCCTTGATTCCATTTTTGAATTATTTGTTGCTCTGTTAATTATCTGTTACTCTGCAACCTTGCTAAACTTATTAATTCTAGAACATTTTTGTGTGTGGATTGCTTAGATTTTCTTTTCTTTTCTTTTTTTTAGAGTCAGAGTCTCACTTTGTTGCCCAGGCTGGAGTGCAGTAGCGTGATCTCGGTTCACTGCAACCTCTGCCTCCCAGGTTCAAGCACTTCTCCTGCCTCAGCCTCCTGAGCAGTTGGGACTACAGCCATGTGCCACCATGTCCCGCTAATTTCTTTTGTATTTTCGTAGAGATGGGGTCTCACCGTGTTGCCTAGGCTGGTCTGGAACTCCTGAGCTCAGGCAATCCACCTGCTTCGGCCACCAAAAGTGCTAGGATTACAGGCGTGAGCTACCATGCCCAGCCTCTTAGATTTTTTGTATTATTGTCTATTATCACCCTGTTGTGCTATTATATACAATTTTTCTAATTCCTTAAAGTAGAAATTCACATTATTGTCTTAAGACATTTCTTCTTTTTCTAATATGGCTATTATTTAAAGCTATCAATTTTCCTCTAACCACTGTTTTAACAAATAGTATAATCTTTGATATGCGGGGTTTTTTTATTTGCTTTTCTTTGTTTCAAAATATTTTCTAATTTCCCCTGTGGTTTTTTTCTTTGACACACGGATTATCCATACATGTAATAATTAATTTAAAATATTTAGAGATTTCTCAAATTTTTTTACTTTTTAAGTCTAACTTAGTGTTTTTCAAGTCTTCTATACTCTTGCTGATTTTATATCTAGTTATTTTATCAATTATTCAGAGCAGCATATTAACCTTAGCAATAATTTTGTGTTGAATTATTTGTTTCTCCTTTCAGTTCTGCCTGTTTTTCTTCAGCACTTTGGGGATTCATTGTTAGATGTATTTTTCCAGTCCTTTTTTATTTTCAGTCTGGTTGTGTTGGTCTTCTTTACAGGATACTTCTTGCTCTTAATTATTACAGTTTTCTAAGACTCATTCCAAGACTCTCTTCTTTCACCCTATACTCCCCCCATAGGCAATCTATTTAATACCCAAGACTTCAATCACCATGTTTTTATAATTTCCAAACTTATATCTTCAGCACATTTCTTTCCTCTGATCTTGAGGATCAAATATTCATCCCACACAATATTTTCAAAGCTAAGTTAATGATCTGCCTTTCAAAACATGGTCTTCTTGTGCAGCTCCCTCCTTGGGTGAATGACATAGCCTTATTATGCAAGTTACAGTCCTATTGACCTAATTCCTTTAATGCCTCACAATTTTGCTTCCCTCCTCTTCATTCTCACCACCAGTCTCATTACTATCATCTATCACTGGTTTCCTAGAATAACCTACTGACTGATCTATCCAAATCTGCTCTTACCTGGCTCACCCAAAACTGCAGCCAAATCAGTCTTATTGAAACAAAAAACTCCTCAAGTCACTCCCTGTCCCTCTTAAAAATCTTCAGTGACTGACCATTGCCCTAAGATAAAAGTAAAACTCATTTACACAGCCTGCAAGGCCTGGCACAGTGTGACCACTACTATCTCTAGCATTCTCTCAAACTTGATACCCTTATACACTGTACTTGAGCCACATTTTCTTTCAGCCTTCCTGTTTACAATGCTAAATTTTGCAATTGATTATCTTTAATGGGCTCCCTTTTGGCCTTAGCTTCTCTTCCTTCTTCATTTGGGTAAGTCTTATTCTCTCCTCTACATATCAAATCTTTTGTCCTTTCCCTTGTAATACTTTGACTCACTGATGAGGTCAAATTTTGATTTCAAACACTTATATCACCATGTATATTTCTTTCACAGTATTCCTGCAGTTGGAGATTTATACTTCCTGGTGATGATTTAATCAATGTCTGTCTACACCATTGAACTGTTAGATCCAAGAAGATAGCAATTGGACCTAGCATAACTTAGCATAACACCAGATACATAAATAATATTCAATAAATATTTGTGGAATTTGCATGAGAGATTTGTATTTCTTAATGCCAACTAGATATAATCTCAAGTTGGAAATTTCTGACATTATAGAAAAATTAAATCATGTATATATATATTTAATAAATATTTCTCAGTTCTAGAGCATGTATAATCTGACATCTCTGTGTTGTTTTAAGTATTTCAAGGTACCAGGTATTTACAATCACAACCTAGAAATATTATTTAACTTAAATCAGTCTACCTCCACTCTGACAGCCACCTTCACTTATCCTTTTTAATAACATTTTCTTATACCCCTGTAATGTCTTTAAAGCCCACATATTTCTTAATTGCGTCTCACAACACCTCTATGTACTTAAGTGACTCTCTTGATTCTCAATGTTATTTTTATTCACTATACTGTTGTATTAATACATCCACCATAAGAGTTCAAGGAAGATAGTATGGGAAAATATAAAAAAATTGGAGATGGAGGAAAAAGATGTAGGTTTACGTCTGGATGGCACTTCATGGCTTTATGAGTGGGAGATACCAATTTTGAATATTAGGTCTTATAACTAAAGTGCAGACAATCTTCATAGCAGTTTTTTGGAAAAGATGAAATGTGACCGTATGTATGAAAGTTTATTGTTAATTATAATTTACTATGTAAATGCCAATTATTATTGTAGTCACATAGAGAAAGGGGAAGAAACACTTAGAATAAAATGATTTGCTCAAGGCCAGAAACTCACTTAATTTCCCAAGACCAATACTCAACAACTCTAATTGGCTTGAGGTGTGATGGGGTTCAGATCATGCCACCCCATAGTATAAAACCCTGGCATTGAGAAAACAGCAGAAGCAGGATGCTCACTCTCACTTTCCCCTTGCCCTTCTTCCCTGAAGCAAGCCACAAAACCTAGGAAGAATTTTCTGGCATTCTTCCGAAGTAGGTCGTAGTTTCCTCAGTTGAGAGTTACTATTCCTACACCTGGGAAAAATAATCCAAAGACCCAGAGATGCCAAGAAGAATCTGCACAAACAGACATTACTTAGTTGACCCCTTCCTCCAAATTTATCGCCATTACATAATACTCCTTTTTTGCAATCATACTTCCCCACAGCTATCCATTCTTTATCAAACCTAAGCAGAAAAATATACAAGTGTACCTGTTTGTTCATTTCTGAAGCCTCCCATCACATAAAACTTATATAAAATAAATTTGCATGCTTTTCTCTTAGTAATCTGCCTTTTGTTGTAGTTGCTTCAGTCATGAATCTAGCAACGGGTAAGGAAAAGAAATCTTTCCTCCCTGCAGGTGATTCTGATTTTTCAGCTGGAAAGAACATTTGTGTGTATATCATCTCCAGCATGAGCTGTTATATTTATCAAACAAACCCTAGATCATTATGTTTCCCCGTCCCAATGTTCTCTTTAAAATATATATTGAAAAGAAAAAATATAGTATTAAAATAAAGACTTAATACAAGGGGGCTCACCTATACCCATTGTTAGTGTGAAAAATGTGAGTAAAATACATTACTCCTTGTGGGTAGGCAAATAAGAACAGAAAGTGTTCATTATCAATAGCTCTTCAAAACATTTTTAGGCTGAAGGGAAGAGATATAAAAACATTTAGATAGAATCATTGTAAGATTTAATTTCAGACTATCTGATCCAGAAAGCAGTCAGTTTCTCAGTTTGGAAAGCTGTGAGATGCAGGAATTTAGAAACAGGCATATGCCAAAGATCAGACATTGGGTGAATTCAGGAAGTTTTGTTACATTGGTGGTTTGTACTAGCTAGAATTCTTGCACAGTTCTAATTCACAGTGGATCCAATAAGCCCAAGTTTCTATCCTTTAGTTATTAACCTAGTCCCTCAAATAATAGTTAGTAGAAGGGCTCACAAAATTCTCTCTTCGATCTACTTACCTGTGGAACAAAAATTATTATTGTAAAAAGGGTCATGTGAAAATCTCTGAAACTGTTCACCTGTCACAAGCTAAGATAGGAAGTTAGAAACAATACTTTACTCAAGAAGAAATAGCAGAGATTACCAACATCATCAAAGAATTGAAGAGGTGCTATCTCTCTAATGGCTAGGACACATGGTTCCAGGAATCAAGGAGTGAAAGTGACCATTGGCTTTGGTCACCATCATTTCAAGTGATCCACTAGCCAAAATATGCTATTTTCTTCTTTCTTAATCTTGCTAGCAGTCTATTTTGTTGTTCTTTTTTTTTCTTCTTTTTTTATTATTATTATACTTTAGGTTTTAGAGTACATGTGCACAATGTGCAGGTTTGTTATATATGTATCCATGTGCCATGTTGATTTCCTGCACCCATTAACTCGTCATTTAGCATTAGGTATATCTCCTAATGCTGTCCCTCTCCCCTCCCCCAACCCCACAACAGTCCCCGGAGTGTGATGTTCCCCTTCCTGTGTCCATGAGTTCTCATTGTTCAATTCCCACCTATGAGTGAGAACATGCGGTGTTTGGTTTTTTGTCCTTGCGATAGTTGACTGAGAATGACGTTTTCCAGTTTCATCCATGTCCCTACAAAGGACACGAACTCATCATTTTTTATGGCTGCATAGTATTCCATGGTGTATATGTGCCACATTTTCTTAATCCAGTCTATCGTTGTTGGACATTTGGGTTGGTTCCAACTCTTTGCTATTGTGAATAGTGCCGCAATAAACATACGTGTGCATGTGTCTTTATAGCAGCATGATTTATAGTCCTTTGGGTATATACCCAGTAATGGGATGGCTGGGTCAAATGGTATTTCTAGTTCCAGATCCCTGAGGAATCGCCACACTGACTTCCACAATGGTTGAACTAGTTTACAGTCCCACCAACAGTGTGAAAGTGTTCCTATTTCTCCACATCATCTCCAGCACCTGTTGTTTCCTGCTTTTTTAATGCTGGCCATTCTAATTGGTGTGAGATGGTATCTCACTGTGGTTTTGATTTGCATTTCTCTGATGGCCAGTGATGATGAGCATTTCTTCATGTGTTTTTTGGCTGCATAAATGTCTTCTTTTGAGAAGTGTCTGTTCATGTCCTTTGCCTACTTTTTGATGGGGTTGTTTGTTTTTTTCTTGTAAATTTGTTTGAGTTCATTGTAGATTCTGGATATTAGCCCTTTGTCAGATGAGTAGGTTGCAAAAATTTTCTCCCATTCTGTAGGTTGCCTGTTCACTCTGATGGTAGTTTCTTTTGCCGTGCAGAAGCTCTTTAGTTTAATTAGATCCCATTTGTCAATTTTGGCTTTTGTTGCCATTGCTTTTGGTGTTTTAGACATGAAGTCCTTGCCCACACCTATGTCCTGAATGGTATTGCCTAGGTTTTCTTGTAGGATTTTAATGGTCTTAGGTCTAACATTTAAGTCTTTAATCCATCTTGAATTAATTTTTGTATAAGGTGTAAGGAAAGGATCCAGTTTCAGCTTTCTACATATGGCTAGCCAGTTTTCCCAGCACCATTTATTAAATAGGGAATCCTTTCCCCATTTCTTGTTTTTGTCAGGTTTGTCAAAGATCAGATAGTTGTAGATATGCGGCATTATTTCTGAGGGCTCTGTTCTGTTCCATTGATCTATGTCTCTGTTGTGGTACCAGTTCCATGCTGTTTTGGTTACTGTAGCCTTGTAGTATAGTTTGAAGTCAGGTAGCGTGATGCCTACAGCTTTGTTCTTTTGGCTTAGGATTAACTTGGCGATGCGGGCTCTTTTTTGGTTCCATATGAACTTTAAAGTAGTTTTTTCCAATTCTGTGAAGAAAGTCATTGGTAGCTTGATGGGGATGGCATTGAATCTATAAATTACTTTGGGCAGTATGGCCATTTTCACGATATTGATTCTTCCAACCCATGAGCATGGAATGTTCTTCCATTTGTTTGTATCCTTTTATTTCATTGAGCAGTGGTTTGTAGTTCTCCTTGAAGAGGTCCTTCACATCCCTTGTAAGTTGGATTCCTAGGTATTTTATTCTCTTTGAAGCAATTGTGAATGGGAGTTCACTCATGATTTGGCTCTCTGTTTGTCTCTGATTGGTGTACAAGAATGCTTGTGATTTTTGTACATTGATTTTGTATCCTGAGACTTTGCTGAAGTTGCTAATCAGCTTAAGGAGATTTTGGGCTGAGACAATGGGGTTTTCTAGATATACAATCATGTCATCTGCAAACAGGGACAATTTGACTTCCTCTTTTCCTAATTGAATGCCCTTTATTTCCCAGCTCCTGGATTGATTTTTTGAGGGTTTTTTGTGTCTCTATCTCCTTCAGTTCCACTCTTAGTTATTTCTTGCCTTCTGCTAGCTTTTGAATTTTTTTTAATCTTGCTTCTCTAGTTCTTTTCATTGCGATGTTAGAGTGTCAATTTCAGATCTTTCCTGCTTTCTCTTGTGGGCATTTAGTGCTATAAATTTCCCTCTACACACTACTTTAAATGTGTCCCAGAGATTCTGGTATGTTGTGTCTTTGTTCTCATTGATTTCAAAGAACATCTTTATTTCTTCCTTCATTTTGTTATTCACCCAGTATTCATTCAGGAGCAGGTTGTTCAGTTTCCATGTAGTTGTGTGGTTTTGAGAGAGTTTCTTAATCCTGAGTTCTAATTTGATTGCACTGTGGTTTGAGACACAGTTTGTTGTGATTTCTCTTCTTTTACATTTGCTGAGGAGTGTTTTACTTCCAATTATGTGGTTAATTTTAGAATAAGTGTGATGTGGTGCTGAGAAGAATGTATATTCTGTTGATTTGGGGTGGAGAGTTCTGTAGATGTCTATTAGGTCTGCTTGGTCCAGAGCTGAGTTCAAGTCCAAAAAGTTCGAGTCCAACAACTTCAGGAAGTTGTTAACCTTGTGTCTCATTGATCTGTCTAATATTGACAGTGGGGTGTTAAAGTCTCCCATTATTATTGTATGGGAGTCTAAGTCTCTTTTTAGGTCTCTAAGGACTTGCTTTATGAATCTGGGTGCTCCTGTATTGGGTGCATATATATTTAGAATAGTTAGTTCTTCTTGGTGAATTGATTCCTTTACCATTATGTAATGGCCCTCTTTGTCTCTTTTGATCTTTGTTAGTTTAAGTCTGTTTTATCAGAGACTAGGATTGCAACCCCTGCTTTGTTTTGCTGTCCATTTTCTTGGTAGATCTTCCTCCATTTCTTTATTTTGAGCCTATGTGCATCTTTGCACATGAGTGGGTCTCCTGAATACAACAGCACATCGATGGGTCTTGACTCTTTATCCAGTTTGCCAGTCTGTGTCTTCTAATTGGGGAATTTGGCCCATTTACCTTTAAGGTTAATATTGTTATGTTTGAATTTGATCCTGTCATTATGATGTTAGCTGGTTATTTTGCCCATTAATTGATGCAGTTTCTTCATAGTGTTGATGGTCTTTACCATTTGGCATGTTTTTGCAGTGGCTGGTACTCGTTGTTCCTTTCCATGTTTAGTGCTTCCTTCAGGAGAAGGCAGGTCTGGTATGACAAAGTATCTCAGCATTTACTTGTCTGTTAAGGTATTTATTTCTCCTTCACTTATGGAACAGTTTCTTGAGGAGACCAGCCAGTCAAGTGGAAGATTAAGTACATCAGATTTTTTCAACTTTAATTTAACTTTACCTGAATTGAGACCTGGTAAGTGATTTAATCTTATCAGCATGAAAACCTCTGGCTATGTATTATCTTTTCTTGCCCACAGTACCTCTGCCAGAATGACTATCTGAGGGTTTTATATATCATTGTAGTAAGCAAAGGATATGAAACAATTGGTGTCTGACCATAGCATCTGCTCACTTTATCATGTAGACTAAACCCATAAGCAGACAGTCTGTTAATTCCCAGTTAATGTGTCATCTCAGGATTGGAGATTGTACTTTAGGGTACAGTGCATACAGTAAACCTATAACCATGGTGCTATGTCTCTAATGGCTAGGATACATGGTTCCAGGAATCAAGGAGTGAAAGTGGCATTGGCTTTGGTCACCATCATTTCAAGTGATCCACTTGCCAAAATATGCTATTTCCCAAATCTTAGGTCTGCTAGATTAGAGGCATGGTTCCCAATAACTAAATGTTTCTACTAGAGAGAAAGTAATGGCTTATCTGAACTTGAAGCTATGACTACAATGTGGTCACTTTGGTCTCTTAATATCCAAGAACTAGCAGGCAAATAAAATTACTCATGTTAGGGATAACCAAGGCTGATTACTATGATGAGCTGGAGCTGCTGCCACAAAATAAAATGGAGCAGGAATTACAATGGAGTCCAAGGGGTTTACTCAGGTGCTTATTTATCTTCTGTGCCTAGTGATCAATGGGAAATTGTTGCAAACAAATCCTGACAAAGGCAAAGCAATTAAGGACTCAGATCACTTGGGAACATAAAACTGGGTCACCCCACCAGACAATTACACAGACCAACTAAAGTGCTAACCAAAGGTGAGCAATTTTAGAATGATGATTAAGAGGGAAGTGGTGAATACTAGTTAGAGCCACGTGAACTGTTGCAGCCATTGGGAATATAGGTTATTTACCTAATCCATTTATCACCTAAAAGGGACCTCTATAATAGATGGAACTTAAATGAGGGAACAAGTGGATCAGGGTGGTACAAGGGGTGACATATAACAAAAATTTCTCCAGATGGCACTTCTTATTCCATCCACAGTTGCTTAACCAGTTTGGCATAGGTTCCAAGCAGCTTCATGCAGTTATAAATAGACAAGTCAGGCTAATACTGCTCATCTCTTGACTCACCCCATAGTTTCTTGTTTGAAATTGGGAAGTAGGTCACTTTTGAGAGTCACTTGATACCCACACATGCACAAATCAGAAATATAAAACAGCTACAGCCACAGGGTGAATAGTTTACCAATGGGGAATGGAAACCAATAGACAAAGGTTTTCTCCTCTCTCACCCTGACATATTATACACTTCTCAGATGATCTTTTGGGATCAAGCAACAAGTCAGTAACACATTTTGTACTGGTTCTTTCTCCTTTCATGCCTTGCTCCCCATTGCTCAATGCTCTTACTGGAATCACACTCCCATATAAAGTAGTTCCATAAAAGCCTTTGTTTCAGGCTCTGATTTCTAGGGAGCCCAAGTTAAGTGCACTGTAGTCTGCAGCCCAGATGCTAAATAACTCAGTGACTTACCTGGAGTCTCACAGATAGTGATGGTCTGAGCCATCATCTTAACCATATCTTCTGACTCAAAACCCTGTACTCTCTACACTGGATCACTTCTCAGTGAAGTTGGTAAATTCATTGCCTATTAATACAGGAAGAGCTTGGACACTGTCTGTCCTAGTGACCGTGACTTTTTGTTCATCATATCTCTTTTTTCTTTTTTTTTCTAGTAAAATCAGAGGCAGAAACATAAAAAGATAAAAGATTGTTCTACATAAACAATAATGTGGGAGGGGAATGCTGTCTACTCTAGGAAGCCCCTTATTCCCCAGTAAGCCTGAAGAAGCTCTACATAGACCTTCAGTATCACAGTGGTAGAGTTTGAATAAAGACGTTGCATTCCTGCCCTGACTTTTAAATATGAGACACTGAGGCCTGGAGAGATTAAGTTATTTAACCAATTTTGCAAGCTCATTAGTGGCAAATATTTAAGTTTTTACTAGATTATCCAAAGAATGGAGTAATTATGTTTCTGGTAAGTTTAAATACAGGTCTATGGAGGAGTCTGAAAATTTTTTTATAAAACCTCATGAGAGCCCTTCCAATACTGTATTTCTATAATTCTAAGTAATCATCACATCCAATGAATTAATTATGCCACATGATATTTTCCCAGTGTGATACAGATGGCTTCATCATATAATTTTAGGCTGTAGTTAGAAATGATTCACTGGCATTTTAAAGGCACTGTTGCAACTGTTCCCCAGAAGAAACTCGAAAAGGATGCTTAAAACTGCTGTGTATTGAAAACATATCACTTATCTAATGACAAGCCCCTTTGCAGCACCTGAAAGGGTCCACATGGAATGGAATTTTGGCAAGCTGTGTCAGTGACTTCAGAGACTGAGCTGTGATAGATATGCCTATGCTTCAGGGTCTAGGAGCATGTCTTATGCTAGCCTTGCTCCAGGGTCTAGGAGCATGACAGTGTGGCTCAGAGCTGAACAACAGAACCCACTGTTGAAAGGCCCTGGAAGCTCTGAATCAGAAGGACAGCTAGAGAGCATGAGGCACAATACAATCTCCCCTTAAAAACCTAATGCCTGAATCCCTTCCACAGCCTTCCTGACACATTGACACATAGGCCCTCTCTGAACTCACCTCCTAGCTGAATTAACTAGCTGAATGAACTGAATCTGCTGTGTCTCAATTAAGGTGAACCTCCCTTACTTGCTGAACATTACTTTTGGGTATAGCATTACCTTTGACATTTTATCCATTCAACAAATACTTACTGAAAACAACATATGCTGGTCTCAGACAGTGGGAATATAAAGATGACTATATGCATATATATATATATGTGTATATATATATATATATATACACATATATATATATCTTGCCTCATTCCTTACAGTATTTGAGCCTTATGGAACTAAATAACATAACTCTCTCCTTCAAAAAACTCTCAGTATGGAGTCGAGAACCAAATGTAAATGAATGGTTACTACAAATATTATGATACAGATATATAGAGGGAGAACCTATCCAGGTGGGTGATTTAGAAAGGCTTCCTGGAGATGAAATCCATGAGTTGAGTACAGGAGGATTTATAGGTATTATCTAGAAATGGGGAAACAGCCTTCCAGGCAGAGCAATATGTGTAAGATGGGGAATGCAGGATACAGTCAAGAAATGACAACCAAATCAGGAAGACTGGCTGCTAATGATTTGAATGTGTCCCCCAAAGTTCATGTGTCAGAAACTTGCCAGTATTGCTAGTATTAAGTATTACAGTGTACAATATTACAAAGTAAGGCCTTTAAGAAGTAATTAGATCATATGGGCTCCACCCTCATGAACGGATTAGTGCTATTATTGTAGTTGTATTAGTCCGTTCTCCCACTGCTACAAAGAAATAAGTGAGACTGGGTAATTTATAAAGAAAAGAGGTTTAATTTCCTCACAGTTCCACAGGTTGCACAAAAAGCATGATTCTGGCCATCTGCTCAGCTTCTGGGGAGGCCTCAGGAAACATAATATCATGGTGGAAGGCAAAGAGTGAGAGAATCACTTCACATGGCCAGAGCAGGAGGAAGGGAGGGATGGGGGATATCCACACTTTTAAACAACCAGATCTCGAGAACTCTAACACAAGAACAGCACTAGGGGGTTGGTGTTAAACCATAAGAAACCACCCCCATGATCCAATTACCACCCACTAGGCCCCACTTCCAACACTGGGGATTACAACTGAACATGAGATTTGGGCAGAGGCACAGATCCAACCCATATCAGTAGGAGGGGATTCATTATCGTGGGAGTAGATTCCTAATAAAAAGGATGAAATCATCCCATTTATCTCTCTGTCTCATGTGCTTCCTTCCATATTCCATCTTCCATCTTCCACCATGAGAGGACCCTCAACAGATGCCAGTGCCATGTTCTTGGACTTTCCTGCCTCCAGAACTGTGAGGAATACATTTCTTTTCTTTATAAATTACCTAGTCTGTGGTATTCTGTTATAGCATTAGAAAATGGACTAAGACACTGATGTAAAGTGCCCATTAGGGAGGTATGGTTGATAAATCTGGGCAGAAAGAAAAGGCCAAGTCATAGAATGTTTTACAAGAAGTTTAAACTTTATAATCTATGGAGGGTAACAGAAGCAGTTTAAGCAGGGTAGTGAGATTTTGAGATTAATCACTGAACAGTTAGGCAGATTAATTATTTTAGCATTTTTGTAAACTGGATCATTGTCTTCTGGTATACCAAAACAAGTTCTGCTGGTTAGTAGAATAAGTGGCACCTTTCCCTACTATACCACTAAAGAGAATTCTGTGAGAACTATTGATCCCCATTAAGTCTTCATCTACATCAGAGTAAATTTCCTATTATTTCAGACAGGAAGGAAATGTGAGTTAACAAGCAATTATCGTAGCAGCACTTTTCACAGATGGTTATATTCTTTCCAACTTCACTGAATCTGTTTCTTACCTAGTATCTCTGTCTGTCTTCCATACACTCTGGCTGCATGTTTCTCAACCCAATAGTCTGTCCCTTTTCCTTTGTGCATTTATCTGATCTTTTCTTTCTCTCTCTCTCTCATTCATACTCCCTAGTAGAGGTTTTAGAACCAAGCCCAGTTCTAAGGCTGGCTTTACAACTCTTAACTTCTTGAAAAAAATGAGTTGGTTGGTCTAGATCACCGTTCCAAAACATGGATCTCCACACTTAATAGTACTATTCTAAAATATATTTTAAAACTGTTTCTTGAGAAAATGGAGAAAAAAGACAATACACTGAGGGAATTGTTGCACTGTTTTTTTTTTCATTGTATTAGGTTTGCATTTGGATCTTAAGAAAAATGAATTAATAATTCTTGGTTCGTGATACATTTCTATCACTGTCTATGAATAACCATTATTTCTTTATTTGTTAGTTTGAAACAACAGACTGTGATCAACACAGGTATATCGCCTACCTAATACAAAAGTTAGAACATTGACTGTAATTTAAATCTATGTATGCAGTTCCTATTCATCTCATTATCATACTTCTATCACTTGAGGTATCTCTTATTTTAAATTTTGTGTTATTCTCAACTTTTAAAAAATTATACACACATACACATATACACACGCAGATATTTCTGTATGTTCCTAAAAAGTATATTCTTAAGTTTTAACTTGATACAGAACATATTTTGTTCGAGGTAATCTTTTAGACATTTTTACCACTCAGTCTGTTATTAAGATTTGTATTTTTTCATGCAGCTGTCATTCACTTTCGTAACTGCTATGTATTATTTCAATATTTAAACATACCAAGTACAAGCATTTATTTATCCCCTTTCCTGTAGATGGCCATTTGGACGGTTTCCTGGTTACTTCTGACATGAACGGGGCTGCTGTGGACGCTTTTGTACATGTATTCTGGTGTACATTGACAAAAGTCATTCTCAAATAAAAATCTAGAGATAGGATTGCTGGATGGTAGAGTATGCAAGTTTTCCATGTAGATAAATAAATTTAATTTAAAGGATTCCCTTTTATTCTTAGATTATGGGGGAGTAATAAATCTCCTTTTTAATTAAATAATACTCATTATAAATGGTGGTTACTGATTTTTTTAAATACCCAATTTTTGGTAAAATTAAAATATTCAAAACTTTTAAGGAAATTTTACACTCTATGAAATTCTAAAGTCTGGGGACTCAAGGCTACAGCATATATGAGAAAGGCTAAATTTCATCCACACATGTGAAGGAGTTATAGTAATAGTGCTTATCTCAGTGGGCTGTCATGAGGGTTAACGAGATAATCATAAACACTAACATATAGTAATTGTTCCATAAACCACAGCCCCTGGCTGCCTTGGTTTCAGTTAACAATTTCTAAATGTCTGGGTTTGTGCAGCCAGCTTTGTTGTGCTCACTGCGGTAGTTACACTTTCTAAAGTGGGATAACCCTGACCAGATGCCAGTGCCATGCTCTCGGAGCCTGAGAGCAGCTTTCAAGGTGGTATTCACTCCTACTATTTATCTGTTCTAGCAAACATCTGCAGTGCTCAGGAATAAAGTTAAGTCTTGCTTGCAGTGATGCCCTTTCTTTGTAGATAATTGTTTATTTCTTTTGACAATATGGAGGAAGCAAGGAATCCTGGAATTCAGTTACCTCTGACTCTATGTCTTTGGTCTGCCTCACAGTTTCCTTTCCTTACATTACAAACACACTGCTAGTCATATGGTTAACAGCCAGATCTGAGGGATACACTACATCAAAAGGGAAAGGAGAATAAACTACCAGTCTGTTATAAGAAAAACAACCTTTTCTCCAGTTTCAAGACCAAGAGCCATCTCCCCCAGGGATCTTCGTGGTGGTTTTTGCTGGCTGGGCACTGGTATCTGATGGACACTGAGGTGAGTTTAGCTTCATATAAGAAATAAGTTTGGATAATAGAGATCATAAACCATCAGACTTCATTCCCACTCACAGATCAAATCCATCAATCACAGGTCTAGTTGTTATTTAAATAATTCAACAAAATACTATTTCATAAACCTCAGCAGTTCTTGCTATTTGTCTGTATACAAAGGGAGGATTTTCGCAGCTTAAAAAGGACAGTAAGTCCTTGAATAATGTCTTTTTATTCAACCTAGATTTGTTATAACCTTGAAGAGGAAAAAATCCAATTCCCAGCCAGGGCCACTGTCTGTGTGGAGTTTGCACATTCTCCTCATGTCTGTGTGGGTTTTCTTCAGGTTCTCCAGCTTTCTCTCACATCTCAAAAATGTGCACGTTAGGTGAATTGGTGTGTCCAAATGGTCCCCATTTGAGTGAGGATGGGTGTGTGTGAGTACACTCTGCAATGGACTAAGGTGTCCTGTCCAGTTCCACCTTCTGCCTTGTGCTGCTGGGATAGACTCTGGATACCAGAGGCAATATACTGGAATAAGCATGTTGAAAAATGAGTAAGTAAATACAAATGATTGCCAAATAAAAATTCTCAAAGTATAAGACTGTCATACAAATGCACAACAATAAACAACGTGGTACAGAAGCCCTCAGGGAGCCCACAGTATTTCTAATTGCATGTGTTTCAACTGCATGGTGATAGGAGATGCTTCTGATAATTTTTGCTTTGCAAACATTTATTCCTTGATTTAATCCACCACCACTATAACTGCCATCACTCACTGATTCACCAAAAAATAGGTAAATAATTATTCTACTTGTTTTTATTAATCTTTTTAAAATGTATGTATAGGACACATTTGTTACAATGTTTCATATTAGAAGTGTTTTGTTTCTTTATTTAGAAGTTTGATGATGTTTTTGTGACTAAAAGCATGCCATAGGAACTTAACTCTTGTTTACATCAATTAACCTATTGGTTTTGTTACATACTGTTTTGTTTAAAATGACAGTTTCCAAGAACCTATTGATGATGTTAAGTGAGGATTTACTGTATTTGGTTTTTTGCCAAAGAGACTCAAGTCTGCGATACTAGAGTCTTTGTGCCAGGGAAAGGTACAGACACAGTTGGTAGAAATGTCTCAAAGACAAACCTGCTTACTTTAAAAAATAATCTATTATTTGCACTTACTATGTGCCTAGCACTGTGCTGGTTACTGAGGATACAAACATGAATCAGCTGAGTAAGGCATTCTTTCTTCTCATGAAGTTCTGGCTCGTGGGGAGAGTAAGAAACTTAATGAACAATACTGTGGTACAATACCCGTGGTAACCTCTACAAAAACACCATGGGTAGGTCCTGGGATTACACAGCACATCTCCTCTGGATTGCACAGAGGAGAGAAGCTAACTCATTGAGGATGGTTAGAGACCAATAATATGGATAAAATGCTGTTTAGGTGGGGTCTTGGAGCACGATTGGGATATTTCTAGGTGAAGAAGGAATTCCTGAAAGAGGAAGAAACAACTGGAACAAAAGCATGCAACTGATAAAATGTAGAGCATATTCCAAGATCAAGGCCTTCTTCACAGGTCCCAGGACTCTGTGCCATTTTTTTGCTCATTTGCTCCTGCTATGCCCCACAAGAGTGCATATTGACAATATCAGATGATGCACAGGAAGTACACAGTGTATGGCACATAGACACTGGTCAGTAAATGTCATTTCCATTATGATGAGGCTGCTGATGCATGTCCTTGGTGATGATGATGATGACAGCTTATTGAACACTTTCTAGGTGGTAAGTATTATAAGAGGGTTAGGTGGGTCATCTCATTTGATCTTCACCATAAACCTATGAAGCTGAAATTCTTGTAATTATTATTATACCCATTTACAAATTAAGAAATTGAATCACAAAGAGATTAAAGAACTACTCCAAGATTACATTTTTTTAAATGATTGAAGACCAAGATTTGGTCCTGGGTGTATCTGGTTCAAAATTTGACCTTAACCTCTACTACTATGATATTAACAATAACAAGCACCATTTATTGAGCTTAAAGTAAGTAGTATTTAGACAAAAACATGATGAATTACTATTATATCCATTTTATTGACAGGAAAATTGAGCTTCAGGGAAATTAAATGACTCATCCAAAGGTACATAGTGGTGTAGTTGGAAACTAACCCATGTCTGCAGATTCCAAAGCCAAAATGCTTTTCCCTTTGCTCCAGAGACAGCCTCCCCTGCTGAATCCATGGTAGGTTGACCAGGGTCAAAGAACAACTCTCAGAATCCTGCAATATGCTTCATGCTTGAATATTTGAAACATTCTGATTAATGTACCCAGTTTCTGCCTGTATTCCAAACCAATATTTGGAAATCATATCTCATGCTGTGGCATCACTAGACCCAGATGTCCCTCCTGCTACTCTGTAAGGGCATCTGGAAACTGGCTGTATTTAGGACAAGCATCTCAGACCAAGACTTTGGGACTCTAAATAATGTTCTTGTCAGTGCCATTTGTTTCTCCTCCTTTCCATCATGCATTTCACTTCTCTAGGGCAATCATTAAATAACATTCACTCACTTTCTTAAGAGCCCATCTCCTGCTGCTGACTAAATCCCAAATATTGAGCATCAGATTCAGGATGAAAAAGCTCAGCCCTGCAAGCAGTCTTCTGAAGGCTGGGCTGTCAAGTGTTTCAATTTAATTGGGAAGGAAAGAGAAGACTATACAGGATTGAGGACTTCCATTTTTTATTTCTCAGAGAAATTGGGGATCTTTTCAAGTCTGTAATAGAGTATGACTCAAGTCTATGAGGAAATGAGTTTAAGCCACTAGGTACTTAAATCAGAGAGCCCCCAGATTCTACTTTGTAAGCATAAATAATGTCAGAATTAATGTCTACTTCCTTCAGCTCTGCTCTATGAGGATAATATTGACCCTATGGCCTCATTTTAGTGCAACCTAATGTCTTATAATTATTCTGCCCTTCATTGTGATGTGCATTTATGTTCACCTACACACATTCAAAGGTAAGGCTGGGGTTAAACATGTGTCTCATTATCTTGTGAGCAACATAAGGGGAAGGACAATGTTTTCTAACCTTTGATCATGACATAGCCACAAAATTGAGCCTCAGAAACGTTCAAGGAATATTTACTAAATTAATATAACCAAGATGTAAAGTAATTCTCTTTCCCACAGAAAAAAAAGACACATGTCAAAATAGATGTTTTAAAATTGAATTAGGCTTGTGATATAGAAAATTATTACAAATCTAACACTTCCTGATGTTACTGCCTCAATATTTACTAAACATTCCCTAAACATTGATTGAGCACTGCTATGAGTCAAACATGTTGCAGACTGACTAAGACAGAGTATCTGCCCTTACTTAAGGGTTGGCAGTTATTTAAGGGAGATAGCCCCTTAACACATCAATCTTATAAAGCAAGGTAGATACTGCAATTAGAGGTGTGTGACTCTCAGTTGGAGAGTTGGAAAGTACTTCAAAGAGACTGGAGAGTGGAAGAAGAGGGAGAACACTCCAGGCAAAAGAAGTAGAGGTAAAGAGATGCAACATGTTCTAAAAATGGAAAATATCAAGTATGTCCTAGGCAGAGATCATGGAGGAAGTAGAGGAGGCTGGGGCCAGGTTCTAAAGATTTTGAATATCATTAAAAGAGTGGCTTCTTGCAGTCAGTGATTATCAACTTTTTTTTTTTTTAAACTGCAATCTTCACATTTGCATCTTCCTCCCATAGGCACACCCAAGATAATGCAAATCCCTAAAGACTTGGCATTTCAGCCCCTTCCTTTACATTCAAGAAAGCACGGTGTGAGGGCCAGGTATGGCGGCTCACACCTGTAATCCCAGCACTTTCAGAGGCCGAGGTGGGCAGATCACTTGAGGTCAGGAGTTCAAGACCAGTCTGGCTAACATGGTGAAACCCCATCTCTACTAAAAATACAAAAATTAGCCAGGTGTAGTGGTGCACGCCTGTAGTCCCAGCTACTTGGGAGGCTGAGACAGGAGAGTCCCTTGAACCTGGGAGGCAGAGGTTGCAATGAGCTGAGATTGTGCCACTGCAATCCAGCCTAGGAGACAGAGCAAGACTGTCTCAGAGAAAAAAAAAAAAAAAAAAGCATAGTGTAATGACACTGGGTGAGTGAGCGTGGTCTCATTTTAGACATATTCTTGAATCAGCCATAGTAAGAAAAAATAAGTATTCTCAAGCTTCCATACTTCAGTGTTTTTTTCATAATGATCTGTGACAACTCTTACAGGCTCCACTCCCCAGATTGTTATGTCTCAATATCATGATTGAACTCTTCTGGGGAATTTATCATTGTGATAACCCTTACAGTCTCCCCTCCCCAAACTGTTATATCTCAACATATGATTGAACTGTGATTCTGGGGAGTTTATAGTATCTCTAGCAGTGGAGTCATACAGTCAGTTATATATTTTAGGACCTTGGTAAAAACCAGCAATTACCATCTCATTCCCAAGTCACAGAATTTCTGGAACATTGGAAATGTAAGATCATTCATACTATGGATTCTTGTTCCATTTCTAAGCACTTGGAAGCTTTCTTTCAGAACTTCCTATTTGGAGGAGGTTTGGATTTTGCAGATCTCTCATTGGCCAGATTGTCTTTGGAGAGATGTTTGCTACAGAATACATCCTGTTTTGTTGTTGTTATTTCCAATTGATCTCCCCACCTTGGTAACAAGTCACCAGTTTAGCAATTAGAAACTGCTGTGCTCACTTGTTTTTGGCTGAAGTTCCACACTGAGAAAATTGTGTTTTACTTGGCTTGAGTTCTATTCCTGAGTGATGCTCAAGTTAAGAAGCAAGTGTGCCTAGTATTATTTAATGCCTTCAGTGAATAAAATGCTGCAAATGAGATAGCCCATGTAAAGTGAGTTCAGTGAATGCAGAAACATTAATTTTTATTTTTTCTTCCTCACTTTCAAAGGCGCCATGACTTAAACTTTTATAATCTCTATCCTGCATGTTTGCAGTAGCCTCCTAACTGGTTTCTCTGACCTAACTCAAATGGTTTTCCAGTCAACTTTTTTAGTGCTGCAGAAGTGATTCCACAACAAACAGAATCCTGTCACTCCCTTTCATAACACGTGTATTAGTCTGTTTTCACACTTCTGATAAAGACATATCAGAGACTGGGCAATTTACAAAAGAAAGAAGTTTAAATGGACTTACAGTTCCACATGGCGGAGGAAGCCTCACAATCATGGCAGAAGGCAAAAAAGAACAAGTCACATCTTATGTGGATGGCAGCAGGAAAAGAAAGGAGCGCTTGTGCAGAGAAACTCTCCTTTTTATAATCATCAGATCTCGTGAGACTTACTCACTATCGCCAGAACAGCATGGGAAAGACCTGCCCCTGTGATTCAATTACCTCCCACTGGGTCCCTTTTACAACACGTGGAAATTCCAGATGAGATTTGGGTGGGAGCACAGCCAAACCACATCAATGCCTTTCATGGACAATCGTGTTTTTGAGAGATTAAAATTTGAAATTCATGAATCAGACCCAAGAAGACTTTCAAGTCTCATCACCTGTTACACTCATCCACACACTCTAATTTTCTACTAACCTGAACTATTATTTAGTGTTTCTTCATCAAATTGAACTCCATCTCTCTCTGCCATGCATTGGCATAGGTTATTCTCTGAAATATGTTGCTACCTGAAATGTTCTTTTTCCCCTACTCACATTACTATGGAACTTAAATTGAGGCTTTAAGATGCAATTCGATTATTTCTTTCCCTTTGAAACCTTCTCAAGAATTTCTTGGAAAGATTCATTGTTCATTCATTCATTCAATCAATACCTATTAAGTATTTCTATATGTCAAGTATTGTTCTCACTGCCAGGAATACAGATGAAATAGACAAAGTTCCTACCCTCATTTATTTTACATTCTAGTGTAGGTCAATATAACAAAAAAAAATATATAATATATAATTCAAAGTAGTGAAGAGTGTATTACAAATAATAAATCAGGATATATAAAACTATTTTTGGTTGGGAAGTGAACTTTTGATATCTTTTTCAACTACAAACAGCATATTCTACTTTGGGAAATGACTTGTTTCACATGTCTTCATTGTAGCTCGTTGAGGGGATAAATGCTATTTACCTTTGTCATCTTTAATCTCTTCTTCAAAACACTCAATAATTCTGTCCTGAATGAATGAATGAATATGCACATATCTGAATAGCTGAATAAATGAATTTTTCTATGCAGTTTTATTTTCAATCCATTTCAAAGGAAGTCTGTTGCACAATAATAAGTGAAATACTCTCAAGGTAACAAACTAACACCTTAATAATACTGGGACTCTGGCCAAAAACTAAGTCACCTTCAGCACATGGATTAGAATCATAAACTCCTCCTTAGAACCAGGCATCTGAGTCATTTAATGCTCAGGTATCTTGAAAGAGAGAAACTCCCTTAGCCAATTTTTCTGTGTTCTATAATCTCACAAATGAAGATGTCTCTCCAATTCCTAAAATAAACAACAAAAACAACAACAAAACTATACTAGCTTTATAAATTACTTTTCAAACTGGGATTTGACAATAAAACAATTTTCTGGGTAATGGGCTAAAATTTGGAAATCTTTATATTGTAAAGAGACATTTAAAATGGCATAATTATGTGGCCAAAGCATATATAAAAGTCATTCTTATAGCAGATGGGTAATGCTTGGTTGTAGGTTGCCCATTAACTCACGCTGAAAGATGACTGATCAGATCTTTTACTCATCTATTTCTCAGTTTCTGCATCTGCAGAATGAGCTTCTGTAAGTCTGCGGTGTATCTGAGAGTGCCCATATTATTCTGCTCTCTTTCTATCTCTACATAAACCAAATGAAACTTCCAATCCTCACCAGTGGCTTGTTCCAAAACAAGAAATCAGAATAAGGGTACAACATAAAACAAAGTGTCCATAGGGATTGTTAATTCTTTATTTGTGTCTTGTTTGGTTTTTAACTGACAAAGCACAGGACATGGCCCTTTTTTTTGGTGGGGCGGGGGAAGGGGTGTGGTTTAGTTGCAGGCAACAGACATCCAGTAATCAACTTTGGTTAATTTATGGCAAAAAGTAATTTATTGGAAAACTGTGGGTTCACTCACAGAATTAAGGAAAAAAATTGAATAACAAGGCTCAGAAAGGATCAGACCTAGGAAACTCTGGGATTTAGACAGCAGAAACTAATGAAGAATCTCCTCAGGGCTTTGCTCAGAGATGAATAAATTATATCAATGACCAGATACTATGACATGCTGCTCAGAATACAGAATCTAAAGACAGAGCACTTGATTGGTCTAGCTTGGGTCACTCTTGTTTCAGGAAAACTGGGGTAGGAATGATGCACTTTACAGAATTGCCATGAATGTATCTAATGGGAAAAATGCAATTTTCCAATGGAAAGAAACAGATGATTTTAGTAGAAAAAATAAGAATAGATGTTCAACAAGCAGAATGCTTGCCTCAAGCAAAATCTCCAGAGATCAAAAAGAAGAGGCTTGACAAAATAGAGCAAAGATTTTTGTGTTAAATGCCTGGGGTTCAAAAAAGATTTTGGCATTAAATGGCTTGGCCCCCTACTTAGTAGCTATTGCATGGAGATTATTTTTATTGACTCAGAGAGTTGCTCTTAGAATAAATGAAATAATCTATACAAATTCATGTCTAGCTCAAAGTGAGTACTTAATAAATTGAAGCTATTATTCATATTATCACCAAAGAATAAATGTGTTCAAGGTATTTGGGGACAAGAATGCAAACATATAATGACATGTTACTGTAAGGCTTTGAATGTCCCTGAGAAGACACAGCTGAGAGACAATCAGAATGCAGCCCCAGGATCTGTGCATGTTTCCAGATATCTGATTGCAAAAGTCACTATCTGAAATTAATCTTAGAAGTGCCTACTGCTGTGCCCTCATTGCAGATCTAGCCTCTTCTTTTTATTATCTTTGGCTTAAAGATACAATGTTTAAATAATAGAACATGAGGAGAAAATTGTGATGTTTGATTAAACTATGAGCTATATGTCATCCATTCTCACTGTATTCATTTGATATTTGCCAAATCAATCTATCATAACCAATAATATTTTTATATATGCAAAGTATACTAAGGTTTGCGATGGGCTGGAGCAGTCTGTACTGGTGCAGGCAATCAGTATATTGCCTGCACACAATTTTAAAAATAATAAAACCAACTAAAGATGATCTGCTTTTTATTATCACTAGATACTGGCAATGCTAAACAATGTCAGTGATAAAATAGTCTTTGTGAAAATAAGTAATTTGAAATTTAAGCTGTTGAAATTTTAAGATATTTTCAGCCTTAAGGCAATGTGATTATGGAACCTGAGTCATGCAATTGGGCAGCTATAACCTGGCAGCTATAATCTTTGTTCTCTGATTATAGATTAGCCTTTTCCTTACCTACATTGCTTTGTAAAATGTTGTAAGGGTGCCAGTGAGGACCCCCTTCTCTCTTAACTGTTTGTTGATCTTCATTATAAATTAACTTCCCTCTTTCTTCTCTCACACAAGACTTCATGATTATCATGCCTAAGATAAAATATTAAGTACAATCCTTTAAACTGTGTAGGAAAAGAAAAGAAGCTATACAGATACAGAAAAGAAAACAAACTATAAGTAACTAAATTGTTTTAACTCATAAACCAACCTTGTATAGAAAATGTTATAATCCCACAAAATTTCACTGTTTTCTGCCTATATAAGCAACACCCTAACTTTTAACTTCAAAGCACTGATGCTGTTCCTTTGGAATCTGTGTTACCCAAACAACTATTCTCAGCTTTGAGTTTGATTAAACTCTTTTAAACTGGATTCTGGCCTTTTTGATTATTTTAGGTTGACATACTACTCAAACAGTAGAAAGCTCCCTCTCCTTTTCTCCTTACTTATTCATCTTATAAGTGTGTCTTTCTCAACTTTTCTGTTTGATTATTAACGTTTAGAGGACCATTTCCATATCTTGTTTAAATTTGCAGCTTTCATGGAGACTGGCATTAACCTTATGATTAAGTGAGAGGAGTGGGTCTAGGGTCTTCCCATAGTAATTTGCCTGTTTCCAGTTACTCTCCTTAATTAAGATTTCTAATTCATAACTTAGAGTCAATTAAATTTAACATGGGGTTCCTCATCTGAAAAACGGCATAATAATACTTACTTGTGAAACTGAAAACTGTGATGCAAATTAGCAATAAAATAGATAAAATCCCAGGCACAATGCATTCCACCTAGGCTTTCAAAAATGCTACTTATTTTTATATCATTAGAGTCATTATTAAGTCAACAGATATACAATAAAAGTCTACCATATATCAAGAGATAAAAATGAATGAGACATAACTCTTCCCCTACAGCACCTCACCAACAAACATATACACTATGAGGAGGTCTAATGTCCTGGGAAAAGAGCCAGTAAAAAATACAGGGCAGGACACGAAGTGGCAACCTTCAATTCCACAGGGAAGGAGGCCATTCAGAAAAGGTTTCTAAGAAAAGGTAACAGATGAAATACAGGGGTATATGCTATGTAGAGACATCACTGGATGGAAGAATCATGTCAATTACTGAGAAGCCAGAAAATTAATATCATAGGAGAATGCTTCCATAAAGAAAAAAGCAAGACACAAAACAGTAAATAGAATTTTAATATGACAGAACATACACATAAATACTGGAAGGAATTCTTCAAATTGTTAAAACTAGTCATCTCTAGGTGCTAGAAATACAGATTTTTTCTTTTTCTCTATATGTGCCAAAAGGCATGACTATAAAATCAGAAACAAAATGCTCCTGGGAACCTAGCAAAACCTCCTCTTTATAAAAATTAGCTGGGTGTGGTGGCACACACCTTTAGCTACTTCACAGGCTGAGGTGGGATGATCACCTAAGCCTAGGGAGGTCAAGGCTGCAGTGAGCTGTGATGAGGCCACTGCACTCCAGCCTGGGTGACAGAGCAAGGCCCTGTCTCAACAAAAAAAAAAAAAAAAAAAAAAAAAAGGAAAGAAATGCTGTTTTTTAAAAGGAAGGTGGACAAATAGCATTGAAAATCTAATCAGAGAGGGCAGTCCCAAGATGGCCGAATAGGAACAGCTCCAGTCTACAGCTCCCAGCATGATCAATGCAGAAGATGGCTGATTTCTGCATTTCCAACTGAGGTACCAGGTTCATCTCACTGGGGCTTGTCAGACAGTGGGGGCAGGACAGTGGGTGCAGCCCACCAGCATGAGCTGAAGCAGGGAGAGGCATCACCTCACCCGAGAAGCACAAGGGGTCAGGGAATTCCCTTTCCTAGCCAAGGGAAGCGGTGATGGATGGCACCTGGAAAATTGGGTCACTCCCACCCTAATAGTGAGCTTTTCCAAGGGTCTTAGCAAACACCACAACAGGAGATTATCTCCCACACCTTGCTCAGAAGATCCCACACCCATGGAGCCTCACTTACTGCTAGCACAGCAGTCTGAGATCCATCTGCAAGATGGCAGCAAGGCTGGGGGAGGGGCACCCACCATTGTTGAGACTTGAGTAGGTAAACAAAGTGGCCAGGAAGCTCGAACTGGGTGGAGCCCACCACAGCTCAAGGAGACCTGCCTGCCTCTGTAGACGCCACCTCTGGGGCCAGGGCACAGTCAAACAAAAGGCAGCAGAAACCTCTGCAGACTTAAATGTCCCTGTCTGACAGCTTTGAAGTGAGTAGTGATTCTCCCAGCATGGAGTTTGAGATCTGAGAATGGAGAGACTGCCCCCACAAGTGGGTCCCTGACCCCTGAGTAGCCTAACTGGGAGACACCCTCCAGTAGGGGAAGACAGACACCTCACACGGCCAGGTACCCCTCTGAGACAAAGCTTCCAGAGGAACGATCAGACAGCAGCATTTGCTATTCAGCAATATTCACTGTTCTGCAGCCTCCACTGCTGATACCCAGGCAAACAGGGTCTGGAGTGGACCTCCAGCACACTCCAACAGACCTGCAGCTGAGGGTCCTGATTGTTAGCAGGAAAACTAAGAAACAGAAAGCACATACACAACAAAACCCCATCTGTACGTCACCATCATCAAAGACCAAAGGTAGATAAAACCACAAAGATGGGGAAAAATCAGAGCAGAAAAACTGGAAACTCTAAAAATCAGCACCTCTGCCCCTCCAAAGGAACGCAGCTCCTCAACAGCAATGGAACAAAGCTGGATGGAGAATGACTTTGATGAGTTGAGAGAAGAAGTCTTCAGATGATCAAACTTCTCCGAGCTAAAGGAGGAAGTTTGAACCCATCTCAAAGACACTAAAAATCTTGAAAAAACATTAGATGAATGGCTAACCAGAATAACCAATGTAAAGCAGTCCTTATGTAACGTGATGGAGATGAAAACCATGGTATGAGAACTATGTGATGAATGCACAAGCTTCAGTAGCTGATTCGATCAACTGGAAGAAAGAGTATCAGTGATTGAAGATCAAATGAATGAAATGAAGCGAGAAGAGATGTTTAGAGAAAAAGGATAAAAAGAAATGAACAAAGCCTCCAACAAATATGGGACTATGTGAAAAGACCAAATCTACATCTGATTGGTGTACCTGGAAGTGATGGGGAAAATGGAACCAAGTTGGAAAACACTCGCAGGATATTATCCAGGAGAATTTCCCCAATATAGCAAGGCAGGCCAACATTCAAATTCAGGAAATACAGAGAACGCCACAAAGATACTACTCAAGAAGAGCAACTCCAAGACACATAATTGTCAGATTCACCAAAGTTGAAATGAAGGAAAAAAAAAAGGGCAGCCACAGAGAAAGGTCGTGTTACCCACAAAGGGAAGCCCATCAGACTAACAGCTGATCTCTTGGCAGAAACTCTACAAGCCAGAAGAGAGTGGGGGCCAATATTCAACATTCTTAAAGAAAAGAATTTTCAACCCAGAATTGCATATCCAGCCAAACTAAGCTTCACAACTGAAGGAGAAACAAAATACTTTACAGACAAGCAAATGCTGAGAGATTTTGTCACCACCAGGCCTGCCCCACAAGAGCACCTGAAGGAAGCACTAAACATGGAAAGGAACAACTGGTACCAGCCACTGCAAAAACATGCCAAATAGTAAAGACCATCAAGGCTAGGAATAAACTGCATCAGCTAACAAGCAAAATAACCAGCTAACATCATAATGACAGGATCAAATTCACACATAACAATGTTAAACTTAAACGTAAATGGGCTAAATGCTCCAGTTAAAAGACACAGACTGGCAAATTGGATAAAGAGTCAAGACCCATCAGTGTGCTGTATTCAGCAGACCCATCTCACATGCAGAGACACATATAAGCTCAAAATAACGGGATGGAGGAAGATCTACCAAGCAAATGGAAAACAAAAAGAGGCAGGGGTTATAATCCTAGTCTCTGATAAAGCAGACTTTAAACCAACAAAGATCAAAAGAGACAAAGAAGGCCATTACATAATGGTAAAGGGATCAACTCAAGAAGAAGAGCTAACTATCCTAAATATATATGAACCCAATACAGGGAGACCCAGATTCATAAAGCAAGTACTTAGAGACCTACAAAGAGACTTAGACTCCCACACAATAATAATGGGACTTTAACACCCCACAGTCAACATTAGACAGATCAACGAGACAGAAAGTTAACAAGGATATCCAGGAATTGAATTCAGCTCTGCACCAAGTGGACCTAATAGACATCTACAGAACTCTCTACCCCAAATCAACAGAATATACATTCTTCTCAGCACCACATCACACATGACCACATAGTTGGAAGTAAAGCTCTCCTCAGCAAATGCAAAAGAAAAGAAATTATAAGAAACTGTGTCTCAGACCACAGTGCAATCAAACTAGAACTCAGGATTAAGAAACTCACTCAAAACCGCTCAATTACATGGAAACTGAACAACCTGCTCCTGAATGACTACTGGGTACATAACGAAATGAAGGCAGAAATAAAGCTGTTCTTTGAAACCAACAAGAACAAAGACACAACATACCAGAATCTCGGGGACACATTCAAAGCAGTGTGTAGAGGGAAATTTATAGCACTAAATGCCCACAAGAGAAAGCAGGAAAGATCTAAAATTGACGCCCTAACATCACAACTAAAAGAACTAGAGAAGCAAGAGCAAACACATTCAACAGCTAGCAGAAGGCAATAAATAACTAAGATCAGAGCAGAACTGAAGGAGATGCAGACTTAAAAAACCCCTTCAAAAAATCAATGAATCCAGGAGCTGGTTTTTTGAAAAGATCAACAAAATTGATAGACTGCTAGCAAGACTAATAAAGAAGAAAAGAGAGAAGAATCAAATAGACGCAATACAAAATGATAAAGGGAATATCACCACCAATCCCACAGAAATGCAACCTACCATCAGAGAATACTATAAACACCTCTATGCAAATAAACTGGAAAATGTAGAAGAAATGGATAAATTCCTGGACACATGCACTCTCCCAAGACTAAGCCAGGAAGAAGTTGAATCTTTGAATAGACCAATAACAGGCTCTGAAATTGAGGCAATAATGAATAGCCTACAAAGCAAAAAAAGTCCAAGACCAGATGGATTCACAACTGAATTCTACCAGAGGTACAAGGAGGAGATGGTACTATTCATTCTGAAACTATTGCAATGAACAGAAAAACAGGGAATCCTTCCTAACTCATTTTATGAGGCCACCATCACCCTGATACCAAAGCCTGACAGACACATAACAAAAAAAAAGAGAATTTTAGATCAATATCCCTGATGAACAGTGATGCAAAATCCTCAATAAAATACTGGCAAACCGAATCCAGCAGCATATCAAAAAGCTTATCCACCATGATCAAGTGGGCTTCATCCCTGGGATGCAAGGCTGGTTCAATATATGCAAATCAATAAACGTAATCCAGCATATAAACAGAACCAAAGACAAAAAACACATGATTATCTCAATAGATGCAGAAAAGGCCTCTGACAAAATTCAACAGCCCTTCATGCTAAAAACTCTCAATAAATTAGGTATTGATGGGACGTGTCTCAAAATAATAAGAGGTATTTATGACAAACCCACAGCCAATATCATACTGAATGGGCAAAAACTGGAAACATTCCCTTTGAAAACTGGCACAAGACAAGGATGCCCTCTCTCACCACTCCTATTCAACATAGTGTTGGAAGTTCTGGCCAGGGCAATCAGGCAGGAGAAAGAAATAAAGGGTATTCAATTAGGAAAGAGGAAGTCAAATTGTCCCTGTTTGCAGATGACATGATTCTATATTTAGAAAACCCCATCTTCTCAGCCCAAAATCTTCTTAAGCTGATAAGCAACTTCAGCAAAGTCTCAGGATACAAAATCAATGTGCAAAACTCACAAGCATTCTTATACACCAATAACAGACAGCCAAATCATGAGTGAACCCCCATTCACAATTGCTTCAAAAAGAATAAAATACCTAGGAATCCAACTTGCGAGGGATGTGAAATACCTCTTCAAGGGAACTACAAACCACTGCTCAATGAAATAAAAGAGGATACAAACAAATGGAAGAACATTCCATGCTCATGGGTAGGAAGAATCAATATTGTGAAAATGGCCATACTGCCCAAGGTAATTTATAGACTCAATGCCATCCCCATCAAGCTACCAATGACTTTCTTCACAGAATTGGAAAAAACTAAAGTTCATATGGAACCAAAAAAGAGCCCCCATTGCCAAGTCAATCCTAAGCTTAAAGAGCAAAGCTGGAGGCATCATGCTACCTGACTTCAAAGTGTACTACAAGGCTACAGTAAACAAAACAGCATGGTACTGGTACCAAAACAGAGATATAGACCAATGGAACAGAACAGAGCCCTCAGAAATAATACCACACATCTGCAACCATCTGCTCTTTGAAAAACCTGACAAAAACAAGAAATGGGGAAAGGATTCCCTATTTAATAAATGGTGCTAGGAAAACTGGCTAGCCATATGTAGGAAGCTGAAACTGGATCCCTTCCTTACACCTTATATAAAAATTAATTCAAGATGGATTAAAGACTTACATGTTAGACCTAAAACCATAAAAACCCTAGAAGAAAACCTAGGCAATACCATTCAGGACATAGGCATGGGCAAGGACTTCATGTCTAAAACACCAAAAGCAATGGCAACAAAAGCCAAAATTGACAAATGGGATCTAATTAAACTAAAGAGCTTCTGCACAGCAAAAGAAACAACCATCAGAGTGAACAGGCAACCTACAGAATGGAAGAAAATTTTTGCAATCTACTCATCTGACAAAGGGCTAATATCCAGAATCTACAATGAACTCAAACAAATTTACAAGAAAAAAACAAACAACCCCATCAAAAAGTGGGCAAAGGATATGAACAGACACTTCTCAAAAGAAGACATTTATGCAGCCAAAACATATATGAAAAAATGCTCATCATCACTGGCCATCAGAGAAATGCAAATCAAAACCACAGTGAGATACCATCCCACACCAGTTAGAATGGCGATCATTAAAATGTCAGGAAACAACAGGTGCTGGAGAGGGTGTGGAAAAAAAGGAACGATTTTACACTGTTGGTGGGACTGTAAACTAGTTCAACCATTGTGGAAAACAGTGTGGCAATTCCTCAGGGATCCAGAACTAGAAATACCATTTGACCGAGCCATCACATTAGTGGGTATATACCCAAAGGATTATAAATCATGCTATAAAGACACATGCAGATGTATGTTTATTGTGGCACTATTCACAATAGCAAAGACTTGGAACCAACCCAAATGTCCATCAATGATAGACTGGATTAAGAAAATGTGGCACATAAACACCATGGAATACTATGCAGCCATAAAAAAGGATGAGTTCATGTCCTTTTTAGGGACATGGATGAAGCTGGAAACCATTCTCAGCAAACTATTGCCAGGACAAAAATCCAAACACCACATGTTCTCACTCATAGGTGGGAGTTGATCAATGAGAACACTTGGACACAGGAAGGGGAACATAACACACTGGGGCCTGCCATGGGGTGGGTGGAGGAGGGAGGGATAGCATTAGGAGATACACCTAATGTAAATGACAAGTTAATGGGTGCAGCACACCAACATGGTGCATGTATACATATGTAACAAACCTGCACGTTGTACACATGTACCCTAGAACTTAAAGTATAATAAAAGATATATATTTAAAAAAAAGAAAATCTAATCAGAGAAAGAGCATTATTTTCCAAGTTCAAAATTCTGTTCCCTGGGCTGCAGAAAACTAAAGGCTACATTTGTTAGAAATAAGACTTTACTTATGGGGCCCCAGAGCAAGTGACAGCTTCCGCCAATAAAGTTTGAAAAGCCTTGTACTCTTTGGACCTCTGTCTTGCATGAGATGTGACTCGTGTGATTTGATTTTGGAAAAAAATGGCACTGAAAGTAATTCTTCAAAGGAAACTGCAGGGAGTTGTGTCTAGCTTGCTAGAACGTTAGAATCTGCTTTAAATACTCAATGCCATTCTTTCATTTTTGGCCATTAGATAAACAATGAGCCATTGATGTTGAAATAGACCTTTTCACACCTTTGATCCTTCACTGAATGCATCTCTACTTTTCTCCTAGTGAAGCCTATTCACTTCCCCAAAGTTTTTCATCTATTAATTGCTCCAGAAAGACTAGATTGGCTCAGCAATTCTCCCCACTCACTTGGTTTCTCCCTAGCATTGTGTAAGTACTTTCATCAAAGCTCTTATCCCACTTCCCAGGAATTTTTTATTTGTATTTATCCTTGAGTCTACTGCTGTTACTGTAAGGCAGGACCTAGCATTATTCTTTCTTAAATATCCTGTACTTCACAGACTGCAGACTGCCTGCAACATGACAAATGATGAATAAATGGTTGATCATCGTATATCGAACCCAAGTAACTTTAAAGTTTATCCTATGCTGTTGTGCACCATCCCTTTGCAAATGCCTGTCCTTTGGCTATAACTCTGAGGATTCCTCCTCAGTCCCTTTCATTTGTTCCCTTCTGCCTACTTAAGTGTTGGTCTCCAGAGTTCTGTCCATACCCTTCTTCTCTTCTTGCTAAATACTTTCCCTGAATGAGCTCATCTCCTTCATTTGCCTCCACACAGAGGATACTGAAAGCACATTCCTTTTTCCCAGTCCAAACCTCACTGCTGAAATTCAGACCCACCCTGCATGTCCTAGCCATCTTTATCCAGATACCCTACAGTCACTCACTTTCAACATAGCCAATATGGACTCCCTTTTTCCCTGTGTATGTCTCCCACCCCCCAAACAAGTTTTTCTCTGAGTTCCCTAGCTCAGTAAGCCTCATTCTTCCAACTTATGTTACCTCCTTCTCCGTATTACATCTGTGACCCATTTCTCCCTAATCTGTATTTACAGCACCTCTTCTATTTCCTGCATCTCCATGCCTGTTCTTTCTAACCTCAAGTGCTTATTGGCTCTTATGTGGGCTATGACAATAGCCTAATAGCTGATCTATTAAATATGATCTCCAAACTGTTACTAAATGGATCTTCCTAAAGCACAGTTGTCATCATGTGACTCTCCCGTTTTATTTCCTTCATTATTTACAGAAAGCCTCTTTTGGTGGCAGTTTGTCTTCTTAGTAAAGCAGACTCTGAGATGGAATTAAGCATATAGGGTGTTTATTAAGGAGTGCCTTTGGAGTCAACCCCAATTGAAGGAAGAATGAAGCAGGAGTGAGCAGAGGAAGGTGAAGCTATGATATGTGGGCCCGTATCAGCCTCAGCTTATTTCCTTTCTCTAATGTTCTAACCTCCAGTCATATTGATCTATGTGCAGTTCCTCATCAGCTCAGCTCAAGCTTTTCTGCCTTCTCCTTTAGGTCATATTGACTATGCCCTCTTCTATCATCACATCCAAATTGTAACATTTTATTATACTTAATGATTGACATGCCTATTTCTAGTAAATGTTAAGCTTCTTGAAATCAGGCACTCAGTTTATTCACCATTTATCCTAAGCATACAAATACACATAATGTATCTGGAACATATGTGCACTTGTATATACATATATACTATGAGGAGGTCTAAAGTCCTGTGGAAAGAGCCAGTAAAAAATATCCACTCAAAAATGAAATGAAAAAGGTGGGTAAGTGACTAGATAGATAGAAGCACTATAACCATGCCTTCCCCTAGCATGTACACTGGGGCCTCTGTGACATACTGGATGATTAAGCAGTTCTAGTGTAGCATTTCACAGAACAAGGGCTTTCTTTTCTGGGAGAGAAACCAGGAAGAGACAGTAGGCTTAAATACAGGATGTCCAAACACAAAGCTAAGAATAAACAGGAAAATGCAGTAGGCAGATGAGGATTCAGACTCCAGATAGTTAAGGCAATAGGACTCAAGAACTCTGACCAGGAGAACAAAACAAAAAGGCCAGAATCCAAAGGCACGTTTTGAAGCAGGAGCTTTAACCAATGAGTCACGGAACGTTAGGAAAATTGTTAGAGGTATTCATGAAATCTTCATTTTTTTAGAGGAGAAATATTAAGGTTCTAGACAATAAGAGTTCAAAACTCAGATGTCCATCCATCCATCTATCCATCCATTTATCCATCCATCATCTACCCATCCATCTATCCATCCATGCATTAGATATTCATTTGCAGTTCATGAGAACCTACTATGTTTAGATATTCTGCTAGTCACTGGGGATAAAAATATGAATGAGACATGTTATTTTCTATAAAGTAGCCTTAATATAAGATTGGTCTGTGCATTGAAGACATCAAAGGTGAAGCTCTCAAACTGGCCTTGTGGGGAAAATTGTCAAGTGTTCTGGTGAAAGATAATGGGTGTGAGCCACAAGGATGAAGTCTAATATGAAATAAAAGGTTTTGAGAACCAGAATCTCCCAACTTTTTCTCCACCAAGGTTCAGAAAAGATAATGTGTGCAGAGTAGAGAAGATAGGTGTGTCTGGACTGAAGGAGGAAGAGAAAAGAAATCAATTTCTGCTAGTCGATCTCCATGTTTAGCTTCCACTTCAATTTCCTTTCATGCCAGGAGTTACCAGGAGCCGTAAGATACACATGCTGAAATCATTCTAGGTTTTCTTAGTCAAATTTATTTAGCCAGTGTCCATTTATCTGCCTTTCTCTAAGAGGAGGGAAGGAAGGAAGGAAGGAAGGAAGGAAGGGAGGGAGGGAGGGAGGGAGGGAGGGAGGGAGGGAGGGAGGGAGGGAAGGAAGGAAGGAAATATATTATCTTAGAAACAACTAATGAAAGCTAGCACCTCCTTTTCTGAACCCTTATCTTGAACATGGCTTCAAGAGAGCTTTAGTAGCTCAGTGATTACACAAGCCTTTCAGGGATCAAGCATGAAGCCAATACCTCAAGAAATTGTTCCTATGAGTTACTTTAATGAATCAGGTCAGACTGACACAACATCTCCCAGATATAACCTTAAGGAATAAATGGAGAAGAGGTGTTGGCAATGCATGTGAACTAATAAAAATTTACCCCATAAAGAAAGAATAATTTTCTAAGCAGCGTCCTGATTCATGACTCTTAAATTTATATCAGCAGTTATCCTAACAATGAAGCTCTCTCACAGAAAAAAATGAGCAGGATATAAAAGAACATTTTTTAAAATCTTAAAAATTAAAAACTTGAGGAATATAAAATATGCTAAATTGTTTCATCTTTGCTAATCAGATATAAGTTGAAAATTTAAATAATAAAATGTGCCCAAATTAAATCCAAACTGTACTCAACTAGTTTCCCCATATCAGTATATACCCAAGAATACCAGGCAGTTTTCAGCATTTGTTTGTTAACATTTTATTCTCATTTTGAAACAGAAAAACTAATGAAGGATCTACTTAAATAGCAACTCCTAGTAATTTCCCTTGGGTTAGTTGGTAGTTAGTACAATTTCATTTCTAGGACTAGGCCCTACATTTATCATTATCCCTATTCCCTCACCTTGAACATGACATCACTCTTCTTTCATCTGGGCATTGTCTCTTCTCACAAAAGTTTGCACTAAGTTTTTATATATATATATATATATATATATATATATATATATATATATATATCTCCATGTTATAGAAATATAATATATATTATATATTAAATATATATTATATAACATGTAACAACTCTAATGGCAGGATCTGAGTCTTTATGTTTATAATCTGTTTACCCCTCTCACTTGTGACCAGGCATTACTGCATCACTGGGCCCACTTGTGAATGCTCAGTTAATTACAGTGAAAAGTACGTCACTACGGTCATTATCTGAAATAAACAGTTTCACCAATATTCACTGTATTTGACTTGGTTAGGCAGAGGCAGTGGGTTCAAGGAGACCATGAAAAGAGTTTAACAAGAATAGAAATAAAATGTCTTTCTAATTCTTTCTCAAATATAAAATTAAACTAATCAAGAGTCTTTACTTCTTCACCAAAGTCTAGTTAGTCTCAACAATAAAACAAACAAGGTAAATCAGTTTTCTAGTTCAAATAATCTCCAAAGAAAGTTTAAGGGAAAGAAAATGAGTAACATAAATGGAAATGACTGGACATTCACCAGAGATTCCACAACCACTGAAATTTTCTAGTATCATATCATTATCCCAGAAAAGATGCTTTCTTAAGTCTAACCTAAACTTATTTGGGTAGTAAAAATGTATTCCTTTTGGACCTTATACCAGATGTCATTGAGAATAAACTTCACCTGGTCATATGTACTACTCTTCCCTTGTTTGTGATATATGGATTTTATTCTTTATCTTTTCTATTTATAGCCATGACTCTACTAATGAAAAGAATGTGTTCTAATACACACATCATTATTAAAAATCTTTTTGAGAGAAGCAGAACAGTTAAACTCATGTGTAAGTAAAATATTACCTGCCCCTCTCCAGACCTTTCAGCCTTCTCAAGTGGCCCTTCAATCTCTCAGGGTGGCCTCCAATGTTGGATTACAACGCAGGCCCTCTCCAACTACCAGATCAAGACATACCTTCTTCCTAACACCTAAACTTCTTCCAAAATTTGCTGAATTCTAGCGGCAGGATTTTAGCTAAAATATTGCATATATCCCAGGATTCATCTGCATAGCCCTTTTGATGCTATATGTCTTTACACTTACACTTCTGGATGAGACAATATAAAGAAAACCTACTTTCTTCATCACAGATACAAATCTGCCCAGTTGCATCGATGTTGACTAGGCCAATTTTCAGCCTCCTCAGATCTTAATTTCACTGTCACTGGAGCTAAGAGGTACAGTTATGGAACAGCAGAGCTGAAAACTTATTCTGGGTGACAGACAATCTGAGATGGGCTGCTATGGTCAAAAAGGAGCTTTGTGACAGAAGGAACTCCTTTGCATCTGCACAAATAAGATGTTGCCCTTGACTCATACAGAAAGCATAAATGGCACATGTCATGTGTGATTGCCACTTTCTATGAAAATCCATCTACCTTGTGAAGTAGGTGATGTAATGGTTATCCACCATGTTTTACAGATGGGAAAATGGAGGTTATTTCCTGCAAGAAAGAAAGAAGGAAAAGGCTAGCAGGGTGGCTCATGCTTGTAATCCCAATGATTTGGGAGGCCAAGGCAGGAGGATAACATGAGCCCAGAAGGTCAAGAGCAGCCTGCCAGCCTATGCAACATATCAAGATCCCGTCTCACAAAAAAAGAACAACAACAACAACTTAAGGAGATGGAGAAATTAGGGCAAAAGTAGAGAACAATACACAAACTGCCATCTTTGTTGAAAGAGTAAGCTGTGGCTTCCAAGAAGATATTCTATATACTTTAATTATCTTTGAGATGAGGATCTTAGGCTTCTTGAGGTTAATGGAGCAATGCTATAATCTAAAGGCAAACCTATTCTAAAGACAATCTTACAGGTAACTGGGACAAAGCCCTGTGTGGCCCCTGGAGGGTGTATCCATTTGTGAGTATGCCAGTATCCTCCCCACCCACTGCTGCAGAGACCAATGATTGACAAGATCTGAATACTTTCATTTTTTTTGTTGTCCAGGGTAGCTTTAACAAAGGTATGTTGTTCTCAAAAGATCTGTTAATGGCAGCATGCTAGGAACTCCATTTCTTTAATCTTTCTTAAATTACTAAATTTTTTGTCTTTATTATATTTTTTAGTAACAATACTCTAAGCCATTGAAAGCAAGAATAGCTTCTTCTTATGATGGCTGAAGCCAGATGGGCTCCATAATTATTCTTTTAAATACATTTTAGGTTGTGCTCTTACCTTTAATTCACTTATCACAATGTCTCTACCCAAATCTTAAGGCTATAAAACAAATACTTTGTAAATTCTTTCCAGAAAGAATTTCAAGCAGAAATGATGTCAGGGCACGAAGAAAATTAGTTCTTTAGAATGGGTAAAAAGGAAAGGAATGAAAGGGTGGTGAAGATAAAACTTTGCTTTCAGAGTAGAAAACCACAAAAGCAGCCAGAAATTGAATATTTTTAAAATGTGACAAATGGCTTTATGCTTTTCATATTAGCTATTAACTGCTGAGAGTCATTAGGCATAGTATGCAAAAGGCAATAATTGAATGTTCGAATATTCTGCAGTGCCACAATGGAATTCCTATTTCTAGCATCCACTGTAATTATGAATCATCCTCAATATATGGGACTTATAGAAGAAATGTTGCCCTCAAATCAAGCTTGCATTATTCAAGCTATTTTTACCCTTATTTTAACCAATGGAGGTAGACACTGCAATTTACTGAGCATAGAAAAGGTATTGCTTTAGCCACTGTTTGGTATTTTGAAGTACAGGAAGTCTTCTCAAAGTGGTTCAAGGAAATGGGAAAGATGAAAGACTCCAAGTTCCCCAAAGCTCACATTTTCCTAGCCCTCACCAGGCTTTACAGCCATTTTTTCATTATAGCACATGTTGTCTCCAGATCCTTCATCCTCTGCTGCAGGATGTTCTCTCAAGCTGTCTTCCTTCCTCTGCCAGGTCTTCCATTGGACCTTAGAGCTGTCAATCTCTTTAGCAGTTCCAGAACATACCCTAAACCAGACAAGTCCTTTCTACCTGCATTTAAGTTCAACCTACCCACTTCCATCATCTAAACAATTCCTACAACTCACTTCTTTCAAAAAAAGCCACCTTCCAATGAGTAGCCCAACAGAACTAGTTGTCAAGTCCTGAGTTTTAGCTCAAAAACATCAGTTATACATCTGCAATAGATGGAGTTTAAGTCAAAAAGTTCTTAGGTTTCAGTCAACAAGAAACTTAGAATAGACCTGGGTAAATGGGTTGCGATTGCCAAAAAAACTCTTAGTCTTAGTTTGCATTAACAGAAGAAACAATAGTCATTTTATATGTGGCATCAATCACGTGTCAATTAGCACATAATACCTGGAAGGTGTGTTCACATCTGAAGTGTTGGATAAATAGAGTGTACACAAAGTGGGGGATGAGAAAAATACTTAGTGACTTGGAAAACACATTACAAAAAATAAAAGCAGCTAGGGATTTTCAAGACCATTGGCCATTTTCCCACCCAGTTTGTTCTTCTTTCTGATGTCTCATTTCCTCATCTGACAGTATCATTGTAACATATACTAAGTCCCATTATCTACCATGCCTTGTGATGGGCACTGGAGAAATAAGGGTTATTAGGGCCTGGTCTCTGACCCTAGCCCCTGAGGCTTCCAATCACTCATCCTCAGAATCCAAATACTGTGGATTTAAATAGTAAAAGCTATGTCAAAAATACCTCATGACATTTTGTTTGTGATGGGTGGCACTTAAGCACACTTTAGCTAATAACATTATTAGAATGAATATCATTGTATAGTGGAAAGAACATGAATTTTCCAACCAGATATAACTGAGTTAAAATTCTATTCTTAGCATTACTACCTGTGACATTTCTTTAAAGTGGAGTTGCATTGCATGATTATTAGAACCACTCAAATAACACTGGTAACGGACATAGCATTAGACCCATCCAATAAGTGATGGAATGGGGATTCAAACCCACACAGCCTGACTTCAGAATCCAGGTGAAGTAGAAAAAAACTCCATTGTTAGATTACAACCAGATTGATGTTGCAGCTTTGGTCAATGGTCTCTGCATGCCCAATTTATACACATGGAAATAAGCTGCATTATTTTTCAGCAATGTCTAAGAATATTTACCCAGCTCATTCTGTATATCGTTGCCATGTGGAAATAGGGCTCTTTGCACCCTAAGAATAATGGACTGGACTGGCAGAGATTATCACGATGAAAACATTCTGCCTTACTGAGGGTCCATTCGGGTGCTCTCATTTATTCTTTCCAATCCACTTGTTCAGTGCACATGAAAATGGCTATGCTTCTCCCCAGGGCAACTTCTCAAACAAAGACTGTTGCTCTTTCTGTCACCTGAGCTTCATGGATAATTGGAAAGCCTCCGTAGGAGCTGGCACTTCTACAGCAGCTGTTGATTTGCCCTCACCCACAGTGGGAGGAAATGCCATAATTTGTAAAGAAACAAATCTTCACTAAAGTCCGATCAGATGGATATAGATTGTTGCAACCAACCATGCAATGACAAACATGCTCAGAAACATTCCTTCAGACATGTGGGTCCAAACAATCTCTGAAAATAGAGCTAGGTCCCAGACAGGAAGGCTTAATGCAGCTAAAATGATTGCAACACAGCATCACAGGAGGAAGATAAAATGGAATTTCCAAAGGTTTTCATAAAAATGGCATTGAGCTGTTGGAGAAATTACAATAGCTACCATTTGAGGACTTGTTCAATGCCAAGAGTTAAGCTAGGCAATCTACCTCATTTTTTTCATCTATCCATTTATTCATGCATTCATTTGGAAAAAAAAATGATGCAGCACCTACAGTGTGCCAGGTGCTGTAGTAGGGACTTGGAATAAAACAATGATGTATATGGTTTCTAACAACACAGAAGCCATAATCTAGTGGAAGAGACAAATTTAAAACATATCTGTCAAAAGCAATTTTTCAAATTAAGCGTATAATGTACAAAAAAGAGAGTTACTTGGGGTACTGCTATAATTTTCTCTGGAGAAGATACTTGAACTAAGATGTAAAGTACAAGTGGAGGTTACCAGGAGAAAGCAAGATGAACAGAAGGAATTGCACATGGGAAGGACATTTAAACAACCCTGAAAGGCAAGTGTTGTTGTGCCATTTTACAGCTAAGAACACTTAGGCTCAGAGAGGGTGAGTAACTTGCTTAAGATCACACATGAGCAAATACTGAATCTCCAGATTTGAATTCAAATCATCTTTTTTCCTAAGGAGTTATCTTTCTTATAGAATATATAAAAGGAGCTCTATCCATCCATCATCAGTATATTACCTTTTAAAAAAAGAGATACTTTTCTGTCTCAGGGATTTTTTTCTTCAATTTATGGATGATAATAGAAGAAAATACCTTGCTTTCAAACATGAGATTTGTATTGCTCAGTACACATAACCAAGAGGGACTTGGTTTTATTTGTATCACTAGGAGAATTTTTCTCCTGTCTTTTTCAGAATTCCTTCTGGAAAACCCTCTCAACAGTAGTAGTTTAATGCTAACACAATTTAAATAAAATAAAGCAGATATTCTAGTTGGCAAATGAGTGAGTTCCTGGTATCACAGTGATTGATATACCAATGGAGAGAGTTGTGAACACCTGGGGGCCTCATGGAATCATTTTTCTATTATGTTTTGAGACATCTTATTCTAGGAACTTCTCTCTGTGCCAGTTTTTTATGGGTTTGCATGGTGATAAGAATAGTGATAATAACAAAAATCCCAAGGGTAGATAATCATTTAGTAGGAGCCTATGCAGCAGGCACTTGAGCATTTTATTTATGTTTAAGACATACATCTGCTGCACTTTAACATCTCTGAAATCCAGATGTGTCTCATAATCGATGACAATTTACAATTTTTTGTATTTTTTTCTTAACTGAAAATAAAATAATCCATGCTATTTATAATCAATGATTTCTTAGAATCAACAAAATATGCAACATAAATTTTGTTTAATCTTCACGCAAATCTGTGAGGAAATTCTAATATAATTTTTTATCTGACAAATAAAAATTGTATGTGTTTTACAACCTGTTGTTCTTAAATATGTATACATTGTGGAAAGGCTAAGTTGAGCAAATTAATTTATGCATTCCCTCACATAGTAATCATTTATTTGTGTTAGAAACACAATGTACTCCCTCAGAAATTTTCAAGAATACTATACACTTAGGCCGGACATGGTGGCCACACCTAAATCCCAGCACTTTGGGAGGCCAAGGTGGGCAGATCACTTGATGTCAGGAGTTCAAGACCAGCCTGGCCAACAGGGTAAAACCTCGTCTCTACGACAAATACAAAAATTAGCCAAGTGTGGTGGAACATGCCTGTAATTCCAGCTACTCAGGAGGCTGAGGCATGAGGCATGAGAATCACTTGAACCCAGGAGGCAGAGGTTGCAGTGAGCCAAGATCATGCCACCGCACTCCAGCCTGGGCAACAGACTGAGACCCTGTCTCAAAAAAAAAAAAAAGAATGCAATACATTGTTATTGTTATTAACTATAGTCACTACATTGTATAATATAGATCTTGAATTAATTCCAATCCAGTATCTTTATTTTACACATAATGAAACAGTCTTAAAATGTGAGGTAACATGTCTCAAGTTACAGGGCTATTAAATGGAGAATTAAAATTCTGACTCAGGTTTTTGTTCTCTCCAGTCTTTGAGACAAAATTGTGTTCCAGAGATTTGCTTTGAGATGACTTAGATAGCCAAATGGTCATAACTGGATTAATGTTATCATTTTCTGTTGCCATGTCACTGCATGTACAAATTTATTGTGTGTTTGATTTCTCATTTGTGCAGCATGGGGGATGTTTTGGATTGCATACTAAAAAGATACTTGGAGTTAGGTTTTAAAATAAAGGATGAATAAAACTTCACTTAAGTTCATATAACACAGCAATTCAGAATAGAGGCTTTGAGTCGCACAGCTCAGATTTAAATTTTGTTTCTTCAACTTGCTAACCTTACAATCTTGGGCAAATCATGTACCTTTTCTGAGTCCCAGTTCATTATCTGTTATACGGTACATGAAATGTATTTAAACAAACATTTACAGTGTCCCTTCAAATAGGCTGGAAATCTGTAGCCAGAGAGTAAGCAGATGCACAAGTCACTAATTCCCTTAGAATACTGCAGACAGCATGCATGGTATGAGCTACAGCTAAACGCACCATGGAGTTAGGCACTGGGAGAAGGTCCCTTCTCCACAGGGTGCTGAGGAAATGGAGCACCTGTTCCATGGCAGCATTCTTCCCATGAGTTCTAGTCTGCCCTAGGTTATGCCTCCATGTTAGTCCAAGCTCCTGACAGCAACTCCTCTAGCAAGCAAATGGCCCAGTGCAGCAAGCATTTCTTGCTGCAAGCTATAACTTGTTGATAGAAGGTTCAAAAGTTGCATGAAAATTTTAAATATCAATGCTGAAGTTAAGGCTTGTTTTGAGAATTAGAAAATATAAGTGTTCAGCAGTTCCTGAAGGATGGTATGATTTTGGTTAAAGTTAGTGATATGACTGAATGATGATAGCAGTGATGATGATGACGATGGTGATTATAATGTTCACTATCATGATTACTGGAATGACTACCGCATCTTAAATTCCATTTAAACATATTGTACATTTACTCTATGTTAGGCACTGTGCTAGAGTTAGGCACTTTAATAGACTAAACAGATTTCACAAAAACCTTGAAAAGGCTATTGCTATCTCCTCTTTGCAGATGAAAAATGTTGGGTGTCAGAGGCGACACCGTGGTCTTCTAATTCCAAGCATTCCATTACACTATAAACTCTTCTCAAGAGTCCTTCTTATTAAAAAATTGAGATAGGCTAATTTTTTCTGAATAAGATTTTATATTTCAAAATGTTATATATATTTTAATGTTTATTTACTATCTTAAGAAAGGAATTTATTGAAAAACATGAAAATAAGTGAGTAGTCAGAGACAAAATTTTATTTTTCTTCTTTCAAAACCCAACAAATCCATTAGAATAGCTTCTATGGAAAATTCTGCCAACAGCATATGTTGGTGAGGATTTAGAGCAACTGAAACTCTCATAAATTGCTAGTAGGGAAACTAGCAATTTCTTGTGAATATTTATCAATCCTGTGACCCAGTAATTCCACTTCTAGGCATTTATCCAAAAGAAGTAAAAATAAATGTCCAGAAAAAAAATGTATGTGTGAATATTCATCATCACTTTATTCGTAGCAGTCCAAACACAAACAATTCAAACGTTCATAAATAGAAGAATGGACTAAACAAGATGGGATAAACTTTTATAGTGGAAATCCTAAAACTCATTCTTCTGAGTGAGAGAAGTAAAACAGTATATGCTCTGGTTTCATTCCCATAAAGCTCTAGAATAGGCACACCTGTTCTATGGTGATGGCATTCAAAACAGTGGTTGCCTCAGTGTAGGGGATTAACTGAGAAGGGACATAAAGAAATGTTCTGGGGTGATGGAAATGCTCGCTGTTTAAATACAGTGTGGGTTGGATGGGTATTGTCAAATCTCATTAATTGTAACAGTTACAATCTGTACATTATACTGTATATAAATTACACCAATCGATAAAAAAGAAAACAGAGGAGGAGCTGTAATTAAGTTTTTTGGTCAGACTAGCATTTCGCTTTATCTCTTTAGATTGATGATTAGTTTTATGAATAGCCATAAAAACCAATTCTAACATTATTTTTATTGCTAAAGTTCCAGCCCCAGCTGCTTTTACCTCTATGGCAGATACTGGTAATAATTATTCTCCAATATCCAATCATTCCTCTGTTTCTGTAACTCCCAAGTTTAGCTGGGCAAATGGACCACCAGCTGAAGACCACACTCCCCAGCCTTTCTTGAAGTTAGATGTGGATATATGATTAAGTTCTGTCTAACTGACAGTAAGTAATGTGTGCAACTTCTAGATTATATCCTTAACAGGCAAGGAGAGTGCTTTGTTCTCCCCTTTTCTCTTCTCTGCGACCAAGATGTACTCCTAGCAGATGTGATGTTCAGCCAACTTCAAACGTGGATTTGACAATGATGGAGCCTTAAGATAAAGAGAGCTTGGGTTCTTACCCTGTCAAGCCAACAACACAGGCACAGACCACCTACCAAAACTTCTAAAGGAGAAAGAAATAAAATTCTCTCATTTATACTACTGTATCTGGGGAGTCTTTTTTGTTATAGTCTCCTCGTCTATATCCTAATTAATACAACCACCATATGTTTTAGGCAGCTTCTGTAGGACCTTGTTTTGGGAATCCACTAACGTCTGCTTGAGAAGATTACAGAAAAATCTGATGTAGAGGTCACTGTCACATGAAATCCTTAGCACCCACAAAGGAACCTTCAGCCCCAAAACGAGGCAGCAGCTCTGACAGCTACACAGGGTAGACCATAGCCCCAGGTACCCTGTATGGCTCACAAGCATCCTCATCAATATTACATCCCGGGTGTGGAAAAGTTATAGAGTTGGCAGCTGGACCTTCATAGTGAGCCTCTCAGCCTGCACGCCTCCAGAGGAAGAACTATCAAACCAACTGGACCTCCCTCCTCAGTGTTATCTTTCCTGACTCCCCAGAGAGATCATTTCCCTCTCAATCTGACCTGACTGAAAGTTTCATTCCATCTCACCAGTTTACATTTTGTTTATTTCAGTTTCATTTGCTTCTGGTTTTGAAACAGTGAGCTTGTTAGAGCTTTCAATGCTTTTTAATCTGCCCGTGCCTTACTGTCTGGATCGATGCTGACTCTCTTGACATGAGTATGCCAGGAGACTTAATTAACCACTTAGATATTTCCTTACACATTGCAGTTCCCAAAGTACATTCACTTTTTTCAGCACATTTTTATCTTCAAACAAATCTTGAGTTAAGCAAAAAATTTTTGGTATCTCTATTTACACATGAGATACCTGAAGCACAGTGAAAATAATACGTCCAAGATTGCATAAACAAAGAGATGGTGCAAAACTGCAACTCCTGACTGTAAGTCTAATGCTCTGCTCACTCAACTATGATCTAATCCTTGGTATCCTGTTTAAAAGTGCAGGACAATAGACATAAGCAGAGCACTCATCTCTAAGCAAAGGGATAATGAGGACAAAAGAGGATTTTAAATTCCTGCAAATTAATCTTCCTTCCCTGTTTTGGCAAATGGCATCACCATGAATCCAGCCATCTCAGACAGAAAAACTGTCTTCACCCAAGACATTTCCCTTTAAATTTCCCCACTCAATTATTTGCCAAGTTATCTTCTTTTAACCTCTTTCCAATTTCAAATAAATATGCCTCACCCCTTTATTTTTATTATTTGTGATTAGACCTTTATAATATACAGCCTGATTTAATCAACACCTTTATAACTTTTATCTCCGTCTCTATTTTCTCTCTCCTCCAATCCATTCTGCACACCACTGCCACATGATCTTTCTATAAGACAAATCTGACCCTGGCAGTTTCTGCTTGAGCTACTTTAATTGCTTCCTTTAATTTTCTGAATGAAATTTACATTCTTTATCATTGCATGCAAGGCTTTTCATATTTGTATTCCCATACACTTCTGCAGATTTCTTTCTTCTCTTTCCCTGCATTCACCCTTTGTTCTGTCCATACTGAGCTACTCAAAGCTTCTCTAATGCCTCATTCTATTTCCTGTCTCTATGCCAAGGTTCAAAAACTCAAATACATTTATAGGTCAACATGTATAACATCCTATGTGTAAGGTAATAGGGATCAGCGCATGAAAAGCATTTAAACTCAAATTTAAAACACTATGCTGAACTCAAACAGACTGCTTTGAAGAACTATTCCAATCGCAAGCAGACAGATTATAACCCTTGATAGTGTTGCTCCCTATATACTGTTTCATCTGTCGGCAGTATCTCTATTCCCTTCTTCTTTGTCTCACTCATTCTAACTAATTCTTCAATACAGTAGTGCCCCCTGTCTGCAAGGGATGCATTCCAAGCCCCTCAGTGGATGGCTGAAGCCACAGATAGTACAGAACTCTATGTTCACTATGTTCTTTTCTTATACATACATGCCCATGATAAAGTTTAATTTATAAATTAGGCACAGTAGATTAACAACAATAATAATAAAATACAACAACTATAACAATATACTGTAATAAAAGAATGTGGGCTCTCTCTCTCTCCAAATATCGTACTGTACTCACTTATTTTAAACTATGATTAACCACAGGTAACTGAAACAGTGGAAATCAAAACTGCCGATAAGGGGAGCTACTCCACTCAACTTAGTCATTGCTTTCTCTGACCACAGGCCTCCTCATTTTGGATAAGCTCTCTCCTAAAGTGTCCCTTCTTCATTATTCTGCCACCTCTATTACTATGTGAGATCTTAAAGGCAGAGCAGTTGGCTACGTATTATTTAACCCGAACTTCCAGTGCCTAGCATAAAAATGTGATGCTCAATAAATATTTTAGTGGATGACTATATGAGTAAATCAATTTATGCCTGAATGGGATAAATGACAATAAATGAGTGACCTGAATATATGATTCTGACCTACATATCTATAATATCTATATTGATAAGAATGAATTTTTCCCCTTTCACTTTATTCTCATCAGAGAAAGACTGTTTACTACTGCTTTGAGGTAATGCTTCTCTTTAAGGTCCTCATGTTCTACTTTTTATTTTAAGCAGCTGAATATCAGCAATCTGGGTTTAAATAGAAATGCCCTTTCCTCCTGAAAATCACAATGAAGATTTTGTTTTGCTTTGCTTTGCAGTTAAGTGACTGTCATTGGATAGTGTATAATAAGGAAATGCCACATCAGAATTTCATTTTCAAACAAATACCACATCACAAAAAAGCAATTAAATATTAAGATCATAATCTCTTCATCAACAATCTACATGTGTATAAAATAGCAAGTTAGTGGAGATAATGGGATCATAATTGGCTTGGAAATTGAGGTTGGTGAAATAACACCATGAGATGGGCTTCAGAAGGAATGAAGGAGACAAATTTCCAGTGTCAATGGTGCAGAGAAAGAAAGTGCCTCACAGAAAGAATTCTTATAGGACATGCTGTGCCTTAGAGAGCTCAGTAACAAATTGGGTTGGAGGCAAGAAGAGCTAACTAATCAATTATTTCTAGAAGAAAGGAATGAAGGATTCACTTTCTTCCTTGATGGGCTGGGTGCTTTGTAAGTAGTGGATGCTAAATAACTAGGAAACCATAGCTTTATTGAATAGCATGGAAGCAAAAATAGAGAAGCATCCATGAAGTTAGAACTGAGCTCCCAAGGCAGATCTGTGAAGGGAATAAGGGGCATCAAGCTGCTGCCTAGTTAGAATGAGATCATTAGAGGAACGTGATTATAATCAAGCCACTTTTGTGCATGACACCAGGATCCCACATCTGCCTGAGACTGCAAGCTCTGAAGAGATGCTGATTGAAGTTGGAAAAAATGATAAGAGTAAATTGGAGCCAGATAAACAATTTTGCTTTGAATTAAGTGATGAGTGTACCTCAGAATAGAGAGCAGCCTATTGTAGAAACAGGGTCAAGAGGGACTATCAAAAGCTCCTTTGTTCTAGTCCCTTACTTTCTGGAAGAATGACACCTAATCCAACACAGGTGAAAGTTAGGCTATGCCTAACTTACAGCAAAGGAGTTCCACTAAGCCTAGGCAATGGTTTATACAAATATTTACCTGATAGGCAAATAAGAGTGAATGCCACGCTTTTCCCTCCATTTACTGGGGGAAATTCTGAAGACAGGAAAAGTTGCAAATGTGTGGATTTTCTGCTACCCATCACAATCTGGGGCAGCACACAGGCATCCAGCTGACCTGACAGACTCTTGGAGGCAGACCATGACCTTTGGTCCTTGGGACTTTTAGGTTGCGTGACTATAGAAGCACCAACTCTTAAACGGATATAATCAAGGGCTGGAGTCCAAGTCTTATAGTTTCAGCATCATGACCTGAAAAGAACTTTGGCCTTTAGCCCTGTTTTATGACCTCTGCATTTGTGGTTGGAAAAGACACTTCCCCCTTTGGTGTAATTAGAGAGCTGAGGTTTCATGCCATTCACCAACCCAAAATCTTTTAATGGCCTTCCACTGCCAGTAAGATAAAATCCACAGTGCACCATGGCATTGCATGGCGTTTGTGGATCTGAGCCCTGCCTATATGTTCAAACCTATCCAGTCCTGCTCCCTCATCTATGCCCTATACTTGGGCAAACTGTGTGCCCAAACTTTTCCACATCTCTTTCCCTTTGCGTATATAATTCACTTTGCTTGCAATATTCCCACCCAAATATACCTATGGTGGTGGTGGGATGGGGATTCTTACCCACCCTTCAATGCCTGCTCTGATGTATCCTCCTCTTATAATGACATAAATCACCTCAACAGAACTGCTTCCTCCCTTTCTGTGGCCAACGTGCTCCTCATAAATTCCTTTATCATGTAACATATGAGTTGCCATAAGTAAAGCACTTAGAACAGTGCTTTGCAAATAGAGTACATTCAATGAATGTTATATGATATAATGTTTTATCATAGATTTTGCAATTATCAGTCTACTACTGCCTTATCTTCACTTCTAGACTAGGAAAATGCCCTACAGGAAAGGAATGTAAAGTGTTTATCTTTGTACTCCCAGCACTTTCTCACCAGCATTGTCATCAGTTAGAATATAATTTACTCTCTCTTATTTTTATTACCAGGTAAAGAGAGATTATTGCATTATAAATTGTTTTTCAAGGAAGAAGTATTTGGGCTCAAATTCTAACTCTGTCTTTTACTACCTGTAAATGTATAATTCTAAACTCCTTAGATCCTCAGCTTCCTCATCTGTAAAATAGGGGAAAATATTTGCATTTTAAGTTTTTTTCTTAGGCTTATGTGAGGTCATTTTTATTAAGTATGTGACACATGTCAGGACTGCTATAAATGTACAACTCTGACCTACAGTTGAAGATGAAGGTCATCAGGATGCTGGAGGTAGAAGTGTGTTAACAGAAAGAATTTATTAAAAGAGAGAATTTTTTCAAACTTTGGAGTTACAGAAAGAAATGAGTCATACAAACTTTTTCTGACTACCTTGCTCTTTTACTGTGAAATACAAAAGGATGCAATTGTGTGCACTTGGCAAAGATTCTTACCCTTAATGTGAAACTTGAGGAAATCCAAAATGCAATCTAAAGATTTTTAAATCAGATCCAGAAGTTGAGTGTTCATCTCCTTTGGAGACTGACTCAATGAAAAAAGGACTTGAGCTCAAAGGAAAAGAATTTAGGACATGAAACTTAAAAGAATAATACTTCCCTTTGAAACTGGTGCTGGAGGAATAAGAAAAATTTCAGTTTTGGGGTGAGTCTAGTTCTCTCTCTCTCTCTCTCATATATATCATATACCTCTCTCACACTCCGTTCTTCTTCCCTCCTCTCTTTTCCCTTTTGAATAGCAACTATATCTAAAAGGATGAGCATTTTAAGCACGAAATACTAAAGACTTTAATTTACAGTAGAATCATTCAAGGTAAAAAATTCTGTTTTGTTGCTATGCCTTTCTTTTGGATTGAGGACTTACAAAAGAAACTCATTCTATGAAATGAAGACAAAAGAGTGGCCCCTAGTTATTTAGCAGTCAATACTCTGGGGTTTTAATGGCCTCTATGGTGCTTCATGGTGCAAAGCATGGGAGTGCATTTAATATCTTTTCATCTTCCTGTCAGGTTTTCCTATGTTCTTAGGCACAGCAGCCTATTTCCTCAGAATGCAGCCTCACATATTCTCCTTTTGCCTCTCAGTTGTTTTTTTGTTTGTTTGTTTGTTTCTGAAGGTTAACAGTTCAAAAGCCTACCTTACTCTACCAATTAGGACATTTTATTTACTTTGTACTATTTCTACTGATACTCACAAATTTCATCATGAAAAAGAGACAGATGTTGTAACTCGCACTTACAAAGAATGAAACTGATAATTTTACAAGTCAAGTGACTCTACACAATACTACATAATACCTACGCTCAACCTAGGATCTCCAAGAGCAAGACTTGGTCCATTATAACAGCAAGTGCTGGCTGGTTGTGGACAGGACCATGGTCCCTAAGTGTCTGGCTCTAAACTCCAGGTCCACCTCACTAAGTGTTTAGGGTTACATCATTGGTGTAATAGCATCATCTCTTGCTTCATATTTTCTGCTCAACTACAAGATGCCCTTTGTTATAAAGTTTATTTCTGGAAGTATGCAAAACTCACAAACCTCTCCCCACCTATGCCACAAACACTACTATTACTACCAGTTTTTCTAATTTGTGCTCTATCCTCGACACTTCTCAATTTTTCTTATGAGTTGACGAAGGAAAGTAGGGACAACAAAAGAGGAATGGGAAGCCCAATTCTCTGGGTTGAAAACTGATTACAGCTCATGTCTAGTTTATTACTTTCCACCTTTGAAAAGTTGTCAGGAGCTGGAAGTTTTGGCTACAAACCAGCCTCAATCAATGCTGTGCCTTTCCTACAAGAGCAAAGATGTTAAACCCAGAGCCTTTCTGCTCATTTTCTCGCCCGAGTCTCTAATTGAATTTGACTCATTTCGTGTCCAAAGCCACATGGGAGCAATTTGTTGCTCTTATTTTATTTATTTTTATTTTTCTTATTTATTTATTGAGACGGAGTTTCGCTCTGTCACCCAGGCTAGAGTGCAGTGGCGCTATCTCGGCTCACTTCAAGCTCCGCCTCCTGGGTTCATGCCATTCTCCTGCCTCAGCCTCCCGAGTAGCTGGGACTACAGGCGCCTGCCACCACGTCCAGCAATTTTTTTTTTTTTTTTGTATTTTTAGTAGAGACAGGGTTTCACCATGTTCGCCAGGATGGTCTCAATCTTCTGACCTTGTGATCCACCCACCTCGGCCTCCCAAAGTGCTGGGATTACCGGTGTGAGCCACCGCACCTGGCCTGCTCTTATTTTAAATGCAAGTGAGACAGGAAAGAAAAAAAGGAAATAAAGACAAAAAGAGAGGAAAGAGGAAGAGAGGAAGAGAGGAAGGGAGGGAGGGAGGGAGGGAGGGAAGAGGAGTTCATCTGGTTCAACTTGAGTCAGCCTCCACATTAAGGTCAATCATCTTTGGCCAGAGCAGAGGGGAACTTGTCCAAATACAGATATATAGGTTGACTCTTTTAGCAAGAACTAACAAAATCTATTGGAAAAAAAAGGCAAAGGTTGAGATAACACAAATATAGGTGCCACACAGGTAAAAGAATAAAAGATAAAGCTTCTTGCACAGAATGCCAGGATCTCTCTGGGAATATAGGTCACAGTGAGTCAGCTTGGTGTTTAGCATCTGAGGGCTAAGAAAGAGCCCTTCCTGGACTAAGGAATCTTTGCAGGAGTGGGGATAAGAGTAGAAGAAAGGTAAATGCAAGATAGCCAGACTTCTCTGTTAAACTAAACCTTGTAACTGGACTGAATTCCTATACTTAGGCCATGAACCTTATAACTTAGGCCAGTTATAACCCTATAATTGGTCTGAAATCCAATACCTAGGCCATGTACCTGTGCACTAACATATATTTGGTGCCCTGAGATCCTAAGTTACCACAACACAGAGTCAAACTTGCTTGACAATAGTTATTGAGAACTTAGTACTTTTCTAAAATGGGACATAATAAAAGAAAATGAGGGCCAGGAGATGGGAGATGTTTTGTACATATTTGGGGAGTTGAAGAATTTATGTTGAAAACTGAGGAGGTATTATTTGAGGTATTTTAACTTTTATTTATAACCTAGATGACCCTAGAGTTGACTAAAATAAAGCAAGACTGGTGCTATCAATCCAGCCTAAAATACATTAATGAGTCAACTCATCTTAAAACCCAAGAACTCATTTATTTAAACACATTTGACCAAAAATAGCAACAATAATAAAGAAGATCCACCACCTATTTTTCCTCTGTACTATCTAATGTTTGGTCCCCAGCCTGGGCATTCCTATTGTCCACGTGTTTCCCTTTTAGAAACACATGATTGGCAACTCCACTTAGAACATAGCTTGCTTATTTCTAAAATAAATAGAAAAATATTCATAGAATGGAAGAGCATAAACAAAATAGAATAAGCATAAAGGTGAGATGATAATAAAGAATAATAATTAAATGAGAACTTTATTAGTAATGGAATTAAAAGCACTTCATAAAATGCTATATAATTAAGAATAAAAATATCACTTCCAAAACCTCTAGATAATGTGTATTATTGAACATAATGGAGGAATCATTAAGACAGAGACCATTAAACCAGATCTGAAAAATCTCCAAATCGGCTTTTGGGAGTCTGGATTTTCCCAGTTCGGCTGCCCTCATCACCATTGTATCAATGCTAGGACTTTAGCTATCATTCAAAATTGTGTGGAACTAGCTTTGAAATTTCTCCATAACACAATGTTGTAATCAGACACATTCAAATTTGGTATTTCAAAAGTCATTGTCTTCTCATAAAACAAATGGAATCTGATACTGTCTTGAATATTATGACAGATGGGCTCATCATTTCATAGCAGATGGCAAGATGATTAGGCTAAACTCTGAAATCTTAAATACTAGAAGATAAACACCTATCCAACAGCTAAGGACACTGAAAATATCCTTTCATAAATTCTGAATTTGGGGGTGATATTTGTTCAAAACTCATATTTTTTGCTCCAGGAAATTTAGGTTTTCCTTAAAACAAATACATTCCATTGTGAATTGGCTTGGTGTCAGGCTGACCTAAGTTTGAATTTAGCTTTGCTGTTTTCTAATGTATGATAAGATATTTCAACTCAGTTTCTTCATCTGTAAAGATGGGTTAATGGCACTTGCTTTATGGGATGTAGGGGAAAATTTAGTGAGATAGCACATATAAAATAACTTACAGATATTCACTCCCTACAAACACCTTTCTTTACTGACAAACAGTAAAATGATTCTGTATTTATAGCCGAAGAGAATATAGTACATATTTTATCACAAATATTATTTTCTGTTTTCTAAGGTAAAAATTTTAATACACAAACTCTAGGAAATAGAAAACAATATGTGATAGAATAAGTACAGATATAAGTATACCACATGCAAACATATATATGGAAGATACACAAAGTCATCTTTATGCAATTCTTATTACAGATTTTAAAGCATTTCTTCAATGATTATTTTATTTGATCCTCAGTATCATTGAGAAAAGCATCATTATCTCCATCTAAATAAAATTTTAAAGCTGAAACAGAAAATTAATTAATTTGACCAATGCTGCAAAAGACAAAGTCAAAACCTGAAAACCTAGTCTTCTGGGTCTAGACCCGGTTCCAACCAAAAGAGATTCCAAAGGCTTTCTCAGTCAGAGTCTCTGCTGTCTATAAATGCTTTTCTCCAGATTTGTTTTGTTTCATTTGGTGGACATTGTTGGTTATGTTTTCAACATCCACATCCCCTTCTATCCATCAGCAGTACCCAAAGTTTTGCATTGGGGGAATCATTAATCACATATTGTCAGCCATTTTGAGTACTATTGATCCACCTCAGATACAAAGTAGTGTCAGACTGGTCCAAAATAATTCATGTATTTAATCCCCCTGACTTGAAGAATAGATTTTAGAAACAGGCACAGGACCCAGTCAGATTCAAAGAAAAGCAAAGTGACTTTTGCTGAGTAATCTGAGAAAGCATAGATTCCTCTTTTTGTTTGTCTTTTTGAAAACTCTCTTCCTCCAGAGGGTGTGGCATACATATGTCAGGACTAGAACTGGAGCAGCCATTTGCAGAGATTGGAAAGTCAGATCCTTGTTGGCACCATTGGCCCCGAATCAGGCTGGTATTGAATTATCACTAAACTATCAGTTAGATTCACTAATGAATTCTCTTTATTGTTCAAGCCAATTTGAATTGGATTTTCTTTTCTTGAAACATAAAAAGCTATGTTAAATGCTGTGGCTAAACTTTTGGCAGTAGGAAATAGATACTTTTTGAGATCAACATTTGAAACCCTGGGGAAATATGCCTCTAAAATGCCATTTTGAGTCAATTTTGAAAAGGGTTTGCTTTTCAAAACTTTGGAAACAACCTTCTAATGAATGCACCTGACTATCATTCCATCAACCTATAAAAGATTTAACAAAATTTTGAATCAGGCTATGGAAGGAAAAAACATAAAACTTATGCCTGATCTTAAGGTACTTATCAAGTGGTTAAGTGAGTAGGGCTAGCATATGGGATATAGTGAAAAGTACTAGATTATATGATTATGTTAAGTGATATAGGGGAAATTTGAGGCTCTACACACAAACTAGAAAACCTAGAAGAAATAGATAAATTTCTGGACACATACAACCTCCAAAAACTGAAACAGAATGACATTGAATCACTGCACGACCAATGCCAAATTCTGAAATCGAATCAGTAATAAAAAGCCTACCATCCAAAAAAACACACATAAAAAAACTGAAAAAACAAAAACCATAGGATCAGATAATTCACAGCTGAATTCTCCAGATATACAAAGAAGAGCTGGTACTATTCCTACTGAAACTATTCCAAAAATGTGAAGAGAAGGGACTCCTCCCTAACTCATTCTGTGAGACCAGCATCATCTTGATATCAAAACCTGGCAGAGACACAACAAAAAAGAAAACTTGAGGCCAACATTATTGATGAACATAGATGCAAAAATCCTCAACAAAATACTAGCAAACCAAATTGAGCAGCACATCAAAAAGCTGATCCACCATTATCAAGTAGGCTTCATCACAGGGGTGCAAGATTGGTTAACACATGCAAATCAATAGATGTGATCACCTAAATAGAACTAAAAACAAACACCGCATGATTAGTTCAATAGATGCAGAAAAGGCTTTCAATTAAATTCAATATCCCTTCATGTTAAAAACCCTCAATAAACTGGGCATTGGAGGAACATACATCAAAATAAAAAGATCCGTCTAGGACAAACCCATACCCAATATCATACTGAATGGACAAAAGCTGAAAGCATTCCCCTTGAAAACCAGAACAAGAAAATATGCCCTGTGGCACCACTCGTATTCAACATAATACTGGAAGTCCCAGCCAGAGCAATCAGACAAGAGAAAAAAGAGGCATCCAAATAGGAAGAGAGGAAGTCAAACTATCCCTGTATGCAGACGACATAATTCTATACCTAGAAAACCCCATAGTCTCTGCCCAAAAGCTCCTTCAGCTGATAAACAACTTCAGCAAAATTTCAGTATACAAAATCAACGTACAAAAATTAGTAACATTCCTACACACCAACAACATCTAAGCAGAGAGGCAAATCAGGAATGCAATCCCATTCACAATTGCCACAAAAAGAATAAAATATCTAGGAATACAGATAACTAAGAGGTGAAAGATCTCCACAATAAGAATTACAAAACACTGCTCAAGGAAATCAGAGATGACACAAACAAATGAAAAAACATTCATGCTCTTGGATGGGAAGAATTGATAGCAAGGTTCCTCCTATCAAACTACCAATTATATTCTTCACAAAATTAGAAAAAAACTATTTTATAATTCATATGGAACCAAATAGCCAAGGCAATCCTGAGCAAAAAGAACAAAAATGGAGGCATCATGTTACTCAACTTCAAACTATATTACAAGACTACAGTAACCCAAACAGGATGGTAATGGTACAAAAACAGACACACAGACCAATGGAACAGAATAGAGAGCCCAGAAATAATGATGCACACCTACAACCATCTGATCTTTGACAAAGTCAACAAAAACAATCTGTTCAAGAAATGGTGCTAGGGTAACTCCTTAGCCATATGCAGAAGATTGAAACTGGACCCTTTCCTTACATCATATACAAAATCAACTCAAGATGGATTACAGACTTAAATGTAAAACCTAAACTGTAAAAACCCTGGAAGAAAACCTAATAAATGCCATTCTTGACATAGGATCTGGCAAAGATTTCATCATGAAAATGCCAAAAGCAATTGCAACAAAACAAAAATTGACAAATGAGACCTAGTTAAACTAAAGTGATTCTGCACAGCAAAAGAAACTATCAGCAGAGCAAATGGACAACCTAGGGAATTGGGGAAAATAATTTGCAAACTACGCATCTGACAAAGGTTTAATACCCAGCATCTATAAGGAAAACACATTTACAAGAAAAAAAAAAGCCATTAAAAAGTGGTCAAAAGACATGAACAGACAATTTTCAAAAGAAGACATACATGTGGTCAGCAAGCGTATGGAAAAAATTCTCAATATAACGGATCACAACAGAAATGCAAATCAAAACCACAATGAGATACGATCTCACATTAGTCAGAATGCCTATTAAAAAGTCAAAAAAAAAAAAAACCGATGCTGGCAAGGTTGCAGAAAAAAGGAACACTTATACACTGTTGGTGGGAGTGTGAATTTGTTCAGCCATTGTGAAAAGCAGTGTAGCAATTTCTCAAAGAACTTAAAACAGAACTACTATTGTACCCACCAATCCCATTACTGAGTATATACCCAAAGGAATATAAATCATTCTACCATAAAGACCCTGTATGCATATGTTCATTGCAGCACTATTCACAATAGCAAAGACATGGAATCAACCTAAATGCCCATCAACAGTAGAATGGATTTTAAAAATGTGGCACATATATGGAATGGCCCACTATGGAATAATACACAGCCATTAAAAAGAGTGAGATCATGTCCTTTGCAGCAACATGGATGGAGTTAGAGACCATTATCCTAAGCAAACTAATGCAGGAACAGAAAACCAAATATCATATGTTCTCACTTATGAATGGGAGCTAAACAATGAGAACACATGGACACGTAGAGGGGAACACCAAACACTGGGGCCTACTTGAGTGTGGAGGGTGGGAGGGGGGAGAAAATTTTTTAAAAATACCTATTAAGTACCATGCTAATTACCTAGACGACTAAATAATCTGTATACCAAGTTCCCACGATGTGCAGTTTACCTATATAACAATCCCTCACATGTACCCCTAAACCTAAAGTAAATAAAAAAAAAAAATTCTTAATGCAAGTGTGAGGTTGGTAGAAATAGGAAAATATTCACAGAATAGTTGAAACAAGGAGAGTTCTAATGTTGCAACCACAGATGTTATAGGTACAGGAATGCTGACAAAGTTGTCAGGCAATTTCAAAAAAAAAAATAAATTAGTATTTAAGATGTATGGTACTTTCTCTATATCCTTAATATTTTACTACTACCTGTTTCACTAGCCATGTAACACAGGGAAAGACAGCTAAAAACCTAATGTCTTATTTTCATTCTAATATTTACTAGTTTTTAAAACTTTTAAATTTGAAATAATTATAGATTCTTAGGAAATTGCAGAGATTTTACCAAGAGATGCCATGCATTCTTTATCCAGTTCCCCCAACTGTGTATCATTCTTTGCCATTTTATCACATGCGCAGATTTGTGTAACTATCACCTCAATCAAGATACAGAACTACTCTATCACACCACCACCACTTCCTTCATGCTACTCCCTCCAGCCATCCCCTTAAATGCTGTCAACTACTAATGTGCTCATCTCTATAATGTCATCACTTTGAGAAGGGGTTATACAAATGAAATTCATTTTATTCTTTTTTGTGTCTTGTGTTCTGTTTATTTTTTTCCTTTCCTTGCTGTTCTGTGAGTTATTTAGACATCTTTTAAATTTTTATTTTGACTTGTCTATAGTTTTGTGAGTATATCACTTCACATAGCTTTTTCAGTGGTTGCTTTTAAGTATTATATGTATATAACTTATCAGTCTACTATTTGACATTTTACTAATTCAAGTGAAGTACAAAAAAACTTACCTGTCTTTATGCCTTATTACTATTCCATATTTATAATATTATTTTCTTAAATATTTCTTCTATATACATTGATAATCATATCAAATGGTGTTATAATTTTTGCTTCAACTATCAGGCAGAATTTGAAAAATGCAAGAGAGAGAAACCTTATTGTATTTACCCACGTTTTCACTCCACATTTTTTCTTCCTTTCTTACATTCAAAAAGTCCTTCTTCTATAATTTATTTTCTATGCAGTGAGCTTCTGTTAGCAAGTCTTTTATGGCAATACTACTTGCGACAGGTCTTGTTAATTTTCCTTCATCTGAGAATCACTCAATTTTTTCTTCATTTCTGAATGATATTTTTGCTAAATCTAAAATTCTAGGTTGACAGTTCTTTTCTTTTAGCACTAGAAAATGGTATGTCATTTCCTTCTGGCCTTTACTTTTCTGCTATAGTTTGAATGATTTTTTCCTACAGGTAGTAATTTCTCTCTTGCTGCTCTCAATATTTTTTTGTTTTGTTTTTACAGTTTGATTATGATGTACCTTACATGGATTTGGGGGGATTTACCCCATGTGAAACTCATTTAACTTCTTGAATCTTTACATTTGTGTTGTTTGCCAAATTTGGGAAAATTTCAGCCCATTACTTCTTCATATACTTTTTTCAGCTCTACACTCTTTCTCCTCTCCTCTATGACTCTGATGATTCAAACATTAAATCTTGTGTTATAGTCCCACAGTTTCCAGAAATTCTGTATTATTAAAATCTATTGTCTCTGTTTTACAGATTGGGTAATTTCTGTTGTTCTATATTCAAATTCTCTACTATTTTCTTCTGGCCTTTTCATTCTGCTGTTAAGCTTACCTACTGAGTTTTCTATATTAGTTATTCTATTTTTCAGTTCTAAAATTTCTAGTTAGATATCCTTTATATCCTCTATTTCATTCCTAAAACTTTCTATTTTTTCTTTTTCTTTCAACAACACTAAGATAAAATTGACAAATAAAAATGGCATATATTTAAGTTGCACAATGTGATGTTTTGATACATGTATACATTGTGAAATAATTAGCATGCTCAAGCTAATTAACATATCCTTCACCTTATACAGCTTATATAGTGACGTGTGTGTGTGTGTGTGTGTGTGTGTGTTAAGAACATTAAAAATCTACTCTTTCAGAAAATGTAAAGTATCTACTCTTTTATTTGTTTCAAATGTATACATAATCATTCATTGAGGATTTTTTTCTGTGATGCTGTTTTAAAATCCTTACCAGATAATTCTAATATCTGGGATCAAGGAAGACTCCATATGGCCTTTTATGACCCAGCCTCTGAAATCACATACTATAATTTCCACTGTACTCTATTGGCTGAAGTTCTGTTGGTTAAACAGTCATAAGCCCATTCAGATTCAAGGTAAGGGGGCAAACAGCATATATCACAATGGGGAATATGTCAAAGAATATGCAGATATGTTATATAACCACCACACATTATTATATTTAATCTTGACAACAACCCTGTGAAATGGGCTAAAGAAGTTTTACAGATATAGAAAGTCATACACAAAGACATTAAGGAACTTGCCTGAGATCACTTAGCTAGTAGATGGCAGAACCAGGATTTGAATCCATTTTCTGAGTCCAAAGCCTATGCACTTACTCATTAAATGCTAAGATAATGATGTGCTGCTTTGCAATTAAAAGGGTTTTTTCATCTGTTCATGTGTTTCACACAGAAATACTCTGAAATAGAAAGTGAAGTTAGCATAATTTCCATTTTATAGATGAACTGGTAGAGCTGGAACTCAAATACAGGTGTTCTAACTTTCATTAAGACTTGTTGCACAGCATTATCCTGCTGTACCTAATGCTAAGCTCTAATGATAGCAGTGCCCAGCTCCAGCTAAATAGGCACAATTTCATAAAACTGTATATTGTGTATAAGCCAAATCCATACTATTTTTATAATGTAATGCTGCCAAGAAGGGGATATGACCCAATAATTATACAGTGATTTGACATGTGGCACAAGCAAGCAAACTCATAGGAAAATGAATCTGATAAGTGTGCAGAGTTATAGCAAGGTCCAGAGACAAGGGAAGAGGAGGGGGCAGAATTGCCTAACCCAAACTACTGGGTGTACAGTGAAGACAGGTTTTGTGTGTGTGCGTTTGGTTGTTATTTTTCCAAAAATTATTTAGGAAGTCAGGGGAGCAGAGAAATACTCTTAAACAGAATAAAAGTTTAAGCTTAGATGGTGATCCTTCCAATATCCCTATCATGGCTGCCTCCTTGCCACTTAATTTCCTTACTATCATCCTTGCATTCTATCAAGAAAATCCAAAGGACAAGAAAATGTACATAAAAGGGGTTTACTGAAACCTCAGAGATCTTTCAAAGATAGTAATATCTATCCAATGTGTCAGGCCCCTTCCTAGCAAGTCTTGTATAGCCCCACATTGCCCAGTGCAACATGGCTCAAACTCTAATCCTTCCATACAACTCCTTTAACAAAATCTATTCTCAGAGTACCTACACTATGCCATCTCTTTCCTATTTGTGCTTAATTACATCTAATTCCCAGTCTCAGATCATTCACTATTTCCTTAGCACACCAGGCACATTTATAAGTCATGGCTCTCTTTGCTCATGCTGTACACTGTGACTACATCTCTTTTGTCTTTCTTTTTTCTCCTTCATAGTTATTTTCAACTATCCTATCCATTTTGGTACTTGTTGACTATCCTTTTCTCCTCCTCTGAGAATTTTCCCCAACTCTTTAGGCAGATCTTAATTGATTATTCTCCCATTGAAGCTGGTACATTACTCTGTTTTAGTAGTACACAACCTATTCCCCAAATATTTGTAAACACAACTATCTGGCAGACATGGGATCAAGGATGGAATTATAAAGATAAAGTAAAGTCTCTACCCATGAGTAGCACACATTCCATTTGGAAGATGAAAAATAGCAAGAAAATCTCAATATTATACTGCTAAATGCTAACAAAGCAGTATGCTCGGTGTGCCGTGGTAACACAAAAGATGAGTGTCTAGTAAAACCCAAGATGTATTCTAGAGATAACAACACCCCTTTGCAGAGTTATGAAGGACAAGTATCATAATTACTTGTTTACATGATTTTATTCCCCCACTTGAGCTTAATTCTTTTTTAGAGTCCCATTTTTTATCTTTGTAACTTTCAATGGTGCCCAGACAAGTCTAATAAGGCATCAATAAATGTTTATGTGTTGAATGAATGACTGAACTAATAAACAAATTTCTTATTAGGCACATTGCCTAATGGTTGCTGATAGGTCAAATGGATCAGTGTTTATTTTTTCTGACCAGTTAACTTCACTGACAAGCAAAGATATAATAAATCAAGAAAATAAAAAAGAAGTTATCCAAATTAAAACCATGCTGTGCAGACTAATCTCCCACATATTTGCCTCAGAGGGATTATCGATAGACCAACTACAGTGTAATATGTGAGAAGCCTTGGAATAAAAGGAATTTGACACCACACACATAGAATATTTTAAAGCAGCATAATTCTATAAAAGAGGACATGACCGGAGAAAGACTTCAAGTTAAAATTCTGCCCTGATATTTGTTTGTACAGGCCTGTACTCTACTCATCAGGTCACTAGGCTGCTTCCACCCAGAGTTAGTAACTTGCACAAATGTGCCTTCAGGTGAGCTTAGTCCCCGTCTTTTATTATATCACCTAGGCACAAGTGGTGGACTGTGGTAAAATAAGATGGCAAACGTCTTGGCTGATTTGAGGCAGATTCTATGAGCAAGTTTCTTCTATTCAAACAGAAAGCCAACAGTTTTTGGACAGAGGCTATTCTTATAGTATTTTGATAATACATTATATATCCCTTACTAGTTTGAGACAAGATTTCAGCTCTTAGTGTATGTTAAATAAGTACAACAGATAACAATTATAGAGCTTTGAGAAAAAGAGAAAAAAACATTAAATATTTGGTCAATTCCAGGAGATCTGCACACCTATAAAAAGATTTGACCAAGCAAATCTCAGAAGAGCAGCAAATGCCAGAATTTATTTTGGTGCCCAAGGAAAGAAGCTGGAGATAATTTATGCATTTATGGTTTGGGCCTCTCTTACACAACTCTTTAGCTTTGGGTCTTAGCCCTAATCACTTATTCCAATGAATCAGCAAAGACCGGTTTTCACTAAAATCCACTGGGGCAGGAATGAGGGTGGAAGGAGTCTTCACCTTGGACATTTAGACAAGAAAACATATGAAATGTCTCTCTTGTTTTAGACTCCTTGACAAGTAAAATTGTTTTTAATCCTCAAAACCCCTTTGCAGGTATTTTATCTACATTTACAAACAATAAGCTAAATCTCAGGAAGGTTCACATAGCTGGTAAAAGGCCAAGCCACAGTCAGAACCTGAACTTCCTGTAGTCAAATTCCATGTTCTTTCCACTTTATCATAGCTCCTTCCTCTGAAAAGCTCTGACCTGGAGTGTATCTTCAAGGTTTACTTCAGCCGAGCCAGGATCGTAAATGGATTAAAGGCTTACATGTTAGACTTAAAACCATAAAAACCCTAGAAGAAAACCTAGGCAATACCATTCAGGACATAGGCATGGGCAAGGACTTCATGTCTAAAACACCAAAAGCAATGGCAACAAAAGCCAAAATTGACAAATGGGATCTAATTAAACTAAAGAGCTTCTGCACGGCAGAAGAAACTACCATCAGAGTGAACAGGCAAACTACAAAATGGGAGAAAATTTTTGCAACCTACTCATCTGACAAAGGGCTAATATCCAGAATCTACAATGAACTCAAACAAATTTACAAGAAAAAAACAAACAACCCCATCAAAAAGTGGGTGAAGGATATGAACAGACACTTGTCAGAAGAAGACATTTATGCAGCCGAAAAGCACATGAAAAAATCCTCATCATCACTGGCCATCAGAGAAATGCAAACCAAAACCACAGTGACATACCATCTCACACCAGTTAGAATGGCAATCATCAAACAGTCAGGAAACAACAGGTGTTGGACAGGATGTGGAGAAATAGGAACACTTTCACACTGCTGGTAGGACTGTAAACTAGTTCAACCATTGTGGAAGTCAGTGTGGCAATTCCTCAGGGATCTAGAACTAGAAATACCATTTGACCCAGCAATCCCATTACTGGGTATATACCCAAAGGATTATAAATCATGCTGCTATAGAGACACATGCACACATATTTTTATTGCGGCACTATTCACAATAGCAAAGACTTGGAACCAACCCGAATGTCCAACAACGATAGACTGGATTAAGAAAATGTGGCACATATACACCATGGAATACTATGCAGCCGTAAAAAAGAATGAGTTCGTGTCCTTTGTAGGGACATGGATGAAACTGGAAACCATCATTCTCAGCAAACTATCGCAAGGACAAAAAACCAAACACTGCATGTTCTCACTCATAGGTGGGAATTGAACAATGAGAACACATGGACACAGGAAGGGGAACATCACACACCAGGGCCTGTTGTGGGGTGGGGAGAGGGGGAAGGGATAGCATTAGGAGATATACCTAATGCTAAATGACGAGTTAATGGGTGCAGCACACCAACATGGCACATGTATACGTATGTAACAAACCTGCACATTGTGCAAGTGTACCCTAAAACTTAAAGTATAATAATAATAAAATTTTTAAAAAAAGAGGATTTAAAAAGCTCTCAAGGCTACAAAACCTTTCCTCAGCCCAAGAATTTATTCAGATGAGGGGAAAGGAATGAGGCAACTGACTAGTATTGTTCATTAGCATAATTCCCATTCCCTTAACTTATTACAATAGCCGACATGAAACAGCCACCAAATCCTGCCAAACCCAGTGCAGCTCATTTTCCCTCTACACCGGCAAGCTTCTTCCCCTATGATTCCATTTCTGTGATGCCTTGCACCTGGAGAAGAATGAAAAGTCACCTCTCAGCAGAGGACAAAGAGAAGCAGCTTGATTGGCTAGTGGGGGAAGGAAGGAAATTTGGTGAAGCCCTTTAAAAAGGAACTATCTCCTTCCCCCGGTTTCATTATTTTATCAGCCACATGAAACCAAACACATAATGTGATTCCCTCTACATAACTGTGTGGGCTCCATTCCCAACCCTTTCAACACCAACATACAGTACTCATCACACTTATCTGTCCGAGCACCTTGCATGTGCCTGGAGCTTGTGGCTTCTCTGAAATAACTAATTTTCATTTCTATCAATTCAGCTTGAACAAATGTCATTTTAAAGCAAAAATAAATTTTGAATGTGCCTGACTTCTTCCAAGGCTTTATGAAGTTCTAGGCAAACAGAATGCACCCACAGAGAAAGAGGAGCTTCATTCGTCACTAAATGATTTATATGTTCATAGAAGGAATTCAACTTTTGGCATCATACTGACCTGATTTCTAATCCTAGCTCTTCCACTTACTAGTTGTTGGTCAAGGTATTTTATATCACTATGTAAAATAGAGATATTATTAATAATACATTAATAATGCACACTGCGTTGTGGAAATCAATTGGGAAAATGCACATAAACATTTAGCATGGCACTTCTCATACAGTAAGTAACCTGCAACTGCTCACTGTTGGTCTGTGTCACTGTGTCGATGGGTGTTGGTCTGGCATTGAGCTGGGCTTTTAAGAGCCAAAGTTGAATAAGAAGCCATCTCTGACTTCAGGGTTAATCAATAATTACAAAACAAGATAGTTGTAAAATTATAATACACGAAGTACTGAGCTAGAGATACAGGGGTGACCCAAGGAAGAAAGCACTCAATTTAGTCTGGGGGTGCCCTCTGTTGAGCTCCTCCAGCATCTTTTTCTTATCCAGCTGCAGCACATTTACTCTGTAATAAAAGAGCTTATCTGTAGATTCTGGGAAACTGAGCTCCCTGAGGAAAGGAGTTTGTCTCTTCATATTCTGTCTTTTTCTGATGCTCACAGTCTGGCTTATAGCCTACATAATAGGTGCTCAATAAATATTGGACATAAGAATAAGTGGTGGATGTGATATTGTGATGTGTAAAATCTGTTCTTGGCAAAGTGAAGAGATCATTCAGCTTTTAGTTGTATTTATGCAGAAATAAATATGAAGGGCTGTGTCATAGAAGGCCTAGTTGGTAGAATGAGAAATTTAGCCTTTATTATGAACAGCCATTGAAAACTTTGGAGGACATAAGAAGAAACAAAATAAGTTTTTAAATTTTAGTTTGAATATACTGCCCAAGATATAATGGAAAGACATGGAGAAAATAGACTAGTTGAGACACTTATGCCAGAGATGAGGTGATGGAAGTTTGAGCAAATGCAACAAGAACAGACAGGGAAATTAAGGGACAGTTTTGAAATGCCTCCCTAGAGGGAGATGTGATGAGACTTAGTGATTAACCCACTGAATCTGGCAGAGAGCAAGGGAGAGAGGCCAAGTATGAGTCTGATCATTAGAGTATCCATGGCAAACACGTTGGGTTTTGAGCGCCTCTCTCTCAGGAAGATTTCTAAACTAAAATGTTCATTTCAGCATTTTCCACCTGCTCTTGTCCTTCTTTCAGGTAATAAATGGAATTAGAAACCCTGTTGAAATCAATAACAAGGAACTTGTTTTTGACAGAAAACAGGAAAGCAATAATGGGCAGGATGCTGAGAAACAGGTCACTGTCTGTCATTCCTAGAGGCAACCAACCTTCCATCCTCCATCCCATTCTTCCACTCACTTTTCTATCCATTCATCTAACCAGCATGCATTTCTTGCATACTTACCTAAGACCAAATACTGTTCTGCTTTCTAAATATTCCATAATGACAGGCAGTTTGCTGCTCCCTATGAGTCACATGACTGCAAGAGCAACTGTACAAAGTATACAATGATCTTAAATTTTTTTTTTTACATTGATTGTTTCTGTTTCTTCATGGGGACAGCAGTAAATTGCTCTTTTAAATTCAGCTTTGAGACATTATAATTTCAGTTCTCAATGCAGAAATTGAACTGCTTTCAAGGATACAAAAATGATGGCAGTACCCTGGTGCTAAAATACAATGACAAGCTAAAATACAAGGAACCATTACATTGCCCTCTGGGAACTATATATCCATGCTGAGAAAGGCAGACATGTCTTGTGAGCACTGTACCTAAACACGCTCCCTGAGAGTGCTCTTTCTCTCTATGGAGCAGAGATGTTAATGTATCCCCTTTCTAACTGATAGGGTTCGTAAAAGAATCACAAGAGAGAATGTCTGAGAATGTGCCTTTTGAAATATACAAATATAAGAAAGCAATTTGTTTTATCATTGGAGGTTGTCTTTTAAAATTATTTGTTAAGAGTACTCCCTGAGTTTTTCCTATTCTACTACTAAGTTTCACTGGAAAAGACAAACGATGTTAAGCCAGGGAATAGTTAAATTGACCGGTTAACTTTGGTATTTGATAAGTGACACTAAGCTAAATGTTTAACCTTTCGATTTTCTCATCCTTGAAACAGAGATTATAATACATGGGTTGTGGCCAGGCACAGTGGCTCACGCCTGTAATCCCAACACTTTGGGAGGCCGAGGCGGGAGGATCACTGGAGCCCAGGAGTTCGAGAGGAGCCTGGACAACATGGTGAAACCCCATTTCTACTAAAAATACAAAAATTAGCTGGGTGTGGTGGTGCGCGCCTGTAATCCCAGCTACTCTGAAGGCTGAGGCAGGATAATCACTTGAACCTGGGAGGCAGAGGTCGCAGTGAGCCAGGATGGCGCCATTGCACTCCAGCCTGAGCGAGAGAGAGAGACTCTGTCCTCTGCCCCCGAAAATAATTATATATATATATATATATGTGTGTGTATATATATATGCATATGCGTATGTATACATGGTTGTAAGTCTTAAGCTTCCCAACCACTCCCCAAATCTATCAGCCTGAAAAATACTTGGCTGTGTTTCAGGTTTCCACACCAAGCTTCACTTCGACCTTGTACTTCCTGGGAGCTCCACCCCTAAGATTCTAACCATTTTTCTTCCTTTCACCTCTCAGTAGACTTCTATCAGACCCGTATGATATACTCATGTTTTTATCTCCCCCTGTAGCTTAGGGGAAGATATTGCAATATTGTCTAATTTGATTGTAACCCTAGCAACTAGCATAGTGCCTACATAAAGCAGGTGCTTAATAAATGTTTACATAAATAAATGGATAACAGACACATAGGGTAGTGCTTTGTGCACTGTAGGAGAGTTAGCCTTGATAATTAGGAATCTGATTTGTTGAATGTTGCAGTGTGTGAGTGAATTTATGGCAAAAAATGAGTATAATAGTTTTAATTGTGAAAGAAATAACTTTTATAATATCTGTAACTCAGCGTTTCTCAGCCCATGGTGATCTTGCTCCCCGGGGGGACAACAGTTGGTTGCCACCACCGGGGGAGGGTGCTACTGCCATCTAGTGGGTATAGGCCAGACCTGCTGCTGCTAAACATCCTTCAACGCACAGGACAGCCTCCCGCAATAAAGAATCACTTGGCCCGAAAAGCCAAAGTTGGGAAACCTTACCCTAACGAATTCTCTTCCCTCAATTAGAGAATGTGCTGTCCTTCAGGCTGTGCTGGCGATTTGACATTCTATAAGCCCTTTTGGGATTCATCACCCTTGAACTTACAGAAAGAACTGTGTTTCACAGCTACTTTTAAAAAAGGAGCCGTGATTTGCTTCCGATAGTACTGACTAGAGAACAGCAAACAGGGTTATAAGTCAGTAGTACCTTCAATACTTTTCCATCTCGTGGCAGATACCAGCCTGGTTGGGCTTTGATTAGTGCAGCAAACTCCTCTTTCAAGAAATCTGGAGGAGAAGTTAGACTTTCTTCCCTCTAGGCTAAAGAAAGTTAACTATTACAGAACTGTTTCTTCAAGAACCATGGCAAAATAACCATGGGAACTATCCCAGTTTCCAAGAAAAAAACTACTTATATATACATGGTACTAGATACTTTGATAGTTTCTCTATTTTTAACTTTTCAAGGTGACTTTCGTTTTCCTTTTAAGGATAAAAACCCTACTATGACCCTCCCACCAATGACTTGTCTCACCCAATGCCACATCCCTCCTCACTCCCCATTTTTGCATTACAGCTGCAAAGGCCCTGTCTTGATTCCTTCAACATCCTGCGTTCTGACAACTGCATTACCAGGAACATCCACAGGTTGCCTAGTTAATTCCTATTAATCCCTCAGAGCTCACTTCGAATGTCAAATCTTCCTAGAGAAGACCTGCTCTAACCTTACATGAGGTTGGATCCCTAGTTAGACCCTCAACTTGTGCACCAGCCATTCTCCCTAATATTTACCACAGCTGTCATTAAATCAATTCTCTAATGTAAGCTCTGTAGAGCAGGAACCATTTATATCTTCACAAGCAAGCCTAGCATTTAGTTGAGACAGAATAAAAATGTGTTTAATTAGTAAAAATAACTTTTTAGAAAGAGTATCCCCATTTCAAGTTTAAATGATATTTGGCAAGTATTCCCTGATTCGGAATCCAAACATCCTGCAAAAATAACACACAAAGGACTGTAAGTGAAGAAAACTCAGATTGAGTTGAGAACTTTGACTGCAACTTGTTTCCTCCTACATCTAGTTAGATATACAAAGAAAGAAAATTATTTTTACACTTAGCAAAAAATATTAACTTTTAATAATATCAAGATGTGTGGGAAGCTTTATGAAAACACTAAAAAAATCCATTGGGAGATATAAGTGAGGATTTTGCAAAGAAAAAAATTAAATTTTTAAAAAATATTTTAAAACTGTCACTCTCCCTAAATCAATTAATAGATAAGAATAATCCTATTCAAAATCTCAATAATATTTTTAGTATATTAAAATGGTTCAAGTAACCACCTGAACTATTTCACAGTTGAAAATAGCTGAGAATCTTAAAAATGATGAGATCAGAATTCACCTGCTAAATATTAAAACTTGTACTAATTTTTTCCAATATGCTACTAGAATAGAAATCAAAAGGCAAAACAACAGAAGATAATTCCGAAACAGATTCAAGTGTATGTAAAAACTTGTAAAAGATAAATTATACAAACAAATGATAAGTAGAAGTTTAATTGACAAAAACAATTTTTTTTTTACATTTTGGGGAAAAATAAAGTTAACTCACTTCTTACCATAGACCAACATTAATTCTGGTGCATTAAAGAAATAAACTAAATAAATAAGTAGATTATGAAGAAAATAACATATTAACAGACACTTTATAGTTTTTCTAGAGATTTGGACTTTCTGAACATAAAAGCTATGGGAGAAATCACGATGGAATAGATTAGTATATTTGCTACATGATGCTAGTTACTTTAACTTATTGAGTGCTTGGTGTGTTGTGCCAGGCATCATTGGTGGTGTGCCAGGCATCATACTATATGCTTTCTATATGTCTTAATTTGATGAAATCTCATCATCCCCCATAAGCTATTAAGATGCTCATCTTGTAGAGAAGAAAATTAAGGCAGAAAAAAGTTAATTTGATGAAAATCACACATCACAGAGATGTCGGAGCCAAGAGTCAAATGCATCATAGAGGCCAGAGTCTCTGTTCTTCACTACTGTGCTCTTTAGTCTACTATAAAAACACACAAAACATCTGCACATCAAAAATAGAATGGAATAAAAGCCATAAAGTAAAAGGCAAATAACAAATTGAGAAAAATATTTTCAACAAATATGACCACAAATATATATCCTTTCTATTAGTTTCTCTTCTTGTGACCCCACCTTCTTACTTCATTTGTCATTGTGTAAAGAATACTTCCTGAGTGTGCATATGTGTGTTTGTGTAATTAGCTTTATAAATCAATAAAAAGACAATACTCAAATGGAAACTAAATGGTCAATAACATGATCAGAAACTTCATTAAAAAATAAATGGACTCAAACAAATATATATACAATCTTACTAGTAACCAAATAATATCTAAATAAATCATCATGTTATTTCCCACCAAATCAGAAAATATCCACTTGTGTATTAGTACAAGTTTTCTGGAAGCAATTAGCCTACATATATCAAGAATATTTTAAAAGCTGGAAACAAAAGACTTTTTCAGATCTATCAATTCTGCTATTGGCCGCCTCTTCTATGGAAATTTTCTGAGAGTTGCTTAAGAGTAAATTCATAGAAGTAACATTAATAGAAGTAACATTAAGAGAAGCAAATTTCTCAGAATAAACTAAACATACAATCAGGGATAGGTAAGTCAGTCCTGTGATACTCATAGCATAAGGTTCTGAAAAATCACATTTTCATGTAATATTTAATAATGTGGGAAAATGTCCCTCATAGAAAATCAGTTGAAATATAATAATTGTCATCCTATAGGGGTGAGATAGATATTTTAAGGAGGTCTCATAACAGACAAAATCAGCTTTCAGTTTCTGCCATTCCCAGTCTATACCTAAAACTCTCAAAACAAAATCACTTTGAGTGGCTGATATAGTGTGGGCCGGCTTCCTTTTGTGCCTTTCATTCTCAGCTAATTGATTTGAATCCCACATTAAGCTTTGGAGAAGTCAGAGGAACTAGACAGAAAATGGAAAGGTGAAGCTCTCTGTCCCACCCTAGACCAAGTCTCTCCAATCCTTTCTCTCCATTCCCATTGTTACTGAGAATGCCTCTTGCATTGTGACAACAAGCCCTTAATTAATGTCCTCCTCTCTCCTCACTCTGTTTTAGGTAGATATTTTTTGAAGACTTTTTCTCCTAGTCCTGGATCTCCTTGAAAACAGCTTCCTGAGCATTGCCCTAAATGGAAAGTAAAAGTAAAAGAATGCTTAAAATTTTTACCAGGACCTTGTTGCTAAGCAACCATTTTCTTTGTCTCTAAGTATATGAAATATGACATTGTTTGGAATGTGCTTAATACAAAGGATCAAGGTTGGGGAGCAGGGAGGAGGTAAGGGAGGCGGTGGTAGTCAAGAAACCTTTAGACTGAAAATGTAAAGATATAATATGAAAGGAGAAAAAAAACAACAAAAGAACCCACCATGGAAGTTTCAACCCACCACCACCACATGGTGCCAAAAACTTCAAAATGGAACATTTCTTATATTGGCATATATTTTTGTGAGAACAAACATATGGTTGTGAGCATATTCTTACCTTCATTGTGATCTGCATATTTCCTCTCTGCAGGAAAATTTAAAGGCACTGTTGACATCTTTTTATAGTCACATAATAAGAAAGCAGACAAAGAAATGTTATGATTGGACTTATTCATGAGATACCACAGACTCTAATATATCAAGTTTTTCATATTTACACTACTGGTGAATCTCTAGTTGTATACCTGCCTCTGTGGTCTCATTGTTGGTCCCTAGGATAGCTTATAAATAAAAACAGATGATACTGTCTACTGGCCAGAACAAGCTCACAACTCACTTTCTACTCCATTCTCAAGTATAAGTATCATTTTTACTTGGTTGAAGGCAAGAACCCTAATTGGGCAGCTTTTACTGAGAAATGAAAAAAATTTTAGCAGAATATAAATAAGCCTAGACAGACGGAGACTTTTTGTTTCTCTTGCCAAGTGGGCAGCTCTGGTGAAAACTTTTTGTCATCATTAGGATCACACACAATCCAAAACTTTGGTATAGTTAGGGAGACTGGGATGGAGAAGTCCATTTAGCTTGCTATGTTTGTCAGACCTGCCCGTCTCTAGTCTACACTTTGCCTAGCTTACTCATTTAGGGATCAAGAACCTGGTCAGCATTAAAGTTTTGCCTTCTAAGTCAACAGGGCATTTTTCTGTGCATGTGTTTCCCTTTAGGATCATGTAGAGAAAGATGGATGGTTGAGGTCAGGATTTGGAGTTCTCCGGCCTACTGCATATTAACTTTGTTATCATCGCCAGTATTATCACCTGACAGAGAAACAGACTTGATGGATTTGGGCTTTAGCCCTGACTTCATCACAAATAAATAGTGTCATCTTGGATGCTAACTTATTGTCCCATTGGTGTCCCTTTTTGTTTTATGAAGGTAATCATATCTATAGAAATAGGTATAAATTGAGAGTGTCAGTAATAATTATAAGATAATCATGTATTTAATACTGAGATTAAGTAATAAAAATTTCCAAGCACCTCAAAAGTCTTCATATGCTCCTATATGCCGTTTCCCCACAGCCTCTGTCTTTTATTCCTTAAAGGTGTAATCATTATTCTGACTTTTGTTTTAATTATCCCTCGACTTTTTTGATAATTTTTACTGTAATATAATTTCAAATTTATGCAAAAATTGCAAGAAAAGTACAAGAAAATCTTATGTAACTTTTACCCAGATTTACCATTTATGTACATTATGATCATTTGCTTTATTATGAATGTATGTGTGTATGTGTGTGTGTGTGTGTGGTCCTTACTTTCTAGAACAAGAAAATGTCCCAAGATCAGCTCATAGTTCTTCTGCCTCAGCTCTGGAGTCATTCGTTTCTCCAAGGAGATTTAGTTCTTTGTACCAGAGAATGATACTTAGAAATCAAAATCTGGGCTCAAAATGTGCTCTTTGCTACTAGTATGTCGTAGCTTTTAGACCCTCTCAATGATTACGTCTAAAAAATATATGTATATTTAAAACACAACCATACAAATGTATGTATGGATAGAGAAAGAGAGAGAGAGACATAGATAGATGATCAATATGATTTATATTCTTTACTTAGATAAAATTTACATTCAATGAAACATAAAATTCTTAGATATAAAACTTCATGAGTTTTGGTAAATGCATATATCTGCTCATTCCTTGATCAATCAGTAATTCTGTTCCTCTAGAGTGTCCTAAATTTTTTCAATTCTGGATTACTTTGGCTTACTCTAGAATTTTATATAATCTGAAGATAATTTTCTATTGAGTCTTCCAACTCATGAACATAGTATATCTTGCATTTATTCAGGAGGTCTTAATTTCTCTTAGCAAACTTTAGCAGTGTTAAGTGTACAGGTATTGAGCATATTTTATTGAATTTATACCTAAGTGTTCTATGCTTATCTTTTGAAGATACTGTAAATATTTTTATTTTATTTTTGAAATTTTCTGCTAATATATAAAACTACAATTAATTTCGTATATTGACTTTGTATCTTGCAACCTTGATACACTCACCTATTCGTTCTATTAATTTCTTTGTAGTTTCCTTAGAATTTTCTATAGACAATAATGTTTCCTGCAATAAGAGAGCTGCACATTTTTTTCCCAAACTTAATGACATTTATTAACATTGCATGCCTCATCGGATTGTCAGAGCCCCAGTAGAGTGTTGAATTAATGTGTGAGATCAGACAGCCTTGAATGTAATCATTAAATATGACATTGGTTCTAGGTTTTTCCATAAGTAAATTTTGTCAGATTAAGGTAGTTCCCTTCTAGTCCTGGTTTGCTGAGAGTTTTTACGATGAATAAGTGTGGAGACTTGTGACGTTTTTTTTCTGAAAGTGAGAATAGAGAAAGATAAGAAAAGGGAGGAAAAAAGAAAAGGTAAACTCATTCAGCTTGCAGCCTTCCTTAGCAACTCCATCTCTCAATAATTATTCTCTTACTTGAACTCGGATTTCATTAAATGTGAGTGCTTAATTGTTCTCTGTTATATGTACATGTTGGTTTTGTCTTTACTGTCAAAGTAAAACAAAACAAAATCTTGAAGGTGGGAATAGGAAGCTTTACTTCTCTGTATCCCCTACTTCCCCTGGCATCGGGCTACTCTCATAGTGACTGCTTCGTCAGTTTCAGCACTGATTTTTATTAGTAAGAAAATGCCACAATTGTTTATTATTTTAGAGTTCCACATCCATGATCTCATTTTATTCTCAAAACAACTCAGTGAAAACTTGTTTCGCGATAAGGCACATGGGAGTCAGAGAGGTATATGGCTTGTCAGTGAACGCAGAACTCATTTCAGACAGAGCAAGGAGCAGAATTCAGATCCTCTGACACCTCATCCAGATCTATCTCAATGCACCACCCTGCCTGATTTCCATGGTTCCTCTCAATATCACTACTGAGGTCAGCTCTTGTCCCACTAAAGATTATACTGTACTAAGTCTCAAAACTGGGTTAGATCAGGATACACAGACACTAAGCTGTAAATGATTTAGTGTCTGTGTATCTTCCGTCATCATGGACCTTGTCCATAAACACACTTGTGCTGAAAACTCCTATTAGCCAAGCAGGGTCTCATCAGACATTCTGCAACATATTAGGTGCTAATTATATATTTGTGACTGCATGTTGTGCCAAAGTCCTGAATCCAATTTGCATGAGGATCCCCTCTGAGATGAATACTCTCTTTCTGGGGAAGGTCACCCAGAGGTTCACAATGGGCTGCACTTAAGACCAGCATATTTGTTTTCTAATTCCACTTCTGGAAATATTGCATCTCTGTGGGTCACATGGGAGACTCATCTGTACCATGTACACATTAGGCAGATGTCAATTTTAATGGGCAGTCCTCCCAGAAACTGCCAAAGGGAAACAGAGATCAATGGAGAAGGGCACTTGACTCCATTTACCATTAGACTGAAGCACACTCTCTGCTTAATTTCCCAATTGTATCTCCTGCCACTTTCTCCTTTGCAATGTATGCTCTGGCAACTTGGAAGTATTTGTCATTCATTACATAGAATACTTAACTGCTTTTTGCCTTCATACGTTCATGCTGTTTCCCCTACTGATAATGTCAATAATGCCCCTTTCCTCCCAAACCTCTTTCACACACCTCAATAACTGCTTTTCACCTAACATTCTGTCATTTCACAGGTATGTATTAAGTACTTACTACCTGTATGCCAGGCACCATGCTAGGTGCAGAAGATACAGAGGTGAGTACAAAAATGTCCCTGCCCTAAAGGAGCTCACAATGTATTGTGAGGCTGACTGGCAGGGCTTCATGAGGCACACAAAAGCATCACCTATCCTAGCTTTGCAGGGCCACTGAAGGCATCCTGGTGGAAGTTACATAAGCTGAGACTTGGAAAGTTTAGATCTTAGGAACCAGCCAGGCCACAAAGAAGAAATGTGAGAGCCAAGGCTAGAGAGATTGGATCTCCAGCTTCAAGACAGGGATCAGCTGTCCTTCCTTTTAGAAGGTTTCCCTGACCCTTCCCCAAGCTGCCAGTTTCCCTCAGAACTTTTACCATTTTTTGTGCAGAACTCATAATGGCACTTACCACCCTCTGCCATAATCATTGACAGGTTTTTCTTCCTCGAGAAACTAGGAGCTCTTTGAGAGTAAGACCTGAGCTTTATTTAGCATATACCAGTATCTAGTGCTGACCCTGGTACCATAGGATGTTCAATGACTATCTGAGGGAACAAACAAACACTTGTGGGGATCTTCTGGAGGAGAGGTACCAGCTTCATAGATAATCCTACTGCTCTGGGCTATAATCACCTCAGGCAAAAATAGGTGAGCCAGGGCATCTGATTGTGTCCAGGCCCTCAGAGGCAGGGTTCCTGTGGTGGCAAGGGTAGGTTGCTCAGGCTTGCTTTCCACAGGGCCGTCATCAGTGACTCTGAGAACCAGACAGACCACTATTCTTCCCAGTTTGAGATGTTGGGGCTCAGAAGACAAAATCCCAACATGAAAATCTCAGATGGAAAAGTTTATCTCTGACCTTCTTCTGGCCTTCTGTCTCTCAGTCCCATTTTCCCCTAAAGCAGCTATAGAAACTAGAATCCTTCATCCCTAAGGCAGGTCATAGAAACTGGAACTCCTTTTTCCCAAAGCTACTCATAAAACCTAAAAATATTGCTCTAAGTTTTCTTCTGCCTTTCTGTGTAAAAACTGGCCATAAGGAAATTATCTGACCTACCTTGTTTGACTGCAGGTCATAAAGCCTCCATTCTAGAGAGGGTCCTGCCCCATACCCAGAAAGAAGGAACGCATGCTCAGAAAAGCCAAGAAGAATCTAGACAGACAGGCCTTGCTGAGTTTCCCCACTCTGTCTATTAACATTAGATCACACCCTCTTTGCCCAACCATGCTTCCACATGGCTGTCCATGCTTTCTTGAACCTAAGCATACAAATTTACAATTTCCCCTGTACCTTTTGGTCTTTATTCTGAAGGTTCCCATGCATACACATTAAATAGATTTGTACGCTTTTTCTCCTATTCATCGATCTGCATCATGTCAGTGTTTTTTCAGCAAACCTTTAGGACCTTGGCTCCCACAGAAGGGAGGGTTCTCAAGAGATTTAGACTCTCAGAACTGTGTCTCTTCTACCTAAAAAGCAATTCCTGCTTTTATACCATCAAACAGTTTTAATTCCATTTTAAGAGATGTAATGAATACCTATTACTACATATCATGAACTCTCAGATACAAATCAAACCACCATCCTCTTTGACTCTGCTGTCCTTTAACAGTTGTAATAGAATCATTTTACCTACACAGAGTCAGTAACAGACTGTCCAGTTCTTACCCCCATTATTGCTGTTGGGGAAATAATTAAAAGTAAAACATCCTGCTAACTCAAAATGATCATCTTCACAAAATGCAAAAGTGAATGAAGTCTTATTAATAATCAAGCATTAAACCAGACTGCGATGTGGGCCACAGACAGTCCACTAAAGAGATTGCAAAACACAAAGAAATCTCACCAATTATATTTCTAGACAGGTACAATCTATTACATACATGTTAATTGTTTCTAAACATAGGAAAAATAAGACTTTAATTTTATGGTGAGCAGTTAGTTCCAGCTTGGAGCTGGCACCTAAGATAAACTCCCTCAGAGGCAGGGAGACAGGGCAGCACCCTCCCTGATGGTCACATTTTAATGCCCACAAGAAAGGCATTCCTGGGAAGCAAAACTGTTAAGACACTTATGTAGCTTTTAAAAAGATTTACATGCAGCTCAAACAGTCACAGGAAGCATTTATAATTCCAAGTTCTCCAAAGGAATGCTAAAAAAAAAAGGGGGCAGGGAGTTCTCTTTTATGTTTGGCACCTGGGAAATTTTTAAATTCAATTTTTATTTATTTATTTCGATGTGTGTAGACCCTTACATTAGACAGTTCTCATTTATTCTGTTCCTGTGCCTGGTCTGTTTCTCACACAACATCTGACTATAATCACCTCTCTCAACTTGTAGTTGTTTCTGTTTATACTTCATTCTGTGGGTTTGTCCTTAAGGAAACCTGTGATTTTTAACTACCTTTCCTCACAGCTCTTAAACTATGATTGTTTAGGTCTCGGATTACCCAGTACTCAGACTGTTCCCACACACCGCGGGTTCCTATGCATCTGTCTTTCTTACTTCCTATACTGGGCATGCCCTTAAAGCAGTGCTTCTCAAATTTTAAAGTGCACTTGATCACCTGGAGAGCTGATTAAAATGTAAGCTCTAACTCAGTAGGTCACAGTGGATTCCAAATTTTTGCATTTCTGGCAAGTTCCCAGGTGATGCCACTGCTGCTGCTCAGTGACCATACTTTGAACAGGAAGGCCTGGGGAATGACTGCAATTCTTTCTATAGCCTGGGAACATCTTTGCTTATCTGCCTCTAGTATAGTTGATATTCCTTGTGCAGTTTGTAGCTATCAATTTATTTATTCATTTATTCAGTAATAAATATTTATTGAATGCATACTCTGTGACAGGCATACTTTAGGAGATGTCACACTTTCTGTCTTTTTTCCTGCTGTGGCTGGCACTTTTATCCTTTCAAACACAGAACTGCAACTTGGAACGGCTTCCTCTCAAACCACTGCAGCCAATTGATTCCCTGTCCTCCTACAGTTTGTCTGTAAGACTGTGCATCCATTTTCCATGTGAATTTTCCAGGACAGTTTATACTGAAAATGTTTTCTCCCTTTGGCTTTCCATGAAAATTAATCACAAGTAGGAATATATCCTTTGTCAGAGTACATGCCCTGGCTTTTTTATTTGGAAAATATGGTGACAGTGTGTAGAGCCTTAGGCTACAATTCTCTGTCCCTTACAGTGCTCAGCTGTCATCGTTGCCTCCTGGACTCCATGATTAAGTCTTCTCTGCTTTGCAGTCTGTGGCTCTGGTCCTCTATTTGCCAGAAGCAGGAACACATAATGGCTTCTGAGCACTCATCAGCACTAGCCTTCTCTGATTCTCTGACTACCTATGACAGGCTTCAGGCTTGGAGTTGCCCTTGGAGGGACAATGATTAAGCTATGTCTGCCTGTTGACTGGGCACATCCAAATGGAGATGACCTTGGTGACCAGTAGACCCCTACAGTAATAAGTGAGTTCACTGGCACTGGCTTCTTCATTCCTTACAGCTGCCACGTGGTCTCAGCTTGAAAATTACTATTAAAGGATTTTCTTTTGATCTTCCAAATCACTAAAAATGCTCTCCAATTGACATCAATTAACATCAGTGTGATTACTTTCCAAGCCCCCACAGGACGCCACAGCTTTATAGGAGATGTCTGGGTTGCAGGCAGCCCCTTTCTATGGCTTTGCTTATTTGGATCTACTGATCATAATGGTGCAATTGTACAGGACTGCCTGCATATTTGGTGTCAGACTAGGGAGTACATGTAATGGCAGACTGTTCGCCACCCTGGAACAGCACTGGAAAACCTATACTTCAGTTTCTATGATCCTCATTCACAAAGGTATTCATGACTCCCCACTGTGTGCAGGAAACAGTCACACTAAACTCGGTCCAGAAATGCCCTCCAAGAGCCAAGTTCTGGAAATGGGGACCTTAAGAGCCTGCTTATTGCTCTTAGCAGGTGGCAAAGTCAGCCAGGCCTACGCCCTTCCCTTCAGGGTGGCAAGTTCCCTCATGTCCTGAGCAGGTCCAGAGGGAGTCAGGGACTATAGTCAAAAGCCTTAGAAGTCTACCCGGTGTTCTGTTGTATTGCCACTGAGATGGCACTCAAACAACAAATTGCAACCCTTCCCAATCTTCCCTCCCCTTTCCAAAGGAAGGGGAACCTCACTGTATCGCCACTGCCACTTCAGGCTCATGGGGAGTACTGTCAGACTACTGCTGATACTCCATTAAGGCCCAAGGGCTCTTCAGTCAGCTTGTGAATGCTGCCTGGCCTGGGACATACCCTTCAAGGCAGCAGGCTCCCATTTGGCTCTCCAGCCTGGGATAGCACTGGAGAATCTGAAGTTCATTTTCTGTGATCCTCATTTACAAAGCTATTCATGACTCCCCAGTGTGCACAAGAAACGTTTACACTAGACTCGGTCCAAAAATGCTGTGCAAGAACCAAGTCCTGGAATTGGGAACCTCAAGAGCCTGCTTGTTGCTCTACCTTTCTGTGGCCAGGCTGGTACCTAAGGTACAAGACAAATTCCCTTTACTTTTCCCTCCACTCTTCTCAAGCAGAAGTAGTCTCATCATAACTAGGAATGTGCTGAGTCTCACCTGAAATCAGTAAGTCTGAGAGGCTCACCCAAGGCCGTTAACATAATGCCTGGGTATTGACGCTGGTTTTTCAGGGCCCAAGGGCTCTTCAGTTAGCAGGTGATAAATCCTGCCAGGACTGGATCCTTCCCTTCAAGGCAGCAGGTTCCCTTTTGGCTCAGGGTATGTCTAGAAATGTCATCTGGGAGCTAGGATCTGCTCAGGTCATGAGGGAACTTGCCACCTCGAAGGAAAAAGCATAGACCTGGCTGGCTTTGCCACCTGCTAATTGTAGAGCTCCCAGGTTTTGAGCAAACATATGCAGTAGCCAGGGAGTGATTATAGCAGGCCTTCAGTGAGACCCAGTGCTGTGCTGGCTCCAGGTCTGATCTAGTGCAGTCCTAGAAGTGGTGGCCACAGGAATTTTTGCATCATTTCACCCCCAGCTTAGGTTGCTTAGAACAGAGAGAGAGACTCTATTTGTTTGGAAGAAAGTAAGGGACAAGCACAAGAATCTCTGCCTGGTAATCCAGAGAATGCTTTCATATCTTGTCTAAGACCATGAAGGTGGTACCTCTAAGAATCTACAAAAAATACAGCATTGCTGGGCTTGGTGACCCTCTTAAAGCAGATACAGCTTAGATCACAACACCCAAGTCCTTTCAAATATCTGGAAAGCCTTCCCAAGAAACACAGACAAAAACAAACCCAGACTGTGAAGACTAAAATGAATACCTAACTCTTCAATGCCCAAACTCTGAAGAACATCTACAAGTATCAAGATAATCCATGAAAACATGACCTCACCAAATGAATTAAATAAGACATCAGGGACCAATCCTGGAGAAATAGAGATATGTGACTTCAAACAGAGAATTCAAAATAGCTGTTCTGAGGAAATTCAAAGAAATTCAGAGAACAGAGAAGGGGTTCAGAAATTTATAAGATAAATTTAGCAAAGAAATTGAAATAATTAAAAATAATCAAGCAGAAATTCTGAAGTTGAGAAATGCAATTGGCACACTGAAAGAGGCATCAGAGTCTCTTAATAGCAGAATCGATTAAGCAGAAGAAAGAATTAGTGAGCATAAAGACAGGCTATTTGAAAATATAGTCAGAGTAGACAAAAGAAAAAAGAATAAAAAACAATGAAGCATGCTTACAGGATCTAGAAAATAGCCTCAAAATGGCAAATGTAAGAGTTATTGGCTTTAAAGAGAGAGGAGAGAGAGACAGAGGTAAAAATATTTATTCAGAGGAATAATGACAAAGAACTTCCCAAACCTAGAGAAAGATATAAATATCCAAGTACAGAATGGTTATAGAACACCAATCAGACGTAACCCAAAGAAGAGTACCTCAAGGCATTTAATAATCAAACATCCAAAAGTCAAGGATAAACAAAAGATCCTAAAAGCAGCAAGGGAAAATAAATAAATAGCATATAATGGAGATCCCATACACGTGGTAGTTGACTTTGCAGTGAAAACCTTAAAGTACGAGAGAGTGGCATGACATATTTAAAGTGTGAAAGGAAAAAAAAAATTTACCCTAGAATGGTATATCTGGCTAAATTGTCCTTCAAACATGAAGGAGAAATAAAGATTTCCTTAGACAAACAAAAGCTGAGGGATTTCATCAGCACCAGACCTGTCCTACATGAAATGCTAAAGAGAGTACTTCAATCAGAAAAAAAGGACATTAATGAGCAGTAAGAAATCATGTGAAGGTACAAAACTCACTGTTAATAGTAAGTACACAGAAAAACACAAAATATTATAATACTGTGACTTAAGAAAGATGATATGATGAACCAGTCAAAAGTAATAAGTATAACTTTTCAAGACATAGCCAGTACAATCAGACATAAATAGTAACAACAACTAATTAAAACATTGAGTGGAAAAGTTAAGAAGTAGAGTCTTGTGAAACCCCATCTCTATTAAAATACAAAAAATTAGCAGGGTGTGGTGGTAGGAGCTTGTAGTCCCAGCTACTTGGGAGGCTGAGGCAGGAGAATGGCATGAACCTGGGAGGCGGAACTTGCAGTGAGCTGAGATTGCACCACTGCACTTTAGCCTGGGCGACAGAGCGAGACTCCATCAAAAAAAAAAAAAAAAAAAAAGAGAGAGAAATAGAGTATTCGTGGTTTTTTTTTTTTGCTTGTTTGTTTATGTAAACAGTGTTAAGTTGTTATCAGCTTAAAATAATGAGTTATAAGATAGTATTTGGAAGCCTCATGGTAACTTCAAACCAAAAATCATACAACAGATACATGAAAAATAAAAAGCAAGAAACTAAATCATATTACCAGAGAATATCACCTTCACTGAGAGGAAGACAAGAAGGAAAGAATGAAGGAAGAGAAGACCACAAAACAACCAGAAAACAGATAACAACATGGCAAGAGCAAGTCCTTACTTATTAACAATAACATTGAATGTAAACGGACTAAACTCTTCATTTAAAAGACACAGAGTGGCTAAAAGGATGAAAAAACACAAGACCCATTGATCCATTGCCTACAACAGATCAGCTGGAAACTGAACTCTCCAAACAAAAGACATAGAGTGGCTGAATAGATTAAAAAAAAAAAAAAAACGCCCATTGATCTGTTGCTTACAAGAAACACTTCACCTATAAACACACACAGATGGAAAATAAGGGGATGGAAAAAGATACTCCATGCCAATGGAAACCAAAAAAGAGCAAGAGTAGCTATACTTAGACAAAATAGACTTTAAGATAAAAACCTTAAGAGGAGACAAGGAAAGTCACTATACAATTATAAATGGGCCAATTCAGCAAGAGGATAAAACAATTTTAAATATGCACCCAACACTGGAGCACTCAGATATATAAAACAAATATTATTAGAGCTAAAGAGAGAGGTAGACTTCAATACGATAATAGCTGGAGACTTCAACATTCCACTTTCAGCATTGGAAATATCTCCCAGAGAGAAAATCAACAAAGAAACATTGGACTTAATCTGCACTATAGACTAAATGGATCTAATAGATATTTATGGAAGATTACATCCAACAGCTGCAAAATACACATTTTTCTTCTTTGCATATGGATCATTCTCAAGAATAGACTATGTGTTAGGTCACAAATGAGTCATAAAACATTGAAAAAATTTCAATAAAAACAAGCATGTCCTCTGACCACAATTGATTAAAACTAGAAATCAATAACAAGAGGAATTTTTGAAGCTATACAAATATTTGGAAATTAAATAATATGCTCCTGAATGGCCAACGGGTCAATAAAGAAACTAAGAAGAAAATTGAAAAATTCCTTGAAATAAATAATGGAAACACAACGTACCAAACCTATGGGATACAGCAAAAGCAGTACTAAGAGGAAAGTTTATAGCTATAAATGCCTACATCAAAAAAGAAGAAAAACTTCAAATAACCTAACAATGCATCTTAAAGAATTAGAAAAGCAAGAGCAAACCAAACCCACAATTAGAAGAAGAAAAGAAATAGTAAAGATTGGAGAAGAAATAAATGAAGTTAAAATAAAACAATAAAAAAGTCAATGAAACAAAGCCAGTTTTTTCAAAAGTTAAACTAAATAGACAAAGTTTTAGCGATATTAACTAAAAAAAAAAAAGAAGATCCAAGTAAATACAATCAGAGATGAAAAAGGAAACATTACAATTGACACCACAAAAATTCCAATGATCATTAGTGGCCACCGTGAGCAACTATATACCAATAAATTGGAAAATCTAGAAAAGATGGACAAATTTCTAGACACATACAGTGTAGCAATATTGAACCACAATGAAATACAAAACCTGAACAGACTAATAACAAGTAATGAGATTGAAGCCATAAATAAAAATCTTCTACCAGTAAAGAAAAGCCTCGGACCTGATGGCTTCACTGTTGATTATTCTACCAGTTAAAGACTAATACAAATCCTACTCAAACTATTCTAAAAAAAAAAAAAAAAAAACAAAAACAAAACACTCAAAGAGGAGTGAATACTTCCAAACTCATTCTATGTGGCTAGTAATACCCTGATAACAAAACCAAGCAAAAACACGTCACAAAAGGAAAACTACCAGCCAATAACCCTGATGAATATTGATACAAAACTTCTCCATAAAATATTAGCCAACCAAACTCAACAATACATGAAAAAGATCATTCATCATGGCCAAATGGGATTCATCCCTGTGATGCAAAGATGGTTCAACATACAAAACTCAATTAATGGAATACATCATATCAACAGAATGAAGGACAAAAACCATATGATTATTTCAATTGATGCTGAAAAGTCATTTGATAAAATTCGACATCCTTTCATGATAATAACTCTCAAAAAACTGGGGATAGAAGGAACATACTTCAACATGATAAAAGCCATATATTACAGACCCACAGCTACCATCATACTGAATAGGGAGAAGAACTGAAAGCCTTTCCTTTAAGATATGGAACATGACAAGGATGCCCAGTTTCACCACTGTTATTCAACATAGTACTGAAAATCCTAGCTAGAGCAAACAGAAAATAGAATGATATAAACAGCATCCAAATTGAAAAGGAAAAAGTTAAATTACCCATTTTTAAAATGATATAATCTTACATTTGGGAAAAACTAAATACTCCACAAATAAATTGTTAGAACTAATAATAAATTCAGTAAAGTTGCAGGATACAAAATCAACATACAAAAATCATTAGCGTTTCTATTAGGTTGTTTAAAAAGTAATTGCTATTTTTGCTGTTAATGGCAAAAACAACAATTATTTTTGCACTAACCTAATATATGCCAGCAGTGAACAATCTGAAACAGAAGTAAAAAAAAAGTAATCCCATTTACAATAGCCACCAATAAAATTATATATCTACGAATTAACTGAAGAAGTAAAAATTTTCTACAATTAAAACTATAAATAAATAAACAAAAAAATTCTACAATAAAAACACTGGCTGGGCATGGTGGCTCACACCTGTAATCCCAGCACTTTGGGAGGCTGAGGCAGGTGGATCACTTGAGGTCAGGAGTTCAAGACCAGCCTGGCCAACATGGTAAAATCCTATGTCTACTAAAAATACAAAAATTAGCCAGAGGTTGTAGCAAGCGCCTGTAATCTTAGCTACTCGGGAGGCTGAGGCAGGACAATCACTTGAACTCAGGAGGCAGAGGTTGCAGTAAGCTGAGATTGCACCACCGTACTCCAGCCTAGGTGACAGAGTGAGACTGTCCCCCCCCCAAAAAAAAGAAAAAAAAAGAAATTGAAGATGACTCCCAAAAATAGATATTTTACGTTTAGGGACTGGAAGAATTAACATTGTTAAAATCCCCATAGTACCCAAAGCGATCTACAGATTCGATGCAATCCCTATCAAAATACCAATAACATTTCTCACAAAAATAGAAAAACCTATCCTAAATTTATATGGAACCACAAGAGACCCAGAATAGCCAAAGCTATCCTAAGCAAAAAGAATAAAACTGGAGGAATCGCATTACCTGACTTCAAATTATACTACAAATCTACAGTAACAAAAACAGCTTGGTCCTGGCATAGAAACAGACACATAGACCAATGGGACAGAATAGAAAATCCAGAAACAAATCCAGACACCTACAATGAACTCATTTTCAACAAAGGTACCAAGAACATACAGTAGGAAAAAGAATGAGACTAGACCCCTACCTCTTGCCATATACAAAAATCAAATCAAAATGAATGAAAGACTTAAATTTGATTTCAAACTATGAAACTACTACAATAAACCATTGGGGAAACTCTCCAAGACACTGGTCTGGCCAAAGATTTCTTGAGTAATACCCCACAATCACAGGCAACGAAAGCAAAAATGAACAAATGGGATCACCTCAAATTAAAAAGCTTCTGCACAGAAAAGGAAACAACCAAAAAAGTGAAGAGACAACCCACAGAATGGGATACGATATTTGCTAACTATTCCTCTGACAAGGGATTAACAACCAGAATATATAAGGAGCTCAAACAGCTCTATAGGAAAAAATCTAATAATCTGATCAAAAAATGAACAGAAAATTTGAATAGACATTTCTCAAAAGAAGACATACAAATGGCAAACAGACTTATAAAAATCTGCTCAACATCATTAATAACAAAAGAAACACAAATCAAAACTACAATAAAATATCATCTCACCCCAGTTAAAATGGCTTAACAAATGCTGGTGGGAATGTGGAGAAAAGGGGACCCTCATACACTATTGGTGGGAATGCAAGTTAGTACAGCTGCTATGGAGAACAGTTTGGAGGTTCCTCAAAAAGCTAAAAATAGAGCTACCATATGATCCAGCAATCCTACTGCTGGGTATACCCCAAAGAAAGGAAATCAGTATATCAAAGAGATATCTGCACTCCCATGTTTATTGTACCCCTGTTCACAATGGCCAAGATTTGGAAGCAACCTATGTATCCATCAACAGATAAATGGATAAAGAAAACATGGTACTTATACAGAATAGAGTACCAGTCAGCCATAAAAAATATTAAAAAGGAGACTCAGTCATTTGCAACAACATGGGTGGAACTGGAGGTCAGTATGCTAAGTGAAATAAGCCAGGCACAGAAAGACAAACATTACATGTTCTCACTTATTTGTGGAATCTAAAAATCAAAACAATGAACCCATGAAGATAGAGAGTAGAAGGACTCTTACCAGAGGCTGGGAAGGGTAGTAGAGAGGTGAGTGAGAAGTGGGGATGGTTAACGAGTGCAAAGAAACAGAATGAATGAATAAGGCCTAGTATTTTATAGATGAACAGGGTGACTGTAGTCAATGGTAACTTCATTGTACATTTGAAAACAACACACACTGGGGCCTGTTGCAGGGTGGGGGGTGGGAGGAGGGAGAGGATCAGGAAGAATAGCTAATGACTGCTGGGTTAATACCTGGGTGATGGGATGATCTGTGTAGCAAACCACCATGGTACACGTTTACCTATGTAACAAACTGGCACATCCTGCACATGTACCCCTGAGCTTAAAAGTTGGAAATACATTTTTTAAAAGGATATAATTGGATTGTTTGTAACACAAATGATAAATGCTTGAGGGAATGGATACCCCATTTTCCATTATGTAATTATCATGCATTACCTGCTTGTATCAAAACATCTCATGTACCCCATAAATATATACACCTAAAATGTACCCACAGAAATTAAAATAAAAAATTATAAAATACAAACACACAAATGTGTAATTATTCATGTATGACAGTGCTGAAATTTCTGACCAGTAGGTGCTCAGAGGAGAGTTAAAAAATTTTGAGGCAATGTTGTTTTGATATTAAGTCAATTACAATAAACCTGGAAAGTACTGTTTACCATCACAGACCCTTAGCATTTACCAACTCATAAGAATCATGATCATTTCAGCTTTTATACCTACCCAAGGCCTAGAAAACAAACTGCACATTGCCATATCTGTATGTGCCCATCTGAATCCCAGCCAGAAGAGTCCTGGCCTTCCAAACATGGATTGTTCAGCCTGCACATCCATTCCTAATGCAGGGCTGCGGTGGCTTCTTATTCAGTTCTTAGGATTAAAGCCAGTGAACACCAAAACCCTGCTGAGCAATTAACTCTTGACCCATTAGAAACCAAAAGTATTTCTTGTCAAATAAGTGACTATCAATTTTCCTTAATTCGTCTATGTTTCAATGTTTCAAGGGATGTTCTAAATAGAAACACTATACCTATAGCCTGAGTTAGTACATCTCTTTCTGAAGTGGACCCTTTTTGAGCTTTTCTTTGATTAAATTGTACACATTGTAAAACATATTTTGCAATAAATTATTCATTGGTGCTTTAACTTGCTCAAGCTAAGTAGCTATGGTGTATAAAAGAAGAATTGCTGTTTTGAACCTCTTCATTACTGTCTAAACCACAAAATTTCATCATCTTTCTGTAAACCTGTAATAAATTAGAAGCGCATTCACTTTAGAGTTCTTGGCAACACTTCATCCTCCTCTCTGGTTAAAGCCCCAGGGCACATTCTGATGCAGAATTATGGATCTGGAACACAGTGCATTTCATCTTCACAAGAACCCTATGAATTACGTGTTATTATACCCATTTGACAGATGAGCAAACTGAGACTGGAAGTATTTTAGCAGAGCCAGGATTTAAACTGAGGCATTCTGGACACAAATCATTACAGTGCTTGCAGAGAAAGAGTGTTTACAAGGCTTTATTGAAGCCTCCTACAGTGTTGATGGATTTAAGGTGGGGGAGAGGAAATTTGGACCAATGGTGCCAATTTTAAAGTTTCTTATAGAACCAATTTTATGTCTAAAATAACTGTAAGCTCCCTTTTCTATTTATGTTATTGGCACCTTTCTGTTAAATTCACTTACACTTGAAATTCCAATGTCATCTGCTCCCTTTGTCATCTCCTTCCCTTTGTATAATTTGTCATCAAACTCTGACTGGGTTCCTCTAGAAAGGTCTCTCACATAGACTCTTAGCCCTCACACCTGCCATTTCACTGGGGCCTCCTCAGGTTATTTTCTTACTAAAATATCATCAATGGTTTTTCACTGTCTTCAGAATAGAGTCTGAAGACTTTAAAGATCTGCAAAGATCTGGTGCCAGGCTACCTTTGCCCCTCCTCCCTACTCCCTCTCCTTCCCACGGCCACTACCCAGCACTAAGGGCAGGCACTTGTGGAGGAAGTTCAAGGGATGAGTACTGTGCTCAGACTTTCCCTGCACTTCATATTAAATTTTCAAACAACCCTGAAAGGTAAACACTTTTACTATCATAATTTCAAAGATGAGGACCATGAGGACTGAGGTTAATTACTGTTAAGAAAAAGCAAAGCTGAACCTAGAACTAAGCCTTCTCTCTGACTGGTTTTCTCTGAACTACACTGTCTCTGAGAGCGCGTAGTTTTCTCCCTGACTTCTCAACGTGCCTTACACATCACTGCCTCATGCCTCTGCCCTTGTCCAAGTTCTAATCTGGAATTATTTTCTTCTCTCAACCTTTTAAAATTCCATCCACACTTCAATTATTCATTTTTATATTCACTTAATAAACACAACCTCTCAATGGCAAAAACTGCAATTACTTTTGCCCCAACCTAATAGCTCTGTCAAAACTTAACAGGTTGACATATTTGCCTGAAATATAATCATTCAAAATAAAATGTAACAGGTTCTGTTCAGGCCCCCTAAATCCACTCTTCTCTTTCCTCCTATCTCAGAGTCAATATCTTAAATGTGGTTTTTATTATTGCTAGGCAAGTTTATATAATTTATAATGTATAACGGACAATATAGAGTGAGTTGTAAACATTTCAAACTATGTATAATCATATCATTCAGCAACTTTCTTTTATTCACTAAACATTGGATCTTTGAAATACACTTTTCTATGTTAATATACGTAACTCTCGCATATTTATGTTAATTTTTAATAGTATAACATTTTGTGTGCTACCTCAATTTGTTTTCTTATTTTTTTGTAACGGATACTTAAATTGCTTCCAATATTTTGTTCTTACAAATGTTTATGCAATGAATATCCTCATGCAGGTACCCATGTGCACACACGCAAATTATTCTAAACCAAAATATAGTCCTACCAGATGGATTCATCGTCAAATTCTACCAGATATTCCAAGAAGAATTGGTATCAATCCTGCTGAAACTACTCCAAAAGATTTAGAAGAAGAGAATCCTCCCTAATTCATTCTACAAGCCAATATCACCCTGATTTAAAATAAAATTTAAAAAAGCTAGGAAGGGACATAGCAAAAAAAGAAAACTATAGGCCAATGTCCTTGATGAACATAGATGCAAAAATCCTCAACAAAATACTAGCAAACCAAGTCCAACTTCACATTAAAAAGATAATTCACCATAATAAAGTGGGTTTCATCCAAGATAAAGGGATGGTTCAACATACACAAGTCAATGAATGTGATTCACAACATAAACAGAATTAAAAACAAAAATCATATGATCATTTTCAACAGATGCAGAATAAGCATTCAATAAAATCCAGCATCCTTTTATGATAAAAACCCTCAACAAACTAGGCACAGAAGGAAAACACGTCAAAATAATGAAAGCCATATGTGGAAGAGGGGGACAAGATGGCCAACTAGACACAGCCAAGAGGTGCCATTCCCACTGAGACAGACCAAAATATCAGGTAAACCAAGATTATTTGAGCAGATCTTCAGAGAGAAAATACTTATTGGATGGAGAGATGATGCAGATTCTAAAAATAAAGAGAGAGGAAGCTGGGAATCCCGCACAGGGTACCTGAATGTCTCCTGTGGCACAGCCCACTCTCACTGCAGACCTCTGGGGATCCTAGCTACAGGGGACCCCACATGCCCCATGGGCATCTGAGCTGGCAGGGGGATCTTCCCAGAGAGTAGGCAGAGACAAGGCTTCAGGCAGCAAAGAGCCCATGGGCTTTTGCATGTGGACAGCTTTGGGGAAGTACCATCATTAGCACGCATCCCCCAGAGCTTCCCCTTCCTTGTAAGAAGCTCTAGCCCCAACTGACTTCCAGGCCAGGAGACAATGGGATCAGCATCCCCATGGGACTGAAGCATGTCTGTTCTACAGGCCCTTCTGACTGTCAGCCCATCCCGGGGCCCCGTCTTGGCCGTCACAGAAGCATGTGCACAGTGCACCCTCCATCGCCCAGCCTGAATGCTTTGCTCCATCTGAGTACTTTCCTGGTGACCTGGGAGCACTCTAGATGCCCCAGCACAGCCAGAGCCCAACCCCAAGCTGCAGGCCAGACCCAGCACCCCAGGGCTATGTTGTACAGCTCAAGGGTACCAAGCCAAGATCTATGGCTGACACTTGAGCAGAGGAGGAGCCCTCATTCTCGGAGTACTGAGAGGGGTAAGATAAATGGGTTCATGGCCCATCATGGGAGTGGGGCATTTCTCCATCCACAGGGCCAGCCCAGAAAGAATGTACCCTATCTCTCTGACAGGGCCTCCACCTAAGGGAGCCCACAGCCTAAAACACCTAACAAAAGAAATGCGGTGCAGCGCCAGTAATCAGTGTGCCCTCCTCCAAGGCCCAGGAGACTGGTGAGAGGGTCAACTCACTCCCACCTCAAATACAAAGCATGCCTGTGAGTGTGAGGAAATACAAGGGTCATGAAGCTAAGAGTCTATGTATTGGCCATTAGTCCTAAGTACCATCTACTGGATGGAAGCTCAAACTACACCACCAGAAAATACTCCGCTAATATGCAGCCTGTGATACCAAGGGCAAGAATCCAGTAACGAATAAAAATCCTATACAGACCCTTGACCCTCTGGAAGCATCTAGAATTGAAGACAACTGACTGTACTCAAATTACACCACAATTAAAAGAACACCAGCCCTCCTAGATGAGAAAGACTCAGCACAAGAACCCCGGCTATTCAAAATGCCAGATTGTTCCCTTACCTTCAAATGCACCCACCAGCTCCCCAGCAATGATCCTTAATCAGACTGAAATGATTGAACTAACAGCCATAGAAATCAGAAACTGGATGGTAAGAAAGCTCATCAAGATTAGGGAGAAAGTTGAAACCCAATCCAAAAAATCTAGCAAAATGATCTAAAGCTAAACACAAAATAGCCATTTTAAGAAAGAACCAAACTGAACTTCTGGAACTGAAAAATTCATTACAAGAACTATATAATGCAATTGGAAGTATATCAGATAAAAAATAGCCTTTAAAACAACAACAATCAGAATGGACAAAGAAGAACATTACATAATGATAAACGGCTCCATTCAATAAGAAGACTTGGCCATCCTAAATATAAATGTGCCAAGCAATGTGGCACCCAATTCATAAAACAAGTCCTCTTCACCTATGGAAACATTCAGACAGCCACACAATAATAATGGAAGACTTTAACACCTCCTGATAGCATTTGACATGTCATCAAAGAAGAAAACTAAAAAAGAGATTCTGGAATTAAACACAACACTTGACCAGTTGGACCTAATAGACATCTACAGAATACTACACCCAACAACCACAGAGTATACATTCTTCTCATCTGCACATGGCGCACTGTCTAAGAATGACCATATTCTCAGTCATAAAGCAAGGCTCAATAAATTCTAAAAAGTTCAAATCATACCAAGCACACTCTCAGACCACAGCGTATTAAATATAAAAGTCAACATCAAAAAGGTCTCTCAAAACTACACAAATACATGGAAATTGAACAATTTGCTGCTGAGTGAACAATAAAATTTAAGCAGAAATTTTTTTAATTGAAATTAATGAAAATAAGGATACAATTTACAAAATATTGCGGATACATCTAAAGCAGTGTTAAGGGAAAGTTTTGTAATGCTAAATGCCTCATCAAGAAGTTAGGAAGATCTAAAATTAACAATCTAATGTTGCACCTGTATGATCTAGAGAAAAAAAAGAACAAATAAACCCTAAAGCTAGCAGAAGAAAATACTTAACTAAAATTAGATAAATAACTAAATAAAACTGAGACACAAAAATACATACAAAAGATCAATAAAACCAAGAATTTTCTTTTTCAAAATAATAAGTAAAATTGATAGACCATTAGCTAGATTAACACAGAAAAAAAGAGAATATCCAAATAAGTGCAATCAGAAATTACAAAAATGATGTAACAACAGACTGCACAGCAATACAAAATATCATCAGAGGCCATTATGAACAATTGTATGCACACAAGTTAGAAAATCTAGAGGAAATGGATGAATTCCTGGAAACATTTGACCTCCCAATATTGAAACAGGAAGAAAGTGAAAACTTGAACAGACTAATTATAAGTTAAAAATTGAAGCAGTAATAAATATATTACAAAAAATCTAGAAAACAAAAAAAGCTCTGAACCAGATGGAATCACAGCCAAATTCTACAAGATCTATACAGAAGTACTGGTACTAATTCTACTGAAACTATTCCAAAATATTGAGGAGGAGGGGCTCCTCCCTAACAGCTTCTATGAAGCCAGCATCAGATTGATAACAAAATCTAGCAAAGACACAATAAAAAAAGGAAACTTTAGTCCAATATCCCTGATGAACATAGAGGCAAACATCCTCAACAAAATACTAGCAAACTGAATCCAGCAGCTCATAGAAAAGTTAATTCACCTCAATCAAATTGGTTTCATTCCTGGGATCCAAGCCTGGTTCAACATATGCAAATCAACAAATGTGATTCGCCACATGAACAGAATTAAAAGCAAAACTATATGATCATCTCAATGCAGAAAAAGCGTTTGATAGAAATACAACATCCCTTTATGATAAAAAGCCTCAACAGACTAAGCACCAAGGGAATACACCCCAAAACAATGAAAGCCATCTATGACAAACCCACAGCTGACATCATACTGAACAGGCAAAAGCTGGAACCATTCCCCTTGAGAACTAGAACAACACAAAGATGGCCACTCTCACCACTCTTACTCAACATAGCACTGGAAGTCCTACCCAGAGCAATCGGGCAAGAGAAATAAATAAAAGGCATGCACATAACAAAAGGAAAACAAAGTATCTGTCTTTGCTGACAATATGATTCTATACTTAGAAAATCCTGAAGACTCTGCCAAAAAGCTCCTAGAACTTATTAACAACTTTAGTAGTTTCAGTATACAAAATCGATGTACGAAAATCGGTAGCATTTCTATACAGCAATAATGTTCAAGCTGAAAGTCAAATTAAGAACACAATCCCATTTAAAATACACACACCAAAAAGTGAAATATTTAGAACTACATCTAACCAAATAAGTGAAAGATCACTATAAAGAGAACTACAAAAAATTGCTGCAAAAAATCAGAAATGACACAAATAAATAGAAAAATATTCTATGCTCATGTATTGGAAGAATCAATATTATTAAAATGAGCATACTGTGCAAAGCAACTTACAGATTCAGTGCTATTCCTATCAAGCTACCAGCGTCATTCTTCACAGAATTAGAAAAAACTATTCTAAAATTCATATGGAACGAAAAAAGAGCCTTAAAAGCTAGAGCAATCCTAAGCAAAAAGAACAAAGTCAAAGCCATTGCACTATCCAACTTCAAACTATACTATAAGGCTACAGTAACCAAAACAGCATGATACTGGTACAAAACAGGCCCATATACCAACAGAAGAGCATACAGAACCAAGAAATAAAGCTGCACACCTATAACCATCTGATCTTTGACAGGTCATCTGATCTTTGACAGGTCATCTGATCTTCGACAGATGTTTTTGTCAAGCATCTGATTCTTGACAAAAACAAGCATGAGGAAAGGACTCCCTGTTCAATAAATGGTACTGGGATAACTGGCTAGCTGTATGTAGAAGGATGAAACTAGATCCATAACTTTCACCATATACAAAATTAACTCAAGATGGATTAAAGATTTAGCCTAATACCTGAAACCATAAAAATTCCAGAAGAAACCCTAGGAAAAACTATTCTAGACATTGGCCTAGGAATAAATTTACGACTAAGACCCCAAAACCAAGGGTAACAAAAACAAAAATAAGTAAATGGGACCTAATTAAAAAAAAAAAGAAACCTTTTGCACAGCAAAACAAATAATCAATGAATAGACAATCTACAGAATGGAAAAAAATACTTGCAAACTGTACCTCTGACAAAGGACTAGTGTCCAGAATCTACAAGGAACTCAAACAAATGAGCAAGAAAAACAAATCCCATTAAAAAGTGGACAAATGACATGAACAGACATTTCTTAAAAGAAGATATACAAATGACCAGAAAACATATGAAAAATGCTCATCATCACTAATCATCAGGGAAATGCAAATTAAAACCACAATGAGATACCACCTTACCTCAGCCAGAATGGTCATTACTTAAAAGTCAGGAAACAAATAGACATTGGCACAGATATGGTCAAAAGGGAACACTTACACACTACTGGTGGGCATGTAAATTAGTGCAATCTCATGGAAGACAATATGGAAATTTCTCAAAGAATTAAAAATAGATTAATCATTCGATTCAGAAACACACTACTGGGTATCTCTCCAAAGGAAAAGAAGTTATTATATCAAAAAGATACCTGCATGTGCATGTTTATCACAGCACAATTCACAATTGCAAAGATATGAAATCAACCGAAGAGCCTACCAACAAATGAGTGGATTAAAGAAAAGTGATATATATATATGGCATTTCGTTTTGAGGATTAAATTGTAAATATAATAGTAAATATAATGTATCTGTATACATTTTTATGGTATTTTTATTTTCATTACAATCTAAATATTTTTAAATTTAATAATCATTATTTAATCAACATATTATTTACCAACATGTATTTGAAAAATCTATTTTGTTGAGGGTAGTTAGCTTTTAATTATTGATTTCTAACTTAAATATACTGCAATCATGAAACATGGTTTATAAGATATTGATGTCTGGTTTTCATTAAGTTTTACTTTATGCCTTAACACACAGTCAATATTTATCAATGAACCATGTGTAATTGGAAATAATATTTCTTTCTTTAGAGTACAAAGTTAGTAAATGTTCATTAGAACAAACTATTGACTACGTTACTCAAAATGTGTATAACCTTAACCTTATTATTTTTTCTTTGCTTTTTTTTTACTGAGAAGCATTATTCTATAGTAGTTTACAGTATAGACTTGCTGCATTCCAAGCCTGGTTCTACCATATGCAAGCTGAGATCTTGAGCAATTTATTTAGCCCTTATATACTTCAGTTTCCTTATCTGCAAAGTGAAGCTTATATTGTATAAAGTTGTTATTTATTTTAAAGTAGTTGATACATATAAGGGGCAATTAAAATCTATCTATAAAGTTGTTATGACAGTTAAATATCTTGATGCATATTAAGCAACTAAAACTGTGCATACCTTATAGTAAAATCTCAATGTTACCTGTTTTTAAAAATTATGAGTAAAATCTACGAAAGTTATAGTGCATTTACTAAATTTAACTCTTTTTAATTAGCTACATGTAACATCGGAATGTTTATATCTTCCCAGTGATGTGTTCCTTATGTACAGGATAAGGGATATGTTATCACTCCTTATCCTGAATATTCTCTTTTTGCTGTAAACACTATTTTGTCTCATATTTATACAGTTGTATTAGCTTTCTTTGGGATAGTATTTGTATAGAGTAATTTTCTATCCTTTAAAATTTTTTTCTGTGTCATTATAATTACATGAATCTCTTATAATCTGCAGGTAGCAGTATTTTAATTTCACTTTGATAATTTATGTCTTTTTTTAATTTTTAGTTTTAGTTTTAGGGTACATGTGCAGGATGTGCAGGTTTGTTACATAGGTAGATGTGTGCCATAGTGGTTTGCTGTACCTATCAACTTATCACCTAGATATTAAGCCCAGCATGTATTAGCTATTTTTCCTAATACTCTCCCTCCCCACACCCCACCCGAAACAGGTCCCAGTGTGTGTTGTTCCCCTCCCTGTGTCCATGTGATCTCATTGTTCAGCTCCCACTCATAAGTGAGAACATGCAGTGTTTGGTTTTCTGTTCTTGCATTAGTTTTCTGAAGATAATGGCTTCCAGCTTCATCCATTTCCCTGCAAAGGACATTATCTCATTCCTTTTCATGGCTGCATAGTATTCTATGCTGTATATGTACCACATACCACATTTTCTTTATCCAGTCTACCACTGATGGACATTTGGTTTGACTCTGTGTCCTTGCAATTGTGAATTATGCTGCAATGAACATATGCATGCATGTATCTTTATAATAGAATGATTTATATTCCTTTGGGTATATACCTAGTAATGGGATTGCTGGGTCAAATGTTATTTCTGGTTCTAGATCTTTGAGGAATCACCGTACCATCTTCCACAATGGTTAAACTAATTTACATTCTCACCAACAGTGTAAAAGCATTCCTGTTTCTCTGCAACCTCACCATCATCTGTTGTTTCTTGACTTTTTAACAATGGCCATTCTGGCTGGCGTGAGATGGTATCTCATTGTGGTTTTGATTTGCATATCTCTAATGATCAGTGATGTTGAGCTTTTTTTCATATGTTTGTTAGCTGCATGAATGTCTTCTTTTGAGATGTGTCTGTTCATGTCTTTTGCCCACCTTTTAATGTGGTTGTTTTTTTTCTTGTAAATTTGTGTTCCTTGTATATTCCGGATATTAGAACTTTGTCAGATGGATAAATTGCAAAGATATTCCTCCTACTCTATAGGTTGCCTGTTCATTCTGATGTTAGTTTCTTTTGCTGTGCAGAACCTCTTTAATTAGATCCTGTTTGTCAATTTTTGCTTTTGTCACAATTGCTTTCAGTAATTTCATCATGAAATCTTTGTGTGTGCCTAGATTTTCTTCTAGGGTTTTTATAGTTTTGGGTTTTACATTTAAGTCTTTAATCCATCTTGAGTTAGTTTTTGTGTAAGGTGTGGGGAAGGGGTCCAGTTTCAATTTTCGGCAAATGGATAGCCAGTTCTCCCAGCACCATTTATTAAATCCTAGTCAGACATGGTGGTTCACACCTGTAATTCCGGCACTTTGGGAGGCCAAGGTGGGCAGATCGCTTGAAGTCAGGAGTTTGAGACCAGCCTGGTCAACATGGTGAAACCTCATCTCTACTAAAGATACAAAAAACAGCCAGGCATGGTGGCAGACACCAGTAATCCCAGCTACTTGGGAGACTCAGGCAGCAGAATTGCTTCAACCTGGGAGGCAAAAGTTGCAGTGAGCCAAGATCCAGAGACTGCATTCCAGCCTGGGCAAAAGAGCAAGACGATCTCACTAAAATAAAATAAAATAAAATAAAAGGAATTCTTTCCCCCATTGCTTTTTTTTGGTCAGGTTTGTCAAAGATCAGATGGCTGTAGATGTGCGATCTTACTTCCGAGTTCTCTATTCTGTTCCATTGGTCTGTGTGTCTGCTTTTGTACCAGTACCATGCTGTTTTGGTTATTGTAGCCTTACAGTATAGTTTGAATACCGGGAGGGTGATACCTCCAACTTTGTTCTTTTTGCTGAGGATTGTCTTGGCTATACAGGCTCTTTTTTGGTTCCACATGAATTTTAAAATTGTATTTTCTGATTCTGTGATGAATGCCAATGGTAGTTTAATGGGAATAGCATTGAATCTATAAATTACTTTGGGCAGTATGGCCATTTTCATGGATATTGATTCTTCTTATCCATTAGCATAGAATAGTTTTCATTTGTTTGAAATAAAAACTGGCTCCCTTAAGAAGAGTTTTGTAGTTCTCCTTGAAGAGGTCCCTCACATCCTCTCTTAACTCTTTTTATTCTCTTTGTAGCAATTGTGTTCATTCACGATTTGGCTCTCTGCTTGCCTGCTGTTAGTGTATAGGAGTGCCTGTGACTTCTGCACATTGATTTTGTATCATGAGACTTTGCTGAAGTTGTTTATCAGCTTAAGAAGCCTTTGGGCTGAGATGCTGGGGCTTTCTAGGTATAGAAATATCGTATCATCTGTGAAAAGAGACATTTGATGTCCTCCCTTCCTATTTGAATACCTTTAATTTCTTTCTCTTGCCTGATTGTCCTGGCCAGAACTTCCAATACTATGTTGAATAGGAGTGGTGAGAGAGGGCATTCTTGTCTTGTGCCAGTTTTCAAGGGGATTGCTTCTAGCTTTTGCCCATTCAGTATGATATTGGCTGTGGGTTTGTCATAGATGTCTCTTATTATTTTGAGGTATGTTCCTTCAATACCTAGTTTGTTGAGAGTTTTTAACATGAAGGGATGTTGAATTTTATCAAAGACCTTTTCTGCATCTATTGAGATAATCATGTGGTTTTGGTCTTCGGTTCTGTTTAAGTGATGAATTACGTTTATTGATTTACATATGTTGAACCAGCTTTGCATCCTGGGAATGAAGCCACCTTGATAGTGGTGGATAAGCTTTTTGATGTGCAGCTGGATTTGGTTTGCCAGTGAGAATTTTTGCATTGATGTTCATCAGGAATATTGGCCTCAAGTTTTCTTTTTTGTTGTTATTGTATCTCTACCTGGTTTTGGTATCAGGATGATGCTGTCCTCATAGTTAGGGAGGAGTCCCTCCTTTTCAATTGTTTGAAATAGTTTCAGAAGAAATGGTATCAGGTCCTCTTTGTATTTCTGATAGAATTCAGTTGTAAATCCATCTGGTCCTGGGCTTTTTTTGGCTGGTAGGCTATTTATTACTGCCTCCATTTCAGAAGCTGTCATTGGTCTATTCAGGGATTTAACTTCTTCCTGGTTCAGTCTTGGGGGGATGTATGTGTCCAGGAATGGATTCATTTCTTCTAGACTTTCTAGTTTATTTTTGCATGGACCTGTTTAAAGTATTCTCTGATAGTTGTTTGTATTTCTGTGCAGTCAGTGGTGATATCCCCTTGATCATTTTTGTCTATTTGATTCTTCTCTCTTTTCTTCTTTATTAGTCTAGCTAGTAGTCTATCTTTTTTATTAAATTTTTCAAAAAACCAGCTCTTGGATTGCTATTTGAAAGGTTTTTTGTGTCTCTATCTCCTTCAGTTCTGCTCTGATCTTGGTTATTTCTTGTCTTCTGTTACCTTTGGGATTTGCTTGCTCTTGGTTCTCTAGTTTAGTTGTGATGCTGGGATGACAATTTGAGATCTTGTGAGCTTTTTAATGTGGGCATTTTAGTGCTGTCAAATTTCCTCTTAACACCACTTTAGCTGCATGCCAGAGTTTTGGGTACCCTGTCTGTTTTCACTGGTTTCAAATCACTTCTTATTTCTCTCTTAATTTCATGATTTACCCAGGGTAACTTTCATCAATTTCCATGTATTTATGTAATTTTGAGTGAGTTTCTTACTCGAGTTCTAATTTGATTGTGCTGTGGTCCGAGAAACTGTTACGATTTTAGTTCTTTTGCATTTGCTGAGGACTGATTTACTTCCAATTATGTAATCAGTTTTAGAGTAAGTGCCATGTGGCACTCAGAAGAATGTATATTCTGTTGTTTGGGGGTGGAAAGGTCTGTAGGTATCTGTTGGATCAGCTTGGTCCAGAGCTAAGTTCAAGTCCTGAATATCTTTGTTAATTTTCTGTCTCGATGATCTAATATTGACAGTGGGATGTTAACATCTCTCACTATTATTGTGTGGGAGTATAAGTCTCTTTGTAGGTCACCAAGAACTTGTTTTATGAATCTAGGTGCTCCTGTATTGGATGCATATATATTTAGGATAGTTAGCTCTTCTTGGTGAATAGACCCTTTTACCAATATGTAATGCCTTTCTTTGTCTTTTTTTATCTTTGTTGATTTAAAGTCTGCCGAGACCAGCTGTCAAGAAGACCCTAACCTGGTGGCACTAGAGGAATTAAAGACACATACACAGAAATATACAGATGTGGAGTGGGAAATCAGGGGTCTCACAGCCTTCAGAGCTGAGAGCCTCGGACAGAGATTTACCCACATATTTATTGACAGCAAGCCAATGATAAACATTGTTTCTATAGATTATAGATTAACTAAAAGTATAACTAAAAGTATTCCTTACGGGAAACAAAAGGATGGGCTGAAATAAAGGGATGAGTTTGGCTAGTTATCCACAGCAGGAGCATGTCCTTAAGGCACAGATTGCTCATGCTTTTGTTTGTGGTTTAAGAATGCCTTTAAGCGGTTTTCCTCTCTGGGTGGGCTAGGTGTTCCTTGCCCTCATTCTGGCAAGCCCACAACCTTCCAGTGTGGGCATCATGGCCATCTTGAACATGTCACCGTGCTGCAGAGATTTTGTTTATGGCTAGTTTGGGGGCCAGTTTATGCAGATTTTGGGGTCCTATTCCCAGTAGAAGTCTATCTTGTCAGAAACTAGGATTACAACCCCTACTTTTTTCTGTTTTAAATTTGCTTGGTAAAATTTCCTTCATCCTTTTGTTTTGATCTTATGTGTGCCCTTGCATGTGAGATGGGTCTCTTGAATACAGCAAACCAATGGATTTTGACTCTATCTAGCTTGTCACTCTGTGTCTTTTAATTGGGGCATTTAGCCCATTTACATTTAAGGTTAATATTGTTATGTGTGAATTTGATCCTGACATCATGATGCTAGTTGGTTATTTTGCAGACTTGTTTATGAGTTTGCTTCTTAGTGTCACTGATCTGTATATTTCAGTGCGTTTTTTGTAGTGGCTGGTAACAGTTTTTCTTTTCCATATTTAGTGCTTCCTTCAGGAACTCTTGCAAGGCCTGGAGACAACAAATTCCCTTAGCATTTGCTTGTCTGAAAAAGATTTTATTTCTTCTTCACTTATGAAGCTTAGTTTGGCCAGATATGAAATTCTAGGTTAAAAATTCTTTTAAGAATGTTGAAAATTGGCCCCCAAACTCTTCTGGCTTGTAGGGATTCTGCTGAAAGGTCTGTATGTCTTTTAACTGGTATTTTAAGTATGATTAATCATAGTATTATCATTGTGTACTTGGAATTAAGTATGATTAATCATAGTATTATCATTGTTTACTTGGAATTTTTAAGAAAAATTAAAAAAAATAAAACTACATGATGAGGGCATGAGAAAGAGACACAGAAGCAGGCTGAAAAAGCTTTTGATTGCCTAAGCTAGAACAATTTCAGCAACAAAATTAATAAAGTAGTACTGGTTCGTAATCTATAGTATAAATTAAATATCCATGTATTGTTGCTGATATGAATAAATGATTAAATAAATGGAGAATAGGCATATTTTTCCATGCAGATGAACTCAACATGTTTTTATAGATACTCTGTCCTTAGGGAAGTGGAATATACCTTCCTACTCCTTAATGCAGTCTGTACACACACATGTGCTTCAGGGAGTACAGTATGAAAAGGGTAAAAAAAAAAAATAAGGTTGTAGAAATCTGACAAACATTACTTCAGCCCAGTGATTAGCATCAATATTAATACTGATAAGTGATGTTGATAATATGTGCCCCTGGTATGATGTGATGAAAATGTACTTTACCTCTGTAGTGTTCTCCCCAAAAACATGAGCCCAATCTAATCATGAGACAAACATCTGACAAATACTAGGGACATTCTATAAAATACCTGACCAGTATATCTAAAAAACTGTCAAGGTCATCAAAAACAAGGAAAGTCTGAGAAACTGTCGCAGCCAAGAGGAGGTTAAGGGGATATGACAACTAAATGTAATGTGGTATCTTGGGTGGGATCCTCGAACACAAAAAGACATTAGGTAAAAACTAAGAAAATCTGAACAAAGTATCAACTTTCCTTAATAATGCTAACAGTGATAATATAGAGAGATTGGTTCATTAATTGTAGCAAATTGTTAATAGAAGAAACTGAGTGTGGGTTTAGATAAACTCTCTGTACTATAGTTACAATTTTTCTGTAAATCTAATATTGTTTTTAAATAAAAACACTATTTATAAAATACATATTTTATAGCTTCCATTGCATTGTGTCATTATCTAAAGGGTTTAGGAATCTAATACTGCCATTTGTATGTGTATGTTGGCCTATTAATTCTTGTACTAGATTGTTCTGAGGGGAGCTTTACATTTTTTATTATGAGTTTATTTTCACTAAGACTTTGTATCAGGGTCTTTTTTACAGCCTGTGTTGAAATAGTGTCGCTCCAGAATGGTTTTTACATTGCTTCTTCTAGGTACCTCAGAGAAATCACTCACCATTTTTGTGTCAATCTCTCAGATCATTCCAAATCTGTAAAAGATTAAAGGTCATTATTGTGAATTCAGAGGGAGGTTTCTTTCTTACCAGAGACTTAGGTGAGAGAAGTCACACGTCTAGTCCAGCATTGAGCCATGCTGACTCCTGCATGTTGCACTCTGCTGTGTGGGGGCTGACTGATATGTATGGGAGAGTGGGCTCCCTAAGGGTATGAGACCAGCTTCCTTGTTGGGAGATTTTTTTGATCCATCTTTTTACTTAAGATGTAATAGCTCTGATGGCCTGAGATGTGTGTGGCTACGGAGAGGACTCAGTTCCAATGCTCTACCTCATAGTACCTCATCTTCTGTCTCCAAGCCCTCCAGTTACCAAGTATGATACCTGTTTCACTCAATCCCCAGTCAGTCACATCTTGGCCTCCTAGGTTCACATGTTAAACCTCTATGAACTTTCCTCTTCATTTTTGGCCCCTCACAACTTGCTCTGTTTATTAATTCAACTATGTAGTTAAAAGGAAGTATGTTACATTTAAGTCAGAATCACTTGGTATTTGAACCCAGAGATTTAGAATTACCTAGTCTGAAACATGGATGTGTGTCTTGCTCAAGCCACATAGCCAGTAAGTGGCTGATTCAGGACTCTAAAGGGGTTTCCTTACTTTCTGCCATACGAATTATTTCTCCATATCCAAGTCATAGATGAAATATGTACAATAGTGGCCCAAAGGCTCTTCAAAATTTCATTACAAAACAACTGACACACATCCATCAGTCAAAAGTTTTGGTAAAGCTTTTCATTCAGCTCGTATTTTTCCATCTTGTTCACAACAATATGGTAAATAGTATAGTGGGTTCAACAAGGTCCCCCCCAAACAATTCATTTCCACCCAAAACCTCTAAATGTGACCTTATTTGGAAATAGGGTCTTTGCAGATGTAATTATGTTAAAATAAAGTCATACTGAATTAGGATCAGCACAAAATCCAATGACCGGTGTCCTTATAAGACGACGACACAGCAATAAAAGGAGACTTTACAGATGGTCTCCTACTTACAATGGTTCAACTTAACAAGTTCTCAACTTTACAGTGATAGAAAAGCAATACACATTCAGTAGAAACTGTACTTTGTGTACCCATACAACCACTCTGTTTTTCACTTTCAGAAAGGTATTCAACAAATTACATGAAACACTCAATACTTCACTACAATACATGTTTTTGAGAGATTATTTTGCCCAACTGTAGGCTACCGTAAGTACTCTGAGCACATTTAAGGTAGGCAAGACTAAGCTATGATATTCAGTAGGTTAAATGTATAAAATGTATTTTAACTGACAATATTTTCCATTTGTAATGAGATTTTAAAGTAATTTCATTTTAAGTCAAATATTATCTGTATATAAAGATGGAAGCAAAGACTGGAATTATTCTGCCGTGGTCAAGGAATACCAGGAGGCACCAGGAGCGGGTAGAGGTAAGGAAGTATTCTTTCTTAGAGCCATCAGAGTGACTGTGGTCCTGCCAACACCTTGATTTCAGACTTCAAGCCTCTGGAACATTGGAAAGAGTTGTTTTAAGACACTAAGTTTCTGGAAATTTGTTATAACAATTATAAGAAACTAATACAAATGGATTTGCTAAATGCCTCACTAAATCAAGGTACAAAGTTTCGTAGTAATCCTCCTGAAGGCTCTTCCGAACACATTTGATCCCCATGTTTTAGATCCTTTCTCATTCTCTTTCATTTCTTGCCAGTTACTGACCATTGCTCTTTACCTCTGTAAGTCCTTTTATCGTACTAGGATACAATTTATCAGTCCATGTCAAGGAAGGGCATTACCATTCTTGAGACCATATATCTAGGTGTCATCCTTGTCGCCTTTTTCTCCCTCACTTCAAAAACTTCATCAAAAGCAAGTCCTGCTTTACTTTCCTATCTCTTATTTCTGTGGCCCCAGTGTCATTCCCTATCTAGGCCACATCATTTCTGCAAGAGAGTTCTACCTCCTAGCATTCCAGTTTTCCTGTATTCATCCTTTCATTTACCCATCCATCCATCCATCCATCCATCCAACAAAATTTATTAAATATCTGCTGTGAGAAGAGCACTCTGCAAGCAGCTCTGGATGCAAAAATGAATTAGAAAGAGACTAGGTCTCTGACCTGATAAGAGTTTATAACATACTATGGGGAGAAACATTAATCAAATAATCTCACAGACTAATGTGGAATTGTCTTAGTAACAAGAACTCTGAAGAAGGGTTGTGAGTGTTGTGAGTGGGACTCTTTGAAGAGGGTCTTTCTTCTCTCTCCTTAGATTAGAAGTCAAAGAAAATATCTTTGAGTACTAAAATGAATGTTAAAAATAGACAGTTGAATTTATATAAGTTATTTATAGTTACAATAATGCCAATGTGTTCTTATATTTACGTTATATTCTATAATAAGCATAGCTTTACAATTATAAAAAATGCAACAAATGAGATATTTGTAATAACCTTGGATACACTACTTTACCTCATTTGGGATGCACTGAGATGACCACAGAACTCTGGCTTACCTGTTATCCCAGTTGCAACACTACATTTTAATTTCCTGTTTATATGTCAGTCTAAAAGCCTCTAGAAAACAGAAGTATGCCCTATTAACTTCTGTGTTTCAAACACCAAACCCCACTAAGCCATTGGTAGACTCTAAATAAATGTTTTTGAATGTATAGATAGATGGATGAAAATTAACAGTGAGACTACTGGACTTCTTTTTAAATAGCTGCTTATTGCATGCAAATGTCCAGATGACAGAGGAAAAAAAATTGAAAGAATTTGGACTTCTATCAAAGATGTGCTTTCAAGTATAGGGTGCATTTAAATCTTCAGCATTGTTTAATTTCATTCATGGATGAGCAAGACAACTAGGAATTTCAGCCCTCACTTACTCCCACTGCAAACTATACCTGGTTATTAATGAATAATGAATATCCAAATGATTATTTAGTGTGAAACCCTCTATATAACTTCCAAACAATGTCATCATTTTCTGAACAATGACAAGTCAATGAGCCAAATTAAGTGCCTTTTCTCATCATACACTAATTAGAATTCTTCCTAGTAGGTAAAGTTCCTTAATACAACTTTAAAATAGTACTCTACAATTCAAGGTCAAGTTTGCACTGAATAAATTAGCTTAATTCAAGTGTCACATTGATTAGAGATATTGAGCAGATGTACATACGCTTCTAGTGCTTGGAGTGCCCATGGAATCACTGAGTAATCTTTGGATATTGGCATTAAAAAACCTTTTCAGAGGAAGAACAATGTGGCTTGCCTTTGTTTGAGTTACAGAGTAAACTTCTCATCAATAGAAATCCAAAGAATGTCTTTTTTTTTTCCATAACCATCAATGAGTTTTTGATGTGTGAAAAATAAAGTACTTCTTACTGAAAATATGGTAAATAAGAAGAAAGTTCAGACATTCTAGAGAGTGGAGAATTACTTAGCATTGAAAGGGAATCTAAAATACTGCAGCCCTACAAACTGGCTGCACAGACCTCAATTTTAATCTGAAATGCAGTGGGTATTCCCCCTTAGACATTATATTGTTTGGATAATTATCTTATTTTTTAGTAGTTTGTACTTAACATGGAGTGCTCAACTCCTTTAGATGATAATATATATATATATATAAGTCTCGCATACCAGTAATTCTTACCTTCAGGTAAGACTATTAAGTTAATTTGTAATTTTAAGGACATCTAATCTCTGGAGAAAGCAAAGTCAGAAAATAAATGAGGGTACGTTTCGTTTTGTCCTTTACCGAGGTTGGGAAATGTTGCCTCTGCCTCCATAACTAGGTCTATCACTCACTTCAAACTTGCATCTGCAAAAGGTAATAATCTTTTACTCTCAGCAAAAATAAAGTAGGCCAGCCTTCCCTTTGGGCATATGAGCTCTGCCACTTATAGTCAGTTGCCTTCATGATGGATAGAAGTGTCTTCTTGCATGCCATCTCCACCCCATTGTTAGTGTCATATGGAAGCATGGCTTTTTAGAAGTGGCATGACTTATTGTTTATGTCTATTGTAGGAAACGTATGTGTCAAACATTTGCATAACTGCCAACACCTATAAGTATTTATAACTTTGTGAGTTCGTCCATTTAGCCTTGTTGTTCAGGTTTTTAGTTTACTTTCTTAAAGTTGCCAACCAAGTCGCCAGGGAAAGGCCCAGGAAATTACAAGCACATTAACTCTTTGCCAGCTCTCTACAAAGCAGATACCATGTCCTAAAATCAAGATTGGTTCCAGAAACTCAAAGCCAAAGAAAGAAGTATTTCTAGTGTCTTACAATTCAGGGTGGGTAAGTGTTATGACTTGTGAGAAGAATTAAGCTCCTCTAACATAAAATCAGCCTAAGTTATTTTATTAAACTAAGAATGGGCTTGCCTAGACCAAAGAGTCTACTGATCAATGTTTTAAATAATTTCAAGATTTATTTGCTCCATGCCAAAAGGTACTCTTAGAGTAGAAGAAAGGGGGATTCACGTAAAGTTATGTTCCAAAATTATCTAGGATGGCTTGGTTTCTCATTTCATGCAGACAGTTTGCTCAGGCAGATTTAAGCACAGAAACAGAGCATCCACAAAGTAGAGAACACATAGCTTGGTAAAACTTTCAAGTAATGGTAGGATAAGGACTGGATTGAGATATTTAAATAAATTTAGCCTCTAGAATCTTTAATTCTCTCCTAAATATGAGCCCTCTCAGTATCAGTTGAGCTGCCCTGAACCTTACTTGACATGAAAAGCACTCAGGACAAGAACATTGTGTCCTAAAGTAATTTAAAATAACCTCCAAATACAATTCCACAAGATAACAGGGGGCTGAGGGGAGAAAGGCTATCTGTGCAAGTTTGTCCAAATGTTTTGAAATTGACTATAGAAATATAATTATATTTCTTGATTTATGTTTTACGTACATTGGAATGAGGAAGCAAAAGGCAAATCGTGCACGGTGTTCAGTCCAGGATCTTCCCCTGATTCCCCTATGAAGACCCCCACGTGCACTGTTACACAGTATCAGATTCCATTCCTTTGTGGGTTCTTGAGACTACAGAGCCCATATCCTTGAAATGTCTAATCTTATGTCACAGGGTTCCCAGTAGGAGTCTTCAAAGCAGGATCGACCTTGCCCCTGGGCTGCATCAACCTACCTACCAGTGCTGAGTTCTACATACATACCTACATGGCTTAGTCTGCAGAACACTCAGAACAAAATAACCATCTTTCTAGGTACTGAGCCAGGATTGAAAACAGTATCCATTTCCTAAGAATAAGTGAAGAATGAATTCTCACTTAATATCTCAAATCGAGAAAACTTAAACATTCTGACATTGTCACAGACTCAAATTTGCTAGCGAGCTTAAATATAAGAAAGAAAATTCAGCATCCTGATGAGCAGGCACCACTAAAACAAATTCATCCCAAGAAATGCATGAAACCTGAAGAACCACAGCATACACAATGCAATATTTGCTCACTGAACTCTTTTATGGCATTCATAGAAGGGAAAAAAGTAATAAAAATAAAAGATCCTTCAAAATATTTTTATCTTGAAGAAGCACTACTAAAATTTTGGTCCATAATTACATATTTTAACTCAATTTATTGACATTTAAATCAAGATTTGTAGTGTATCTTTGTTTTCCAGAAGAAGTCCCACTACAAATTCAGTTTGGTTCAATCCATATACTTGTGGGAATAGCTAGTATGTATAAGCACTAAATCAGACCCTCAGGGTATACAGAGGTGCTTGGAATCTACTTGGGGAAAGAAAATAAGGACACATTAAAAATTAGGAAACATTTACTGAGAACCTGTTCTGTGTCTTACATGGTTCTAGTTTCTTGCTCAGTGCTCTGATCCAACGTGTATTGTTTTGTTTTGTATTTTTTAATCAAGAGAGGTACAAAAAGCCAACTAGAAAGTTGTTGGCATTTTGAACAGTAATATTAATAAATAACAATGGGGAACAGTTACTGAGAACTCCCCATAGTCTAACACTGTTATAAGCACTTTACACGTAATAACTCATTTAATGCTCACAATAACTCTATGAGGCAGGTACCATTATTATTCCTATCCTGCAGATGAGGAAAGTGAGGAAAAGAGAGGTTAGGCAACTTGCTCTATCCCTACTCACATCTACTATTCAGCATGTGAATTGATCTCTCCTTCCCTCCAGAAATCCCAGCGAAGGCCTGTGGTAGGGCATAAACCTGAAAACAAGACACACAGGACCCCTTCCTACCTTTACTTAGCTAGGCACATAAGTATCCCAGACCTAGAAGGGCAACAGGTCTCAGGGTCCAGAGAAACTGGACCACAGTGACTCGACTTGCAGGCATAAGCAAGAAGTAATTGACTGAAACAGAGAATTAAATGAGAGTCTACGCATGGCTCCCTCCAATGTCCTCATCCCAGGTGTTTGAAACCAGACTATATCATCTAAGCAAGAGAGTGTAGAAACTGTGCAATCCCAAGGAAAAGATCTCTAGAGAGTTATATTTGGGGACCTTCAACTGAGCTGGCTGCCTTGCTATCCAACCATTGCATTTGTGAAGCCTACTGGTTAATAAGTCTTCAATCAGAGAACTGTTAGCCTTTGAGCACTTCACACTAAAATAGAAACATTAACACTGACACCAGCAGTCATTAAAATGAAAATTAAACGGAAAAAAGAAAAATATATTGAAGTCATAGGAAAAGAAAATAATACGGAAAAAATTGCTTTCCTCAGAGACATAAAATAAGACACTACATCTTTTACCTCAAGTAAAAGATACCACAATTGTCAGAGAACAAAAGACACCTCATGGAACTAAAATGATAATAATAATATCAGAAATAACAATTCAACAAAAGTATTGGAAGATTAAAATTGAGACAATCTCCTGGAAGAAAAAATTAAAAGTAATATACAATAGAAAAAAGTAAAAGTAATATACAATAGAAAAAATACATATATAAAATATATGAAAAATTAAATATATAAAAAATTAAAAGTAATATACAATAGAAATAAAAAGAAAATCAGAGCATTTATCCAGGCTGTCCAATATCCAAACAACAGGAGTTCCAGTAAGTAAGGAAAGAAAAATGAGGAAAAAAAACTTATCAAAAAAAATTAATACAAGAAAGTTTTCCTTGTCTGCAACAGAAGGAGTTCCAAAGCACCCAACACATAAAGGAAAAGTGTTCCCATCAACTCACATCACGAAGAAAGTTGAGAGCTCCAAGGCTAAGGAACAGATCCTAAAAACTTTCAGAAGGGAAAAACAATTCATACTGATAAAAATCACAAATCAAAATTGCAACAGATATTTCAGCAATAAACATGGAAACTTTAATATTATTGAGCTATGAGTTCAAAAACTCAAAGGGAAATGATTTCCCACTAGAATTCTCTATCCAACCAACCCATCAATCAAATGACTAAGATATCAGCAATTTTACTTCCAAAGTGTCTTTTCTCAGGAAGCTATTAAAGATTTGCTCTACCAAATCAGGAGTATAATTATAGAAGAAGGAAGGCAGAGAATCCAGGAAACAAAAGTTCTAACACAAACTTTTGGTAGAGGAAGGCCCCCGTAAGAGAAGTACAAACCAGACTTAAAGAGGCAGTAAGTTGTATGGGAGCAGGAAGATATAGATTTGCAGGAGGGTGTCTCCAGGGAAATAAAGAAACTGATTATTTTGTCTGTCAGAGCATTTAAAAAAAATTCTGAACAGGCATTCTATAAACCTGAGAAAATTACCAATAGGCATATAGAAAATCAGTAAATGAAAACATAATGCAATGAGTAACTACAGAAAAAATAAAAAATAGGGAAATAAAAAAGATAGTATTCCACAAGAAATAGTACTGGACTCAGCCATAAAACATATTTATATGGTCATAATAAAGCAAACACAATATTTAATCCCAAATTGAGAGATCTACTTTAAAAGGATGGGGAGAGCAGACATGGGGTGGGAGGCTGCTCTTGGAGGCTAAAGTTAGGATGACAATAGACAATGCCTAAATTTATTTAAAAAAAAAAATAGTAGTAAAAGCATGTTATCTAAAAATATGGACACAAATACCAAAAGAATTTCAGCACAATTTCCTCTAGGGAATAGAAATAAAGATGTGTGAAAATGAGAAACAAAGGACCACTTATTTTTAATAATCATTTGATATTATTTACTTTCTAATTTTGTATGCAAATTACTTAAACTATACATAAACGTATAGAGAATACATATATCAAATTCACATACCTGCAGTAGACTTTTTTAAAGAATAAAGTAGTTTTTTTGGTATTCCTTACTGGTCTCATTCCTACTCTGTCCCTGAAGTTGCTGTGTTTCCCGAGGCGGGTGGATCATGAGGTCAGGAGATCGAGACCATCCTGGCTAACACGGTGAAACCCCGTCTCTACTAAAAATACAAAAAATTAGCTGGGCGTGGTGGCAGGCGCCTGTAGCCCCAGCTACTCAGTAGGCTGAGGCAGGAGAATGGCGTGAACTCGGGAGGCGGAGCTTGCAGTGAGCCGAGATCGCACCACTGCAGTCAGGCCTGGGTGAAAGAGCAAGATTCCGTCTCAAAAAAAAAAAAAAAGAAAGAAAAAAATTAAAATAAAGAAGTTGCTGTGTTTCAAGCACTTGCATGCTTTTAGACCCTAACTTTCTAGGTTTACCTCTATAAACAATGTTGCCCTGTTTAAACACTTTCAAACTTTATAGAAGTAGCCTCATATTGTATATGGCATTTTGCATTTGCTTTTTAAATTGCACATTGTGTTCCTGAAATTTAATTAACCATGCTGATGTGTAACTTTTGTTCATTAACTGTTGCATATATTCCATTGAAAAAGGATAATACAATTTACATATTCGTCTCCCTGTTGATGGACATTGTAATTGTTTCCAGCTTTTCAGTATTACAATCAATATGACAAACATTTTTGTACATGTCCTCTTGAAAATGTGGGGTGGAATTACACAGCACAAGACCTGAATAGTTTACACTTTACTAGATATGACCAAACGAGTGTTTCAGTGATTTCACCAACTCACACCTTCTCCAAGAAGTGAATGAGTTCCAGTTATTCCAGTCCTTACCAAAACTCCAGGCTATACTTCTGAGAGCTGCAATTTTTCAGGAGCAAAGACCCACGTTGGTCTCATTATGACAATCACTTCTGCTGAGGATGTTGCACCTTTATTCAGGCACAAGTAACCCAAATGGCAATAATGATGCTCCTTCTGTGTAAATTTCTCCACCTTTGCTCACACCTGTCTTCCTAGACTGCCCCACTCTGTCTGCCACATACTTGAAGACCAAACTCCATGCTCATATACTCTCCAAAGGCAGCCCTGACCACTTCTCACAGAAATATTCTTTCCTTCCTTAGGACTCTATTCCCATTCCATAATTATTGTCTGCTTTCTAGGATTAATGAGACCACTTTTCTTAAGTACAGATCCTGTCACTTGAATTTACTCTAAGCAAACCTCATATTATCAAGACTGATAGTAAGAAGCCTTTGCATTTACACAGGGCTTTGCAGATTTACAGACTTTTTTCATAGTCAATATCACAGTTGCTTTCAGCCCTTTTTGAGTATGAGGGCTCTTTTCAAACATAAATAAAAACCTCTGCACAGCAAAAAAAAAAAAACTATCATCATTTTCTGCCACTCTGTAGGTAACCTACAGAGTAGTAGAAAATTTTTGCAATCTATCCATCTGACAAAGGTCTGATATCCAGAATCTACAAAGAACTTAAACAAATTTACAAGAAAAAAACAAACGACCCCATTAAAAAGTGGGCTAAGGACATAAACAGACACTTCTCAAAAGAAGACATTCATGCGGCCAACAAACATATGAAAAAAAGCTCAACATTAATGATCATCAGAGAAATGCAAACCAAAGCCACAACGAGATACCATCTCATGCCAGTCAAAATGGCAATTATTAAAAAGTCAAGAAGCAACAGATGCTGGCAAGGTTGCAGAGAAATAAGAACACTTTTACACTGTTAGTGGGAATGTAAATTAGTTCAACCATTGTGGAAGACAGTGTGGTGATTCCTCAAAGATATAGAACCAGAAATACCATTTGACCCAGCAATCCAATTACTGGGTATATATATGTCCAAAGGAATATAAATCATTCTATTACAAAGATACATGCACACGTAAGCTCATAGCAGCACCATCCACAATAGCAAAGACATGGAATCCACCCAAATGCCCATTAATGATAGACTGAATAAAGAAAATGTGTTACATATACACCATGGACTACTATGCAGCCATAAAAAGGAAAGAGATCATGTCCTTTGCAGGGACATAAATGAAGCTGGACGCCATTATCCTCAGCAAACTAATGCAGGAATAGAAAACCAAACACCACATGTTCTCACTTATAAGTGAGAGCTGAACAAACAGAACACATGGACACAGGGAGGGGAACACACACTGGGGCCTGTCAGAGGTTGCGATGGAGGGAGGGAGAGCATTAGGAAAAACAGCAACTGTATGTTGGGCTTCATACCTAGATGATGGGTTGACAGGTGCAGCAAACCACCACGGCACACGTTTACCTATGTAACAAACCTGCACATCCTGCACAAGTACCCCAGAACTTAAAATACAAATTTAAAAAGATTTTTAAAAATAAAAACTGTTGAGTTTTCCTCGTGATAGAAATGCATTATATATTAATTTAGCAGATACATAATAATGTAAAACTGTGACGATTTTAATACCACTTTTACATTGATTTTATTTTATTAATTTCAAAAGTATCTATATACTTTTGAAAACTGATTGGGTGTTTCATCACCTGTATATTTAGTGGCCCATCTAAGAACAATGCCAGATTCAAAACATAAGTATTATATCTGGAAAAAGCCAAAATCTATTGTAAACAATTTAAATATTATATGAAATTTCCGTAAGTGGAGTCAAAGAAGTCATTAATAACACTCAGCAAACCTTTCTTAAAATTCCTCTCAGTTTTTTCCACACCGAAGAAAACATATCCTTCTCGTGTCCTTATATCCTGCTGTGGTCTTAACTCTATATATAGTCTTGTGTAAACTCCCCTGCACTTGCTCCAAACTCAGCTTGAGGTGCTGTTTCTGTTTCTCTCTTTGTCCCTGGATCACTGTCACCATCTCTGTCTGTCTCCCTTCCTCCACCCATTCTCTGAATTGTCCCCTTCCAGACTATAGCTCTACCCACTTTTCTGACCAGCACCACAGAGGCCCAGGGTTAGCAACTGCCTGAAATAAAAGAATTCTTACCTGAAAAAGCTGGAGTAGGGGAAAGCAGCAGGCATATATTTTGAGTTCATTCTGTAATGTGTGGCTACTGTTTTTTTTTTCAGTCTGTGAAAATGTTAAGGATTTGTATAACTCTTCACCACCTCAAGGGTCCACAGCCTTTAGGAGAAACCACTGCCTCATCGTATGCCTCTTTCAAACCTCTGCAGGACCCAGTTTAATAATTTATACAGTGTGTTTTGTGACAGTACAGGACAGCAACACCTTCTAAATTCAAACTGATTTTGAAGCATATCCACTCCAATAATTCAGCGTTCCCCACTTGACTAATTTATGGATTCACTCGGCTAGGAAAAGGTCAGGGACAGTATTGGAGTGGATACAACCTGACTCGACCACCAAAAAAAAAGGAAAAAAAAAATGAGAGCATTTCATTGTTTACCCCACAAATTGGAGTTTTCATATAGATATTATTTATATAGTAATATCCACTAACCCACATCTGACACTCAGCACAATTTATGTGAAAATACTGAAAGCGTCAGCAGAATAAAGTTAAAAAGTTGAGAAGTGATGCAGCAGGATCAAAGATGGAGGAGAAAAGTGTGTGTATAATATATTGAGAACCCAGGCACCTCATTTCTTTAGCCAAAATAGGAAAATGATGTCTGTATCAATATAAAACTTAAGTTTGTAGCATTCTAAGTAGGTAAGGTGCAAATTTTCTAGGCTTTCTCTTCTATTGGAAAACGTCCTTTTGGCTTCCTAGAATATTCCTGATGGAGAAGTAAAACTGCAAGATTAAAAATAAATATTAAACACTTTGGGAGGCCGAGGCGGGCGGATGACGAGGTCAGGAGATCGAGACCATCCTGGCTAACACAGTGAAACCCCGTCTTTACTAAAAATACCAAAAATTAGCCGGGCGCGGTGACGGGCGCCTGTAGTCCCAGCTACTCGGGAGGCTGAGGCAGGAGAATGGCGTGAACCCAGGAGGCGGAGCTTGCAGTGAGCCGAGATTGCACCACTGCACTCCAGCCTGGGTGACAGAGTGAGACTCCGTCTCAAAAATAAATAAATAAATAAATATTAAACACATACAGATGCACCACATGTTACTATGCACGTAAATTTGGAGCAGGAGAATCGGTACATTAAGAAACAACAGCAAATCAGATCATCGGACTTTTTGCTTAAAGGCCAGGCTATTATTCCATTAACAGTCTATGTGGATGTAGCAATTATTTTTATCTTTAGCTTTCTAAGAGAGTTTTGGATAGATGATCTCTAAATTTCCTTACAACTCTGAAATTCAGAATTCTGAAAGTTTTCCCATTGGATTAGTCTCACCCATTTGTCCTTAACTCTAAAAAAAAATACGCACAATGGAAAGAACATTAAGAAGGGGCTTACAGCCCAGCTCTCCCCATGGGTATGTGACTTTGGGCAAATTATTATCTTCTTATTTTCTTCTCGTTATTATCATTACCATTATTAATCCCTCAATATGTAATAATATATTTCTTATAGTGCTGCTGAGAGGGCTAGAGATGATAAACATATAAGTGTATATTCTAAATGATAAAACATTCTGCAAGTATTAGTTGCTAATATTTGCATGGTCCTGTTGACAAGGCTTGTTCTTCTATAGGGAGTGAGGTAACAGGAGACTGAAATTTTCTAGGATAAAAGCTATGATATCCTTTGAACTACATCTTCCCATTTCCTGTCCACTCATTTCCTCACCCCTGGTAACCACCGTTTTATTTGCTATCTCTGTTTGGATGAACAAGTCTAGAGATTTAATGTACAACATGAGGAAGAGGGCTAATAAAAATCACATCATATTAGGAATTTTTGTTAAATAAGTAGATTTTAGCTGTTCTCTCCACAACAAAAAGTAACTATGTGAGATGATGGATATGTTAATTTGCTTCTCTATAGTAACCATTTGACTATATGTATCCTGTAACATCATGTTGGTAAATCTCAAATATACACACAAAAAATATTTTTAAAAGAAAGAAAAAGGCTAGAGTTTAATTGCTCTTCTCCAAAATAGTCATTTGCACAGACACAGCAGCCAAAATTGTGGAATAGTCTTATGATGAATTTATTCTATTTTTAAAATATGAAAGAATTTCTATAACTAGAGATAGGAAAAATCACCAGCAATATCTTCTCAAGTAATTAAAGGCCTATTCTTGCATTTTTTAATTTAATGAGCTGTAGAATAGGGTTATACCAAAGTAGGAGAGACAACTCCGCAAATTCAAATGCACTATTTGGTGATGTCTACAATGCAAACCTTGTATTTCTATACCATTCATTCACTCCAGTTTGGAATTTTTAAAAAAAGGTCCTTTCTTGGATGTTTACTTTCCCTTTATCATCAGAAACTTTGGATTTTTTTTTTTTTTTTTTTTTTTTTTTTGCTCCAAACTTCTAAATGATTTTACTGAACCTCATTGTCTGCTAATCAAGAGTTACCAAGAGATATTTTCTCTGGAGGGAAATAAATTAAAAATTAACTCTGACTGCTGTCTTCTACATGGAAGATTATGCAAATGCTCATCTGTTCCTTTGAAGCCTTGAACATCCTATGGGACCAGAAACCTCTTAAATATTCCTGCTAATGTTTAAAGTAAGTGCGCACTTACCTGTAGTTCAGGAGGAAGCTAGCAAACACTGTTTACAATATCAGAATGATCAGTAACTGTATTTCCAAACAGCAAATCTCATGGTGGAAACATGGTTCTCTTGGGCCTTGCAAGTGTCAGCATCATCTCACTGAACCTTCCTCTCCACTGCCCCAGCAAGCCAGTGACACGGAACAATCCCATCCAGGGAAAGCTTGCAGGCTGAGAAAAGAACTTACACAAACTCTCTCTCCTGGTGCTCTTGTTTTCTCCTTTTCCAAACTAACTTAATATTTTGACTAAATGAGATGTTCCTAGAATAAGATATTAATTTGATTATTTTGTTAATAGATGAATAAGCAGGAAAACCTATTTATTCAAGCTCCTGGCTGAAAGAAAACCTTCTGGAAGATGATAGGCTAATTTCCTGGCTGCGAATAGGATTTGAATCAATAATGAATGTTTTGGAAGAACCTACTTCATCTTAGGGTATTTGTAATCTAAGAAATAAGAGCACCAGTGGAGGGTAAGGAAATGCTCAAAGATGTTTTTGTAGAGGAAAGAAGCACAGCTCAAAGGGTCTTAGCTCCAAAGAAAGGCAGAGGAGGCACCATGTGTGCCAGGAACTTTACGTGGGTATAATATTCCATCTTATGACCACGCAAACAAGCAGATTCATTCAAGCTTTCACAAGTTCTTTAAATCCCATTTATAAGGAGCCCCCCAAAATAAGCAATAAATAAGTCCTCTGTCCTAACAGTATGGCAAGACAGGCAAGTTAACAGCTATAGGCACAATGAGCTTAAAATGAAGCGTAAAGTATTATAAAAGAAAGCATTCAGTGGGAACTCATACAAAGAATAGAAATTGTCTGGGCAAAGATGAAAAATGTGTGAGGGGCAGAACAATTATTATCCTCCTTTGACAGATGATACAAGTGAAGCCCCAACATATTAATTATTCTAATGGTGAGGGAAGAGTCAGGATTCAGATCCAGATCTTCATCCTCAAAAGTCCAAGCACTCAGGGATTCCCAGCTGAGGTTCAGAGTCCTGTTTGTCTGTTTAGTCCTGTATAGTTGGAAGAAGGAAACTTCCTGGCAGAAACTGTCCTCAGATTATTCTCCTAAGTTGGAGGAGAGAAATGATAAGAAAATAGATTTTGTCATCTTTATTTCAGCAAATTAAGCGAATGTTGCTTTTCAATATATTTTCTAGAAATAGTTCTAAAAGGGATTGTCTGTGACTGCCTGGGATACTTGTAGTAAGAACTCTGTGACAGCACTGAAATTTTGAACTTCTGGCAAGGTAGAAAGGTAGCATATTTGAGCCAGCACCCAATTCTGGAATATATCTAAGGGACCTACTCTTTAACCTAGCAAAATTGGCCTCAAAAGGATCCCAAATGCCTATTATAAGGCAAATGTTAAATAAAGTTCTTGCCAATCTTACAACTCAGAAATGTTTCTTCAAAGACATGAGAGCCATCTCTTTGAAATGTAATCATCAAGGAAAATGCCTTATGTCTCAGATTTTCTGGAAGAAGACAGACCTAACTTCAGTTGTCAACTGACTCCAAACTGCAAAACCTATCTGCAGTTATAAACATAGGAGAAAATCAGCAAATTTATCTTGAGAACATAAATGGAATGGTTGTACCCACTTGGCTGCATAAAACAGTGAGATTTCTTTCTGCCTCTGCAGTCTCTTCAGCAGATTGCCTGTGGTGTGCATCACTTTTTGTGCTAATGCTTATTCAATAATAAAACTTTTATTTCTCTTCTACCTTGTGCAAAGGTTTTCTGGGTTGGGTTCAGATTGTGTTTTTAATATTTCTTCAATACGTCCCACCATTTTCCTTCTGACAAAAACAGGAGAACTGAAGGGTGAATTTTTGACAACTGTTTGGAATCCAGGTAGAAGGCTGAGCTTTCTCCGGTTTTGAGGAAGGAAAGAATGAATTGTTCTCATGTAATCACATGGCAGGCAAGCTTTTGCAGCATATTTAGCCAAAGCCTGCAGAACATAGGGTCAAGAACAGCCTAAGCCCTTTGTCAATCACCTTCAGGCACAATTTAATGAAAAATAGCATTTGAATTAAAAAGATGAAAGTTTCCCCAGTTTATTATCCTTGTGTAACCAGGACAATTGCAGAAGGAATAAATGAAGACAGCCTCCCCAAATCTACCAAGAGAAATGAGAAGAAACATTTTGGAAAGACTCCTCACAACATGTTCCCCTGTTTGCTGTTTGTGTTATTTTCCTTTCAGTTCTTAATAGTTCTACTATTCAATGAGGCAGGCCTATGTCTTTCTATGGGGTCAGCAGAAGTAGCAGGAGCAGGGGAGACTCTGCAGCTAGGGAAGCCGGGAGGGGGTGCCCAAATGATGGGGGGAAGCTAGAAAGAGAACAAAGAGAAGGCTGAATGCCTAAGACCTGCAAAAAAGGAAATGAGAGCCAGGCTTTTGTGATCCATGGGAAATGGCCGTTCACAGTGTGCCCCCTGAGACACCTGAAGGACTACAATCCCCCCAGGTATTCTATCTTGGGTGAATTGCCTGATATTCTACTATCAGGAATTTGTGGCTTTAGTTTTTGGTTTGATCCTTGCTCAATCAATGAACAGCTATTCACTGAGCATTTGCTATGTGCCTGGCACTGTACCGGAATCTGAGGTAGCATTCAAAAATTACTCAGGCACACTTTGTTTAGGAAGTAAAATACATAAAGGCAAATGTCCTAAAAGGGGAAACACTGCACTGCTGCAGGCATTGAACCCTCCAATGGCTTTTCACTGCACTTTATCACATTCAAATTACCGTCTGCCTCTCTAACTTCATCCCTTTGTGCTTCCTCTCATTGTCTTTTTTTCTGTTCCTCAAACACAGAACTCACTTCTGCCTCGGAGTCTTTATACATCTTCTGTTTCTAGAACACTGAGTTCCTAGATCCTTGTATTCAGGTCTTTGCTCAAATGTTCCCTCTTCAGAGAGGCCTTTCCTGACCATCCTGTCTGAGGTGGCCATTTCATCTCTCACTGCTACAACATCCTGCAGTCATGCTCAGCATGGCCTTTACTCCTACTTAAAAATGTTTAGCATGCAATTTAATTTGTTTTTTATTAGTTTATTTTCTATCTCGCTCTCCTGGGGGATACATTTCAATTAGGCAGAGAAACCTGCTTATCACATTCACTGCTGTTTCCTGTGTGGTGGGCGAGAACAGTGCCCAGTACCCAGCACAGAGCAGGCACTTGATGGTTATTTGTTGATTCAATTAATTAATAAATGGCATGTGCCCAAAGGACCTGAGAGTATCTTTGAGTTAGAGGGGAATGGAGAGAAAGCACAAGGGCATTGGCATTTGTAAGAAATGAAAAAGAGGGAAGGGAAAGGGATTCAAAAAAAAAACTTCTCACAATTTTGCCTGGGGCTGCAACTGGTACTAGGGAAAATATGTTTCAGTCAAGAGCCAAGAGGAACCTGCTTCCTCCAGCTTCCCTGGGACCTCTGTACTTCCCATGTGTCACTGGCCATCCCTTTGCACCGGAGTCATCTTCCTATATGTTTGTGGTTGCTCCTACAACAGTGCCTGGGTCTGAGTTGACTTTCCCCTTTGATCTTCCTCCAGCATCCATCCCATGGCCTGGAGAGAAGCTGGCACCATCTCATAAATATGCACTGAATGAACTATCATGAGGTATATCCTAAAACTACCTTTGCAAAATAAATGCTTGCAAAAATGAAAATAATATATAAATATTTGATACAATCTTGTCTTTTGCCATTTATCTTTCTCACAGAAGTATAAGAGGGAAGAAAAAGAAGTCATTCTACTGAGTTGAAGCCATGAGCAACTAGGGTTGGGTGATTTAAGACTTCATGGCAAGCTCCCTGATATGATTTGGATCTGTGTCCCCACCAAATCTCATGTCAAATTATAATCCCCAGTGTTGAAGATGGGGCCTGGTGGGAGGTGACTGGATCACGGGAGTGGATTCTCTTGAATGGTTTAGCACCATCCCCTTGGTGCTGTTCTTGTGATGGTGAGTTCTTACAAGAACTGGTCATGTAAACCTGTGTAGTACTTGCTCCCTCCTGCTCTCTCTCTCTTGCTCCTCCTCCTGCCATGTAAGACACTTGCTCCCCCTTTGCCTTCTGCCATGATTGGAAGCCTCCTGAAGCCTCCCAAGAAGCAGAAGCAACTATGCTTCCTTTAGATCCTGCAGTATCATGAGCCAGTTAAACCTCTTTTCTTTATTAATTATCCAGTCTCAGGTATTCTTTTACAGCAATGCAAGAACAAACTAATACATCCCCTTTAGGCAAAGACCTCACCACACCGACTTCTCATCAGTGTCCCAGACTAAATACTTGAGGAACAGGTGCTGCTTTTGAGGACTACAGTCCATCTGTTCCAAGGAATTCTTCCAAATTTTCACTAGGAGTGTTCACTGTGACTCAGTTTCCTCTTGAAAATACAATAAGGGTAACAACATCAATTTTTGTTTTGTTGTTTTTGAGATGGAGTCTTGCCCTGTTGCCCAGACTGGAATGCAGTGGCATGATTTCGGCTCACTGCAGCCTCCGCTTCCCAGATTCAAGCGATTATCCTGCCTCAGCCTCCTGAATAGCTGGGATTACAGGTGCACACCACCACGCCCAGCTAATTTTTGTATTTTTAGTAGAGACAGGGTTTCATCATGTTGATCAGGCTGGTCTCGAACTCCTGACCTCATGATCTGCCTGCCTCCACCTCCCAAAGTGCTGGGATTACAGGCATGAGCCATGGCACTGGGCCAACATCAAATATTTTTACAGCCTTTTTCAATTCACCAAGCAGTTTGCCATCCATGGTCTCATCTTTATCTTCTCACAGGCTGTCTGTTACTTGAATAGTAGAGACTCCATTTGGATTCCAGATTACAGAGGGCAAGCAGAGATGAATTACAACTACTGGAAGGAGAATAAGGAGTGCGAGGAGCAAACACAGCCTAGCATGGCTTCTCATGAAAGAACAAGAGGAATACATCTGTACCCTCTGACATCCGTAAGCTCCTTGAGGGTAGATGTCATGCAGCACTACTATTAATGATGGCTACTATTTAGCAAGTACAGTCATGTCAATTAAAAACAGGGATACGGCCGGGCGTGGTGGCTCACGCTTGTAATCCCAGCACTTTGGGAGGCCGAGGCGGGCGGATCACGAGGTCAGGAGATCGAGACCATAGTGAAACCCCTTCTCTACTAAAAATACAAAAAAATTAGCTGGGCGTGGTGGCGGGCGCCTGTAGTCCCAGCTACTCGGAAAGGCTGAGGCAGAATGGCGTGAACCTGGGAGGTGGAGCTTGCAGTGAGCCGAGATTGCACCACTGCACTCCACCTTGGGCGACAGAGTGAGACTCCGTCTCAAAAAAAAAAAAAAAAAAAAAAAAAAAAAAAAAAAAAAACAGGGATACAGTCCAAAAGATGCATCATTAGGTGACTTCATCATTGTGTGAAAAACATACAGTGTACTTACACAGATGTAGATGGTATAGCCTACTACATACCCAGGCTACATGGGATAGTCTATTGCTCCTAGACTACAAGCACATTACTTAACTGAATACTGTATGCAATTGTAACACAATGGTATTTGTGTATCTAAACATAGAAAACGTTCAGTAAAAACATGGCATTATAATCTTACGGGACCACCATTGTATATGTGGTCCATTTTTGACTAAAACATCATTATGCGGTGCATGACTGTATCTGCTATGTAGCAGGCCCTAAGAAAGGCATAAAAAACACACATTATTGGTTTAGATTTACTGTTGGTGGGGAATGTTGGATAATGAAAGGCTTTCCTCCAACAAAACCTCAGACCAAAGCCCATACTATGTAAACCAAAGGAATGGAGTGTCTCTGTTGAGCTGTAGGTGTTGGCTAGGCCCTGTTGGCTCCTCTCTCCCTTCAATTGTCACTCCTGTGGCCACAGAGACAACTATGGGAAATGCCCAGAGCACAGGTGGAAAAACAGTGCCCTATTGAGAAGGCCTTGGCTGGGCCAGGCACCACAGGAGAAAACTGAGTGAAAGGAGGTGGGAAGGCAACAGAGGAGTTGTTTCCCCATGTGGCACTGTGGCTGAGGGGCCTGGCTTCTTTGATGAGGGGTTTAGCTGATGTATTCTCCTGTGCTATGATAAAGCCTCCTCACCTTGTCTGAGAACCCCTATGACTTTGAGAAAGGTCCTCAAAGCAACATAAACCTCTAGTCTCCAATCAAGTTTCCTGTCTGGACACTAGGTGCTGGAAAGGCGATTGTACTGGACACTTTACCCATTTCTTTCCACTTAAATCCCATGTGAAAGTAGAAAAGGAGTTATAATTCTGCCTGATGCCCACTTCTCAGCATCCACAGAGCCTTGCAAAATGCATCCCTGCCAGTTGAGAGCTCTGCCTGCAGACATCAGGGAACCTTGAGAAGTCTGACCTCCTTGAAGCGTTTCTCTCCCTCTTGCTGGGCCCTGACAGATAGTGATTTAGCAAAGACAGGGATGGCTTGGGGACCTCACCTTCCTCTGACTTCTGCAGCCACCTCTCAACAGAGCTTGGCAAAGGCTTGGGAGCTTGTCATCTTTCATACTCACCTTTTGTATTCTGGACAGTCTTATTGGATATTTTCCTATCTTGTCTGTGCTAATGCAGGCCTTATCAGTTAGAGATCCCTTCCTCTTTCTGCTTTCTGTCCAACACAACCCCTTAGAATAATAACAGGAACAAAAATGAACAAACAAATCAAAGCTTTGCATTTTAACATCTTACTATCATGAAAAAGCACACTGGCTTTGGAATTGAACAAAGATAAAAATATAACCACTGCAATTTTCTTAGCTATAAAACTGGGTGAGCAATAGATGCTATAGTGTAAAATTGTGATTACTAATTAGATGATATGCAAAGTGCTCAGTGCTGGGCCTGGGCCACAGTAAGTGCTCGATAAATATTAATGAATGAGTAAATAACCTGATATGTAAATAAATACCAAGATAAATAGATAAATGAATGGATAAATGAACAATATAGCATAGGACCTGAGACGAGTTACCACTCTTTTTTCCCCTGTGCGGTTAATAATTATTATTAATATTTATACTTTAAGCAACTTGCCTGTAATCACATGGAAACTCAAATCTCACCTGAACTCAAAACATACGTTTCTAACCACTAACCCAGAGGAGCAGTCAAGGGGAGTGGGTAAGAGCACGAAGAGTTGAGGCAGCCCACATTGGACTGAACCACAGTAGTGCCACATAAAGCTGTGCAACTTTGTGCACATTACCTAAACGTTCTGCCCATTTGTTTCCTCATCTGTACAACAGAGAAAGTAATAGTACCTGACTCATGGAGATTGTGAGAAAGGTAAATGATATAATGCAGAAAAGAGGTTAATCCACTGCCTGAAGCATGGCAAGGTATTCCCTAAATCTGTGGGTGACAGATAAATCTGCTGTTGCTACTATTGCCAGCACAGCAGGGACTGCTGCCAGACATCCCTGGGCACACTCCAGAAGGAATGTGTTCCTCCTGCCCTTATTCAGCCTTTCTTCTTTTCCCCTAGCCTGGACCCTTGAAGTCCCAGGATGCCTTAAAACGTCTCTGGGTTAAGTTATGACAGGCTGTTCTGCTCATCTCAAGCACCACTGCCACAAAGTCAGACTGAGATGCAAGGCTGCCTAAGGAGCAAGCGTGCACTTGGGGTCAGCCAAACTTGCCCCTGGAGCCCCCACTTCACTGACGGTGGATAACTCTTAAATTTACTTTTGGAATGGTAGATTTATTTTGTTTTTGTTTTTTGGTTTGAAATATAGTCCTTGCATGGTGAACATGCAGAAAGCTTCTAGAGCCGATATATAAGCAGAAGAAAAAAATAGAAAAGAAGTTTGAGTGTGTGTTGCTGGACTAGAGGGTTATAAAAGCAGTGACATTCCATACGTCCCAGGCCAAGTGTGAGGTCAGCTCTAAGACAATCATCTACAGACACAGAGGTGCCTGAAGAGGGGAGACCACCTTCACTGCCTGGCTAGAGGCCTGCTGAGATGCAGGATCTGTGGGCTCAGCCTAGGGCCGTCATCAAAGCAGACAGGATTACAGTGAGGAAGGTCACAGGAGCACAACAAAGCCCCATCACCTGGGATATATGGGAACATAGAGATGGTACCTGCTTGTGACCTGCAGAATCTTAAGCATAGGAAGATGGTGGGGGTGGTCCTGGATGAAAATAGAGAGGGCAGCAGTGAGGTAGCCTTGGCTCCTGTCCTGCCTTGTAACCAGGAGGCATGTGTTTCTTACAGACCAGACTGGTGCTATAAAGGGAAGCAGAATTTAGACTATCTTACATGTAATATATACACTTAAGAAGGCCTTTTAGATGAAGAAACTGTTAGAAAGAGGCTGTATTTTTTACAGCAGGGGGTCAAAAGCTGAGGAGAGTCTCAAAAGGTCAGCCAAGGAACCCATCACCCATGCCAGAGAACTGTATATGTGGATCCTGCAAGTTCTTTCTAAGAGCCCACACTGGTTCTCCAAGAGAAAGCCAGCAATGTGTGTCTGCCACTCAGAGAGCATCAACAGCCAGACTGCAGTAGCACCAGTTAAACGACATCTTCTTTGTGTTTGAAATCTCATCCCCTCCCCTAGCCAGAACAAGAAAGAGCCAGAAAAGGATGAGAAGGATGGAAAGGATAGTTTTTTTAAATGTTCTTTCCCCACTACTCGCCTCTGAGCAGTGGTATGCTGCTGGCTGTCTTGGCGGAAAACACCCGGGTTTGTAGTGGTTGCCAATTTCCATGGTGCAAATACTCCCACCATGGCTGATTTAATCCACCAACCTGACAACACTGAACTTGGAATTGCAAAGAGATGCTAACAGTTGGCTCTTGCTGAGACTTTGATCCATATCCAACACACTGCTGCAGCTGAGCCACAGATCAGGCCTGAGCTGGAGTGGGAAAGGGAAGGGGTGGAAAGACAGGGGAAGATCTGAACTGGGTATGAGATTGAAATTTTTATTTAGACTAGACAGGATCTCTTTACAACAGAATGAGGCTTAATAACCAAAGTGGGCCTACTCTTGGAGTTGAATGTGATCAAGAAACTTCATAACCTCTAACGATGGTATCAAGAACTTTGAGAGGAAGATGAGCCAGAGTATACTTAAGACAGCAGTGAAACACAAAACCATTCTCTGCTTGAATCTCATCAAGCTTGGACTGTTTAATATTCTTGTTATATTTCAATCCCACAGGCCCCCTCAGGAGCTGCTCATCTATTACATTCCAGAGAAGCAATGAATCTTTTGTGGATCTTTTTACCTTTCTTTCATGCTAACTATCCTCCTTCAGAGAAATGAGGCTGAACTTTCATAATGAGAGTTCATCACATTTATTTCACAGAAAATTAAGAAATTTGAACAGTGTGAGTGCCATCAAGTGACAAAGCAGAAACCTGGGCTAGTGGGAGAAAGGATAGACCAGGGAAGGCATGTGTCCCAATGTCTTGCTGTCTTCCCCAGCTCCTGAACCATCCTTGTGCTGTGTATGGCCATTACACTGTGAATCCTCTGGAGAAACTGAGCTAGGTCCTCAGTAGTCCACCTGCAATGGAAATTTCTCTTGCTAGATGTAAGCTATGAGAAGGAGAGATTGCTTTGGGAAGGGAAATAGTTGGAGCAAGATGGCTTTCAACAAGGTGCCTAGTAGACTATGACCCATCAGATAGGCAAGTATACTTTAGACATCCCTCACATGCCCAAGTCCCAGCCTGGCCCAAGACACCATCATCGTCTGTCTAGAGAAGCAGTAATCTTCCAACTGGTCTCCCTAATTCTATCCTTGCTCTGTATCATATATTACTCACACAGTAGCCAGAGTTATTCATTAAAACCCAAGTCAAGTCTTATCTGCTGAAAAACAAAACAAAGCCTCCTCCAAAGTCCTTCCAATGACCACACCTCCTACCACTCTTTCTTCTATTCACTCTTCTCCAGCCGCACTGATCGCTTTGGTATTCCTCAAACCACCAAACATATTCCCACCTCATGGTTTTTGTACTTCTTGTTCTCTCCGCCTGGTATTCTTCCCATTAGAGGCCATGTCACGTACTCCATCATTTACTTAAGACCTCTTTTCAAAAGACATGTTAATCAAAGGCATCCTGACCACCTTGTATAAAAAGCTATTTTCCCCATCCCAGCACTTCCTATTCCCCTCATTCTAGTTTATTTTCTGCAAGCATTAACACCACATGCATAGTATATATTAGCATGTTTGCTCACTGTTGTCTTTCGATTTGCAATGGAGTTTAAACTTCAGAAGAACAAGGACTTTGTCTGATTTGCTGTATCCTTATTATAACAAATGAGCTGATGCATGTAACAGCAGCACAACAGATATCTATTACATTAATCAATGTTCTCCTAAATAATATGCACTGACAACTGAACAAAATGTGGGGAAAGGATCCTCCAAGCCTAAAGAGCAAGAGGCATTCCATGAATCATCCCTTTCCTTCCTCACCATGAGATAGATGGGAGAGACAGAAAGTTCACCAGCTTTAGCATTCTATTTTTATAGAAAGGACACAGATCCCTAAAGAGAAGAAAATAAACACATGTCGGGAGGAATATTAAATTCCACCAGAGCTGTGTTTACTCTCACTAAACCACATTTACCATCTTTTCGTCTCCCTCTGTCCATGTCTATCTCTTCCTCACTCCCTTAATTCTTTCATTCCATCTATATTATTTATAATTTTGGAAGTAGTCTCAATTGACCAGTGTAAAAATGATCATATTTCATATTTCATCCCTGAAGCAAGTAAAGAATTCTCTAGCAGGCTTGAAACTTTCTGCTGAACTAGTGAGATGTTTTAGCTGACACTAGCATGATTTTTTTTATTGAGGTATAAATTACCTATAGTAAAATATACTGATCTGAAATATATGAACAGAAGGTTTTGATAGAAATACACATTTGTGTGACATACACACCTATCAAGACAGAACATTTTCATTACCTCAGAATGATCCCTTGTAAGCAAATCACTAAACCTTTCCAGAAGCAAGCATTGATCTTGTTTCTATCAACATTTATTGTTTTTGTCTACTCAAGAATTTTACACTAATATACAATTTTTGCATATTTTGCCTGGCTCTTCATCAGGATATTTTGAGATTCACTCATTATTTAATTTATCAAAACTTACTTTATTCTATTGCTGAGTAGTATTTTATTATAAGAATATGCCATAATTTGCCTATCCATTCTCTTATTGATGAACATAAGTGTTTCAGATTTCAGCTATTATGAATAAGGCTATTTTTAACACATATATGCAAATATTTTGTGTGTATGCAAGTCTTTCGTCTTTTGTGTGGGGAGAGGGGGCCTTATGTGTTTTTATTTTTCTTGGGTAAACACCTAGGAGTGGAATCACCGAGTGATAGAGCATGTCTAGGTCTAATTTTATAAGAATTTGCCTAACTTTTCCAAAGTAACTGAATTATTTTACCCTCCTGATATGGTTTGGCTGTGTCCCCACACAAATCTCATCTTGAATTCCCACATGTTGTGGGAGGGATCCAGTGGGAGGTAATTGTATCATGGGAGCAGGTCTTTCCCATGCTGTTCTGGTGACAGTGAATAAGTCTCAAAAGATCTGATGGTTATAAAAAGAAGAGTTGCCCTGCACAAATGCTCCTCCCTTTGCCTGCCACCAACCATGTAAGACGTGACTTGTTCCTCCTCACCTTCTTCCATGATTGTGAGGCTTCCTCAGCCATGTGGAACTGTAAGTTCAACTAAACCTCTTTCTTTTGTAAATTGCCCAGTCTCGGGTAGGTCTTCATCAGCAGCATGAAAATGAATACAGTAAATTGGTAGCATACAGTGGGGTGTTGCTGAAAAGATACCCAAAAATGTGGAAGCGACTTTGGAACTGGGTAACAGTAGAGGTTTTGGGGGGCTCAGAAGAAGACAGGAAAATGTGGTAAAGTTTGGAACTTCCTAGAGACTTATTGAATGGCTTTGACAAAAATGCTGATAATGATATCAACAATGAAATCCAGGCTGAGGTGTTCTCAGATGAAGACAAATAACTTGGGAAATGGAGCAAAAGTTACTCTTGTTATGTGTTAGCAAAGAGACTGGTGGCATTTTACCCCTGCCCTAGAGATTTGTGGAACTTCAAACTTGAGGGAAATTATTTAGGGTAGCTGGCAGAAGAAATTTCTAAGCAGCAAAGCATTCAAGAGATGTTTTGGGTGCTGTTAAAGGCATTCAATTTTATAAGGGAAGCAGAGCATAAAAGTTCAGAAAATTTTCAGCCTGACAATGCAATAGAAAGGAAAAACCCATTTTCTGAGGAGAAATTCAAGCTGGCTGTAGAAATTTGCATAAGTAACGAGGAGCCGATTGTTAATCCCCAAGACAATGGGGAAAATGTCTCCAGGCCATGTCAGAGGTCTTCACAGCAGCCCCTGCCATCACAGGCCCAGAGTTCTAGGAGGAAAAAGTGGTTTCTTGGGCCAGGCCCAGGATTCCAGTCCTGTGTGCAGTCTAGGGACTTGGTGCCCTGTATCCCAGCTGCTCCAGCCATGGCTAAAAGGGGCCAATGTACAGCTCGGGCCACGGCTTTGGAGGGTGCGAGCCTCAAGCCTTCGCAGTTTCCATGTGGTGTTGAGCCTGCAGATGCACAGAAGTCAAGAATTAAGGTTTGGGAACCTCCACCTAAATTTCAGACTATGTAGGGAAATGCCTGGATGTCCACAAAGAAGTTTGCTGCAGGGGTGGAGCTCTCATGGAGAACTTCTGTAGGGCAGTACAGAAGGGAAATGTGGGGTCAGAGCCCCCACACAGAGTCCCTACTGGAGCACTGCCTAGAGGAGCTATGAGAAGAGGGCTACTGTCCTCCAGGCCCCAAAATGGTAGATCCACTGACAGCATGCACCATGAGTCTGGAAAAGCCACAGACACTCAATACCAGCCCATGAAAGCAGCTGGGAGGGAGGCTGTACCCTGCAAAGCCACAGGGTCAGAGCTGCCTAAGACCATAGGAACCCACCTCTTGCATCAGCATGATCTGGATGTGAGACATGGAGTCAAAGATCATTTTAGAGCTTTAAGGTTTGACTGCCCTGTAAGATTTCATACTCACATGGGTCCTGTAGCCCCTTTGTTTTGGCCAATTTCTCCCATTTGGAATGGCTGTATTTACCCAATGCCTGTACCCCCATTGTACCTATGAAGTAACTAACCAGCTTTTGGGTTTGCAGGCTCATAGGTGGAAGGGACTTGCCTCATCTCGAATGGGACTTTGGATTGTGGACTTCTGAGTTATGCTGAAATGAGTTAAGACTTTGAGGGACTGTTGGGAAGGCATGATTGGTTTTGAAATATAAGGACATGAGATTTGTGAGGGGCTAGGGGTGGAATGATATGGTTTGGCTGTGTCCACACCCCAAATCTCATCTTGAATTCCCATGTGTTGTGGAAGGGACCCAGTGGGAGGTAAATGAATCACAGGGGGGCAGGTCTTCCCCATGCTGTTCTCATAATAGTGAATAAGTCTCATGAGATCTGATGGTGATAAAAAGGGGAGTTTCCCTGCACAAGTGCCTGCCACCATCCACATAATACATGACTTGCTCCTCCTTGCCTTCTGCTATGATTGTGAGGCTTCCCCAGCCATGTGGAACTGTAAGTGCAATTAAACCTCTTTCTTTTGTAAATTGCCCAGTCTCGGGTATGTCTTTATCGACAGCATGAAAATAGACTAATACACTTCCAAATAGCAATGTATGAAAGTTCTGGTTGCTCTATATCACCATTAACATCTGGTGCTATCACCCCTTGTAATTTTAGCCATTATAGTAGATGTTTACTGGTTTCTCATTATATTTTCTCTTTGCATATCTCAGATGACAATGTCAAACACATTTTCATGAGTGTATTTGCCATTTAAAAATATTCCTATGTGAAATATCTAAGTTTTTAATCCAGTTTTCTTGACTTTAATTTTTAAATTATAATTTTGTTATAGGAATCTTTGTACATTCCGGAGATAAGTCATTTTTCAATACTATGAACTAAGAATATACTCCACCTGCCTGAAACTTGTGTTTTTGTTTACCTAGTGGTGCTGTTTAAGAATAGATGTTTTAATTTTGATAAAGCACAAATTACTAAAATTATTTACTTTTTTATGTTTCTTGAGTACTAGACAAGAAATGTCTGCTGATTCCTAGGTAATAACATTTTTCTATGTTTTCTTCTAGATATTTCATAATTTTAGTATTTACATTGAAGTCCATAATTAATTTTATATAAATTATTATGTGCTATACAAAGTAAAAGACAAGATTTATTTTATCTATATAAATATCCAGTTATTTCAGCACCATTTGTTAAAAAGACTACCTCTACCCACACTGAATTACCTTGGTAACTTTGTCAAAAATTATATAACCACATAAGTGTGAATCATATATTTCTAAACCCTGATTACTGTAACTTTATCATTATTCTTAAAGTCAATAAACTTAAGTTACCCAACTTTGTTCTTCTTTTTCAAAATTGTTTTGTCTATTCTGGATTATTTGCATTGCATATAAATTTCAAAATAGAATCAGGAATTTCTACCAAAACAGCCACATGAGCTTTTGATTGTGGTCACAGTGAATCTATACATCAGCTTAGGAAGAATTACCAAATTAACAATGCAGTACTAAGTCTCCCAATCCTAGTACAGTACATTGTTCCACACTTTTAGGTCTTTCTTAATTTCTAAGCAGTGTTCTGTAGTTTTAAATGTAGAGTTATTGCATATCTTTTACTAAATATTTCATATTTTTATGACACATTGTATGATTTTTAATTTCATATTCAAAATGTTGATAGTTTATAAAACAATTGATTTTGTCTATTCACTTTGCATACTGTGACTTTGCTAAATTTCTTTATTAGTTCTAGTGCACATTTTTTAAACTCTTAGAATTTTTAATACACACAAGCATGTTACCCAAATTTTTGTTTGCCTTTTTCCTATACATGCCTTTTATTTATTTTCTGTGACTTATTGCACTGGCTACTACCTTTAGTAAAATACTGAATTGTCATGATAAGAGTAAACATCTTGTGCTCACTTCAGCAGCACATATATTAAAACTGGAATAATAAAGAGGAGATTAGCAGATTAGCATGGATCCTGCATGAGAATGATATGCAAATTTTTAAAGCATTCCATATTTTTATATAAATGTGAAATTCCACAAAAAGATAGATACCATAATGAAGAACCAAACAGAAATCCTGCAGTTAAAGAATTCAATGAATAAAATAAAAAATGCAATCAAGACCTTCAAAAGCAGACTTGATAAAGCAGAAGAAACAATCTCTGAACTTGAAGATAGGTCATTTAAAATTATCCAGTTAGAAAAAATAAAAATATAAAAGAGTAAAGAAAACCTCCAAGAATTATGGTACACCATTAAGTAAAAAAATTCATATAATAGTAATGCCAGAAGGAAAAGAGATGGGCAAAGGCATAGAAGATCTATTTACTGCAATAATAGCTGAAAACTTTCCAATTCTGAGAAGAAATATGGATATCCAGATCCAGGAAACTGAAAAGCCACAAGTAGATTCAACCCAAAAAGGTCCTCTCTGAGGCACATTATAGTCAGACTGTCAAAACTCAAAGGCAAAGAGAATTTAAAAAAACAGCAAGAGAAAGGTATTAAGTCAATATAAAGGAATCCTCATTAGACTGACAATAGATTTCTCAGTAGAAACCTTACAGGCAAGGAGACAATGGGATGATATGTTAAAAGTACTAAAAGAAAACAATTGCAAGCCAAGAATACCATACCTAGAAAAGCTATCCTTCAAAAATGAGGAAGAAATAAACTCTCAGGCAAGCAAAAACTGAGGAAAATTGTCACCACTAGACTGGCCTTATAAAAAATGCTTAAGAAAGTTCTGCATCTGGAAGCAAAAAGATGATAATCACTATCATGATAATACACAAAAGTATAAAACTCACTGGTAGAGCAGATACACAAATGATAAAGAGGAAAGAATCAAAGTTCATCACTACAGAAAACCGGCAAACCAAAAAGATAAACGAGATAAACAAAAAAATAAACAAGAGAAGATAGAAACAAGAAAACAATTAACAAAATAACAAGAGTACACCTCACCCTCAATAAACAGTATAAACAGATTACATTCCTCAATAAAAGATATAGACTGGCTGAATACATTTTTTAAATAATCCAACTGTATGCTGCCTACAAGAAACTCACTTCACCTTTAAAGACATATGGACTGAAAGTGAAGGGATAGGAAAAGATATTCCACACAAATGGAAATCAAAAGCAAGCAAGGGTGGCTATACTTATATCAGATAAAACAGATTTTAAGTCACTAACTATAAAAAGAGACAAAAAATGGTTATTATATGAAAATAAATGGATCAATTCAGCAAGATAATATAACAATTATAAACAAATATTCAACATCAAAGCACCCAGATATGTAAAGCAAGTATTATTAGATCTAAAGAGAGGGCTAGACTCCAATACAGTAATAGTTAGGGACCTAAACACCCCACTCTCAGCATTGGACAGATAACCTACACAGAAAATCAACACAGAAATATTAGACTTAAACTGCACTTTAGGCAAAATAAATCTAACAGACATTTACAGAACATTTTATCCAACAGCTGCAGAATATACATTTCTCTCTTCAGCCCATGGAATATTCTCCAGGATACACCATGTGTTAGGTCACAAAACAAATCTCAAAAAATTTAAAAGAATTGAAATTATATCAAGTATCTTTCCTGACCATAATGGAATAAAACTAGAAATCAGTAACAAATGAACTTTGGAATCTGTATAAACACATGGAAATTAAACAACAGCCTCCTGAACAGTCAGTGGGTCAATGAAGAAATTAAGAAGAAAATTTTAAAATTACTTGAAATAATGACAATAGACTGACTGCAGTGGCTCAAGCCTGTAATCCCAGCACCTTGGGAGGCTAAGATGAGCAGATTGCTTGAGTCCAGGAGTTTGAAACCAGCCTGGGCAACATGGCAAACCCCTGTTACAAAAAAATACAAAAATTAGCTGGGCATGGTGGCACATATCTGTAGTCCTAGCTACTAGGGAGGCTGAGCTAGGAGAATCACTTGATCCCAGGAAGTTGAGGCTGAAGTGAGACACGACTGTGCCACTGCACTCCAGCCTGGATGACGCAGTGAGAACCTGTATCAAAGAAGAAAGGAGGAGGAGGAAAGGAAAGGAAAGGAAAGGAGAGGAGAGGAGAGGAGAGGAGAGGAGAGGAGAGGAGAGGAGAGGGAAGGGGAGGGGAGGGGAGTGGAGGGAAGGGGAGGGGAAGGGGAAGTGAAGGAGGGAAAAGTGAAGGAGGGAAAAGTGAAGGAGGAAGTGAAGGGAAGGAGGAAGGGAAGCAAAGGGTAGGGAAGGGGAGGGGAGGGGAGGGAACAGAAGGGAAGGGAAGGGAAGGGAAGGTGGAAGTGAAGGGGGAAGGGAAAGGAAGGGAAGGGGGAAGGTAAGGGACTGGAAGAGAAGAGTAGGGAAGGGAAGGGGAAAAGGAAGGGGGAAGGGGGAGGGGATTGAAAAGGGGAAGGGAAGGGGAGGGGAGGGGAAGGAAGGGGGAGGGGAGGGGGAAGGGAAGGAAAGGGGAAAGAGGGAAGGGAAGGGAAGGAAAGGGGAAAAAGGGAAGGAAAGGGAAGTGAAGGGAAGGGAAGGGGGAAGGGGGAAGGGAAGGGAAGGCAGAAGGAGGAAGGGGAAAGGGAAGGGAGAAGCAAAGGGAGAAGGGAAAGGAAGGGAGAAGCGAAGGGAGAAGGGAAGCGAAGGGAGAACAGAAGGGAAGTGAAGAGAAGGGAAGTGAAGAGAAGGGAAGGAAAGGGAAGGGAAAGGAAAGGAAGGCAAGGGAAGGGAAGCGGGAAGGGGGCAAGGGGAAGGGGGAAGGGGGAAGGGAGAAGGGGGAAGGGGGAAGAGGGTAAGGGGGAAGGGGGGAAGGGGGAAGAGGGTAAGGGGGAAGGGGGGAATGGATGGGATGGGAAGGGAGAAGGGAAGGGAAGGGAAGGGAGAAGGGAAGGGCAGGGAGAGGAAGGGAGAAGGCAGGGGAAGGGAGAAGGGAAGGGAGAAGGGAAGGGAAGAGAGAAGGGAAGGGAAGGGAGAAGGGAAGGGAAGGGGGAAGGGAAGGGAGAAGGGAAGGTAAGGGAAGGGAGAAGGGAAGATAAGGAAGGGAAGGGAGAAGGGAAGAAAAGGGAAGATAAGGGAAGGGAAGGGGGAAGGGAAGGCAGAAGGGAAGAGAAGGGGGAAGGGAAGGGAGAAGGGAAGCAAAGAGGGAAAGGAAGGAAAGGGGAAAGAGGGAAGGGAAGGAAAGGGGTAAGAGGGAAGGGAAGGGAAGGGGGAAGGGAAGGGGGAAGGGGAGGGGAAGGGAAGGGGAAGGGAAGGGGGAAGGGAAGGGGGAAGGGAAGGGGAAGGGAAGGGAGAAGGGAAGGAAAGGGAAGGGAAGGGAAGGGAAGGGAAGGGAAGGGGGAAGGGGGAAGGGAAGGGAAGGGAAGGGGAAGGGGGAAGGGAAGGGAAGGGAAGGGGAAGGGAAGGGAAGGGAAGGGGGAAGGGAAGGGAAGGGAAGGGAAGGGGAAGGGAAGGAAAGGGGAAAAGGAGAAGAGGGGAAGGGAGAAGGGAAGGAAAGGGGAAGAGGGGAAGGGAGAAGGGAAGGAAACGGGAAAGGGAGAAGAGGGGAAGGGGGAAGGGAAGGGAGAAGGGGAGGGAAGGGAAGGGAAGGGAGAAGGGAAGAGAAGGGAGAAGGGGAGGGAAGGGAGAAGGGGAGGGAATGGAAAAGGGAAGGGAAGGGAAGGGAGAAGGGAAGGGAACGGAGAAGGAAAGGGAAGGGAAGGGGAGGGGAAGGGAAGGGAAGGGAAGGGAAGGGGGAAGGGAAGAGAAAGGGGAAGGGAGGAGAACAGGGAAGGGAAGGGGGAAGGGAAGAGAAGGAGGAAGGGAAGGGGGAAAGGAAGGGGGAAAGGAAGGGAAGGGAGAAGGGAAAGGAAGGGAGAAGGGAAGGGAAGGGGGAACGGAAGGGAAGGGGGAAGGGAAAGGAAGGGGGAAAGGAAGGAAAGGGGAAGGGAAAGGAAGGGGGAAGGGAAGGGGGAAGGGAAGGGAAGGAAAGGGGAAAGGGGGAAGAGGGGAAGGGGGAAGGAAAGGGGGAAGGGAAGGGAGAAGGGGAGGGAAGGGAGAAGGGAAGGGAATGGAAAAGGGAAGGGAAGGGAGAAGGGAAGGGAAGGGAAGGGGGAAGGGAAGAGAAGGGGGTAGTGAAGAGAAGGGGGTAGTGAAGAGAAGGGGGAAGGGAAGAGAAGGGAGCAGGGAAGAGAAAGGGGAAGGGAAGGGGGAAGGGAAGAGAAGGGAGAAGGGAAGGGGGAAGGGAAGGAAGAAGGGAAAGGAAGGGAGAAGGGAAAGGAAGGGAGAAAGGAAGGAAAGCAGGAACCGAAGGGAAGGGGGAACGGAAGGGAAGGGGGAAGGAAAGGGAAGGGGGAAGGGAAGGGGGAAGGGAAGGGGAAGGGAAAGGAAGGGGGAAGGGAAGGGGGAAGGGAAAGGAAGGGGGAAGGGAAGGGGGAAGGGAAAGGAAGGGGGAAGGGAAAGGAAGAAGGTAGGGAAGGGAGGGGGAAGGGAGGGGGAAGGGAGGGGGAAGGGAGGGGGAAGGGAGGGGGAAGGGAGGGGGGAAGGGAGGGGGAAGGGAGAGGGGAAGGGAGGGAGGAAGGGAGGGGGGAAGGGAGGGAGGAAGGGAAGGGGGAAGTGAGGGGGGAAGGGAGGGAGGAAGGGAAGGGGGAAAGGAAGGGGGAAGGGAAGGGGGAAGGGAAGGGAGAAAATAGAAACACAACATACCAAAACCTGTAGAATACAGCAAAAGTGGTATTAAGGGGAATGTTTATAGCAACAAATGCCTATACCAAAAAAGTAAAAAGATTTACATAAACAACCTAATAATTCCTCTCAAAAAGCAAGAAAAACAAGAACAAGCCAAAACCAAAATTAGTAGTAGGAAAGAAATAATAAAGATCGGAGTAGAAATAAACAAAAGTGAGACTTAAAAAATAATACAAAACATCAACAAAGTGAAAAGTTGGTTTTATGAAAAGGTAAGCCAACTTGACAAATCCTTAGCCAGACTAACCAAGAAAAAAAGAGAAAGTATCGAAATAAATAAATTTATAAATAAACAGGAGACCTTACAAAATACCACAGATATACAAGGGATCATTAGAGAGTACTATGGACAACTATACACAACAGATAGGAAAGCCTAGTAAAAATGGACAAATTCCTAGTCACATACAATCTACCAAAAGTAAACCAAGAAGTAATAGAACATCTTAACAAACCAATTATGAGTAATGAGATTGAATCAGTAATAAGAAGTCTCCCAGCCAGGTGCAGTTTCTCACACATGTAATCCCAGCACTTTGGGAGGCCAGAGCAGGAGGATCGCTTTAGCCCAGGAGTTTGAGGTTGCAGTGAACTATGATCACAACACTGAACTCCAGCCTAGGCAACAGAATGAGACCCTGTCTTAAAAAAAAAAAAGAAAAAGAACAAAAAATAAAAGAAAGAAAGCCTTCAATCAAAGAACAGTGTGGAACCTGATAAGTTCACTACCGAATTCTACTAAACACTTAAAGGAAAATGAGTACCAATTCTTCACAAACTCTTCCAGAATGCAGAAAAGGAGGGAATTCTTCTAACTCATTCTAAAAGGCCCGTGTTAACCTGATACCAAGACCAGAAAAGAAAACAAAACAAAAAAATATAGGCCAATATCCCAGATGAATATAGATCTAAAAATTCTCAACAAAATACTAGCAAACTGAATCTATCGCAAATTAAAGAGATTATTCACCATGATCAAGTGGGATTTAAACCAAGGATACAAGGAGAATTTCGTATATGCAAATCAATAAATGTAATGTATCATATCAACAAAACAAAGAATAAAAACCATATGATCATCTCAATAGATGCAGAAAAGGCATTTGATGAAATTTCACATGCATTCATAATTTTTTTAAAAATCTTCAAAAAACTAAGTATAGAAGGAATGTACATCAACACAATAAAGGCCATATATGACAAACCTACAGCTAACATTATACTGAACAGAAAATGGTTGAAATTTTTTTTTCTAAGAACTGGAATGAAATAAGAATGCCCGCTCTCACCACACATATCCAACATAGAACATAATATGGTAAGTCCTAGCTAGGGCAATGAAGCAAAAGGATAAAATAAATGACATCCAAATGGGAAAGGAATAAGTTAAATTGTTCTGTTAGGAGACATGATCTTACATATACCCTGAAAGCCCCACCAAAAAACTCTTAGAACTGATAAACAAATTCAGTAAAATTACAAAATACAAAATTAACATGTAAAAATCAGCAGCATTTCTATACACCAACAATGACTAGGTGAAAAGGAAATCAAGAAAGCAATCCCATTTACAACAGCTACAGAAAAAATACCTAGAAATAAATTTAACCAAGGAAGTGAAAGATCTCTACAACGAAAACTATAACCAACAAATGAAAAGACAACCGACATTCATAAATTAAAGAATTGATATTGGAAAAATGATTATACTACCCAAAGCAATCTACAGATCAAATGCAATACCTAACAGAATACCAATGACATTCTTCAAAGAAATAGAAAAACAATTCCAAACTTATGTAGAACCACAGAAGACCCAAATAGCCAAAGCAATCCTGAGCAAAAGGACAAAGCTAGAGGCATTACACTACCTGACCCTAAAATATACAAGCTGTACTAACTAAAACAGCATAATACTGGTACAAAAACAGACACATAGACCAATAGAACAGAATAGAGAACCCAGAAATAAATCTATGTATTTACAGCAAACTGATTTTTGACCAAAAAAAAAAAAAAATAGTCAGTGGGGAAAGAACAGTCTCTTCAATAAACAGTTCTGGTAAAACTGGATATCCATATACAAAATAATGAAACTAGGTCCCTAGCTTTCACAATATCCAAAAATCAAATAAAAACATAGCACCTGAAACTATGAAACTACTGAAAAAAATTGGAGAAATACTACAGGATATTGATCTGGGCAAAGATTTTTGAAGTAAAACTTCAAAAGCAAAGGCAACAACAAAAAAAAATAGACAAATGAGATCATATCAAGCTGAAAAGCTTCTCTACAACAAAAGAGACAATCAACAGAGTGAAAAGACATGCTACAGCATGGGAGAAAATATCTGCAAACTAACCATGTGACAAGGGGCTAATAACCAGAATATATAAGGAATTCAAACTCAATAGCAAATAATAATAATAATCTGAATTTAAAATGGGCAAGTATCTGAATAGACATTTCTCAAAAGAAGACATACAGATTGTCAACGGTCATATAAAAAAAAGTTCAACATCACTAATCATCAGAGAAACACAAATGAAAGCCACAATGAAATATCTCACCTCAGTTAAAATGCTACCATTAAAAAGACAAATAACAGATGCTAGTGAATATGCAGAAAAAGGGGAACACTAGTACACTGCTGGTAGGAATGTAAATTAGTACAGCTACTATGAAAAACGTATGGAGAGTCTTCTAAAAACTAAAAGTGGGTCCACCATATGATCTACCAATCCCCCTGCTCAGTACATATCCAAAAGAAAGAAAATCGATATATCAAGGAGATATTTGCATGCCCATGTTTATTATAGCACCTTTGCCAAGATATGGAATCAGCCTAAGTATCCATCAACAGATAAATGAATAAAGAAAATTTGGTAGATATACACAATGGAATACTATTCAACCACAAAATAAAGAACGAAATCCTGTCATTTGCAGCAACATGGATGGAACTGGAGGTCATTACGTTAAGTGAAATAAGTCAGGCACAGAAAGACAAATATCACATGTTCTTGCTCACATGAGGAATATAAAAATCTTGGTCTCATGGAGGTAGAGATTAGAATGATAGCTACAAGGGACTGGGAAAGAGGAGTGGAAATGGAGATTGGTTAATGGGTACAAGCATACAGTTAATTAGAAGGAATAAGTTCTAGTATTCGATAGCACAGTAGGGTGACTATAGTTAACGATAATCTAGTGTATATTTCAAAATAGCTAGATCAGAATATTTGAAATCTTCGCAACATGAGATGATAAATGTTTGAGACGATGGATATCCTAATTATCCTGATTTAAACATTATGCATTATATGTATGTATCAAAATATGATAATTATATATCAATAAAAATAGTAAACATCCTTACATTTTCAAAGTTTTACATATTTCATCATTAAATATTATATTAGCTGTAGGTTTTACATACATAACTTTTATCTAGTTAAGGAAGCTTCCTTTAGTTTCTAGTTTGCTAGTTTTATCATTACTGGATGCTGAATATTTTAAATAATTGATTAATATTAAAGATTGGTGTTTTTTTTTCTAATATATTTGATAGAGTTTACTAGTGAATCTATATTACCCTAGCATTATCTTGGTGGGAAGTTTATTAACTATAAATCAACTTATTTAATGATATGTAGGGCAAGTTTTAAATTTCTTTTCGTGCCAGTTATGGAATTTGTATCTTTCAAGGATTCATCAATTTTATCCAAGTTATCCAATTATTGGCCTATAGTTGTTCATTCTATTTATGCTAGTACCTTACTATCTACTCATTGTCTGTATAGAATTTCTAGTGATGTCTACACTTTCATTTAGATGTATTAAATTACCAAATTTGTTTATTTTCTCATTTTTTCATGATTTAGCTAGCTGGAAACTTGTCAATTTTATTGATCTTTTTAATGGCTCAACTTTTGCTTTTGTTGATATTTTCTATGGTTCATTCATTTTCTTCTTTATTAACCTCCACTCTTATCTTTACCATTTCCCTCCTTCACACATTTTGGATTTAATTTGCTCTTTAATACTTTTTTTTCACCCTTTGGTAGTATTCAGACTATTTCACTCAATTTTTAATTTCCAGATATGGCTCTGTGGACAGTCCTACAATTCATACACTTTGTCTATAAGTCCTTGAATATATTTATAATAGTTATTTTAAAGTTATGTTTACTCTTTTAAATGTGTGTTATATCTGAGTCTCTTTATATTAACTTTTTTCTCCTAATCTTGGGACACATTTCCTTATTCTTCACATACATAGTAATTTGTTGTTTGCAGGACATTGATACTACAATGCTAAGAATCTGCATTTTGTTTGTCTTCCTGTAGAGTGTTGAGTTTTGTTTTAGAAAGTAGTTATTTCACTGCCTGATCAGTTTTGTCCTGGAAAGTCTTGTTTTTAGACTTCGCTGGGGCAGATATATAGTAGTTCTTGTTTAAAGTCTATTTGTAAGGTGTACCTTCTGTAGGGTCACAGCTGAATACCTGGCAGGAACCCTATCGGCACTGTTCGGTCTACAGAACCTTCATTTGGCTGTTAGCCTCCCTGGTACTAGTTCTCTGTCAGGCCTCGCAGTCTTATGCTGAGCAGGAGAAAGACCAATTAGGAGATCATTATAGGCCAAACACACAGATATCATTGCTTCCCAGGCACAAAGTTTCCTCATCAAATTATATAAGGGTTATAGGAGAGTGCACACCAACATATATTTTCTTGTGTTTTAATTTTCTTGACTCAACTAGAGTATATAATGTTTGAGGGCAGAGGCCTTCTCTAACAAACACGAAGTCCTTGTTCAACACAACACCTCCTGCTAGGCTCAGAATAAGTTTGCCTTGCCACAGTGTGTTGACTTGGGGTGTAATGTGACAGAGGGATGAAAGTAATAAGTTCCATGGATTTGAATATCAGTACATCTTGACAGGTGCCAAAAATGAAACACACCAAAATCTTTGGCCCAATTTCCCAAAAGAATACAGAATTCAAGAGAATTACTTAACATATTAAGCAAAAAAAGATTAGGCTACTGAAAATAGTATTATAACCTGCTTTATAGTCCATCATGGTGGAAAGGACATGGGTTTTCTATTAAAAAATCTTGTGTTTAATTTTGGTTCTCCACTGATTAGCTGAATGGGCTTTAAAAATTTATTTGTCCTCTCTGAAACTTAGTTTTTTCACCTGTGAAACAGAGGCAGTAATTTACTTTTATAGGATTTTTGTTAGGCTTAGAATGGCAAATGTAAAATATCTAGTTTTGTGAACCACAGTAACGGCTCTAAGGCCATGGGTTCGTTCCCTTATCCACATCAGTGAGTAAAAGTGGCTATGAGGAGGGAAGGGTTTATGTGTCTAATAAAATCAGGAGGCTTGGATTCTCTGGAAAAGTCTGCTTCTCTCTGAGTCTCAGGATTTTTTGTTCTTTGTCTCATGAGGGATTGACCAAGAGATCTCCCAGATTTCTTCAGGTACAACAAACATTCTATAGGTCTGTGAATACTAACTAGGTCTGCCTACAGCCTCACCGACTCAGCCCTCCCAGCTAATACTATTCCCATGACAACTAACAAAAAGGCAATAGAAAGAAGTTAGGGAAACAAGTGATCAAAGAAAAATGAGGCAGGCTTCAAAGCACAAAGAGAAAAAGGAGGAGAAAGGGGAATGGAAAACAACTGAAAGCTAGTGGTAAAGAGCACACTAGGCTGAGAGCTATGATGTTGTCAGCACCGTCAGCTGACAGCCCTGCCCATCAGAATTCATAGAGATGATACAGGGAGAAGAAACCTGCAGAGGGCTGGGAGCTGCTTTGAGAGGGCTTGGATCTTACAAGGTAGAAGCTGCCTGAAGTATCATAGCTTAATTTCTGAACTTCCAAATCACCAACTGAGCTTAGCTTAGAAATGGCAATTCATAAGGCTCTTTAAATTTTAACTTTCTTTGAAGAAAAAGATATCCTAATTTTTTACTGCTTTCGTTCCTAAAACACTTAACTCATATTTCCAATGGGAAAGAGTCAGTGAAAGAAGAGAGAGGGTTATAGAAGTTGTAGAGAAAAACAGTGATCATAAATAAGAAATCTTGTGTCCCTAGAATGGGTCAGATGCTGTTAGTTGCTTTTCCAAAATATTCAACTTCGATTGTCCTTCACAATTCAGAGACACAAGCCAGCTGGAGTAACACACAAAAGGGAAAGGATATTGAGTGTATTTGAGGACAATATGTTAAATTTTCAGTTCATGTGTATCTTTAAAGTAGGGCTAAGGGACAAGAAACATTTTATAAAACTTTGCTACAAAAACTTGGTTCAAAGATCAAAGGCGCCTGTAGTCCCAGTTATTCGGGAGGCTGAGGCAGGAAAATGGCGTGAACCCGGGAGGCGGAGCTTGCAGTGAGCCGACATCGCGCCGCTGCACTCCAGCCTGGGCGACAGAGCCAGACTCCGTCACAAAAAAAAAAAAAAAAAAAATCAAAGGCATCAAGATCACTAGGAAGCTTATTAGAAATTCAGAATCTCAGGTGCCTTTCCAGACCTACTGAATCAAAATTCCAAGGTTTTATTTGAACCCTAAAATTTGAGAAACCATGTATTAGAAAATGAAAAGAGACTGCTAATAATTCTTTCTGCAATTATACTAAGTAATTTATTTTCAACACTCTGTTTTTATGTTTTAATAGTAATGAAAAGTCCTATTAAGGTTGTCATTTTCTATGTTGGGTAACTGCAGGGTAGGAGGAAGATGACTTGGGCTAGAAGCTTTACTTTGTCACCACTATTATGACATGAGAAAAATAACTTGTTTTCTAAATTTTAGTCTCTGCTTCTGCAAAATGAGGCCAATTCACGTAATTAGTAGTGTCACAGTGTTAACAGGGAGACATAAAATAAAGAGTATGATCATGCTATACGTCTTCCCAAAAAAACTTCAATGACTCTTCATAGCCTACAAGTTAATATCTAGTGTCTTTAAACAGCATTCAAAGCTCTTCACTCTTTAACGCCAGGCTTGGTGGCTCACACCTGTAATCCCAGCACTTTGGGATGCTAATGCAGAAGAATTGCTTGGGCATCATAAGGAGACCCTGCATCCACAAAAAAAAAAAAAAAAAAAAGTTGGGCGTGGTAGGGGCACACCTGTAGTCCCAACTACTTGGGAGGCTGAGGTGAGAGGATCACTTGAGTCCAGGAGGTTGAAGCTGCTGTGAGCCATCATCACGCCACTGCACTACAACCTGGGTGACAGAGCAAGACTCTGTCTCAAAACAAACAAACAACAACAACAACAAAGCTCTTCACTCTAGCCCTATCCTACTCCTCCATCTTCATTACCCATTATATTTTCCCATGAATCCTGTACTTCTGCCTTTCCCTGAAACATAACATTCACTTTCATTTTCCATCCACACATCCATCCTGTTGCTTCTGCCAGGAATAGGCTCTTTTCTTTCTGTAATTACCAAAATTCTACTCATCCAAGAAAACTCAGTTCAAAAGCATCTGCTTCACAAAACTGTTACCAGTAACACTAATTGGACATCATTTAACATTTCTCTGCACGGATACAGTGATTTACACTTTTCTCTACAACACTATTTCATTCTTTTTTGAGTTGTTGCTGGTTGAGTGTATATCTGAAATTGCCTTTGAAATGTAAAATACTCAAGGAAAGGGATTACTTGTTATTCATCATTACCGTTCCCTCAACAACTAGCACAGTACTTTTCACATCATATATAGTAAATGAGGAAATTAAAGATGAAAAAGAAAGCTTCTCAAGTTATACATCTAGAGATACTTTTGTTCTGAAAATTATCTGACAACATTCTAATGTGGCAGGAATAAAATTGCCAATAAAATATGTGCCAATCTTAATAATATGAAGATACAAGACAGAGATGGTATACATAACTCTATAGAGGGAAATGTAATTAATATGTGGTTCCATCAGTATATATGCAATGCTTACTGTGGGGTCCCTGACCTCCAAGTTGCACCTCCATGCTCTCCTTTACTTTGGGCCATTGAAGAGGTGAGGTTTCAATTCCCTTTAGAATAAAATTATCTTCATAGCTACTCATTTGAGGTTAGCCAAGGGCTGATTTCTTAGTAAAGCATGGACAACCTTATAAAGGGCATGAGGGCTAGTATTAAAGAATTCAGTAAGAGAGATTGTTACAAAGACACTGAGCAGAAATTCAGTAGATTTAGATGTAAGTTCTAATTCTGGCACTGTGTAACTCTGGGCAAGTTACTTAACCATACAGCATCATTTTTCTATCTCTCAAAATGATTACTATGATTAAGTAGACAACTATTGCTTTTTTGTAATTTGTAAAAAAAAAAAGTATACATATGGAAGTTATCACTGGTAAGTTCTGCTAACAGGACAAGTTCAGACTTTTAACTACTTGTTTATCAGACTGTAAAGTAATGGGCATGAGAAGCCAATGACTTTAATTTAGACCCATCCCTCCCTTTGTGTTATGTAGAAAAGTGAAATTGACAACAAAGTGAAAGGTTATCTATTATTTTTTCTGCCCTGACCCCAGATAAAGTCCCTATCTTATCCATACAGAGCCAGCAGACACATAGACTCCTATCTCCACAACTCATCTAGTTATTGAAGGTCGAGCTCACTGTCAGAGTCCAAAACAATTAAAAATGGCATAAGGACAGAAAAACAGAAACAGAGATGGCTTTAAGATAAAGTTTAAACTGTCTTTCTCCCCAACCCCAGCCAAAAAAACAATCTGACTTTAAAGATGGTTCCATGAGGAGGGAGGAGGCAAGCTGATTTTACTCGACTTCTGTAACTTTACCTCCAAACACACAACTTCTAGCACAAATGTACGGTGGTAAAGCATATGGGTTTGGAAGCCTGACTTGAATTTGATTCTAGGTTCTGTCAGGAGCTATAAAGGAGCTGAGATTTTTACTCTACTTACAAGCTAGTAAGTTTGCTTGCCAGTTTTATGGATGCTGGCATAATCTATAAGACAAAGTATCAGAGACCAAGTAGAGTTTATTACAGCTATAGCAGTAGACAGAATATCAACATCTTTTGTCAGTTTTCCAAGTGACAATGCTCAAGGGCTGAGGTCTGTTGACACCTGTACATACAGTGGGTTGTGTTACAGGAGAGGAACTCTGAGCTTGGGGAACCCAAATCGTTTACATAGTAAGTACGCCTGCTCTATGTTCCAAAGGAAGACTCTATCTTCTTTTATTATCCTAAACATTAAGTATCCCTGCCTTTGCTCCAGAGGTAAATACAATCTCTACCTTTCAAAGCTGTTCACTATACAAACATCCTTGACAAGATGGTCCAGAACAAAGGCAGCCATGCCTCTCCTTACTGTGTGAACAGAAACATAAGCTCCATGGAGAACTGTCTCCTAACAGGTTCTTTTTCACTTTTTAGCTATAATTAAAAATCAAATTTTACTTCCCTCTCAGCATAGAGTTGTAGGTTTTTCTTCCCCACATAATGAAAGTAGAAGTAGCACTTAAAAGGATAAAATGCAATAATTCATATTAAGTCCTTAGCACACTGTCTAGTACATCAATGATAGCTAGTTTAATGCAGCAGAATGACTATGGAAGTGTGCATGGAAATGTCTTTAAATCTGCCCTTAACCAACAGTCCATTCTGGTTGATTAACAAGCACAGAGGCAGCTTGATGTAATTCCCAGGCTAAGTAAATATGAGATCGCACAATATAGAAGAGAGAGTCTTCCTAGCTCTGTATTTCTGACAATGGCCAGTTAACTTTACTAAACTTCATATTCCTCATCTAGAAACTGTCTTAACTGATCACGTTGTTGTAGCATTTACATGGAACACTTGTGTGATAGGTAGTGTTTGGCACATAGTGGTGGGTGTCCAGCAAATAGTGGTGGGCTATCATTAAGTACTGGTAACTACCTAAGTCACCTGGTTCAAGGTAACACTTAAAGTTGTTTTAAAGCATTTTAACATCCACCACTAACCCTTCAGAACCCCTGACCACCCATCCAAAAAGAACTACTGAACATCATTCATGCATCAGGGGATATAGACCATTCCAGATGCTCAAAACTCCATAGGGGCTGTAGATCTTTTTAGATGCTCAGAACGCCATTATTGGAACATTAATGGGGACAGACAATGTCCTCTTGAAAGTCTCATCTTAAAATTATGTAACGCGGCCTCTTAATATCTAAGAATCTTAGAATCCTAAACTTTGAGCAGAAATGATCGGTGTATACAAATCTCAGCTCCTTGAGAAATATACTTCTCTTCCATAGTACTGAGTTTCGTAACCTTAGCGGTCTGAGATATGACTGAGAAACACTAGGAGAATCAATCTCCTTCTCTACCCACTCACACACTACTTGAGAGTTTCTGCCATCACTTCCTCCCATCCTATCTACCTAATTCCCTATACACATCTTATTTCCTTCTCTTTCCCTTCTCTCTTTTCTTATTTAATCAATATTTGCTCTTAAATATTGACAATGTTCATTAAATTGGTATTTCTGTATATACCATGTATGAAGCATGCAGCTGAAGGTACTCAAACACAGTAGGTAACTATAGGAAGTACCAAAAATTTTAAGGAAATGACTCAGGTTCATGAAAAGCATCTATCTACTTGAGATTACACAGACATGCATATGTGAAATCTAAAAAGAAACAAGCAAAATTATGCAAGAAGATTCATACATATGAAGCTAAGTGCCCATTTTTCTTCATCACTACTCCAAACTCATCACTGCTCCAAAACCAAGTCACTAATATTAGCACGTGGAATGAGTACTAAGATAGAGACATCACTATGCAATTTGTAATTTGGGCTGAATAGCAAGCACATTATATACTGATGAACTTGCTAATGTCTCTACTTAGAGTTATAGAATGAGGCCAAGGGGCAAGCACCGACTATGCCACTGTCAGCACTCAGGCAGGAATGGGACAGCAATGCCAGAGAATAGCAAATACTTCTGCTATCCCCAACCATAAGCCTCAGGTTGAATGTGCCAAAGGAAATCTGTCTTCTAAAGCCCTTGAAGCCACAGGCTGTATTGAGAGTAATAGTTTGGTAACCTGCTCTTGGCCAGATGGTGTGTGTTGAATGAATAAATGAATGTGCAGCCTCCATTTCCAGTGAGACTTTGCTACCTCCCTTCATCCTCAACACTATCAGAGCCTGGACAAAAAGCCAACCAATAAGATTCAAATTGTTTTGTTTCCAATTATGTCTTTGTGTTATAAACCATGGACTCATCTATAAACCATGTGGTGCAGACAGCCCAATTTAAATCCTGAAACACTAGGAGAAACTGCTACTGCTCAGGAGACTCACAATATGAAATGAGACTCACAGGCATTGTTAACCATAACATGTCAAGAAAAAGGCAAGGTTTCCCTCAGGCAGCAGGCTCGACAGCTCCTTTTCTCTCCAGAGATGCCTTCTTTTGTTTTCAGGCTTTGACTATGTCCCAGCAGAGGGAGATGCCTAGGAAACCCTCACTATGAATGTAAGCTCTAAAATTCAAAAAAAGAAGGCAGATTCTCTAGGAGAAAGAAAAAAGACTCTATTTTAAATAGAGAACACAGGCTGGAGATTTTCCATATTATATCTTAAGTAATATACTCTGTTATCATCTGGTGAACACAGAAGTACATATCAACAGGACAATCTCCCTCAAGTTTAGGACAGCTTGTCATTTATACACTTACTTAATAAACATATACAGATCTTTTACCCAGAGCCTACCCATTCACTTTCCATATACTGTCTCATTTAATCTTCAAAACACACCTGAGAGATATATAGCATTACTGCCACTACAGATATATTATGGTTCAGATCAGGAACACAGGGCTAAGAGAATAACTAAGCTCAAACTCACAAATTGCAGAGTTGGACTTTCAACCTGGAACTGCCTAATTTTAAAGCTCATAGTTCCTTTTGTGGAAACAGTAGCGATGACTCCACCACCTCAATGCAAACCTACTATACATCTCTGAAAACAAAGAAAATTGAAAGATAATCCTGAGAAACCCTTGTATATATATTCAATACACCGATGAGATGAGCCTCAAAGGAGATTGAAGAGAGAGACAGGTTTAAAAAAAAAGAGTCTAAAAGTATAGGCTGAGACAGAAACAAATAGTGTTGTTTAGAATTTTTTATCGCTAACCAATAGTTATACCTATAATGTCTTTTGAGACTACTTCTAAAATCCTACTAATAAAGTTGTGAGGACATGCTTATTTTGTCTCTGTAAAACCAGAATTGAAATGGATATTTCTCTAAAGTTTCATCCTACTTTGACTATATCATGTCATAATTTAAGTGACACCAATATGTTGATAATTCAATATTTTTAACTTCTAACCCAGACCTCTCTTCTGAACTCCAGAGGTGTATGATCAACTCCACACGTCTCTTCTTGAGGTCTAATAACTATAGCATACCTAGGGTTTCTAAAATGGAGTTCTGGATATTCTCCCCTAAACAAGCTCCACCCATTTCTTTCCTCATCTTAGAAAACAGCAGTTAATTCCAGCCCTCTAGTTGTACAAACTTTACAATCATTATCAGTGTCTCTTCTCCTACCCCATACCCCATCCTTCAGAAATTATTTTTGGCCTTCTCTTCAAAATATATCTCAAATCTAACGGCTTCTCACCATCACCATTGCTACCACCCTGTCCAAGTCCCATGTCATACAATGCCTGGATCTCTGCAAAAGTCCCTGTGAGTTGCCTTGCTTTTGCCCATGCCCCTATTAGTCTAATCTCCACATAGCTGTCAGAGTTATCCTATCTCAGCCTTCTGCAGTGGTCTATTAACTGGAAGTAGGAGTCAAAATCATTCCAGTGGTCTCCAAGTCCACACATGATGTTTCCTACCATCTCCATTAGTTTTCTGATGTCATTTCATTCTGCTCTCACCCCAGCTTGCTCAGCTCCAGTTATCACATATTTTATTCCTTCTGCCTCAAATGCACTTTCTACAGATGCCCAGAAGGCTCACTCCCTCACCTCCTGTAAGTTTTACTCCAATAAAGCTTTCAATGAGGTCTTCCTCAGCCACCAAATCTAAAATTGCAGCGTCCAGACATGCCCAATTTCGCCTTTCACGTTTTACTTTTACTGTTACACTTAAAATATAAACATGCTAAATATTTTACTTATTTTTCCTTTGTATTAAATATCATCTCATTCCAATTTAGGTTTCAATTTAAGACACAGTGTTTATCTGTTATTTTCACTGGTATATCCCCAGCAGCTAAAAAGTACCTGGTAAATAGTAGTTGCTCAATAAATATTTGCTTAATAAATCATCAAAGAGTGAAACATATTGTTGGTTTAAGGTAGGTAATTTTTGTCTATTGCTGATAGCTTTCTTACATCCTCTGTTTTCTAAAAGTTTTAGATGTTAAATTTTATCAGTGCTATCTCTGCATTTATTCAAATTATCACACACTTTGTTCTATCAAATATTAATATGAAGAATTTACTTATAAGTGATCTGCAATTAAGTCATCTTGCATTTTTGAGATAATGCTACTGACAGATTATTTGCTAAATATGCATTCAAATTCAACAGGTTAGTTTTTATTAAGTTCTTTCACAAAAGTTTTTCTCTTTTTTGCATGTGCTATGTTTGCCAGACTTGTGAATAAGCATGTGATACCTTTACATAATGATTTGGATATCTTCTCATATTTTTCTAAGCTTTTAAACAGTTTATCTAATAAAAGTATATTGCAAAAGAGTATTTTTTTCAAAGTTTTAAGCTGAATAAACCTTTTTGGATATAATTTTTTGATAACTTTTATACATTTAGATCTTAGTTAATGATCTACTCGAGTTTTCTACTTGTTTTTGAGTCAAGACAATACATTTTTCTCAGGAAAAACTCATCCATTTCACTGATGCTTTCCAATTTATTGTCATGAAGTTACATAGGGTGTTTTTTTCCTAAAATTTGAACGCTTCTTTTTCATTAAAAACTTGTCCATTTGGGTTTTCCCTTTTGCTTTTCAGGCTTTGAAAAGTTGAACTTTGAGTATTTTAAAAATATTTCATAGGCTCAATTCTGTTCTCTTATGCAATTCCTTAATTTTTGCTTGTGTCTTTCTTTCACATTTCTTTAAGAAATACACATCCCTCCAGTGTGCACTTTAATTTTTCGATCTAATTTTACTTTTATTTTTATTCTTTATCTTCTTCATCCCTCTCCATTGCCATTACAAGTCATTCTCATCTTATGTGGCATCTTAACAGATTCTTCCTTTCAGCTTTCTGCTTCTGTTTCTTAAAGGTCTTGTCTTACTACATCACATCGACCTTTTCAAGTTTTCCAAATATTTTAGGGGTTTCTGTAATAAGTCATTTACAGTGGTATACTCTTCCTCTGAGTATTTGGGTTAATTTCCTCTTTCCCTGTTTTTATAAACATGGAGGGAGGGTTGCTTGTTTGTTGCTTGGTTTTTGTCGTTGCTTTTTGCATGGATTTGTGTTTATCTTCGGACAAGATGCCTGAGTGGTGCTTGGCTTCATTCATAACCACTTAAGTGCCAGTGGAATCTACTTCTTACATTATTATCAGGATCACAGATCCAATCACAATTCTTGTTTTTGGTCTGCTTAATTCTAGTGTTCTGTTGAACTAAGATGGGATCAAATCTACATTCCTTCTATACCCATAACTTGGAATATATATATATATATGTACATATTCATATACATGTACATATTCATATATATGGACATATTCATGTATATGGACATATTCATATATATGGACATATTCATATATATATGTATATACACATTCAACTTGTGTTACCATGAGTGTTCTGCCAGTCCCTGCCTCCATCTGCTGTGCTTTACTGCAGGGCTAACATCCTCTCTTGGAATCATTTATTCATTCAATAAATATTTACTGGATACCTAATGTGTACACTGCTTTCAGCATCAGTCTCTCCTTATTTTCTAAGATAATGTTTTTTGAATATTGTTAGTTTAGAGAGAGTGATCGAAAAATGAGAGCAGAAGGGGACAGTCTTTGTACCACCTCGAAATAGCACACATATAGAAGATACAGAAGAAGGGCAGAACATAATTTTATGGTTCACAGATACCTGGGTCTCTGATCTAGAGTGAAACAGAAAATAACGTAGGATTCCACCTCTTTCAAATCACTGGCACTGTTCTGTTTTATAAGGTGACACATAATTATGACAATTATTAATCAGTTTATCAATCTTAAAAGTAGTAAAAATTAAAATTGCTCCTATATTCTTGCCATAAGATGTCTCTCACTCTTACACACACTTTGTTTTTCCAGTGCCTTTTTTTTTAAGGGGATAATTAAATAAATTTTAAACTGGAAGCCATCCATGCTTTTCCTACTATTGCCACTGCAGGGAGTTTGGTATATCCCTGGGCAAAGGCAGATCCTTCAGCTGTATTCTAACCACTGGGACTAAAGTGGGCACTGAAGCACCACTGAACTCTGAAAAAGTTAAATGGACCAACTATAAGATAGGCCTCCTCAGAGTCTAATCTGCTTTCAAACCATAAAACCCACATTCCTGTTGAGCTCCAGCACACAGCCTGCTGATGCCCATTTGGATAACAGGCACAGCATGTACTTGTAGGAACAGCTGCCCCGCTTTTCCCCCTTTGGCAGGCAGGATATTGCAGCTAAAAGGATCTGGTATTTTCCTTCTAGCTGCTGAAAAGTAGGAAGCAGTGTAAAGCATATAAAGCTTTCTCTGGCCATGTGGTATTGTCTGGCAAAGGCACACAGGGAAAAGAGTGAAAGCTGTCAGTTACAGATACCACCTATGCAGAGACCCAAGCTCGGGTGTGAGTGGCTTCAATGTAAGAGAAGCAGTTAGAGGCAATCATGCTTTAGGAGTGGGGAGAGAATGAGCTTTGGAGACAGACAGGCCATTTCAGCTGTGAGGCCTTTGGCAAGCGACTCACATGAGAAGTCTCATGGCTTGTTTTCTCATGTAGAGAATTAAGATAACAATAGGTATCTCATGGGGTATAGAGAGGACTAAATAAGATAGTGTATGTTAAACTCCTGGCATATAAAAGACACTCAATAAAGGACAGTTCTGTTCTGCTCTGGACAAGAACTAGGGTGAAGCATGGGAGGCGCTCACCGCAGGTACAAAATTTAAGGCCCACCAAAAACTCAGCAATCAAGATAAATAATACCTTAATATAATACTTTAAAAATTATTAAAATTAATGCAAACAACTATATGGTGGACAAAAATATCAAAATTTTAAATAAAGGCAGAATCTGCCTTGTACTTTATAACCCTGGCTCACTTGTCTCATCCTAATCCTGGCCCTGTTTACAGAAGAATTTTACTTACAAACACAGGAGCTAGCCACTGGGTCATAATGTGTTGATTTCATTCTTTAAAACATTGCATTAAATATTATTTATATTTATTACTTAGTTTTTTGGCACATTAAATTTTGCACCTTAAATGAATTCCTTACTCACCTCATCTGGTCCAGGTTCTGGTTCTGCTTCATTATTTCTTAGCAATGTATTACCTGCCTTTTTCAATTTCAGTGAGAAAAATCCATGTGATCTCTCTCCTCTTTACCCCTGCCAAACTCCTCTCCTACCTTGTTATCTACTTAGCGTGAAGAATTCTTACCCCTAGCTATATAATTCATTAATTACAGACATGATGACATTTATAGGAATATCTCAAACCTTAATGGTCTTGCCCCAGTTGACTTGAGCAATAGGAGGTCCTAGAAATTTTCTATAAAATATTTCCACGATGGTGCTCACAAGCGCAATCCAAGTGTCCCCTAGGTCCCAACATTTTGTAAGTGCCAAATAAGGTCACTTTTTTTCTAAAGGCCATGATAGGGTGGAGGGAGCCTTACAATAGGTCCTAGGGGAAATACAGAGATGTGTATATTACAGTTACATCCAGGGAACTTAGTGACAGAAGTGGTGAAAAAGAGAAATGGGTACAAAATAATAATCTTTTATTGTGTGAGTATTATGTGTTAGAGTTTGTGTTATATGTATTATATTACTTAATCTTCATAAAAAGCTTCATGATGTACGTATTATCATCTTATTTTGCTGTTAAGTAAACTAGGGCAAAGAAAATTAACTGGCATGATCAGCTAGTAACCGGCACTTCCAGTGTCTTTCCTGCTTTAGATAATGAATTGTACATAATGCTTTACAACTTAGAAGAGAATTTTATGCATATTTTCTACATTGATCCTTTCCCCAGCCATGTGAAGTAAGAAAATAATATTCCCATTTGCTGTGAAAAGAGATTGCAGTCCATAACCACCAAGTCACCAAAAATAATAATTTCTTTCTCTAGTGCTCTATCCTTAACAACTTGTTGTCTCTCATCTAGGAATTATTCATCAAAACTCCCTAGTACTCTCTATTAACATAAGCTTATTAAACTCTATTTCTTTTCTGGACTCACTGGGCAACACTATATTCAGTCCTCCAGGTCAAGCCTAAATGTTACCTTTTGTGCTGAACTAGACATCCTCCATATGCCCTCTAAGTCACTCTCCAGCCTTCTGCACCCTGAAGGCCAATGTGTAGGGATTACATCAAGAAGTCCCTCTGGCTTCCTATTGGATTTAGCTAAGTGGGGAGCCCCAATAGGGAAGCAGAGGGAGCAGAGGGAGAAGAGGAAGAAGAAAGAGTGAGGTCAGGGCACCTGGCTCCCTTGCTGTCAGGTCACCTCAGGCCAGTTATTCCCACCAACAAAGATCAGGATTCCCCTCAAGGTGAGCATCTCTGCTAGACTCTCCACCACACTTTAGAACAGAGAGAGGAAACAGCTCTACTGCTGCTTGCTGCTTCACTGCACTGTCCTACATTCTCCCACATCTTTGTAAATAGTCCCTACTTAAACCCTGATTTAAATGTGTTCCTCTCCTGTTAGGACCCTGTATGATGCAGCCCTGCCTGTGAATTTGAATCAGGACTGTTAGAGTTGATTCGATAGACCTGATGTTCAAATCCAAATGCCATCCTGAGAGGGGTTGTCAGAACCTCACCTCTGAAACATCACTAGAAGAGCTCACCAGGAGTTATTTGTTCCTCATTATGCATTCATGGCATAATTGTTAAGCCTCCACTTTGTGCAGAAAAAAAAAAGTCTAACATGCCTTCACATCATGTAAAAAATGGAGATAAGGGTCTAGGGACTTGGCAACATTTGGGCCAGAACAAGGATGATGAGCACTTAGAGAAAGAATTCAAGAAGCGGTCACTGCTCTCTGAATCTAAAAGTTGAAATTATTTTTTAATAATATATATATGTATATATATATATATATATATAAATTATTATACTTAAAGTCTGAAAACGAAAAGACAAACTGGTGACAAATGATCTGAGACCTGAGGGCTGAGAAGGGTGTCTCAAAGACCTCTCAAACTCAAGAGGCTTGAATCTCCAAACTTCATCTTCTAAGAGTTCTTCCTTGGGCAGAATTGAAACCTAGGAGTCATCCTTAGGCTCTCTCTCACCCTTATCCCCATACAAAATCAATCACACATTTTCCTTGTATGGTATCCTTAAAATCTGTCCAGTTCTTTCAGTCTTACCCATGATCTAGTACAAATTACTACCATCGCTCACTTGAATTACAATGTCTCTCTACACATTCACTTGCTCACCACCTGGCACAGACTATGAGCTCAAAAAATATGTGTTAAAGATAGAAATAAAATGTCAGGAAGAAAAAATGACAGTGACTTCTCCAAATCAATAAAGCAGCTTTCATTATGCATCAAAATACTTCATTTTTAAACATTTCTTAAGATATTACATTTTCCTCTGTCTGAAAGTATACTGGAAATAATTCAATATTTATAGAAGACTGTGGGTCATTATTGGGAACCTTAGTTATTGTACTTTCTTCTAATGCTGGCTGACTTTCAACTTCTGTGCTTTTTAAATTCCTCAGCCTGCATGTCACAGATTTCCACTTTCTGCCTTTAGAGTTGGCAGTGCCCTTTCTGGCTACTGTCAGTGTTCCTGCCTCTAACAGCCTCTTTCATGCTTTCCAATTTGTTGCTTTAAATCTCCTGAAGACTGGGAAACTAGATAACCAAGCTGTTTGGATTGAGTGTCAAGTCAGACTGACATGTGCCAAGTGAGCCCCAGAGGATTCTTCTAAGTTAGAACAAATGACCTCTAGTACCCTGAGACCAACCACTGTCGTCCCACTTCTGCCCACTGCTTTGCTTCTTTTTTTTTTTCGTTTTCTTTCTCCTTTTTCTCCTTCTCCATCTTTTTTGTTTGTGAAGACTGGTATTCTATGGACTTGCCAGCTAAGAGGAATTTTCCTTCCTTCCGTTGAGCAGCAAACCCACCAAAATGGTGGACCTAATCTTTAGGGTTTCAACATCCTTTTTAATTTTCACTATTTTTAGGTATTCAGTAATATATGCAAGAATCTACTTCTCTCCCTGTTCTATACAGAAGAACAGGAGAACTAGAGGTGACTTCCTTGGATAAATGGAGTTTTATTCTAAAAAGACTGATACCAAAGGCATCAAGCAGTTGAACGGCACTGTTAGCAGATCTATCAAGCTGGGTACAGTGGTAATGACCTTCTTCCTCGTTTACTCACAAAGATATTCTTCCCCTTTAAAAATTTTATCAAATTAGAATAATGTTGTTTCCACTTTTGGTTAAAGGGAAGCAGTGAGGAGTCAAACTACTCATTGTAAACCTAGGAAGAGTTTTGCTGGCTGTGGGGGAACGCCAAAGCAAATAGAGACTTGTATAGAAAACTTCACAAGTACGAAGCAAATGAGAGAGTAACACCTCTGGTTTCTGTCTTGAATTTTAGCACTTAGCCCTTTCAAGTTGATTGCATGCTTTCAAAATGCATTAAGGAAAAGCAAGAAAGATGGAGAAACAAATTTGGAAGGAAAGAGTTCTTACAGGCTGAGAATCAGGCTCTGATTTGAAGGACAATTCCTTTAACGTTTTTGAAGACTGGGTCTACCGCTTGGTTTTGTAGAGCCAGCTGGAGAAGCCTTTGTTATAACAGGCAATTTACCCTCTTTGATGCATATGTGATGCTGACAGGTCAGATTCAAAGGTGAGCAAAAATGACAGCACTGTCTGTTCTCCAAAAACATAGTCATTACCACGATTTTCTACACGCTACCAAGAGGCCAAAGACTCACCACATGTTTAGGGCTGGAAGACATTCTGATGAAAAGTGAAAAGGCCAGAAAGAATCTAGGTGGCTGAGCTCATCAAACAGATGAGCTAAGCAGGAAGCTCAGAATAGGACACACTTACATAAGGGAGGCCCCTCTCTTTTTGCATTTGTGGAATAACTAGAAACCATGCAGTGACTCTAAGTACAGTTCATTGAAGGTAACTTTCCACCCAGGTATATTTTAAAACTGTTTTCCACCCAAAGTGCTTATTTTACTCTGTGTCAGAATGGGTTTGAAAATCAGGCTATTCTAAGAAACTACCTTTGTAACAGGAAATACAAAGCACCAGCAGGAGTAAAAATGAGATGGTAGGCACCAAGGTGCACAGTTAGAGATATGAACACTAGTTTCATTGTATCATTCACAAACTAGCTCTGTGAGCTCGAACAGGGTCCTTGAACTTCTAGTCTAGAATGTCTTCAATTTTAAGTGACAGGGTATGGCAATATTACTTCTAAGGTTACTTCCAACTTATTTCAAGAATCTATGATTTTCAGGAATTTTCTGAACCTGAAATCTTATGTTTATCATAATGGTGGATGTTAGGGAGAATAGCAAAGAAGAAGAAAAATCCGTATCTTATAGTAGAAACAGCACCAGGAAGCAACAAGTATCATTTGACTTCTGTAAGCCTCAGTTTCCATTCCTTAAAAATGGATATAATAATAATGTACTTCACAGGATACTATTTCTATAAATCTTCTAGTAAGTCATGCTCCAGCCCTCAAGGACCATACAGCTTATTGTGTGAGTGGGAAAGACCAATGCTGACATAGAGAACTGTGATTCTCAAATTTTAATATACATACAAATCACCTGGGTATCTTGTTAAAAATGCAGCTTCTGGGGTAGAATTCAAAGCAGATGCTACTGGTCCTCAGATGATATTTTGAGTAGAAAGGCTATAAAACAAACATGTTTAAAATAAAACACCATATGATAGTTATATGTGTGATGTTTACCACGAGTGAAAGCTTCTATTTCTTTCCACATACCTAAATCCTGCCTTCCCTTCAAGACATGTTCAAGTGATATGGTTTATAAATACAGCCCTGAGCACCATAGCCCTTTGTAAGCTCTTTCTTCTAAAAACCTTTTATGTGTTGGCAACTGTTCTAATACTCCTGAAATGTGGGTCTGCTGGCCAGCTGCACCAGAATCACAAAGGGAGCTTTTAAAAATACAGATTCCTGGGTCCTACTCTCAGTGGCTCTGGTGTCATTTGGTCAGGAAAGTAGGAGGAGGTAGGGGCAGGACAGGATTCTGGATTTTAAAAACTTTCCCAGATGATTATGATATTGAATTTGTTTGGCACAAAGTACTAAAGAGGTGGTTCTCAGCACTGGCTGCATATTAGAATCCATCACAAAGTTTATAAAACATAGGGACTTAGGCTCCAGGCCAGGTAATTAAATCAAGTCAATTAGAGCTCCCCAGGTGGTTCTAATGTGAGCCAAGTTTGAGAACCACAGCAAGTGGTAATGAAGTATACTGGTATGGGTAGGGACCATATCAGATTGTTTTACCGCTGTATCTCTGGTGCTTAACACAGAACTTTGCATTTAACAAATATTTGTTGAGTGAATATATGAACTAAGATAATGAGTCTTCAGACTGTAAATTATCTCCTTAGTCTCTTGCCTGCCTCCCAACAAGATTATAAGCACTAGTGCATGGGGTTACAGTTAAGTTCTGGAGCGGATGCCTGGGCTGGAATCCTGTCTCTGCCATTCACCATCTATACAACGTAAGCTCCACAACTTCTTGTCCCTCAGTTTCCTCCTTTGTGAGATAAGGATGACAACAATATTTGCGATAATAAAGTAAATTAGGACACAAAAAACATGTAGAAAGTGCCTAGTACAGAGAAACCACTTAATAATTGATAGCTATTTTTACTTTGAATCACCAAGCACATAGCAGGTCTAAGAGTTCTGTAATGGTCACATCAGTGAACATTTTCCAGTTATTCAACCAATAGATATTTCTTTAAATCATCTTTATTTCAAGCACTGAGAATTGTTACTGTAGATATAGCAGCAAAAGAAAAGAAACGGAACTACTTTATAGAATTTAAAATATAGTGGGTGAGGTGTACAATGAGCAAGTTATTTCAAAGTGATGAGTAATAGAAAGTTATTTTAAGTGTATCAGCTATTGCAAAGAAGAAAGGATAAGGGAGACATAGAAAGGGATGGGAAGCTATCTACTACAGTGTGTAACCAGGGCAATTAACTTAATATTAAAAGTCAGGAAAAGGTTCCCAGAAAAGAAGGGATGTTCAAGTTGATTCAGCTTAACAAGGAGAGGACAGAAGCTGGAGAGCATTCTAGGTAAAGGGAAGAGTGTTAATAAAAGCTCAGAATCATGAAGAGCAAGGTATGCTGCAGGCACCAAAAGAAGGCGGGTGTGGCTGGTAAGAGCATAATCAAGGAAGGCCTTGAAAGATATGGGAGCTTAGGGTGGGTTTTGAAGAATGGGTAAGATTAGGAAGGGAATGAAAAAAACAGGTTGAAGATAGGAAAATAAGGATGAACATAGCATTCATTCATTCAGCTTCTGCAATGTGCTGGATGCTGAAGATAAGCAGTGGGTGAAAATAGAAAAAATTCCTGCCTTCATGGAATGTGTATTTTGGTGGGGAGGAAGACAATAAAACAAACCGAATAATTAAGTAAGATCATAAGAAGTCATTATAAACAATATAAAGAAAATAAGCAAGGTGCTATAATGGGGAAAAACTAGAAAGTGAGCTGGAAGGAGATATGTCTGATAGGATTAAAGAGGACCTATGGATTTCTATGTAATGTGGTTCTATAACAATGGACATGTCAAATTGTAGTCACCCTAGAAAGCCAGGCAGATGACTTTGACATCTTATGAAACTAAGATTGCTCATTTTAAGGCTGTCTGTACTCCCTATCCTTTTTCTTTTATCTCATGATTCTTTCCCCTTCTCTACTAATAATGCAAGGCAAGTTCTTGGCTTTGTTTAGGAAATAATTCGACAGTGAGCAGGTGGTGGAAGAAAGCAGCTTTACTGAAGTGGCAGTGTTACAGCTCTGTGACTGCTCCTTGCAGAGCAGGGCTAATCCATAGGCAGTGTGCTGAGAGTAGTAGCCTATGGGTGGTTGGCAGTTGTATTTAAACACACGTTTGATGACATGCAAATAAAGGGGCAGGATATTCAGAAATTGGTGGAAAATGTGTGGTAACTTCTGGTTGTTGCCATGGAAATGGGTAGTAATTTCTGGGCATTGCCATGACATTTGTAAACTGTCATGGTGCTTGTATTAATCCGTTTTCACACTGCTATAAGGAACTACCTGAGACTGGGTAATTTATGAATAAAAAAGGTTTAAATGACTCACAGTTCTGCAGGCTTAACAGAAAGCATGACTGGGAGGCTGCAGGAAACTTTCAATCACAGTAGAAGGCGAAGGTGAAGCAAGCATGTCTTCCCATGGTGGAGCTGGAGAGAGAGGATGAAGGAGGAAGTGCCACGCACTTTTAAACAACCAGATCTCATGAGAACTCACCCACTATCACGAGAACAGCAAGAGGGAAGTCCGCCCCCAACACGTGGGGATTACAATTTGAGATTAGATTTGGATGGGGACACAGAGCCAAACCATATCAGCACTTGTGGGAGCATCTTGCACAGATGAGCAGCAAGGGCAACTGGAAGCTGCCTTCAGTGCTGCTTGCCAATTTTGGTCTGTCTTCAGTCTGGTCCAGAGAATGAGTCCTGCCGGCCTCTTCCCTTCATAATGTTCCTTTATTAACTTCTCTTTTTCTTCCAAAAATAAGTGGAGGAGGGAAGGGAGTGTCATACAGAAATCAGTGATATGACCCAGATTTGAAATCAGAAAGAAATAATTTTGAGATATAAGCTCTACTCTTTATTAGCAAAGGGATCCAAAGCTTCAGTTTCCTCATCTGTAAATGGGGTAATAATATCTGCATTAGCCAGAGTTCTTCAGAGGAAGAGAACCAGTAGGATGTACATAGACGATGTGCATCTATACAGAGAGAAATATTTATTTTAAGGAATTGGCTCATGTGATTGTGTGGGCTAGCAAGTCTAAAATATACAGGGCAGGTAGATGGGCTGGAGACCCAAAGAAGACTTGATGTTGCAGCTCAAGTCTGAAGGTGGTCTAGGGCAGATTGTCTTCTTCCTTGGGGGATCTCAGTCTTTTTCTCTTAACACCTTCAAGTAATGGGGTGAGGTCCACCCACATTATGAAGGATAATCTGCTTTATTCAATATCTACTGATTTAAATGTTAATCACATCTAAAAAATTTCTTCACAGCAACATCTAGACTTGTATTTGACCAAGTATCTGGGCATCACAGCTTAGCCAAGTTGACACATAAAATTAACAAACTAGTCTTTTTGCTTAAAGTATGATTTTTTTTTGCTGGGTAAACTAACTTCTAAACTTACATCCCCAAAATCTATTAACCAAAGCCAAAATTGATCTTTCTAAACTATGAATCTGATTTATGGACTCATTCCACAAATACTACTGAGCACATCCTTTGTGACAGATAGTTGATAGAGGTGGGCTACTAACATGCAGTGAGTCTGTACTTGCCCCAAGGAATTTAGTCAGCTAGGGAGATGAGATTGCAAACCAGAATAGCTCCTATTTACTGAAGCCCTACTAAGTGTCCAGTACTCTGCATTAATTATGTCATTTAATCTTCACTCTGACTTTACAATGTGGCAATGAGTAAATTCTGCAGATTAAGTGGTTTGCCCAAGGAAACAAAGGCTACTGAATGCTGGAATAGGCATTTAAACCCTTGTCTGTCTGACATCAATTCCCATGTGCTCCTCTGCCTTCTGGTTACAAACAAAGACAACCCTGTAAGATAGTTGCTGTAGAAAAGGTTTATAGAACATTCAGTGAGGACAGGAAAAGGCATCCCTAACTCTGCCTGGCTAAGTCAGAGATGGCTTCACAATGGTCATGATGATCTTCTGTTTGAAATCATTATGGCCTTCAAAGGGAAAAAGCATCCAGAATATTAATTAGCAAAACACCTCACATACTGCCTGATAGTCCTGTTCACTCTACAGTTTGTGCTGAACATTCTACACTTCCTTTCCTGGCATACTTTGCACATGTTTCTCCACACACCACTTTTCTCTTTGGCAAAATTCTATTTTTTTCTACAACTTTATTGTGTTCTGGCTTTGGTGAGGTATAACTGATAAAATTTGCATATATTCAAGATATACACTTGATACATGTATACACTATGTAATGATTACCACAATCAAATTAAATAATACATCCTTCAACACACATAGTTGCCACTTGTGGATGAAGGGCGAAAAAGACACTTAAGATCTGCTCTATGAGCAAATTTCAAGTAAACAATACAGTCACCATGCTATACATTAGGTCCCCAAAGTTTATACATCTTATAACTGAAAGTTTGGATTCTATAAACATCTCCCCATTTTCCTTACCCTGCATCCCCTGGTAACCACCATTCTACTCTCTGCTTCTATTAGTTCAAATGTTTTAGATTCTACATTTAAGTAAGATCATGCAGTCTTTCTGTATCTGGCTTATTTCACTTAGTATAACGTCCTTGAAATTGATTCATACTGTCAAAATGTCAGGACTTCTTTCTAAGGCTAAATAGTGTTCCATTGTATATACAATATTTTCCTTATCCATTCACTCATTCATGAACACTTCAGTTGTTTCCATTACTCAGCTATTGTGAATAATGCTGCAATAAACATGGAGGGTATGTATCTCTTTCAGATACTGATTTTATTTCCTTTGGATGTATACTTAAAAGAAGGATTCTTGGATCCTGTGATTAGTTCTCATTTTAATTTTTTGAAGAATACTGTTTTCCATAATGGCTGTACTAATTTACATTCCCACCAACAGTGTACAAGGGCTCCCTTTCTCCACACCCTCACCAGCACTCCTTGCCTTTTTTTTTTTTTTTTTTTTTTTTTGATAGTAGACCTCCTAACAAATGTAAGGTGAAATCTCGCTGTGGTTTTGATATGCATTTCCCTGAAGATTAGTGACATTGAGTCACTTTTCACATACTTCTTGGTCATTTGTATGTCTTCCTTGTAAAAACATCTATTCTGGTCCTTTGGCAATTTTTTATCATTTATTATTATTATTATTACTATTATTACTATTGAGACGACATTTCACTCTTGTTGCCCAGGCTGGAGTGCAGTGGCGTGATCTTGGCTCACCACAACCTTTGCCTCCTGAGCTCAAGCGATTCTCCTGCCTCAGCCTCTCGAGTAGCTGGAATTACAGGCACCCGCCACACCTACCTAATTTTGGATTTGTAGTAGAGACAGGGTTTATGCCATGTAGGTCAGGCTGGTGTCCAACTCCTGACCTCAGGTGATCCACCCGCCTTGGCCTCCCAAAGTGCTGGGATTACAGGAGTGAGCCACGGCTCCCGGCTGGCAATTTTTTAATTAGGTTACCTTTTTTTGTTATTGATTTGTATGAGTTCTTTATATATTTTGGATGTTAATCTCTTAACAGATAAGAGGTTAATAGGTCAGATAGTGGGCAAATATTTTCTCCCAATCTGTAGATTGCCTTTTCATTTTATTATTTCATTTGCTATGCAGAAGCTTTTTAGTTTGATGTGCTCCCATTTGTGTATCTTTGTGTTTGTTGCCTGTACTTTGGGAGTTATATCCAAAAAAAATCATTGTCAAGATCAATATCAAACAGATTTTCCCATGTTTTCTTCTAGAAGCTTTACAGTTTCAGGTCTTATGTTTAAGTCTTTAATCCATTTCTAGTAAATTTTTGTATATGGTGTAAGATAAGGATCCAATTTAACTCTTTTACATGTTGATATCCAGTTTTCACAATGCCACTTATTGAAGAAACTATCCTTTCCCCATTGTGCATTCTTGGCACCCTTGTCAAAAATTATATTATATATATATATTACAACTTACACATACGTTGTATATGTGTGAGTTAATTTCTGGGCTTATTCGTTATTCTGTGTATCTATTTTCATGCCAGTGCCATACTGTTTGATTACTATGCCTTTGTAGTAGATTTTGAACTCAAGTAGTGTGATGCCTTCCAGCTTTGCTCTTCTTTCTCAAGACTACTTTGGCTATTCATGGCCTTTTGTGATTCTATATGAATTTCAGAATTGTTTTTTTCTATTTCTGTGAAAAACTTCACCAGAATTTTTATAGGTATTGAATTGAATTTGTGGGTTGCTTTGAGTAGTATGCACATTTTAACAATATTACTTCTCCTACTCCATGAATGCAGGATATCTTTTCATTTATTTGTGACTTCTTCAATTTCTTTCATCAATGTCATAGTTTTCAGTGTACATATTTTCAGTGTGTATATTATATATATTTCACTTCTTTGGTTAAACTTATTCCTAAGTATCTTATTGTTTTTAATTCCACTGAAAATTGAATTTTTTTCTTAATTTCTTTTTTTGGATAGTGTGTTGTTAGTGTATAGAAATGCAACTGATATTTGTATGTTGATTTTGTATTCTGCTACTTTACTAAATTTGTTTATCAATTCTAACAGGCTTTGGTAGAGTTTTTAGGATTTTCTGTATATACAATTATGTTATCTTAAACAGAGATAATTTAGCTTCTTCCTTTCTGATTTGGATGCTTTTTATTTCTTTTTTCTTTTGTAAGCTAGCCATGGCTAAGACTTCCAATACTATGTTGAAGAGAAGTTCTGAGACTGGGCATCCTTGTCTTGTTCCTGATCTTAGAGGAAAACTTTTCAGTTTTCACCATTGACCATGATGTTAGCTGAGAGTTTGTCATATATGACCTTTCTTATGTGAAGTACAGTCTTTCTATACCTAATTTTTTTATCATAAAAAAAGATGTTGAATTTTGTCAAATACTTATTCTGCATCTACTGAGATAATTATATGATTTTTATAATTTGTTCTGTTTATGTGCTGTCACATTGATCAATTTGCATATATTGAAACATCCTTACACCCTAGTGAATGTCACTTGATTATGGCATTTGATCTTTTTAATGTGCTGTTGAAGACAGCTTGCTAGTATTTTATTTTTGCACATTTCTCATAAGTTTTGATATGTTGTGGTTCCCTCTTAATTTGTCTCAATATAATTTTTGTTTCCCTTTTGATTTCTTCTTTGACCCATTGGTTCAAGAGTGTATTATTTAATTTCCACATATTGGTAAATGTTCTAAGATTCTTTGTTATTTATTTCTAGTTTCATACCATTGTGGATAGAAAAAATACTTGATATGATTTTAATCTTATTTTTTTTAAGATTTGTTTTGTGTCCCAACAGATGATCTCTATCCTGGACAATTTTTTCATGTGTGCTTGACAAAAATGCGTACTCTGCTGCTGTTAGATGGAATCGTCTGTGTATGTCTGTTAGGCCCATTTAGCCTGTACTGTTATTCAAGTCTGCTGTTTCCTTTTATTTTATTTTTATTTTCATCATAATTTGAGTTAATTTTTAATTTTTATGAGTAGATAGTAGGTGTATATATTTATGGGGTAAATGAAATATTTTTATATAAGCACTTAATGCATTGCATAATACTAACATCATGGAAGATGGGGTATCCATCCCCTCAAGCATTCGTTGTGTTACAAACCATCCAATTATACTCTTTAAGTTATTTAATTAATTAATCAATTTTTTGAGACAGAGTCTCACTCTGTTGCCCAGGCTGGAGTGCAGTGGTGTGATCTCAGCTCACTGCAACCTCCACTTCCCGGGTTCAAGTGATCCGCCTGCTTCAGCCTCCCAAGTAGCTGGGACTACAGGTGTGTGCTACCAACCCTGGCTAATTTTTGTACTTTTAGTACAGATGGGATTTTGCCATGTTGGCCAGGCTGGTCTCGAACTCCTGACCTCAAGTGATCTGCCAGCCTCAGCCTCCCAAAGTGCTGAGATTACAGGTGTGAGCCACTGCACCTGGCATATTTTAGTTATCTGAAAATATACAATTAAATTATTATTGACTATAGTCACCCTATTGTACTATATGATACTAGGCCTTATTCGCTAATTTTAACTTTCATACCCCTTAACCATCACCTCCTCCCACATATACACCACCCCACAACTACCCTTCTCAGCCTCTGATAATCATCCTTCTACTATCTATCTTCATGGATTCAATTGTTTTGATTTTTAGGTCCCACAAACAAGTGAGAACATACAGAGTATGTCTTTCTGTCCTTGGCTTGTTTCATTTAACGTAACATCCTCTAGTTCCATCTATATTGTTGCAAATGAGTGAATCTCATTCTTTTTATGGCTGAATAGTACTCCATTGTGTATAAGTACCACATTTTCCTTATCCATCCATCTGTTGATGGACACTTAGGTTGCTTCCAATTCTTGGCTCTTGTGAACAGAGCTACAACAAACTTGGGAGTGCAGGTATCTCTTCGATATCTTGATTTCCTTTCTTGGAGTATATACCCAGCAGTGGGATGACTGGATAGTATGATATCTCTATTTTTAGTTTTTTAAGGAACCTCTGAAATATTCTTCATACTGGTTGTGGTAATTTACTTTCCCACCAACAATGTACAGTGGTTCCCTTTTCTCCATATTCTTGACAGTATTTGTTAATGCCTATCTTTTGGATATAAGCCATTTTAACTGGGGTGAGATAGTATCTCACTGTAGTTTTGATTTGCATTTCTCTGATGGTCAAAAAAAAATGTGGAATGCTTCACGAGTTTGCATGTCATCTTTGTGCAGGGTCCATACTAATCTCTGTATCATTCAATTTTAATATATGTGATGCCAAAGTGAGCACTGCCTTTTCCTTATGGATTTTCTGTCTGTATGATCCATTCATTGTTGAAAGTGGGATGTTGACATCTGCTACTATTATTGTATTCTTACTATTATTGTTTATTTCTTCCTTTAGTTATGTTAATATTTTCCTGATATATTTAAGTGTTTTCATGTTGGGTGTATATGTATTTACCATTGTATCCTTTTAGTAAATTGATGCCTTCATCATTATATAATGACCTTCTTTGTCTCTTATGACATTTTTTGATTTAAAGTCTATTTTGAATTATATAAGAATAGGTACCCCTGCTCTCTTGGTTTTTATTTGTATGAAATATTTTTTTTTTTCTATCCCTTTGCTATCATCCTATTTGTGTCCTTAAGACTCAAGTGAGTTGCTTGTAGGCAGTATACTGTTGGAGCTTGTTTTTTAACCCATGTAGTCACTCTGTGTCTTCTGATTAAAGAATTTAATTTATTTACATTTAATGTAATTATTGAGAGAAATAATTTATTATTGTCATTTTTAATTGTTTTCTGACTGTTTTGTAGTGTCTTTGTTTCTTTCTTTCACTCTTGCTTTCTTCCCTTGTGATTTGTTGACATTTTGTGGTAGTATGCTTTCATTTCTTTCCTCTGTCTTTTGTGTATCTACCAGAGTTTCTTTTTCTTTGTAGTTAGCATAGACCTTACATAAAACATCTTATAGTTATAACACTCTATTTAAAACTGATAACACCTTGAATTCACCTGCATTTAAAGCTTCACTTTTTCTTCTCCCTCACACATTTTATGCTATTGATGTCACACTTTGCATCTTTTTATATTGTGTATCTATTAAAAATTATCGGAGCTATAGTTATTTTTAATACTTTGGCCTTTTAACTTTTATTCTAGAGTTAAAAGTGACTTACATATCATCATTACAGCATCAGAATATTCTGATTTTAACTATATATTTACCTTTACCAGTAAATTTTCCACTTTCATGTGTTTCATGTTGTTACTTAGCAAACTTTCATTTCAACTTGAAAAAACTATCATTTTTGTAAGTCAAATCTAGTAGTGATGAAATCCCTTAGCTCTTATTTATCTGGAAATATCTTTATCTCACCTTTATTTCTGAATGACAGTTTTGCCAGATATATTATTCTTGGCAGTTAGTTTGAGTCTTTTGGTACTTTGAATATATCAACCCACTCCCTTCTGGCCTGTAAAATTTATGCTAAGAAGTTCGCTGATAGACTTATGGGGGTTCCATTGTGTACGATGATTTCTTCTCTTGATGCTTTCAAACTTTTTCTGGCTTTCAGTTTTGATAATTTAATTATACTGTGTCTTGGGGTATTATTCTTTAGGTTGAGCTTGATTGGCTTGGGTTAAGCTTTATGAATCTGAATATCCATATGTCTTCCAAAATTTGGGAAGTTTGTAGCTTTAAATAATATTTCTGCCCCTTTCTCTCTCTTCTCGAACTCCCAAAACTCATAATTTATTCATTTAATCGTGTCTCATAGGTCTCTTATGCTTTCTTCACTTTTTTGGGTTTTTTTTCTTTTTGTTTCTCTAATTGGCTAATTTCAAATGTCCTGCCTTGAGTTCACTGGTTCTTTCTTCTGCATGATTGACTACGCTGCTAAAGATCTGTATTGTATTTTTTATTCTGTCATTTTATCATTCTGCTTCAAGATTTCTGTTTGGTTGTTTTTATACTTTTTATTTCTTTATTAAACTACTCATTTTATTAATGCATTGTTTCCTTGATTTTGTTTTCTATCTGTGTTCTCTTGCATCTCATTGAGCTTCCTTAACATGACTACTTTGAATTATTTTTCATCCAACTCATAGTTATCCATTTCCTTGGGGTTGGTTGCTCAAGCTCTATTAGTTTCCTTTGGTGGTGTCGTGATTGCCTGATTCTGGATTATACATGTAGCCTTGTGTTGATGCCTGTACATTTGAAGGAACAAATATCTCCTTCAGTCTTTATAGAACTGATTTCAATAGGTAAAAACTTTCTCCTGGTGGGTCCTCATGTGATGGGATTGTCTTTAGGATCATGATCAAGTAGGACTTTATCCTGTTCTGCAGTGGGGTCCACAGCTGAAAGACCTGTTATTGTGGATAAATGTGACTTCCTCCAAGTCACTGGAAGGTCTCCTATTGGGTCACTGGGTAGATCTCTGGGCAGGCAAGACTGGCTCCAGACTGAGAGGGGTTGGAATTGAGTCACAGGGCTACATCAGGGTCCACAACTGAGACTAGAGTCGGCAAGCCTACTTCCAGGGACATGAAGGGCATGCCTCTTGCCAGGTTCCTTGGAAGCCAGAACTCTCCCTGGACTGAGGCCAAAGTATGAGGGAAGCTGAAAAATAAGGCTGCCTCAAGATATACCGTCAGACCAAATTCAGCAGGCCTGACACTGGAGGCACAGAGGAGCATGTCTCCCAGAGGGTCACTGAGTGGGCAGGACTGCTCCTGGAGTATAGCTGGAAGAAGGTGGAGCTAGGTTGCAAGATCATTTCAAGACTTATGGTGGAATCAAGGTGGGCTGGCCTGTCCCTGGGGCAATGAACAGGAGTGTTTCTCATCGGGTCCCCGTGGACAGGATTGCTCTCAGATCACTGCTGAGAGGAGCTGGAGCCAAGTTACAGGGCTGCTTCAGGATCTACAGCCAGGAATGAGGTCAGGGGGTCTGTCTCCCTTGGCACAGGTGGGTGTGACTTTTCCCAGAGCCTTCACCACATGATTCTAGTGATAAGACCAAGGCCTAACAAGGATGTAGCTGAGTCTACAGGGGGACAAGGCCGTATTTAGTGATAGCCAGAACCCCAGTTGGCCAGCCCTACCCTGTCTTGGGCTCCACAGAGGTTTTACAATCTCCTATCTGACTTTCAAATCTCCCACAATGGCACTTTTATCTGTGGATGATTGCCAAATTATAGTTGCTATGAGGCAATAAGGGAGGGGGACCTCCTTGGTTTAGATGAAGTCTTCTCTGCTCCACCTGTGCCCACCTTCTAGATTCAGTACACTGTTTTCATGTGTCTGTCATAGCATTGAACACACTGTTTGGTTGGTTGGTTGGCTGGTAAGCTTCTCCAGTAATGTAAATTGTAGAAGGTAAAAATGTTACCTTAACTTCCATATGCCATTATTAGCGCAAGGCATGACACAGAGTTTTGATATCATTGCAAAATAAACAGAATCACACAAATCTATTTATATTCATGCAATGAGATGTATATTTGAAGGCACTTGATTCTCTTCAGATTACACTCATTCCTCCCTCCTTACACCTTTATAGTGACCATGAGAGCTTCTTCCCCTCCCAAGCTTCCAGAGTCACAACACTTAATATTTTTATCTCTATTTGGTACTATTTAGTAACATGTTTTTCATTTATCACAACTATGTAATCAGATAGAAAAATATGTTCATTGTTGAATTGAAATAAATTGATACTGACATGATATGGTGTAACAGATTCAGTAGGTAGTTGAACTAGAAAATTCAGTAATAGTTTGTTTATACTAGCAAGAGGGAGTGTTTCTGGGTGATAGAACTGTTCCGTATCCTGAATGAGATAATAGTTACATGCATCAATCCTTGTATTAAAATTGATAGAATTATACAGCAACAAGATCGATATTACTGCTTAATAAAAATTTTTAAAAATCAACATCCAGATAATATGCATAGCAAGATACTGAATATACAAATAGACAATGGCCAAACTACATATGACAATTAAAACTCTTACCTACAACCTTCATCCCAGGGAGCCAAACCACAATTTCTGTAGCAATAGTCCTGGAACAGTCATAGCTTGCTCAATGACTACCAGCTTCCCAAACTTTTAGCCTGACTTCCAACTTAGGACCAACCAGAGTAGGTCAAATATGCTCTCCACACCAATCACAGATGATACCCTGCCTCTAGTTAGCTCACCTCCAACTTTCTCATGTCAACAGCCTCCATTCAGGGCACACCTGAAGCCTTACCCTTTTTTCTCTATAAAGTTTTCTCACTGCGCTGCCTGCCTTTGAGTCTGTCAAACACAATGATAGTGACCGATTTCCAAGCTCTGAATAAATAGCTTCTGTTTTTTCTAACGTAATGGGATTTTTTTCATTACTTCCATAATATAGGATGCAATCATTTGAGTTGAAATAGAAGTGTGTGTGTGTAAATGTTTATATATGCACAGACTATGAAAATACACACACATACACACACACACACACACACACACACACACCAGAAATGTCACTTCCTAGATAGAAAGTTGGTTGGCTGGGGAATAGGGGTAACAGTGAAATTGATTTTTCAATATATTCCCTTTTGAGTCTTTTGAATGGTCCTCTAAGATCAAATAATTAATTTAAAAATAAAATTTGAGGCTCACTTAAATGTGAAGACTTACAGATTATAACAAATATTTATTTATTATTCAAATACACAAATAATCTCTAAAGGTAACCTGTTTTATAATTATTATATTTAGAATAAATCAATGATAAATTGATAATTGATAATAAATCAATTGATAAATTGGTGAATTGCTTAATATCTCTGAGTCTTATTAACCCCATGGATAAAACAAGGACAATACCAGCTTGAGGAAGCTGTGGGGAGGATTAATTGCTGCTTTATACATGTGGTTCTTGTCATATACTAAATGTATCAGCTGGGTAGGCTAGCTGCTGAAGAAAACAGAATCCAACATTTATCACTCAGATACAGTAGATGTTTCTTTCTTGCTCATATAACAGAACAGAGAGACTGAATGAGTTAGTGGGTGCCTGTCCTTCATGTAGTCATGAATGCACCAAACTAAAGGATCCTATTCCGAAAGAAACCCAAACTGATTGATAGTGGTCCTTCCATCTTCAAATATATGACTTACGAAGTTTTCCTGAATATTGTCTTCATCCAGCCAGGTTAAATGGAGAAGGACGAGGGGGAGCACATAGAGAAGGTTTGCATGGGCCATGCCTGGGAGTAGAGCCTGTTATTTTCACTCCTATTCGGGACTGTCAGATTTAGCAAACAGAAATGCAGTACAGGCATCCTGTACTTTGTCCAGTTAAACTTGAATTCCAGATAAACAACACAATTTTTTTTAATACAAGTATGTCTCATGCGGTACTTGGGACATATTTATATTAGAAATATGCTTTTTATCTAAAACTTATATTTAACTGGGTGCCCTATATTTTATCTGGCAACTCTACGAGTACAACACATTGGCTAAAACTCAATTACAGGCCTACATATAATTAAATTACAAAGGAAGCTGGAAAGTGTAGTCTAGCTGTTTCCCAAGAAGATAGTAAGAATTTTGTTAAACAACTAGCAGTCTATGTATAGTAAGAAATGAACAAAAGTTAGGACCCTTCTTTTTCCCATGTGTGGGAGCCTGACCTGGAACACTGGCCTTAAACTTTGGGTACAAGAGCACAACTCAAACACTTGCCCAAATAGGCTCAACAAAAGTTATGCCACTTGGAACATGTCCTCAGTAAACTACAAAAATAAAATAAGAAGACGACAGTGAAACCATGCTGGAATCATTCATCAAAGTCAGACAGTGCCCTTGTGGCCTCCTTCTGTGCTGTATGTTCAACCTCTGGGGAAGCAGTACATTCCATGTGGACTCTAATAAGCTGCCTCTGGGAGCAATTTGACTCATGAAGCTGACTACTGTCTTGAGCAGTTTAAAGAACTTGAGAATTATTTTTTTTAACAAATCCCCTTGCAATGGTTGAAATCCCAGCATTCATTTATATTCATCTTGGAAGTTGGCATCCATAGCTCACAGGACTAGTAATAAAATTGACAATCTGCTACAGTGGAACTCATGCAGGTGTTATTAACTTTAACTGAATTGATCTCAACTAGATCACTGTCAGGGACAATGTGGTAACAATTGATTTTTCCAGCTCTGAGAGAGTTCTCAGTTTATTTATTTTCATTTCTCCATAGACTATTTTTTTTCCTTTGCTTGGAGATTTATGGCAACATTTCTTTCTTCTTGCTCTCTCATTTCAATTTGAAAATAGTAAGCTTTTAAGCACAATATTTGGGGAGAAAAGCAAAGTGACTTAGAGGCTTCAAAAACAACTCATCCAAGCCCATAAATTTGGCATCTGTAGATGTCTAAACAGGCATTGACAAAGAAGGATGTACTCTTTCTGAACATTATGCATTTCAACCATGTGTGGCCACTGTTACGGACTGACTTCTGTCCCCTCAAAATTCATCTGGTGAACCCTAACCCAGAATGTGCCTGTATTTGGAGCTAGCATTGATGTCCTTATAAGAAGAAGAAGAGACAAAAGTGTTGTACATGCACAGAGAAAAGACCATGTAAAGACACGATGAGAAGGCAATCATTGTCAAGTGAAGGAGAGAGGCCTCAGGAAAAATTAAACTTGCCAACACTTTGATCTAGGACTTCCAGCCTCCAGAACTAAGAAAATACATTTCTGTTGTTTAAGTTACCCAGTCTGTGGAATTTTGTTATGACAACCCAAGCTGTGATGAATATACCCACCCACCCAGTATCCTTTGTGGATTACTGTGCCTGGTGTTTCCTAAAGGCTTAAGGAGAATACAGCATCTCCTCTATCAGCATTGGGGTAAATTGAGGCACCAAGATGCACATTCCTGGCATGCACACACCATTTCTCCATACCTAGAATGTACACTTGCCACCCTCCCTTGCACACACCTGCATCAGGAGCCAATATGGAAATACAGGCATTACAAGGAAGGATGGAGAGTGGAACTCTGGTATAGCAGGCCCTGGCCCTGCACTTTCTTAGCATCATGACCTCAGGCACTGTGATCTTGGCCAGTGAAGTTCTTTGGACCTCAGTGCTATTATCTGGACAATACAAATAATAATATGATACCTAACTCTAAGGGTTGTTACAAGGATCCAAGAGAGCAATATATATGAAACTGTTATATATAAAGTACAAAACAGACAGATAAACTAGCAAGTAATAACAAGTGTAGCAAGGTTCTGATAGTAGAAGTTTATAAAACTCGCTCTTTCATTCAAGACCAGCCTGGCCAACGTAGTAAAACCCCGTCTCTACTAAAATACAAAAATTAGCCAGGCATGATGCTAATACAATGCTAGCCTGTAATCCCAGATACTCAGGAGGCTGAGACGGGAGAATCACTTAAACCCGGGAGGTGGAGGTTGCAGTGAGCCAAGATCAGGCCACTGCACTCCAGCCTGGGTGACAGAGCAAGACTCCGTCTCAAAAAAAAAAAAAAAAACAAAAAAAAAAAAACCTCACTCTTCCTCACTCTATTTATTACCTCAGACAAATAATTTAGCAATTTATTTTAAACTTCTGAAACTTCTGAATATACAGGGCAGGGGGTAAGTAGCTCAAAATCATATTAGCTATCTAGAAATCATATTTGTTTTTAACAAAACAGTAAGAGAGTGGTTCCGTGACAAAAGGATGTGTAAATTAAAGAGTGATTACTGAAGATGTAGGGGGAAACTAGAACAAATTATAAATAATTAAAAGTATGAGGAAAAGTCAGGAGAGCTGGTTCCCCAATGAACGAGACTCTGAGCTCACAAAGGCCCAAGTCTAGCCCCCGTTTTGTCTTCCTCTTATGAACCGTGTATTGTAGACAAGTTACTTAATCGTTCTAAGCTTCACAGGCTTGTTAAGGATTAAACAAAATCATGTATGTGTATATGATCTGTGAAGGTAGTTTCTTTTTTGTATAAGAAATATGTATTATTTCCTCTCTTGGCTCCACCAATAACTAATTGCATGACCTTGAACTTGCCTTTTCTGAGTTTGTTTTCTAAGCCGAGTGCTACGATTTCCTTCTCTTATAATAAGCTATGATTTTAAAAGGATGAACATCGTGGCTGCATCATGAGGTTGATAACTAATTCAAGTTTCTTATGTAACTGTGAAATAAAACTTACAAATCAGGACCAAAACAAAGGGGCAGTGATTTGAAAACAGCGCTCCATAAAAATGTTAAACAGGATCATAAATAGAAAATTGTGTCTCTGGAGCCTTTTTCTTCCAGACCATTTGGTCATTCGAAAAATGTTTATCATGTATCCACTACATGTGGCACACAGGTCTGGAAGCTGGTGAGGCAGCCAGGGTACAAAGTCAGCAGTGGGGGAACGGTGAAGAGTGTAGGGCATCCACAGCTGTGTGCAGCGGAGGACTTGAACTTGGAGCCAGCACGAGTAAGCTGAGTAGTGAGAGGAGGTTAAGGGTGCAGAGTAGGATGTTGGTATCTAATTTTATGAGAAGGAACAATTCCCAATAAACACAGCTCTGTTCTGCTCTGACCTGGGGTTGTCAGAAGTGGAGCCAAAGCCATCTTGGCCTCTATCCTGGTGAGGGGTAAAGGGAACATCTGCTGGCCATACAGTCCCAAGCCAAGCACACTGACAAAGTTTACCTAAAGTATGTCCTTACTTAAAAACTCAAAAATTACTTCATTTCTGCAGCCACAACCAAGCCAGGCAGTCAGAGTCAATGAAATTAACCCCTTGGAGTGTCTTTTTTTTTTTTTTTTTTTTTTTAGTCTATGAAATGGGTCCTACGTCACTGGGTTTTTGAGAAATAAAATTAGGTAATATATATTAAAACACTTCTAGAAGTTGCACAAATATGAACTCTCATCATTACTGCCATCATTTGTCTCAAAGGGATTTGCCATGTGGAACAACCCACTTCAGTCTGGTTTTACAGAAGATGGCTGCCAGAAATATCAATAGCAGCAATTTTCCAAGTCATTCTTCAAATTCTGCGTACTGTTCATTATCACCTTTATTGACTTAGCCCAGCTGCAGGCACCAGCCCAGTTCCATCATTCTGTCACTAGGACTCTGCTGGGTAATTTGTGGTTTCCAAAGGAGGAAGAATGCAGAGGTAGGAATGCAAGTGCAATACAATAGCTGATATAGGATGAGAACAACTACCTTCCCACATCTCCTCTATCCTGGGTGGGCCCTCACAGAGAAAGGGCAGGACTGGTTTCACCTGAGCCTGGGATTAGAAGGGCTCATAGCTCTGGAGTCTGTGTCTGTAAGCATGAGAAGAAAGCTTTAGCATAGCCAGTCATTGCTGCAATATGAGCATTCTTACAGATTTAGAAGAAATGTCATGTAGTAGGAATAACAATAATAGTGCCCTCCATTTATTAGGAAGCACTATGTGCCAGGCCTTCTGTAGGTGCTTTATAAATTGACGAGATTCAAATGTCAGCTTTGTCCATTCCTGGCTATGTGGCCTTGAGAATGTTACTTAGCCTCTCTGTGCCTGTTTCCTCATCTGCAAAATGTTTATTTTGTGAAAATTGTTCTGAGAATTGCATAAATATATATACATATATATACACATATGAAATATATATCAAAGTAAAATAGAAACGTATAAAATATAAATATATATAATATATAGTGTATATATGTAAAACATACATCTATAAAACTTAGAAAAATTCTTGGGACATACATACCATGTGAAGTATTATTATCAATTATGACTGTCATTATCAACATTATCATGATTATAAATGTCCTGTATTAGTTTCCTGTTGCTGCTGTAACTTAGTGGCTTAAAACAGCACAGACTGATTATCTTACAGCTCTGGAGTCAGAAGTCTTAAGGTATCAGCAGAGTTGTTTTCCTTCAGGAAGCCCCAGGGAGGATTTGTTTCCTTGTCTTTTCCACCTGCATTCTTTGGCTCATGCCCCTTCTTGCATCACTCCAATTTCTGCTTCCATTATCACATCTTCTTTTCTGACTCTGACCTGCCTACCCCATTCTTATAAGAACCTTTGTGATTATATCAGACCCAAGAGAATAATTCACAATGATCTTCCCAGGTCAAGATCCTTCCCTTCATAACATCTGCAAAGTTGCTTTTGCCATGTAAGTTAACGTATTCATAGGTTCTAGGAATGAAGATGTAGACGTATTTTGGCGAACATTATTCCGAAGACTAATATATTTGTGTGGAGATTTTACACTGAGGAACTGACTTGGAGTGGTTAACAAAAAGCTAAATATGCTAGAGGTGGGTTCCAAATTTAGGTTGGTCTTGTAAAACCCATGCTCTTTGTACCAGCTGGTTCTGGACATGGAAACAGAAACTCTGAGTTAGCTTCCCAGTTTTCCTACCCAACAGTTCAGGGCTACTGAGAGAGTGACTGTGAAGTGGCTTTAAATGATACTTCACAGGTACAAGGCATCCCTTTCCCATCTGTGGGTGTCCAGATGGGGAAACCAGGGCTCTGAGAGTAGAAGGGCTTGCCAAAGTATACACAGTAAGTAAATGGTAGAACCAAGAGTTCACCCGAGGTCTGCTTGGATCCAAGGACAATGACACCATTATTCAGTGGAAATAGATTAAAGAGCCACTGCAAAAGAAATGCGATTTTGTGATTCTCAAGCTGAGTTCATAAGACATAACCTTTTAATAGTCTCACATACATAACCTTTCAAGTATAAAACAAAGTGCATCTGTTCAGTCTGGTACTTTATAAACTATACACTTTATACTCCCAACATGAACAGAAATAGGGCTGAGAATCTGGGACTGACATGTAAGGACAGAAGGAAAAGGTTCAGCTCTTCAGTAAGAAAAGGAGGAGGTCGACAGAGCACATGCTCAAAAACAATCACATTGTGACCATTCTGCATAAACAGAACCCAAACTTGTTCACCAAATTCTCATTAAAAAGGACAAGATGACCCCTTAGGAAAGTAAGAGTAAGTAGTTTTAAGTCAGTTAAGCTAGGCCTTTCCTACTGTAAAATAGTGAATAGGAGACTTAAAGAATGTATTTCTCCCTTCTTGCCCCCAGGAATGCTACAGACTAAAAATACAAATATGTCTGAATAAGGGGAAGTTTGGACAAATGGATTAGAAGTGTTGGCTGGCTCCTAAGAAAAGCTTAACACTGCCTTGCCTCTAAGGTTGGCATCAGAGGGGCATGGAATGTAATGGTTTCGAGACTGGATCATGGATCTGGAAGATGGAATCAAATCTCTACTTTGCCACTTTGTTCAACTGGAGAAATTCTTAACCTCCCGAACCCAGTTTCCCATCTATAAACCAGACCCATGATGCATACCCCTCAGAGATTGTTGGGGAAGAGTAAGGAAAAAACAATCTGTAAACTACTTAGCACAGGGCCTGACACCCAGCATGCACTGAAGTGGTGATGACTTCTATTAATTGACATTCCACATTATAACCATGGGGCATCTGAACCAACCCTGCCTTCCCAATGTAAAATGCAAACTCAGTGGAATGCAATAATAATTTTCTAAATGCGTATTCAAGGCCGGGCGCGGTGGCTCACGCTTGTAATCCCAGCACTTTGGGAGGCCGAGGCGGGCAGATCATGAGGTCAGGAGATCGAGACCACGGTGAAACCCCATCTCTACTAAAAATACAAAAAAAATTAGCCGGGCGTGGTGGCGGGCGCCTGTAGTCCCAGCTACTCGGAGAGGCTGAGGCAGGAGAATGGCATGAACCCCGGGAGGCGGAGCTTGCAGTGAGCCGAGATCGCGCCACTGCACTCCAGCCTGGGCCACAGAGCGAGACTCCGTCTCCAAAAAAAAAAAAAAAAAAAAAAATGCATATTCAAAACACCATTAGAATAAGAGAAAGTAAATAAATGTGCAACAATGATAGTTAACATTTATTAAACATCTATGGTGTTCCAGGCACTGTTTTATATATATCAATAATTCAATTCTTATACAACTGTAAATGTTGGTATAGTATTAACTCATTTTAGAGATGATGTAACTAAGGAACAGAATGGTTGCCCAAGGTCACACCAATAAGAAGTGTCAGAGTTGGATATTGACTCAGTCAATGTAGTTCCAGAACTAAAGGCCACAAATCTAAAAGGCTTTTTCAATCACTACACCGGGGCACATGTAGTGGCCACATAATTTACCATCCAAACCAAGATATTTTCAAGCTAGGAAAACGGGCAGAAACTTTGACTGTTTGCAGGCAAACCAGGACATGTGGTCATCCTAGCTCTATTGCCTTTTTCATTTCTAAAAAAAAAAAAAAATGGGATACATGTGCAGAACATGCTACATAGGTATACATATGCCATGGTGGTTTGCTGCACCTATTGACCCGTCCTCTAAGTTCCCTCCCCTCACTCTTCACCCTGCAACTGGCCCTGCTGTGTATTGTTCCCCTTTCTGTGTCCATGTGTTCTCAATGTTGAATTCCCTCTTATGAGTGAGAACATGCGTTGTTTGGTTTTCTGTTGCTGTGGTAGTTTGCTGAGAAGGATAGCTTCCAGCTTCATCCATGTCCTTGCAAAAGACATGATCTCATTCCTTTTTATAGCCAAATAGTATTCCATGGTGTATATGTACCACATTTTGTTTATCCAGTCTATCATTGATGGGCATTTGGGTCGGTTCCATGTCTTCACTATTGTAAATAGTGCTGCAATAAACATACGTGTGCACGTGTCTTTATATTAGAATGATTTATATTCCTTTGGGTATATAGCCAGTAATGGGATTGCTGAGTCAAATGGTATTTCTGGTTCTAGATCCTTGAGGAATCACCATATTGTCTTCCACAATAGTTGAACTAATTTACATTCCTACCAACAGTGTAAAAGTGCTCCTATTTCTCCACAGCCTCGCCAGCATCTATTGTTTGCTTTTTAATAATTGCCATTCTGACTGGCATGAGATGGTATCTCATTGTGGTTTTGATTTACATTTCTCTGATGCTCAGTGATGTTGAGCTTTTTTTTTTCATGTTTGTTAGGTGTGTAACCGTCTTCTTTTGAGAAGTGTCAGTAATCTTTTTGATGGAGTTGTCTTTTTCTTGTAAATATGTTTAAGTTCCTTGTAAATTCTGGATATTAGACCCTTGTCAGATGGGCAGATTACAAAAATTTTCTCCTATTCTGTAGGCTGCCTGTTCACTCTGATGATAGTTTCTTTTGTTGTGCAAAAGCTCTTTAGTTTAATTAGATCCCATTTGTCAATTTTAATTTTTGTTGCTATTGCTTTTGGCGTTTTTGTCATGAAGTCTTTGCCCATGCCTATGTCCTGAATGGTATTGCCTAGGTTTTCTTCTCAGGTTTTTATGATTTGTGGTTTTACATTTAACTCTTTAATCCATCTTGATTTAATTTTTGTATAAGGTGTAAGGAAAGAGTCCAGTTTCTGGTTTCTGCATATAGCTAGCCAGCTTTCCCAGCACCATTTACTAAATAGGAGATCCTTTCCCCATTGTTTGTTTTTGTCAGGTTTGCCAAACGTCAGATGGTTGTAGACGTGTAATGCTATTTCTGAGGTCTCTGTTCTGCTCCATTGGTCTATATGTCTGTTTTGGTACCAGTGCCATGCTGTTTTGGTTACTGTAGCCTTGTAGTATAGTTTGAAGTCAGATAGCATGATGCCTCCAGCTTTGTTCTTTTTGCTTAGGATTGCCTTGGCAATATGGGGTCTTGATTCCATATGAAATTTAAAATTTTTTTCTAATTCTGTGAAGAATATCAATGGTAGTTTGATGGGAATACAATTGAATCTATAAATTACTTTGGGAAGTATGGCTGTTTTCATAATATCAATTCTTCCTGTCCATGAGGAAGGAATATTTTTCCATTTGTTTGTGTCCTCTCTTACTTTCTTCAGCAGTGGTTTGTAGTTCTCCTTGAAGAGATCCTTCACATCCCTTGTTAGCTGTATTCCTAGGTATTTCATTCTCTTTGTAGCAATTGTGAATGGGAATTCATTCATGATTTGGCTCTCTTCTTGCCTATTGTTGGTGTAAAGGAATGCTTGTGGTTTTTGCACATTAATTTTGTATCCTGAGACTTTGCTGAAGTAGCTTATCAGTTCAGGGAGTTTTTGGGCTGAGATGATGTGGTTTTCTAAATATAAAATCACGTCATCTGCTAATAGAGACAACTTGACTTCCTGTCTTCCTATTTGAATACCCTTTTTTTTTCTTGCCTGATTGCCCTGGACAGAACTTCCAATATTATTTTGAATAAGAGTGGTGACAGAGGGCATCCTTGTCTTGTGCTGGTTTTCAAAAGGAGTGATTCCATCTTTTGCCCATTCAATATGATATTGGCTGTGGGTTTGTCATAAATAGCTCTGATATTTTGAGATACATTCTATCAATATCTAGTTTATTGAGAGTTTTTAACATGAAGGGATGTTGAATTTTATTGAAGGCCTTTTCTGCGTCTATTGAGACAATCATGTGGTTTTTTTCTTTGGTTCTGTTTATGTGATGGATTATGTTTATTGATTTGCATATGTTGAACCAGCCTTGCATTCCAGGGATGAAGGTGACTTGATCGTGGTGGATAAGCTTTTTGATGTGCTGCTGGATTCGGTTTGCCAGGATTTTATTTGTTAAGGATTTTCACTTCGATGTTCATCAGGGATATTGGCCTGAAGTTTTCTTTTTTGTTGTGTCTCTTCTTGGTCTTGGTATCAGGATGATGCTAGCTTCATAAAATGGGTTAGGGAGGAGTTCCTCCTTTTCAATTGTTTGGAATAGTTTCAGAAGAGATGGTATCAGCTCTTCTTTGTATTTCTGGTATAATTCAGCTGTGAATCCATCTGGTCCTGGGCTTTTTTTGGTTGGTATACTATTAATTACTGCCTCAATTTCAGAGCTTGTTATTGGTCTATTCAGGGATTCAATTTCTTCCCAGTTTAGTCTTGGTAGGGTGTATGTTTCCAGGAATTTATCTATTTCTTCTAGATTTTCTAGTTTATTTGCATAGAGGAGTTCATAGTATTCTCTGATGGTAGTTTGTATTTCTGTGGGGTCAGTAGTGATATCCCCTTTATCATTTTTATTGTGTCCATTTGATTATTATATATCTCTTCTTCCTTATTAGTCTATCTAGTGGTCTATTTTGTTAATTTTTCAAAAACAGATCCTTGATTCATTAATTTTTTGGAGGGTTTTTCATGTCTCTATCTCCTTCAACTCTTCTTTGATCTTAGTTATTTCTTGTCTTCTGCTATCCTTTGAATTAGTTTGCTCTTGCCTCTCTAGCTCTCTTAATTGTGATGTTAGGGTGTTGATTTTTCTAGCTTTCTGATGTGTGCATTTAGTGCTATAAATTTCCCTCTTAACACTGTTTTAGCTGTTTCCCAAAGATTCTGGTACCTTGTCTCTTTGTTCTCATTGGTTTCAAAGAACTTCTTTATTTCTGCCTTAATTTCATTATTTACCCAGGAGTTATTCAGGAGCAGGTTGTTCAATTTCCATGAAATTGTGTAGTTTTGAGTGAGTTTCTTAATCCTGAGTTCTAATTTGATCGCACTGTGGTCTGAGTGACTGGTTGTTATTATTTCAGTTTTTTTGCATTTGCTGAGTAGTGTTCTACTTTCAACTATGTGGTCAATTATAAAATAAGTGCCATGTGGCACTGAGAAGAACGTATATTCTGTTTATTTGGAGTAGAGAGTTCTGTAGATATCTACTAGGTCCACTTGATCCAGAGATGAGTTCAAGTCCTGAATATCCTTGTTAATTTTCTGTCTCGTTGATCTAATATTGACAGTGGGGTGTTAACGTCCCCCACTATTATTGTGTGGGAGTCTAAGTCTCTTTGTAGGTCTCTAAGAACTTGTTTTATGAATCTGGGTGCTCCTGTATTGGGTGCATATATATATATATCTTCAGAATAGTTAGCTCTTCTTGTTGAATTACTCCCTTTATCATTATGTAATGCCCTTCTTTGTCTTTTTTGATCTTTGTTGGTTTAAATTTGTCAGAGACTAGGATTGCAACCCCTGCTTTTTTATTTATTTATTTTTTTTGCTTTCTGTTTGCTTGGTAAATATTCCTCCATCCCTTTATTTTGAGTCTGTGTGTGTCTTTGTATGTACAGTGGATCTCCTGAATACAGCACACTGATGGGTCTTGATGCCTTATCCAATTTGCCAGTCTGTGTGTTTTAATGGGGGCACTTAGCCCATTTACATTTAAGGTTCATATTGTTATGCACAAATGTGATCCTGTAATCATGATGCTATTTGGTTATTTTGCACACTAGTTGATACAAGTCTTCATAGTGTCATTGGTCTTTATATTTTGATGTGTTTTTGCTGTGGCTGGTACCAGTTTTTCCTTTCCATATTTAGTGCTTCTTTCAGGAGCTCTTGCAGGGCAGGCCTGATGGTAATGAAATCCCTCAGCATTTGCTTGCCTGGAAAGGATTTTATTTCTCCTTCACTTATGAAGCTTAGTTTGGCTGGATATAAAATTCTGGGTTGAAAATTCTTTTCTTTAAGAATGTTGAATATTGGCCCCCAATCTCTTCTGGCTTGTAGAATGTTGAATATTGGCCCCCAATCTCTTCTGGCTTGTAGAGTTTCTGCTCAGAGGTCTACTGTAGGTCTGATGGGCTTCCCTTTGTAGGTGACCTGACTTTTCTCTCTGGCTGCCCTTAACAGTATTTCCTTCATTTCAGCCTTATAATCTGTTGATTATGTGTCTTGGGGTTTATCTTATCATGGAGTATCTCAATGGTTTCCTCTGTATTTCCTGAATTTGCATGTTGGCCTGTCTTCCTAGGTTGGGAAGTTCTCCTGGATAATATCCTGAAGTGTGTTTTCCAACTTGGTTCCATTCTCCCTGTCACTTTCAGGTACACCAATCAATTGTAGGTTTGGTTTTTTCACATAGTCCCATATTTCTGGGAGGCTTTGTTCATTCCTTTTCATTCTTTTCTCTCTATTCTTGTCTGCAAGTCTTATTTCAGTAAGGTGTTCTTCAAACTCTGATACCTTTTCTTCAGCTTGGTCAATTTGGCTATTGATGTGTGTATGCTTCACGATGTTCTCAAGCTGTATTTTTCAGCTCCGTCAAGTCATTTATTTCCTCTCTAAACTGTTTATTCTAGTTAGCAAGCCCTCTGACCCTTTATCAAGGTTCTTAGCTTCTTTTCATTGGGTTAGAACATGCTCCTTTAGCTCCTCATAGATTTTTTCTATCCATCTTCTGACGCCTACTTCTGTCAATTCTTCCATCTGATCCTCCGTCCAGTTCTTCACCCTTGATAGAGAGATGTTACAACTATTTGGAGAACAGCCACTCTGGCCTTTCGGGTTTTCAGCATATTTTCATTGATTCTTTCTCATCTTCTTGAGTTTGTCTAACTTCGGTCTTTGAGACTGCTGACCCTTGGATGGGGTTTTTATGGGGGCCTTTTTGTTGTTGTTGTTGCTAATGCTGTTGTTGTTGCTTTCTGTTTGTTTTTCTTTCATTAGTCAGGTCCCTCTCCTGTAGGACTGCTGCAGTTTGCTGGGGGTTCACTTAAAGCCTTATTCATCTGATTCACCCCCATGCCTGGAGATGTCACTCAAGGAGGCTGGAGAGCAGCAAAGACGGATGCCTGCTCTTTCTTCTGGGACCTCTGATCTCAAGGGGCACCAACCTGATGCCAATAGGATTGTTCCTATATAGAGTGTCTGACAACCCATGTTGAAGGGTCTCACCCAGTTGGGTGGCAAGGGGAGCAGGACCCATTTAATGAAGCACTTTGTCCCTTGGTGAAGAGGGTGTGTTTCACTGGAGGGAAACCCATTTGTCTGGGCTGCCCAGATTCTCAGAACTACTAGGAGGAAAAGCTTAAGACTGCTGGTCCACAGAGACTGTGGCCACCCCTCTCCCTAGGGGCTCAGGCCCAGGGAGATCCAAATTCTGCCCATGAGCCTATGGCTGGAATTATTGGAGATCCTGCAGGGAAGCCTCACCCACTGAGGAAGGATGGGTCAGGGTTGGGGCTGAAGAAGCACTCTGGCCACAGATTGCCACAGCTGGTGTGCTGGGCTGTGGGGACAAGCCTTGGGACCAAGCCGTCCAGCCTTCCTGGCTCTGGCAGGGGAAAAGCACAGCCTGGAGCTATAGCCAGGGAGCTTAGAATGTTAGGCAGTTGTGAGTCCCAGTGCTGGTTGCTGCCCCTCCCCCAAGGAGCTCAAAAGGCTTAGACAGCAGGCAGCGGCAGTTGGTGCTGTTTGCCCCTCCCCCTAGGAGTTTGATAGGCTTAAGCAGATTCCAGCTGAGAGGCTGTAAGAATCCACACGTTCCAGGATTGGGACACTAGGCCTTGGTGGCATAGGTTCGCAAGTGGGATCTTCCAATCCATGTGTTGCGCAGTTCCGTGGAAAAAGCGCAGTTTCCCTGGCTGGATAGTGCGCTCACTCACCACCTCCCTTGGCTGGGCGGAGGGGATTCCCCTTCCCTGTGTGGCTCTCAGGTGGGCCACTGTACCACACTGCTCTTCTTTCTTTCCGTGGGTCATGCCAGCCTTCTAGTCAATTTTGATGAGACAACCTGGATACCTTGGTTGCTGGTGAAGCATTCACATGCTTATTACGGTTTTTTTTTTTTATGGGATCCTCCGAGCAGCACTGCTGCTAATCAGCCATCTTGGCCCTGCCCCTCTACTGCCTTTTTAATAGCCTTTAAGAGCATAAATGAATCATAGACATTTTTGTCTGCTTGTATAAGATGAGAAAACTAAGTCAAATCTATGCAGAGATTCCCATTGTTGATAGGACACTAACCTCCTTAGCTTGGCCATGAAGGCCCTACATGGTCTAACCCTGTCTATTCTCCAGCCCCGTGTCCACCACAGTCACTCACTCTCATCTTTTGCACTCGAGATACACTGGTTTTCTCTCCATTCCTTAAATGTCCATACATTCTTCATCTCAGCCTTTTGTATGTGCTCTTTCTTCTGCCTAGCACCCTAGAGTGCTCCCCGATCTCCTTCCAACTTTACCTTGTTAACTTCTAGTTGCTAGAAAGGGAAGTAAAGATTCTGTCATCTTAGCATACAGAAAACTGCCCACATTTCTACTCCTACTTATTGCCTTCAGAGCCCCACCCGAGAGACATGGCTAATCTAGCTAATGAGGTGCAAGTGGCCACTTTTTTTTGAGGGAAGTAGGGATACCGATGATGTGAGCATACTGTCTCCCATTTCACTTCTTGCATTTGACTGTAGCAGAGGCTGCCGTTTTCCTCTTTTACTCACTGCACCCAAGTATAGCAGACTCATTCCTACTTCTGTTTCTGCTACCAAGCCTCATGGCGTCAGCTATTGTGGGTAGGGTCTGCCTTCCACAGGCTGCTCATGCCTCATTTATGCTCCCAGTTCTAGCAGCTCATATATATGTCTAACTTGGGTAGTGAAGACAGTATTTGCCGTAACTCATATCTTATACTGGGGGAGAAAAGGGAAGCTCTGCTCAGATTTTCCATCATAAGCTTTGTGCTATAACACAGTGTACCAGAGAAGTCTTGCACTGGGGAATACTGGATAAGTATCCAGTGACTAGCAGAAGTGGTATGTCATCCACCATGTGGCTACTGTTCCTTATAAGTATTGCTCCATCAGCAGGAAACCCCAAAATAGCCCAGAAAGGAGCACCAAACCTCACCTTGGACCCAGGACCATTCATTCTTCTCAGCTCAATATAAAGGTCAGACTCTACTACTGCTGTGCCTGTGGCTCAGGTCCTCTTAATATTGACATTCATTTATCACAAATTTTCTTCATATCAGCTCTTATTCAAAATTGTAAATATGCATTTATTTGGGAGATAATTTAATTAATGTCTTATCTCCTTCTCCACAGTATAAACTCATAGGGAAGAAAAAAATGTCTTCCCCTTTACCTATCCTGGACTCATAACTGGCTCTTACAACAAAAGACAGACTAACAATACAAAACAAAAGCATTCAGATGCAGAAAAAGCATTCAGTAAAATTTAGCATCCCTTTATGATTAAAACTCTTAGCAAAATCGGCATACAAGGGATATACCTCAATGGGATAAAAGCTGTCTATGACAAACCCACAGCCAACATAATACTGGGGAAAAGTTTAAAGCATTCCCCCTGAGAACTGGAACAAGACAAGGATGCCCACTCTCATGACTTCTCTTTAACGTAGTACTAGAAGTCTTAGCCAGAGCAACCAGACAAGAGAAAGAAATGAAGGGCATCCAAATCAGTAAAGAGGAAGTCAAACTGTCACTGTTTGCTGATGATATATGATTGTTTACCTTGAAAACCCTAAAGACTCCTCCAGAAAGCTTTTAGAACTGATAAAAGAATTCAGCAGAGTTTCCAGATACAAGATTAATGTAGACAAATCAGTAGCTTTTTTATACAGCAACAGCTACCAAGCTGAGAATCAAATTGAGAACTCAACCCCTTTTACAATAGCTGCAAAAAATAAAATAAACTAAAATACTTTGGAATATACCTAACCAAGGTGGCGAAAGACCTGTACAAGAAAACCTACGAAATATTGCTGAAAGAAATCATGGATGACACAAACAAATGGAAACACATCCCATTCTCATGGATGCGTAGAATCAATATTGTGAAAATGACCATACTGCCAAAAGCAATCTACAAATTCAATGCAATCCTATCAAAATACCACCATCATTCTCCACAGAATTAGAAAAAAAAATTCTCATATTCATATGGAACCAAAAAAAGAGCCCACAAGAAAGACTAAGCCCATAAGCCAAAGCAAGACTAAGCAAAAAGAACAAAACTGGAGGCATCACACTACCTGATTTCAAACTATACTATAAGGCCATAGTCATCAAAACAACATGGTGTTGGTATAAAAACAGGCGCATAGACCAATGGAACAGAATAGAGAACCCAGAAATGAATCCAAATACTTATAGCCAACTGATCTTCAACAAAGCAAACAAAAGCATAAAGTGGGGAAAGGATGCCCTTTTCAACAAATGATGCTGAGATAATTGGCTAGCCATAGGTAGGACAATGAAACTGGATCCTCATCTCTCACCTTATACAAAAATCAACTCAAGCTGGGCACCATGGCTCACACCTGTAATCCCAGAACTTGGGAGGCCAAGGCAGGCAAATCACCTGAAGTCAGGAGTTCAAGACCAGCCTGGCCAACATGGTGAAATCCCATCTCTACTAAAAAAATACAAAAACTAGCCTGACAAGGTGATAGGTGCCTGTAATCCTAGCTACTCAGGAGGCTGAGGCAGAAGAATCACTTGAACCTGGAAGGTGGAGGTTGCAGTGAGCCTAGATCATACCACTGCACTCCAGCCTGGGTGACAGAGTGAGAATCATCCATCTCAAAAAAAAAAAAAAAAATCAACTCAAAGATGGATAAAGGACTTCAATCTAAGACCTGAAATGATAAAAATTCTAGAAAATCACATTGGAAAAACCCTTCTAGACATTGGCTTAGGCAAGGATTTCATGACCGAGAACCCAGAATCAAATGCAATAAAAGCAAATATAAATATCTGGGACTTAATTAAACTAAAGAGCTTTGCATGGCAAAAGGAATAGTCAGCAAACAGATGACACACAGAGTGGAAAAAAAAAATCTTCACAATCTATTCATCTGACAAAGGACTAATATCCAGAATCTACAACAAACAAAAAAATCAGCCAGAAAAAAAAAACAAGCAATCCCATCAAAAAGTGGGCTAAGAACATGAATAGACAATTATCTAAAGATGTACAAATGGCCAACAAACATATGAAAAAATGCTCAATATCACTAATGATCAGGGAAATGCAAAAGAAAACCACCATGTGATACCACCTTACTCCGGCAAGAATGGCCATAATAAAACATCAAAAAATAGATGTTGGCATGGATACAGTGATGGGAATACTTCTACACTGCTGGTGGGAATGTGAACTAGCACAGCCACTATGGAAAACAATGTGGAGATTCCTCAAAGAACTAAAAGTAAAACTGCCATTTGATATAACAATCCCACTACTGGGTATCTACCCAGAGGAAAAGAAGTCATTATACAAAAAAAGATACTTGCTCATGTTTATAGCAGCACAATTTGCAATTGCAAAATCATGGAACCAACCCAAATGCCCATCAATCAATGAGTGGATATACGATGAAATACTACTTAGCCATATAAAGGAATGAATTAATGGCATTCACAGCGGCCTGGATGAGATTGGAGATTATTATTCTAAGTGAAGTAACTCAGGAATGGAAAACCAAACATTGCATGTTCTCACTGATTTGTGGGAGCTACACAAAGGCATAAGAATGATACAATGGACTTTAGGGACTTGGGGGAAAAGGTAGAAATGGGGGTGAAGGATAAAAGACTACAAATAAGGTACAGTGTATAACTGCTCAGGTGATGGGTGCACCAATATTTCACAAATCACCACTAAAGAACTTACTCATGTAACTAAACACCACCTGTATGCCAATAACCTATGGAAAAATAAAAAGTAACAATAAAAAATAAAAATAAATTAAAAAAACAAAAGCATTCCATTTTATTTAAGTTTTACATGACCCAGGAGCCTCCATAAGGAAATGAACATCTGAAGAAACTGTTAAACCTTGGTGTTTTTAATAGTAGGTTTGATGAAGAGTGACTAGTCATGGAGCAATATTGTAGGGCAAAAAGTATGATCTAATGGTGATAAACTGGGGAAGCTTAGCAAGGACTGTTTGTTCAGATTCTACTCTGTGTTCCTGTGTCTTCAGAGATAAGGATCCTCCTTTCATTCTAAGAGGGAGGGTACCTCTCACGTGAGTATTTTAAGACATACTCCAGGTGAGGGTCAGAAAACCCTTCCTAGGTTTTATGACCAGCTGGGAAGAAGGGCAGGGAAGAGGTCTAAGTGACCTTTCTGCTTCTGCCATTTTCTCAGATTCCTTCAGCTTAAAATACTCACTACACCAATGTACCATATTTGGGAAAAATGTGTCCTAAACCCTATCAGCTCCATAAAGTAACAACAGTGTTGAATTTGCTCTTTCATGTATCTTTAATGCCTGGCACATGGCAGGTACTCAATAAATGTATGTGGAATGTCTTAATAAATAAGTTGAATAACTTGTCAGAAGGCAGAAGTAAATTTTTCTGGTTTTCCTATACTATGATTACAGAGCTTGGACATGTCAGGGCTGAAATTGTCTGAGGATTTTCCTGAAGTTTCTTTCAGAAGATACATTAGTGACTAATTGCTACATGACAAAGAGGTAAAACAACTTATTGAAGTGAATACAGGAAAGGGTGTGAGGAATGCCAAATTGTTGGACAGACTGTTGAAATACTGTGCCTGCTGGAAGAGAATCGGGACAAAAGACTGACCTCCATCTCCTTGGCATAAGCCATTAGTCACTTCTTATATTAGGGGAAGAAGAAAGAAACCCTGCTCAAACTCCATCACAAGCTTTGCACTCTAACACAGGGTAACCAGAGAAGTAAAGAGATCATATCTGGTTTCCTCTATATTTAATATTGCTATACCACAGCAAATGTTTTGAAATTTTTTCTTTCTCATTTATTATTAGTAGGTGCCTTTGGAAAATAAAAATAATACCTAATTGGTTCCTACTGTATGGTAAGTTTCAGTCTCAGTCACTTTTAATATATGAATTTTTACCACAGCCCTATGAGGTAGGTGCTATCATCCATTTTACAGAGGAACAAATGAGTCATAGCTGGTAACTTACAGGATTTGAAATTAAATCCAGGAATTATTAATTTAACAGTTCCAGAGTTCAGGCTGTTGACCACTCTGCTATGCTGCCTTGCCGTGCTGATCCAGATAATGGGAAAATGAGTTTTGTTATGAGAAGGATTCAGACTAAAGCAATGTGCAGGGGAGAAGGAGGAAGGAATATGACACTAAAAAAGAGAGGAAGCTCTCAGGAGAAAAAGGCAAAAAAATTCTTTAGTGTTAAAAGAGTGAGAATTTTGAGGAACAGCTATTCGTTAGGTGGCAGATTTTGAGAGTATCAGCAATGAAAGGGATTGTTAAGGTATTTTCCTGTGTTCTAAGGACATACTTCACCACCACTCTAACACTTAGAGGTTATTTTTTAGAAGTATAGAATAGTTCTGAATTTCTTTGAATTTGATTTTTTATAATTGACAATTATTAAACATTTATAGGGTACAATGTGACATTTCAATACACATATAAATTGCATAATGACCACATCAGAGTAATTAGCTAATTCATCACTTTAAACATGTATCATTTCTTTGTGATGAGAACATTCAGAAACCTCCCTTCTAGTTATTCTGAAATACACAATATGTTATTGTTAATGCTAATCATCTTATTGGGCAATAGGACAGCATAACTTATTCCTCCTATCTTGCTGTGGCTTTGTAATCAGTGACAAAATCTCTCCCCCTTCCTTCCTCTTTAGTACCCTCCCCAACCTCTGATAACGACTATTCTACTCTTTACTTCTATGAGAACAAAATTTTAGACTCCACATATGAGTGAGATCATGCAATATTTGACTTTCCATGCCTGGCTTATTTTAGTTAATATAATGGGGAAATGACAGCCTCTTCAACTGATGCTGGGAAAACTGGATATCCTATGCAGATGAATGAAATTAGATCCCTAGCTCTCACCATTTACAAAAATCAAATAAAAATGGTTAAATCTTTTTTTTTTTTTTTTTTGAGATGGATCTCGCTCTGTCACTAGGCTGGAGTGCAGTGGCACAATCTCGGCTCACAGCAACCTCCACCTCCCAGGTTCAAGTGATTCTCCTGCCTCAGCCTCCCAAGTAGCTGGACTACAGGCACGCACTACCATGCCCAGCTAATTTTTGTATTTTTAGTAGAGATGGGGTTTCACCATGTTGACCAAGATGGACTTAATCTCCTGACTTCGTGATTCACCCACCTCAGCTTCCCAAAGTACTGGGATTACAGGCATGAGCCACCACACCCAGCCAGAAATGGTTACATTCTTAAAGCTAAGATTCAGAACTACTAGAAGAAAAAATAATCGAAAAGCTCCATAACATGAGTCTAGGCAAGGATTTTTTTAATGAAACCTCAAAATCTTGAGCAGTGAAAGCAAATATAGACAAATGAGATTATATCAAACTAAAAACTTCTGCACAGCAAAGGAAACAACAGAGCAGACAACTTACAGAATGGGAGAATATATTTGCAAACTATACATTTGATAAGGGTTTAGTGTCCAAAATGTATAAGAAACTCACATAACTCAACAACAACAAAAGAGCCCAATTAAAAAATGGGCAAAAGACCTGAACAGACACTTCTTGAAAGAAAATATAAAAATGGCCAACAGAGATTTGAAACGTGCTCATATCACTCATCATTGGGGAAATGCAAACCAAAACCACAAGGAGATATTACCTCACTCTAGTCAGACTGGCAATGATTGAAAAAATCAAAGATAGCTAGTGTTGGCATGGATGTGAAGAAAAGGGAACCCTTACTCACTGCTGGTGGGAATGTAAATAAGTACAGCCATTCTGAAAAACAGTATGGAGGTTCCTCAAGAAATTAAAAATAGCACTCTCATACCATCCAATAATCCCCTACTCAGCACATATCCAAAGAAAATGAAAATCAGTATGTTGAAGAGATATTTGCCTCCCGATGTTTATTGGAGTACTATTCACAATAGCCAATATGTAAAATCAACCTAAGCATTCAACAGTGGATGAATGGATAAAGAAAATTAGGTATATATACACAATAGAATACTATTCGGCCATTAAAAAGAATGAAATCCTGTCATTTGAGACAGGATGAACCTGAAGGACATAATGTTAAAATATTTTTTATAGGAAAAAGAGTTCATTTGAATTGACACTAATCTGTTACTTTTGGCATTCATATACATTATCCCATTTAATCTGTACAATGAACTATGAGATAGATAACATTGTTCCCTTATTATAGATGAGGAAACTACAGATCAGAGAAGTTAAATAATTTGCATAAAGTCACATAGCAAGTAAATACAAGACCTAGGATTTGAATTTAGGTCTGAGTCCAGAAAGCTCTGCTCTCAGTATGCATGTTAAATCCATATAAATTGGCCTAGACTTCCTGTAATAAGACCAAAGTCACACAGAGATAAGAAAGATCATCAACCTCTCAACTTTTATTTTAGTGATCTTATGGCGCCCTTTATTGCCTACATTACCTCCAAAATGTATGCTACATACACTTTCAGGATATTTGAGAAAAAGAATAGAAAGAAGGAAAATTCTAAACTGGAAGAAAATGGTAATTTCTAAAAGAACTTCTCTATAATGTATTATTTAACTTAAACCCCATCTTTTTAAAAAATAAAAATATATATCTAATATCATACATATATATACAATAATATAAAAACATAACATGCACGTATATGCATACGTAACTTTCATTCATAGATCTTGTGAAAAAGAAAATCATATACTACATTGGTTAAAAGTTTTAACTTTGAAGGGAAATACACTTGGATGCAAACACCAATCTGCCTCTCGGTAACTATGCAGTTATGGACATCTAATTCAACCTATCTGGGATTCAATTTTCTCATGTCAAAAAAGGGCAGTTATTCCTTATAGGGCTGTTGTGCTGATGTAAACCACTTAGCATGGGCCTGGGACCACAGTGAGCACAGAATAAAAGGTTGCTTTTATTACTTGTAAATTATCAGAAATTCTTCTGTTGTCAGCAGAATTGTTTAAGCTTCTTTCAGGAGTACTATCACAGAGAATAATGGCTACAATTATTGGCATGCGGCGTGTAAAGGACCATAAACCTACAGTCATAAGGTCATCCATCCATCCTAATGGTATAATTGGATAAGTCATTTCCTTCTTTGGACCCTCGTTTTTTAATCTATAAATGTAATGAATTTATAGAGCAAACAATGGGTTTTATGTTCGGCTCTGAGTTTAAAATGTCAATTCCTAATTATAGTTAATGTCAACAGCAGCTTCTTTAAACCTTAAAAATAGTAATTCTTGATCACAAAGTCTTCAACAGGTGATGCTAGTTTAGACTGTACTGACACGGGATATTCTGCCCAAATGAACAATTTTTGATTCTATCAAAAGCTGTAACCTCAATTTCTTTCTAAGGAGGAAGCATTTCCATCCAGATCCTGGAGAGAAGAAGAGGGGTTAGTAGCCTGGGAAAGCAATTAGATTTAGCTCTGATTTCCTCCCACCAAATGGCCACACAGGGTGATGCCATTGCAATCAGGCGAATTCTACTCCGGGGATAAAGATGCATAGTAATTATCCTTGGAGTTATTCCAGACACTCAAAGCAATCCAAGGATAAGTACATCAACTGAGCTGACCACATTGTTTAATAACATAGCACATATACCTACATGATTTTTTCCATTTCTCGCGGAAAAATCATCCCACACAAGTGATTGATTGACAGTATCATTAATTAATTTATGGATATAGGCAACTTCTCTGAATATTTAACCAATGTGCTAGATGCAAAACATATGCCAGAAATGAAAATAAAGTTTTTGATCTCAAGTCTAGTGGGCAAGGCAAACAATTGATATAATGCCAGTGTGATCTGGTGATAAGAAGTACTATGAAAACACCAAAACATATTTGAGGGTATGAGGCCGTGGTGTGCTGATAAACCAGCTCTGAGGGTGGGAGAAACAAAATGATTTGTCACATTTGCTGATTTCTGTGGTATATCAACTTCCATCAAGGCTGATTTCAAGCTACCAACAAGGCATCATTGAACACAGTCTTGGGAAGAGGTATGCATAATTAGCTCTTGTAAGCCAATACTGAAAGCAATTAGACTTAGTAAAGGACAGCTCTGAAGCACCAACAAAGGCTTTCTTGTGTATTTGACCTTCAACTAACAGTTTTCTAAACAAAAAGATTTTCCTAAAATGTTGGGGTACACAGAGCCCACAACATTTATTAAATTCCAGGCAGGGAATCTGTACCAACCTAAGCTCAGAGTGCTGTTTTGTCATTGAGGGCAGACATGCCTGACTGTTGACTCCACCTATGTTTACCTGTGTCTGGGAAGAGTATTTAGCATTCTGGAGTGGTATATTTGCTCAGATTATCAGCTGCACACCCTCTTAATAAAGAGCCAGTGAACCTGCTGTCAGAAGAATTTCCCCTGCAGGGGCAGAATGAAATCAACCTCTTTGGTGGAATAGTTAAATCAGTAAGTGGTGATGTTTTAACACCTCTCAGAAACTGCGAAGACACCTGACCCAAATTTAAGGACATCACAAAAGCAAAACTTTTCTTTGTGTTTAATATGACAATTCAAGAATATTAGAGGAGTTATTTATGAAATTTAGCTCCTCTGTATATAATTCCTTGGGCTAACAATCTCTAAGTGAGGCAGAGCCCTTTGGTTTCTCTGGTAAATTTTCTTAAGCATGTCTTTCAGAGTAATAGATGCAGGAAATGTTAGATGAGTAATGCAAAAAATTAATTTACTGTTCCACAGTCAAAACCTTCTGATTTAATGTTAGGTGAGTTTCTTCATGTTAGATTTCTCAGAGCCTTTACTCTGCATTAATTATGGCTATGTTATTGGACCATATTAAGCTTATATGTCACACAATGTTTCTAACACTTTAAATGTGTTGATTCACTTAATTTTTTCATCTAATTTGAAACTAGATATTATTATCAGCTACATTTCTGAGCAAACTGAGACTCATAAAATTTAAATACCTTACCCAGGATCATAAATCCAACAAGCAGATCTGGAACCCAAACTTCTGACTCCAGAGCCTGTGTTCTTAAACTCCTATACTGTGAATCTTCAGTGGAGTATGCACTAATTTCCTAGACATATCTAAGGATTAAACACTTTTCCGTAGAGCCTTTTTGATGCATGTGTTCAACAAATGCTTTGTGAGGTGCTGTACCACAAGATCATAACACTAATTTTTTAAGGTACGAAGAAACCATTGAAGAAATCTTGTTTAGCAGTTGAAAATTGAGGTGCAGCTGTAAGTAAATAAATAACGAAAGTAATATAAAGAGGCAAGTGTGGTATTATGGAAAGAATGTTAGATCTGGAGTCTGTAAAAAATGGGTTTCTGTCCTTGGCAAGCCATCAGTGTAAACTTAGACAAGTCATTTTACCTCTCAGAACCTCAATCTTCTCTACAATGTAACTATGCCAATGAAAAGTTTCTTCCAGCTCCTTGGTGGTGAAGTCAACTTGCCATAGGCACCTTGCACTCCCTACATGTCTTGCTGCATAGGCCAAATTACAAGGTCTTGACCATTCTTTTACTTCTGTGAAAGTGCCATTGTGCTGCTTCTTAGGATGTTTTGTGCATTCGGCAATTCTGAAAAGTAAGAAATGCTGTACGTGGACTTGTACGGTGATGTGCTTTCCCTCTGGTACAAAAAAACAAAAAAAAAAGTTTGCCAGGTGCAGTAGCTCATGTCTATAATCCCTGCACTTTGGGAGGTTGAGGTGGGTGGATTGCTTGAGCCCAGGCATTTGAGATGAGCCTGGGCAACATAGCAAGCTAAACCCCATCTCTATGAAAAATACAAAAATTAACCAGGCCTGGTGTTATGCACCTGTAGTCCCAGCTACTTGGAAGCCTGAGGCAAGAGAATCAACTAAGCCCAGGAGATCAAGGCTGCAGTGAGCCATGATTTTGCCACTGCACTCCAGCCTGGGCAACAGAGCAAGATCCTGTCTAAAAATAAAAAACAAACAAAAAAAAGTTTGCTTGCTGTTTGTTATAAAAGCAGTGGATTCCCTAATCTCAGGGCTCCTCTCATGTGGTACATACCACTGAGCATAAAGGCCCTACCTAGTCCTCTATGTTGCCCTGTAGAATTTAGAGCTATTAGGGCTATTAGAACTGATGCCACTATGCTGATACTCCTGCTACTGACTTCACAGTGAATAATAAAGCCCTTTGTCTCCGACCCAGGAGTTTTGTGTTTTCTATCATCATTCAAGCAACTGTTTGAGACTAGTTTGCAAACTATGCAGTTCCCCTGCTTCTAGATCTTTTCTCTACTGTCAAACATATTTAAGTACAGTAAAATCCTAACAGATGGCATCATAATGGAACACATGGTACACCTTAAATTTAGTAGAATAAAGAGAAACCATGAAGTATAGGATGTTTTCTTGTATTTTTCACTCATTCTTTCGACACATTTTTTCAGGTTGGGCAACATAGTAAGACCCCATCTCTATAAAATAAAATAAAATAATATAATATAATTAAACAGGCATGTTGGTACATGCCTGTAGCCCTAGCTATTTGGGAGGCTGAGATGGGAGGATCATTCCAGCCCAGTAGTTCAAGGCTGCAGTGAGCTATCATTGTGTCACTGCACTCCAGTCTGGTTGACAGAGTGAGACTTATCTAAAAGAGCTTCTTTGCATCAATATAATGAAAAACAAAAATAGAAAAAGAGGGAACAAAAGACACATTTTGAGTTTATGCCCTGTGTCAGGCCCTAAAGCAATCGATGATATGAATAAGACCATCCTGTTTTCAACAAGCTCTTCATGGAAAGTAACCAATCAATTATAAAATAAGCAATCAAGTAATTGCTGGAATTATAAGTATGTTCTTAAACAGGTTTATACAACACCAAAATAAAAGGTCAATACTACAAATTTTGTACAAAAGTTAGATAATTGATAGAAGAGGAAAGAGAGATTGTCTGTGACATAAACTAGAGAGCATATGTGAAAGTTTCTGGTACTATGTAACTCATGTGTGACCCCTTAAAAGTGCTCAGCAATTATTTCTTGAATTGTAATCATAGATTCAGATAGCCTCTGTCTTCGCATACATTGGTTCAGGTTTTATTTTGAAACTAGAGGCAAGTGAGCCAATTGTTCCCATCCAAAGACAGATGAAATATTAAAAGCCACTCTAAACCAAATGCTACTCTATTTAAAAGAGGATTCACACCAGTCATGGCATGAAATAACCTGTGTTCTGAACAAAGAAATCACACAAAATATCAAGAACCATTAGGATGCCACTGGGAGAGATTCAGGTTTTAATTTTAATGAATTAGAGGAGCAGAAAAGAAGAGAAATTATAGACTACTCTTGTGAGGAAAACTATTTACCCTGCTGTTCAGAAGGCAGGGCTATTATTTAATGGTTCCAAATAGCACTAAATGTTACTTGGTGATTTTTGCCAAGCCAGTTTGTTATACAGGTGACTACTATAGAGCTCTCCTATCATTGTGACCAAGGCAGTTGTAAAATATAAACATTCATCAAAAAGATTGTTGGTAGGAATGTGTCTATGAAGCTTGTTCATGTATTAATTCATTCAACAAATATTTATAGAGCTATTATATTCCAGACAATATAGAAGGTGCTGAGCCAGTATTTATGTAATTATTTGTGGTGTGTGCATTGCATGTGAGTTAATTAAAATAACTGAAGCTGATCTCAAACCCTGCAAACCTAAGAGACATTTGTTATTCCAGACACTGAAATCCTTCTGAACGAACAAGGCATCTTCCTACCCAAATGGACATATTCTTGGTGAAATGTTACCAAAACGTTAAGTTGTTAGAGCCAGGTTGCAAACAGCCAACTCAGATCAGTTTGTAAAGGCTGCTGGAAGCAGCAGATTAAGAAGGATTGTGTGGCCTTTTCTGTGCTTGGGTATAGGAGGGAACACAGAAAAGTAACACACAGGCAGTAGAATTGCAATCTTGGTTTTAGCTATGACTAAAGAGACAGAAATCTGGAAGACAAAGGCAAGTGAGTGGCCCTCTGGATTTTATAAGACCTGACCAGATTTCTAGGTTAACAATATGAAGGTAATTTGACTTTGAAGTCTAGCGTGTCAAGGAGTATTCCAGAAAGGCAAAACCAGAAACCTGTGTTAATTAAAATTAGAAAATAAATCTAGATAATATAGAAGCCCAGTAAGGCATAATTCCTGGGGAATTGGGGAAATAAGACACCAAATAAAGTTCATGCTTCTGACATGTAGGAGTTTCCTTTGGTATGGAGTATGGCCATCTGAGGCTCATGTGAAAACATCTGCATGAAAGTACACTTGTCCAGCTGGAGTCTCCCTGCAGCTGGGTGTGGTAATGTGATTAAGTTCTTGCCAAAGAGATGTGAGTGAAAGTGATGTGTGCAACTTCTACTTCAGTTGCTTGTCTAGCTCTGACTGTGGATGCGGACACTGTCTGAGAAATGGCAGAGAAACAAGATGGCGGAAGCCAGGTCTCTGAATGACCTCAGGGAGCCAAAATGTTCCACCGGCCTTGACTACTATTTATGAAGGGACATTGTGTCTCAAAATCTCATTGTTAAATCAATTGACTTAGTTTTTGCCCTAACAGTTATTCAGAGAAGGTCTTCTGAGGGGGACTAACATGAGGTAAGTTGTGAGTGATGAGAGAAAAAGAGTTATTTTAAAGAGTTGATGGAAAAATATACCTGGAAGAGAGAGCAGACAATGCAGATACCTGAGGGAGTCACACTGTGTTCAAAGAGCAGAAAGAACACATTGCTGGGTGAGGGGAGAGTAATATGGGACAGCCTCTCGCTGCACAAGCACTCAACCAGCAACATCAACATTTGCTCAAGTCACCCCAAACAGAGGTCCAATTGTGGCCTCATGGACTTTAGAATAGTATATACATGTCTTTGTATTCCCACCAAATTAACTACAGCTGGCCAGTCAGAGTCCCTTTGTCTTTGGTCTTTCTCCCTCTTCTCTCTTTCCAAGGATTAGTTCCATATGGCTTCAGGCTTGATCAAGGAAATAGGCCTGACTTAAGGAGACAGGCATGCTATTGTTATCTCCATTTTATGAAAGCTGAGATCCAGAGAGAGTAAGTAGCTGACCCAAAGTCACTCGGCTAGTAAGTGATAAAACCAGGAACCAAACCCAGGTGACCTGACACAAAAATTCAATCCCTTAATTACCACACTCCCTGCCCAGTTAGGCTCAGCTCTTATAACATCTTTATAGTGGGGCATCTACAAAACAAGGAAACCTTTATCCTGTTTATACTGAATGCCTCTAATCACATAATCTCCCTGTGCTATTATGCTAAAAGGGCTTCTCTCTACCTGGGATAAGAAGGAGAAAGGACAAAAGGGAATGAGAACAACAGAAAATTCTATCTTGCCACATTTAGAAAATATTAAATATAATCAGTTCTCAGAACTCAGAAAATGATGGCCATTTGTACACTCATACCCTCATGAAATAGCACTGTCATCATTGCACCTATGTGGAATCTCACACATGTATCAAGTAGGAGAGCAGTATTCAAAATTAGGTGTAATTACCCCTGTTGCTTCCTCTAAAAAGGAAGAAAGATTCACTATGCCCAAAAATATATCCAAGTGGCCCTGGCAGTGGTAAAGCAGAATCCATAGGAATGTAACATGCCCAGGTGTCACTGGCTGAATCTACCCCCTTGTTAACCCTGCTCCCTTGTCTTCTCCTCCCGTCCCTCTCCACACCTCTCCACACCTCTCCACAGTTACTGTGCTCGTGCCTCCTTCCCAATTAAACACAGCTCTCATCAAAGAGCCCTGCACCTCCTTCAAACTAAAAGAGCAGTGAATGGCTACCCTGAATACATAATCCAGAACAAGAAGATCCACGGTTTGATAAAACTATATCTCCAGGCTGTCTAAAAGAAAATCCTTACTCTGGGATTTTAAATATGAGGGTAGAGACTAAAGTCTAGTCAACTCAGCTACTTTGAGGCCACTCACATCCCAGCCTGAAAGTAAACTTTATAGTCAAGACTTCATATTATTTAAAACTAAATTAAGTCAGGTATTATTTTCTAAATCAGTGAAACCTTAGTACCCAAAGTTTAAATAAGTTTTATGTGCTCCTCTTCCAAAAAGGCAATTACAAAGAAGGTGATCTGCTAGAACTTCACTAGGATCAATTGAGTGTGCTTGCTTCTGGACTGGTCAGCAGTGCCTTAGACAGCAAAACAGAACAGGCAGCCCAGCCAGCCAAGTGACAAATAGCTTTTCACAGCTGGCCACGAAAACACAAGCTAATGTGTCATTACATCTACCGCTACTGGAAAAAAAAAAAAAAAAGTCATCTTCGCAATTAAATTTACTGGACATTAAATGGTTATTGCTTTGGCTTGTACCAAAGCAGTCAAGTTGCATGTCTTGCTTCATTGGATTTTTTATTTCCTCTAATGGCTAGGCATGCTTTTCTTGGCATAGAATCTGCAACTATCACATTATGGGTCCAGTTGGTTATTAAAAATCTCTAAAAAGACAGGAGAGTCAAACAAAGCTGGGGAGCACTCTTGCAGTGGTGCTGCAGCTCCCAGCCTGCAGGCTAAGGACTTCAAGGAGCTGCAGAATTATTGCAGGGGGCCACATAATCCATATTCTGTGCACCAACCATTGTCATAGCCTGCTTAAATATCTCACACGCATGCCTGACATAACAAAACATTAATTTCAAAGTGGCATTATATTCATATTGGCTTCTTGCCACTAATTATAGTAATCTGGTATTTTTTACACACAAAAAAGAGGCCCTCATTCTTGAAACCACAGTGGTTGCAACACAATTTAACATAATGTAAAGCTAGCCCAAGGATAGCATTCAATAAAAGTAGCTTTGTAGGAGTACAACTGTCCTTAGAACAATAGTCATGTCAAAATACAGGTTTTCCAAAACATCAGGGCTTTAGTTGACATGATTGTGGCTATTACAGGCACAAATTAGAGAGTAACTAAATTTTGACCATATCTCAAATTCACACATTTTCTTGAAAGAAATGATTATGTATAATGAATCTTCCTCCAAACAGAAATTTAAACCAGTAGAACATCAGCAAAAAATGCCAACTTGTTCAAGCTTCTAAATTAAAAAGAGCATATGCCCTCTTAATTGTTCATCCTAAACCTGGGGTTGCCAGCAATCCTAATTCAATAAGAAAAGTTGATATGTTGCTATGTAAGGGAAATATAGCTCCCAGTTTGTACATATGCCTGATATGTAACTCCACCAGAGGAGCAGCATATTCTAAATAGGAACCAAAAGACAATTTCTGTCACTAGTCCCAGTGTGCTAAGGGAAAGAACTAGGTCATGATATTTTCATCCTTGACACCAAGAGTATTGGTTTGGGTAGGAAGAAGTTGGTGCCACTGTCTGATTTTATGACATTTACAGTTAGTTGCCTCCTTTTCTTTAATACCTGGAGTAAAGAAAGCTTAATCTGCTTGAAGCATGAAGTAAGGAAAGTAAAACCCAACTGTCTATAAAACAGCTCAAGACAACTCAGCAAGAATTCTGTTCCCACCATCTAACCCTGTGCCTGGACCATAGGAAAAATTTAATAAATGTTTATGAAACAAATTACTGACTTTCTGAATACAATTCTCAAAGCCAAACTGGGTGTCTGAGTTGCCTCTTTGTTTTACTGAGAACTCGTTGCTTTGTCTATGAAGTTAGTATACTTATGTAGGAAAGCAAAGTGATTTACACTCTTAGAATCACAGTTCTAAGAGGCTGATCCTTTTGTAATGACAGAAGCTGGCTTTGCGCTTGTCCCATTTTCCAAATACACAGATTCAAGCTTGCTCAAACCTAGACTGTAAATCCAGAAATTTCTTGAACCATCAACTCTGAAAAGCCTAAAAGTATCAAGTACATTTTACTATTTAAATTTCTGACTTGAGTTTCTCCCCCCAAAACCAAAACCATTAGTAAAAAGGGTGGTGCCTGAGAGTTCCAGCAGAGAAGAGCTTTTGATGACCTTCGATTGACACCACAATGAAGCTGAACACAACAAGCCTTGTTCTTTGTCCAACGTGCACATGCCCATAGTTCAGTCCCAGCCCTCCAAATTATAATTATTTGTTTATGTGCTTATCTTCACTATGGGATTATGAGTTTCTTGAAAACAAGAATGTCATCATATTAGTCTCTGTAACTACAGCTCAACATGGGGGCTGGCAAAGGCTCAGTACCACATAAATATTTCATGAATATTACTAAACTCATTTTCTATCTTACCTTAGTTCATGCTTCAGTGAAATCTCAGATAAAACTCTCACTTCTGTGTTTTTTAGACCAGCTCTGTATCTCACCTGCCCTTATTCTATCCCTCCTTTCCTTTCTTTCGCTTCATGGGAGTCACAAAATCACCAAATGACAAAACACTGACAACCCTAGAGGCATAATTAAGCAATGAGCAGCAAACCCATGGTAATTCCTCACCATGACCCCAGCCCCAAGCCCTAGACCTAATAGGCAGGGTTTGAGCTGAAACACTGACCTTCAAAATAGCCCTTTCCTTGCTGAATGGGTAGCACTTCCCTTGCTGAATCTTTTGCCCAAAAAAGGTAACACTTCCCTTGCTGATTTTTTTAGCCCCCCCAAAAAAGGGTCAGACCTTAATATTTTTATACAGATCACTTTCAGACCAGTTGCAGAGGCTCACACCTGAAAGCTCAACACTTTGGGAGGCCAAAGAAGGAGGATCTCTTCAAACCAGGAGTTCAAGATCACCCTAGTCAACATAGTAAGATCCTCAACTCTACAATAAATTAAAAAATTAGCCAGGCGTGGGAGCTCATACCTATAGTTCCAGCTATTCAGGAGGCTGAGATGTGAGAATCGCTTGAGCCCAGGAGTTCGAGGCTGCAGTGAGTAGTGATCACACCACTGCATTCCAGCCTGGGTAAGAGCCAGATGCTCTCAAAAAAATTAAAATTAGATTGATTTTATATTTGATAACAAAGAATCTTCCTGCCTTCCAACCATGCCTCATGATCATCATCATCATCATTTAAGCGCTTAGTATGTGCCACATACTGTTATGTTTTGTTGTAATTAATAACTGTATAATATATATACATATACAACTTATATATAATTTGGGTATATATACATTATTTTCTATGCACATATTTTTTACCCTCATTTTTCAGATGAGAAAATTATCCTACGTTACATAGCTTATAAATAATACAATCAAAATTTGAAACCTAATGGATTGAAATTGACCTTACCTAATATATCTACACTGAAAATTATTTTTTTTTCCTTCCTGGATCAATGTTAGGATTTTGTAGGGAGTTTTGTTTTTGTTTTTCATTTTTCGAGTCAAGGTCTTGCTCTGTCACCCGGGCTGGATTGCAGTGGTATGATCTTAGCTCACTGCAACCTTGAACTCCTGGGCTCAAACAAACCCCTCACCTCTGCCTCCTGAGTAGCTGGGACTACAAACACACACCACCACACACAGCTAATTTTCTGTATTTTTTGTAGAGATAGGATCTCCATACATTACCCAGGCTGGCCTCGAACTTCTGGCCTCAAGCAATACTCCCAATATGACCTCCCCAAATTCTGGGAATACAAGCCTGAGCAACCACACCCAGCCTCAATGTTAGTTTCTTGTTTTTGGTGTTTTTTTAATATATATATTTTTAAAATTTCAATAGTTTGGGGAAAACAGATGGTGTTTGGTTGCGTGGAAGTTCTTTAGTGTTGAAATCTGAGATTTTGTTGCACCCATCAACCAAGCAGTGTACGCTATACTCAGTGTGTAGTCTTTTATCCCTCACCCACCCCCCACCACTTCCCCCTAAGTCTCCAAAGTCCATTATATCATTCTTATGCCTTTGAATCCCCACAGCTTAGCTCCTACTTACAAATGAGAACACACAATGTTTGGATTTCCATTCCTGAATTACTTCACCTAGAATAATGGTCTCCGACTCCATCCAGGTTGCTACAAATGCCATTATTTCACTCCTTTTCAAGGCTGAGTAGTATTCCATGGTGTGTGTGTGTGTGTGCGTGTGTGTGTGTGCATAATCTTTTTTATTCATTCGTTGGTTGATGGGCATCTAGGCTGGTTCCATATTTTTTCAACTGTGAATTGTGCTGATATAAACACATGTGTGCAAGTGTCTTTTTCATACAATAACTTCTTTTCCTCTGGGTAGATACCCAGTAGTGGGATTGCTGGATCAAATTGTAGTTCTACTTTTAGTTCTTTAAGGAATCTCCATACTATTTTCCATAGTGGTTCTACTAGTTTACATTCCCACCAGTAGTGTAAAAATGTTCCTTTTCACCACATCCATGCCAACATCTGTTATTTTTTGATGTTTAAATTATGGCCATTCTTGCAGGAGTAAGTTGGTATCTCACTATGATTTTGATTTGAATTTCCCTGATAATTAGTGATATTGGGCATTGTTTTATGTTTGTTGGCCATTTGGGTTTTTTTTGTTTTTTTTCACTTTTATTTTATTTTATTTTATTATTATACTTTAAGTTTTAGGGTACATGTGCACAATGTGCAGGGTTGTAACATATGTATACATGTGCCATGTTGTTGTGCCACACCCATTAACTCGTCATTTAGCATTAGGTATATCTCCTAATGCTATCCTTCTCCCCTCCCCCCACCCCACAACAGTCCCCGGAGTGTGATGTTCCCCTTCCTGTGTACCTGTATTCTCATTGTTCAATTCCCACCTATGAGTGAGAACATGCGGTGTTTGGTTTTTTGTCCTTGTGATAGTTTACCAAGAATGATGATTTCCAGTTTCATCCACGTCCCTACAAAGGACATGAACTCATCATTTTTTATGGCTGCATAGTATTCCATGGTGTATATGTGCCACATTTTCTTAATCCACTCTATCGTTGTTGGACATTCGGGTTGGTTCCAAGTCTTTGCTATTGTGAATAGTGCTGCAGTAAACATACGTGTGCATGTGTCTTTATAGCAGCATGATTTATAGTCCTTTGGGTATATACCCAGTAATGGGATGGCTGGGTCAAATGGTATTTCTAGTTCTAGATCCCTGAGGAATCGCCACACTGACTTCCACAATGGTTGAACTAGTTTACAGTCCCACCAACAGTGTAAAAGTGTTCCTATTTCTCCACATCCTCTCCAGCACCTGCTGTTTCCTGACTTTTGAATGATGGCCATTCTAACTGGTGTGAGATGGTATCTCATTGTGGTTTTGATTTGCATTTCTCTGATGGCCGGTGATGATGAGCATTTTTTCATGTGTTTTTTGGCTGCATAAATGTCTTCTTTTGAGAAGTGTCTGTTCATGTCCGTCACCCACTTTTTGATGGGGTTGTTTTTTTCTTGTAAATTTGTTTGAGTTCATTGTAGATTCTGGATATTAGCCCTTTGTCAGATGAGTAGGTTGCAAAAATGTTCTCCCATTTTGTAAGTTGGCTGTTCACTCTGATGGTAGTTTCTTTTGCTGTGCAGAAGCTCTTTAGTTTCATTAGATCCCATTTGTCAATTTTGGCTTTTGTTGCCATTGCTTTTGATGTTTTAGAAATGAAGTCCTTGCCCATGCCTGTGTCCTGAATGGTAATGCCTAGATTTTCTTCTAGGGTTTTCATGGTTTTAGGTCTAACATGTAAGTCTTTAATCCATCTTGAATTAATTTTTGTATAAGGTGTAAGGAAGGGATCCAGTTTCAGCTTTCTACATATGGCTAGCCAGTTTTCCCAGCACCATTTATTAAATAGGGAATCCTTTCCCCATTGCTTGTTTTTGTCAGGTTTGTCAAAGATCAGATAGTTGTAGGTATGTGGCACTATTTCTCAGGGCTCTGTTCTGTTCCATTGATCTATATCTCTGTTTTGGTACCAGTACCATGCTGTTTTGTTTACTGTAGCCTTCTAGTATAGTTTGAAGTCAGATAACGTGATGCCTCCAGCTTTGTTCTTTTGGCTCCTGAGTGTCTCAGCTAGGTGGGCTCTTTTTTGGTTCCATATGAAATTGAAAGTAGTTTTTTCCAATTCTGTGAAGAAAGTCATTGGTAGCTTGATGGGGATGGCATTGAATCTATAAATTACCTTGGGCAGTATGACCATTTTCACAATATTGATTCTTCCTACCCATGAGCATGGAGTTTTCTTCCATTTGTTTGTATCCTCTTTTATTTCATTGAGCAGTGGTTTGTAGTTCTCCTTGAAGAGGTCCTTCCCATCCCTTGTAAGTTGGATTCCTAGGTATTTTATTCTCTTTGGAGCAATTCTGAATGGGAGTTCACTCATGATTTGGCTCTCTGTTAGTGTTACTGGTGTATGAGAATGCTTGTGATTTTTGTACATTGATTTTGTATCCTGAGACTTTGCTGAAGTTGCTTATCAGCTTCAGGAGATTTTGGGCTGAGACAATGGGGTTTTCTAGATATACAATCATGTCATCTGCAAACAGGGACAATTTGGCTTCCTCTTTTCTAATTGAATATCCTTTATTTCCTTCTCCTGCCTAATTGCCCTGGCCAGAACTTCCAACACTATATTGAATAGGAGTGGTGAGAGAGGGCATCCTTGTGCCAGTTTTCAAAGGGAATGCTTCCAGGTTTTGCCCATTCAGTATGATATTGGCTGTGGGTTTGTCATGGATAGCTCTCATTATTTTGAGATACGTCCCATCAATACCTAATTTATTGAGAGTTTTTAGCATGAAGCGTTGTTGAATTTTGTCAGAGGCCTTTTCTGCATCTATTGAGATAATCATGTGGTTTTTGTCTTTGGTTCTGTTTATATGCTGGATTACATTTATTGATTTGCGTATGTTGAAACAGCCTTGCATCCCAGGGATGAAGCCCACTTGATCATGGTGGATGTGCTTTTTGATGTGCTGCTGGATTCGGTTTGCCAGTATTTTATTGAGGATTTTTGCATCAATGTTCATCAAGGATATTGATGTAAAATTCTGTTTTTTGGTTGCGTCTCTGCCAGGCTTTGGTATCAGGATGATGCTGGCCTCAAAAAAGGAGTTAGGGAGGATTCCCTCTTTTTCTATTGATTGGAATAGTTTCAGAAGGAATGGTACCAGTTCCTCCTTGTACCTCTGGTAGAATTTGGCTGTGAATCCATCTGGTCCTGGACTCTTTTTGGTTGGTAAGCTATTGATTATTGCCACAATTTCAGAGCCTGTTATTGGTCTATTCAGAGATTCAACTTCTTCCTGGTTTAGTCTTGGGAGGGTGTATGTGTCAAGGAATGTACCCATTTCTTCTAGATTTTCTAGTGTATTTGCGTAGAGGTGTTTGTAGTATTCTCTGATGGTAGTTTGTATTTCTGTGGGATCGGTGGTGATATCCCCTTTATCATTTTTTATTGCATCTATTTGATTCTTCTCTCTTTTCTTCTTTATTAGTCTTGCTAGTGGTCTATCAATTTTGTTGATCTTTTCAAAAAACCAGCTCCTGGATTCATTAATTTTTTGAAGGGTTTTTTGTGTCTCTATTTCCTTCAGTTCTGCTCTGATTTTAGTTATTTCATGCCTTCTGCTAGCTTTTGAATGTGTTTGCTCTTGCTTTCCTAGTTCTTTTAATTGTGATGTTAGGGTGTCAATTTTGGATCTTTCCTGCTTTCTCTTGTGGGCATTTACTGCTATAAATTTCCCTCTACACACTGCTTTGAACGTGTCCCAGAGATTCTGGTATGTTGTGTCTTTGTTCTCATTGATTTCAAAGAACATCTTTATTTCTGCCTTCATTTCATTATGTACCCAATAGTCATTCAGGAGCAGGTTGTTCAGTTTCCATGTAGTTGAGCGGTTTTGAGTGAGTTTCTTAATCCTGAGTTCTAGTTTGATTGCACAGTGGTCTCAGACACAGTTTGTTATAATTTCTGTTCTTTTACATTTGCTGAGGAGTGCTTTACTTCCAACTATGTGGTCAATTTTGGAATAGGTGTGGTGTGGTGCTGAAAAGAATGTATATTCTGTTGATTTGGGGTGGAGAGTTCTGTAGATGTCTATGAGGTACGCTTGGTGCAGAGCTGAGTTCAATTCCTGGGTATCCTTGTTAACTTTCTGTCTCATTGATCTGTCTAATGTTGACAGTAGGTGGTTAAAGTCTCCCATTATTATTGTGTGGGAGTCTAAGTCTCTTTGTAGGTCACTAAGGACTTGCTTTATGAATCTTGGTGCTCCTGTATTGGGTGCACATATATTTAGGATAGTTAACTCTTGTTGAATTGATCCCTTTACCATTATGTAATGGCCTTCTTTGTCTCTTTTGATCTTTGTTGGTTTAAAATCTGTCTTATCAGAGACTAGGATTGCAACCCCTGCCTTTTTTTGTTTTCCATTTGCTTGGTAGATCTTCCTCCATCCTTTTATTTTGAGCCTATGTGAGCCTCTGCATGTGAGATGGGTTTCCTGAACACAGCACACTGATGGGTCTTGATTCTTTATCCAATTTGCCAGTCTGTGGCTTTTAATTGGAGCATTTATTCCATTTACATTTAACGTTAATATTGTTATGTGTGAATTTGATCCTGTCATTATGATGTTAGCTGGTTGTTTTGCTCGTTAGTTGATGCAGTTTCTTCCTAGCCTCGATGATCTTTACAACTTGGCATGATTTTGCAGTGGCTGGTACCAGTTGTTCCTTTCCATGTTTAGTGCTTCCTTCAGGAGCTCTTTTAGAGCAGGCCTGGTGGTGACAAAATCTCTCAGCATTTGCTTGTCTGTAAAGTATTTTATTTCTCCTTCACTTATGAAGCTTAGTTTGGCTGGATATGAAATTCTGGGTTGAAAATTCTTTTCTTTAAGAATGTTGAATATTGGCCCCCACTCTCTTCTGGCTTGTAGAGTTTCTGCCAAGAGATCTGCTGTTAGTCTGATGGGCTTCCCTTTGTGGGTAACCCGACCTTTCTCTCTGGCTGCTCTTAACATTTTTTCCTTCATTTCAACTTTGGTGAATCTGACAATTATGGGTCTTGGAGTTGCTCTCCTCGAGGAGTATCTTCGTGGCATTCTCTGTATTTCCTGAATCTGAATGTTGGCCTGCCTTGCTAGATTGGGGAAGTTCTCCTGGATAATATCCTGCAGAGTGTTTTCCAACTTGGTTCCATTCTCCCCATCACCTTCAGGTACACCAATCAGATGTAGGTTTGGTCTTTTCACATAGTCCCACATTTCTTGGAGGCTTTGTTTCTTTTTATTCTTTTTTCTCTAAACTTCCCTTCTCACTTCATTTCATTCATTTCATCTTCCATCAGCGATACCCTTTCTTCCAGTTGATCACATTGGCTCCTGAGGCTTTTGCATTCTTCACGTCATTCTCGAGCCTTGGCTTTCAGCTCCATCAGCTCCTTTAAGCACTTCTCTGTATTGGTTATTCTAGTTATACATTCATCTAAATTTTTTTCAAAGTTTTTAATTTCTTTGCCTTTGGTTTGAATTTCCTCCCGTAGCTCAGAGTAGTTTGATCGTCTGAAGCCTTCTTCTCTCAATTCGTCAAAGTCATTCTTCATCCAGCTTTGTTCCATTGCTGGTGAGGAACTGCATTCCTTTGGAGGAGGGGAGGTGCTCTGCTTTTTAGAATTTCCAGTTTTTCTGCTCTGTTTTTTCCCCATCTTTGTGGTTTTATCTACTTTTGGTCTTTGATGATGGTGATGTACAGATGGGTTTTGGGTGTGGATGTCCTTTCTGTTTGTTAGTTTTCCTTCTACCAGACAGGACCCTCAGCTGCAGGTCTGTTGGAGTTTGCTAGAGGTCCACTCCAGACCCTGTTTGCATGGGTCTCAGCAGTGGAGGCTGCAGAACAGGGGATTTTTGTGAACCGCAAATGTTGCTGCCTGATCGTTCCTCTGGAAGTTTTGTCTCAGAGGAGTACCCGGCCTTGTGAGATGTCAGTCTGCCCCTACTTGGGGGTGCCTCCCAGTTAGGCTGCTCGGGGGTCAGGGGTCAGGGACCCACTTGAGGAGGCAGTCTGCCCATTCTCAAATCTCCAGCTACATGGTGAGAGAACCACTACTCTCCTCAAACCTGTCAGACAGGGACATTTAAGTCTGCAGAGGTTACTGTTGTCTTTTTGTTTATCTGTGCCCTGCCCCCAGAGGTGGAGCCCACAGAGGCAGGCAGGCCTCCCTGAGCTGTGGTTGGCTCCACCCAGTTCGAGCTTCCTGGCTGCTTTGTTTACCTAAGCAAGCCTGGGCAATGGCGGTCGCCCCTCCCCCAGCCTCGCTGCAGCCTTGCAGTTTGATCTCAGACTGCTGTGCTAGCAATCAGCAAGACTCCATGGGTGTGGGACCCTCAGCCAGGTGCGGGACACAATCTCCTGGTATGCCGTTTTTTAAGCCCGTCGGAAAAGCGCAGTATTAGGGTGGGAGTGACCTGATTTTCCAGGTGCCGTCTGTCACCCCTTTCTTTGACTAGGAAAGGGAACTCCCTGACCCCTTGCACTTCCCGAGTGAGGCAATGCCTCGCCCTGCCTTGGCTCATGCGCAGTGCACTGCACCCGCTGTCCTGCACCCACTGTCTGGCACTCTCTAGTGAGATGAACCCGGTATCTCAGGTGGAAATGCACCCATCTTCTGCATTGCTCACGCTGGGAGCTGTAGACCAGAGCTGCTCCTATTCGGCCGTCTTGGCTCCCTCCTTTGTTGGCCATTTGTATATTTTCTTTTGAAAAATGTCTGTTCAGTTCTTTGCCCACTTTTTGATGGGATTGTTTGTGGGTTTTTTTTTTTTTTGCTGATTGGTCTGAGTTCCTTGTAGATTCTGGATATTAGTCCTTTGTCGGATGCATAATTTGCAAATATTTTCTCCCACTCTGCAGGTTGTCTGTTTACTCTGCTGATTATTTCTTTTCCTGTGCAAAAGCTTTTTAGTTTAATTAGGTCCTATCTATATATCTTTGTTTGTGTTGCATTTGCTTTTGGATCCTTGGTCATGAACCCTTTGCCTAAACCAATGCCTAGAAGGGATTTTTCTGTTATCTTCTAGAATGTTTATGGTTTCATTCTTAGATTTAAGCTTTTGATCCATCTTGAGTTGATTTTTGCATAAGTTAAGAGATAAGGATCCAGCTTCCTTCTTCTACACGTGGCTTGCCAATTATTCTAGCACCATTTGTTGAACAAAGTGTCCTTCCCCCACTGTGTGTTTGTGTCTGTTTTGTTGATCAGTTGGCTGTAAGTATTTGGCTTTATTTCTGGGTTTTCCGTTCTGTTGCATTGGTCCATGTGCCTATTTTTATACCAATATCATGCTGTTATGGTAACTACAACCTTGTAGTATGAAGTCAGATAATGTGATGCCTCCAGATTTATTTTTGTTTAGTCTTGCTTTGGCTATGTAGGCTCTTTTTTGGTTCCATATGAATTTTAGGATTGTGTTTTCTAGTTTTGTGAAGAATGATGGTGGTATTTTGATGGGAATTGCCTTGAATTTATGGATTGCTTTGGGCAGTATGGTCATTTTCACAATATTGATTCTACCCATTCATGAGCATGGGATGTGTTTCCATTTGTTTGTGTCATCTATGATTTCTTTCAGCAGTGCTTTGTACTCCTTGGTTAGGTATATTCCTAAGGTGTTTTTTTTTGTTTTGTTTTGTTTTGGTTTTTTTTTTGCAGCTGTTGTAAAAGAGGTCAAGTTCTTGATTTGATTCTCAGCTTGGTCACCGTTGGTGTATAGCAGTGCTACTAATTTGTGTACATTGATTTTGTATCCTGAAACTTTACCGAATTCATTACTAGATCTAGGAATTTTTCAGATGAGTCTTAGGGTTTTCTAGGTATACAATCATATGATTGGTGAACAGCAACGGTTTGACTTCTTCTTTACCAATTTGTTGCCCTTTATTTCTTTCCCTTGTCTGATTGCTCTTTCTAGGACTTCCAGTACTATGTTGAATACAAGTGGCTAAAGTGGGCATACTTGTCTTCTTCCAGTTCTCAGGGGAATGCTTTCAACTTTTCCCACTTCAGTATAATGTTGACCTTGGGTTTGTCATAGATGGTTCTTATTACCTTGAGGTATGTGCCTTCTATATCAATTTTGCTGAGGGTTTTAATAATAAAGCATGCTAGATTTTTGTCAAATGCTTTTTCTGCATCTATTGAGATGATCATATAATTTTTGTTTTCTGCATCTATCGAGATTATATGATTTTTATTTCTGTTTATGTATCACATTTATTGACTTGAATGTTAAATCGTCCCTGCATCCTTGGTATTAAACCCACTTGATCATGGTGTGTAATCTTTTTAATATGCCATTGGATTTGGTTAGCTAGTATTTTGTTGAGGATTTTTACATCTATGTTCATCAGGAATATTGGTCAATAGTTTACTTTTTTTGTCATGTTTTTTCCTGGTTTTGGTATTACTGTGATACTGGCTTCATAGAATGATTTAGAGAGGATTCCCTCTTTATCTTTTGGAATCGTTTTAGTAAGATTGGTCCCAGTTTTTCTTTGAATGCCTGATGGAGTTCACCTATGAATCCATCTGGTCCTGGACTTTTTTCGTGTTGGAAATTTTTTTATTACTGTTTCAATCTCACTACTTGTTACTGATCTGGTCAGAGTTTCTATTTCTTTCCCATTTAATCTGTGAGGGTTGTATATTTTCAAGGACTCATCCATCTCCTCTAGACTTGTGCATGTAAAGGTGATCATAGTAGCCTTGAATGATCTTTTGTATTTCTGTGGTATCGGTTGTAATGCCTCCCATTTTGTTTCTAATTGAGCTTATTTGGATATTCTCTCTTCATTTCTTAGTAATGTCACTAATGGTCTATCAATTTTGTTTATCTTTCCAAAGAACCAGCTTTTTGTTTCATGTTTTGTATTTTTTGTGGTTGTTGTTGTTTCATTTAGTTCTGCTCTAATCTTTGTTATTTCTTTTCATCTGCTGGATTTGGGTGTGGTTTGTTCTTGTTTCTCTAGTTCCTTGAGGTATAACCTCCCATCCCTTCCATTTCTTATTCTTCCCTTAGCCTTATTTTTCTCCATAGTAGGTATTAGCTTCAGGCGTATTACATAATTTGTTTATTTGTTTTCATCATGGTCTGCCTTCCCCCATAAGAAGAAAAACTACAAGAGATCAGGGATTTTATCTGTATTGTTCATTGAACATCTTCAGTGCCTAAAGGCGTATTTAATACATAATCATTGCTCAATAAATAGGTGCTGAATGAATAACGGAGTTGGTTATAATTGGATATAGAAAGTGAGGGTCTAGAGATAAAGATGACTCTAACATAGTAGTACTACTTTTATTGAACAAAGAAAGTGAAATCAACTTAAGCCTAAAAGATGATTAAGTTAAGCTTGGAGCATTGCTTTTTATTTCAGTTTCCTTTAAGCTATTCAAATAAAGATGGATGAGTTGTCAATAAGAAGTAGGAACCAGGAAAGGGCCTGAAAAGACACAGCCAGACCAATGATGTGGAAAAATTTAAGTGTCCACAGAAGGAAGATACCTGGAAATAGAAACCTCAAGGGGCACAGATAAGAATAACACTGGAGCTGTCTCCACCATTCTGCCCCCAGTACCTACTGTCGTAGGATTAGTATTCACAGTCATAACTCAGACATGTTCATATCTGAATGTGATGGAGTAACAGCAACTAACTATATCCTCACGCCTCCTTTAAAAAAGGCAAAATTTGGCCGGGCAGGGTGACTCATGCCTGTAATCCCAGCACTTTGGGAGGCTGAGCAGGGGCGGATCAGGAGGTCAGGAGCTCAAGACCATCCTGGCTAACATGGTAAAACCCTGTCTCTACTAAAAAAAATACAAAAAAATTAGCCGGGCGTGGTGGCAGGTGCCTGCAGTCCCAGCTACTGGAGAGGCTGAGACAGGAGAATCATGTGAATCCAGGAGGTAGAGCTTGCAGTGAGCCAAGATCGTGCCACTGCACTTCAGCCTGGGCAACAGAGGGAGACTCCATCTCAAAAAAAAAAAAAAAAAAAAAAAAGGCAAAATTTATGAAACAACTGTTTTAGACATTGGACAATGGGTTGGGCAGGATATTAATTTCTGAAAGAGGGGAAACCAGCTAGGTGAACCCTATGATCATCAAATTTACGGCCTGGAGAGAGTATTCAGACTATAGCACAGGGAAGGTGTACTCAAATCTGTTTGAGCAATTTTTTCAGCAATTGTTTCAGCAATCTCTGTCAGTTGAGAGGACATTCAGGGAGTTCAGAACTCAGGCAGGCCAATGTGAAAATAATTTACAATGTAGGGAACCAGAGAGGAGAGAGTTACAGGAAGACTTCTGGAGATTTGCAAAGGGTCCCTTTCAAAACTTCACCTGAGTACTAATCATCGCATGCATTTGAGGAAAATATCTGAGGCCAGGAAAAAAACAAACAAACAAAATGCCAAATAATATCAGGCAGAATAATTCAGAAAGGTCACACGTGGCTTGGAATAGTTCCTGTTTCCCCCAGCCAATGAAGGGGGTGGGGGAGGGGGGAGGACACCGATCACCTGACACATCAAGCAGAATCTTCAGAAGAGTATTGCCTCAGTAAAGGGCAAATTCCTAATCAGGGGAGGGAAGAGAAAATTATTCTCTAGGGCCATCCAGCTTTGCCTGTCCTCCAGAAGACAGAATGTTAAGTGTTCAATAATGACACTTGCAGACAAATCAAGAAGTTTGCAGATAAGAGCATTCCATGACTCTAACATCAGCAAGAATAAATTTAGTAGGAGTTAAGTAGGCAGAGGGGAGAATGACCACTAGGGAAAAAAATAGGGAGCATGTTGACTCCAAAGGAAGTAAGTAAGCAATCATGAAAGTGGGATAATAAACTGGTTTATAACTCCAGATCAAATTAACAAGGGCCAAGCAGAATACCTTCTAGGGAGGGACAAGAAAGGTAAAAATGAAATTAATTATACATAGTTCACAGGGAAGAGTCACAAGCTACAATTTCGTTCTTGATTTCAAGCAGGCAGAACTAACCACAGGTATACTTAAAAACTGGGCTGATATTTTGAAAATCACTACAGAATAAAAGCAAACAAAATAAAGCAATCAGTGGAAGCTGTAAGAAAGCACTTTAAACATAAAACTAGGTAATAGCCAAACCTCACTTATGACAACACATGCAATTCAATGGGCACGGCTAATTTTAATTTAAGGAAAAATTGGTTTTTTTCTAAAAGGATGAAAACTGCATTTGAATTGCAAATTTTATCTTTTAAAAAAATTATTGCCCAAAAGAAGAGTGAAATTGTCCTTTTTGCAGATCTCCCTGAATAGATCCTGTAAATGGTTCTACTGGGCTCCTTCTTGCCTAAGAGAGAACAACTGATTAAATTACTTTCCAGAGTTCCTTTCATCTGTGATTACAACAAAACAGAGACAGCATAAACAATTAAAATCAAATACACCAACATTTCTGGGATAAAGTGTCATATTTCTAATAGAAATAAATCTGAGATGAAATATCCTTTTGAAAGATTATATTGGAGAAAATATGCATCACATGTAAAGACAAGAAGACATCCGTGATACACACCAAATGAATTACCATAGCCAAAAAAAAAAAAGCTGGAGCGTCAACTACAATAATAAATAATATGGCAGTGTCATGTGCCAACTGCACATTTTAGAGCAAATGTATTATTTGCTAAATATAATTTATTATTTGCTAAAAATAAATTACCCTAAAACAAGTTATCGAATGTCATGTTTTAATAGAAAAGTAATGGAGTAAATTTGCTATGGTTTGGTTTATATATCCATTAACGAGGAAATGAAAAAAATCTAGTTGTCATAACTGTGTATCTTCAGAGAGGCAAAGCAACCACAAATTTTCATGTGGAAGACCTGTCTCATTTCAGAATGTGTAGCAATGTGACAGGAAGAAAAATCAAAATATCTGGAATAAGAAATGAAGTAGTTAAAACACATTTTTTGTTAGAAAAGTATCTGAGAAAGAAACCTAGAATCCTGAGTTAGCAAGTACCAAGATCATAATACTAATATACCCTTAGGCAATTTTGGCTCTAAGCCCCTGTGGAACCCTTAGTATTAAGAATTTGTTCCAGATAGTAAGGAATTATTTATATGACATCTTGAATAGGTTAATGGTCTTTATCTCAGAAAATAAACTTCCAAATTATTAACACTGTATTAGTTGGTTTTCACACAGCTGATAAAGACATACCCGAGACTGGGTAATTTATAAAGAAAAAGAGGTGTAATGGACTCACAGTTCCATGTGGCCGGGGAGGCCTCACAATCATTGTGGAAGGTGAAAGGCACATCTTATACTGGTAGCAGGCAAGAGAGAGAGAATGAGAACCAAGTGAAAGGGGTTTCCCCTTATAAAACTATCAGATCTCATGAGAAATTCACTACCACGACAACAGTAAGGATGAAACCACTCCCATGATTCAATCATCTCCCACAACATGTGGGAATTATGGGAGCTACCATTCAAGATGAAATTTTGGTGGGGACACAGCCAAACCATATCAAACACATTAACAGATAATATTTTGGCATGAATTATGCTCCAATAAAATATGTTAAGCAGTTGCTATTGTAACTCCCATTTTACTTATGCAGAAACAGAGCTTCCTAGAAACCAGAAAGTTGCTTTGATAACATAAGACATAAATAGCAGTGCTGGAGCTTGAATCCATGTCTCCCAACTCCAAATGAAGACAACTTCCCAGTGTCCTCAGGAGCAATCGCGTTAATAAAAGATTTTATTTCGGACCATACACAAGATGATTTGCGTCCAGTTGCTATTGACCCAGAGCAGATGAAGCAGGTCAACTGTGATAGACACCAGAGGAATAAGTTAGGAGAACCTACGCGAAAAGCAGTATGAGCCTGGGCATAGATCCAGGAATCAGTTTTCAAATCAGTAGGGGAGCAGAAGTTCATGTGCAGGGCAATCAGAAAACCAAAGTTCTGATCTGAAAGTGGCTAAAGATATGTCTTGCGTGAAGACAGGAAGCTCCCCAGAGGCCAAGGATAATAGGGTTTTTCCATGTTAAGTTAAAGGACATACTGTTACTCAGATAAGAAGACTGAGGTACAGTAGGGTTTAGGGAACTATTTCTCATCAAAGAATGGAACACGCGGGGAACAGAAGATACTTATTTTGAGTGTTTTGAGTCTTCATCTTAACAGCCGAAAATTTACAAGAAGAATAAAGCAAAGCATATGGTAGACTTTTAAATTAGACCCTTCTGCCTTCTGAATGGGGTCCCAGAGAAAAAGATGGAGAGAAGTAGAGTTTTATTGCATAACTTCATAATTCAAAAAGTACAGCAATTTGGAGGTTTTGTTGGCTTTCTGCTTGGTTATTCGTTTGTTAATTGAGACATGGTTCTCACTACATTTCTCAGGCTGGTCTTGAACTCCTGGGCTCAACCGATCCTCCTGCCTCCCACTCCTAAGTAGCTGGTATTACAGGCATGAGCCACCATGCCCAACCTGCTTTGTTGTTTCTAATGGACTTCAACACAATTGCTCTTTACTTTCCTGTGTGGGTAAAAGGAAAGTAGGGAAAGGGTAAGGGAGAAATGGGAAAACTGACTTCGAAGGGTGAGATTAAGTTAAAGAGGACGACACTTGTTCAGCCAAGTGACAAAGACCAGAGTGTGGTTTGAAAACCCCTGGTTTGGGGAGAAAAAAGAAAAAAAGAACTTTAAGCAAAAAATGCTATTGCCCAAATGGGGATACTTATCACAGAAAGAAGCCAAAATAAGAAAACAAAATTAAGCCTAGGAGAATGCAGGCTGCCTATCAAGGGAAATGGCAAAGTATAGAAGACAATTAGATTGGGAAACTATCTTCTAGGAGAAATTAGGGGAACCCCATTGCTTGAGTAATTAAACCACAGACATCATGCTATAGGGAACACATATGAGGTGATGGAGGAACAACAGAAATGTACATCTGAGGATCCTAAGCTTTCTCATGAAAAGTCATGAAGGAGGAAAAAAACCTTGCCTGAGCACAGGTTTATTATGATAAAAAAAATCATCCAGCTCTACTACTACTGTTTCCCAGAGTCTAAAATGCAATCTCCTCTTGTTCTCTCCTATGGTACTCATGTGATTCAAGCATCAATCTCCTGGCCTGTTGTTGTGGATGTTTAACAGATGTTTATCACTGTGTTAGCATTTCATATCTCTTATCATTGATAATCATTCACGCAGTAACAGCATATCACTGGGCATAGCCTAAAGAACGTACAAAGATTTGCATTGTACATAACAATAATTTAGGATAGTCATAACTAATATCTAACCTCTCATTTTGTGTCTCCTTAACCAAATTAATAACCCTCCCTAACATCTAGTTTTGATATCTATAAAATGGGTGTAAAAGTATCTGTCCTTGACATGGTTTCGCTTTGTGTCCCCACCCAAATCTCATGTCAAACTGTAATCCTCATGTGTTGGAGGAGGGGCCTGGTGGAAGGTGATTGAATCATAGGGATCCCCCTTGCTATTCTCGTGATAGTGAATTGAGTTCTCACAATATGTGTAGCACTTCCCCCTTCACTCTCTGTCTCTCCTCCTGCCATGTAAAGAAGGTGCTTACTTCCCCTTCACCTTCTGCCATAATTGTAAGTTTCCTAAGTCCTGCCAGTCATGCTTCCTGTTAAGCCTGCAGAATTGTGAGTCAATTAAACCTCTTTTCTTCATAAATTATCCAGTCTCAGGTAGTTCTTTATAGCAGTGTGAGAATGGACTAATACACTTCTTTAAGATTATTGTAAAGGATGAGATAACATATTTTAGTTAATGCAGTGTCTGAAAAAAATATGGCAAGAAGCCTCTTAACAAATGTTGTTAATAATGATGATGATGAAAATGAAAAATACTGCCCCAGATATTAAGGATTAGAGAGAGACCTGATTTAGAAAATACATTTCCAGTTCCTAGAACTAGGAAATAAATTAGAAGGTATTTAGTGCTCAGTGTTGGAAGGTCCTCAATGACTATTGGCTTATGTCATAGAATAATTATGGAAGAATGATGACATTCTAGCATTTTCTATCCATGGTCATTTTAAGAAAGATTTGGAGTAAAGAAATTAGGAAATGCAGTTTTTTGTGTGCCTATCCATAAGATAAAGAGATGTGATGACTTTTCTGTTCCCAATTAAATTCCAGGCCAAAGTCTACAACATAAATAAACATAAAGGATTTGTTCACACTTTATTGCTGATGTCATCTTTGTGATAGAAAGAGCAAGAGCTTGTAATCAGAAAATAGGGATGTGAGTCCCAGCACCACCACTTCCTCTTTCATTATTCTCATTGCAAAACAAATAATTATCCTCTCCATGACTACTTCACAGAGTTGTTATACATATTTAATAATGTACATGGAGATGCTTTAAAATAATGTCAAAATGATGACAAAAATAATATGAATTAGTTTGCCACATTATCTCACAGGAAAGTAAAATTCATTCCTTATAAAGAAATCAAAATAAGTTCCAATATGGTACTGAGAGACAGGACTAGCTGGATTTCCTAGGCCAACTACGAATTCCTAAGCCTAGCTGGGGAAGATAACCGCACCTACCTTTAAACCATGGGGCTTGTAACTCAGCTCACACCTGACCATTCAGGTAGTAAAGAGAGCTCACTAAAATACCAATTAGGCTAAAAGCAGGAGGTAAAGAAATAGTCAATCATCTATTGCCTGAGAGCACAGGAGGAAGGACAATGATCAGGATATATAAAAGCCCAGGCATTCAAGCCAGTTGTGGCAACCCCCTTTGGGTCCCCTCCTGTTGTATGGGAGCTCTGTTTTCACTCTATTAAATCTTGCAGCTGCACACTCTGCTGGTCCATGTTTGTTCTGGCTCAAGCTGAGCTTTTGCTCACTGTCTGCCATTGCTGATTGCCACCGTCACAGACCCACTGCTGACTTCCACCCCTCCAGATCCGGCAGGGTGTTCGCTGCACTTCTGATCCAGCGAGGCACCCATTGCCACTCCCAATCAGGCTAGAGGCTTGCCATTGTTCCTGCATGACTAAGTGCCCGGGTTCACCCTAATCAAGCTGAACAGTAGTCTCTGGGTTCACCATTCTCTTCCATGACCCATGGCTTCTAATAGAGCTATAACACTCACAGCATGGCCGAAGGTTCCATTCCTTGGAATCCTTGAGGCCAAGAACCCCAGATCAGAGAACAAAAGTCTTGCCACCATCTTGGGAGTGGCCCACCACCATCTTGGGGACTCCAAGAACAAACACCCACCAGTAACAGTACTACATGAGAACAGCAGTTTGGTATTCAACAATTTGTGACAGATTACTCACAGGTTCCCTATACTTTGGAAGCCATGGAAATCACACCCCACTCAATCCATTCTGTAGAAAAAAAAATTTGTAGTTCCAAGAGAACATATGCATTGTCTAGAGGACACTCCTCCAAGATACCTGATTATACTTTCTCTTCATCTTTGAGCTATTTTGCCACTGTAAATTGTAAGTAACTGATAGCAATGCAAGATAAATTCTTGTCTGTAGACATGCAAATCCTCTTCTGTCCATTACAGGTTCAATGGTCTTCCTTCCCATTCTGAGGAAAAATTAGTTTTGCCACCATTTATTTATTTAAATATTTCTGATATATAAGTGTGCCCTTGATTGTACTCTCTTTTGCATCAGTTATCACATTTGCCTGGTCCCCTCATGAGTTGAACAACAATCTTTAACACATAGAATTTACTTTTTGGAAAGTATCTTTCAACAGTTTGTTCATTCATCATTTTTCCCACAAACATTTGGTGAGTACCTACTCCATGGCCTGCTCTGATTAGATACTTAAGCCTAAGGAGTTAAAAAATAAAATCAACAGAGCACTTAGCACTACAGCATTGATGATGGAAAAAGCCAAATTCTGCCAAAATATTTAAAGAAGTTTATTCTGAGCCAATATGAGGGATGGCGGCCAGGGGTTAGAGTCTCAAAATGTCCTGAGAAAGTCTGCCAAGGAGGTTGGGCTATGGTTTGGTTTTATACATTTCAGGGAGACAGGAATTGCAGGTTAAACCATAAATCAATACATGGAAGATATACATTGGTTTGGCCCAAAAAGGACATTTTGAAGTTAGAGCTTACAAGTCATTGGTGGGATTCTTTTTTTTTTTTTTTTTTTTTTTTTTTGAGACAGAGTTTCACTCTTGTTGCCCAGGCTGGAGTGCAATGGCATGATCTCAGCTCACCACAACGTCTGCCTCCTGGGTTCAAACAATTGTCCTGCCTCAGCCTCCCAAGTAGCTGGGATTACAGGCATGTGCCACCATGCCCGGCTAATTTTGTATTTTTAGTGGAGACGGAGTTTCTCCATGTTGGTCAGGCTGCTCTCAAACTCCTGACCTCCGGTTATCCTCCTGCCTCAGCCTTCCAAAGTGCTGGGATTACAGACATGAGCCACCGCACCCAGCCAACTTTAGGGATTCTTTTGTTGACACTAGTTAAGAGAGTTAAGTTTTGTCTAAAGACTAAATACTTTAGTTAAGATAAAAGGGTCTGCTATTTGTCATGTGATGCCATACCAGAGTCAGCTTGGAAAGTAAGCCATATTATACCAGGTTAAATTTAATTTAAAAAAATTAAGGATATTTTACTGTTTGTAGGGTGTGACTCTCCAGGACCCTTAAATAGGAATTTGGGCAAGATGGAAAAAAGATCAGAGTTCAGTCCTCAGCATTATTGTGAATCCAGTTTTCTCTTCTTCACCCCCCACCCTTCACCAGCACACAGTAAATACTCCATACAGATATATTAGAAGAATTTTTAAATATCTTCCCCCCAAAACACACAATCTAGTAATTTATTCTTTTACAAAGGCCTGCCAACTAGCACTTAGACAGTGCTTGGCATGTAGGAGATACTTTATAAATATTTGTTGCATGAATTAATATAGCCTGCTTTTAAGAAACTCACAGGCTGCTCATACGAAGGTCCACCATGATTTTGCTGCTCATACGAAGGTCCACCATCTAGGCTTGCTCAGTGCTTCACACTTAGTGGACAAGCATTTGGTATCTGCTGACAGATTTCAAAGCATAGCAGACATAAAATCCCAACATAAATAATAGATTTTCCTCAACTAAATCTCCTCCTTATATATATCATTAAAGCAATCATTATAATAGTGAATCTTTACTAGTTCCCCTTTAATGATTAGAGTTTCAAGCAGAAAAGTCATCCCTCTAGTTAATTTTTCCCTTAGTCTGGAGAGTTAAATTTTTATCATTATTATTCAAAGTTTATGTCATCCATGTTCTACTGGTAATATTTTTACTCATTTATTGTCAGCCATATACCTTGTGTTCATTTTTGTTCATCAAACAGGTTCTAACAGTCTCTGTCTCACAGATACCGACAAGAACACCAACATGAACATCAGGTTTTTTCCCAATTGGAAAATAAGAGTTATGTTACAAATTTTCTAAACCCTTTGCAGAGTGAGAAAAATCTATGCCTGGCAAAGATAATTTACTAGATAGAACCACATATAAATCTTACCAAAAAAATGAAAAGAAAGAAACTTCATGCTTAGAATAAAGTACAAATCACTGTCTCCAAAAGTGAGCTGGCATAAACCTTGACAAGGCTTATTAATAATGCCCACATCTTCCTTGAAACCTTCTAGACACTAGGGGAAGAATGTTCTTCCCTGACCATGCTATAAATATAGCTGGCAGGAGAGGGAGCTTTATTGTCTCTGAATGACTGTGTGGCTCACTGCAAAATGTTGTTCCCATAACCACAGGAAATTAAATTAGCAGCTCCAGGAGTTCTCAAAAGGTTGAAATACGCTATTGCACCCATGTTATGTTCACAATTGATGTAGGCAGTCCAATATGTTCAGCTACTAATGAAAGAATTTATCAAATTTGGCTATTTAAATTAGCCAATTTGAAGATGGCCATGACAACTGGCACAGATCTGCAAACTCAAAATTAGGGGATGCCTTCCAGAGGTCACACTATTGTCGGGAGACTGAGCCTTGAACATAAATAACTAAATAGACAACTCCATGTGGGCAGTGCTAAGTAAAATAACAGAGGGATATATAAAAAGATATGGCTGGAGAGAAAGATTACATTCAGATGTGGCTTGAGAAGGCTTTCTGTGGGAGGTAATTTAAGCTAGGCCAGGAAGGATGAGCACACTTTGGCTATGTGGAGATGAAAGGCTGAGCACTCCAGGAATAGGGCACCACATTAGCCAACATGTATAAATGAGATGAAAGGACATGTAGTTGGAAGAGAAATAAGCTCTATATGGCTAAAGTGTGTTTTCATGAAGAAAGTTGTGAAAAATAAGACTGGAAAAGTAGTTAAGAGAAGATGGCAAGGGCTGCCGTGAAGGCCCTTCACAGCTCTACCCTCAGAATGCTCCCCATCCCTCTCCAGGTTAATGTCCTCTGTGCACAGCACCCCCAACTTGCTTTGATGGCTTTGCTTTCTCCTCAATAATAAAGGTTCTAAAGTCTCCATGTGTGGAAACTATGCTGAGGAACATGAACACAAGCACCCAGACATCAGAAGATGCAGAGCATGGACTGCAAGTAACAGCAGACTCCATTTTTCTGAAAGATCAGTAGTTTTCAAATTTGATAAATTCATGAAACCTGTTAGATATGAGTTCTAAATTTCTTTTCAATGAATCAATGTCAGTAGGCTCAATTCTTTGCCTTGTACTTTTAAACTTAACTTCCTCATAAAGCAACCTTTTTCAATTACCTGCTCCACCCTGACTCATTCTGATTACCTACTCCACCCTCACTCATTCCAATTACCTGCTCTGTCATAACCATTTTTCCCGCCAAACCACTTACCCCGTCACTCTCTTTAAATTAGCCAATCAGAATTAGTTTAGCCTGTGCAGTCTAACCCTAGCCCACAGGGGAACGACACAGCAGCAGGGGCCACGTGTCTCAGGGATAAGAACCATTTCCCCTCCCTTGTCCAAGTGCGTGCTCATCATTGCTCCATCTGTAAGGATGCACCCTTCTATAGAAGTACTTTGCCTTGCTGAGAATTAAAAGAAAATTTTATATTCAAGTGCTATTTCTTTTGCAGCACCGAAACTTTATATATAACAAACACTTAGTTTAAATAAAATCTTATGTGGGATCCCAGTAAGCAAAATGGAGCTGCTCTGTTTGGAACAGGGATAGGAGCCCAGAGGCCCACCTACCCAGCTTCCCCTCCTTGACAGCAACCACTCAGAGCAAGGGGGCAGTGGGGCAGGGAGGAATGATCTGTGAATCTCTTATTGCTCTCTGGAATGCAGTTTATATAAAGTGCTGCCCTAAGGCAAAGGATGTACAATAGAACTGCAGACAATAAGAGGTTTGAGTCAAGTGGTGAAGGGCCTGGAGTTCCAGATTACATGTTTGTTCTTTATTCCATAAGGAATAGCTCATCAATGAGAGTTCTTCTAGTAAGAGATAATGAAACCAGAGTGAGAAAAGAGACAACAGGAACAGAACAGTGAAAGGAAGACATCATTCAGAAAGAACTCAGCAGAGCTTAGCAAGTGATTGATATGGAAGACAAGGAAAAGGGAGAAGTCCCCAAAATTAGGCAAGATGTCAAGCTGAGGGACTGAAGTCAATGGAGAAAAATAGTGACAGGCAGGGGCTTGAGAAGATGAAGAATTCAGTTTAGGATACACTGCGTTGCATAGGCCAGACACAGAGGTGAAGATTGCCAACCAAGAACCAGATGGGTGATGCTGGAACTCAGCAAATGTAGTCAGAGCTCTGGTGGTGAATTCAGCCCAAAAAGCACAGAAACTACTATTCTCAGTATGTACAAGGGCCTACCCATAAGATACGGCTGCTATATGGACAAAATAATGGAGTACGTGAGAAAAAAGCATGCCTCATGTCCCCCTTTTTTTGGCTAATGAGCTTCCTCAAACTTAAGCTTATTTCTACATTTATTCCTTCTTTTGTTCACTCAACCATTATAATTTAATTACCAATTGAGTTTTGGGCATAGTGCTAGATCCTGTATACAACTTTAAAAATGTGATGTTGATCCCTGGAAGCAATTTAAAGCAGTATATACATAACTGATTTGAATATCAGATAAACCTAGACTTGAGTGTAAGCTCCATTTCTAAACACCTGCAACAATTTGACCAGCTTATTCAAACCCTCTGTAAAACGGGATATGAATATAGAGCCCAGGAAGAGGCCAGACCAGAAGTACAAATCATGAAACAGACTGAAAGAAATTTAGGGACTGTATAGGCAGAGAAGAGATAAGCACAAAGGGTCATGCCCTGGGGCCTAAATATACTAGCTCCCCTGCCTTCTGTTAATCGATATGTGGTTGAACAGCTACAAGTAGTGGTTAACCTGTACCATTGGTAAAACCAGACCAAGGTACAAATTCCAGCTTGGCTTATTTATACTAATAGACCATAAATAAGGTATAAAAGATTTCTGAGTCTTCTGAATTTTATCATCCATACAATGGATATAAAATTACTAACTCACAGAGTTATCATTAGGATGCAATCAGTCAATATAACTAAAGCACTGAAAACAGTCATGAAAGATAATGAGCACTTAATAAATGAGAGTTTATATTTTGAGATGCTGCTTCCTAGCTTTCAAGGCAAGCAGAATCTCTTGCCCTCACCTTTGGCTCTAGCCCTGTCAGGCAGGACTTCTCCTGGAGCAAGAAGAGCCCCTAAAGCTTCTCTGATGATGGAGAGTTTCCAGGTGTTATTAGATCCAACACAGCAGCATTGGAACTGAAAGGTCATTAGGAGATGGGCTGAATTCCCAGAAAGGATCCTCTTGCCTCCACCCCTAGATCAAAGGCCAGGCCCAGCCCAGCATCTCTGACTCTTACCTCCTGGGAGGGAGCAGCACCTGATGGGCGCCCTATTTTCATTAGCCCCTCCCTCCAGCATCTCTGTTATTTGCAAAGAAAGAAAAATGGTACCTTCAGACACTTCTTTCTCTTTCTTTCTTTCTTTCTCAGAGAATAGAATATCTGATTATCTTCTTCATGCTAGACCTTGATTTATAAACAATCATCTGTTATAAGGATGCCTCTCCTTACAGCAACCTAAACAAAGTGGTGAACATTTCTACTCTATGTCCTTCCAAGGAGCACTTCATTTTCTCCAGAATGAGCACATGACCACTGATATAATAATAAAAAGCAAAATTTTTTGCACTGTGCATACATTTAAGATGTTATGAAACCACATTAATTTTGTCTCACGTTATAACTATCCCTTACTGCCACCTCCTTAATGATAAATTACCAGTTGTTGGCTTCTTATGTCTTTCTTGTGAAATTTGCTTCATCTCCTAGGCAGAAACTACTAACTGGAGCCTGAAGACAAAGAAAAAGGGGCGAAGTCAAGAAGCTTCATTCATTCCTTGGAAGCACTTCAGCAGAAATGTGAAATAATAACACCTTTAACTGAACTGAGAAAATAGTCATTATCCACCACAGATATGTGCTCAATTGGGCTCAGGAGGTCCTAGGAATGTCGGGGGATTTGCCAAGCTAAATTATGTAATGATGACATGGTAGAATATAAAAGTGAATTCTGTCTTCATTGCATTCACACAAAGAAATGTTTCTCCTCTCTAAACCATAGAAACTTGGGAAACTTAAGAAAGACAAGTGAAGATGAAAGGCTAACCCAGTTTATGCAGCATTGGAAAACAGTGTACAAAAACCACATGGCTCAAAATCCTTACCTACAAAGATGGATATATTATTACTATTATTATTATTATTAAACGCACACTGAAAGGAAGAAAAAATTATTCAAGTAGCTGGTATGCTTTTGCAAGCACTATTGTCAATCAAAGTGATTAGATTTTTATGGTTCAAAATGAGAAATCAGGTGTGAAATGATTCCAAACCCCCTATATTTAGTAGGTGAAATAGCTTAAGATTTCACTCCAAGTTGAATTAGTATCATGTAAACCAGATCCAAGGTTCAGGAATAAAGAAAATAAGTTTAAGTCTTTTACAGAAAGATGGTTGTAGATGTTTAAGTCAACTTCTGAATGGAGAATGAACTGTGTTAATGACCCTCACTTTCCTGCCTTTGGCCCTGTCCACAACCTGACCAAAGCTGACTGACCATGAAGGAACCAACTAAAAGCAATAAATTAATTTGCTTGTCAGTGACCAGTTCAGTCCTCTTTTTTGTTGTTATTTGAATTAAGAGATAAAGTGGGGCTAATGAAAATATGAGGAACACAAATGTCATGAGGTCATTATCAACTTATGTTCATCAAAACAGCACATTTTCATTTGTATATATAAGGCTATTGCCTGGAAAATGTTTGAAAACCACTGTGGCAAGGTTACCTCAACATATGCAAATCAATAAATGTGATTCATCATATAAACAGAACTAAAGAAAAAAACCACATGATAATCTCAATAGATGCAGAAAAGGCCTTCAATAAAATTGAACACCGCTTCATGTTAAAAACTCTTAGTAAACTAGATATTGAAGGAATATACCTCAAAATAATAAGAGCTATCTATGCCAGACCCATAGCCAACATCATACTGAAAGGACAAAAGCTGGAAGGATTCCCCTTGAAAACCAGACAAAGACCAGGATGCCCTCTCTCACTACTCCTATTCAACATAGTATTGGAAGTCCTGGCCACAGCAATCAGGCAAGAGAAAGTAATAAAGGGCATCTAAATAGAAAGAGGAAGTCAAATGATCCTTGTTTTCAGACAACAGGATCCTATACCTAGAAAACCCCATAGTCTTAGCCCAAAAGCTCCTTCAGCTGATAAACAACTTCTGAGAAGTCTCAGGGTACAAAATCAATGTGCAAAAATCACTAGCATTCCTATACACAAACAACAGTCAAGCCAAGAGCCAAATCAGGAATGCAATCCCACTCACAACTGCCTAAAAAGAATAAAATACGTAGGCATGCAGCTAACCAGGAAGGTGAAAGATCTCTACAAGGAGAACTACGAGACACTGGTCAAAGAAATTAGAGATGGCACAAAAAAATAGAAAAATATTTCCATGCTCATGAATAAGAAGAACAAATATCATAAAAATGGCCATACTGCCCAAAGCAATTTACAGATTCAATGCTATTCCTATTAAACTATGACACTCTTCACAGAACTAGAAAAAACTATTTTAAAATTTATATGAAACCAAAAAAAGAGCCCAAATAGCCAAGGCAATCCTAAGCAAAAAGAACAAAGCTGGAGGCATCATGCTATCCAACTGCAAACTATACTACAGCGCTACAGAAACCAAAACAGCATGGTACTTGCACAAAAACAGATACATAGACTAATTGAACAGAATAGACAACTCAGAAATGAGATCACACACCTACAACCATCTGATCTTAGACAATGCAGACAAAAATAAGCAATGTGGAAAAGGACTACCCTTTCAATAAATGGTGCTGGGATAACTGGCTAGCCATATGCAAAAGATTGAAACTGGACCCCTTACTTACACCATAAACAAAAATTAATTCAAGATGGATTAAAAGCTCAAATGTAAAACTCAAAACTATAAAAACCTTGGAAAACAACCAAAGCAGTACTATTCTGGACATAAGAACAGACAAAGATTTCATGATGGAGACACCAAAAGCAACTACAACAAAAACAAAAATTGACAAATGGGATCTAATTAAACTAAAGAGTTTCTGCACAGCATAAGAAAAAATCAATAGGGTAAACAGACAACCTACAGAATGGGAGAAACGTTTTGCAGACTAGGCATCTGACAAAATTTTAATATTCAGCATGTATAAGGAACTTACAGTGGGCCAAAGACATGAACAGACACTTTTCAAAAGAAGGCAAACATGCAGCCAAGAAACATACAAAAAAAACCTCAACATCACTGATCATTAGAGAAATGCAAATCAAAACCACAATGAGGTACCATCTCACACAAGTCTGAATGGTTATTATTAAAACGTCAAAAAATAACAGATGCTTGTGAGGTTGCAGAGAAAAATTAATGCTTATACACTGTTGGTGGAAATGTAAATTACGTCAACCATTGCAGAAAACAGTGTGGTGATTCCTCAAAAACCTAAAAACAGAGTATCATTCAACACAGCAATCCCAAAGCTGGGTATATACCCAAAGGAATATAAATCATTCTATCATAAAGACACATGCACACATATGTTCACTGCAGCACTACACAATATCAAAGGCATGGAATCAACCTAAATGCCCATTGATGGTAAAATGGATAAAGAAAATGTGGTACATACACACTGTGGGATACTATGCAGCCATAAAAAGGAACAGATATGTCCTTTGCAGGCACATGGCTGAAGCTAAAGGCTATTATCTTTAGCAAACTAACACAAGAACAGAAAGCCAAATACTACATGTTCTCACTTATAAATGGGAACTAAATGATGAAAACACATGGACACATAGAAGGGAACACAGACACTGGGGCCTATCAGAGGGTGGACAGTGGGAGAAGGGAGAGAATCAGGAAAAAAAAAATAACTAATGAGTACTAGGCTTAATACTTGGGCCACAAAATAATCTGTACAACAAATCCCCAAAACATGAGTTTACCTGTATAACAAACCTGCACATGTACCCTGACCTTAAAATAAAAGTTGAAGAAAATTGTCATTCACATGTCTATCTACAGAACTAGTCAGTCTTTCTAATAAAGTTACTTAACATTTTAAAGAAAGGAAGAGATGTTATAGAAAGATTGGGGCATGGAGAAGGAGGAGACATCAATTTGCATGAAGACTCAAGAAACTTTATGATTTTTATGGAGGAAAAATAATTGTATTTACCACAGTTCACCAAGGCTGGAGTGCAATGGCACGATCTCAGCTCACGGCAACCTCCGCCTCCAGGGTTCAAGCAATTCTCCTGCCTCAACCTCCTGAGTAGCTGGGATTACAGGTGTGAGCCACCATACCCAGCTAATTTTTGTATCATTAGTAAAGACAGGGTTTCACCATGTTGGCCAGGCTGGTCTCGAACTCCTGACCTCAGGTGATCCACCTGCTTTGGCATCCCAAAGTGCTGGGACTACAGGCATGAGCCACCGCACCTAACCGACTATATGGTTTAATGTGCTTGGGATATTACAAGTTCATGCCTGTTTCCTAGCTTTGTTATTCACTATGCCACCTGTCACTCTCAAAAATGTCCCAATTTGGATGATAAATTACATTGTCAAATTAATTATGGTCACAAAGTAAAAACACACAGTAATATAGTGAATATATGCTGGTGTTTGGTTAACTAAAATATCCTTATCCTCAAGATTGACTTTCAATTGTAATATATGTTACCTACATTCTCTAGTTTGTTTTTTTTTTTTTTACAAAGGGTAAAGTTATTCAATATTTCTTTCCTCTTTCCAAATATTACAAGAACAATAGCATGCTTTCACACTCCTAGTCTATTTTTGCTTAGAGTTTTATAATTATCTTTCAATGTAAAAAAAGGCTTAAGTAGGTGACATTTTTATGGTCAATAGTTAAGTTTTATACATATCTGTGCTTACCACAGTATCGTATTCCTTCTCTTTAGTGAAATGTATCCTCAAATAGTTATTTAAGTGAGAGATTGTGGGTTTAGTCTTTGTACACCTAAAAATGCCTTCACTTTCATTCACTGTGTGATAATTTAACTAGGTATAAAATTCCAGGCTAAGAATGAATTTCCCACAGCACTTGGACAATATTATTCTATTCTTTCCAAATCCATTCTTCCTTATCTAACATCTATCCTTTGTCTAATTTGTTTCTTTAAAGGCAATCTTTGCTTCCCCTTTGATAGCTTTTGATATTATTTCTTTTCCTTGACATTTTTAATTTTCACTACTGTGACTAGATGTTGATGTATTTTTATTGATTCTACATAATATTGTATATTTTGTGATCTGAAAATTCAAGTTTCCATTTTTCAGAATTATCTTCTCTATCATTCATATGAGGTTGCTATTTCTTTTGTTACTGTTTTCTCTTGGTTTTTATCTTCCCTTGCCTTCTGTGAAAACCTTTCCAAGCATAACAGTTTTGGGGTAAGCTTCATCCAGTCCTCCAGGGCACCATACTTATGATCTTACAATGGTAGTTCAGGCTTCCTACCAAAGATGATATGGTAGAGATCTCACATCCAGTAGTCAAAGCCCTAGACAGATTATTTCAATCACTAGCCTATATTAGAAGAAAGCAGTGCTGCTCCAGAAGGCTGATAGGTCATGAAATAAAAACAATTTAACATTCACATAGCATGATGCAAGGTAATACCCTGACCTTCAAAAGTAACCCCAATTTTCATGTCACTGCATTGTTCAAATGTACAGAGATTACACTCTATGAACTCACATGTATGTCAAGTGTTTTATTTTAATGTACTAGTTTAAAATATTAGTTTTTAAGTTAAAATACTAGACTGGAAAACAGTTACTATTGTAAGCATAAAGAAGCAATAAATATCTATCATTTTTTACTTCAATGAAAAAAGTAAAGATATTGCCTACACCAAGTTAATGGCTCATCTTGGTGAAACAAGAATAGGTAATAATATCAACATTAACAAAAGCATTATGTTCAGAACATCACTGATTATGACAAAAACTTTATAAATGCAAAAATTATTTTAATATAGAAGATAAGAGAATAGCATAGCTAATAGATTCACACTATTGTCTTCTGGATAGGCTGGACATTATCAGAAGCTTTTTTGTTTCATAATACTTTTTTGTAATTACTTCTTCCCTAAAAGCAGGTGGTCGTTTGCCCTTCATGTTAATGTGATGACAAAAAAAAGAACACTTTTTATCCCGCTCAATATATCCTGCTTTTTTCTTTATTTCTTAAGTGTAAATCTATCTTGATAAAAGCATTTTTAATTACCCAAGTGTATCTAACGCTACTTGAAAATCACTGAAAGCCATCTTGGCTTCCTCTCTCATTCCAACCACTGCCCCAACAACCAGGTTTCTGCAGGTTTTGATTACCCAGAGTCCCTCCTCCTACCTCGACTTGCTCACATATCCATAATCCAGAAGTGTAGAAGATTTAACACCATACGAAGCCATCCCTGACCAATGAGAAGAGGAGCTGATGGATAAATATTTCTCCTTTCTTCCCTCAGGTTGATGGTTATTAGACATATTAATATTTTCCCCACAGGATTAAGCAACCAGTCCCTCATTACAGTGGCCACTGCATTGGCATCATTGTATTGGCTTCTCTTCTTCCCCAGTCATTTCCTTCCTCCCTCACTTCTGTTCCTAGGATTTATCCCTAAATAAACCCACTGCCTTTAAGCTTTTAACTCATATTGTGTTGTCAGAGAAACTTACGCTAAGATAAAGACACTTTTCAAGAGCTTAACCATTGGGCGCATGAACTGACAGTTGATTTCAAAGCTGTAGCCAATTTAATGAGTCCATTTCTTTCAAATTACAGAGTTAATGTATGCCCATTTTTGTATTAAAAACAAGAGCCTTACCATTTCTAATTTTATTTCTTTCTGCACTGTACTGGACATTAAGTGCTTGACATTAAATACTTTAAATACCATTGAACTAATATGGCTTAAATCAAAGCAATTGCACATTCTGCTAGTCTCAAGCAACAGATAAAATGCCCAGAAAGACTTTTCAAAGAGGAAACGAACAAAGATCCATTGGTGAATTTTTTTAGTAGATTCTGCAAGGATTTTGAAATACAAACATGAAATAAGAACCATCTCCGCCCTCTTGAGCTCATATGTTAAGAGAGACAGATAATGGATTCATATACATATATATATATACACACATATGAATAGTGTATTAAATGTGGTTACTTACATGATAAAGCATAATTACTTATATGATATATAAAGCATAATTCATAAAAAATGAATATAGAAATAAGCAGTACTTAGGTCTACTCCTCCACCAAAATAAGATATTATCTAGATAATCTTACCTGTGTAATATTGGATACATTACTTAAATTCTTTGATTCTAATTTTTCTGAACTGTAAAATAGAAGCAATTACAACTACCTTACAAAGTTTCTGTGAAGACTCAAAAAAGACAACGTGAAAAGTTCTGGCATTTAATATATGGTAGCTGCTATTGCTGCTCCTTGTTATATCATTTTCATAGTTTTCATTAATAACATTTGCTATCATTTAACATTTGCTTTCTTTAATTCATTTGCTATCATTAATATACATTATCATGATCATTGATTCAAATGTTTGAGTACCTACTCAGTGCCAGGCACTGTGATAACCAATACAACACAAGTAAGAAAATAAAAATGGTTAAAAAGAATGGAGTTGTTTAGCAGAGACATAAGTATGGGAGGCTAAATGGAAGCTCTGAATAGGCTTTGCATACAAAAGTGTAGCAGAGGTAGCTGCCTTAATACTGTGTTCACAGCACAGTGGGGCTCATTGGTGCTCAGACCTTGTGTGCACAGTCACCAGCATGGGAGAACTCAGAATGCTGATGTGAAGTTATGACTTCCAGAGCCTGTCATTAATAGAAGTAGAGCACCTCCCATCACCCTGGGATGCATGACAATGATAGCATTGTTGTTTTACTGGCATCTCCCCTCCAGAAAGTGTCGAGTTATAATTCACTCAAGCAGAGCTATTTAGCTGCCCTTCTTCTTTGTTCTGTTGTCTGTGTTTTGTCATTGTGTACATTCAATTAAGATTGATATCTGTACTAAGAGAATCTGAGTTCTCACCAAGCCCCAAAGAGAAATTACTCACTGTGAACCAAATTACTATGGCTCCATTATGTTCTGAGGGCAAGCGGCAGCTGAGTGATGACTTGTGTACTCTTTTTGTTGCTGTAGTAAATATATTTCAAATGATAGTTAAGATTAGACTCAGCTGAAACACATCAGTAACCAATGCAAATGAGACTACTCCTTTTATTAATGGATGGGAGTCCTTATATATTTTTCCTTTTTATTTTATTCAGTTATTGTCTCTAAGAACAAGAAAGATTTACTCTTACTTAGGCTCATTTGAATTAATAAGATTTATTTCCTTCTTGGCAAATTACATTGAATTAATCCTTTTCTACTGCACTGAGGACCAAATACTGGATGAGCTACTTAATCATGAGCCTTGTCAGAGCCCAAATCCATCCCAGACTTACTAAGAAAAAATTGTCAGAAGACAGGCAATAACAAATCCTGGTGAGGATGTGGGGAAAAAGGAAACCTACATTCTGTTGCTGTGAATACAAATTAGTGCAACCACCATGGAGAACAGTTTGGAGCTTCCTCAGAAAGCTAAAAATAGAGTACCATATCATCCAGCAATCCCACTGCTAGGTATATACCCAAAAGAAAGCAAATCAGTATATTGAAGAGACATGTGGGCCGGGCGCAGTGGCTCACGCTTGTAATCCCAGCACTTTGGGAGGCCGAGGCAGGCGGATCACGAGGTCGGGAGATCGAGACCACGATGAAACCCCGTCTCTACTAAAAATACAAAAAATGAACCAGGCGTGGTGGCGGGCGCCTGTAGTCCCAGCTACTCGGAGAGGCTGAGGCAGGAGAATGGCATGAACCTGGGAGGCGGAGCTTGCAGTGAGCCGAGATTGCACCACTGCACTCCAGCCTGGGCGACGGAGCAAGACTCTGTCTCAAAAAAAAAAAAAAAAAAAGAAGAGACATGTGCACTCTCTCATGTTTACTGCAGGACTATTCATGACAGTCAAGATTTAGAAGCAACCTAAGTGTCCTTCAACAGATGAATGGATAAAGAGAATTTGATACCTGTACACAACCAAGTACTATTCAACAATAAAAATGAATGGGATCCTGTCATTTGCAACATGGATGGAACTAGAGGTCATTAAGTGAAATAAGTCAGGCACAGAAAGACAAACTTTTTATATTCTCACTTGTTTGTGGGAGCCAAAATGTGAAACAATTGAACTAATGGAGATTGATATAATTTGAATGTATGTCCCCATCAGATATCATGGTGAACTGTAACCCCCAACATTGGAGGTGGGGTCTGAAGGGAGGTGTTTGGGTCATGGTGACAGATCCCTCATGGTTTGGTGCTGTCCTCATAATATTGAGTGAGTTCTCATGAGATCTGGTTGTTTAAGTGTATGCCACATCCTCTTCCACTCTCTCTTGCTCGTGCTCCTGCCATGTGACATGCCTGTTCCCACTTCAACTTCCCCCATAAATAAAAGCTCCCTGAGGCTTCCCCAGAAGCTGAGCAGATGTTGGTGCCATGTTTTCTGTATAGCCTGTAGAACCATGAGCCAAATAAACCTCTTTCCTTTATAAATTACCCAGTCTCAGGTATTTCTTTACAGCAATGCAAGAACAGCCTAATACAGAGATAGAGAGTAGAATGATGGTTACCTGAATGTGGGAAGGATAGTGGGGGCGGGGTGGAGTTGGGATAGTTAATGGGTACAAAATATAATTAGAATAAGATCTAGTATTTGATAGCAAAACAGAGTGAGTACAGTCAACGATAATTTATTGTACATTTCAAAATAACTAAGTGATATGGTTTGGTTCCGTGTCCCCACCCAAATCTCACCTTGAATTGTAATCCTCATAATCCCCATGTGTCAAGGTTGGGACCAGGTGGACATAATTGGATCATGGGGGCCATTCTCCCATGCTGTTCTTGTGATAGTAAGTGAGTTCTCACAAGAGCTGATGGTTTTAAAGCATCTGGCATTTCCCCTGTTGGCACTCACTCTGACCTGCCACCCTGTGAAACAGGTGCCTGTTTCTCCTTTGCCTTCTTCCATGATTGTAAGTTTCCTGAGACCTCCCCAGCAATGTGGAACTGTGAGTCCATTAAACCTCTTTTCTTTATAAATACCCAGTCTCTGGTATTTCTTCATAGCAGTGAGAATAGACTAATACAGTACATTGGTACCAACGTAGTGGGGCATTGTTAGAAGATACCTGAGAATGTGGAAGTGACTTTGGAACTGGGCAATGGGCAGGGGTTAAGACAGTTTGGAAGACTCAGAAGAAGATAGGAAGCTGTGGGAAAGTTTGGAACTTCCTAGAGTCTTGTTGAATGGCCTTGACCAAAATGCTGATAGCGATATGTACAATGAAGTCCAGGCTGAGCTGGTCTCAAATGGAGATGAGAAACCTGGTGGGAACTGGAGAAAAGGTCCCACTTGCTATGCTTTAGCAAAGAGACTGGTGGCATTTTTCCCCTGCCATACAGATCTGTAGAACTTTGAACTTGAAAGAAATGATTTAAGGTATCTGATGGAAGATATTTCTAAGCAGCAAAGCATTCAAGAGATGACAGAGCATAAAAGTTTGGAAAATTTGCAGCCTGATGATGCAGTAGAAAAGAAAAACCCATTTTGGGGGGAGAAATTCAAGCTGGCTGAAGAAATTTGCATGAGTAACAAGAAGCCAAATGTTAATCACCAAGACAACAGGAAAAATGTCTCCAGGGCATGTCAGAGACCTTCATAGCAGCCCTTTCCATCACAGGCCTGGAGGCCTAGGAGGGAAAAATGGTTTTGTGAGCCAGACTCAGGGCCCCTCTGCTGTGTGCAGCCTTGGGACCTGGTGCCCTACATCCCAATTGCTCCAGCCATGGCTAAAAGGAGCCAAGGTACAGCTCAGGCCATTGCTTCAGAGGGTGCAAGTCCCAGGCCTTGGTGGCTTACATGTGGTGTTCAGCCTGCAGGTGCACAGAGGTCAAGAATTGAGGTTTGGGAACTTCCACCTAGATTTCAGAGGATGTATAAAAATGCCTGGATGTCCAGGCAGAAGTTTGTTGCAGGGCTGGAGCCCTTAGGGAGAACCTCTGCTAGGGCAGTGTGGAAGGGAAATGTGGTGTCGGAGCCCCCATAGAGTTCCCACTGGGGTACCGCCTAGTGGAGCTGTGAGAAGAGGGCCACCATTTTTCAGACCCCAGAATGGTAGATCCACAACAGCTTGCACTGTGCACCTGGAAAAGCCACAGCCACCGGCCTGTGAAAGCAGCAAGGAAGCGGACTATACCCTGCAAAGCCATAGAGGCAGAGCTGCCCAAGGTCGTGGGAGCCCACTTCTTGCATCATCAGCCTGACCTGGATGTGAGACATGGAGTCAAAGGAGATCATTTTGGACTTTAAGGTTTAATAAGTGCTCTATTGGATTTTGGACTTACATGGGGCCTGTAGTCCCTTTGAGCCAATTTCTCCCATTTGGAATGGGAGCATTTCTCCAATGCCTGTACTCCGATTGTATCTAGGAAGTAACTAATTTGCTTTTGATTTTACTGGCTCATAGGTGGAAGGGACTTGCCTTGTCTCAGATGAGACTTTGGACTATGGGCTTTTGAGTTAATGCTGAAATGAGTTAAGACTTTGGGGTACTGTTGGGAAGGCATGATTGGTTTGGAAATGTGAAAAGACATGAGAATTGAGAAAGGCCAGGGGCAGGATGATATGGTTTGGCTCTGTGTCCCCAGCCAAATCTCACCTCTAATTGTAATCTCCATAATCCCCATGTGTCAAGGGTGGGACCAGGTGGAGATAACTGGATCATGGGAGGCTGTTTCCCTCATGCTGTTCTCATAATAGTGAGCGGGTTCTCACAAGATGTGATGGTTTTATAAGCATCTGGCCTTTCCTCTGCTTGCACTTATTCCAACCTGCCACCCTGTGAAGAAGGTGCCTACTTCTCCTTTGCCTTCTGCCATAATTGTAACTTCCCTGAGGCCTCATCAGAAATGCAGAATTGTGAATCAATTAAACCTGTTTCATAAATTACCCAGTCTCAGGTATTTCTTCAAAGCAGTGTGAGAATGGCCTAATACACTAAGAGTATAATTGGATTTGTGAAAGGAAATTAAATTTGGGGACCCCAAACTCATTTAGCCAAAGGGAAAATTCAAGCCGGGAACTGGGTCATGCAAACCTGCCTCCCACTTTTGGTTCCTAAATATGATGGTTACAAGATGAAAGGCTACATGTGTCCCCCATATTTTGCCCACAAGGAAATTCCTGGTGAGCTGTTAAAACTTCACCATGGCAATGCAGATTGACAGCTTATCTTTACAGGTGCAGTCACCTCACCCACCAGACACAAGTGCACATCTGATTATTCCCCTATTTTGTCTGTGTTATCTTATTTAAAATGCAGATTCCCCATATTTTTCCTCTATCCCCTTTCATTTATGTAAAAACTGTGTGCTTCTCAATATCCTACCCTTTCCCCTTTAAATTTGGAGCCCTCAAAATCTTCTTCAGAGAAAGGCATAGACATGTCTCCTGGTCACATCCTTAATTTTGGCAAGTAAATCTCCTAAAATGATTGTGACTAGTCTCGTCATTTTCTTTGATCAACAGATTCTTTGTAACATAAAGAAAGGATAAACACTTAAGGTGATGGATACCTTATTTACCCTGAGGTAATTATCATGCATTGTATGCCTGTATCAAAATATCTCATGTATGTCATAAACATATACACCTACTATGTACCCACAATAATTAAAGATTTTTAAAATAATTGAAGACAATCAGGGAAATGTGGAGAAAAATTGTGAGAACCATGAGGATGCTGACAGAATAGACTGCCTCAGAGCTCCTCAGGGTGTGTTCAGACCGTTTCATACACATCTAGAAAGACAAAAGTCTAGGATTTGTCATTATAAGCTAGGATAGTATTTTCACAATTACAAATCAAGGTTTTTGGAGGTCTAAAGCTTATGTAGTTTGGGGGGTCATTTTGAAAAATAAAAATAAAAAATATAAATAGGAAATTGGGCATAAAACTCAATATAAATTTAGATTTAAAAAGAAATCACAATAAATTGAAAAATTTTTAAAAATTGACAGATACCCCAAACATCACCAAATCCAGAGAAATAACACACTATGTTTACTGAGTAACTGCCTGATCCACTTCTATAATACTTTCTTCATGCTGTTTTTTTTTTTTTTTTTTTGCTGCTTACTCTTTGACTACCTCTTCATATGACAGTTTTGTAGTATTATTCTTTGCAGAAAAATAGTAAAAGCCCTTTTTCTAGGATGGTGTATAAAATGGCGTTTTATATTATGATGGTTTTGAATAGACATCAATGAGAACTGACTCCCCTGCTTACAGTGTTACATGTCTGATGATTAGAAGAACATTCTACAGAGTACCTTCCAGCTCCTTCCAGTAAGCCTTGCCATATAATTCCAGGGCCAGTAGAACCCATTCATACTGTGATGTGATATCTATTCCTGCATCTTCATGTCATCATGGCTAACACAGTAAGTGTTAGGAATATTCCTGGAAGCCATTTCTATGCCAGGAAAGTTAACAATTACTTGACTCTTCATATAAGTGACCTTTTTCATAAAAGAGCTATTAGCATCCCTTAGACACTAGTGACAAATATTGATCTAGATCCCTCATATGGTAACTTGGGCCCCTTGATCTCTCCTGAGTGTGTGTGTAATATAATTTTTTTGGCCTCAGCTTTTGAATTTAGATTCCTTAACTTCTGCGTTGGTATTTTTGGCCTCTTCCATATTTCTCCAAATTATTTCTACTTGGGAAACCCAGTAACAAGCACAGTGCCCTCCTAAATATAGTGTCCCTGCTACATATAATGCCCTATTGTCCACATTTCTGTCAATTACAGCAAATACAATCATTGAAAGGGCATTTACAAAGTATTTTTATTAAAAACATACTCCTCAAGTTAAAAAGGTAAATGGAAAAGAAAAATATGCTTATTAAAATTAATGCTGCATTTTGCCTGTGAACCTGCCTGATAAAAATTCTTGAATAATTAATCCTATATTAAGGAATCTGTATTTTAATTTTGGCAGGAGATCTTGAGGATAAGAAAAACATGGTTGAAACCACTATTCTTCAAACTATCTGATAATAACATGGTTTATATCCTTTTCTTCAAATTCCCTTGATGGTTTTTTAACCTTAAAAAGTGCTAGATTAAAAAGCAGGAACAAATTTAACACTTGCACAGAATTCCTAATGTCATTTATTCTCCTAACAAGCTTAGTGAGAAATGAAAAAAATGAAGGAAAAGACATTTCTTACTTGTGTTCTTCCTCCAAGCAAAGCAAGAGAATACATGTAACAGATTTCATGCATTAGTGAGCACTCTATTACCCCGTTTTGCTAAAAATCAAATCAAAAGGGCCATCTGTTCTCAATAATTCCTCTTTCTTCTATACCAGCAAAATGCCCTTGGCACTGGAAGAATTCAGTAGTGTTGTAAGGAATCCCTCAGGTTTCAAACAGACCTTTGCATGAAGGTAGGGTCTATACATTCCCAAAAGTAGTTAATGAAAAAAAAAGAAAGAAAAAACCCAAATGGGTGACAGTTGATCTTCTATTAATCAAAATGCTCAGGAGGTCTCTATTAAATTGAATTTTCCCGTTAAATGAAGCATAAGCATAACATTCTTGTTACAGAACCTGCTGCATTGGACCCTGTTAAGACCATGCTTCTCAATATGTTTTAACCTATGCCCTCTCTTGATAAACATAAAAATCTCCTCTCTTCTCCAGAGATTCTGCTTCTTTGCATATGTCCAGAGGCCTTGTTCTCCTCTCCATAATGGAATTACTGAGAGGCAAAGGAGAGTTTATTTTCTATGTATTCTCATCAACCAAAAACTTTCCTTTAGCTTTTCTGATGTAGTTTTCATTACAAAACTAATGACTTTTTGTGGTATTTCAATGTTAAAATTTTATAATTTTAAATATGTATTTTCATATACCCACTGGGAGAGTGAGATGTTTTCCTGAAGAAAGGCTGTCTCTGCCCCCTCCCCACCCACAAGTGAGAAACACTGTTCTAAGACTAACGATTTCAATTTTCTGCTTTAGTAAATATGATGGAGAGAACCTAATTGAATTCCCATTTAGTGCTTAGGATCTAATAAGCCTCGGGCTCTGGATAATAAACGTAAATCTTCAATATACAGCATTATAGCTACAGATTCAAAAAACAAGCAAACTTGACTGGAAGGTATACTGCAACACCTGGATTCTGCCTTTCCATTTTAAGAGATATTGAGTTCAGTGAACAAAACTAGAATGGGCTTGCTCATACTAGACCCCATGCTTGCTCATACACACACCCCTCACTGCTCCATGCCTGGCTTACCCTTGGAAGGTGTGGGATCTGGGCCAGTAGCACAAGCTGAGCACAGCCTGCCTGAACAAATGGGCGGAACAAGCCTAGCAGGCACCAGCAATACTCACGCAGAAGGTGCTGCTGGCCACAGAGGTTTTCAGCTGGCGAAGAGACACCCCAAGGATCTTGTGACAGCAACACCCTCACAGACACACTCAGGAACAATACTTTCCATCCTTCAATCCAGTCAAGTTGACACTCAATATTAACCATCACACTCTCCCTTTTAGACCACAAAGCGTAACTTCCTGACATTGCCATAGCATTTGTAAACTGTCATGATACTGGGGGGAGGTCTTTTAGCATGGGAATATATTATAACTAGCATATAATAAGCAGTGAGGACAACCAAAGGTCACTTTCATAGCCATCTTTGTTTTGGTGGGTTTTGGCTGCTGCTTAACTGCAACCTGTTTTGTCAGCAAGGTCTTTATGACCTGTATTTTGTGCTGACCTCCTATCTCATCCTGTGACTTAGAATGCCTAATGTCCTGCAAATGCAGCCCAGTAGGTCTCAGTCTTATTTTACCAGCCCCTATTCAAGATGGAGTTGCTCTGGTTTGAACAACTCTGACACCACAACCCCCTCTCTTGGTTTGATTAATTTGCTAAAGCTCACAGAACTCAAGGAAACATATTTACTGGTTTATTATTAAGATATTACAAAGGAGGTAGATGAAGATACACATACAGTGAGGTACGGTGGAAGAGTTTCGAAGCTTATATGCCCTCCCAAGGTGCACTACCCTCCAGAATCCTCTAAGTGTTCAGCTAACAGGAAGCACTCCAAACCCAGTCCCTCTCGGTTTTTTGTGAAAGATTTATTCTGTAGGTGAGAGTGATTAAATTGTTGGTCATTGGTGATCAATTCAACCTTCAAACTCTCTCCACTCAACGGAGATAGGGGGATAGGGCTAAAACTCCCAACCCTCTAATCATGCCTTGATTTTTCAGGTAAAACAGCCCCCATCCTGAACCTACCTATGGGCTGTCAGCCATCAGTCTAACATTAGCATACAAAAAGACATCACTTTGGAGTTTCTAAGGATTTAGGAGTTGTATGCCAGGAAATAGGTTCAAAAACCAAACATATATTTTACAATATCACACAGAGACATTCTGTTAAAATGCTTATAACCACTGCTTCAAGAGAAACATAAGCTAACTGGATAAGAGAAGCTAATGATAAGATTTAAAGTGTAGCTGGGTAACCTAAAATGTCTCAAATGTCCCTCATTATTGAGTTGCCTCACTTATACTAACAGCCGTCTGCACAAATAAGACAGTTACGAAACTTAGTGAATTTGTTAGTCATTTGTAAAACAGTTTTAAACACGCTTTTTTGTATATCTTTCAGAAAGCCAGTTTTCCTTTAGTTTCAGCTACTTTCTTTTCATTTTTGGTCTTCGAATTCACTTAACACATATAAATGTGTTTTCATTTAATAAAACAATATTTGGTTTTAAAAAATTATGAGCTAGTTTTCTGGTGGGATTTCAAGGCCAGCCACTATCTTCAATGTTTTATATTTTTCCTTCGCTCATTATCAAAATTACCACATAACTTGTAGCTTTATGCCATTCAAACACTGAATGACCTTATATGTTAGTTCTATTATTCCTAAATGACTGATGGAGAAGCTGAGGTTTATGGCACCTAAGGGGCCTCACAGATAACCTTGAGAAGGGCAGTCATTGCAAATGGTGACTGGATGTACAGATGGAGAGCAGGGCAGAGAAATATTTCAGGTTTACTGAACAGCTATTTAAGCATAAGCAAAAGTACAGAACTGAGAGCAGACCCAATGGGCCAGGGGACCTGGAAATTCTCTTTTGTCACCTAGAACTATCCAGCTTCAAGGCTCAATCTTGCAACTTTGCCTTTCAATAACAGATTTAGAACTACTTTACCTCTGGTGAAATATAATAGGCATCTGCTTTATAAAATTTTATAAAGGAAATATGAAAATACTCCTTTATAATACTTTTTTCCACTAACTCTAAGCCAGGTTTTAAAATTTCCCATTATAAGCAGAATCAGTACATACTGAGTTTGTATCTTGTCTCTTGCTACAAATGAGCTAGGTATAATATCTTTGCTGAGACTTATCTCCAAAGTGGAGATAATAATATCCACTCTATACAGTTCTCAGGAGGATTAAAAGAGGTAATTTAATGTGTTATAGGAACCAAGGGAAAACTTCTCCTTCACTCGCAGAAGGTTTGCTGAAAATCAACTGACGAAAGGCGGATTAACGGGAGGAAAGACATAAAAAACTTACTAGTGTGTATGGGAAGACCTAGAGAGTAATTAGCCCACTCTTCAATGGGATTTAGAATCTTATGTACCATCTTGAGTTTTGTTATCTAGGAAACAAAAATAGATGCCCCTTTGTCAACTAAGTCAGACCCTAAGTTTAAAAAAATAAAAGTTACCTACAGATACAGGGTTCAGGGCAGCTAGCATGGCAACTCCTTAAATTTCTAGGGCTACACAAAAAAACTACATTCCTGCTAAATTCTCTAACAATAGAAGTTATCAGACAACTCATCGGACCTGATTTACAACCCAGACCACTACAAGTGTGATTGAACTGAGGGCCAGCCCTACAAACATTCTTTATTGATAAGCAATTGCAAACCTTAAGCCAGTTTGGGTCAGCTTATAGAGGGTGTGCACAAACTGTCTTTGTGTTCTATAATTCACCTTTTGATGTAAATAAGCAAATTCAATCTAATTTTAATGCTGAACTATCCCCTCTCCCAACCTCAAAGTGAACATGGGATGTATGTTACATATATTTACCCATTGCAAATGTACTTGACATCCTCCCATAAATATGTGTAGTATTCCCCCCAAACATGCTGAATATTTATGACTCTACTGTGATACAGGCTCTGTGATGCATAAAACTCAACCTGTCCTTCCCCTCTTCAAAGAAAGAGCACCTTCAGTCCAGAGGCTATCTTTTCCAAGTTTGCAAACTAATACCACGAGTAAATCCCTCCTTTCTACTATTTAGCCATCCTGGGGGGTGTTTTGGACAACAGATTACAGAAAGAATGGGGCTTGTATCATGGCAAAACAAGTTATGGTGGAAAAACAGGTTATGGAAGGGGACAAAAAAAGGAGGCCTCGCTAGCAAAGGTGGTCTTATTATATAGATGAAATCTCAGAGATAATAGGTGGTGAAAGTTTCTTTTAGATATTTAAAGGTGTCAGACTCTCAGTTAATCTTTCCTGGATCCAACAAGGCCATCAGAGAAAACCTGGCTATATCAATGCAGATTTTCTCTACAGAAGCAAATCTCCCCTGACAAAAGACAGCTTCCTAGCTAGTCTTTTATTTACAGCCCTTCTCAATAGCCATCTTGAACTACGTCAAGAAAAATATTTTGGGGTGATGAAATCACCAAACTGGGTTCTTCTTGCCTGGGGCACAAATAGTCAATGCACTGAGACAGTGATGTTGCAGCAGAGAAAGAGTTTAATTCTTACAAGGCAGCTGAGCAGAAGGACAGGACACATTTCTCAAATCCATTTTCTTGAGAGCTCCAAGGCTAGGATTTTTAAGGATAATTTGGCAGGGAAGGGGCTAGGAAATGGGTACTGCTGATTGGTTGGGGATGAAATCATGGAAGTTTCCAAACTGTTTTTGCATGCTAAGTCAGCCTCTGGATCTGAGTCCAAGCCTGGATGGCATCAGTTGGTCCACTCGAATGTAAAAGTCTGAAAAATATCTCAAAGACTAATAGTAGGTTTTGACAGTAGTGATATTATTTATTAGAGCAATTGAAGAAGTTTCAAATCTTGTGAACTCCAGGTATATGACTCCTGAGCAGTAAGGAATTATAGAAAAGCAAGCTAGGGAACAATGGCTGGCTATCTTTATGCCTACATCTTGGCAGGATTCAGACCTCTCCCATAATCCTAACCTTATGGCCTTTCTGTAGTCTTACAAAGGCAGTTTCAATACCTAGAGGGGGCTTGTTTGGAGAAGGGGCTATCATCTTTGCTTTAAACTATAAACTCAATTCCTCCCATAGCTAGGTGACCTGATGCCAAAGACAGTTAGCTTGTGAGGTTAAAAGCAAAATGGAGTCAGCTATGTTAGATTTCTCTCACTGTCATACTTTTTGCAAAGGTAGTTTCAGTGAAATATTTTGGTTTCCTTCCTGTAAAGGAACCCAGTAAGTGCCTGGCACAAAGAAGTATTGTTTTCAGCTGGCACCAATGAATGTGGTTTTATTTGGTTATTATCACCTGTTTTTGATATCTTTCCTCCTCCTGATTTTTCATAGCTCTGCAATGTTTATGACATCAATAAATCACTAGTATCTCCAATTCCAGGCAATCCAGCCTAAAAAAGGGAAGGAAGTCAGCAATTGGAAACTTTACACCATAACTTTCAATAATTCTGTTTTTAAAGCAGTAATTAGAAGTCTCAATTCTACAAACTGTTTTTAAAAGTTGTAAAATGTTTTCTATTTCTTTCCAGAATTGTGCTGATACTGAAAAATCACACTAAAAATTCTGCATAGACAATTGTGTTGGAGTAAATGGCTTAAATTTTTTTTTTTTTTTTTTTTTTTTTTTTTTGAGACAGTCTCGATCTGCCGCCCAAGCTGGGGTGCAGTGGCGCCGTCGCGGCTCACTGCAAGCTCCGGTTCCCGGGTTCCTGCCATTCTCCTGCCTGAGCCTCCTGAGTAGCTGGGACTACAGGCGCCCGCCACCGCGCCCAGCTAATTTTTTGTATTTTTTAGTAGAGACAGGGTTTCACCGTGTTAGCCAGGATGGTCTCTATCTCCTGACCTCGTGATCCGCCCGCCTCAGCCTCCCAAAGTGCTGGGATTAATGGCTTAAATTTTTAATACTTCCCTCCTGGTACATCAGCTAAGCATTGTCCCTCATGGCAAATCTGGACTTCTTTCTAGAAGCCCGTCTGCTCCCAGGGCTTATTTCAAACCATAATCTACTTACTCTAAGAAGGAAGATGTTCTAACATTAAACCGAGATGTAAACAGTTTGGTGCCCCCAGTTATTTTGTGTTGTAATTTAACAGCTAGAATAATTTCAACTCTAGGAATATGTGCTAGGAGTTGAGAGGAATAGAGACAATCTTGTAGTGGAAATTAGTCCAAGCAATACCTAAGCTAGGAGGCACTGGTGGTCTGAAGGAGAGAACGTGCACAAAGGAAAAGGTAAAGACTCAGCTGGGAAGTAGACTCCAGCAACCAACAACAAGTCAAGAGCTAAGAATTGAGAGACTGAGAGGGGCAGGACAGAGGCCAGGAGCAGGCTGTGGCAAAGCATGGTAGATGAGGCATTTGCTGGCACAAGGTTGTACCATCAACATCAAGAATGGCCTGAGGTTTGTATTTGACACAGCTGCCCAATGAATGGTTCAAGAATAGGGAGGACACAGTTTTTAGCTAGGGCTCCTAGCCAAACATTCAGTGGCCTATTGGCTATCAAACACAAGAGGGAATTTTTAGTTTTTATCTCTCTAATCTTTCTTTGTTATCTGACAGCATTAGCCAAAGAACTTAAAACACTTCTCCTTAGCTTCTGGGATCCTGAGGTCCTCATGCTAATTTCTAGCCTTTCCTTGATGGCTCTTTAAGCTGGATTAGCCAGCTTCTAAGTATGATAATAGTATTTACTTCCTACTCTCTGGATAGTCCCATCCATGCTTTATCTACCTTCTATGTAGAGATGCCCAGTAGATTATTATCCCTCCTAAAGCTCACTCCTGAATTCAGTCCCCTTTATCGAGTGTTTAAAGATCATATGAGCATTTCATTACCTCCAGCCCATACTTCCTCCTCTCTCCCTCTTTTTCCCTTCTTCTGTCTTCCTCTTCTCCCTCCCTGAATGTCCTTTGCCCTCGCCTGGAACACACACACACCTGCAAACACCTACACAAACAAAAACCCAATGTAATTTAAAACAATGCTTCTTAAACTTCAGTGTGCAAACGGGTATCTTGCTACAGTTCTACCATTCAGATTATGATTCAGAAGTCTGGAGTGGGACCTCAAATTCTGCATTTCTAACAACTCCCAGGTTTTACTGATGCTGCTGCCCTCGAGCCCAAACTTATGGTAACAAGGGCAACCAGGGACCAAGTCATCTGCATTAGATTCTCAATTCTGCCACAACCTCTCTTCACACCCTGAGTTATTCTACTCCCCTGTTTAAGCTTCAGTCTCTCCAACTGTAAAATGAGGTGACTGGACTCAACAATTCCAGAGGTTTTTATCCAGTTCTAATAGCATAGATGGAGAGTTGAAGCTGAACTATAGCTTCTAAGATATAAGTCATTTCTGTACAATAAACCCTATGAAAAACTAACCAGGATTTAGTAGTGATGCTAACCTGAGCAGAAACAGTCTACAAAAGGTACAGTTCTAGAACATACACATTCTTAGAGGCATTGGGCTGGAGGCAAAATTGGCAAGGTTAAAACACAGTGATATTTTCCAAAATAACAGTTTGAAATGACTTTTCTCAGTGGGTCTGTAAATCAAATGATAGCCATCAGGAAAACAGAGAATAATCACTGAATAAATAGTACTGAAACAAAACTCGAAAATCAGGTTATTCCAAGTCTAATGGTTATTTTTATGTCCTGGAAGCAAACTTCAGTGGCCTATTGGCTATCAAACACAAGAGGGAATTTTTAGTTTTTATCTCTCTAATCTTTCTTTGTTATCTGACAGCATTAGCCAAAGAACTTAAAACACTTCTCCGTTTTAAGTTCTTAAAACTTAAGGTTTTAAGGTTGTGGCAGAATTGAGAATCTAATGCAGATGACTTGGTCCCTGGTTGCCCTAGTTACTCTAAGTTTGGGCTTGGGGGCAGCAGCATCAGTAAAACCTGGGAGTTGTTAGAAATGCAGAATTTGAGGCATTTAGAGCTATTCTATATTTTTCCCTGGTCAGTATATATTGGTTCCCTGGTGAGTTTCCATATTGGTTTTTATTTTCCTATCATGGTGGTGGAGAACAGAAAAAACAGGACAGAACTTGGAATACTATGATTTTTGTTCAAGTCTATGTTCTGCTTCTTACTAGCTATGTCATCTTCAGTTTTTCATAAGGGTTTTGTTGGTGGTGGTGGTGGTAGTGGTGGTGGTGATTTTGAGACAGGGTCTGACTGTGTTGCCCTCATTTTACCAATTAAAAACCATAGGCTAGGCCAGGTGCTGTGGCTCATGCCTGTAATCCCAGACATTTTGGGAGGCCGAGGCAGGCGTATCACCTGAGGTCGGGAGTTTGAGACCAGCCTGGCCAACGTGGTGAAACCTCGTCTCCATTAAAAATACAAAAATTAGCCAGGCATGGTGCACGTGCCTGTAATCCCAGCTGCTTGGGAGACTGAGGCAGGAGAATCACTTGAATCTTGAAGGCAGAGGTTGCAAGTGAACTGAGATTGCACCACTGCACTCCAGCCTGGGCAACAGAGCGAAACTCTGCCTCAAAAACAAAAAACCACAGGCTTGCACAGTTTGCCCTAACTGTTGTCTTGGCAAACTACCAGCCTCTGTTTTTAAATTGGTAAAATTAGGGTAATAATAATACATATACCATTATGTTGCTTTGAGGATCAAATTAATGAGAATTAAAGTTTAACAAATTTATAGAATATTATAAAAATGTGAGAAGAGAGAAAGTCTGAGAAAAGACAGGAAGGGAGAGAGGAATAGTGGTAATTATTGTGTAAACAAGTTGAAAAATTAATAGCTTTATGTCATTTTCTCCCTTAAAATCCTTCAATTACCCGCATTACCCCCAGAAAATCATGCTTTTCAGGGGTCATCATGATCTGGCCTCTGCCTATATTTCTAGCCCATTTCATACAACATGTTGGCCTCTTTATTGACAGGTGTCTACAGTGTAGTCTCCATGTTGACTAAATGATTAAAATACTAAATGTGTTCTGATTTAAGTGAAAACTGGAACCGCCATTCAGAATTTCCCATCATGTGTCAAACATTATATTAGTTGCTTAATTTTAACATCCATTCTGTAAAAGGTTGAGTTTGGGCTTCATGGCTAATAAACAGCAGAGCTGGGATTTCAACACCTGAACCATGTTACATTTGATGGTCTCTTCAATTGTCTTGGTTCTACCAGCTATAGATGGAATGACTGAATCTGCTTCCTAATACTGTTCGTTCCCCATTTTTGCACACTGCCTCTTCCCTTTGGTTTAAGCACAGGATTTGTCAAAATTCCCAAAGATTAGAAATGGAATCTGTTTTCATCATGCACCAATAAAAACAAAACTTCTGTCATGAACTTCTGTCATATGTTGATATAATAAAATGTTTTTCCAAAGAATAACTAACAGTAGTAGTAACAATTAGATGTAGACCCCTTACATACCTAGTCAGTTTATCATGGCATGTAGAATATTATATGTTAGATTACTAAGGTGCAATAACAGAGTGGCAACTACTGTTTTGGCACTGGCTACATAGCAAAAAAGAGAGGTACTGAGGTTTGCTCTGACAGAGAACTAAAAAAAATTAATTCTAATATTTCCATGCCAGTTTATTGGGTGACTCGTATACAATGATCTGATTTTGATTCATTAAATCCTCCCCCACCACTCTGTAAGGTAGTTATTATTCTCTCACTGACCAAATGAGAAAACCAAGACTCAGAAAGATGACATAACTTGCCCAAGGTCACACAGCCTATAGATTCAGGGGACAGTTTTGAAATCCACAGCTAGGTCTAAATTCCTGCTCCTTTTATACTATGGTAGTACTCATTCATCTAACACATGAGTATGATGAAGCACCTGCTACGTGCCAGCCACAGCTCTGCTCATCATATACCTTCTGGAAGCTCTGGGTTTTCTAAGATATCATTTTATTCAGATAAAGCCTCAATGCCTAGTTCCCACACCTTCAAGATGACATGTGACTTCAGAAATGAGTTTCCATTTGGACTCAGAAATTTAGTGATATCTAAATACCAGCATAAGAAATAATAAATTTGGCATTTGTGGTGGAAGCTTCTCTGATTTTAGATAATATCTGTGATCACTAATTATCTAATAAAAGTGTTAACATGGCCAGGCGCAGTGGCTCACGCCTGTAATCTTAGCACTTTGGGAGGCTGAGGCGGGCAGATTGCAGTTCGAGACCAGCCTGGGCAACATGGTGAAACCCTGCCTCTACTAAAATGCAAAAAAAGAAATTAGCTGGGCATGGTAGTGTGTGCCTATGGTAGTGTGTGCCTAATCCCAGCGACTTGGGAGGCTGAGGCAGGAAAATTGCTTGAACCCAGGAGGCGAAGATTGCAGCTAGCCGAGCTTGCACCACTGCACTCCAGCCTGAACGACAGAGCAAGATTCCCTCCCTGCAAAAAAATTAAATAAATAAATAAATAAATAAAACCAAACAAAGTTCTAACATGCTTAAGAAAATGGTAATTACTACTGTGTTCTTCCTGTTTTTGTCAGGCAAAAGGAAAACTCATGACAGAGATAGGGAGTGGGAAAAACACATTGAAGACAGGAACTTTTTAACTTTAAGCCACAGGTCTTTATATATAAAGTGCTCATTCATGCCACTGTCTTATAAATTGATAGGTTGCTAAGGAAACCTGGAAAATAGACTCTGGAGAAAGACAGCTTAAGGAAACCATTTTTCACTGAAAGGATGTATAGTGTGTTGTTAAGAGTATGAACACAGAAACCAGACCACTTATCAAAACCCAGCTCTGTCACCTACTAGCTGTATGACCTTGGACAAGTTTTCATTTTTTTTTTTTTTTTTTTTTTTGAGACCAAGTTTCGCTCTTGTTGCCCAGGCTGGAACGCAGTGGTGCGATCTTGGCTCACCGCAACCTCTGCCTCCTGGGTTCAAGCGAGCTGAGATTACAGGCATGCACCACCATGCCCGGCTAATTTTTTTTGTATTTTTAGTAGAGACGGGGTTTCTCCATGTTGGTCAGGCTGGTCTCAAACTCCCGACCTCAGGTCATCCACCCACCTCAGCCTCCCAAAGTGCTGGGATTACAGGCATGAGCCACTGCGCCCGGCCCGAACTTGGACAAGTTTTCTAACTTCCCTATACCTCAGTTTCCCATCTGAAAAATGGTGTGGAATATAACAGTATCTAGCTCATAGGCTTGCTATGAAGAGTAAATAAAGTACTATGGTTAAGGAACTTGGAAGAGCACCTGATAAATAGTCAGCACTGTGTAAGTACAAATATTATTACCACCCTCTTATGCAAAAACATGCAATGACTTATCAGTACCAGTAGGCTAGGTCCAAAATTGTCAGCTTGACATTCTGAGTTCCTAAATCATATCTTCAGCTTTATTTTCCACTATTAATTTAACAGTATTTCCTAATCAATCGCTATGGAGCTCTTACTATGTGCTAATCGTTGTATTAGGTGCTGGAGGTATAGGAAACATAAGATACATGCTCCTTGGACTCCCTAAACTAACAGTTTCTCTGATCCAGCCAGCTCAGCCTCCTTGCTACCACTTAATATGTCATGTTTATCTTGACCTTTGTTCAAAACACCCTCTACTTGGAATGCTTGGGAACAAGTTAGGATTCTCTCTTCTGTCTAATTAAATCATATATTTTCTTCAAAGTGCCCCATTCATTGTAGCATACTCTGAGAGTTCAACTCAAAGTACTCTCTCTCTCCTCACATCCTATGTTATGTCATAGCATTTAATTAGCTACTGTCTTATATTCTTATGGAAATATTTTACTCACACTATGGAACGATTTGGGCATTAAAAGTCAGAAAAACTTGAATAGAAAATCCAGCTCTGCCTCTTGCTACATGTGTGACCTCTATGAAACTCAGTTACGTCATCTGCCAATGGCAAAAATAAGACTCACCTCACAGCATTATTGTGAGGAACAAACAATGCACATAGTATCATTTCTGACATGTCAAGGCACTAAGTAAATGTTGGTTTTCCTTGCCTTCTCTGCAATCACATATGTCTTTCTCCCATAAAACAGGTAAGTCTTCAGCTTGGCCAACCCTGATTGACACGTCTTACAGCTACAACACCATGTACTGAGAGTAACACATAAATTAAGTAAGAACTCAAGAAATAATGGGGAGAAGGAAGAGAAGTCTTTCCTATTGTCTAGAACTGACAGAGGACACTCATGCTTTTCTTGAAGACACCATTCTCTTATCTACTAGCACCTCCTATTAAACACTTCACATACCAAGCACTAGGTTTCCGGTTTCCCACACCTCCACATCCATAGTGATAGCTACCAAGTATTGAGCACTTAGTTTTTGCTAAGACAATTTATACATATGATCTCCTTGCATATCTGCTACAACCCTATGAGATCGCTATTATTATTTCCATTTTACAGATAAGAAAACAAGCTAAAATAAGTTCAAGTATTTATTCAAAGTGACTCAGTTAGAAAGTGGCACCAAAAGAATTCAAATACAGTGTGTTACTACAAAACCATGATACCACTAAACACTTGTATTACATCAAATCTAAGATGCACTTTGTTCATATTTTTACATCTCTGAAATGAAGATGAGTCATAATTGATGTCTTTTTTAATTGCAATTGTTAATATTTTTTCTTTCTTAGTGGGTTACAAAAAATGGTACATCTCTCATTGAACAGTATCTTTAACTCACCAAAAAATTGATTAATAATAGCACGTCTTATGTGGCAGGCATCATTCCAAACACATTCCATCTATTAACTCAGGTAATCCTCACTACAACAGTGATGTGGTCATGATTATCATTTCCATCCTACAGATAAGAAGACTGAGGCATGGGGCTATTATGTAACTTAGGCCCCTGTTAAACAACTAGAGTGTATGGAGGATTGTATTTGAAACCCAAGCATTCTGGTTCCAGACTCTGTGATCTTAACTACATTCCATTCCTTAGTGTTATACTCTTTACCACTGTGCGACATCAGCTTTATCCACACTGCTTTTCTGTCCCAACATGTCTGTATGAGTTTTAAAGAGACAGTGGATTTCTTCTCAAGTTTTCATAATTCCACAGTATGTAGCACACTGTTTTATTTGTTGCTTCATAGGCAGATGTGCAATGTATGTTTATTAAATCTAATTAATTTTAACACCAAAAATCAAAAATAAAAACTCAAGCATGGAATTAATCAAGTCTTTCAGCTCTCCTCACATGTTTATTAATTCTTTCATTTAATTCAGTAGTTCTCACTAGGGCAATTTTGCCTCCCAGGGGATATTTGTTGATATCTGGAGACCTCTGTCACAACGGAAGATGGGGGTGCTACTGGCGTCTACTAGATAGAGGCCAGGGATCATCCTAACCATCCAACAATACACAGGCTGACTCATGACAACAAAAGATTACCCCATCCAAAACATCAGTAGTGCCTAGACTAAGAAATCCTGAATTCATTCAATAAATATGAAGTACCTTTCTTAGCCTCACTCTTCTCGTCTATAAATCTGGAAGTTCATCTGATCAAAATACATCTTTAACTTGAAAGGACCCCCCCACCCAATGCATAAATTCCCTTTTCAGCCATGGTATCAGACGGCCTCTAGCCTCTACCTAAACATCGTCAGAGGCCAGAAACTTATAGACTCTGAAGAAGCCCATGCACTTCTAGAAGCCTCAATTATAATTCATAATGAGCACACAGAAACATGGCTGTGGTTCTGCTTAATAAAACATGAAACAAACCAGCCTCTATTATCATGGTCCAACAAAAACAAAATTTTTAAAAATTGCCAAGGGCATTTTCTAAAGGATTTTTCTTTACATCCAGTCTCAGAGGTTCACTAACTAAACTCTTTCTTTATCCTAAATGCAATTTTCAAGGCAGATTCTTCCTAATTAATAGTAACTAGTAGCTGGTACATAATCACTGAGGGGCTATTTCTTAACATGCTTTTGTAGACCATGCTAATGCTACACCACACTCTTTAAGGGCTAATCTCACACCTCCTTAGCTGTAAGAGTCTGGCTTAGAACAGACATCTCTGTGCAATAACTTGTGGCCACTGGAAATCCCTGGCTGGCGTTTGTATTGGGATTGCAATGACTCCCAAGAGCCAAAAGAGCTAAAGACATGACTGGGACTTTTTCTGAGACTGTGGTGAAACTCCTTCCAAGGCTTGGGGGTCATTAGGTGCTTCGGAGGAACTCAGCACCACTTGATATTCAACAGCCACTTGAGCCAAATATAAAATTGTATTTAGAGCTGATGGACTCAATTTGAGCTTTCAAACTTGTAGTTATCCTATTATATTGTAAACTAATACATTGTTTGTCTAGCATTGATTCGGTTCCTGTGCATATGTATTTTCACAACGTGCTCTCCTTCCCAGATCTTAATTAAACCAGATTTCGCAAATTCAAAAAAAGAAAAATAGCTCTTTAGAAAGTCTAAAACGTCTGTACCCTTCACAAATTCAAATTATCAGTGGAAAGCCAATCTCAAATGAGGAAATTTCACAATTTTGAAATAGTTGTAGAATTGCCTTTGTATTACTTTCAAATGCTGTTTTCATTCACCCATGCAATAAACACTTTTGTATCCCCATACCAGATTTCAAAAATACAAAGATGAACATGACAAAAATCCCTGTGGTTAGGGAATCCACAATCTATTGGAGGAGGCAAACATGCCACCTCGTGACTGCAATGGGCAGAAGCACTGATGAGGAAATCGGCAATTCTCAGGAGTTCGAGGGAGGCTTTACAGAAGATCAGTGTCTTGAGCTCAGATTTGGAGGATTGGTAGCTGTTCCCGAGTAAACAGGAACAGCATATGCAAACACACTAAGTCTGATGGGCCAGTAATCATCCTGGGAACCGCATATGCCATCACAGCTGGCACTCACAGTCTATGTGGAGGATGAGCAAGGCCAAGTAGGGAGATACTGTGAAAGCTCTTACTTGTTTTGCTAAAATGTTTGAACTTCATCCTATGGGCTGAGGGCTACCAAGAGGAAGAGACAAGGTTAGAATGGACTTTTGGAAAGACCACCGGCAAAGTGAGTAGAGCAGACTGGAACTGGGAGAGACCAACAGACTGACATTCTGAGGTTGCAGTGATTATATCGAGATATCCTAGAAGGGAACAGGGCTTTCTACTACAATATTTGGATGAGTTGCCTGACAATGAAGGCCCAGGGTTTATTTCAATTAAACAATTAATTGAATTAATTCAATTAATCAATTGCTATCATTGTATTAAGTTATAAAAGGCTATGGAGAACAACTTCTGCTTTTATAGAGGAATCAACTAAGGCCCAGGAAGGAAAATGGGTGTGCTTCAATGACACATTTGTTAGAAAAAAGCCAAAGCGGGCACTCAGGGCTCTAAACAGGCAGTCCTTACCACTCTCCAACGCTCTGAGATTGCTCTTATTTGTTTGTAAAAGGCTGTTTTTATCATGAGAGTAATTAAATGCCTTTTTTTTTCAGCGTTTTCCCCCCTTAATTCACCTGACATTCTGTTTACCCAATTAATTTTCACTGTGTATGAAGAAAGCCTTTTTAAAGCAGAAGTAAATTTCAGCCTAGGCCTTTGTCAGCCTGATGGCTGATTCCTAATTAACTGAGATGACATGAATAAGGGTTTACTGTTATTGAGCTTTTCAAAGTCTTCTGCTTAGACTAGATTACCAAGAACCTGACAAGAAAAATATGTGTTTCATCTTCCTAGGATGTGGAATTCACAATGGGCAGATGACAAACAGCAAGGGATTCATCACTGGGCTGCAGCGCCCCAGCATGGCAGGGTGTTTCCCAAATACCTTACTATAAATACTGCACTGATGCAGGGAGAACATTCCAGAAAATAGCATTATTGGAGCAGAGTCTGAACCCAAACTTCATATTAGTGACATCCCTTTATGTATCTCTGAATTCAGCTTTAAGAACCTCAATGTTAGGGTAGGAGAGGATTGCTTCTCCAGAGAGGAGGAAGTCAATGGCAACTTTATTAGCATTCTAATTGTCATTCATGCAGCTATGAGCTGGTTGTGATTCTGTGAAGTGGGAAGTAATGAGGCTACCACAATTGCATATGCTTTATAAGCTGGTATTATAACAAAAAGAAAGAAATAGAGGGAGAGAGAGAGAGAGATAGGCACAAGGAGAGAGAGAGAAAGCACTACATAAATCCATTGAAGGTTGTGGCACAGCTTACACGAAGAAGAAATAAGCTAGGAATTAACTTGCCCAGGGTCACTTAGGATAACCAAGGGACATCTGCTCCTTAACCTACTTTCTTTCTGAGACCATTTTTCTCTAACCCTCTAGTTTCCACAGGTAGGAACCTTCCCTAGAGTGGCATTTAATGCCTCTTTCAAAGGCTACCTTCAGCTTGAATGCAGTGTGAAAGAGTTATTTAATTGGAGCGTTTGGGAAATACAAATTAAAACTACAATGAGATACCACTAAACACCTATTAAAAAGCTTAAATTATAAAATTGATCGTTCTAAGAGCTGGCAAGAGGTGCAGGAACTGGAATCCTCATATGCTATTGGTGGGAATGTAAAATGGTACAACAATTGTGGAAAATATGTTGGCAGCTTCTGAAAAAGTTAGACATGCACCTACTGTATGACCCAACATTTCACTCCTCCATATTTATTAAAGAGAAATGAAAATGTATGTCCATACAAAGGCTTGTACACAACTATTCACAGCAGCTTTATCTGTAATAAACAAAAACTGGAAACAACCTAAATATTCATCAATAGGTGAATGGATACACAAACTATGGCATATACATAGAATGGAATACTAATCAGTAACGAAAAAGACTGAACTATGGATACATGCTGACGTACGGATAGATGTCAACATAATCATTCTTAAGTAAAAGAAGACAGACAAAAACAGACTACATACTGTATGATTCTATTTATATAAAACTCTATTAAATGAAAATTAATCTTATAAGAACAGGAAGTAGATCAGTGGTTGCTTAGGGATGGAGATAGGGGAAACAGGGAAGAGCTAATGAGAGGGCTGTGTGAGAACATTTCTAGGGCTCATACTTTTGCTCATTATCTTGATTGTGGTGATAGTTTCAAGGGTAGGTGCTTATATCAAAATTTACCAAATTTTGCACTTTACACATAGCTTGTCATACATCAAATATGTCTTAATAAAACTGTTTAAAAATACAGGAGGAAATCACTAGTCTCTGCCAAGGTCAGCCAAAGGTGACATGAGAGAGCTCGCAATGCACAACTGCTTTGTCCGAAGAGAAGCACAGGTGCAATCACTCTGTACGGCTCCTGGTGCCTCTCACTGTCCGCTCCCAGGAGGAGCGAGTGAGTATTCATTCTAAACACAATTTTGCTTTATTCGAGGTCATACTCAACTGCTCTTCTCTTCATCTCAGGAGTGCAGTAGGAGAAAGTACTCCTCACCCACTACCATCGTTTTTAGGGCAACTCTCTGCCAACAGCAGGTATTAATAGACATTGGTGGAAGAAGAGGTATCCACAGCTCTGAAAATTTGCCAACCTCTGATTGACAAAGATTATGCAAAGGCTTTTTCTCCATGCAGTCATTTAGGTCATATCCATATGGGGGTGGGGAGGGGGTCTTTAAAAAATACATGCCAACAATATGACCCAAAATTATTTAAAATTTCTATCAATCTACTTTCCAACAAAAAGAGGAGCAGTGTACAAATTAAGGAATTAGAGTAAGATTATAGATGTCTTTGCTCTAAAATAAATACCTTATCTCTGCTTCCTTCTGTGTAAAATCTGGAAAACTCGTTAGGTAATAAATATTGCTGCCACATTCTGTACCAGTTACACATAGGAGGTATAGTTGATACACCTCCAGGAGATGAGTTAATTGTTAAAATACCACTTGTACATTAGTCAGGGGAAAATTAGACCAAGCTCTCGAACTAGAAACTGAGATGTTGATCATTCCAAAAATTCATAATTCCACTGAGTACACACAGGACCATCACTTGTCTTCACTGCTCGCAAATTACTGACCTTTAAAACTGACAGCACTCACATGTATTGAAATATCACAATGTACCCAATAAATGTGGATAATTCCCATGTGTCACTTAATAATAAAAGCAAATATGATGGCACTTAGATTTTGAAATGAGACATATTAATCTCAAATACATTCAATGTGGTTTTAAAATATAGAAGTCTACCTAAGTGATACCAAGATATGAGAGTTTATTTGTATAGTAACATTCTTATGCTGTTAAGAAAGATGAAAAAAATCAACTGATGTCTGTGGAGCAAAGGAGAGTGGTATCCCACAGTGTCGATGGACTCCCCTGATATGAGATACAGAAAAAAGATGTTTTTCTTTACCTAAATTGATAGACAAGAAATCCATCCATAAACTCATCTTGCTTACAATATGAAAAGGGCAAATTCTGTATTATCACTTTATAATGTACTCAATCACATTTCCGTTTCTGAGAGCAGATGAAAAGTGGGATGCCTGAGATTCTAAATTAATTCTTTTTATTCCTTTTCAAGACATAGCTTCTGTGCTGTAAAAGGGTGCCACTGCTCCCTTCTCATTTCTTATTTATAAGTCAAACTCCCTGTCCTAATCATCTCCAGCTCTTCCCTAAAGCTAAACGATTTCAAAGAAACTGAAGTTCGGTATTTCATTTGCAGAGTGCCTACTGCTTCACTCCTTACATACTCATATTTACTTTGGAAATCAATGAAATGTATTTCAGGATAACTCCATATACCTACCACTGTATTTGATTCCGACTGCTAACCTAACATGTTCATCAAAATAGTCAGAACTCTGACTGCAAGTGATAGAAATCCACTAAAACTACAGAAAGAAAAAGGGTGGCAGGGCAGGTCTCAGGAATGGTTTAAATGAATTCAGCCCCCACCCCTTACCCTAGTGTGTGTGTGTGTGTGTGTGTGTGTGTGTGTGTGTGTGTGTGTGTGAGAGAGAGAGAGAGAGATGGAAAGAGAGAGAGAGAGATTGAGAGACAGAGAGAGAGAGATTGAGAGACAGAGAGAGAGATTGAGAGACAGAGAGATAGAGTGTCATCTGTCATCTATGCTTTCCTCTGTATTATGGTGGCTTGCACCTGTAATCCCAGCACTTTGGGAGGCCTGTTCTTCCCTATAATATATGATGCTTTTTCTACAATCCTGTGAATACAGCCATAAGCAATTCTAGGCTTATATCCTTCAGCTAACGACCAGAAAAGCAAGAAAGCTTTCTGACAAACTTCTACTCAAAAGATGCCAGGAAAGGATTCTGATTCCTCTGCCCCAAGACTGAGGTGTTATGATTTTCACTTTCCACACAAATCACAGTTTGGGTGAAGAGGGGAGGAAAAGGAAGAGGATAAATAAAAAAGAAAAGGAAGAAGGGAGGGGGAAGGAGGTTAGGACACATAACACCACTAGATGAAGAGTTGGAAACTGGAAAAACATCTACTATATTCATCAGTCTTATATTTTATTGATAACTAACATCAGAATTCACTAACATTATTTATATGTTTAGATTTGCTTACTCAACTTGCAGACCTTTTTGACCACCAGAAAAAGTGAACACTGATATGTGAGCATGCTGCCATCAGTAATGGTAGGTGTCTTTATTGCGTAGTCCAAAAACATAAACTATTGACAACTTTATTTGAAATACAGATCAAAATTTTCTTATCTTTAAAAAATAATGATATAGATAACATATAGAATTTGTTTCAAATAAAATAACCCCCATGTAAAGTTTTATGCTCCCTCACTACTTCTTGGCTGCTACAACTATGAGACTTCTGACTTCCTTGAATTTTTAATTTTAAAGAGTAAAACAGCTTCTCTCATATTTATTAAGCCTCAAAACTTTGGAGTTTGAACAGCAATTTTCTCAAATGCAATTGCACTTAGAGTACAAATCTATAAAGCCATCTTCAAAGTGGTGGATGGGGCTGTCTGTCCCAGTTGTTTGCGAATGCTGTCAGGAGATTGGAGAAGGACATCCTTTGTATTTGAAAAATGCAAAAGAGGCTGGGCATGGTGGCTCACACCTGTAATCCCAGCACTTTTGGAGGCCGAGGCAAGTGGATCACTTGAGGCCAGGAGTTCAAGACCAGCCTGGCCAACATGGTGAAACTTCATCTCTACTAAAAATACAGAAATTAGCTGGCTGTGGTGGTGCATGCCTATAATCCCAGCTACTCAGGAGACTGAGATGGGAGGATTGCTTCAGCCTAGTAGGCAGAGTATGCAGTGAGCAGAGATCATGCCACTACACTCCTGACTTGGCAACAGAGACTGAGAAAAGAAAAGAAAGAGAGAAAGAGAGAAAAGAGAGAAAGAAAGAAGAAAGGAAAAGAAAAGAAACCCCAATTCACTGACCATCACTTTATACAGTACAGTCATCTAATGGGTCCTTCACTTTCCTATCTAGAGTGAAATCTCCCTTCCCCAGGGGGCATATCCAGTATATGCTATCCCAGGTCACCACAAAAACTGAAACAAAATGATCCTATCCCTGTTTGAAGACACCACTAGACATCTTATTAACTTCTATGTCAGCAGGAAGGAGCTAAAGACATTCCTGTCTGTTCTCTCTTCTAACATAAATTATCATTATAATACTTATCTTTATATTAAAAATGTATGTTTCTTAAGGAAAACTGAAAAACACAGAAAATATTACAATTCATGAGACAGAAGGCTTGGTTCCAAGGTGGCTGAATAGGAACATCTCCAGTCTGCAGCTCCCAGCGTGATCAATGCAGAAGACAGGTGATTTTTGCATTTCCAAATGAGGTACGTGGTTCCTCTCACTGGGACTGGTTGGACAGTGGGTGCCACCCACAGAGGGCGAGTTGAAGCAGGGTGGAGCATCGCCTCACCCAGGAAGCACAAGGAGTCTGGAGATTTTCCTTTCCTAGCCAAGGGAAGCCATGACAGACTGTACCTGGAAAAACAGGACACTCCTGCCCAAATACAGCACTTTTTCCAAGGTCTTACCAACTGGCAGACAAGGAGATTCTCTCCCGTGCCTGGCTCAGTGGGTCCCATGCCCACGGAGCCTTGCTCACTGCTAGTGCAGCAGTCTGAGATACAACTTCGAGGTGGCAACCTGACTAGGGGAGTGGCGTCTGCCATTGCTGAAGCTTGAGTAGGTAAACAAAGAGGGTGTGAAGCTCGAATTGGGTGGAGCCCACCACAGCTCAGCAAGGCCTACTGTTTCTATAGACTCCACCTCTGTGGGCACAGCGTAGCTGAACAAAAGGCAGCAGACAACTTCTGCAGACTTAAACGTCCCTGTCTGACAGTGCTGAAGAGAGCAGTGGTTCTCCCAGCACAGCATTTGAGCTCTGAGAACAGACAGACTGCCTCCTCAAGTGGGTCCCTGACCCCCGTGTAGCCTAACTGAGAGACACCTCCCAGTAGGGGCCAACAGACACCTCATATAGGTGGGTTCCCCTCTGGAACGAAGCTTCCAGAGGAAGGATCAGGCAGCAATATTTGCTGTTCTGCAATATTTGCTCTACTGCAGCCTCTGCTGGTGATACCCAGGCAAACAGGGTCTCCAGGAATCTCCAACAGACCTGCAGCTGGGGTACCTGACTGTTAGAAGGAAAACTAACAAAGAGAAAGGAATAGCACTAACATCAAAAAAAGGACATCTACACCAAACCCCATCTGTAGGTCACAAACATCAAAGACCCAAGGTAGAAAAATCACAAAGATGGGGAGAAACCAGAGCAGAAAAGCTGAAAATTCTAAAAACCAGACCACCTCTACTCCTCCAAAGGATCGCAGCTTCTCGCACGCAACAGAACAAAGTTGGATGGAGAATGACTTTGATGAGTTGACAGAAGTGGGCTTCAGAAGGTCGGTAATAACAAACCTCTCTGAGCTAAAAGAGCACGTTCAAACCCATTGCAAGGAAGCTAAAAACCTTGAAAAAAGTTAGACGAATGGTTAACTAGAATAAACGGTGTAGAGAAGACCTTAAATGACCTGATGGAGCTGAAAACCATGGCATGAGAACTTCGTGACACATGCACAAGCTTCAGTAGCCAATTCGATCAAGTGGAAGAAAAGGTATCAATGATTGAAGATCAAATTAATGAAATAAAGCGAGAAGAAAAGGTTAGAGAAAAAAGAGGCCGGGCCCGGTGGCTCAAGCCTGTAATCCCAGCACTTTGGGAGGCTGAGGCGGGTGGATCACGAGGTCAGGAGATCGAGACCATCCTGGCTAACACGGTGAAACCCCGTCTCTACTAAAAATACAAAAAAATTAGCCGGGCATGTTGGCGGGCGCCTGTAGTCCCAGCTACTCAGGAGGCTGAGGCAGGAGAATGGCGTGAACCCGGGAGGCGGAGCTTGCAGTGAGCCGAGATCGCGCCACTGCACTCTAGCCTGGGGGACTGAGCAAGACTCCGTCTCAAAAAAAAAAAAAAAAAAAAAAAAAAAACAGAGTAAAAAGAAATGAACAAAGCCTGCAAGAAATATGGGACTAAGTGAAAAGACAAAATCTACGTTTGACTGGCATATGTGAAAGTGATGGGGAGAATGGAACCAAGTTGGAAAACACTCTTGAGAATATTATCCAGGAGAACTTCCCCAACGTAGCAAGGCAGGCCAACATTCAAATTCAGGAAATACAGAGAATGCCACAAAGATAATTGTCGAGAAGAGCAATCCCAAGACATATAATTGTGAGATTCAACAAGGTTGAAATGAAGGAAAAAATGTTAAAGGCAGCCACAGAGAAAGGTTGGGTTACCCACAAAAGGAAGCCCATCTGACTAACAGCAGATCTTTCAGCAGAAATCCTACAAGCCAGAACCCAGAATTTCATATCCAGCCAAACTAAGCTTCATAAGTGAAGGAGAAATAAAATACATTACAGACAAATGCTGAGGGATTTTGTCACCACAAGGCCTGCCTTACAAGAGACCCTGAAGGAAGCACTGAACATGGAAAGGAACAACTGCTACCAGCCACTGCAAAAACATGCCAAATTGTAAAGACCATTGACACTATGAAGAAACTGCATTAATTAATGGGCAAAATAATCAGCAAATAAAATAATGACAGGATCAAAATCACACAAAACAATATTAACTTTAAATGTAAATGGGCTAAATGCCCCAATTAAAAGACACAGACTGGCAAATTGGATAAAGAGTCAAGACCCATCAGAGTGTGCTCTATTCAGGAGACATATTTCACATGCAAAGACACACATAGGCTCAAAATAAAGCAATGGGGGAAGATCTACCAAGCAAATGGAAAGGAAAAACAAAAGCAGGGGTTGCAGTCCTAGTCTCTGAAAAAACAGACTTTAAACCAACAAAGATCAAAAGAGACAAAGAAGGCCATTACATAATGGTAAAGGGATCAATTCAACAAGAAGAGCTAACTATCCTAAATATATATGCACCCAATACAAGAGGACCTAGATTCATAAAGCAAGTCCTTAGAGACCTACAAAGAGACTAAGACTCCCACACAATAATAATGGGAGATTTTAACACCCCACTGTCAGTATTAGACAGATAAACGAGACAGAAGGTTAACAAGGATATCCAGGAATTGAACTCAGCTCTGCACCAAGCAGATCTAACAGACATCTACAGAACTTTCCACCCCAAAACAAAGAATATACATTCTTCTCAGCACCACATCACACTTATTCCAAAATTGACCACATAAATTGGAAGTAAAGCACTCCTCGGCAAATGTAAAAGAACAGAAATCACAACAAACTGTCTCTCAGGCCACAGTGCAATCAAATTAGAACTCAGGATTAAGAAACTCACTCAAAACTGCACAACTACAGGGAACCTGAACAGCCTGGTCCTGAATGACTACTGGGTAAACAACAAAATGAAGACAGAAATAAAGATGTTCTTTGAAACCAATGAGAACAAAGACTCAATGTACCAAAATCTCTGGGACACATTTAAAGCAGTGTGTAGAGAGAAATTTACAGCACTAAATGCCCACAAGAGAAAGCAGGAAAGATCTAAAATTGTCAACCTAACATCACAATTAGAAGAACTAGAGGAGCAAGAGCAAACAAATTTAAAAGCTAGCAGAAGGCAAGAAACAACTAAGATCAGAACAGAACTGAAGGAGATAGAGACACAAAAATCCATTCAAAAAAAAAAATCAATGAATTCAGAAGCTGGTTTTTCGAAAAGATCAACAAAATTGATAGACTGCTAGCAAGGCTAATAAAGAAGAGAGAAGAATCAAATAGACGCAATAAAAAATGATAAAGGGGATATCACCACTGATCCCACAGAAATACAAACTACCATCAGAGAATACTACAAACACCTCTACACAAATAAACTAGAAAACCTAGAAGAAATGGATAAATTCCTGTACACGTACACCCTCCCAAGACTAAACCAGGAAGAAGATGAATCTCTGAATAGACCAGTAACAGGTTCTGAAATTGAGGCAATAATTAATAGCCTACAAACCAATTCAGAGTCGAATTCTACCAGAGGTACAAAGAGGAGCTGGTACCATTCCTTCTTAAACTATTCCAAACAATAGAAAGAGGGAATCCTCCATAACTCATTATATGAGGCCAGCATCATCCTGATACCAAAGCCTGGCAGAGACACAATGAAAAATGAGAATTTTAGACCAATATCCCCGATAAACATCAATGCAAAAATCCTCAATAAAATACTGGCAAACTGAATCCTGCAGCACATCAAAAATTTATCCACCACAATCAAGTTGGCTTCATCCCTGGGATTCAAGGCTGGTTCAACATATGCAAATCAATAAACATAATCCGTCACATAAACAGAACCACTGACAAAAACCACATGATTATCTCAATAGATGCAGAAAAGGCCTTTGACAAAATTCAACAGCCCTTCATGCTAAAAACTCTCAATAAACTAGGTATTGATGGAACGTATCCCAAAATAATAAGATCTATCTATGACAAACCCACAACCAATATCATACTGAATGGGCAATAACTGGAAGCTTTCCCTTTGAAAACTGGCATAAGACAAGGAGGCCCTCTCTCACCACTCCTATTTAAGATAGTGTTGGAAGTTCTGGCCAGGGCAATCAGGCAAGAGAAAGAAATAAAGTGTATTCAGTTAGGAAATGAGGAAGTCAAGTTGTCCCTGTTGGCAGATGACATGATTGTATATTTAGAAAATCCCATCATCTTAGCCCAAAATCTCCATCAGCTGATAAGCAACTTAAGCAAGGTCTCAGGATACAAAATCAATGTGCAAAAATCACAAGCATTCCTACACACCAATAACAGACAAACGGAGGGCCAAATCATGAGTGAACTCCCATTCACAATTGCTACAAAGAGAATAAAATACCTAGGAATCCAACTTACAAGGGATGTGAAGGATTTCTTCAAGGAGAACTACAAATCACTGCTCAGCAAAATAAAAGAGTACACAAACAAATTGAAGAACATTCTATGCTCATGGATAGGAAGAATGAATATCGTGAAAATGGCCATACTTCCCAAGGTAATTTATAGATTCAATGTCATCCACATCAAGCTACCAATGACTTTCTTCACAGAATTGGAAAAAAACTACTTTAAAGTTCATATGGAACCAAAAAAGAACCCATATTGCCAAGACAATTCTAAACAAAAAAAAAAAACGCTGGAGGCATCATGCTACCTGACTTCAAACTATACTCCAAAGCTACAGTAACCAAAACGGCACGGTACTGGTACCAAAACAGACATATAGACAAATGGAACAGAACAGAGGCCTCAGAAATAACACCACCCATCTACAACCATTTGATCTTTGATAAATCTGACAAAAACAAGAATTGGGGAAAGGATTCCCTATTTAATAAATGGTGCTGGGAAAACTGGCTAGCCATATTATAAAAAGCTGAAACTGGATCCCTTCCTTACACCTTGTACAAAAATTAATTCAAAATGGATTAAAGACCATCTTGACCTAAATGTTAGAGCTAAAACCATAAAAACCCTAGAAGAAAAGCTAGGCAATACCATTCAGGACATAGGCATGGGCAAGGACTGCATGACTAAAACACCAAAAGCAATGGGAACAAAAGCCAAAATTGACAAATGGGATCTAATTAAACTAAAGAGCTTCTGCACAGCAAAAGAAACTACCATCAGAGTGAACAGGCAACCTACAGAATGGGAGAAAATTTTTGCAATCTGTCCATCTGACAAAGGGCTAATTTCCGGAATCTACAAAGAACTTAAATTTACAAGAAAAAAACAAACAACCCCATCAAGAAGTGGGCAAAGGATATGAACAGACACTTCTCAAAAGAACACATCTATGCAGCCAACAGACACATGAAAAAATGTTCATCATCACTGGTCATCAGAGAAATGCAAATCAAAACCATAATGAGATACCATCTCACACCAGTTAGAATGATGATCATTAAAAAGTTAGGAAACAACAGATGCTGGAGAGGATGTGGAGAAATAGGAACACTTTTACACTGTTGCTGGGAGTGTAAATTAGTTCAACCATTGTGGAGGAGAGTGTGGCAATTCCTCAAGGATCTAGAACTAGAAATACCATTTGACCCAGTGCTCCCATTACTGAGTATATACCCAAAGGATTACAAATCATGCTATGTAAAGACATATGCACATGTATGTTTACTGTGGCACTATTCACAATAGCAAAGACTTGGAACCAACCCAAATGTCCATCAATGATAGACTGGATTAAGAAAATGTGGCACATATACACCATGGAGTACTATGCTGCCATAAAAAGCATGAGTTCATATCCTTTGCAGGGACATGGATGAATCTGGAAACCATCATTCTCAGCAAACTATCACAAGAACAAAAAAGCAAACACCGCATCTCAGTCATAGGTGGGAATTGAACAATGAGAACACTTGAACACAGGGAGTGGAACATCGCACACCAGGGCCTGTCAGGGGGTGGGGGGCTGTGGGAGGGATAGCATGAGGAGAAATACCAAATGTAAACGATGAGTTGATGGGTGCAGCAAACCATCATGGCCCACGTATACCTATGTATGAAACCTGCATGTTGTGCGCATGTACCCTAGAACTTAAAGTATGGTTAAAAAAAAGAAAGAAAAAGAAAACCAAATACTGTATGTTCTCACTAATAAGTGAGAGCTAAATATCAGGTACTCACGGACAAAGATGGCAACAATAGACACTGGGGAGTAATAGAGGGATGAGGTGGGGAAGGGAGAGATGGTTGAAAAATTGTATAAAAATAGGCCAGGCGCGGTGGCTCACGCCTGTAATCCCAGCACTTTGGGAGGCCGAGGCAGGCGGATCACGAGGTCAGGAGATCGAGACCATCCTGGCTAACATGGTGAAACCCCATCTCCACTAAAAATACAAAAAATTCTCCAGGCGTAGTGGTGGGCACCTGTAGTCCCAGCTACTCCGGAGCCTGAGGCAGGAGAATGGCGTGAGCCCAGGAGGCAGAGCTTGCAGTGAGCGGAGATTGTGCCACTGCACTCCAGCCTGGGTGACAGAGCGAGACTCCGTCTCAAAAAAAAAAAAAAAAGAAAAATTGTATAAAAATAAATAAAGATGATATAGTTTCCAAATTTAAAAAAAAAATTCATAAGATAACATATCAGCTTTTCTGTTTGCTATTTTACTATAAGCATTTTTCATGCAGTTAAATCTTTGAAAGCATATTGGCTGCAAACTATAATTCAGTCATATAAATGTACCATAATTTATTTTATCTCTGTTGTTCAATATTTATTTCTGTATTTTTTCTATTATAAGAGAGAATATTAAATATCCATATCCATGAATCTTCTCTACAACTTTGATTATTATTTTGGGATAAATCGCTAGAAATGGAATTCCTGTATCAAAGGAAATAAATCATTTTAAAACTCTTGGTACATACTACCAAATTTTGTGCTAGCAAAAGTGCTTTAATTTTCACTCTTACTAGCAGGATATAAGAGTAGTTGTTTTGCCCTCATCTTTGCTATTACAATGATGTGAAAAAAAAAAAAATGAGACAGAGTCTCCCTCTGCTGCCCAGGCTGGAGTGCAGTGGTGCAATCTCAGCTCATTGCAGCCTGTATCTCCTGGGCTCAGGCACTTTAGCCTCCTGAGTAGCTGGGACTACAGATGCACACCATCACACCTGGCTAATTTCTGTATTTTTTTTTTAGGAACAGAGTCTCACTATGTTGCCCAGGCTGGACTTGAACTCCTTGGCTCAAGCTATCCTCCCACCTTGTCCTCTTTTTGCTGGGCTTATAGGTGTTAGCCAAAGAGCCTGGCCACAAATATTTTAAGCAAAAAAGCTAAGCAAAGATTTTAAAGTAGAAATGTAAAATACATTCATCTTTCACTTACCAGCTGACTTAATTTACACCATGACTAGCATCTTAGTAGTTGATGCTTACTTTAAATGCAGTTACTTGTAAACAATCTAAATGTCTATCAAAAAGTGCATAATTAAATGATGGTATATCTTTACTATGGAACAATACATAAGTAATAAACAGACTAAGGGAAATTTGTATGTTCTGATATGGAGAATATCCATGAGTATTTATTTTTTTAAAAAGCTAGAGGTAGAAAAATATGTATAATATTATCCATGTTTCTTTTTAGAAATAATGTATGTTTTTACATATAATATATGTGTATTAGTCCATCCTCAAACTGCTATAAAGAAATAGCAGGGACTGGGTAATTTATGAAAAAAAGATGCCTAACTGGCTCATGGTTCTGCAGGCTATATAGGAAGCATGGAGGCATCTGCTCGGCTTCTGGGGAGGTCCCAGAAACCTACAATCACAGAAGAAAGCAAAGGGGGAATACATACATCATATGGTGGGAGTAGGAGCAAGAGAGGGCAAAGCAGGATTTGCTACACACTTTTTTAATTAAAGTTCTAGGATACACGTTCAGAACATGCAGGTTTGTTACATAGGTATACATGGGCCATGGTGGTTTGCTGCACCCATCAACCCGTCATCAAATACCCAAATAGCATTAGGTATTTCTCCTAATGCTATCCCTCTCATAGCCCCCCACACCCCTGACAGGCCCTGGTGTGTGCTGTTCCCCTCCCTGTGTCCATGTGTTCTCATTGTTCAACTCCCACTTATGAGAACATGTGGTGTTTGGTTTTCTGTTCCTGTGTTAGTTTGCTGAGAATGACAGTTTCCAGCTTCATCCATGTTCCTGCAAAGGACATGAACTCATCCTTTTTAATGGCTGCATAGTATTCCATGGTGTGTATGTGCTGCATTTTCTTTTATCCAGTCTCTCACCGATGGGCACTTGGGTTGGTTCCAAGTCTTTGTTATTGTAAATAGTGCTGCAACAAACATATGTGTACATGTATCTTTATAGTAGAATGATTTCTAATCCTTTAGGTATATACCCAGTAATGGGATTGCTGGGTCAAATGGTGTTTCTGATTCTAGATCCTTGAAGAACTTGCTTTATGAATCTGGGTGCTCCTGTATTGGTGCCCATATATTTAAGATAGTTAGCTCTTCTTGTTGCATTGATCCCTTTACCATTATGTAATGCCCTTTTTTTTTTTATCTTTGTTTGTTTAAAGTCTGTTTTATCAGAGACTAGGATTGCAACCCCTGCTTTTATTTCCATTTGCCTGGTAAATATTCCCCCATCCCTTTATTTTGAGCCTATGTGTGTCTTTGCACATGAGATGGGTCTCCTGAATACAACACACCAATGGGTCTTCACTCTTCATCCAATTTGCCAGTCTGTATCTTTTAATTGGGGCATTTAGCCCTTTACATTTAAGGTTCTATATTGTTATGTGTGAATTTGATCCTGTCATTATGATACCAGCTGGTTATTTTGCCCATTGATTAATGCAGTTTCTTCATAATGTCAATGGTCTTTACAATTTGGTATGTTTTTTCAGTGCTGGTAACTGGTTTTTCCTTTGAATATTTAGTGCTTCCTTCAGGAGCTCTTGTAAGGCAGACCAGGTGGTGACAAAATCTCTCAGTATTTTTTTGTCTGCAAAGGATTTTATTTCTCCTTTGCTTATGCAGCTTACTTTGGCTGGATATGAAATTCTGAGTTGAAAACTCTTTTAAGAATGTTGAATTTTGGCCCCCATGCTCTTCTGGCTTGTAGGGCTTCTGCCATTAGATCTGCTGTTAGTCTGATGGGCTTCCCTTTGTGGGTAACCTGACATTTCTCTCTGGCTGCCCTTAACATTTTTTCCTTCATTTCAACCTTGGTGAATCTGACAATTATGTGTCTTGGGGTTGCTCTTCTCAAGGAATATCTTTGTGGTGTTCTCTGTATTTCCTGAACTTGAATGTCATCCTGTCTTGCCAGGTTGGGGAAGTTCTCCTGGATAATATCCTGAAGAATGATTTCCAGCTTGGTTCCATTCTCCCCATCACTTTCAGGTACACCAATCAAACATCGGTTTTTGTCTTTTCACATAGTCCCATATTTCTCGGAGGCTTTGTTCATTCCTTTTCATTCTTTTTTCTCTAATCTTATCTTCAGGTTTAATTTCATTAAGTTGATCTTCAATCTCCGATATCCTTTCTTCCACTTGATCGATTCAGCTATTGATACTTGTCTATGCTTCGTGCAGTTCTTGTGCTGTATTTTTCAGCTCCATCAGGTTATTTATGTTCCTCTCTAAACTGGTTATTCTAGTGAGCAATTCCTTTCAGCTTTTTTCAAGGCTCTTAGCTTCCTTGCATTGGGTTAGAACATGCTCCTTTAGCTCAGAGGAGTTTGTTATTACCCACCTTTGAAGCCTACTTCTGTCAGTTCATCAAACTCAGTCTCCATCCAGTTTTATTCCCTTGCTGGCAAGGAGTCGTAATCCTTCGGAGGAGAAGAGACATTCAGGTTTTTGGAATTTTCAGCCTTTTTGCACTGGTTTTTCCTCATCTTGGTGGATTTACCTACCTATCTCTGGTCTTTGATGTTGGTGACTTTCAGATGGGGCTTTCTGTGGACATTCTTTTTGTTCATGTTGATGCTATTCCTTCCTGTTTGTTAGTTTTCCTTCTAACAGTCAGGCCTCTCTGCTACAGGTCTGCTGGAGTTTGCTGAAGGTCCACTCCAGACCCTGCTTGCCTGGGTATCACCAGTGGAGGCTGCAGAACAGCAAAGATTGCTGCCTATTTCTTCTTCTGGAATCTTCATCCCAGAGGTGCACCTGCCAGATGCCAGCTGGAGCTCTCCTATATGAGGTATCTGTCAACCCTTGCTGGGAAGTGTCTCCCTGTCAGGAGGCATGGGGTTCAGGGACCCACTTGAGGAGGCAGCCTGTCCCTTAGCAGAGCTTGAGCGCCATGCTGGGAGATCCACTGCCCTCCTCAGAGCCGGCAGGTAGGAACATTTGAGTCTGCTGAAGCTGTGCCCACAGTCACCCCTTCCCCCAGGTGCTCTGTCCCAGACAGATGGGAGTTTTATCTACAAGTTCCTGACTGGGGCTGCTGTCTTTCTTTCAGAGATGCCCTGCCCAGAGAGGAGGAATCTAGAGCGTCAGTCTGGCTACAGCGGCTTTGCAAAGCTGTGGTAGGCTCCACCCAGTTTGAACTTCCTGGTGACTTTGTTTACACTGTGAGGGGAAAACTGCCTACTCAAGCCTCAGTAATGGCAAATGCCCCTCCTCCCACCAAGCTCGACCATCCCAGGTCGACTTCAGACTGTTGTGCTGGCAGCAAGAATTTTATGCCAGTGGATCTTGGCTTCCTGGGCTCCATAGGGGTGGGATCCGCTTAGCTAGACCACTTGGCTCCCTGGCTTCAGCTCCCTGGCTTCAGCCCCCTTTCCAGGGGAGTGAACGGTTCTGTGTCTCTGGTGTTCCAGATGCCACTGGGGTATGAAAAAAATCTCCTGCAGCTACCTCGGTGTCTGCCCAAACAGCTACCCAGTATTGTGCTTGAAACCCAGGGCCCTGGTAGTTTAGGCACCTGAGAGAATCTCCTGGTCTGCAGGTTGTGAAGACTGCAGGAAAAGTGTAGTACCTAGGCCAGAATGCACCATTCCTCAAGGCACAGTCCCTCATGGCTTCCCTTGGCTAGTGGAGGGAGTTCCCCAACCCCTTGTGCTTCCCAGGTGAGGTGACACCCCACCCTGTTTTGGCTCACCCTCCGTGGGCTGCACCCACTGTCTAACCAGTCCCAATGAGATGAGCCATGTACCTCAGTTGGAAATGCAGAAATCACCCACCTTCTGCATTGATCTCTCTAGAAGCTGCAGAGCGGAGCTGTTCTTATTCAGCCATCTTGCCAGTCACCTGTGCTACACACTTTTAAACAACTAGATCTCACAAGAACTCAGTCATTATCACGAGAATAGCACCAAGGGGATGGTGCTAAACTATTCACAAAGGATCCACCTTCATGATCCAATTCAACAAGAGATTTGGTGGGGACACAGAACCAAACCATATCAATGTTATGTGGGTAAATATAAAAGATCTGAAGAGATAAGTACCAAAGTGCTATGAACAGTTTTAACCTATAAGGACTAGATTTGTTAATGAGGAATGGGGGGATTCTCAATATAAAAATTTCAACTTAGATTACAGTGTGCAGATATTACTATTGCAATCATGCCAAATGAAAGTAAAGATAACACTCCTCTAGAATGGGCATTTTTAATATTTACTAAGGAAATTATATTTTACAGATTTCAAACCCATGAAAAAACATCTGAGAAGGATGGGAGGGAATGCTAATTTTTACCTCTACCTTTAAGATCTTGTAAGATCCACCTGGTAAATTTAGAAATAGAAATATATCATGGATATAATTTTATGTGATCTTAAAGTAATACTACTTGGCACCTTTAAACGTCAAGGTGAGGGGAAGCAAAAAAGGGCAAAGAAAAAGTACTCTTGCACTGGAGTATACCCCATCAAGGGTAGGAGGTCAAGAGTCTTCAAGAAGTTAAAATTTTAGTATTCTCCAGTTTTCCCTTTCTCCCACTGGTTTCCAAATCTTTAATAACAATGCAACCTGTGGATGGGACATATCTTAGGAATGAAGCCAACATGTGAGCTGGCAGGAGCTAGCAGCTCAATTTGGGTCCTTACTGAAAGAGAAGCATCATCAGGAATATAGTCTCTGTTCTTTATTCACTTGTTGACTATAAGTGACAACATGGACAAATTAACACTTTTTGGCTATAAGCCAGCTCCATCAGCCATTTTTCACCCACAATAAACATTTTAGAGTCACCATTAGAAAGTTCATATGGCCACACGAAATAAATGTCAGTGGTGATCATTTCCCCATTCTAAGAACAGAAACCATTCTCTGAATCCATACACATTAACTATATTGCATTTGACTGCCTCTTGGATGGGAAACTAGCAACCTACCCACTGAGTTCAGGTGCCCCTTTCCATATATGCACAGGTTACTTGCAGTTATTTGCTTATTCTACCGATTTCTCAGTTCTAACACATCCAGAATACACCTCTTTACTTCTCTAAACCTACTCTGCTGCCTGTTTCTGCTGAAGACTTACCATCCTCTCAACTGCTTTGGGTAGAAACCTAGACATTCTCTTCTACTCAGTTTGCCCTGATCTCTCATATCCAAGGTGGGTTCTATCTCCCAATTCATCTTGGATCTACACCTGCTTTTTTCTCCCCACAACAGTCAAGGTCCTAATTTATGTCCACATTTCTCTCACCTTTGGTAGCTTCCTGAGAAATCTTTTGCCTCCAAGTCACTCTCTGCCTCCTTTGATTGAAGTGATTCCACAATTTTCTTTCCAAGAGTTTTAATGGATTTTCAGTGCCCAAAGAGTAAAATTCCAATTCCTTACTAAAACATTCAAGGACCTGTCCAAGTTGCTGCCCTGCCAATCTATCTTTCCAACATCACTGCCAACTACACAAGCCCTCACACCCAATTTCATCCCAACTCAACATCTGAGTCACATTTCTCTAAATTTGTCCTAAATTTCCTATCCCTGTGGCTCTGCTTTGATGATCCATCTAGGTTCCAGTTTCTTAAATCAAGGGAGTATTCTTCCTGGAGGACATGAGAAAGAGGGAGATACCAGGTTATAGCTTAACTTTGATCATAAAGATATATGGGTAAAACTTCATTTTCTAAATTTGAAGTTGAATGCAAAATTCAAATGAAACTTCAAAGAAATGATAAGCATGGTTCTAACTATTCTGTCTACCACCGCTACCAGTAGCAGCAGCTCCCCCACAGGTTTGTGATCACTCCTTTTGGCCCTCAGGAGGCCTCTACTGAAAATTTTTAAGAAGTGTTGCTCTATGTGGAAAGCTTCCCAACCCCTCTTTCTGCTTGACAATTCCCGCCCATTCTTAAGAGCTAGTTCTAGAACTATTTCTTCTACAAACCCTTCCAAATCCCTCCAAATTAGAAAGACTTCCTTCCTTTACCCCAAGGCATGTAATGACTATAAACTGGTGCTAGGTTTAGGTAGGCTTGCCAACTCTCAATCCCTGCTCATCCACAAAACAGTGTGTCAGGCCTCTGAGCCCAAGCTAAGCCATCGCATCCCCTGTAACCTGCACGTATATGCCCAGATGGCCTGAAGTAACTGAAGAATCACAAAAGAAGTGAAAATGGCCTGTTCCTGCCTTAACTGATGACATTCCACCACAAATGAAGTCAAAATGGCTGGTCCTTTCCTTAACTGATGACATTACCTTGTGAAATTCCTTTTCCTGGCTCCTCCTGGCTCAAAAAGCTCTCTCACTGAGCACCTTGTGACCCCCCACCCCTGCCCGCCAGAGAACAATCCCCCTTTGACTGTAATTTTCTTTTACCTACCCAAATCTTATAAAACAGCCCCACCCCATCTCCCTTTGCTGACTCTCTTTTCGGACTCAGCCCGCCTGCACTCAGGTGATTAAAAAGCCTTATTGCTCACACAAGGCCTGTTTGGTGGTCTCTTCACATGGACGCGAGTGAAACAGTGCACCTCCGTAAAGGGATAGCTTGGACAACAGAATTGTTCCTCAGCCACTGCAGGTCAGGAAACAGTCCTACCAAAGTGTGGAGACAGAAAACTTCCCAGGATTTCTCAGTGTTCTTTTAAGAATAAGGGAGGAGACCACCCGTCATATTGTCTTATGCCCAATTTCTGCCTCCAAAGAACGAAAAAGTAAAAACTAAAAGGCAGAAATGAAATCCACAAGCAGACAGCCCTGCGCCACACCCTGGGCCTGGTAGTTAAAGATTGACCCCTGACCTAATCGGTTATGTTTTCTATAGATTACAGACATTGTATAGAAAAGCACTGTGAAAATCCCTATCCTGTTTTTTTCAGATCTAATTACCGGTGCATGCAGCCCCCAGTCACGTACCTCCTGCTTGCTCAAGCGATCACGACCTTCTCACTCGCACCCCCTTAGAGTTGTGAGCCCTTTAAAGGGACAGGAATTGCTCACTCAGGGAGCTCAGCTCTTGAGACAGGACTCTTGCTGATGCCCCCGGCCGAATAAACCCCTTCCTTCTTTAACTCAGTGTCTGAGGAGTTTTGCCTGTGGCTTGTCCTGCTACAAGAACACATAGCCTCCTGAGCTATAAAAGCATGCTATAAAATGTACAAAAGTTTGCTTTTACTCCTCCTGGAAACATTTCTACATGCCATAAAAATTAGATCTGTAGCCATTTGCTTAAAATTTCTCTTATTAATTGAATTGTTACCTCCCAAGACATGGATTACCTCAGAAGGTGACTGGAGAGGGAAATATTCCTAAGTATTTCCATTTCTAGGAGGAACAAGCCAGAGCTCTAAGTCAGAAAAGCTTAAAGGCAAGGGGCTATCAAACTCCTGCAGAGACTGTATTTGCATACCAAAGGAATTGAGTCAGGAGGAAACTCTTTCAGGAGCAATGGGGGATAACTTCTTGCTTCCCCTTTATAAGCAGAGAAAAATCCTTTTTTCTCCTCCCTCACCTATGGGTTATCCAGCTGCATGTGTAAGACAGCCGGCCTGATTATCATCATGTCACCCTAGGGGCAAGGGTTGGGGCAGAGGGGAGACTGGTGCTATTATTCACTGTGAGGTGTTTAATAAAGCATCCATTCCTCATCCAGAACACTTCATGAGGCACATTCAAGCCAAAAGTAATAGATATTGACATTATAAACCTAACACACAGCCTATAGGAACTTCTGTGTAGCCATTCTTTGGTCTTATATTTGTTTTTTAAATAATTATTACTGTTGCTGTCTCTCCCATATGGATGTCAGCTTTCAGCAAACAAACTCATCTCCCCCAGTGCCTATCACCCCTCCCCACTCCTCCTGTCCACTCCTCCTGTCATCCATTTCTCTCTTCCAGAAGGTTCATCTGTGTTTACTATTTTCCTTATTGTCCCAATTATGGCACATTTCTCCTCATTGTAATGCTGTTGTTTTCCATAGGGATCTCTTTCCACAATGACACAGAAATGCTATAATCTAGTTGTACACAGCTGAAATAGTGGATCAGCCACTCTGGATAAGCTGTGAAAGAGGCGTTATAAATTTTTAATATCATTTCCTTCCACTAGCCCATATCAGTGAAAAGAATACAGATGGTGGCAAATGACTGCATACAAGGCAGGGGTTTGTGATCTGCAGTTGTAGTGTCCATGCTAACAATTCTCCTACTTAATATATTCATGGAAATTCTCACACCTAATTAACATATTCATGAAACTTCAGGACTGCCTTAAAATATTCATGAAACTTTCTCATTTTTGGTTCTACAGTGGTCACAAAAATTATTATAAATAGATAAGTTGGGAAAGGTAATCTGAGGCCAAAGTATGTAAACCTCCCTCGATAGTGTTAGTATGTAGTCAGGGGTAGAGACTATATTGAATGAATTTTGACTTCTCCAGACATCTAATACCATACTTCACACACAATTAAGCCATATGAGATTAAATACTTGTTGAATCAAGTCATTTCTATTAAAAAAATAAAAGTGACCAATGGAGAATGAACTGAATACTGTCAATGAAAAAATTACTCTCTGCAAAAAAACAAGTTATCATAGTGTTAGCGTGTGGGGAAATAATTACACTGACACAGTTACTGGCCATATTAATGTGTTCATCCTCTTAGGAGAACAGTTTGAGAATTTTGATCGAACTTTTCCTATACACATCTTTTCTCTTTTTTCTTTTTTCACTGCAACTGCCACCTCCAGGACTCAAGTGTTCCCTCCTGAGTCGCTGGGACTACAGATGCATGTTACCATGCCCAGCTAATGTTTGTATTTTTGTAGAAACAGGGCGTTGTTGCCCTCTTGCCCAAACTGGTCTCAAACTACTAGGCTCAAGTGGTCCACCTGCCTTGGCTTCCCAAAGTGCTGGGATTACAGGCATGAGCCACTGCACCCAGCCATTATACACACCCTTTGATTTATCAATTTAACTTCTGAAAATTCATCTTACAGATAATCTCACCAATATACAAAAAAACAAAAGAATGTGCACAAATAAATTTTTGTTGCATTTTTTCTAAAACCAAAGAAAAATAACCTATATGTCTGTTACTAAAGGGCTAACTAAATATTACTTGCATTTATTTGGAATATAACACAGCTATTTTATTTATTTGGAGTATAACACAGCTATAGCTATTACTATTGTCATTGTTATGAGCCGAAATATGGCAGATGTATATGTGCCGATGTAGAAAGCTCTTCAAGAGAAATTGGTACTTGGGGGAAAATCTATTAAGATATAGAACAGTATGTTTACAATAATATTGTATCTTATTGTATAAAAGTAAACACACACACACACACACACACACACAGTGATAGCATGGAAATTTCCTGAAATAGATAAGAAATATTTCATAGTAGTAAATGAAGGAGCGGAGCGGATGAAAGAGACCTACACTTCCTTCTGAACTCACTGTTGGAATTTTTATTCTGGGTCTGTATTGTTTTATTTATCATAATTAAACAGTTAAGAACAGAAAAAAAGGAAGTCCTAGTGTTGCAAAGGTAGAAGGGGCATTAATGGTCATTAGCTCAGAAAGGAGAAGTGACAAATGAGTTGTGTGAGGGCATACAACTATTTGGTGGCAGAACTGTAACTAGGACCAGGTTTTCTGACTCCTACTTCGAGATTCTTAACCAAGTGTCTTAAATAACGTGCATGCTGGCTACCATTTATCAAGCATCGACTATGTGCAAGGCATTATACAAGAACACTTTACAGAGAATATCTCCAATTCTTACAGGAACCATTCAGAGTCGGGGTTGAAAATGTTGTGTTATTCACCTTTCAGAACGTTTTTACAGCATAGAGCAAATCCCCATTTTAGAGTAAGTGCCCTGGAGTACTAGGAATTTCACACATATTATCTCTGTTATCTCTATTACCCTACAAAGGTATTTATTATATCATTTTCATTTATAGGTTAAAAAAATATACAAGTAACTTACCAATGATCACATAGCTGGTATGTGGTGAACCAAGGATTTCAACTAAAATTTGCCCAACTCCCAAATTCCTCATTTTCATACTACTCCATATTCTATTTTTTGAGACCATGAACACTCTGGGAGAACTTGATTTAAAGTTTCGCTTAATTGCAATAACTTATGTGCTGGCTATTACCAGTAAATCAGCAATATTGTTCCTTTGTGTATTGACATTCCACTCAAAATTCATAAATTTCATTGCCCAATTATATCATCTTAGCTCTTTCATTACCATGCACTCTCTTTGATTCCTGAGCCAAAACCTTGTCACCAGCATTGCCTGTTGACATACAAGCCCTGGCTTGCTGCAGAAAAATAAATCCTAGAAACACAACAGAGTCCAATTCAAAGCCTCCCCAGCCATAGCTACTTCTCCTCTTTTGGAAGATATTACAAAAATCACAAAATAAAAGTCTTAGTGTTACAAACTAATTACTGTACATCTGCCACAATAATTGCCATATTCAGCAATTTACAATTACAGTCCAATTCCTTTATAATTGAGCTCCACACAGCTCCCAGTGACAGCTATTTTAGTTTCAAGACTTAAAATTCAACTCCACAATTTCGTTCATCACTAACATGAAAATGCATGGTTTCAACTCTACATACTAACAAAGTGCCAATGGGTCCCAAGGTTTCAGCTTCTTCAACCTACATTTTTCTGTTTTTCATCTTTGGGCAATATAACTTAGCCTTATTTCCATGTATATATTTAAACAATGAAAATATTTATTGACATGGTTACATTTCTCTTTTGCCTAGCGTAAATCTCTCATCTTAAGCAGGGTTATAACTAATGAGTGTTTCATGACAGTTGCACTATATCAACAGTTTCTTTAAAAGTTTTACTGAGATGTAATTAGCATATAAAAATGACACACATTTACAGTGTAAAATTTGATAAATCTCATCATAGATATATATACCTGTGAAACCATGGCCACAATCGAACTAATAAACATTAACCCCAATGAACTCTTTGTGTACCTTTGTAATCTTACCTTCTACCAGTCCTCATTCCTGGCAACCACTGATCTGTTTTCTGTCACTTTAGATTAATTGGTATTATCTTTTTTTTTTTTTTTTTTTTTTAAGACGGAGTCTCGCTCTGTCGCCCAGGCTGGAGTGCAGTGGAGCGATCTCGGCCCACTGCAAGCTCCACCTCCCGGGTTCATGCCATTCTCCTGCCTCAGCCTCCGTAGTAGCTGGGACTACAGGCGCCCGCCACCGTGCCCGGCTAATTTTTTTGTATTTTTAGTAGAGACACGGTTTCACTGTGTTAGCCAGGATGGTCTCAATCTCCTGACCTAGTGATCCGCCCGCCTCGGCCTCTCAAAGTGCTGGGATTACAGGCATGAGCCACTGCGCCCGGCCTACATTATCTATTTTTACACAAATGGGATCATACATTATGTACTATTTTTTGGTCTGGCTTGTTTTACTCAGTATACTTATTTTGGAATTCATTCACATTACATGTTGTGCATAGAAAGAGTTAATTCCTTTTAACTTCTGAATAGCATTCCATTGTATATATATGCCACCAGTTGTTTATCCATTCAGTTATAAATGAACAATTAGGTTGTTTCCAATTGAGGGCTATTAGGAATAAAGCTGCTCTGGACATTCATGCAGAAGTCTTTGTATGGATTTATGCTTTCATTTCTCTTGAGTAAATACTTAGAAATGTAACAACTGAATCATGAGGTAAGCTTGGGTATAACTTTTTAGTAACTGCCAAACTGTTTTCCAAATTGGTTTACATTACCATCAGCAATGTATGAAAGTCCTAGTTCTCCACGTCCTTGCCAACATTTGGTATGGCCAGTATTTTTAATTTTAACCATTCTCATTGAATTTTCAATGTACTTAACATATGCCGGATACAAATTCAAGTAAGATATATGATTTGCAAATATCTTTCCCCAGTCTGTGGCTTGTCTTTTAATTTTTTTTTAACAGTGTCTTACAAGAAGCAAAAGTTTTAAGTTGAGGAAGTTCAACTTATCTTTTTTTGCATACATAGTGCTTTTGGTATTATATCTAAGCAACTTTTACCTAACCTAAAGCTATAAAACTTTATTCTGGAAGTTGTATAGCTTTAGACTTTACATTTTTGCCTATGATGCATTTTGAATTAATTTTTGTATATGGTATAAAATATAAATTAAAGTTTGTTCTCTTGCATTTTGATAGTCAGTTGTTCCATCACTATTTGTTAAAAAAGCTATCCTTTCTACACTGAAATTATTTTGTACATTTGTCAAAAATTAGTTGTCTCTATATATGTGAGTCTGTTTTTAGACTTACTTCTATCCTATGGATCTATTTGTTATCTTTACAAGCTTTGTTCCTCAGTGCATTATCTTTCTCAGTCTTTTACTATTAACCAGTTTGTGTCTTGTTATTTATAACACGTTTTTATTCACAAAATATAATTTGGTCTTGGTTTTTCCTGAGAATCTCTGCCACATAATTGGTGTGTTTAGATCACCCATATTTAACATGATTATCAATATGGTAAAATATGATTTTGTTATCTTGCTATTTGTTTGATCTATTCCTTGTTAACATTTTTCTCTGTCTTTTGGGGGCAATTTTTATGATTACATTTAATCGGCATTGCTGGCTTTTTGTAAGCTATAACTTTGGTTTTGTTTATATAGAGTTTTTGTTAGTATTTATTTTAGGGATAATAGCATACATCTTTTACTTATCACAGTCTACCTTCAAATAATATTATACCACCTCGTATATAGTATGCTTCCATTTTTCTTCTCTAGGCCTTTGTGCTATTGTTACATATTTTGCTCTGATATGTATTATAAATCTCATGCTACATATTTTTTAATTCTAACCATTAATTACTTTTTAAAAAGATTCAAATAAAAAAGTCTTCTATCTCTCTGCAGTTATCATATCTGATGTTCATTTCTTTGTGTAAATCCATATTTTCATTATCATTTACTTTCTGCCTGAAGAGCTTCCTTTAATATTTCCTATAGTTCAAATCGGCTGGTGATAAATTATTTTTAGCTTTTAAATAGCCGAAGAAGTCATTACCCTTCCTTTTTTTTTTTTTTTTTTTTTGAGGCAGTCTCAGTGACACCCAGGCTGGAGTGCAGTAGCATGATCTCGGCTCACTACAGCCTCCACCTCCTGGGTTCAAGAGATTCTCCTGCTTCAGCCTCCCAAGTAGCTGTGACTACAGGCACACACAAACCATGCCTGGATAATTTTTGCATTTTTTGGTAAAGATGGGGTTTTACCATGTTGCCCAGGCTGGTCTCGAACTCCTGAGCTCAGGCAACCTGTCCTCCTATGCCTCTCAAAGTGCTGGGATTACAGGCATGAGCCATTGCACGTGGCCACACTTTTATTTTTTAAATGTATTTTCTCTGAGTGTAGAATTCTAGATTGAGGAGTTCTTTTTCTTTTATTACTCTGAAGATGTTGTTCCACTATCATCTTCTTACTTGCGTTGTTTATGAGAAGTCTGTTTTTTTTTTATCTTTGCCCCATGTGTGTGTCTCATTTTCTCTGCCTGCTTTTAATATTTTTCTCTTCATTAGTGGTTTTGAGCAAATTGATCATATATTGAATTTGTGCGGTTTTATTTTTTTTTATGCTTGGAGTTCTTGATAAGCTTGTTTTCATTAAATTTGGAGGATTTTTGGCCATTATTTCTTCAAAATTTTTTCTATACCTCCCTCACTTTTTTTCTTCAAGAATTGCTATTACCCATATATTAGGCAACTTGAGGAATCTCAGCTTACCAATGCTCTGTTCATTAAAGTATTTGCCTCACTCTTTGATTTGGGATAGTTTCTATTCCTATGTCAAGTTCACTAATCTTTTCTTCTTTAATGTCTAACCTGTCATTATTTCTGTCTTGCGTATTTTCACTACACACATTTTGATTTTCATCTCTAGATATTGAATTTCAATCTTTATATCTTTCGTGTCTCTACTGAATTTGAATGTATGGAATACAATTATAATAACTGTTTTAATGTCCCAATCTGCTAATTCTAACATCTGGATCAGGAATAGGTCCGTTTTGATTTATGGATTTTTCTCCTTTTATGGGTTGTATTTTCCTACATTTTCAATTGCATGGTCATTTTCTACCAGATCCTAGATATAAATTTTACCTTGTTAAGTGAGGATTTTAGTATTCATATAAATTTTTATAATATTTATTCTTTGATAGTTACTTAGAATCAATCTTCCTTTTCAGTCTTGCTTTTAAGATTTACTATGCAAGGCTGGAGCAGTACTAGGTAGAGCTGATTCTTCCCCAGCACTGAGCCATACCTCATCTGTATACTCTACTCAAAACCTACATGAATTGTAGGTTTTCCAGTCTGACTGGTGGGAACAAGCACTTTTTCTGGTACTTTTGTGGACACCTGGTACTTTTTTCCCTTTAATTTTTTTGGATGGTCTTTCTCCACCTCAGGTTTCCTCACACACATTTTGATCAGTACTCTGCTGAATGGTCAAGTGTGATCCTCTGTAGAACTTTGGAGCTGTCCATGTATCTCTCTCCTCTTCAGTCCTTTGTCATGGGAACTCTGGATATCTTAAGTGCTTCATACTCGAGACTATCTTCTCAGCTCTTTGCATCACCCTGCACATGCCTCTGCCTGATTTCCTCATCTCTATACTATGGTCTGGAAGCACTCTCATAGCGGTAACCTGGGGCAATTGTAGGACAAACCTCATTTGTTTCCCATTTCACAGGGATCACTGTTCTTTGATGTTCGATACCTCAAAAGCCTTTGTTATATATATTTTATCCAATTTTTCTGGTTGTTTCAAGTGAAAGGATAAATCCAGTTTCTACTACTTCATCAAAACCATGAATGAAACCCAAAGTCAATATTAATATATTAGGGTTGCAGAACTACTCTAGAAAATTTAATCAGAAGAGATATATACGCTAAAGTGAGACAAGTGCTGATCTAGGAGCCTACAAGTCCTGTTCCTACTAACTAGCTGTGTGGCCTTGGAAAGTGACCTTACCTCTCCAAACATCACTTTCCTACTGAAAAATATAAGATGATTATAGATCTCATATCTCTAACACGTTTTCATTTTTAAAATTACATATATTTATACATCTATATATACACATATGTATCTTAAGCAGACAGACAGACTTACAGAGAGAAAAATAAACCCACATTGTGCTAGGCCAGCAATAAACACAGACTTGGGTTCCACCTTCATGAAGCCTAGAACAGTTTTTGAAAAACTGCATTGTTAAAGAAATTATTTGTTGTTTGACAAATTGTATATGTTTGTTGTATATATTATTTTTGAAATATATGAATATAATATATGGTTATTAACTATCTTCACCATGTTGTTCAGTAGAGTTCTTGAATTTATTTCTTCTAAATAACTGAAATTTTATATCCCTTGTATCCCAACCTCCATACCCCAGCCCATGGTAACCACCATTTTATTCCCTACTTCTACAAGTTTAGCTTTTTTAAATTCCACATATAAGTGAGATCAGGCCATATTTGTCTTTCTATGCCAGGCATAGTTTACTAAATATAACATCCTCCAGGTTCATCCATGTTGTCACAAATGACAATTTTCTTTTTTTTTTTTTTAAGGTTGAATGTTATTTTACTGTGTATATATACTTAATTTTCTTTATCAATCAACCAATTGATGGATACAAGTTGATTCCACATCTTGGCTATTGTGAATAGTGCTGCAATGTGCATGGGAGTACTGATACCTCCTCAATATACTGATTTTATATCCTTTGGATATATACCCAATAAGGGTATATAAATAGTTTTATTTGAAAATTTTTGAGGCATCTCCATACTGAGAAACTACTGCATTTAAAGGGAAAATGTTGAATGGCTTGATGCAACTTATTTCATCTATGATTAAATATTTTACTCATACTACGTGACCCAATATTCATATTTCATCTCCTCTTCAATGTGGCCTAGAGTATGTCCATTCATCTCAGATCTCAAAAAATTACACATACACACAGACAGATATACTTGTAGATATGTGCATATATACTGAATATTACTTGGTTAGCTTACTTAGGGCATTCTAAAATTCATCCATTTACTCAACTAATACAAGTTGAACCCATATTCTGGGCCAGGAATTGGGCTAGGCATCAAAGTTATAACAATAAACAAAATTTGGTTCCTTCCCACAATTTTTATAATCTAGTATGTGTAACAGACAATTATAATGTAGGGTGATACAGCGTTACAGTTGGAAGAGGTTCAAGATGAAACTGGAACACACAGAAATGAGACATATCAATGTCTCAGGGTCACTGGTGGTGTCATGTGAAGATGATTTCATCTCACTTTGTCACCCAGGCTGGAGTGCAGTGCTGCCATCTTGGGTCACTGCAAAATCCACTTCCCAGGCTCCAGCGATTTTCCACCTCAGCCTCATGAGTAGCTAGGACTAGAGGTACTCCTAGCTATATAACTGGATAATTATCCACCATAACTGGATAATTTTTTATATTTTGTGTAAAGATAGGGTTTCACCATATTGCTCAGGCTGGTCTCAACCTGAGTTCAGGCAATCTACCCACCTTGGCCTGTGTAAATGCTGGGATTACAGGCATAAGCCACCATTCCTGACCTCATGAAGAAAAGGTCTAAGTTAAGAGTTAAATAAAAATTAACAGTTAGCCAATCTGAGTTCTGCTCCTGCTTAAGCCATGTGAAAAATGTCACTTCTGCCAAACATGAAATCACACAACCACCCAGAAATTGTTAGACCAGGGGAAAAAACCAAGTCTCAACTATATATTTTTTATAACAATCGCAATTAAATAAAAATATACACTCAGATTGAAATTAAAACATTTGAAAAAATACACCATGCAAACACTAAGCATAAGAAAGCTGTAGTGGCTATCTTAAATCAAACAATATTGGCTTCAAGAATATAACCAGAAGGAAAGAAGGACTTTTCATATTGATTGAAAGGTCAGCTCATCTGGGAGACATAACAATCCTAAATGATTTTTCAATGAATAACATGGGTTTAAATTACACAAAGCAATATTTGACACATTTACATGTGAGGAATAGAGCAATAATTATGGTTAGAGATCACAATGCCCCTATCTTAGTAACTGATGAAAGAAACAGAAAAGGTATCAGTAAGAACAGGGAAGATTTGAACATTATCAACCAATTTGACAAAATGGGCATTTATAGAACTCTATGCTCAACAACTGTAAAAAGCACACTCTTTTTAAATGCATGTAAAACATTCAGAAAGATGGAACATATGCTGGGACGCTAAAAAAAAAAAAGCCTCAATAAATTCAAAGGATTGAAATTACGTAGATTATTTTCTCTGACCACAACTACATTAAATTAGAAACCAATAATAATAATATAGCAAAAGAAACAAATATTTTAAAACTAAGTAATAGATATCTAATATCCATGAGTCAAGGAAGAAATCACAAGTAAAATTAGAAAGCATTTTTAACTTGATAATTACAACATATACAATGAAATTTGTGAGAGGCAGCTATAGCAGTCTTCAAAGGAAAATGTATATCCTTAATGCTTATATTAGATGAGAAGAAAGGCATAAAATAAGTAATCTGTTCTTTAATCTTAAGAAGCTAGAGGAAAAAAGAACAAATATAAACTAAAGTAAAATAGTGGAATTAATACAGATAATAGGAGACATCAATACAATTAGTAACAAATAATTGAAAAAAATCAGTAAGACAACAGAACTCTTTTTACCAAGGTTAGTAGAATAAATAAATTGAGGGCTATGCTATTGAGAGATAGAAGAAAGAACACAAATTATCTGTATCTCTACAGACTCTATGGTCATTAAAGGGTAATAAGGATATACTATGAACAACTTTACAAAATAACTTGACTGCTTAGATAAAATGGAAAAATTCCTTTAACATGCAACTTACCAAAACAAGAAGAAACAAAAAATCTTAATAACCCTATCTATATTTTAAAATTAAACTCATAACAAAATTTCACAAAGAAAACCTGTGGTTCAAATAGCCATCGTGGTGGTGGTGTTTAAATGTCCCTCTCATTTCTGAATAATTTCCTGGTGACTTCTATGAAACATTTAAGAATAAAATAAGACCAGTTTTATACACTTTTAAAAAACAGTCACTTCCCAACTCACTTTATAAGGCTAGCATAATCTTGATAGCACATCTTTAAGAGGTCAATGACAAAAAACAAACTTACATATCAGTGTCCTTCGTAAATATAGATGCAAAAATTCTAAAAAAAAAAAAAAAAAGTCAAAGTAAATCTAGCAATATAGAAAAGGAATTAACGTATCATGAGCAAATGAGGCCTATCCTAGAAATGCAGGGTTGGCACAGCATTCACAAATCTATTAATTTAATTCATCACATTAACAGAATAAAGGCAAAAGACATACGATCACATTACTAGATGTAGAAACGGTATTAGACAGAATTTAACTTTCAGTCATATTAAAAATATCTCTCAGCAAATAAAAAATTGAGGGATTTTTTTCAATCTGATCAAAAGCTTCTACAAAAATTCTATAGCCAAGATCATACTTAATGATTACATATTAAATGATTTTTGTTTATAATTGGGAATAGGAAAAGTAAGTCAACTTTTCACATTTATGTTTAACATAATAGTTAATACGTGCTCGCTTCGGCAGCACATATACTAAAATTGGAACAATACAGAGAAGATTATTAGCACAGCCCCTGCGCAAGGATGACATGCAAATTCGTGAAGCATTCCATATTTTTACTCACTCAAAACCGCTCAACTACATGGAAACTGAGCAACCTGCTCCTGAATGACTATTGGGTACATAATGAAATGAAGGCAGAAATAAAGATGTTCTTTGAAACCAACGAGAACAAAGACACAACACACCAGAATCTCTGGGACACGTTCAAAGCAGTGTGTAGAGGGAAATTTATAGCACTAAATGCCCCACAAGAGAAAGCAAGAAAGATCCAAAATTGACGCCCTAACATCACAATTAAAAGAACTAGAAAAGCAAGAGCAAACACATTCAAAAGCTAGCAGAAGGCTAGAAATAACTAAAATCAGAGCAGAACTGAAGGAAATAGAGACACAAAAAACCCTTCAAAAAATTAATGAATCCAGGAGCTGGTTTTTTGAAAAGATCAACAAAATTGATAGACTGCTAGCAAGACTAATAAAGAAGAAAAGAGAGAAGAATCAAATAGATGCAATAAAAAATGAAAAAGGGGATATCACCACCGATCCCACAGAAATACAATCTACCATCAGAGAATACTACAAACACCTCTATGCAAATAAACTAGAAAATCTAGGAGAAATGGATAAATTCCTCGACAAATACACCCTCCCAAGACTAAACCAGGAAAAAGTTGAATCTCTGAATAGACCAATAACAGATTCTGAAATTGTGGCAATAATCAATAGCTTACCAACCAAAAAGAGTCCAGGACCTGATGGATTCACAGCCGAATTCTACCAGAGGTACAAGGAGGAACTGGTACCATTCCTTCTGAAACTATTCCAATCCATAGAAAAAGAGGGAATCCTCCCTAACACATTTTATGAAGCCAGCATCGTCCTGATACCAAAGCCTGGCAGAGACATAACCAAAAAAGAGAATTTCAGACCAATATCCTTGACGAACATTGATGCAAAAATCCTCAATAAAATACCGCCAAACCGAATCCAGCAGCACATCAAAAAGCTTATCCACCATAAACAAGTGGGCTTCATCCCTGGGATGCAAGGCTGGTTCAACATACACAAATCAATAAATGTAATCCAGCATATAAACAGAACCAAAGACAAAAACCACATGATTATCTCAATAGATGCAGAAAAGGCCTTTGACAAAATTCAACAACCCTTCATGCTAAAATCTCTCAATAAATTAGGTATTGATGGGACGTATCTCAAAATAATAAGAGCTATCTATGACAAACCCATAGCCAATATCATACTGAATGGGCAAAAACTGGAAGCATTCCCTCTGAAAACTGGCACAAGACAGGGATGCCCTCTCTCACCACTCCTATTCAACATAGTGCTGGAAGTTCTGGCCAGAGCAATCAGGAAGGAGAAGGAAATAAAAGGTATTCAATTAGGAAAAGAGGAAGTCAAATTGTCCCTGTCTGCAGATGACATGATCGTATATCTAGAAAATCCCATTGTCTCAGCCCAAAATCTCCTTAAGCTGATTAGCAACTTCAGCAAAGTCTCAGGATACAAAATCAATGTACAAAAATCACAAGCATTCTTGTACACCAATCACAGACAAACAGAGAGCCAAATCATGAGTGAACTCCCATTCACAATTGCTTCAAAGAGAATAAAATACCCAGGAATCCAACTTACAAGGGATGTGAAGGACCTCTTCAAGGAGAACTACAAACCACTGCTCAATGAAATAAAAGAGGATACAAACAAATGGAAGAACATTCCATGCTCATGGGTTGGAAGAATCAATATCGTGAAAATGGCCATACTGCCCAAGGTAATTTATAGATTCAATGCCATCCCCATCAAGCTACCAATGACTTTCTTCACAGAATTGGAAAAAACTACTTTAAAGTTCATATGGAACCAAAAAAGAGCCTGCATCATCAAGTCAATCCTAAGCCAAAAGAACAAAGCTGGAGGCATCACGCTACCTGACTTCAAACTATACTACAAGGCTACAGTAACCAAAACAGCATGGTACTGGTACCACAACAGAGACAGATCAATGGAACAGAACAGAGCCCTCAGAAATGATGCCGCATATCTAAAATTATCTGATCTTTGACAAACCTGACAAAAACAAGAAATGGGGAAAGGATTCCCTATTTAATCAATGGTGCTGGGAAAACTGGCTAGCCATATGTAGAAAGCTGAAACTGGATCCCTTCCTTACACCTTATACAAAAATTAATTCAAGATGGATTAAAGACTTACATGTTAGACCTAAAACCATTAAAATCCTACAAGAAAACCTAGGCAATACCATTCAGGACATAGGCGTGGGCAAGGACTTCATGTCTAAAACACCAAAAGCAATGGCAACAAAAGCCAAAATTGACAAATGGGATCTAATGAAACTAAAGAGCTTCTGCACAGCAAAAGAAACTACCATCAGAGTGCACAGGCAACCTACAGAATGGGAGAAAATTTTTGCAACCTACTCATCTGACAAAGGTCTAATATCCAGAATCTACAATGAACTCAAACAAATTTACAAGAAAAAAACAAACAACCCCATCAAAAAGTGGGCAAAGGACATGAACAGACACTTCTCAAAAGAAGACATTTATGCAGCCAAAAAACATGAAGAAATGCTCATCATCACTGACCATCAGAGAAATGCAAATCAAAACCACAGTGAGATACCATCTCACACCAGTTAGAATGCCCATCATTAAAAAATCAGGAAACAACAGGTGCTGGAGAGGATGTGGAGAAATAGGAACACTTTTACACTGTTGGTGGGACTGTAAACTAGTTCAACCATTGTGGAAGTCAGTGTGGCGATTCCTCCGGGATCTAGAACCAGAAATACCATTTGACCCAGCCATCCCATTACTGGGTATATACCCAAAGGACTATAAATCATGCTGCTATAAAGACACATGCACACATATGTTTATTGTGGCACTATTCACAATAGCAAAGAGTTGGAACCAACCCAAATGTCCAACAACGATAGACTGGATTAAGAAAATGTGGCACATATACACCATGGAATACTATGCAGCCATAAAAAATGATCAGTTCGTGTCCTTTGTAGGGACATGGATGAAACTGGAAACCATCATTCTCAGTAAACTATCACAAGGACCAAAAACCAAACACCGCATGTTCTCACTCATAGGTGGGAATTGAACAATGAGAACTCATGGACACAGGAAGGGGAACATCACACTCTGGGGACTGTTGTGGGGTTGGGGGAGGGGGGAGGGACAGCATTAGGAGATATACCTAATGCTAAATGACGAGTTAATGGGTGCAGGAAATCAACATGGCACATGGATACATATGTAACAAACCTGCACATTGTGCACATGTACCCTAAAACCCAAAGTATAATAATAAAAATAAAAATAAAAAAAAGATAAAGCCTTTAGCACAATGCCTAGCCCTCAGGAAATAATAAATATAATAAATTATGAGTCATTAAAAAAATAGTTAATACTAGAGGTTCTAACTGGTACATCAAGATTAGAAAGTAAAACTATCTTCATTATAAAAAATATGATTGTTTACATAGGATCCACTAAGGAATTTATCCCAAAAAAACCTACTACTATCAACAAGGAAATTTAGCAAAGACACAGGATAAAAATTCAGTATCTATTATATTTATGTGCAAAATCAATTGCATTCATGTGCAATAAGAAAAATAATTGGAAAATTAAACAATGCCATTTATAATGGCATCTAAAAATGTAACAACCTTTGGAACAAATGTAACAAAAGTAAGACTACTACACTGTAAAGTGTAAAATATTACAGAGAGAAACTAAAAAAGACTAAAAATCTAGAAAAAATAAGCTTTATTTGTCGATTGGAAGATTCAGTATTATACAATTGCCATGTCTACCCAATTGTATGATGTCAAAATCTCTGCAGGTATGGCAAGATAATTCTAAAATTTACTTAGAAATACAAATTACTTTGAATAGCCAGAAAAAATTTGAAAAAGAACAAAGCTGAATAAATTATACAACATGCTTTCAAGGTTTACTATAAGCCTAGAACAATCCATTCCGTGTGGTATATATGAAGTATACATAGCTAAATGGAAAGAAAATAGATCACATATACATCCAAACATATGCAATTAATTTATTTTACTTTAAAATTAACAAGGCTGCCAAGGTAATTTCATAGGAAAATATTGTTTTTAAGAAATTCTATTGGAAAACCTTGACATAATTATAAGGCAGTATAAATTAATTCTTTACTGTTACCTCACACAATATACAAAAATTTATTCAAGATACATCACAGACCTAGAGATAAAAGCTAAAAATATGAAACTCCTAGAAGAAAAAAAAATATCTCCATATCCTGGTGTAATCCAGGTTTCTTAGGATGCAAAAAAGCCTCAGCTATAGAAGAAGATTAATAAATTGGACTTCATCCAAACTTAAAGCTTCTATTCTTCAAAATGCACTATAAAGAAAATAAAAGATAAGCCAGATTGGGAAAAAAATTCACAATACATAGATCGAGCAAAAAACTTAAATTAGACTAGCAAACAATACAGTCAGGTTGCCTAAAAGTGATCCCAAGAAACCAAAGGGTCTGCTTAATACCTTCTTTGTGCAAATGTGCAGAGAAGAACATAACAAGAAAAACCCAGAGGCCCCTGTCAATTTTGCAAAATTTTCCAAGCAGTGCTCTGAGAAGTGGCAGACAATATCTAGGAGAGAGAAGTCTAAATTTGATGAAGTGGCAAAGGTGGATAGAGTACTCCATGTTTGGGAAATGAAGGATTATAGATCAGCTAAGGGAGGCAAGAAGGACTCTAATGCCCTCAAAAGGCCACCATCTGGATTCTTCCAGTTCTTTTCAGAAGTCTACCCCAAGATCGAATCCACAAACCCTGGCATCTCTATTGGAGATGTGGCAAAAAAAAAGCTGGGTGAGATGTGGAATAACTTGAGTAACAGTGAAATGCAACCTTGCATCAGTAAGGTGGCGAAGCTGAGGGAGAACCATGAGAAAGATGTTGCTGACTGTAAGTCTAAAGGAAAGTTTGACGATGAAAAGAATCCCACTAAAGTTGCCCAGGAAAGATGGAAGAGAAAGATTAAGAAGAGAAGGAAGAAGAGGAGAAGGAGCAAGATTGAAAAAATTGCTTATCTGTCTCCTTGTGAATACGTTAGGGTAGGGGAATGCCATAATTGACACATCTCTTATTTGAGAGGTGTCTGCTGCCTTCTGTATTAGTCAATTCTCAAGCTGCTAATAAAGACATGTCAAAGACTGGGTAATTTTTAAAGAAAAAGAGGTTTAACAGACTCACAGCTCCACCTGGCTAGAGAGGCCTCATAATCATGGCAGAAGGCAAAGGAGGGGAAAGGTAAGTATTACATGGTGGCAGGTAAGAGGCCATGTACAGGAGAACTCCCCTTTATAAAACCATCAGATCTCCTAAGACCTATTCACTATCATGAGAAAAGCATGGAAAAGATCCACCCCCCTGATTCAACTACCTCCCACCTGGTCCCTCCCATGACACATGGAAATTAAGGGAGCTACAATTAAAGATGAGATTTGGGTGGGGATACAGCCAAACCATACTATTTCACCCCGACCCCTCCCAAATCTCATGTCCTCACATTTCAAAACCAATCATGCCTTACCAACAGTCCCTCAAAATCTTAACTCATTTCAGCATAAGCTCAAAAGTCCACAGTCCAAAGTCTCATTCACAATAAGGCAAGTCCCTTCTGCCTATGAGCCTGCAAAATCAAAACAAGTTAGTTACTTCCTCGATACAATGGGGTACAGGCATTCAGTAAATGCAGCCATTCCAAATGGGAGAAATTGGGCAAAACAAAGGGTCTACAGGACCCATGCAAGTCCAAAATCCAGTGGGGCAATCAAATCATCTTAAAGCTCCAAAACAATCTCCTTTGAGCCCATGTCTCACATCAAGGGAGTGCTGATGCAAAAGGTGGGCTCCCACAGACTTGGCCTGCTCCACCCCTGTGGCTTTGCAGGGTACAGCTCCCCTCCTGGCTGCCATCAGAGGCTGGCATTGAGTGTCTATGGCTTTTCCAGGTGCATGAAAAGCTGTTAGGGGATCCACCATTCTGGGGTCTGCAGGATGGTGGCCCTCTTCTCAGCTCCACTTGGCAGTGCCCTGGTGGGGACTCTGATCCCACATGTCCTTTTGGCACTGCCCTAGCAGAGGTTCTCCATGAGGGTTCCACCCCTGCAGCAAACTTTTCTCTGGACATTCAGGGGTTTCCATACATCCTATGAAATCTAGGTGGAGGTTCCCAAACCTCAATTCTTGACTTCAGTGCACCTGCAGGCTCAACACCACATGGAAGCTGCCAAGGCTTGGAGCTTACACCCTCTGAAGCCATGGCCCAAGCTGTACCTTAATCCCTTTTAGCCACAGCTGGAATGGCTGGCACAGAGGGCACCAAGTCCTAAGGCTGCACACAGCAGGGGTGGCCTGGGCCCAGGAAACCATTTTTTCCTCCTAGGCCTCCAGGCAGGGGCTGCTGCAATGGTCTCTGACATGCCCTGGAGACATTTTCCCCATCATCTTGATGATTAACATATTGTTCCTTGTTACTTATGTGAATTTCTGAAGCAGGCTTGAATGTCTCCCCAGAAAATGGGTTTTTCTTTTCTATTGCATCATCAGCCTGCAAATTTTTCAAACTTTTATACTCTGCTTCCTCTTGAACACTTTGCCACTTAGAAATTTCTTCCACCAGATACTCTAAATCATCTCTCTCGAGTTCAAAGTTCCACACATCTCTAGGGCAGGGGAAAAATGCCACCAGTCTCTTTGCATAGAAAGAGTGACCTTTACTCTGGTTCCCAACAAGTTCATCATCTCCATCTGAGACCACCTCAGCCTGGACCTTATTGTCCATATCACTATCAGCATTTTAGTCAAAGCCATTCAACAAGTCTCTAGGAATTTCCAAACTTTCCCACATCTTCCTGTCTCTGAACCCAGCAAGTCTCTAGGAAGTTTCAAACTTCCCACATTTTCCTATCTTCTCCTGAGCCCTCCAAACTATTCCAACCTTTATCTGTTACCCAGTTCCAAAGTTGCTTCCACATTTTCAGATATCTTTACAGCAGCATCCCACTACCTGGTACTAATTTACTGTATTAGTTCTCATGCTGCTAATAAAGACATACCAGGGACTGGGTAATTTATAAAGAAAAAGAAATTTAATGGGCTTACAGTTTCACATGCCTGGGGAGACCTCACAATCATGGTGGCAGGCAAAGGAGAAGAAAGGCATATATTACATGGCGACAGGCAAGAGGGAGCTTGTGTAGGGGAATTCCCCTTGATAAAACCATCAGATCTCATGAGACTTATTCACTATCATGAGAATAGCACAGGAGAGACCCACTCCCATAATCCATTACCTCCCACCAAGTCCCTCTCATGACACATGGGAATTATGGGAGCTACAATTCGATATGAGATTTGGGTGGGGACACATCCAAATGATATCACCTTCATTAGATTTAATTACAAAATTTAATCCAATCATATTGTAGTCTCTCAAAGTACTCTAGAAATTGTCAGTGGTTTATATGAAGTGGCCATGGGTGTCTGGAGCACCATGAAACTGCACAAGAGTTGTACATATCTCCGAGTATTTTTAAAATGAAAAGGCACTTTTGTATTTTCCTCATTCTGTGTACTTTGCTGTTGGCGTGACAAGGCATTTAAAGATATTTCTGGCATTTTTTTTATTTGCAAGGTGGTGTTAATTATATGGTTATGAGCTAGAAACCCTGAGTTATCAACTGTATGTATTTATAGTTTCTAAAAAGAACAGAACAACACAGGCAAACTACTGATGCTCCTTGCTTGGTGTTGAGGCTATGGGGAAAGGTGCCTTTTGGAGGCGCCCAAGCTCAGGGCATGCACTGTGAGGTTGGACCTGTTGACTCTGCAGTGCATCTATTTAGCTTCAGGTTGTCTTGTTTCTGTATTTAGTGACATAGCATTCTGTTGCCATTCTTAGCTGTGGACAAAGCAGGGTCAGCTGACATGAGCAGTGTTTAGATTTTTTTTTTTTTTAGTTAAGTGCAATAGTTTCTAAACTGTTTTTAAACAAACTGTAGAACTCTTGTCAGCAAAGTGAAGAACCCCTGCATCAATTAAAGTTCAAGAACCTTCTGTACTTAAACATAATTTGCAACATTCTATTTATTTTTGTGTTTAGAATGTTGAAATGTTTTTGAAGTTAAAGAGTAATAAGTTTTTTAAAAAAACTTAAATTCAGAATATATAAAGAACTCCTATAATTTAATATTTTAAAGTGAGACAAATTAAAAAGTAGCCAAAAGATTCAAGCACAGATTTCTCAGAAGATATGTGAATGACCTAGAAACACATGAAAATATATTTAACACCATTAGTCATCAGGGAAATGCAAATCAAAACTATGATGAGATATCACTTCACAGACACTAGAACCATTAAAATTAAACACTAACAATGCAAAATGTTGGTGATGAAATGGAGCAACTGGAAATCTCCTAGACCACTGGTGGGAATGCAAAAAAATGCAACCACTTTAGAAAACAGTTAAGTAAACACCTGTTGGATAACCCAGCAATTCTCCTCCCGGGTATTTACTCAAAAGGAATAAAGCCATGTGTTCATAAAAAGTATAAACATTTTTATAGAACCTTTATTCATATTAGCCAAAAACTGGAAACACTCTAGATACTGCTTTCAACAGGTAAAATAATGTTAAAAGTATGGCAAATTAATGCAATGGTCTCAGTAATAAAACAAAAACCAAAAGAAAACAGAAGAAACACCACATTATGAATAAATCTCAAAAACATTATGGTGAATGAAAGAAGCCAAAACAAAAAAGTACATACTGCATGATTCCAGTAATTCTAGAACACAAACAAGACTAAGCTATGTTAACGGAAATCAGATCCAGCTGGGCAGAAAGAGTCAAGGGTGGGGTAGTGAGTGCAGAGGACTTTTCTAGGTGACAAAAATGTTCTTGATTAGGGTAGTGGCTACACCAACACATTCATTTGTCAAAACTCATTTAACTATATGCTTAAGATGTGGGTGTATCATCTTATGTAAATTATATATAAGTATTTTTAAGTGTATCAATCTATGGGTAGAAAGAAAGGCTATTCAGGCAGTGGGACAGCCTTTGCAAAGTCTCAGAAAAGAAAAGTGCTACAAGGTGGTTTATAAATTACCTGTTGGATGCTTAGTAGCCTATTTTAATCCTCTCTATCCTACCCATGTGCTTTAACTGAACTGTTCATGTCAACAAGGGGATCTCAGCAGCCTCACTAGAGGCTGTTCTCCGAAAGGATGCATATATGCTATGATATAGTACAATAAGTGCTTAAGACTTGGGCTGTAGAGACAGGAAGACTGAATTCAAATCCGAGCAACACCTCCATTCCTGTTTAGTAGTTGTAACAGCTTAGGCAAGTATTTGTTTTCTCAAGGCCTCTGTTTTTACATCTCTAAAATGAAGATGATGAGCGTACCTTCCTTCCAAGGTTATTATAAGGATTATGTGAATTAATACATGCAAAGTATTTAGTGCCCATCATGTAATGAATATTAATACATATTTATTATTATTGAGGACAGGGTTTCTATCTCCTTTATTCATCACCACTTCCTGGTACATAATAGATTCTCAATTAATACACTGTATTTACTAGTTGGCAATAAAAGAAAAAGAAGTCTGTTTGCTGAATCTAGGATACAAAGAAGGGGAATGTACTAACTACCTATTTCTTTTCTTCTGCAGCCCTTGGTCTAGAAAATAATCTGTTTTTAGTCCTGGCACTTACCCCACAGGTGGAAGCTTCTCAACACCTCCGAACAGCACACTCACTAGAAGCCAGCCCTCTCCTGTGCAGCTATAGAAGTAGAGGGAATTCATCCCAAGACCCATACAGAAAATGGAGGAAAAATTTTAGTCTCAATAACCTTATCTTGCTTACCTAACAACATGTAATACTTGAGAATTAAAATGTTTTTGTGTACAATTCTCATCGACCAAAATTATTTGTATTCATTCTCAAAGCAATATACTATAAATCAAATATCTAATACGGCTTCTACTTTTTCTTAGGCAAAGGAGTTCACCACAAACTATCCTCTAAAGAAATCTCCCATAGTCAGCTCCCTGCTCCATTTTGCTCTTCTCGCAGGGGGTTATTGTAAGTCCTCAATAAATATTGGTTGATTGAATGACTGAGCAGAACTTTAAGACTGAACCTGTTTTGGAGAACAGAAAATAATTCAGAATGGCTGCACCACAGAGTGTGAGAGGGGAAATGGAAAGAAATGAAGCTGAACAGCAGACCCTGAAGGGCTTTATCATGTCAATGTTTTTTCTTTGCTTTATCCCGAATGAAGGGGGATAGTACAAAAGAAAAGAGTCACCTTGAGTTTTTTGGATTATAATTCCAAATATTTCCCATGTTAAACTCTACCATTCTGTTATGAATGTTTATCTGTCCTTAAGCAAAGATTTAACAGAAGCTCGTTTTAGAAAACGTAAAAATTCAGAATATAAATTTTTAAAAACCGTATCAATAGTGCTACTATACAGATGGCTCCCAATAATATATTACTATACTTTGTTTTTTCCTATGCATATATTTACATTTTACAAAGTTTATGACCTATCTTTTCACTGATTACAAACTTTTTTTTCTTTAAGACAGAGTCTCACTCTGTCGCCCAGGCTGGAGTGCAGTGGTGCAATCTCGGCTCACTGCAAGCTCCGCCTCCTGGGTTCACTCCATTCTCCTGCCTCAGCCTCCTGAGTAGCTGGAACTACAGGTGCCCTCCAACACGCCTGGCCAATTTTTTGTATTTTTAGTAGAGATGGGGTTTCACCGTGTTAGCCAGGATGATTATAAACTTCTTGATGACAGGGAAAGTATTCTAGTCAACTTTATTTTCTTCATACCAAATGGCCAGCTCTTGATGTACGATAGAGGCCCACTCAAGTGATAATTGCCAACACTCACATGATACCATTTACATGCCAGGCACTGGAGGGAACACTTTGCATGTATCACTCATTTAACTCCCATAGAAACCATATGACATGGGTATTACATCCCTTTTACACATGAGAAAACTAAGATTAGAGAAGCTAAGTCACTTGTCCGAGATCACAGAGCTAGTAAGTGGTAGAGCTGCACTGGAATGCTCTTAATCACTGCTATTCTGACTCTCAGAATCTGATTTTACTGGGACTGACTTCCCGAATCAGATTTCCTACAAGAGTCTGAGAACCACTGACCCAGTCAAATTGCCTGTTCTGCAAGAGAGAGAAACAAGCCCAGAGAGGACAAGTGTCTTGCCCCATGGCCACAGAACTTATTATTTATTCAACTAATATGGACAGCAATTAACCAAGATGTGTAATATATATTAGGTTGGTGAAAATGTAATCGTGGTTTTTGCCATTACTTTTAATTAGTTTTAATGGCAAAAACCGCGATTATGTTTGCACCAACCTAATATGTGCCTCACATTGGGCACACAAATTGAGATTCAGAGATAAATAAGAACTAGTCAGGGCCCAAGATTCCAGTCTTCCTCCGGATGCTCCTTCCTCCTCACATGCCTCAGAGGAGAAGTGGAGAGGGTGCATTCAAGAGGAAGACCAGGAATAGCAACAGCAGGGCATTGGAATGAGTAAAATTGAGGGCAGCTTGATAAATCTCCTAAGTCACTTTTACAAGGGGTTTCCTATGACGGCCCTGAGATGGCTAGCAGGGTGTTGTCCACAGAGGGAGCTCCCTAAGCAGAATAGGATTCTATATCTCCATAAATGAAATGGAACTTACAAAATTTGAGACAGATGGAATGGATGGGGTTGGGTTGAGTTGGGATGGAACAGGAGAGCACAAGAAGGGATCTGATGACCTTGAATTGAGTGGAAGCAGATCAAATTCCATCCACAGTGAGTGGGCAGGAATCTATGTTCATCCGTCAACACTCTCACTTTCCCCTTATGGCAAGAAATTCTAGGAGGCTGGCAGCCATCTGTGGCAGGGGATGCCACGCCCTATCCTGGCCTCTCAGCCTGATGCAATAGCTCACTGGATTCACGAGTCCCACTTAGAAAGTCTAGGACCTCTAGTATGTCCCATCTCATGGAAAAGGACACCTGAGACCAGAAAAAGAAAAATGCTGAACGTGTTATAATGCCATACCTACAGGAAAAAAAAAAAAAAAAAAAAAAACTAGAATCAGAAAGGCAGAAAGGCTACATAAGATTTTCAACTTGTGTTCCCCATGTCCCCAAACAAGCTCCTGACCACTTTCTGAGGGCAACCACTATGTAAATGAATATGTTACTCACTACTTGAAGAAAACAGACCAATCATCACTTCTCTGTATCCTGAAAAGAGAAAAAATAAGGAGCCCAGGATAATTGGAGACCTTGTCCAATTTCATCTTGAGCTAACGCTGGGAACAGCACCCACTCCCTGTCCCTGAAATCCAAAGCTGTGATTCACCATTACCTCAGCAAGCACTTATGCCACACTCACTTCAAAGTTAGCAGCACCCTCTTGCTCATCTTTGACAACTAGAGCAACTTTATGCAGGGAAATCATCTCCATCAGCACAGAGGCCAATGGGCAGCTCGCCAGAGCAGAGCATCTGCATCAAGGCGGCTTAGAAGACCATTTTGCCTCTGCTGCAGTTTCCCATGGCTGCTGTGTCATAATATTTCAAGTCTTTTGTAATTCAGAACATGCTCCTGTGGGGCAAAATTGTGTGGCAGACACAGGCTTTGATGGCCACTATCTTTTCAACCTCGGCATTCATGGGTCAGCTCACTCCCTCCGCTTGACCTTCCTGCCTTACTTTGGGGCCAGTAAGCTCTCAACGAATTTTGTACCCACCCTGTTCTTCCTAATTTTCACACCTGCAAAGCCATAGAACCTAGTACATGAGGAATAAATTTTACTTTCCTTTCTCCCCTTTGGATGGCAGCTTAAAATCAGTCCCTGGGGTATCATAGCATCATATGCTAGAAAACTCCATGATGCAAAAGGATGACTCTGTTAATTGTTTGACTTTAGCTTGATGATTTTCAGTGGGAGTGAGACAGAGAAACAGATTTTGAGATTAGGCATTTACTTATATCTGCAGTTTGACAATTTGTACCACAGACGCAGTTACATCTAACCCAAATTCTATATTGTCATTCAGTCATCTGACCAACCTGCTGTATGACTCTCTTCATGTAGTGGGAAATATCTTAGTAGCTGCGGAATGAATATCCAGGCAGAGAGTGGCACATAGGAGCTGCTCCCCAGTTTAGATCATTTTATGACTATATTCACTATTATTGTCAGCTCTGCTTGTGGTTTTCCCTGTTCTCTTCTTAGGCAATGGATTATTCTCATATGAGTTAGACAGCAATGATCTTTATGACAATAAATGATGTTAGATGAGATACTTCCCTCCAGACTCTGTGAACCGTTTAGGGGATGTTTTTTCATCCCAGCTTGGATCATCCTCCAAGCTGGAATCCATCACAATCAAGCTAAGGAGACTTGATTTTTAAACCCATCTAGGGCTTTTTCCCTTCGGATTCCCTAAAAGTTCTCACATTATCTCTTCTATTTCCTCTTGACATTTAAGTCAAATACACTGAGAAGCAAAATATCTTGGAAAACAGTAGTCCATCTTGTCAAAGTAAATCAGATCAAGAAAGTGAAAAAAGCAAGAGAACCCTGGAAATAATGGAGAAATGTGAGTACCTTTCAACATTTGTGCCAGAAATCACCAACCCAATGTCCACCTCCCGCACATTAAACTTTCCTCCAGAAGACACAAAGACTCCACCTTGCTTTTTACAATCTCCATTAGAAGCTTTATCTGGGATTTCTAGTTCCTGCTTACTAGAGCTTCAAAGTTCTACTTACTTTGGCAAGGCCTACAAAGATAACTGGAAGATGTCAACAAATGAGTTGGTGCCCTCAGATGTGGCCTGGCCTGTGGTTGCATCTGCTGCTTTACAACTACATATAGCTGGTCCTATGCAACAGTGAAGCAAAAATTTTGACTCAAATGACCTACCATCTCCCATCAAAGTACACCCCAAAGGTATCCCATCAAAAGCTAAAGAAATTAAAGAAAAATAATTACGTGGCCTTTGATGATCCTCTCATCAGAAGTGGGATCTTTGTCACCTCCCCTTGAATTTGGGTAGATTTGTAGTTACCTAACCTGTAACTCCAATAGAATGTAGTAGAACAGGAACTGTAAGACTTTTAAGGCTTAGTCAGAAAAGGTGATAAAACTTTTGTCTTATTCACTTGGATACTCACATTTAGAACGTTGAGACACCGTGAAAAAGTCCAACTTCCTTGAGGCTGCCATGCTGCTAAAAGTCCAGGTCACATGGAGAGGCCGTGTGTAGGTATTCTGGGAGAAGCACCAGCTAAGGTCCAAACTGATGGTCGGTATCAACTGCCTCACATGTAAGTGAAGGTGCCTTCCTATGAGTCCAGCTCTAGCCATAAAGGCACCCCATCCATTAGGAGGCAAGACAAGTCCCTCCCACTGTGCCTGGTCTGGAATTCCTCACCCATAGAATTTATTGGCATAATAAAATGGTTGTTTTAAGCTTCTAAGTTTTGTATTAATTTGTAAGCAGCACTAGTAACTGTATTAGTCTGTTTTCATGCTGCTGATAAAGCCGTACCTGAGACCGGGTAATTTATAAAGAATAAGATGGTTAATGGACTCACAGTTCCATATGGCTGGGAAGGCCTCACAATCATGGCAGAAAGTGAAAGGCATACCTGACACGGCATCAGGCAAGAGAGAGAAAGAGAGCCAAGTAAAAGAGGTTTCCCCTTATAAAACCATCAGATCTCGTGAGACTTATTCACCACCACAAGAACAGTACTGAGGAAACCACCCCCGTGATTCAATTATCTCCCACCAGGTCCTTCCCACAACACGTGAGAATTATGGGAGCTACAATTCAAGATGAGATTTAGGTGGGGACACAGCCAAACCGTATCAGTAACTGAAACAAATAGTGCAGTATAATGTTTAAAATCAAACAGGCCTGCATTTAAATTCTAGCTCTACCCTTTGCATGAAGTTAGCAACCAATTCAACCTTTATGAGCCTACTTCTGATCGGTAAAACAGTGAAAATAAGACTTCTTTTAGAGCTTTTGTGAGGAATCGACTAATCTATAACAACAAAATAGAACTCCTCCCATAAGTGTTTGTTGCCTTTCTCCCGTACCACTCTTCCTTGTTCCCAGTTCTGATGACCCAGTTGCTACCAATTGAGCTAATGAAACAAAGCTATTATCTTCCCTCCAAAACCTAATTTTTTGTATAAATAAAAACAGCTGAAGGAAATGCCTTGCAAAAGAGAACGAAAATAATTTTTAAAAAGAGGTTTTTCTTCTTTTCCTCATCCTAGCCAACTGACAAAAGGAACTTTGGTCAGTTTTGCAATTTGCATCATTATTCTAATTAGAAGCCAGCTAAAAGCCAATCTCCTATGTTCTTTACCAGATTTTAGTGCTTTTCTAATTTCAGTGCACATATGGATCACCTGGGGATCTTGTTAAAATGCAGTTTTATATTCAGTGGGTCCTGGGTGAAGCCTGAGCTTCTTCATTTCTAATGAGCTCCCGGGTGATGTCCCAACTGCACCCTATTATTTGTTCCAGTTACTATTGCTATCTACGATTTAATTCCAAATTTAGAAGCTTAAATATCCTATTTTATTATGCCAATAAATGCTGTGAGTCAAAACTTCCAGACAAGGTTTCACCAACACTCTGAGCAGCAAGGTCCTACAAGACACTATAAAAGGATAGTACCAATTATTCCATAGATATTTCTGCCACCCTACTCTGCATTAATTTATCCTCAGCTTCCCCCAGGTTAGTGGAGTATGGCTGATGGCTGCCAGATTCAGGCCCTACCTCCCTGCAAGGGCAGGTCACTTGGCTTCAGGTTAACTACAGAGTCATTTCCACCATCAGCCTTCTCTTGTGAAAGCCCTACACATTGCCTAATGTTTTGTTCCCAATCGTTTTCTCATGCAATCTTCAGAACAACCTGTGAGAAGGAATGATTCTGTTCTTTCATACTTGACAGGGGGTGAAGGAGAGGTTCAAATGTAGCACTAGAATCCAGATTTTCTAACTTCAGGCTAGCAGACATCAGCTTACTGCAGGGATAAAACCACTTAGTGTCAGTATGCCAAACCTGGTCCAAGTGTTAACTGGCCTGTTGGTAGGCAGCTATTTGGAAAGACATATATGTTTAGACACAGTCTCACTCTATTGCCCAGGCCGGAGGGCAGTGGTGTGATTGTAGCTCACTCTAGCCTCGACCTCCTGGGTTCAAGGAATCCCATCTCAGCTTCCCAAGTAGTTGAGACCACAAGCATGTGCCACCATACCCGGCTAATTTTTAAATTTTTTGTAGAGACAGAGTTTTGCCATGTGGCCCAGGCTGGTCTCAAACTCCTGAGCTCAGGCAACTGGCCCACCTCAGCCTCCCAAAGTGCTGGGATTACAGGCATTGAGTCATCACTCTCGGCCAGAAAAATAAATTTAAATGAGAAAGTATGAGAAACTCAACTTTGCTCTCTTATGTAGCCTTAGATATTGATGGGTGCTTGGGGCAGGGTGTGAAACACATACTGAGGATTTACTATTGACCTCATTTTACAGATAAAGAAAGTGAGGCTCAGAGAAGTTAAGTAAATTTGCTCAAATGCTCCCAGAAAGAATAGAACAGGCTTCAAGGTGGGTATGTCTGACCCTAAAAACTAGTTTCCCCCTTAGCACCTCTGGTTTCCAGGCATAATATTTTATCGATGTGTAGCTCAGTCAGTGAACTTGTGTAGATTTGATAGATTGTCAATTTATTGATGGATCAGTTGACAGTGCCGGCAGAGGTCAATGTAACATTTACCCATGTCAGTCCACAGTTTCCCAGCTGACTTCCATAGGTTCAATTCTGCCTATAATTGATGTGACTTCTGCTTTCAGGCCAATTTGTGCAATAGGAGAACTGTACTCAGAACCTATATTTCACTGGATTATGCCACTTGAAGCTCTGTTAAGATGGTCTTGCTTGTTGGGCTTGGCTGCTGCAGACAGAAATTCTGCTTAAAGGCAGAAAATCTGTGGGTATTGTGAGCCTTGGAATGCAAATGAATGAGTTTTTTTTTATTATGAACTTGTCTCGGTATATTCTCACTAGAGACTAAGTCTAGATGTTAACATACAAACCAGCAAAGGAGGAAAGAACAATTTTAGCCCAAAATTGATTAGAAAACAAGTCAGGAGTTATGAAAGTTAAATGCAAGATGGCATCTTGTTGTGGGACCTCTCAATGGCAAGGAGAAACCGGGGCAGCAGATGCCCTTATTTATACCAAGATTGTGTGTGGGTCTTTCATTTGCTCACTGTCTTGGGTTTCAAGGTATAGATTCAAGGTAGCATAAGATAAGGAGAGCTGATTATGAGGAATCAGGTGTATTTCATAGAATGCAATGACAGGAAATACAGACAGGCCACATAAAAACTGGAAAACCTGTGGGCTGCTGGCCCCTTTGCCTATCTAGCTCTGTCTCTTCCAGGAACCACATGGCTTCTTGTCTCTGCTAGAAAATTTACTGCATTTCCTCTCTTTCTCTCTCTAAGAAAATTTACTACATTTCCTCTCTCTCTCTCTCTGTCTCTCTGTCACACACACACACACACACACACACACACACACACACACACACACTTTCTCTGTAAGGCCCTTCTTCATAGCTTCAATTTACATGGAGCTCTGTGTTGCTGTAGTGTTGACTGTAGTTGCAACACGACTGTACATCTCCTCTGCCCATTACCATCTGACAACATCTGGAGCTCTTTGTTCAAGTTCTGAAGAGATAATTTGATATTCAGTGCCAGGTCAATTATGGCACTTCCAAAGAAAGGAGCATGCTCTTAGCAGACTTCTAAAATATAGCTACTACATGCCTAAGGATATGGGGGTGGAAATCGCTAAGATAGATTCCAGCCTAAAACCTCATAGGAGCATAAATGGAACCGAAAAGATAAATTCTAAAATACCCCATCAAATGTTTATCTTCCATGACTGTTCTCCTTTGTCTTTACATATGAAATATAGGTCTTACTGCACAACTCTCAGACTCATCCCGGGTCTGAGTGCCAGCTGTGTGTCATTGGCTTCCATTACTTTATCAGTAAAAAGAGGGTCCGTAAAATTCATAAAGTGATAACCTTTCTCCCTGCTCCATGGAATTGTGCTATTTGCCATGTCCTGTGCTCAGCTCTAAAGACTTAATCTGTGCCCTGAGAAACTAGTCTAATTGCAGGGGAAATAGACCCATTAAAACAAATAATTGTTCTACCACAGAGCTTTTCAATGTATGGTCAGGCGACTCCCCATATCATATGATGGAGCAAGGGGACTGAGTATAAAGGCATCTAAGAATCTCCCAGGTTCCTGCTTAAAATGCAAACCTCTATGTCTCACCCTAGATGTGCTAGGTCAGAAGCTCTGGGGTTGGAGCCCAGGAATATGTATTTTAAACAATCCCACACATAATCTGAGGAAGGCAATGTTTGAGAACCACTGCTTTATCTCATGAGAAGTGTCACAATTGAGGCCATGCTGTAGCCACAAGGAAGACTGGCTCCCGGCATAAAGACTTCCCCAGGGAGTGATATTTGAGTTCAGTGTCAAATGTGTGTACCAAGAAAAGAATGGGGATAAGAGAACTCCAAGCAGAAGGAAAAGCAAAACCTCAGAAGGATGAAATTCGTAACAGGCTCTGAGGAAACAGAGCATACACTCATCCAATTGTAATATAAGACAATTGTAGAAAGAGCAGCAGCGTGTGCGACTGGAGCCAAACTGGAAAGGGCCAAGTGTGCAAGACTACGAGATATAACATGTTCAAGAGGTCTTTGAAGAGTTTCTCTGACTTGTTTAATTTCCTCAATACCTTTATTAATAAAGGTCTTAATTTATTTAATACCTTTTTCTCTAGAATTCACTTTTCCTGGTACTTCCCTGGCCTGTGAAAGGCCTCCAGAATCTCAAAGTCACTGCTCATCCAACAAAGCTGTTGAAACATAATACAGGCAGAGAGCCTGGAGCTGGTTACATCAAATGCCACTCATGAGAAGGAGAATTGAAAATCATCCTGTGATCTGTCGGATCCCAGAGTTGTCTTCCACAGAGAAGGAGTGGGGCCAAGGAAAAAGGAATCTATTCTCTATCATCTCTAGAAAGACTGCACAGACAGGGGATTGCCTAAGCCAGAGTCATCATTTCTGTGTTAGCTGAGGTCCAAGAGCTGTTTTGTTTCCCTGCTAAACACAAGAGGCTGAACGTCTCCAACAACCTCCCTCTAGGAGCCAGAAGGCTCAACTGAACTTAAGCCAAAGTTTCCTCTACCTACTTTCCTCTCAGGACCTGGTAGTTCCACATCTGAAGTCTTCCAAATAGCCATGTGCAGAGTTAGGTTAAGGGCAAAAACCCACACCCAGAAAGAAATGTTCTTTCCTTCTTTTTTTTTTTGTTTGTTTTTCTTTTAATAGTAACAGGGACAGTTTGCTTTTAAAATAGTCACCGGAGGTGTGATTGATAGGAAATCACTACTTGTCATTTCCGGCTCCATGGGAAATGTGATTCAGTCAAACTTAACTAAGCCTTTTATTTCCTATATTTGCTGCTTTATAAATTGGGGCCTGTCAGCTGCCCATCTGAGAAACAGCAGAGAGCCTGAGTGTCCTGCGGTATTTTTCATAGAGCAATTCCTCCAGCCTAACATATTACATTTCCAGGCTCTTTGTTCCAGGCTCTTTGTTCTCTCGCCAATAAAATATATGCTTCCCAGAACTGCATATCCAACCCTATTTAGGAACCATTTAGAACAAAGAGTGAGGGCTTAATTTTCTGCATTTCTCTCTCCACACCTTCTCTATCCACCTCCTCCACCCAGCAACACCACAGGAAACCCGGGCTTCCTAAATAGAAGCAAGTAATTTTCTGAGGCTCCAACATTTTCTCTCTCACACTTACAGGATTTTTCAGGAGCCTGCTTTTAAGGCTGGCAGACACAGCTCCCCACACACAGCCTGGAGATGTACATGTCCAAGGTCAGGGTTGAGCCTCCCAGGGCTCACATGAAGGACAAGGACTTTAGAATCAAAATGACCAAGATTTAAATTCCAACACTCCAAGATATTCGTTGTTTCATCTTGATTAATTTATTTTCCTAATGAAACCTCCATTTTCTTACCTGTAATAGTAAAATAACATTAACATCTGTCTAGTTTTAGTGTGAGAGGTTTAAAAAAAAAGTAATTGTGGCAGACCTTGTTGGTTGCCATTCTCAATTTTATTATCCTGTGGCACCTTTCACTTTAGAGGCTGGAAAAACTTAATACTTATTTTCCTAGTCTCCCCTTCAGCCAGAGATGGCCAGTTAACTCAGTTATGGGCAATGTTATTTAAGCAGAAGTCTGAAAAAATTTCCTGGAAATGTTTCTGCTTCCCTGAAAAAATGGAAAGATGAGGCCAACTGGTTCTCCTACTCTTTTCTTCCTGCTTTGACCAAAGATGTTATCTGGAGCTGCAGGAGCGCTCTTGTGGCCAAGAGGCTCTCAGAGTCATCTGTACTGACATCATCAAGACACTGAAGCAATGCTGAAGCCATCGAACTCCAGATTTCTCATTATGTGAAAAGAATAGTGTCTCTTTATATAAGCCACTCCAAGTTGAGTTTTCTGTTCCTTGCTATCAAGTGCATTCCTAACTGCTGTGTGTGAGTGATGTAAATAAAGGGGCTACAGGAGTCTACAGCATTTAATAAATATTGGTTCTATCCTCCCCACCCTCCCCATGTGTCTTCTCCTCAAAATATACTTAGTACTAATCTATACCATTGAATTATTCATATTTAGAGTGGGATTTGGCCTGATAATATGGATCCAGACTGGTTTTTGAGGCCTCTGCAATGTTTCTTCTACCCCGACCACCTGCACACTGAGGTTAGACTCCCAGTCAATGAGAGTCCAGCCAGTTGGTTATACTCCACATGAGTCATAAGTGTCCTATCCCCAACCACTCTTTCCTCCATTCCCTGTCTTCCCTCATTCTCTTCCCCCATTCTCTTCCCCCATCCTTCTTTCAGCCTTCCTGAATCTCTTCCATCCTTCCATTGCTGGGTGCATCCCCACCATCTCCCTGAGATACCTTTTCCGATGCGGTCAGGAACAGCCAGGAGAGAAAAGAGAGTCATGTGACACAAACTTGGATGCCCCATTTGGCAATGGTGATGGGCAGACAGAAAAGCACGTCTAGTCCAGGGAAACCTTGGAAATAAGGGATACAGAGTTTTTATAATCAATATATTAAAAAAAAAAAAAAAAAACTCTGCGAGGCAGATGCAGAGCAGCCACCAGGGCTTCACTTTGACCCTGGCAGTCAGGAAAACAAAAAAGCTAGCGAGCCAAGGTCAACCAGGAGCTACCTTAGACATGAGCAGAAGAAGCATCCAGGGAATAGAGAAAACAAAGACAGGAAGCGCAATGCAGATGGTAGCCTCAGAAGCTCCACAAGGTCCCGGCCAAAAAGAAAAGAAATTGAATTCCCCTTCCTGTGTCCATGTGTTCTCATTGTTCAGTTCCCACCTATGAGTGAGAACATGTGGTGTTTGGTTTTTTGTCCACACATGTACACTAAAACTTATGTATAATAAAAAATTTTTAAAAAGGAAAAAAAACAAAAATACATAAATAAATAAAAATTGGAGCTACAAAAAAAAAAAGGAAGGAAGAAATTGAACTGACCAAAGCTTTGAAATAATTTGTCCCCACCTGCTACACCTCTCAGGATGGGTGGAGGGGGTCAACTATCTGCCAGTTGACCAGATAATCAATGAAGGATGAGAGAACAGTCCACATCAGCCCTCCAGGTAGAATACCTTGGACGTGTCAGAGGCTGCCCAAGAAGAGCCTGGTTGTGCTCTTCTTGGGTAAATTGTGACACCTACTGGCTCATAATGGAGAAAACCCATGCTTCACTTTGGTAAAAAGTTCCCTGGTGCTAGTGTGGTGCAAATGTCTCCCAGATGGACTAGACTCTTTGCTAGTGAGATATTATATATCTTTCAGGTTCTATGGCCATGCCCAGATTCAGTTTCCCGTGACCACAGTTGTCTGGAAGGACAGTGGAAGTAACCAGAAGACAAGCCACTGTAATAAGAAGGTGTCACAGAGAATGGCCCAAGTGCAGAGATTTGAGTTCTGGTTCTGCCTGTGTCTTTGTGGCCTGAAGACATTAAACAAATCACTTCTATTTTGTTGTCACTTTTGTTGTTGGTTATCTTTTCAAAGGAATGTGTTACCTTTGTTCTGTCTACCTTAGAGTTTATGTGTAAAGACTCAAAAGAGACAGCCTTGTTGAAGCAACGAATATGTTTTTGTGTTTTTTAACAAGCATTGAAGTACCTCAAACTACCATACTTCTGGAGATATATACCTGTACATATATGTACGAACATAAATATGCATAGCAGTACTGATACAAAAGTGAATAAGCCGCAATTCCAGCCTAGAAAAAGACATACATGTAAACCAAATGTAAGCCAAAAGTAAAATTCTAAGGTCCTCTAACCATCTGAATGGACTTCCTCCTCAGCCAGGGCACCCTTAAAATTTAACGTGAAAGACTGGTTCAGGCCATGATGGGAAGAGGGGGTCAGACATGCCTCATTATACCTCTCTGGCATTAACATCAACAGACTTTAAGTCGGATAGAGAAACATTTTACAACCTATTCTTTCTGAAGCCTACTACCTGAAGGTTTCCTCTGTAAGTAAGAACTTTGGTCTCCACAATCCTTTATCTTAACCCAAACATTCTTTCTATAGATCCCAGGTCTTTAGTTAAACTGAACCAGTTGTCGACTAGAAAACTTTTAAATATACCTATAAGCTGGAAGCTCCCACTTCAAGTTATCCCACCTTTCTGGACCAAACCACTGTGCTTCTTAAATGTACTTGATTGAAGTCTCATGCCTCCTTAAAATGTACAAAACCAAGCTGCATCCCAGTCACCTTGAGCACATGTTCTCAGGACCTCCTCAGGGCTGTGTCACAGGCCGTGGTCATTCATATTTGGCTCAGAACAAATCTCTTCAGATATTTTACAGTTTGACTTTTTTTGTCAACCCAAAGAATCCTGTTCTCTTTGCCTGAAACACTTCCTCCCTCAGCTTATCCTTCGATTCGCAACCTTCGTGTCACTTCCTCTGGGAAGCCCTACTTCTGCCCTCACCCTAGTCAAGCCAGGCCTCCTGTGACACTCTCAGAGCATATTCCACAGTTCCCACAGGCACAGGACAACACCAGACTGGAGGCAGGTGATTGAATGTTCAAATCCTAGCACTCCCCTCACTGACTGTAGGACCATGGGCAAATTTCCAAGCACCACCAAACTGTGGTATCCTTTCCTGCAAAGTAAGGGTGACAATACATACTTCCTAGGGTTTTGATAAGGATTAAATAAAATAACACATGTAAAGCACCTAGAAGAGTGCCTGTCAAAAAGTAAACTCTCAAGAAGTGTTAGTTTTTACCATCATTTGTGAAATGTTTAATTTAATGTTCATCTCTCCCACCAGACTATTGACTTCAAGAAGGCAGAAGCCCTGCCCACTTTTCTCAGGCCATATCCCCTGCACTTAGCACAGTATCTTGAAACCCAAGGCTTTTCCTTTATAAAATTCAAATAATCATAGTAACTACTTCATAGTGTGTTGTAAACACTAAAGATGACCATGTCTCCAAATCAGCACTAAAGCAATTATCATAAGGCCAAGCACATAGCTAAGTATTCAATTGATGTTTTTATTATTGTTATTATTATAAATGATGTAAATGAAGTAAATATAGTGTTCAGGAGTAATACAGAAAAGGTAGTAATTAATTTTACCTTGGAACAGGGAGGCCTTGCCTAGAGGAGGGATACCTGAACGGAATTTTAAAGAATGAAAGGGGTTAGCCAAGCAGACTCCATCAACTGACAAAACTTGTTGCCCTCTACAAAGTGAAAAGCTTCATGCTCAGTTGTGGCCAAATACAAACAAATATAACCCAGTCCCTGCCCTTCAGGAACTTATAGCCCTATAGAGAGAAATATCTCCTCCTACAGTTCAGTGTTCTTTGGGTACACAGAAGAGCAGAGCCTAATCCAGAATACGAGGTCAGGGAAGGCTTCCTGGAGGAGGTGACATGGAGTGAGGACAGTGAAAAATTAACCAAGCTATGAAACCCAAAAGACCTCTCAGGCAAAAAGAATAGCAGGTAAGAGTAGCAACACTAAGGAAATGCAAAGTGTTCCAGTTAGTTGAGGCTTTGGGTATATGCACAGGATTGGAAAGAACGGAGCTGGAGAAAGAAAGCAGGAGCTAGATAATGAAGAGTCCTACAAGCCTTGCTAAGGAATTTGGGTTTTATTCAATAAGCTATAGGAGCTGCTGAACAATTGCAAAAAGGTGGAAAGGGGTAATATAATCACATTTGCATTTTAGATAAGGTCATTCGAAAAGAACAGTGAGACGGCAGCTGGAAGATTAGTCAAGAGGCTTTTGAAAGAGTCCAGACAGGCAATGGTAATGGGCTGACTTAATTCAATCAGCGTGATGAGAGAGAAGCCTATAATATAATTAGGAAGTACAATCAACAGGACTTATGGACTAATTTGATGTGAGAAGCAAAAAAAAAAAAACAAAAAAAAAAAACCAGCAACTGATCTAGGATTTCGTTTGGGTGATCAGGTGCCAATCACTGATTCAAAGATAACAAGAACAGCAGGTTTGCAAAGAAAAAAGGCCCCAGCATGGTTTTGTATATATTTGTACATATTTTATTTATTCTATGAAGACCATATCAATCCCATTCCATGATATTATATTATACATCATTTCTTCATGCACAGGCCACAGGCAGGTTTATACAGTCATCCCAAATCTTTGTCTTTCCACTTCTGATAACTCACACATTGATGCAACACTGCCATTGTTCCTCTCTAGCTTCCCTAGGATTTTGTCACATCATCAAGTTACCTACCTTCCTTAGCTTTTCCATGGCCCACCAACCTCTCCAAGGGGGTGATGCTCACTATTAGACAGCCAAGTCTCCAGCTGGCAGTTTCACAAATGGAGCTGGAGCTCAGAGCAGAGATCTGAGCCAGAAGTATGCATTTGAGAGTAATCATCACAGAGTTTGTATAACGGCAGCACTGAGAACAGATGCACCCACCTGAGGAGATTGTGAGGGGTAAGATTCAGGCATAGATGGAAGCCTAAGGAACAAGAACTATTAAGAGAAAAGCAACACAGAGGGAGAAGAGTGGGCCCAGGTGAGTGAGGAGTGGTCAGAGACATAGGAAGAAAACCATGAGAAATTCAAGAAACGAGGGAATTGGACAAACACTGGTCAGGGACATCAAGTGTCACACAGACATCAAGAATAATAAGGACTGAAATATAAATGTGGGACTGTGGGTGCCTGGGTGTTTTCAGTGGACTTGTGGGAACAGTTGAAGATGAAGTGAGGATATAAAGATGATATTTTGTGAAGGTAACTCAAGAAATTGGTGTGAGAGAGAGATGTGACAGTAACTAATGGTAGAAAGAAAATGTTTTGTTTTGTTATTTCCTTGAACATTTGTACATGAAATGAAGCAGCAAGCAGTAAGGCAGTATATTGCAGCAGTGAAACGCTCAAAGTTCTAGAGCCAGACTCTCTGAGTTCAAGTCCCAGCTCCATACAGAAGCTGTGTAATCTTGAGGATGTTCCCTGACTTCTCAGGATCCCATTTTGCTCATCTGTAAGATGGAGATAATAACAATACCAACTATATACGTGGTGAATATTAAGTTAGGAGATGTCATGTGCTTAGATGGTGCCTGACCCATCATAGACACTTGATAAATATTAGCTGCTCCTGTTGTTGATATTCCTACTCGATCAAGGGAAAGCACTACTAAAAGGAAGGTACTGAAGATACAGGAAAGATAAAGAATTCGTGATGGAGCAAAGCTCCTGAGGAAGCTGAGAGAGACAGAACAGAGAACTGAGAGAGAGCTCAGCTTAGCCAGGAGGAGGGACCACCTGCCTTACTGCCACTGAGAGAAAGTCAGAGGAAAGTACCAGGGAGGTACAAATGCAGATGGATTTGTCTTAGAGAAGCAGGGTACAGGGAGTTGAGAGAACGTTTATTTTTCTCTGTGAAGTAGGAAAAAAGGCCATCTGTGAGAATGGAGAAGGAAGTGATTAGATGGCACCAGGGTTAGATTCAGAGAGTGGGAAAGGTCAGAGATTGCTGCTATGGATACTGGAGACAGAGCATCCTGGACTGAGGAGTAGTTCTAGGGAGGGTCTGGGATCCCTAGGTCACCAATGCATGCATTTCCCTGGCACTCTCAACACCCTGTGAAGGAGTGCTGAGACCTTGTTTGGATGCTGCTATGGTTGAGACTTTGCTGAGAAGCTGTGACAGAAAGTTAAAGGGACAAGGACACTCAAGAGTGGTAAAGTGACAGGGATGCCCTCTCTCACCGCTCCTATTCAACATAGTGTTGGAAGTTCTGGCCAGGGCAATCATGCAGGAGAAAGAAATAAAGGGTATTCAAACAGAAAAAGAGGAAGTCAAATTTTCACTGTTTGCAGATGACATGATTGTGTATTTAGAAAACCCCATCTTCTCAGCCCAAAATCCCCTTAAGCTGATTAGCAACTTCAGCAAAGTCTCAGGATACAAAATCAATGTGCAAAAATCACAAGCATTCTTATACACCAATAAAAAACAAACAGAGAGTCAAATCATGAGTGAACTCCCATTCACAATTACTACAAAGAGAATAAAATACCTAGGAATCCAACTTACAGGGATGTGAAGGACCTCTTCAAGGAGAACTACAAACCACTGCTCAATGAAATAAAAGAGGACACAAACAAATGGAAGAACATTCCATGCTCATGGATAGGAAGAATCAATATCATGAAAATGGCCATACTGCCCAAGGTAATTTATAGATTCAATGCCATCCCCATCAAGCTACCAATGACATTCTTCACAGAATTGGAAAACACTACTTTAAAGTACATATGGAACCAAAAAGAGCCCGCATTGCCAAATCAATCCTAAGCCAAAAGAACAAAGCTGGAGGCATCACATGCTACCTGACTTCAAACTATACTACAAGGCTACAGTAACCAAAACAGCATGGTACTGGTACCAAAACAAAGATATAGACAAATGGAACAGAACAGAGCCTTCAGAAATAATACCACGCATCTACAACCATCTGATCTTTGACAAACCTGACAAAAACAAGAAATGGGGAAAGGATTCCTTATTTAATGAATGGTGCCGGGAAAGCTGGCTAGCCATATGTAGAAAGCTGAAACTGGATCCCTTCCTTACACCTTATACAAAAATTAACTCAAGATGGATTAAAGACTTAAATGTTAGACCTAAAATCATAAAAACTCTAGAAGAAAACCTAGGCAATACCATTCAGGACATAGGCATGGGCAAGGACTTCAGGTCTAAAACACCAAAAGCAATGGCAACAAAAGCCAAAATTGACAAATGGGATCTAATTAAACTAAAGAGCTTCTGCACAGCAAAAGAAACTACCATCAGAGTGCACAGGCAACCTGCAGAATGGGAGAAAAATTTTGCAATCTACTCATCTGACAAAGGGCTAATATCCAGAATCTACAAAGAACTTAAACAAATTTACAAGAAAAAACCCCATCAACAAGTGGGCAAAGGATATGAACAGACACTTCTCAAAAGAAGATATTTATGCAGCCAAAAGACATATGAAAGAATGCTTATCATCACTGGCCATCAGAGAAATGCAAATCAAAACCACAATGAGATACCATCTCACACCAGTTAGAATGGCCATCATTAAAAAGACAGGAAACAACAGGTGCTGGAGAGGATGTGGAGAAATAGGAACACTTTTACACCATTGGTGGGACTGTAAACTAGTTCAACCATTGTGGAAGACAGTGTGGCGATTCCTCAGGGATCCAGAACTAGAAATACCATTTGACCCAGCCATCCCATTACTGGGTATATACCCAAAGGATTATAAATCATGCTGCTATAAAGACACATGCACACGTATGTTTACTGCGGCACTATTCACAATAGCAAAGACTTGGAACCAACCCAAATGTCCATCAGTGATAGACCGGATTAAGAAATTGTGGCACATATACACCATTGAATACTATGCAGCCATAAAAAAGGATGAGTTCATGTCCTTTGTAGGGACATGGATGAAGCTGGAAACCATCATTCTCAGCAAACTATCACAAGTACAAAAAGCCAAACACCTCCCGTTCTCACTTATAGGTGGGAATCGAACAATGAGAACACTTGGACACAGGAAGGGGAACATCACACACTGGGGCGTGTCATGGGGTTGGGGGAGGGAGGAGGGATAGCATTAGGAGATACACCTAATGTAAATGACAAGTTAATGGATGCAGCACACCAACATGACACATGTATACATATGTAACAAACCTGCACGTTGTGCACATGTACCCTAGAACTTTGTATAATGAAGTATAATTAAGAAAAAATTAAGAAATTAAGAAAAAATTAAGAACTTTGTATAATTAAGTATAATTAAGAAAAAAAGAAAAAGCACACTGTGCCCCATAAATATGTAGTTATGCTAATTATAAATTAAAAATTGTTTTTTAAATTATAAGAAAAAAAGTGGTAAAGTGCCGGACCAGGAAGTCCAGACTGGAACAGGGAGAATATAAAGGTAGGAGAGGAAGAAAGCAGAGACATCAAAGGACCCTAGTTCTCCATGAATAAGCACATTGAAATAAGAGAATGACAGATGGGAGACAAGGAGCTGGTGACCAAAGGAGTCAAAAATAATGTATGTGATATTTAATGTTATATGTGAACTTGACTGGGCCACCAAATGCTCAGATAGTGTGTTAAACACTATTTCTGTGTGTGTCTACGAGGGAGTTTCCAGGTGAGAGTAACATTTGCATTGCTGGACTCAGTAAAGTAGATTTCTTCTGCTATGTAGATGAGCATTATTCAGTCCACTGAGGACTTGAATAAAACAAAAAGCAGAGGAAGGAGGAATTCATCCCTTTTTCTGCCTCACTGTTTGCACTGAGACATCTCATGTTCTCCTTGCCCTCAGACTGGGATTTCCACCAACAGCTTCCCTGATTCTCAGGTTTTCAGAATCAAACTGAATTACAACACAGGTTTCCCCAAGCTTCCAACTTGCAGGTCATGGGACTTCTCAGCCTCCACAATCCCGTAAGCGAGTCCCTTAAAGAGGGCCACAGATTCTTTGCTATTTCACCCGCTGAAATTATATTCAAGTATATAATTTCCATATACTTAAATCTGAGCTTACTCTGGGGATAAGGATTACCTTTCCAATAAAATGATATAAATGATGATCTGGGGCTACATAGCCTGGGGGATGAGAAAGAAGCCTTGTAGCGTCCATCCAGACCTCTGAGCAGCCTTATAAGAAGTCCAGCTATTCTGAGGCCACCAATGCTGGATATAATGTGTGGAGAGGCCATAAAGAGAGGTCCTGGGACTATAAGAAGAAAGAGATGCCTGGACAGCCCTCCACTATTCTAGGCCCAGTTATTTGAATGATCCCAGCCAAGGCCCCAGATGTCACAGAGCAGAGACCTTATCCTTGCTGTTGTCCTTGCTGCAACCTGAAAACCTTGTAGATTTATGAGCAAAATAAATGATTGCGGTTTGGGTGGTTTTTTATAAAATTGGAGGTAAGCTTTCAGAGATGGCTCAATTTAGGGTGAAGACAAGAGCCAGGGAAGGGCCGTGATGATACAGGTAGCTGAAGAAGGTGAAAGTGGAACTCTCTGGTATCAAGAGGACCATGTGGGGAAACGAACCCTCACTCAGGATGAAGAGGACACCAGATCAGAGAAAGGCGATGAGAGAAACTTGTCAGAACGTGCAAACCCCTTAAGAGATTAATTTTCAGGTACCACAGAAACATCTATTTGTATCTGAACACACTTGTTAGTATCTAACTGTACAAACTGAGCCCAAGGAACATACTCAGCAACTCTTTAAATTTAGAGTGTACGATGTTGCCCTAGGTGACTGCCCTATAAATTTGAAATGATAAATTGCATTTCTTCAAAATAATATTCTTAAATATAGATGTCCTATTACTCAACTGATTTCACCACGTCCCACTCAACTCCCATGTATTGCCACATATAGTTCTGTTTCTCTTTTGTGATAAAAAATATTCAACAAGTTTATTGAGTGAGCATCTGCTATGTGCCAGGCTCTGTGTTGGGTGCTGGACTTAGATTTGTGTTAGTCAAATAATGTCTGTCTTTTGGGATTGTAATGGAGATGTTTACCCATCACTTAATCCAGACCAGGTCCTGAACTATGCACTGTACAAGCCTTATCTCATTTAAAAAACAGTGATGAGTAGGTAGTGTTTCCGTAGAGGTTTAATGAGAGAAGCAGACCCCAGCAAATATAGAAAGTGTTTTGCTATAGGGATTTAATCTTATACAGTTGTGGGAGCTGATTGTCATCGCATCCGATGCTGGCCTGTGCAGTCCTGAGAGGAGGAAGTCAAGGACGGAAGATGGATGTAAAGCAGGGGAGAGCAAGACTAAGTTAGAACCCACGAGGATGGCCAGTTTTCTTTTTATTCTGATCTTGGTGGTGTGAGTGTCCTGCAGAAGCAAGTACACTTCCTCCTGGAACTAAACATACACATCTGGCCCAGGAGCCAGAGAAGAGAAGCTGAAGAAGGATCCAGAGGACTGTTGCAGGCCTGGTCCCTACCCACCACCGACCAGGTGAGCCAGCAGACAGGCAACAGTGTGTATGAACTACAAAACAGCTGCTGCTTCACCTGCACCTTGCACATCTCCCATGGGAACTCCTGTTGTGGCCCACCCACTCCAACCAGAAACATAGAAGGAAGAGAATTCTGGGAAATGTACTTCAGCTTCACCAAGTCAACACATTGCAAGCCACCACAGGTACTAATCAAGCAGCAATAATGAGCATGTACTATCATTATTCAAATTTTAACAAAGGCGGAATGTGAGGCTCTGGTTATATAGACTCCAAACTGATGCCAAAGCCTGTACTCTGAGCTGTCACACAGCAGTAATTTTTGCTTCCACTTTAGGAAATTTCATCATGGTGGGCAGATGATAAAACCACCTAGGTCTTTTTAGCCCCCATTGTGGCCTATGAATGACACATGTAATCTGTCAGCCACTATGGATAGAGGGCCTAGGGTCTGTGAGCTTTTTAGAGGCCTATAAAAGAGATGTAAAGCCTGACAATGAAAAATATTGACCACAGAATATAAAAAGAAAACTGAAAATTAATACATGCTTAATTATATGTCTATAAATCTTTGACTTGACTACAGCTTACCGGGTGAAATTTTAAATTAATTTTCTATCGTGCAAGATTTAGATGTATGAATGTGTTTGGTATAATCTGAAATGATAGCTCCAAAACTAAGAGCTCCTAGGTCTACCAATTTCCTTCCGGACAGAGGAAAATTTGAGGAGGGCTGATGTCATTAAAACCTATTTCAGAGATGAATTTGGGGCAGATACTGCAGTCCAGTGTGGAATTGCAAGTGTAGAGAGAAGAGGAAAAATGCTACCTGATATTTACTAGGGATATATATAAAATGAAGTGAAAATGGACCGCCGTGGTCTTGGCACACTGCCCACCTTGCTGATGTGTCAGGAGCATTTTAAACATATCATTGCAGGTGGTGAATGAGAACAGAAACCAGAAATGTACAGATTAAATTTAGCAGCAGATTGAATCGCACTCACCAAGATGTTTGCCTCCCTGCCTGTTCCCTTCTTCCTCTCAGCTCAGGCTGCAGGACACCTAATCACGGAAGGCAGTCTTCTAGTGAATTCAATTAACTGGAAAATGCCTTGTGTGAGTTAATGGATAAGAGAAATGAAAACAGACATAACTTCTTCACAGAAATGGCTGCAAGCAGTATGGGAAGAATTCAGCGCTGGGCAGGCTACACTCCTCTTTTTGGGGGTCCAGATATTTCCACAAGTGTGGCAACTATACATCCTAGGTTGTGGGGAGCAGTTAGCTCCAAGACAAGACCACTCTTCTGGTTGGGCTTCTGCCTCTGTAGAACTTCAGCTCCATGAGAATGCATAAGCACTAGTGTCCTGATCTTCATGGACATTCAGAGTGTTTGCTGTGAATACTTGAAATACTCTCAAATGGTGGTAATTGATAGCTGTCATGCATTGAGCATTTATCATGTGTCAGGCAACGTGCTAAGCCAAGCTGTCTGCCTTTACAACACCTGCTGTTAAGCATTATGATAAACTGGCTTCATGTGACATAGGACTGTCACCCAACCACCACTACCATCTACTAGGTACTCATTGCTTTCCCAACAAAAGGGCACCCTACTTGTGTTTAAACACGTGCATCAGGGAAGAACTTGGCACCTTCCTCTTCACACTTCCAGATGCCCACATTCTAAGGCAAAATGACATATGCCTATTGGCCTGTCTCTGGGTATGCTTGTCTAACTCCCTTACCTTGTCTCAAATGACTTGCATTTCTTTCTCTTGAGATCTCAGACAGGGCTTACTTGTTAACCTCAAACTGAATTTAATCAAAACGTACAATAAGAGGTAGTATTGTTTAAGAATGTGGTCTTTGGAGCTGTACAGCCTGAATTTGAATCCCTGCCTTATCATTTATGGTCTTATAGGCATGTTCTTTAACAGGTACTTAAAATCCCTGTTACCTCCAGTTTTCTCATCTTTAAATGGATATAATAATAATGCTTACCTCATATGATGTGAGGAATAACAAATTATATGGAATATGCTTACTACAAAATGTGGTACATAGTCAGCACTCAACAAATATTAGCAATTTTAGTAATAACTAGTTGCCAATAAAGACACTGGGCAATGAATAAGACCTTATCCCTCACACCTTAGAAGCTTGCAGTTCAGTGGAGGAAGCAGATATCACAACTATAACCACAATACAAGAGGGTGGACACTAGAAGTCCAGATATGCACCGGTTTACAATTCCTTCTACTACCGTCAGGAGTTCGGCTCACCACAGGAGAGGCATGATTGAAGCCTACCGTGGTGGAGGAAATGGGAGGCCACTTGTGCCCCATTTCCCACTTCCCAATAAGTCCAAATGACCTGAGTGACCTCAAAGACATGATATAGGAGGTTATAGCTCATTGCTTCTTTCAACAAATATCTGTTAAACACAAATGTGCAAAACCCTGTTTCAGGGGATGCACAGAGTTTGCAATCTAGCCAGAAAGACAACATTGAACAAAAAATTCTAAGTGCATTGTATATCAGAAAGTAGAGATGTTGGTGCCAAAAAGCTGAAAACTTCTGAAGCATATGAGACCAAGATGGAATAGGTATTAGTTCAGAGAAGGGAGTGAGGAGCCTTAAAAGCATGATAGTTGAAATAAAGAGGCCCTGCCCAATATTACAATCCATACAACCTATACATGAAGATGGATAAGCAGACATAGAAGCCCTTATTAATTTATTAATTAATTTAGTCTCTGTTTTTTAATTGGACCATTGAGCTCAGGGCAGAGCCCAATAAGGAAAAGGGCCAACAAAACATTTGTAGTTTTTAGGGCCTAATAATTTAAATATATGAAAAGCAGGTGCAGTTGAAAGGCAAAGTATCTAGAGTATCCAGATCTTTAAAAATTAAAGAGTCCACCTTTACACTGAATCTCAGGTTCCCAAAAAGAGGGAAATGCCATGAGAACAGGTCCTGCAATGCTTTTGAAGTGCACTTTGTTATAAAGACATTTTTAAGTGTTTAAACTGCACCTTTTAAAATCTAAGCACATAAAGAAACAAGTAGTCCCATGCAGTAATAACCATTTACTGTAAACAATTGTTGCCAACCACCTCCAAAACCATAGCTCTTTCCAGTGATTCACCAATTATCACACACAGAAAGTTAAAGGGTTTTCCACAGTATAAAGTAATATGTGGTACCTCCAAAAGCCAAAGAGATTAGATAATGCAACATGAAAGACAGAGTTTTAGGCCAGAGAAGAATCTGCCCATGACATTTAAGACCACAGCAAGACCCTTCGGTCTGCTGCAAAAAGGGAACCCCTTATGATTCTATTGAGAATAGAATTCTAGCTCATTCTTAATATTTGAAAAACTATTTTAGGAGTATAAATCCTAAAGAATACTATTTTAATTTGTAGGCTTCACAATGGATAAGGAAAATAGTAGAAAATTATAATAGGTAAAGATACACCTATAAACAAGAAACAGCACCTGTGTGTAATTTAAATCATTAATAAGAATATGAAACATACATGTAGGCAAATACATACAAATATGTCTTGGATCTCTTCTTTTCTGTTCCTAGAATTTCTCCTATAGTTGTCAATGAACATTCTTATCTCATGAGTTATCAAATCAGGCCATTATATATAATTCTGTATATAATGAATCAATAAACTAAATAAAGCTGCCAGCTTGCTTTTCCTCCTAGACCAAACCCTCCTGCCCTGAGCGGGCCACTGCAGTTTAAATTCCAGTCATGTCCTTCTGCCTGTCTTTACTGTCTCTTAAGGAATGCTCTCTGGAGCAGTCATATCCTCCCTTGCAGTCTGGGAGATTAATGGACCCATCGCAGGGTGGGTCAGAGGCAGCCTGGCAAGGAGGCTCTTCACGGTTCCTGAGTTGCTTAGAAAGGGAGTGAGGAAGAATTTAAATATAAAAATCTACAAATAATGTAGACAGAGACAAAAATAGGACCTGACTGTACAAATGTGCTCTCACCCTTGAATCTAGGAGGACAAGTGACGAGCTACCCAGGAAAGAAACAGCACCTCCCCAGCCACACGGATTGGCGTTTAGGAAGATCAAGGCCCCAGGCAGGTATCAGAGCCACTTGTCAACAGAATCAATCAAGGCAGCAAAGCTTTTAAAATCAAACAGATCTGAATTTGGACTCCGGTTTTGCCACTTAGCTGTGTATCCTTGTATAAGTCATGTAGCCTCTCTGCGCCTGAGTTTTACATCTGAAAAAAGAGAGGAGCAATAGCTGCCTCTTTTAGCACCCTCAAAGAGTGGTGGCAGGGATCATAAAGAATTCATTCAAGTCAACAGTCTTGAATCAAAAAGCCCAACAGAAACTATGTTAAGCAAAAAGAAAAAGAAAAAAGAATATATAGATCACCTAACAAGGATGATCAAGGGAAGACTAAGCCTCAGGGACTCAAACATTGTCAAGACTGTTTTTTCTTCTGTGTGTTGACCTCATTTTGGCCCACTGCGGATTGCTTTCCTCCATGCAGCAGTGAGAAGTGACATAGGTGGATCATCTCCTAGCATAGAGAGCCTCTCTTGTCCAGCATCTGCATATAAGATTCCAGGAATGGACTCTGGCTGGCCCAGCTTGGATCCTGTGCCCATTCCTATAGGGTACTAGGATGAGCTAAGCCAAGCCTCAAGTATACTCTGAAGGTAGGGGCATGGGATGTCTGTATCAGCACAATCCAGAAAGTACTTTAATCTTTTGTTCTTTCTCTTTTATTTTTGTGGATATATAGGTGTGTATACTTACAGGGTATGCGAGATACTTTGATTATTTGGAAAGGGGAATTATCATCACATTGAGATAAGAAGAAATACAGTACTGAGAGACAGTACCTTCCTTGAGACTTCAAACTGCTCAATAAACATGAATACATTAATCTGAATGTCAGGATTTCCTTTGTCAAATATTATAATAACCATCCAGCAACCAAACAGAGCCTTTTATTTTGAGCCATTCTTTTAGCATATGTTTATTATTTCATTCGTTTCCTCATTCCTAATTTATTGAACATTTTCTGTCTGCCAGACACTGTTCTAAGCATTTCATATCCATCATATCCTTCAGTTTTCACAATAACCTTAAAAAGTACTGTATTAATCCCATTGCACAGTAAGCAAACTGAGGCTCAGAGGGGTTAAGTAATTTGCCTAATGTTTCACAGAAGTGGATATGAATACAAGTCAAGCCAAACTCCATGTTCTTAACCACTGGGCTACCACTTGGTAAAGCTTAGGGAAAAAGTGATTAATTTTTTCTAGTGTATATCATCACAGGGGAAAGGTGACATTTGAATTCAGTCTTTAAGGATAAGTTAGAAGCTTCCCAGCAGGAAATATGGTAAAGAACATTTGAGGCAGAAGAAAGATGATGTACAAAGATACAATATGTGCATAAAATGTTGTTGTTCAATGTCTCATGTCAAAATCCAATAAATCCTACTAGCTCAAACTACTAGAAGAGACAGCTTGAATTAGTAAAAGATCTGAACTATGTTGATTTATAAGCAAAAGCAAAAGTAAATACACTTACTAAGTATATTTAGTAAACTTACAAACATATGAAATTTCTGAGAAAAAAAAAACTTGTCAAGAGATCTACCTCGTTAGTTTTAGTGCCAATCATTTTTGCCCATGGACATCAGGGGATGGACCCCAACCATTCCTAGGCTATCTTATTAGACGTTACATAACCTTCTTCTCTTGAAATTCTCCCAGCTACCTTTCCCAGCCTAATTACTGAAAGGTAGCTACATCTGTTCATCTGCTAATGAAACTCACATTAGTAAGATGTCACCCGTTTCAGATAATATAAATGAAGTTTTAATTTGATTACAGGTTTTTAAATCAAAGGTGAAAATTATTGCCTTTGAAAAATCAGAGAAAAACATTTAAATAATAATGGGAAGTAAAATAGAAAGGATGAATTTTTTCTTTCCCATTGTAAATTGCTTCCCTCCTATACCTCAGTAAATAAGACGACCACTTACCCAGTTGATCAAATAGGAAACTGAGGCAACATCATACTCCTCATACCCCTCATTCCCTCCCCTCTCCCCTTCATGCAATCTCCAAGTTCTATGACTTCTGCCTCCGTCATATCCTTGACCCCACCCCTCCTCGCCATTCCCTTTGTCACTGCATCAGTTCAGGACTCATCACCTCTCTCTTGCCTGCCTCTGTTCTTGCTGCCCCCCCCAATCTATCCTCTGACATGAGCTTTTTAATACCCAGTCTGTCAACTATCTTCCGTCACGGGCAAGAATGACTGGCCAAACAAGGCCAACCAAACTGTTTCTCTAGAAATGTGCCACAGATGCTGAGAAAATAAACTCTTTATCATGACTTCTGCCATGTGAGAAAGGCTGTGTGCAACAGAAGAGGCGAAGGCTGACATTCAGAGAGAAGGGGAGGGATGAGCAATGGAGAGTCCTCGCAATGTCAAATTCTTAGTTCTCATCCTTGAACTGATTCCTTACAGTTACCCCTGTATCTTTATCCACTATAGAAGCCAGTAAATTACTTTTGTACTTAAAATAAACACAAAACAAAAAACAATGTCCACTCCTGGATCTTCACTGACTCCCCATTACCTTGAAGGTGAAATCCAAGTTTATGAGCACAGCAAACTCAGCCTTGACAGCATACCTCTGCCCCACATCCCCATCTCATCTCACCACACTCCATGATCACATTCAAAGTTCAAAGATGCATTTATACTGAGCTGTGTTTGGTTGTCGTTGATACTGCTGTTGCAATTGTTGGTATTGTTGATGACACACTGACTTCACCATTCTCTCTTTTATCTGCATTGCACATACCAGGCATTGATCTGCTTAGCTAAGTTACACTGATCTTTTATAAAGCTCCTTCTAGACTGAATTCCCTTCTCTGTGCAAACTTAGCCTCTAAGCACAGCTCTACTGTAGCAAAATAAACACACAGTTTTATAAATCTCTGTTTACTTTTCTGCCTTCTCCTATTCAATAAGAGCAAAGAAGGACAGTCTTTCTTCTCCATAACTAAACCAGTGTCTGGAACACAGAGCAGGTAGTCAGAAATGTTTGCTGAATGAATAAATAGATGAATATACTGAGAAACTTCAGTTTGATTATCTTAGAAATTATATTTTAAAACCTTGTTTTAAAAAATCTCATAACTTTACCCCCTACATCATTGAAGACTGTTTTATATATGTGTGTGTATATATGCGTGTGTGTGTGTATATATGTATATATATATATATTCAACTCTTAGGTTAAATTTTCTTGTTATCGAGATGATTCTCTTAAAGAGGTTAATGTTAGCTTTTAATTATATCCTGCCATCCAATTAGTACTTGAGTACTTGAGTACTTTGCAAGGGGAGAAATCCCTTTGCGTATAACAGAGACGAATTCAATTCAATCATTCAATTTGATTTTGCATTTTTTCTGCTCTAATAGTCAGACTGCTGGAGGAAATGTCATTTCCATAAGCCCATCAACCAGAGAATGCAGAGAAGTTACTTGAACACTTTTTAAGGGCTTCCTGTTTCAAGATGGGGGGCGGTTCAAATGATTTCAAAGGTAAGCTTGTTCCCTGACACCTTCTCAAAGGTTCTCTGCAGTCTCTGATTCCTTTTCCCAAAAGCATTAGCCATTTGTGTTGGGGGCTTTTTTCATTCCACTTCCTCTCATGCCCATGCACCGCATACCCCTCTCCTCACCTCCAATTTAAATGGGGTTCTCCTTTTAAAGCTCTTGCCAGAAATCACCTCCTCCATAAAGTCTGCTCAGATTTACAAGGCATTGATCTGAACTTATCAAAACATCCCTACTGTGGCACCTTAAAGTATGACTTTCAAGGCAATTTAATTCAGCTCATGACCTCAGTGAAATGAATAGACATCTTGTTTCACCTGTTTCACCTCCCTGAACTGTAGGAGAAAGAGCCCAGTCCTGGACTTGGAGTCAGGGAAACCTATGTAAGAACGCTAGGTTTGCTGAATGGCCGTGCAAATTACAACATCTTTCTGGGTCTTAGTTTCTATATCTGTAGAATGGAGACAATATTGCCTGCCTTATGGGTTGTGGAGAGAATTCAATGGCCTAACATATGTAAAAGTTCAATCACTATTAAAATCACTATTTACAGATGGACCATGTGGAACTAAAAAAAGCCCTCTGAGAGTCACACTGAAGAGGGTATCTGATAGACACACTCAATACTCCTTGGACCAGATGCATCTCTCAGTGACTTTCAAACAGGCTATGTATCCAAATCAATGAGTAAAGGTTTTTCAAAATACAAATTCTGGATGCTGCTGAAGCAGAATATCTCAAGGTAAGATTTACCAAACATGGGCATATATTAGCCACTCATCCGTTGATGCTGATAAGTAGCCAGTATTGACAACTTCCAAACAACTGAAAACAAAACCACCACCTCCAGCCAGCCAGCCAGAGGGACCCTCCATAACCACAAATTCCCAGCCCACAGTAACACAGATGCAGTTAACTAGAGAAGGGGGCACTCTCCAAACCAAAGGGAGGTGGCAAGGGATTTCAGCCAGGTACCCCAGAATAAAGAAAAGTTCTTGCCTTTCTGGAAAGCAATCATCCCAGCTGAGGCATGATCAAAAAGACAAATGTGTTTGGTTCACACACCAAACACATAGGGCTGGATCTATACCAAACCTGCAGCATCCTCTTGGAAAGGGAGCAAAGGAAGTGTGGAGGTGAGTACAGGCTATCACGCCTTGCTTGCTTCCACCTGTAGAGCCCTACCAATAAATCCATATGCTGTGTGCTAAGCCTCTTACACATACTATCCCTTTGACTCTTCACAACAGCCCTATGAGATAAGCATTATTATACCTATTTTACAGAAGAGGAAACTGAGGCACGAAAAGCTTTGCTAGTATGCAGCAAAACTGAACATGAACAAAGATCTGCCTGACTCCAAGCTCTATTCTAAGAGTCTGGGGATAATACGGTATTATTTCAAATATACAAGACTCCATTCCTTTATCTACAGTAATGGAAATTTTACTATTGTAAAGAGTGAGATAAGAGATTGGGAAGGACACGTGGCCATCAATAAGTTGCAGCTAGTATTGTTGTTCAATATTGCTAAAAGATCCCTTTGAAATTGTACCACAAGGGGCTGTGGTCTGAGGAGTGGGCATTTTCACAGATTATTTGAAAGCCAAATTCAATTTCTTTTCATGATGGCCTACTTGAAATTTATTGGTTACTTACTGACAATACACATTGTTATTCCTTTCTTTGTTTTGTTTTTTCTAAAGTAACATGGAAAATTATTAAAAATGAGTTCCTAAGTGGAAAAGGCCTTCAAATTAGAGATGAATACGTTATTTACAGTTGAAAAGTCACGTAATGTTGCGATGTGATGGTACATCAAGCCAAAGCACAGTGTCCCAGTAGAAATACAATGCTGGCCGTTTGCTATATTGTAGTGTGTGTACATTCCAGAGTCTGCCACTCCTCTTCCAGGTGGGCCCTTCTGTTCTGCAAAAGCCTTTTTCCCAGCATGCCTTCTTCTAAATGCCCGGGAACATACCATGTCCCCTCTCAAGTCCCTTCTCCTTTTATTCTCTCACTGCTCTCACACTACGCAATGCTGTAACACTCCATGGGATTGTAGACCACAGTGTGCCCTGTAGGGCAGAGAACAACTTCCACACTAGCTAGTTCCTTCAAGAAGACAACTCATTTGATTCGCCTTGTATTACACAATTTTCCAACATTCCCAACTTAGGTTTTGCAATGTAACCAATTGAACTACTTCAAGCCCACTTTTTTGAGTCTAAATCAGCAAGCAGCACCTTTAATTGCAGGTAGCACTGTGAATACTACAGGTGTCCATCGACTGTGAACAGCCAAACAAATGTCAGTCATGTCATTCCTGTCTGTAAAACACTACCCCAGACTGGTGGAGCCAAGAAGGCCAAATAGGAACAGCTCCGGTCTACAGCTCCCAGCGTGAGCAACACAGAAGATGGGTGATTTCTGCATTTCCATCTGAGGTACTGGGTTCATCTCACCAGGGAGTGCCAGACAGTGGGCGCAGGATGGTGGGCGCAGCGCAGCGTGTGTGAGCTGAAGCAGGGCGAGGCATTGCCTCACTCGGGAAGCGCAAGGAGTCAGGGAGTTCCCTTTCCTAGTCAAAGAAAGGGGTGACAGATGGCATCTGGAAAATTGGGTCACTCCCACCCTAATACTGTGCTTTTCCAATGGGCTTAAAAAATGGCACACCAAGAGATTATATCCCGCACCTGGCTTGGAGGGTCCTACGCCCACGGAGTCTCACTGATTGCTAGCACAGCAGTCTGAGATCAAACTGCAAGGCGGCAGCAAGGCTAGGGGAGGGGTGCCTGCCATTGCCTAGGCTTGATTATGTAAACAAAGCACACAGGAAGCTCAAACTGGGTGGAGCCCACCACAGCTCAAAGAGGCCTGCCTGCCTCTGTAGGCTCCACCTCTGGGAGCAGGGCACAGACAAACAAAAAGACAGCAGTAACCTCTGCAGACTTAAATGTCCCTGTCTGACAGCTTTGAAGAGAGTAGTGGTTCTCCCAGCATGCAGCTGGAGATCTGAGAACGGGCAGACTGCCTCCTCAAGTGGGTCCCTGGCCCCCGAGCAGCCTAACTGGGAGGCACCCCCAAGTAGGGGCAGACTGACACCTCACACGGCCGGGTACTCCTCTGAGACAAAACTTCCAGAGGAACGATCAGGCAGCAGCATTTGCGGGTCACCAATATCCGCTGTTCTACAGCCATCACTGCTGATACCCAGGCAAACAGCGTCTGGAGTGGACCTCTAGCAAACTCCAACAGACCTGCAGCTGAGGGTCCTGTCTGGTAGAAGGAAAACTAACAAACAGAAAGGACATCCACACCAAAAACCCATCTGTACGTCACCAGCATCAAAGACCAAAAGTAGATAAAACCACAAAGATGGGGAAAAAACAGAGCAGAAAAACTGGAAACTCTAAAAAGCAGAGCACCTCTCCTCCTCCAAAGAAACACAGTTCCTCACCAGCAACAGAACAAAGCTGGACGGAGAATGAGTTTGACGAGTTGAGAGAGGAAGGCTTCAGACGATCAAACTACTCCGAGCTACAGTAGGAAATCCAAATCAACGGAAAAGAAGTTAAAAACTTTTAAAAAAATTTAGACGAATGGTTAACTAGAATAACCAATGCAGAGAAGTCCTTAAAAGAGCTGATGGAGCTGAAAGCCAAGGCTCGAGAACTATATGAAGAATGCAGAAGCCTCAGGAGCCGATGTGATCAACTGGAAGAAAGGGTATCAGTGATGGAAGTTCAAATGAATGAAATGCAGTGAGAAGGGAAGTTTAGAGAAAAAAGAATAAAAAGAAACGAACAAAGCCTCCAAGAAATATGGGACTATGTGAAAAGACCAAATCTACGTCTGACTGGTGTACCTGAAAGTGACAGGGAGAATGGAACCAAGTTCGAAAACACTCTGCAGGATATTATCCAGGAGAACTTCCCCAATCTAGCAAGGCAGGCCAACATTCAGATTCAGAAAATACAGAGAACACCACAAAGATACTCCTCGAGAAGAGCAACTCCAAACACATAATTGTCAGATTCACTAAAGTTGAAATGAAGGAAAAAATGTTAAGGGCAGCCAGAGAGAAAGGTCGGGTTACCCACAAAGGGAAGCCCATCAGACTAACAGCTGATCTCCCCACAGAAACTCTACAAGCCAGAAGAGAGTGGGGGCCAATATTCAACATTCTTAAAGAAAAGAATTTTCAACCCAGAATTGCATATCCAGCCAAACTAAGCTGCATAAGTGAAGGAGAAATAAAATACTTTACAGACAAGCAAATGCTGAGAGATTTTGTCACCACCAGGACTGCCCTAAAGGAGCTCCTGAAGGAAGCACTAAACATGGAAAGGAACAACCAGTATCAGCCACTGCAAAAACATGCCAAAATGTAAAGACCTTCAAGGCTAGAAAGAAACTGCATCAACTAATGAGCAAAATAACCAGCTAACATCATAATGACAGGACCAAATTCACACATAACAATATTAACCTTAAATGTAAATGGGCTAAATGCTCCAAATAAAAGACACAGACTGGCAAATTGGATAAAGAGGCAAGACCCATCAGTGTGCTGTATTCAGGAAACCCATCTCACGTGCAGAGATACACATAGGCTCAAAATAAAGGGATGGAGGAAAATCTACCAAGCAAATGGGAAAAAAAAAAAGGCAGGGGTTGCAATCCTAGTCTCTGATAAAACAGACTTTAAACCAACAATGATCAAAAGAGAGAAAGAAGGCCATTACATAATGGTAAAGGGATCAATTCAACAAGAAGAGCTAACTATCCTAAATATATATGCACCCAATACAGGAGCACCCAGATTCATAAAGCAATTCCTTATTGACCTACAAAGAGACGTAGACTCCCACACAATAATAATGGGAGACTTTAACACCCCACTGTCAACATTAGACAGATCAACAAGACAGAAAGTTAACAAGGATACCCAGAAATTGAACTCAACTCTGCACCAAGCAGACCTAATAGACATCTACAGAACTCTCCACCCCAAATCAACAGAATATACATTCTTCTCAGCACCACACCACACCTATTCCAAAATTGACCACATAGTTGGAAGTAAAGCACTCCTCAGCAAATGTAAAAGAACAGAAATTATAACAAACTGTCTCTCAGACCACAGTGCAATCAAACTAGAACTCAGGATTAAGAAACTCACTCAAAACTGATCAACTACATGGAAACTGAACAACCTGCTCCTGAGTGAATACTGGGTACATAACAAAATGAAGGCAAAATAAAGATGTTCTTTGAAACCAACAAGAGCAAAGACACAACATACCAAAATCTCTGGGACACATTCAAAGCAGTGTGTAGAGGGAAATTTATAGCACTAAATGCCCACAAGAGAAAGCAGGAAAGATCCAAAATTGACACCCTAACATCACAATTAAAAGAACTAGAAAAGCAAGAGTAAACACATGCAAAAGCTAGCAGAAGGCAAGAAATAACTAAAATCAGAGCAGAATTGAAGGAAATAGAGACACAAAAAACCCTTCAAAAAATTAATGAATCCAGAAGCTGGTTTTTTGAAAAGATCAATAAAATTGATAGACCGCTAGCAAGACTAATAAAAAAGAGAGAAGAATCAAATAGATGCAATAAAAAATGATAAAGGGGATATCACCACCGATCCCACAGAAATACAAACTACCATCAGAGAATACTACAAACACCTCTATGCAAATAAACTAGAAAATCTAGAAGAAATGGATAAATTCCTCGACACATACACCCTCCCAAGATTAAACCAGGAAGAAGTTGAATCTCTGAATAGACCAATTACAGGCTCTGAAATTGTGGCAATAATCAATAGCTTCCCAACCAAAAAAAGTCCAGGACCAGATGGATTCACAGCCTAATTCTACCAGAGATACACGGAGGAGCTGGTACCATTCCTTCTGAAACTATTCCAATCCATAGAAAAAGAGGGAATCCTCCCTAACTCATTTTATGAGGTCAGCATCATCCTGATACCAAAGCCTGGCAGAGACACAACCAAAAAAGAGAATTTTAGACCAATATCCTTAATGAACATCAATGCAAAAATCCTCAATAAAATACTGGCAAACTGAATCCAGCAGCACATCAAAAAGCTTATCCACCATGATCAAGTGGGCTTCATCCCTGGGATGCAAGTCTGGCTCAACATACACAAATCAATAAATGTAATCCAACATTTAAACAGAACCAAAGACAAAAACCACATGATTATCTCAATAGATGCAGAAAAGGCCTTTGACAAAATTCAACAACGCTTCATGCTAAAAACTCTCAATAAATTAGGTATTGATGGGACGTATCTCAAAATAATAAGAGCTATCCATGACAAACCCACAGCCTATATCATATTGAATGGGCAAAAACTGGAAGCATTCCCTTTGAAAACGGGCACAAGACAGGGATGCCCTCTCTCACCACTCCTATTCAACATAGTATTGGAAGTTCTGGCCAGGGCAATTAGGCAGGAGAAGGAAATAAAGGGTATTCATTTAGGAAAAGAGGAAGTCAAATTGTCCCTGTTTGCAGATGACATGATTGTATATTTAGAAAACCCCATTGTCTCAGCCCAAAATCTCCTTAAGCTGATTAGCAACTTCAGCAAAGTCTCAGGATACAAAATCAATGTACAAAAATCACAAGCATTCTTATACACCAGTAACAGACAAACACAGAGCCAAATCATGAGTGAACTCCCATTCACAATCACTTCAAAGAGAATAAAATACCTAGGAATCCAACTTACAAGGGATGTGAAGGACCTCTTCAAGGAGAACTACAAACCACTGCTCAATGAAATAAAAGAGGATACAAACAAATGGAAGAACATTCCATGCTCATAGATAGGAAGAATCAATATCATGAAAATGGCCATACTGCCTAAGGTAATTTATAGATTCAATGCCATCCCCATCAAGCTACCAATGACTTTCTCAACAGAATTGGAAAAAACTACTTTAAAGTTCATATGGAACCAAAAAAGAGCCCGCATCGCCAAGTCAATCCTAAGCCAAAAGAACAAAGCCAGAGGCATCACGCTACCTGACCTCAAACTATACTACAATGCTACAGTAACCAAAACAGCATGGTACTGGTACCAAAACAGAGATATAGATCAATGGAACAGAACAGAGCCTTCAGAAATAATGCTGCATATCTACAACCATCTGACCTTTGACAAACCTGACAAAAACAAGCAATGGGGAAAGGATTCCTTATTTAATAAATGGTGCTGGGAAAACTGGCTAGCCATATGTAGAAAGCTGAAACTGGATACCTTCCTTACACCTTATAAAAAAATTAATTCGAGGTGGATTAAAGACTTACATGTTAGACCTAAAACCATAAAAACCCTAGAAGAAAACCTAGGCAATACCATTCAGGACATAGGCGTGGGCAAGGACTTCATGTCTAAAACACCAAAAGCAATGGCAACAAAAGCCAAAATTGACAAATGGGATCTAATTAAACTAAAGAGTTTCTGCACAGAAAAAGAAACTACCATCAGAGTGAACAGGCAACCTACAAAATGGGAGAAAATTCTCACAACCTACTCATCTGACAAAGGGCTAATATCCAGAATCTACAATGAACTCAAACAAATTTACAAGAAAAAAACAACCCCATCAAAAAGTGGGCAAAGGATATGAACAGACACTTCTCAAAAGAAGACATTTATGCAGCCAAAACACACATGAATAAATGCTCATCATCACTGGCCATCAGAGAAATGCAAATCAAAACCACAATGAGATACCATCTCACACCAGTTAGAATGGCCATCATTCAAAAGTCAGGAAACAACAGGTGCTGGAGAGGATGTGGAGAAATAGGAACACTTTTACACTGTTGGTGGGACTGTAAACTAGTTCAACCATTGTGGAAGTCAGTGTGGCGTTTCCTCAGGGATCTAGAACTAGAAATACCATTTGACCCAGCCATCCCATTACTAGGTACATACCCAAAGGATTATAAATCATGCTGCTATAAAGACACATGCACATGTATGTTTATTGTGGCACTATTCACAATAGCAAAGACTTGGAAACAACCCAAATGTCCAACAACGCTAGGCTGGATTAAGAAAATGTGGCACATATACACCATGGAATACTATGCAGCCATAAAAAAGGATGAGTTCACGTCCTTTGTAGGGACATAGATGAAACTGGAAACCATCATTCTCAGCAAACTATCACAAGGACAAAAAGCCAAACACCTCATGTTCTCACTCATAAGTGAGAATTGAACAATGAGAACCCATAGACACAAGAAGGGGAACATCACACTCCGGGGCCTGTTGTGGGGTGGGGGGAGGGGGGAGGGATAGCATTAGGAGATATACCTAATGCTAAATGACAAGTTAATGGGTGCAGCACACCAACATGGCACATGTACACATATGTAACAAACCTGCACATTGTGCACATGTACCCTAAAACTTAAAGTGTAATAATAATAAAATTTAAAAAGCAAAACAAAACAAAACAAAAAAAACACTACCCCAGGCTGCACCTGAAATAAGTGACAGAGCTGAGACTGGAACCAGGACTACCCGGCTGTGGAGCCCACTGTCTTAATCATGATACCTTGTGACTTTTTGAGAGGAGAGCTCAGCAAACATAAAATTTAGATTTGGCAGAAAACATAGACATTTGTAGAGTCAAACACATATATTTTAATAATGATGAATATAAGTCACAAAGCAATTCCAAACTACTACACATCTACAACCCTGAGTGGTGAAAAGAGCTAAGAGGGTTGGAATTCCAGCTCTGCCCCTTGAGAGCTGTGTGACCTTGGGCATATCACTGAGTTTTTCTGAGCAACAATTTGTTGTTTAAATGATATTCCCTTTGGAATCCTGGGAAGGTTTTATGTCACTGTAAAACTGTTGCCAGACTTACAGATTTTGTACATAAATACCCAACAAGAATATCATAAAATATGTGCTCAGTAGATGATAAAATTGACATTTTCGTATTCTGTATTGTATCGCTATATCTTTGTACATGTTTTCCTATTACCTCATGTACCTCACAAACTCCTACTTAGCCTTTAAGACAGAAACTTGGGGCCCAGGATCCTCTGTGAAAACTTTTCTGTCACTCTCTCTCAAGCTCCATTTCATGGCAGAGGTTATCATTCCTATCTTAGAGCCATGATAGCACCTAGAGGTAGTAGCAGAGCTAAATAAGAGATGGAGAACCTGACTCTGTGGCCAGAACCTTCCCCAAAATTAAAAGAGAGGGAAAGGGGATTGTAGAACAAATGAACAATCATTCATTCAACATTTATTGAGCATCTGCCAAGTGCCAGACATAGTACCAGGCACTGAGGAAGCAACGTTGAATACCATGTGGTCCTTGTCCTGGCACAGCTAAATGCTAGTGGAGGAGAACGACAAACCCGCTCACTGATTAACATTCAGAGTGATGTGTGAAATCACTCTGCAGGTGAGGGAAGTCTGAGGCAGAGCTCTTGGACTGCACTTTGGAAGAGTTTGGGAAGGTGAGAAGGGAAGGCACGCATAAGGCATGAAATGGAATGGTGTATTTGGGAAACTGCAGGTTGATCAGAATGCTTCCGATAAACTAAACTGGGCACCCTGGCTTTTATCCTAAATGATATTGGAGCCCTCACAGGAGAGTAACAGGGTGATGTTTGTTTTGTAGATAAGTGTCAAATCCTTTCTACCAACCTGGATCATTCTATTTCTTTCTACACACATTCATTAAGACAGTATTTCTCCCAACATCAGTTTTGAGATTTCTGTTATTTTCTCTCTCTCAGATATTGGTGAGTACGCAGTCTTGCCTAACAGAGTGGAGATTAATGTAGTCCAACCCTGTGGCTCCAATTACACAGAAAAATGTGATAAAGGAGTGATGAAAGCTGTGAAGGATTTCTTTTTCTGATAAAGGGAAATACCAAGACACTTAGCGGAACACATTTTATCATCTTGTGTTATTATCAGGCAGAGAAGGCCTGTTCCCCTGCTCTATCAGCCAATTCTGCCACCGTGTCAGTGAGTAGTTTGCAATCAATCAGAGAGATGGTGCTTGAATTCTGGATGGCCCATCTCTGTCTGTCTTCTCCCTATGTGAGTAAGAAAGACTCTTTATATGACAGGGCCATCTATTAAGAGCAAGATTTCAGTATTCCTTTCTGTGATAAAGCAGCCAGAGACTGCTTTGGACTCTTTCTGGCATCAAGATATCCTACCTCTTCAAAGCTCAACACAAAGACTTACATCAGCAAAGCTATTCATCTCAGAAAAGAATTCTCCTATAAGCCCCTCATCTGGATATCTTCATTTTTTAACATCTGCTTTCTTCTTTACCTCCTTGATTTGGTGTTTGTCTTGCTCGTTCACAGATATTGCTATTTCTGTAACCAACAATGAATTAATTTCCTAAAATTTAATAGGGTTTTAATAATAATGTCTTATCATTAGATAGCTTTTTTACTATTTAGAAAACCCTTTCACCACAAACCAAATGACCCCTCAGTTAGTGTATTTCTTAATTAAAATTGCTCTTCTCTTGGAGCTTTTCAGTAGTCCTGAATTTGGGTTCTAAGGCTAATTCCACCCACCTCTTGGCCAGCCTAGTGTACCAGTCACCTTTCACTAGGTAATGCAGTAGTAGCAAACAATCCCACTATCCCAGTGGTTTCTAACAAAAGTTCATTTCTTGGTCATATTACCTTTCAGCTATAGGTTGGCTGTAGCTCTACTCCATATGTTTTCTTCTTTCTTGAGCCCAGATTGAAGGAGAAAATCTATCTGGGATATGTCATTCTTGTGTAGTGGGGAAAGGAGCAATGACAGAACCATGTGATATCTCTCAATGATTCTGTTCAGCATACGTGCCTTCTAGCCACATTTTGCTGGCCAAAGGAAATCACAAAATCCAGCCTAATGCTGATGGGACATAGAAGTGGAACATTCTCACAGGAAATATAGCAAATAATTGGAAACATTAATATAATTTACTATACTTGGAATGCCTTGCTCATATTCACTACTGAAGGGTTTGTGGTGCTTCCAAAAAGAATACTCCTTTTTCTTTCCTGTATGTGTTCTCGACACCAAAAACCATGCTTTCCTCCATTTTTACCCCACCTCAGAAGCCCACCCAGTCCTGTGTCTTGGTCTTTTCCCTCCCCTTTGTAATCTGGGAGGGATAGTCTAGAAGAGAACGAATGATCACTGGTACCTGCAAGGGTTCCCTAAAAGTTAATCATGGCAGAAGTACCTTATTGAGTTTATGAAAAGTTATTGGGTTTCAAAAAACAGGATAAGATTTCTTAGAATTTTTGAGCTAGAAGGAATTATAATTTTAAAAATTATCTTAATTTTGTAAATTTAAAAAAATGCTATAAGGGCCAGAGAGGTATATTTATTTGCCAGTGCTCACAAAGCTAGAGAATGATAAGGCAAAGACTACAACTCAGTTTTTTAAAAATCAGTCCTTTTTCATCACCCCAAGTCACCTAACCTGTTGCAGACAAACTTTAGCAAAGGTTTTGCCTTTATCTCTCACAATGTGCTGTGAAGAAGAGGAAATGTGGCCCAGATGATAGTACACTTGAGTGGAATTGTACCTTGTTGAAAGAATATACCCAGAGTACTGATTAATGTGTCCATACCCATTTCAAGGAGGTCTCTAGGAGTGCACTGAAGGAATACTCTCTAAGTCTTATCTTAGCCAACAATTTTTATTAATTACCGTGTCACAAACATAAAGATCACGCTGTGATAGTCACTGGCCCTGTTCATGAACTATCCTTGAACACCTGATAGAATTGCAATTTCTGATCTCCATATGGTTGGTGAGGCCATGAAACTAATTCCAGCTAAACAAAAAAAGTGATGTGTTACTTCCAGCCTGGAGCATCTAATTGCTAGTGTAGAACCTTCCAGAGTCTTCTTCCTTCTGCCATGTTTACCAGCAACATTGCAGGTGAAGATTTCGCTCGGCCTGACCCCTGGAGGGAAGAGACAAGAAGCAGAGTCCCAGCCAATCCATAATGGACATAGGACATAAGCAAGAAACAATCCTTTGGATTTTATTAACCACTATGATCCAGGACTTGATTATCTTTCAATACAGTGGAGCCTATCCTGACTGACTCTCATACTAACAAATATCTAATATTTTAAAAAGTTTAGAAAGATAATCAATATAATGGATGACCAATTCAGGGTTAAAAAGTATTGTCGCAAATTGGTATTAATGGCTAAATGTGTCTAACAAAATAGACCTTGAAAATGCCGATGTAATTTCCTATACTTAAATTTCAGAAATCAATAGCAATTCATAAGTGAAAAGGTCTGTGACCTACAAGCTCAACAGGAATCAATATTGTACTTTGGGTAACAAAAATTCCAAACTCACTGGTAATCCGCATTCATAAAAATGTAGTATTTAGAAATCAAGGAAATTAATAGTCCTGTATGCCACAGAGAACACAACAAAAGCATCAGCTTCAGTGAATGAGAGAATAGCCGATGGAGAATGCCAAGATGCTAGGGGAACTCGAACTATGACAGATAAGGAGTTGTTAAAGGATCTGAGGTGGGTGGCCTAAAAAAGAAGAGACTTAGCAAGGACATAATGTTTTCTTTAAATATCTGGAGATCAGCACTGTCCTGGGTTACAGGAAAATAAAATAAAATAATAAAATAAAATATAAAATAAAATAAAATAAAATAAAATAAAAATCTAGAGAGCTGTAATGAGTAAGAAAGTTTGATTCTGTTTTACATCAAGGCCTGGAACAAAGAGTCACAGGACAAAGCTATAAGTAAGAGGCAGACCCTGGGAAGCTTCCTTTCACCTCCATAGAGAAGTCTCTCTTGAGCCTCTAGATAAGCTTGGCCTTTGTTGAAACAAAGATCACACTGAATTTGTCTATATGAAGATGGCAGAAAACTGTGAGGTTCTTCAGGGAAAGAATACATTATTTATCTATATTCCAATGTTCAGTACACATTCAGTATTTATAGAATGAAGTTCAATCAGAATAAATGTTCAAACAGACTCCTACAGCAGTGGAAAGAGCACAAATGCCCATTGTTTAGGGAATTCATCCAGTGAGGCCAGGGCTGGAGGACATGACTTCTAACAGTTGCTCTAATTCTGCTTCCAGCCTTCTGCAATTCAGCTAAGTCTTTCCTGGAGTCTGGCATTTAAAGCCCACCTCCAACTCATGTGCTCTGAACACATGGATAATTTGAGCTGTTTTTCATTCTGTTTCCAAACTCTTATTTGGTGTGCAGTCACTTACAGAGGACAGCAGACTTCCCAAGTCATCTGGAATGGGCCATGGGATTAAAACAAACATCTGGAAAAACGAGGCAACATTGTGCAGATCAGTGAAGAGCTGGCCCATCTCAAATGAACAAAATGTTGTGGGCGAAAGAAGATTTCCAGTCATAGTCAAATAGAGTAGCAATAGACTCCTAGAATCAGAAAATATTTTTGGATCAGCCAAGTTTCAGCACCTCAAATTAAATCAGTGGGAACTCTATTTCAAATTCAAGATTTGCCTTTTAATGTAAAATCTGCAGAGAGAGAAATTTAGTTATCAAAGGAAACAGTTCTATTTTAGCATCATATTTTAGGTTGTTGTAAAGTGACATGTAGTTGAAAATATCTCAGGCATGACAGGATAAAATCGTCTTAATAAAATGTCCATCTGGGCTTCTGGTTTAAAGTGATGGATTGAAACCATATGTTTGTCACTGTTCCCTTCCTCCAAAACTTTCTAAAATGATTTTACAAGAATTCAAAAAGTATAAATCTACAAGGGCAATGAATAGGAAAGAGACAAGAACGAGAGATAGGGATCAACAAATTTTTGAAAGACAGAGAGTAGAAGAAGGCATTCGTGGGCCTGAGAAAGCTGAATACCAGATACTGCAGAAAAGTATGCCAAGAAGAGATGGCCCATTTGTGCTGCACAGCTCTGGAAAGGCTGGCAGATGGAGGGGTCTGCTTCCACCACAGGTGAGGGTAAGCCAGGGGGTTAATCAAAATCTCTGTAGCAAGCAATGTAATCCCAGGTCCCACCCCCATTCCTGAAGCCAACTACCTCTCCCACTCAGGAAAAAACTGGAGGATTATGACGTGAAAAACTGACATGGAGCAGCTGCTAATGTGGGGTTAGTAGGTATCATGAAAGAGGGCTATGCTGAAAACAAGAAAATTAAGTGAAAGTTTACATATCAAAATATGAGATTGCCCATTCTGCTTGTATCAAACCAGCTCCAGGAATACTTGACAGTATGTTCTTCCGGGCAAGAGAACAGTTTTCTAGAGAAACTAAACTGCCCGCTAAAATGCCTTATGGGCACAGATAGTTGAGTGTGTCCCAACAGAGAGGCCTGGTTCCCACCAAATTAATACATAATATAATGCATGCACCTCCCATGGGTACTTAGGAATTCCAATCACCTGTTTAGAATCCAGTCTTAACCATAAGTAGACTTCTAAGGGCCACCAGACATTTGTGTAAAGTCTACAACATGAAAGAGACCAAAATAAACATTTTTTAAAGTAACGCAACCCAGAAAAAATAAAAGAAAAATACAGAAAAAAAATTTCAGAAAACTATAATTGATATCCTCATATATCAAGGTAAAGAATAAAGTGCAATTTTATAAAAGAATTGTTAAAACATTTATAGAAAAAGATGGAACTCTAGTCAATTACAAGCATAACAGCAGAAATTACAAATTCAATAGAATGGTTGAAAGAGGAAGTTGGAGGCTGGGCGCGGTGGCTCACGCTTGTAATCCCAGCACTTTGGGAGGCTGAGGTGGGCGGATCACGAGGTCAGGAGATCGAGACCACGGTGAAACCCCGTCTCTACTAAAAGTACAAAAAATTAGCCAGGTGTGGTGGCAGGCGCCTCTAGTCCCAGCTACTCGGAGAGGCTGAGGCAGGAGAATGGCGTGAACCCTGGAGATGGAGCTTGCAGTGAGCCGAGATTGCACCACTGCACTCCAGCCTGGGCAACAGAGCAAGACTCTGTCTCAAAAAAAAAAAGGAAAGAAAAGAAAGAGGAAGTTGGGGATAGTCTCTGGAAGGTGGACCAAGCGATGGAATATATGAAAAAAAAAAGAAAAGGCAATTAGAAGACCAATCCAGGAGATTCAACATATAGTATTATAGAACCAGTAAAAGAAAAAGAGGTGGGAGGAAATGATATTAGAAATAACACTAGAAAATTTTGCACAGCAAAAGGATCTGAGTTTCCAAATTGAGTTTTACCACTCATTGCTTGGAAAAATTAATGGAAAAAGGCATATTATTGTCACATTTGAGAACTTTGGGGATAAAGAGAAGACTCTAAAACCTACAAAAAAGAAAAACAGTAGTGATGTACCAGAGACTAAGAACCAGTATTGTATTATGTAAGGCAACACTGGAAGCCAAAAATCAATGCAACAAAGCCTTCCCAATTCTGACGGTTTTAACCCAAAGTCATAACCAGACACGTTGTCATTTAAGTGTAAGTATGTGGAAAATGCATTTTCATATAGGCAACTTTTCAGAAAAAAAAAGACTTTCTTTAAATTCCTTTTCTGGGAACCACTACATGTTATTCTCCACCAAAGTGAGGAAATACATCAAGAATTTTTTTAAATAGGGTCTAGAAAACAGGAGAGCTAACACAGGAAAGGGATAAAGGGAAGTCCCAAAATGACAGCTATGCAGTGGGTCCTAGAGAGCCACCAGTCCAGACTGTATCAGAAAGACAATTCCAGAAAGAAGGTTTCCAGGAAAAATAAAAACAAAAACAAAAAAACAAACTGGTAGAATATCTGGTGAGTTTGACTATGAGGCTGATATAAATACTAAAATGGATTTTTTAATTAAGCCAAAGAGGTTTTTTAAAAAACAAAATAGGAACATAAAAATGTAAGTAAAAGACCAAAAAAAAAAAACCCTGCAATTAACAATTCCAGAGGAATTGATCAAGTGTATTACTTCACTCAGCGGAAAAACAAAAAACAAAAAACAAAACAAACAAAAAAACCACTCCATTGGAACAGCTCACACAGTTGCTTGAGTGACTTAAGACCCAAGTCAAAAAAAGAAAAAAAAAAAAGATCCATGTCATTTCCCTTCTTCAAACACATCAGCGAATCCCCATGTCTTTCCAGGCACTCAGAGTTTTATGAACCTAAAGAAATTCCATCACTTTTCAATGAGTAATCTAAATTCCAGAGAGGTGACCTGACTTGGCCAAGTGTTTTAATCAAGTGAGGCATAAGCCTGAAAGAACTCAGGTTTCTGTCTTCTAATTTACTTCCCCTTCCACTGCCAGCCCAGATGACAGAAATACCATCTCTTGTTTTTATTTTTGAAATCACAATAGTATACAATTCCCCAATGGAACATACATTCGATTCCAAGAGCTATTTACTTATTCAGCTATCCCCTACCTGTTAAAAAGGGAACACAGGATTATTTCTTTGATATTGTTCTCTTACAACCTACAAAGAGATGAGGACCCGGAATGAGCTACCATGAGATGCTCACTGACCGGGGGGAAGACTGGCCAATCTCTACCGTGTTGCAGCACCTATCCTCCCACAATCCCAGTAAAACAAGGCATGAAGCAATGGGCAGTTTTAAGATAGATAATGGGGACAAGTGGGACCATAACCTTAAGTGCTCATGACTTAAGGCTTCTTCAGTGCAGCTCAGAACACCCACCTTCACTTTCCCATTCACTAAGCTTTCGGGCCACTGTTGCAGTAGATCTAGGAACACTGCCTTTCTTTCTTGGCATCTATTCGAACATTCACCAAATCTCTATGGGTGTCTGCTCTGGTGAGGCAATGGGCCAGCCTTCAGTATACAGTGGCGAGAGAGATAGATAGCCTCTTCACAAAGGCTAAGGTCAAGAATCTAGTGAAAGTTGACAGAGTTCACATGCAAATGTGGAGAGTATTGGGTCAGAACCCACCTCATATACATCAACATATACCCCATATCACAACCACAGCCTGCCTGACAAAACTTAGCCCTAATATTTTGAATCATCCGAAACAGAATGGGCTGCTGCCTTGGGGGTATCAAGTTCCCCATCATTGAAGGTTGATTGATCACAGGCAGAGGAGTCAAAATGCAAGTGTGATTTTAGGTGGTAAGGCCTGCCCTTTCCCCATTTCCAATGCCTGATGAAACCCTACTCCTCCATCTGGAGCAGGTTCAAATGTCCTGTCCTCAGTCACATCATCCTGACAGTTCTCAGCAGTGTTCGACATCCACACTCTGGATTGCTGTGGCTCTCTGATCTGTTCACTACTGTTTCTTTCCCTCGTGCTGTTTCTTGGCAGAAGCTGGCCCATAATTTTTTGTTTACAAATCTATTTCTTCACTAGAGAGAGAGGATGGTTTTTTCCTACCAGCAAATGCCTGGTGCATTGGAGGTGCTCAACCTGTGTTTGGTGAAGGAATAAAGCCAACTTTATTCCTCTCTATTCTACAACTGGACCATCCTTGAATAGTCTGCTTCCATGGCCTCAAACACTGCAGAGTCGATCCCACTTCCTAATCTTGGCTTGTGCTGTTTCCTGCCTGGAATGCCCTCACCTCTCATTATCTCAACAAACATTTTTGAATGCCTACTGTGTGCCAGACATTGTGCCAAGGATCGGCAAAACACTTCCCTCCTCTCCTATAGCTTAGAGCAAAGGCATGTAAACGAGCAGATAATTATAAATTGGCATAATGAGTAGTGACGTGATAAGTAAGCACAGGGCATTGTGGGAGCCCAGAGATACTCCCAGACCTGACTCACGAGGTTGAAAAGCCCTCACCAGAGGAGGTGGCATTGTTGCTGCACCCTGACGGTGTAGTTAGGGTCAGCCAGGTCAAGGAAGTGAAAAGAGAGTCTTGGGGGCACGCCCTTCCTGTCACCCTTCCTACTTCCTGTCCACGCCCTTCCTGTCACCCTTCCTACCTGTCCCACTTCAAGGCCCACCTTCTCCAGGAAGCCAACCCCAGCTTCCCCAGTAGCTTTGGCCCTCACTGAGCACTCTCCTTTGTACTCCTACATCCACGTGCTCTATGACTATGGTTCCAGTAAGGAATTGGTACAGTTGGCTGTCTGAGAATTCTTCAAGAAAACTTGCTAAAAAAAAAAGAAAAACAAGAACAAAGCACAGGTTTCTCAGTCTATTCCCAAATATACTGATTAAATTAGAATCTGTACTTTCTGTGGGCTCCCCAGGTGAGTCTCCTGTCCAAACAAGTGCGGGAATTACGTCCATACACCATTCCTTTTCACATATGCTACACCAAGCTATGTTTATTTTCTAATGAGATGTTAACGCCATTTTCTCACCTCTGTTTTTGATCTCAAAGCTGACATCAATTGTCTGTTATATCTACTGTCAATCCTGTTTCTAGAACAAAACTGTCATCAAAATAGGTACTCAATAAATATTTAAAGTCAGTGAAGAAAAGAGATGCATGAAAGTCAGAAAGAATATTGCTGGGTATGATGGCTCCCGCCTGTAATCCCAGCACTTTGGGAGGCCAGGGCAGGTGGATCACCTGAGGTAAGGAGTTCGAGACCAGCCTGGCCAAAATGGGAAAACCCCATCTCTACTAAAAATACAAAAATTAGCCAGGTGTGGCAATGAGCACCTGTAATCCCAGCTACTTAGGAGGCTGAGGCAGGGGAACTGCTTGAACCTGGGAGGTGGAGGTTGCAGTGAGCTGAGATTGCACCACTGCACGCCAGCCTGGGTGACAGAGCAAGACTGCATCTCGAAAACAAAAAAAAGTAAGAAAGACTAGAAAAAGATAGACATTTGGCCTTCAAGACTAAAATTTGTACTGTCATTGAATAATTCTGATACATGGTATTTATACAGTACTTTACAACTTATAAAATGTCTTCCCAAATGTTATTGCAGTTGATCCAACTACCCCTTGGGGTGGGTAGGCAGGGCTATTATTACTATCGTAACCACTCTAATTTATAAATTAGCTAGCCTAATTAGCAAATTGAGGCTTTGAGGTGTTAAGAAATCTGCCCAAGTAAGAGAGGGTCAAAACCAAGTTTTAAAAATCCGGAAAGCTCCCTCTCATTTCTTTCTCACCTCACCACTTTTTCAAAGGATTTCTGTTAACTACAGTAAATATGCTGTTTTCTTAGTTTAGATAAAGAGCAAAAATATTGGAGGTGGAAATAAATCTCATGTAAGAAATATACTTGTCTGTGAGATAGCCAGTGATGAATTTGTGGGTACCAGGGAATCATTCCAGTCTAGCCATAGGAAGATAAATGTTTGCATTTGGCAGGGGAAAAAAAAGGATGATGATGGCAAATAAAGGCCCAGGAGTCTGCAGATTTTGTCATTGCCTTCCGTGACATGATATCTGCAGTGATTAATGGAAACTTCTTGCACAGTGATATTTAATCTCTGAGTTAGGGGAGTTAGATGTAAACATTCAAGCAGTGGACAAAATTTCTCATCAAAAATGAGATCTGCGGACACAGGGCCTGGTTCACAGACAGTGTGCAAATGGGAGAAATTTAGATAGCACAACAAGGTCACCGAGGAACTTGCACAACTATTCCTTAATTTACCCAACTGTTAATTCTGGTAGGATTTTCTCTCAGGGAGGATGGGGCTAATTTTTCAACTTCCTGCACAATATGCTCACCCTGAAGGATGATGCAACCATGGATTGGATGGTTCTAAACTGGGGTTTTCAACAATGTGGGGTCATATGCTGCGAAAGGGAGACTTTCAGGTATCATCACAAGGTTGCTCAATCATTTTCATACAGAAGAAATGTGACAGTACTTGGGAACTGTGATTCCATCAGAGTCTAGGAGACTCACAACTTCAGTCAAGTTAGCAGCTTTTACATACTTCAGAAGCTGGGGGCCTCGTCTCTTCTCCTTTAACAATGTTTCACCAAACATAAATCAGAGCCGTCTCTCACCCTCTGCATTCACAACAGAGCACACGCTTACCAGGCCACACAGGCCAGTCCCGAGACCATCCTAGGTTCCTCCCTCCTCCTCCTCAGCATCAACTCAACAGTAGACTGTGTCAGCCAGCCCTCTTCTCTTCATTCTCAAGCTATAGTCCTCACTTTTACTTCAGGCTTTTTGTGGGAGGGGAATAGTGATGACCATTGTCACAATTTCCAGAATAGTTTCCCTCCATTCAGGTTTTTCTCTCCATTTCTTTCTCTACCTTCCTGCTTGAGTCATCGTGCTAAAGGAGACATGACCAAGTCACTTCTTTGTGTAAGAACTATCAGGAGCTGTCTGTTAGTGTGAGAGAGAGAGAATCCCAAGTTGCTTGCATGTCCTTCAAGTCCTTCACAGTCTGAGCCCAGCCTACCTGTCCCCCTCACCTGTCATTTGCCCTCTTGCCCCCTCCTTTGACACTCCCTGTCCCTCTGGGCTTATTCACCATCCCTTCTATCCATACCACACCTGTCAAGGCTCCAGGCATTTATTCCTGATGCATAACCCCATGACCCAGAAATTTACTTTGCCTGAGATACAGTTACGGTACATTTCCCAGCCTCCTTTGTGACTGGGAGAGGGAGGAACTCCTGAGTTCTGGCTTGAGGAATGTAAGTACTAATTTGTGCCATTTCCAGGACTGGTCCATAAAAACCTTCCATATGTGATTCTCCATACTCTTTCCCCCAAGCCAAAGTCTGTGAAAAACAGATATTAAAAAACTTAAGTGCATAAAAGCTTAGAAAAAGAAAGAGATTTTAAGCTATGTGGTTATATTCACTGCATTTGAGAAATGCAAATAAGTATCTCAGGCTATTTTAATTACTGGACTGTGATCCTTTATCTGCTACCTACTGTGAGATTAGACCATATGCATCACAGTTTCTAAATGATGTCAAGTCATTCTTCAAACCTGTAGTGGAAAACTACCATGTGTCACGCACTGGGCTTTGTGCTGAGAAAACAAAGTTGAATATGACACAGGCCCTGCCAGCAAGATGCTTAAATGCTAATGGGAGGGGCAGAGAAGTCATCAAAAAGTACAACATAGTGCAACGTGGGCTCTTGTAAAAGTGAGAGGCAGAGAGGAGGGAGCCCATGCTCCTTTCATTCTGTGGCTCAGCCATCGTCACAGGAGTGGTAGGAAAGACAAGAAAGGAACAAAGGTCTAGGATAAAAATTCACAGAGAACAATGCAAGATAGAGATAAATAGGGTAGATGGAAATGCTCCCTATAGGAGTCAAGAAGAAAAGTGAGTATTGGCCTGGAAAAAAAGGGAGAGGTGGAAAAAGATGACAAAAAAAAAAAAACAGTACCTAAGGCCCCAGACCAAGAGGAAGGATGATGCATTGTGGAATCTGCAAGTACAATAGAAGCTCTTCCAAAGAGCTTTGCTTCACTGACTAATTGCCCTTTGCGTTCTTCAACCAGCACTCTTTATTCCCTGTAGAAACTGACTGATACCCATAGCACTCAGATGGGCCCAGGGCTAGTAGGTTACTCTCTAGTGTCAAAGATAAAGCCAGACACAAGTTAAAGTGAGGACAGATTTTAAGTAGTAATAACTATTGCAACAGAGAAAAGAGTCTAGCCGGAACTGCACTGAGCTTCAATTTATAAAGAGCTGATTGGTCATTTTAAAGTGAGAATGAGAGAATGGGGAATGAGGTGAGCAGGAGGTGAGTGGAGTTAGGGAAGTGAAAACTTACAATGAAGGATAAGTCGGTCAGTGTGTTTCTACAGGGAATAAAGAGCACCAGTTGAAGAACACAAAGAACAACAAGTTAGTTAAGCAAAGGTCTGTGGAAGAGCTTCTACTGTACTTGCAGATTCCGCAATGCACCATCTTCCTCTTGGTCTGGGGCTTTGTGTACTGTTTTCTTTCTCTTCTCTCCACCTCTCCCTTTTTTCTAGGCCAATACTTATTTTTCCTCATGACTCCTTTGGGGAGCATTTGCATCTACCCTATTTACTGCATCTGTTTTATTTATGTGTGATCAGGCCAGCTGTGTCTGCTAGCTGGCAATTATCAAAGTTAGGATTCCATCCTCCCACAGAAATTGGAAGACAGAGGCCCTATCCTTAGGTGTTGGCTGAAACAAACAGTACATCTTTTTAGCAGCCTTGAGTTTTCTTCGGCAGGCACTTTGAGCTGTTAGTAATGATGTTAGTGTTTGTTCAAGTCTGTATAGAACAAGGTTGAGGCCTAGTGGAGAAGAGAGCTCAGAGGAGCCCTGGCTAGAGTTTGGTCAAAGAGAGAGTCTTTGTCACTAGTCTGTCTGCTCACCATGTGTCCCTGAGTTGAGTGGTATAACACACAACAAAGACTGACAGCTAAGGGAGATTGATCATTGTCACTCCAACCTGTTGTTTTGCAGACAAGGAAGCTCCTCCTTCCTATTACTTGGTGAACCCTTATCCAACCTTTACATCTCAGTGTAGACATTGCCATTTCCTTCAGAATGCCTTCCTTGACTCCCACCAAATTAGGATGGAATCTCCTGGTGTGCATGCCCATAGTGCCTGCAACCTCCCTCATGTTCTACCTTTTGTCTGCATGCTGACCTCGCCATTAGATTTGAAGTTCCCAAGAACGGTACTGTTAGTCCTGCTCAAAGCTGCAGCTCCAGCACTTAGGAGAGCAGCTGCCACTTGAAAGGCACCCAGTGAACACTAGCTGCATGACTTGGCAGCAACTGGCTCAAGTCACCCAGGGAAACTGGCACTTAGGACTCAGTGGGTGAGGCTGAGTCACAGCCTACCTTTCCATCCAATGGAAGGGCTCCTGGCTCCCTCTGCCACAGTGACAAAGTCCTCACAGGACCCTGTGTCTGTCCAGAGATCCCAAGGTGTCCCACACAGGCCTTTCTTAGGATGACAGTCTTGTCCCCAGGTCTCTCTCCCTACCCTCTATTCCCAGCATCCCCAAGATCCATATCTCACAATCTCAAGAATCTGAGAAATAAATCTGTGGAGGGCTCCAATAACTGATAACAAAAATGTTGCCATCCAGGAATATTTCCATGAAGAAAGAAAAGTTGTAGAGATATGATACGGTATTTTCATCAATCTCTAACTATGCTCAGTTCTTCAGTGTTTACTGTCATGCATGGCCTTGACCACTTTAAAGTTATTTTGTAGACTGTTCCTCAGTTCATGTTTGCCTGATGTTTCCTCGTTATTGTATTTAGAACATACTTTCTTTTTTTCACGAATACCAGAGAAATGATGTCTGTCCTTCTCAGTGGATCATTTCAGGAAATACACAATGTTGGCAATTGTTTAACTTCTTATACTTATCATGATGTATATGTTTTCACATCTTTTCACTCAGGGCAGGATGACAGGCTTCCTCCCACAGGGCAGCTCCAGCATGGCACCGTGGCTGCCCAAAGCAGGGCAATGAACGGGACCGTGGTGCCCTCTGAATACTTGGTGGGAAAGAGGCCAGTACTGTCTGCCTTAAGTGCAGGTCACCAGAAAGGTGGTACTGGCATTAAGAATCTGCTGTGCCTATTTAAGTCAGTCTTGATAAGAAACCTAAGGGCTAGCTAGATGAGGAAATGGTGTTCACCTGTCACACACTATGCCTGAGGATGTCAAAGGCAGAGACCCAGATCGGGGTGATTGAAGTTGAGTAGAAAGCAGTGATAGAGATGGGTAACTGTAACCCCAGCTACTCAGGAGGTTGAGGCGAAGGATCGCTTGAAGCCCAGGAGTTTGTGTTCAGCCTGGACAACATAGTGAGACGCTGTCTCTAAAAATAAATAAATGTATTTTTATTTAAAAAGAGAAAGTAGTAACTGATTTATGCACTTGACAAAGAGGGCACCCTTAGGTAAGGAGACGTTTTTAAATTTCACTTCACATTCACAAAAGCCTTTTCTCAGAGGCAAATTTCATGAACAAGGATAAATCACCTACCATATCCTTGCTATGAATAGGAAAGGAATTTTTTCCATTTTAAGGAAATGTAGGATTTTAATTAAAATGAGAAAATTTGAGTGAGTTGCTAAGAAACAAGACCCTGTCTGTAGCCATAGGAGCTTATGCCATTAACATCTGGCTATAGATGGGTTTCCTTGGAAACAATTCCTAGGCATTCTTAAGTGTTAACACTGAGCAAGAATAAAGCCTTCTTAATAGATGGAGATGAGGGCCATAAAAAAAGATTGCTAATTGAGCAAATTGACCAACTATAAAAGCAAGATATGCCAGCAAAAAATGATACTCAAATACAATAACCTCTTTCCAATCTGTTTTCTGCTTTGTTCTATTCTGTTCTCTTAGATAAAAGTAGCACATTTTCGTGGGGAAAGAATTCAGATAGTGAGGAAGAGAATGAAGTTAAACATAGAGTTTTCCTTTTCTTCCTCCACCCCTCTGATTATTCCTCAGAATTAGCTACTATTAACTGCTTCATAGATGTCCTTTGAGATATTTTCTATGTTGACACAAGCATGTGTATAATATCTCTATTTTAAACAAATGAAAACTGTATATCTTGTTCACAGACATGCCATTTTTTCCCTCTCTCTCACAATATGTCTTAGAGATCCTTCCATGTCAGGACATAAAGATCTATTTCATTCTCCTTGACACCTAGTTTGGACAAAGTTAAAAGAAAATCTATATAACCCATTCTCTGAATTGGCTTAGAGTGTTTCCATTGTTTGGCTATCACAAAGAAGGCTGCAATGAATATCCCCCGTGGATATCTTTGCAGACCTTTTTAGGTCTATCTTTAGGGTAAATTCCTAAAAATAAAAATAGTTAAGTCAAATTTCATATGCATATTTTTATCACTATTGCCAAAATTACCCTCCAAATATATCACACCAATTCATTCTCCCACCATCAGCATAGAAGGCTTCCTATTTCTGGCCCATACTCCCGTCCCTAAGTAACACTGGGTATCATGAAACCTAAAAGTCTTCATCAATCCAATAGGATAGAATGATATCTCATTTTTACATTTTGCATTCCTTTTATTTGGAAAGACATGCATTTTCTCATGTTTGTCCATTTACATTTCTCTTTTAATGGATTACCTGTTTGTGGCTTTTGCCCACTATCCTATTATCTTTTTCTTGTTTGTGCCTAAGCACTCTTTGCTTACTAAGGAAATTAGCCCTTTATTAATCTGAATATTTATTTGCTATTGCTTTTTTTCTTTGAACAAAGGTGTCAGTCCTGCCAGAATCACAGGGTTGCTCTCAGCATTGGTTAAGATAATATATATGGGTTGGGTGCAGTGGCTCATGCCTGTAATCTCAGCACTTTGGGAGGCCAAAGCCAGTGGATCACTTGAGGCCAGGAGTTCAAGACCAGCCTGGTCAACATGGCAAAACCCCATCTCTACTAAAAATACAACAATTAGCCAGGTGTGGTGGCATGCATCTGTAATCCCAGCTAAACAGGAGGCTGAAGCATGAGAATCGTTTGAAGCTGGGAGGCAGAAGTTTCAGCGAGCCAAGATGGCACCACTGCATTCCAGCCTGGGAAACAGAGTGAGAGTCTGTCTCAAAAAAAAAAAAAAAAAAAAGGTACATATGAAAGTGTCTTTACTGATGCAAAATCCTAACTAATGAACTAATGTATATTGTTTTTTATCACATCCTTATCATCAAAGCAGGAGAGCCTGGTAGAAAAATTATATACTTTGGAATCTGAAGAATCCAGCTCAAATTCTGGCTGTGCCACTATTTGCTGAGGAGAAGAGTGACTTAGTGGCCCTTATTAATAGCCTCCTGTATCTGTGCCTTTTCCCCTATAACCCTTAGTCCCCTCCCACTCTGACTCTGGCCTCAGCAATGTGATTTGCATTGACCAATCGGGCAGTAGCAAGCTTGAAGCAGAGACTTGAAAAAGTATTCATGTTTCTGCTTCATCCATTGCTTCTCTGCCATTGCTGTGAGAACACGTTTAAGTTAGCCTGAAAAAGACCATGTGGACAGAGCTGCACTATCTCTGCCAAGTCTCCAGCCTTGTGAGAGATCCCAGCCAAGATCAGCAAAGCCATTCAGCTACCAAGAAACTCATGAGCAGTACCAAGTCACTGATTTAGGGAGTGGGTATTTTCTCATGCAGCAATAGCTGACATTATCTATGAGATTAACCTCATTGCTTCTCAGTTTTCAAATTTATGAATGTTGAAGATAATACCACCTTTATAGAACTATTTTGGGCAATAAAATAACACTAATCCCAGGAATGATAACAGCCCAATCCTTACTATCAGCAAGGAAACTCAACTACAGGTAATGTTTGGGAATGTCAGCAGTTGTTTCTGCAGCCCCATAATATAAAGTGATTGTTACAGTATATGTTTATCTTTAAGATCATCTGCCAAAATTTCCAGGTCTGCCAAAAATTACTACGCATCCTTACACAAGTCACTTAACCTCCCTGGGTTTCCCACAGGCCCCTCCATCTTCTGCAACTTTCCTATCTGGCACATTTCCTTGGCTCTTAGACTCAATCTGGGTTTGAAAAGGTTTGTCTTCACATGCACACGTATGTTTATTGTGGCACTATTCACAATAGCAAAGACTTGGAACCAACCCAAATGTCCATCAATGATAGACTGGATTAAGAAAATGTGGCACATATACACCATGGAATACTATGCAGCCATAAAAAAGGATGAGTTCATGTCCTTTGTAGGGACATGGATGAAGCTGGAAACCATCATTCTCAGCAAACTATCTCAAGGACAAAAAACCAAACACTGCATGTTCTCACTCATAGGTGGGAATTGAACAACAAGAACACTTGGACACAGGAAGGGGAACATCACACACTGGGGCCTGCTGTGGGGTGGGGGGAAGCGGGGAGGGATACCATTAGGAGATACACCTAATGTAAATGACAAGTTAATGGGTGCAGCACACCAACATGGCACATGTATACATATGTAACAAACCTGCACGTTGTACACTTGTACCCTAGAACTTAAAGTACAATAAAAAAAAAAATATATATATATATATAAAAGGTTTGTCTTTATCTCTTTGTTCAGAAACCCGAGTGCCCCCAGCCCAGCCCTTCCATCTCAGGCATCCCTCAGTCCCTCAACCTTATATCAGAGTAATATTTCTAAAATACAAGTTCACTTTTGAAGTTGACTACTTCGGCTTCAGTGGCTTCCTCTAGCCTTAAGAAAGAAATCCACTCTCTAATGCAGGGAACCCAAGTCCGGTTCAACCTCTCTGGCCTCTTCCCTCACCACCTGTGCCAACTTGCATATCATCACACAGCTCCCAAGGTGTGTCTGCTCAAGGCCTCTGCTTTTTTCTCTTCATTAGAGTAAGCTTCCCATTACCAACTCTCCACTTTGTGTGTCTGGTCAGTTTCAACCCCTAGGAAGCCTTTCCTATCCCCAGGCTCCTCAATCTCATCACTATTGACATTTGGGGCCAGATAATTCTTTGTTGTGGGGTGCTTTTCTGTGCATATAGGATATTTAGCAGCATCCCTCACTGGCCTCTACCCACTAGATTCTAGAAGCACCCCTCCCAAATTTTGACAACCAAAAATGTCTCCAGACTTTACCAAATATCTCCTCAGAGCAAAATCACCCCCAGTTGAAAACAAATGCCATAACTCCATTCCCACATGCATCCCCAAAAGCAGATTCAATGTTCTTAGACATCCTAGGCCTAACTCTACTCAAACATTTATGATGCTGTATGGTCAACATCTGATCCCAGTCTGTCTTTCCCACTAGACTGACTATCTGAGGACAAAAATTGTGCCTTTGGTCCCTATATGCCTAGGTCTCTGCTCACTTTCTAGAACAGGGAAAGTGCCTAATGAATATTTGTTAAAGGTGTGTGTGAGTGTGTGTGTGTTTGTGTGTACATAATAGCAATGTAGAAATGGGCAACTGACGTTCCCAAATCTGTCTGCACATTACAATCACCAGAGATACTTTTAAAGTACAAATTCCTAGATATGTGCCTAAACTCCTGAATAAGGATCTCAGGGAGCAGGAACCCAGGAATGTTTACTGTTTAAACTGCAGGGTGATTGTAATGCAGCCAGCCCACAGAAACAACAATCCATGACAATGACCCATGAGACAACCATTCATAGACAAAATCGTGGCAACGAACCTTCACCATCTTTGCAGACCATCTGACAATGCCCACTTCCATCACTGCAAAAAAATGTGAAATATTCCTCCAAAGAAATCCTTCTGCCCCCAAAGTGTAAATTGGTTGTTTCAAAAGGTGAGTAAGGAAGTACTCAAGAAGCCTCCAGAAAAGGCTCGGAGAGCCTCTCCATATAGTCAGAGGGACCCTCCCACAAGAATGACTGTGGCATTTATGAAAATATTCCTTTGTGAAGCAGAGCATTTGAATCTTCCTTGGCTTCCTATTTCCATGGCCTCCCCATGGCCAGAAGAGCCCTGTTCTTCCATAGAACACAGATGGCTCCCTTCACAGGTGGCCTGCTCATTCTCAGTAGTCTGTCTTTTCAACAGAACTCAGAGGAATTCTGAGGTGGTAGATGTAGAATGTCTGCTTGCCCCCTGAAGGAAGCAAATGAGGGCCTGGGCTAGTTATTTCAAAAGTGTGCACCATCCAGTGCAATGCTTACTATACATTTAAGGCTAGTAGAGTTGGATCTGGTGAAAATCTCTCTGTAACAGGGCTGTAGAGTTCAGTCCTGAAAGGATGACTCATGGCCAGAAATTCATGAGGAGGCAGGACAGTGAGAGTGGAACTGGATGAGAAAGTTGACAGGCTTGCAGAGAACATCCTCATTCCCTCTGCCCTGACAGGCTGGTAAATACATGTTAACAGCATAAGGCACTATCAGTGATGGAGCCGGCATGAGGTCCTCTCCCTCCCGCTGGGGGAAACCGGCCATCTCTGGAATCTTAAAAGATGCTATCACTTCCTGAAAGCGAAGTCTCCATCAGAGCTCCTTTCAGTCCAGGATGTCTGCATGTGTTTGCTAGGACTACTATAACAAAGTACCACATGCTGGGTGGCCTGAACGACAGCAACTTCTTATCTCACAGTCCTGCAGGCTGGAAGTCCAAATCAAGGCACCAGCAGGCTTGGTTCCTTCTGAGGGTTCTGAGGAAAGGATCTGTTAAGAACTCTCTCCTTGGCTGTAAAATGGTCATCTTCTCCCTATGTCTCATCACATGGTCTTCCCTCTATACATGTCTGGTCCAAATTTCCCCTTTCTAGAAGGATGCCATCATATTGGATTAGGGCCCATTCTAATGATCTCATTTTAACGTGATTACCTATGAAAAGACCCTATCTCACCTAAGCTCACATTCTGAGGTACTGAAGGTTAGGGCTTCAACATATGAATTGGGGTGGGGGGCTCACTTCAACCCATAGCAATGCCTGACACCTCTGTCCCGCTCTGTGAGTTTCCCCTCACTTCTCCACCTCCTGATTATGCCCGACTGACTTGCTCTTTACCCCTTCTCCAGACTCCTCAACAGTTTTTGCAGAGACCATGTGTCTCATCCTTCCAAACAAACTCTGATAAACTGGGAGGATCGTGAGCTCTTGGAGAAAACAGACCCGGGTTTAAATATGGATTCTAAGCTGTACTAGCTATGTGCCTAGGACAAGTTACTTCATCCCTCTGAGCCCGTTTTCTCATTTTATGGTAAAGATGTGCTTGGCGAGCCACATATTTAAAATGTTGCCAGTTACTTCTGTATCCAGTGAGAGGCAGGAGTCGCCAAAGAGCAAATTCTGATGTTGTTGGGAAAATAATCACTTCGGTAGCTTTCTTGAGCTTACCAACAGGAAGTGAGTCCTCACCTAATTCCCTGGAGGAAGGGTGTGTGAGCCCTTCTGTGGCTGGCCATAGTCAGGTCCTTCATCATACCACATGGTGTGGTCCCCGAGAGGGAGGCGAACACATTTTCCTAGAGCTAGGAAGGATCCTTAGCATAAAAGGCTAAAAATCATCCACTCCCTCCTTTTCAGGTATAAAGCAGGACTTCTCAAACTACCAATAGGGAATAACACTTTTTTAAAATTTTCAAACGACCACAGACTTATACTTTTGGAAAATGCAATAAAAATATATTGTTAAATATTAAAAGGACAAACAAAATGCAAGCCACTATTTTTCTTCAATTCAACAGATATAAAAATAACTCCGTAAAGTTGCTGTGAAATATTTCTAAATGTTTACCATTAATTGCTAAATGTGTCTTTTTATAGGCTAGTAACAAAAAGTTTGTGAACAGGCCCCCCAGCCAAGCACTAAATTTGAGTTAACACCAGTTTAATGTACAATGAAAGAGTCTTCAACCCAAGGCATCTATCTGTGGGGTGATGGGTGATTGGGGTTAGTGCAATACTAAAATTACAGTATTCAGCTCTGGCATTCAAAATCAGGTTTTTTTTTTCCATCTACAGCAAGAAAATAGACTTGAAAGTCAAGCCCTCCTTCCTAAGAGGAGGAATGAGTAGCTCCCATTGTCTCTTTCCACCTTTGAAATACCAAGATGTAAGCATGGAAGATGAGATCACAATTTTGCTTTATGTACAGAGTAAGGAGAAGGTAGCCCACCTTTCAGCTTGGTGTGTACATTATTATTAATGTTGAATAGCAGACTATTCATCAAAATAACATCTCTCTTGTTCAATGATTAACAACTTAAAAAGTGTTTTTACATCTATGATGTACATTTATGTCTCATTTACCCTAAAGTCATATTTTGTCCCCATTTTACAGATGAAAAACAGAAGCAACAATAGAATCAAAGCATTCTCACCTTTCCCAAGCTTGGAGGGAAGGTGAGACGTTTTCCACAGTCTGTAATGGGAGGATCTTTGTCCCGATTACGTCTGGGAACAGAGTAAGGAAGTAAATGGTGGAGTAGGAGAAACCTTGCATCTTAGTCGGAAGTCATCATTTGTTATCATCATCTTCACCACCATCATTCAGCAGCATCTCTTTGGCCCTATTATTTCTAGGATCCTGTGGCAGGCAAATGGAGGACCACAGGAGATAAAGCAAGGTCCCTGCCATCAAGGACCCGACAGCCGCCTATGTGATCCTGGGCAAGTCACTAAGCTTGTTTTTACAAATGCAAATTGAGATAATAAAATTGTCTACCTTGGAGTGTTGTTGTGAGGATTAAACCATAAAATGCACATGAAGTGCTTAGCACGATCCAAGGCCTGCAAAGCCCACAAGGCCCAATAAACATCCCCTAAATATTTGTAATTAATGCTATACAAATTAGCCAAAAATAGATCTGTTTGCTAATTACAATGACTAACAAGTCATTTTGCATTTAGTCACTTTCCACATGGCTTCGTTTGTCTTTGAAATACCTATGTTTTCAGAGACATGTTAAAAGTCACTAAATAAAGTTAAGAATTTTTTAACTGCTAAAATAAATAACCAAATATCACCTGAAGAGAAGGACTCTAGAGAAACAGCAAGGGCCTATCTCTGGAGTATCTTGATATCACATTTTTAATCCAGCAACAAGCACTTTCAGCAAGTTGATAGCAAGCTCTGTTTCCATTCTGTGTTTGACAAATCTTGCTCCAAGGGAGAGATAGCTGCTTCCTACCTGTCCCAGCTGTGGTGGAACCTGGGATAGCCTGCTGGGAAGGAGGAGCGGGGAATTTGTTCTCAGGGAGAAGACAATTGAAAAGTCAGGCAGACAAAGCACTGAGGCTGAGAGGAAAAATATACATGGAAAGCTGGAGTGAGAGAGGAGAGTTGTCCAGACTTTCCAAGAGAGACCAGATCTCTGTGCCAGGCAGCCAGGATGCCACTGGAGACAGCTCTGCTGGGAAAACTCCACTGGGCAGCATAACATGACAGAAAACAGGATCTCCTAGCCAGAGCCCCATGGTGAATGCCTCCAGCCCCTCACCCAGGCTCCTCTAGGTTACACAAGGCCCATTTCCTTCCATTGTGGCAGTCTTGGCAGCAGAGAATGGAACAGTCTCCTGAGCCCCTCAGATGATTCTAATATATCCCAGGCTTTCCATCATTGCCCTTACTGAGAATCATTTGCAACACATCAGTAGTGTGAACCATCAGATCAGTCCTTCAGGCAGGGAAACCAACAATTACACTTGGCCCTGAGTGCTCAGGGAGGAGGTCGCAGGTGCCAGGTTGGCATTAAGAGGTGGAGAGACTTCTCCAGGGGGCTCCATCCTGCCCCTACTTCCATTCTCCAGGTAGAGAGGATGTGACTCCCCTTGTTTACATCCTCAAGCTTCCCCTCCCATTGATTTGCTCCTCTCTCAGTACCTTTCTATTCACTGTGGCATAATTCCACCTCGTCAAAGTCAGTAGAGGAAGGCTGATAGAGAGGGCTTCTTTCTGAGCAGCAGGAAACCTGGCTTCTGGCCCTGGCTCTGTAACTAATTTGTTATGTGTCTTTGGACTGGTCCTTTTCCCTCTCTAGGCTCGAAAAGAGTTGACCAGGGGACCTCTACAATCATCTAGTCTGGCCCTGTAACAGAATCAGACTGGGTTTGTTGAGTTTTTTTATGTGATTGGTTGGTTTTGTGTTTTGGTGGGGGGGGGGGCGGGGGGGTGGTAATTGTAGAAAAACATTTAATATGAGATCTATCATTTTAACAAAATTTTAAATGTACAATGTAGTGTCATTAGTTATAGGCACAATGTTTGTGTTTTCGTAGTCAAACCATCCACTCGTCCATCCACCCTGGAGACCCGCAAACCATGGCATCCTGTAGGAGCCTGAGACAGCACACTTCCTGCTGTAGGCGCCCACTGGTATCACACCAAGGTCCCAACCTGCCAAGGGAACAGGAAGGAGGACAGAGATAAGCAGGATGGGGAGTTTGATGGGAAAGGATCTAGCAGGTCCTTCTTCCACCACTAGGTGTCACTGTTCTACCTTAAACATCTCTCTTTAGATTCTCCATCAGAGTAAGCAGTGACTCAAAGCTCTCTTGGATTCTTGGCACTTGGATCTAGTTAGCATCTATCTTTCTGGACCCTTTCCCCAAGACTCAATACAATTATTTAAATGTGTCTGCCCATCTCCCTTCCCTGCCTGCCAGCTCTCTGGACCTGACCACTGACATAGAATGTGAGGTATACCTCTGCCCAAGCTAATGAGCCAAGCCCTTTTCATTTATTCTCATTCGGTCATGAATTTAATGAACCCTTGCCATGTTCCAGGCCCCATGCTAAGAGCTGAAGACTCAAAGAAGAAAATCATACTCCCTGTCCTCAAGAGTAATAGCCACACGGCTGCTATTCCGTTACACAAGGCCCAGTTCCTTCCACTGTGGCATTCTTGGCAGCAGAGAGAGGGGCAGTATCCTGAGCCCCTCAGATGATTCTAATACATCCCAAGCTTTCCATCATTGCCCTTACTGAGAATCATCTGCAACATATCTTTAGTGCAAACCATCCGATCAGTCCTTCAGGTGGGGAAACCAACAATTGCACTTGGCCCTGAGTGGTCAGGGAGGAGGACACAGATGCCAGGTGGCATGAAGAGGCAGAGAGTCTTCTCCAGGGGGTCCGTCTTGCCACCACTTCCATTCTCCAGATAGAGAGGATGTGACTCCGCTTGTTCACATGCTCAAGTCCACGTGCTATTACAGACATGTTGCTGTTACTATAACCTAGTGAGAAAGCACTGAAATGAAGGACTCCATGCTGTTAGCATACAGATGAAGGAGCCATCAGGCCTGCCTTGGATAGGTAGAGAAGCTACAGAAGGGTGGCAGCATTTGGCTGAGACTTGAAAAATGCATGGGTCTTGATGGGTAAATCACTGGAAAAGAGTATCCCAGGAAAAAAACGAACAGCATAGGCAAATAGGCCAGCCTACTAAGTTTAAGTAGGTTTTTCCTATTTAAAGACAAACCATATGAAAATCAATTTTGGCCCAATTACCTTGCATGCAAGAAAATGAGGCTCCTGCTCCATTCTTAGATACTATCACTATGTTCTGTCTGACACTGGGGAGCAGAGATGTTACTTTTCATGTTTTGTATCCTCAAAATTGACCACAATTGAAGGTGCACAATATTATCTTTCGAGTGAATGAAAAATTCACCTTACCAGCTAAGCTAAGCCACTACAAGACCATCAGATTTTGAAGAGGTTTTTTTTCGAAGGGGAAACAGAGGCATGGGCCCACCAGTAGGAGAGCCATGCATGCCTCCTGGTGCTCCTTGCAGAGCCTGCACGAGCTGATTCCCTTCTTCCAGGTAAATGAGTCTGCAGGTTTCTCAGGATCAGAGAATTGGCTGCGCCTTTTTATTTCCAGAGATTCTCCCTACTCTTCTTTCAGGAACACTGCTCCGGGGGACCTGAGAAACTAAAAATGTAACGAGAACTTAAAAGCTCTGTGTTCTCACCAAAGTTGAATCAAGAGCAGAGAGCAAGGTCATCTATATGCTAATCTCACAATACAGACCCCTTAGACTTTGGCAGAAGAAGTGATTTTTTTTCCTCCCAGAAAATCATTATCAAGTATTTGCTTCTGCCAAAACTTATTAGGAGCTTTGGCACCTGATATAGTATACTATATGCCACGGGCGACGGGAGGAGTAGAACGTGCAAGAGACAGGAAGGGAAACGTAAAGGGACAACAAGAATAACTCTGACTCTGAGCAGAATGTTATTAATATTGGCGGTGGAAAGTTTGGTTGTGGGTGTGGGAGGAAGGAGGTCAAAGTAGGCAGAAATAAATTCTGAGTCAGAGAGTGATTGTGTCCTGTCTCTGCCAAAATTCTTCCATAGATAGCCTCATTTCCGATGGAATAAAGTCCAAACTCCTTAGCCCAGCATTTATGGCCACCATGGCCTAGCCCTGACCCATCTTTTCAACTTTTGCTCCCACTACTTTCATTGCTTGCCTCTCATGCCAGCTGAATGGGCCCAGGCACCCTCATCAGAAGAATCCATTGGGACCCAGCTACTCCTCAGGCTCAGCTCCTAGGGATCTCCTTACAGACACACCTCAGCAAGCATCCACATTTCCAGATGGACTGTGCTCTCTCATGCCACATTTCCTTTCCTTCTTTAATTGGCAAGCTCCTCTTTAACTTTCAATGTCTCTCTTCTTGGAAGCCTTTCCTGATCACACCCACAGTTGAGCTTGAGGACTCTTATCTTGCACACCTTGTACATGCAATTATTATAACTCTTATGACTCTGTTGAGAAAGTATTAGCGTATCTCTGAACGCGGAGCCTTTTTCTTTTTTGAAACAGAGTCTCACTCTGTTACCCAGGCTGGAGTGCAGTGGTGCAATCTCGGCTCACTGCAAGCTCCGCCTCCCGGGTTCAGGCCATTCTCCTGCCTCAGCCTCCCGAGTAACTGGGACTACAGGCACCCGCCACCACGCCCAGCTAATTTTTTTGTATTTTTTTAGTAGAGACGGGGTTTCACCACGTTAACCAGGATGGTCTCGATCTCCTGACCTCGTGATCCGCCCACCTCGGCCTCCCAAAGTGCTGGGAAGCCTGTCTTTTAATGACAGACAGGTGGCATGTTTCTCATCTGTTAGAGCTCCAGCATAAAACTTAACATATGCTGATTAATATCTAGGAATAGAGTTCTCAAGGACAGAGACCATATGTTTATCTTTGTGTCTCCAATCTCTTGACCATGGCTTGGCATGGAGAAAGACTTCAACACATGCTGGTTGAATTAATACATGAAAGTATGGAGGGATAATGCAAAATAAATATTTGTCAATTAATTTCCAAGTTTTAGTACAACTTAGCTTCTTCATTTTGTTTGGTTAATTGAAAGGACCACCCACTTTGCACATCTAGTCTTTTCCATATCTGAGCTCCTAGCTACCTGTGCTAAAAGCATATCTCATATGTCCAGGTACAACACTTGCTCTCTGATCAAGTCTCCCATTGTAACACTACCCTTTTACAGAAGCGGGAGTCAGTTAAAAAAATCTATTCAATAGATTTTTACTTAGTATCTACTATATACCTGGCAGTATGCTTCCATCAGAGCTATGGCAGTGAATAAGCCAATTCCAACCATTACTTTTTGGAGTGTACAGCCCAAAGAATAGACATCAAATCAATAAATACAAATATGAAGGGTGTCTGAAAGGCAGAGTAGAGGAACACCAAACAGAGAGCCTAATCTAGTCTTAAGGAGTTCAGGGAAGGTTTCCCAGGGAAAGAAACATTTAATCCAGGATAAAAAGATAAGTAGAATTAGCCAGGCTTAGAGAAGAGGAAAAAACAAGTGTTCAGAAGTTAACCCAGGCATCCTAGGCTAGGTGGCTGCCCTTCTTGCCTCCCCTGCCCCATCTCCAATCCAATAATTACAACTACTTTTTTCTGAAACACATCACTTTTTCCTATTACTGGCATTGGATATTTCAATGCTAATATCAGCTACCAACTAGACTACAAGCTAAAAGGAAGGTTAGGCAGCCACATGAAAAGGATCATTATGGTCAGACAACCAACTCATACTAGGGCAAGCTCTGACAGTCCCAATTCCCTGAAAAGCCATCTGTCTCGGACAAACCAGGACAGTTGGTTGCCCTGCACTATGGCCACAAGCCACTACTAGGATGGACCAGTAGCAACTCAGCACATATAATATTTATTCATTAATTCATTTGTTCAATGTCCTGAACATATGCATAAAGAACTGAACACTGAAAATATAGTAATGTACAAACATGTGCACACATTGTCTTACTTTTCTCTGTCCATTAGTTGGAAAAAGAGCTAGCAAAAACATGAGTCCATGTTTCTATTGTTCAACCTCAGGTGAATGTATAAAACTATCCCTCTAATGGGGCAGAAGATGATAAAGAATTTTCTTAAAAGGAAGCATCATGGTTTGCATTTTTGGAGCCCTGGAACCTGGTTCTAGTCCAGATGATGGTGCTCTGGGTGGTTGGTTTATCTATAAAAAAGGGACTGATAAACAATACTGATGCCACTTTGCAGAATTTTTGTGAAGACTAAATGACACCAAGTGGATAAGAAGGCTTTGTAAATTTAAAAGAATGGAGGAAATGTTAGCATCTTAGGCTTTAACAGTCTGTGAGCTGCAACATAGTCTCATTAACTTTATTAGATGGTGACACAAAGGCAAACACTTTTTTTAAAGATTTGCATATTGCAGTTTTTTTTAATTTTTTAGTAATAATGTTTGTATATTTTTGTGAGGTGCATGTGATATGTTGTTAAATGGCATAGAATGTTAATGATCAAGTCAAGGTATTTAGGGTATACATCACCTTAGTATTTATAATTTCTATGTGTTGGAAACATTTCAAGTTCTCTCTTCTAGCTGTTTTGAAAATGCTATGGTTACCCTACTCTGCTATTGAATATTAGGACTTATTCCTTCTATTTAACTGTATGTTTGTACTTATTAACTAACCTCTCTTTATTCTCTTACCCCCACCCCTTAGCCCCTCCACACACACACCCTTTCCAGCCCTCTGGTAATTATCGTTCTACTATTTACCTTCATGAGATCAACTATTTTAGTTCCCATATATGAATGAGAACGTGCTATGTTTGTCTTTCTGCGCCTGGCTTATGTCACTTAATATAATGACCTTCAGTTTCAACCATATTTATCTAAATGAAGGGTTTTATTCTTTGTTTACATGGCTGAGTAGTATTCCACTGTGTATATACCACATTTTCTTTACCCATTCATTCATTGATGGACACGCAGTTTGATTCCATACCTTGGCTATTGTGAATAGTGCAGTGATAGACATGCAAGTGCAGGCGTCCCTTTGATATACTTTCTTTCCTTCCGTTGGATGCTCAGTAGTGGGATTGCTGGATCATATGTAGTTCTATTTTTAGTTTTGTGATGACTATACTAATTTTTCCATAGTGACTATACTAATTTACATTCCCACCAACAGTGTAACACAAGAGTTCCCTTTTCTCCATGTTCTCACCAGCATCTGTTATTTTTTCTTTTTAATAACAACCATTCTAACTGGAGTAAGATGATATCTCATTGTGGTTTTGATTTGCAATTCCCTGATAATTAATAATATTGTGGTTTTTTTCATATATCCATTAGCCATTTGTATATATTCTTTTTTGTTTTGTTTTGTTTTGTTTTGTTTTTTTGTTTGTTTTTTTCAGACAGAGTCTTGCTCTGTCACCCAGGCTGGAGTGCAGCGGCACTATCTTGGCTCACTGCAAGCTCCACCTCCCAGTTCACACCATTCTCCTGCCTCAGCCTCCCGAGAAGCTGGGACTACAGGCACCCGCCAACATGCCCAGCTAATTTTTTGTATTTTTAGTAGAGGCAGGGTTTCACCTTGTTAGCCAGGATGGTCTCGATCTCCTGACCTTGTGATCCACCCATCTTAGCCTCCCAAAGTGCTGGGATTACAGGAGTGAGCCACTGCACCTGGCGAGCCATTTGTATATATCCTTTCGGGAAATGTCTACTCACGTCCTTTGCTCACTTTTTAATGGGATTATTTGGTATTTTACTGCTGAGTTGACTTCCTTGTATATTTTCAGTATTAGTACCTTGTCAGATGAATAGTTTGCAGTATTTTTCCCATTAAACAGGTTGTCTCTTCGCTCTTGATTGTTTCCTTTGCTCAGCAGAAGTTTTTAGTTTAATATAGTCCCATTTGTGTATTTGTGTTGCCTGTGCTTTTGAAGTCTTAGTCATTAATTTATATGAGTTCATTTTTATATGATGAGAGATAGGAGCTTAGTTTTATTCTTTTGCATATGGATATCCAGTTTTCCCAGCATCATTTATTGAAGCAGGTGTCCTTTCCCCAGTGTATGTTCTTGAAAATTTGGTCAAAAATCACTTGGCTTTATTTCTGGGTGGGTTTATTTCTGGGTTCTCTGTTCTGTTCCATTGGTCTGTGTGTCCATTTTTATACCAATATAGTGCTGTTTTGGTTACTATAGCCTTGTAATATATTTTGAAGTCAATGTAATGTGATGCCCCTAGCTTAATTTTTTTAATTTTTATGTTCAGGGGTACATGTGTAGGTTTGTTATATAGGTAAACTTGTGTCATGGGGGTTTGTTATACAAATTGTTTCATCATCCAGGTATTAAGCCTAGTAACTGTTGGTTATTTTCATGTTCTATTCCTCCTGCCCACCCCCTGCCACTCGTTGATAGGCTCCAGTGTCTGTTGTTCTCTTCTATGTGTCCACATGCTCTCATCATTTAGCTCACAGTTGTAAGTAAGAATATGGGGTATTTGGTTTTCCGTTCCTGCATTAGTTTGCTAAGGATAATGGCCTCCAGCTCTATCCATGTCCCTGCAAATGGCATGATCTCATTCCTTTGTATGGCTGCATAGTATTCCATGGTGTATATGTACCTCATGTCTAGTCTATCATTGATGGGCATTTAGGTTGACTTCATGTCTTTGCCATTGTGAATAGTGCTGCAGTGAACATACACATGGATATGTCTTTATAATGGAGCAATTTATATTCCACTGGGTATAAATCCAGTAATGGGATTGCTGTGTCAAATGGTATTTCTGTTTTTAGGTCTTTGAGGAATTGCCATACTGCCTTCCAAATGGTTGAACTAATTTACACTCCCACCAACACCATATTAGTGTTCCATTTTCTCCACAACCTTTCTAGCATCTGTCATTTTTTTGACTTTTTCCAATAGCCATTCTGACTGGTGTGAGATGGTATCTCGTTGTGGTTTGATTTGCATTTCTTTAATAAGCAATAGTGTTGAGTTTTTTTTCATATGATTGCTGGCCACATGTATGTCTTCTCTTGAAAAGTGTCTGTTAATGTCCTTGGCCCAGTTTTTAATGGAGTTGTTTGGCTTCTCATAACTTTAAGTTACTTATAGATACTGGATATTAGACCTTTGTGGGATGCATAGTTTGCAAAAATTTTCTCCCATTCTGTATGTTGTTGGTTTACTTTGTTGATAGTTTCATTTGCTGTACAGAAGTTCTTAAGTTTAATTAGATCCCATTTGTCAATTTTTGCTTTTCTTGAAATTGCTTTGGCATCTACATCATAAAATCTTTGCCTGTGCCTACATCCTGAATGGTATTGCCTAGGTTGTCTTCCAGAGTTTTTATAGCTTTGGGCTTTACATTTAAGTCTTTAATCCATCTTGAGTTAATTTTTGTATATGGTGTAAGGAAGGGGTTTGGTTTCAGTCTTTTGCATATTGCTAGCTAGTTATCCCAGCACCATTTATTAAATAGAGAATCCTTTCCCCATTGCTTGTTTTTGTCAGGTTTGTTGAAGATCAGATAGTTGGAGATGTGTGGCCTTACTTCTGGGTTCTGTATTATGTTCCATTGTTCTACGTGTCTGTTTTTGTACCAGTACCATGCTGTTTTGGTCACTGTAGCCCTGTAGTATAGTTTCAAGTTGGTTAACGTGATGCCTCCAGCTTTTTTCTTTTTGCTTAAGCATGTCTTGGCTATTTGGGCTCTGCTTTGGTTCCATATGAATTTTAAAATAGCTTTTTCTAGTTCTGTGAAGAATCTCCACGATTGTTTAATAGGAATAACATTGAATCTATATTGCTTTGGGTGGTATGGCCATTTTATGATACTGATTCTTATTATCCATGAGCATGGAATGTTTTTCCGTTTGTGTCATCTCCGACTTCTTTGAGCAGTGTTTTGTAGTTCTGCTTGTAGAGATCTTTCACCTTCCTGGTTAGCTGTATTCCTAACTATTTTGTTCTTTTAGTGGTAATTGTGAATGGATTGCATTCCCGATTTGACTCTCAGCTTGAGTGTTGTTGGTGTATAGGAATGTTAGTAATTTTTGTATATTGATTTTGTATCCTGAGACTTTACTGAAGTTATTTATTAGCTGAAGGAGCTTTTAGGCCAAAACTTTAGGGTTTTCTAGATACAGAATTATGTCGCCTGCAAATAGAAATACTTTTATTTCCTCTCTTCCTATTTGGATGCACTTTATTTCTTTCTTTTGCCTGATTGCCCTGGCCAGAACTTTTAATACTAAGTTGAATAGGAGTGGTGAGAGAGGGCATCTTTGTCTTGCACCAGTTTTCAAGGGGAATGCTTTCAGCTTTTTCCCATTCAGTATAATATTGGCTGTGGGTTTGTCATAGATGCTCTTATTATTTTGAGGTATGTTCCTTCGATACCTAGTTTATTGAGAGTTTTTAACATAAAGAGGTGATACATTTTACCAAAAGACTTTTCTGCATCTATTGAAATTATCATGTGGTTTTTGTCTTTACTTCTGTTTATGGGTTGAATCACATTTATTGATTTGCACACGTTAACCAACCTTGCATCGCAAAGCCTACTTGATCATGGTGAATAAGCTTTTTGATAGGCTGCTGGGTTTGCTCTGCTAGTATTTTATTGAGAATTTTTGCATCTATGTTCATTGAGGATGTTGGCATGAAGTTTTTTGTTGTTGTTGTATCTCTGCCAGGTTTTGGTATCGGGATGATTCTGGCCTCACAGAATGAGTTAGGGTTGAGACCCTTCTCAATTTTTTAGAACAGTTTCAGCAGGAGTGGTACCAGCTCTTCCTTTAATATCTGGTAGAATTCAGCTGTGAATCCATCTGATCCTAGGCTTGTTTTGGTTGGTAGATTATTCATTACTGACTCAATTTCAGAGCTCGTTATTGGTCTGTTCAGGGATTCAACTTCTTCCTGGCTCAGTCTTGGGAGGCTCTCTTCAGCCAAGCTTCTGTGTCTTCCCTCCATTCGCTCCTGGCACCTTCCCTCTGAAGATCTGTTAAAAGCACATCAGTCATCTTAGTCCCTCGGTGGTAGCTGTTTCACCTGGCTGCATCTGTTCAGCCATCTTGTCTTCTGACCCAGCTTTATTCTTTTTGCATAGGATTGCTTTAGATATTCAGGCTCTTTTTTTGGTTCCATACAAATTTTAGAAATTTTTTTTATTTCCGTGAACAATGACATTGATAGGCACTGCATTGAATTTGTAGATTGCTTTGGGTAGTATAACCATTTTATAAAAATCCTCCTTCCAAAATATTTATGGAGAATTCCTGGGAACACTTTATACTCTTATGTCAGTATCAGTGAAGATCACCACCCCGTTCTGCAGCCAGCACTAACCCAAGATCCTGACAGTTCAACAAAGGGTCTTTGACAGCACTGAATCTGTGTCCAGAATGCCATGACTGATATAAGACAATACCACTGCCCCTTAACACCTGGAGGAAATAGTTCCTGTAATGTTATGCTTAGCTGGCAGGGAAAGTTCCCAAAGCAAAAATGCTTGAACCCAAAGCATCATAATCATTAGTGACCTAACGCCTACCTTCTAGGATTCAAACAAGCCCACAGGGTGGTAGGAATAGGACAAATGCTGACATTAGCTACCTCCATCCACCCAGAACCAGCTCTTCTTTCAAGCATTCAGAACTGTCCTGGAATCTGCTGTGTCCCTTCTTCTCTTAGGGCAGTAGTTCTCAACTGGGGAAAAGTTTGCCCTCCAGGGTACATTTGGCCTTGCCTGGAGACATTTTTGGGTTCTCTCAACTAGAAGGATGGTGCTACTGGAATTTAGTGGGTAGAGGCCAGGGTTACTGCCAAACTCATAATGCACAAGACATCCCCCTGTATCAAAGAATTGTCTAGTCCAAAATATCAATAATGCTAATGCTCAGAAATCCTATCACAGGATGATTTGTTCCTCAAGAATCCTATTGTCTCTCCTGATTTGGCCTCTATGGAATCCATTCTTGTCTATAAAGCAAATTTCTTTATGTCTAAACACCAAGGTAGATAGAACTTAAGTATTAGTCCCAGTCCTTGACCCTTATGTAACACAGCAGATAAAAATAATCATGTATTAAGGACCTTTCCTAATTCTTTTATCTGAAGCTTCTAAGCTTTAGCCCCTGCTCATTTGAGCTATTATATGGAAAGTAACTCATTGCATATTCTTTCATTCAACAAATATTTAATGAGAACCTACTATGTAGTAGACATGGTACTAGACATTAGATACACAATGATTAACCAAACAGACTATTCCCCTGCCCTCATGGAGCTTACAGTATGAAAAAGAACAAACAGTAAACAAATAAATCTATAATTACAAATGCTAATGCATGCCATGAAGGAAAAGCATACGGTACTATGAGGGCAAATAATGGAAAAGACAAATTTTAGGTAGGAAAGGCAGAGGGTGGCCTCTGTATAGAAATAATCTCTGGGTTGAGGCCTGAAGGAGGCATAGAAGTTAGTTCAGTGAAGACAGAGGGGAAGGAAGAAAATATGCAAAAAGCTCTTGTGTGAGAAACAGATTGGCGTCATCAAGTAGCAGAAAAAAGAGATGTGTGGCTGCATGTGATGTGATTTAATTTATTTTTGAAAAGATCATTCTGTCTGTCCTGTGAATGATGGATTGGAGGATCACAAGCAGAAGTGAGAGATCTATAAAAAGAAAAATTCCATGGTCCAGGAGGCAGATGGTGGTGACCTGGCCTGTAGGATAACAGTGGAGATGAGACCAGAAGGTCTTTGAATGAGGTTCTGACCTCTGAAACAGAAGTCTACATCCAGGGATGGCCACTGCCTGAGACACTTTGGGAGACCAAATATCTTCACCTGAACAACTGCCCAGAGTTGCAGTTTATCAGAAAATCAATACCCACCTTTCTCTGCCTAGCATTTCCATTGGAGAAGAGCCATGCAAATCATAGATAGGTATCTTTTCCTACATTGCAATTGGATTTTTTGCTGCTTCTTCAATTGGTTGAAATATTGAGTGGTATTTGTTTATGTATTTATTTATGTATTTGTGGCTATGGGGAGGGAGGGAGGGGAGAAAATAAATGACTTTTCACGAAACCCAATTTCCTATATTTTCAAGAGCCATTCATCACCATCTCAGCTCAATGCCATTTCTTTCTGAAGTCAGGCTGACCAAAAGCAGCCCACAGCCAAGGTCTTGGAATCTTTTCCCTGGAAAGCCTTACTGTTGAGTCTGTCAAGCCTTCTGAGAGTAAGGCATCCTTAACCCCAAGGTGAGCCCCAGCATTAACAACTAGTTGGCTGATAGCCAAGACCTCTCCTTCCTGGGGAATCCTGATGAGCCCATTCTCAAGGGGGCATGCCAGCACCAAAGAGCCTGAACTCACAAGGAAAATCAGCTCATCTGCCTTCATTGCCATGGGTGGAAACTGTCCTCTCTTCAAAGGGCTGCATCCAACATGTCAAGGCCACTGTTATCCAGGCCAGAAGGGATAAGCAGGCATGACCTAGATTTGTGGTGGCAAGATAAAATGTGCCTACACTAGGGATGGCCCACCTGGGCAAAGCTGAGCTTCCAAGGAAGTACACAAAGGACCCCCATAGCCATCTGTGTTCAGAAAATGCCAGGGACCCACTACGAGGGGAAGTCAAGGTAGGAAGATTCAATTAGCAGGTAGTGAGACCTGATTAATGACAAAAAAAAAGATCATAGTTCTTATCCTCAAGGCACTGACATTTAGTTCAGGAAGCAGAGAAGTAGATTAATAATAATAACAGGATGAGTCTTATGATGGGAGGGAACACACAGCATTGTGGGGGGTGGCCAGAGAAAAAGGAAGAAGCTTCTAACTCTGCCTGGGAAATCAGGGAAACATTCAGGGGGAAGTAATAATTCTCTGTTCCACAGATAGCCCACTGGAATCACCAGAATTTAATTAACTGCACTTAGAAAAACAAACAAAAATGCCAACAGCACGTTTTTAAGGCTACACCTACTCCATTATTCATTTTAAGAGAATTATCAAGTGCAATTAATTTCCTTCATGGGAGGGGTGAGTTTTCAAATAGGAAAATATTTCTTTAAAGGTAGATTGCTTTGGGTTTGGCATTTACATCCAAGCTGCAGAAGTGTTGGTGCTGTGCAGAAAGCCTGTCCTTCAGGTGTTCTTGAAGAGATTTCAGGGAACAGGAGCATTGGCAGGAGGAGATAACAGTCAGATAAAATGTGGGATGAGCTATGCCTGTGCAGCCCAGGTATCCTGTCAGGGACACATTCTGAGGATTAATGGATGCAGGGAAGGCTAGGAACCAGTAGTAGCCTCCCTTTGGTGTCTATGGCCTGGGCTGCGAAACAGAGTACATTCCTGAAGCCCTGGTCAAATACTCCTTACCAGAAATTAGGAAATTCTGGGATTATTTTTTCTAAAACAGGCTTTTATATAAAGTTGTGTGTTATACTTCATCGTGTTTATCTTAGAGTGAAACATGATGTAAACTGACAATAACCAAAAAGAATTATTACTCTACTTCCTCCCTTTTCTTTCCTCTTGGCTTTTAGCAAGGGAACCAAAAACTCAACTCATAGATCTTCTCTGCATACTTACAATGGGAGACACACTCTGCAGAGTCCTGGGGTATGCTGAGTGGCAGGAGAGGGGAATAGGAGAGAATTGTATCCATTAGTAAGACATAACCTTTTGACACTTACAAAGCCTGTTCACTTCAACAACTCCCTTAGGTAGTAGGATCAGTGCAGATCGTTGATTTATTAAGGAACTGGGAGAATATTCAAATAAATTAATAAAATAAGTGAGCTATGAAATCAACAGAAATTATTCTGACTTTGAGATGCAATTATAACAAAAGCAAAATTCAGATCATAGACAAATATAGTTAATTCTTCAAAGGATGAGAAAAATTCCAAATAGAAGTAATAGATAGGCTCCTGGATTATCTGTTAATCCAATTAATGAAGAAGAGGGAATCACAAGAATGCATTAGAACACTTTCTGCTAACTGACACTTTGACAATGACAATATAGGACACTGATAACAAACTCATCAAAGAATACTGTCATTTCAGAGAGTGTTTAATACATGTACTATACAAGAATACTTCATGTCTTACTACATATATAAAATGATAGAACATTTCCCAAAATAGACAATTCTAAAAATTTACAGCACGTACAGTGGCTCGCGCCTATAATCCCAGCACTTTGGGAGGCCGAGGCAGGCAGATCACTTGAGGTAAGGAGTTCGAGACCAGCCTGGCCAACATGGTGAAACCCCGTCTCTACTAAAAATACAAAAATTAGCTGGGCGTGGTGGTGGGCACATGTAATCCCAGCTACTCGGGAGGCTGAGGCATGAGAATTGCTTGAACCTGGGAGGCGGAGGTTGCAGTGAGCCAAGATTGCACCACTGCACTCCAGCCTGGGCGATAGGGCAAAACTCAGTCACAAAAAAAAAAAAAAAAAAATTACACCATAATTAATAAAGCTTAAAAAAACTCACAATAATACAAATTTTGGTCAGCATGCAAGATGAATAGAGTATCCTATACTCTCTGTAGACAAGGATATTATAAAATTATTGTCCTATGAAAAGATAATCAGAGAGTAATCAGCCAAAAGAGGTAAGGAGAGAAAGCATTGTAGAGATCTGTCAGGTAGTTAAATAATTTTTTAAGTAAACTATTTTTCTAAATTATATAGTATTTGTGGCATTTTTTTAATTTATAATTTATGTTGATTTATTTTCTTATTCTAAAGGTAAGTTTTGTACCTAAGTTTATACTAATAATTTTGTGTTCCTTCTCTTAAAGAGGGCCCCAAATTGTATTGTTTCAGTTCCCACAAAACCTGAAACCTGCCCTGCTTTTGCCCATTTTGCAGGTGACAAAACACTCTCAAGAAAGGTCTTAGCCAAGGCCACAGTGTAAGAAAGTGACAGAGCCAGGATTCAAAGCCAGTGTTCTTCCTCCTCCATGATGTGGTCCTCAGAGAGCCTTAAAGCATTAGATAAAACCTAAACACTTCTTTTGGGGAGGCAGAAATAAAGCATGGTAGCATATTTTTAAAACTCAGAGGACCCATTCAAATTCAAGTTGCTAGAAATTCAACAGGGTTTATAGCACATTTCCTATATCCTCCCTCCAGGATCTGAGTTTGAACAGAAGAATTCAATTTCCAGTCGGCACTCAAATTCTAGGCTCAAGGGAATTTCAGACTCAAGTAAGCCACAGGAGGTAAAGACATGGCATGAAATGCATACTGGAAGTGCAGGCTAAGTCTTTCTGTGCACCTTAGTTATGCCAGTCACTCATATCTTCATTTGTCTTTATTCACATGAATAATTCTCATTTTTCTGAGGACAAGGAAACAGAAACTCAGAGTTCATTTGGCCAATCTCACAGAGCTAGTAGGAAACAATCACAGCTTGCAATACCAAATCTGCTCTGCCCCAAAGCCCAGCCATCTCCAGTTCTCCAGGAGTGGTTCTTCCACTGGAACTCAGACACACTTAGGCACCTCACTTCCAATCAGGTAAATGATCACCATGTCAGTGGGCATCCTTGCCCCTTGGCTCCACATCTGTCTAGCAGTCAGGTGGTCGTGATCTGCTGCCAACCAAGGTAAGCAGATGCAAACAAATGCCTTTAATCCATGTCTGTCACTGACTTCTCCACAAACACAAAATGATTCCTCTTGAACTCAGCTGAGACCGAAGCCATCTGTGCAGGGTAAAAGGCACCAAATCACAAAGATAACCCTAGTGTCCTTGAACTACAACACAGTGAGCTCATGGGGTCACATTACCCAGTAGTTCTTTGATCTTGCTCCCACTAAAGATAAAAGCTGGGAGCCCAGGCCTCCTTCAAAGCCTGGTAGCCACTAATGTCCCAATACTTCTGAGATTCCACAGGGACAACCCACAAGTGTGAGCTCTTAGATCACTCCTTCCTAACTCTGGCCTCCTCCTGTGCTGCTGAGGCCATCTCAGGAAACCACCTATGCTAGTGCTTAAAATCTGGGCTGAGAGCCTTTGCTCAACAGAGGCTCCTTTCTGTGCCAGTCCCTAGTCTCAGTGTGCTGTCCAGGGCCATTGTCATGCCCTGCACTCCCTCCCTGAATAACCCGATGCCCAGCCAGGGACTCAAATTGCAACAGCCTTTCCTCTCTCCCCCAGGACCGTATTGCTAGTCCAGGTCTCTCTGCAGCAGATTTGGGGGCATTTCAAATTGACTGTCCTACAGGCATCTCAAACACAGTGTATCCAAAATTAAATCCACACCTTCCCCACTAGTCTTCTTCTCCTTGGGTATTACCTACTTCAAAGAATGGTACCTCCCTCCACGCAGATGCCCTTCTCAGTCTTCCCCTCCCACATTTAATCCTCTACCAAATTCTATCACTTCTATCTCGTTGTTGAGTTCTCTCTACTACCACTTCTCTCCCTCTTTATTTCCTTTGCCATCATCCTGGGTATGGGCTTTCACACTCCTGTACTTTTCCAAGAAAAACACTTAGTCATACAATGTAATATATAACACCATTATAGTTGTTTGCCTGAGTATCCTGCAAAAACGGGCCTGTTTCTCTTATTCAGTGTGTGTCACAGGTCCCCTAGGACAGGGCTGGCACACATAAGCACTCAGTTAGGGTGATGTATGAATGAAACCTACCTGCCTCCATATCCAAAACTACTTGGTTCAGGCCAACGCCATTTCTCACCTCGAGTATTTCAAAAGCCCTAGTGGAGAGCCATTCACATCTTCAGTCTTCTTTATGGGACAATAAATCCCTCAGGCCAACGGTATGAAAGTGCTGGCTACCCCCTTTACCAGTCACTGGGGTTATGGTACATTTGTGCCTTTGTTGATTCATTCATATATTAGTAACAATTTGCTATGGTAGAGATTCACTATTTTAAAGTGGTTTTCTGTGGTATTTATTTCTAATTCCCTTTATAATTGATTATAACGGAGAGTCAGACTTCATTTTTGATGTTGGATTAATAATTCCTTTCAGCCCTTGCCATCTCTTCCTTTTTGGCCCTGCATCTGGGCAGGCTGATAAGAAGGCCCATGACCTCATCTCCTCCTTTGGTACCATTGGAAAATTTAAATTGTGCACATGCGGGAACTTTTCCCAGCCCCACTTCTCAGCCACTGTAAAGGCCCAAACCCACTCCCTCTGCTTTGCCCAAACCAACACGGACCTGCTGGTGCCTGCTCAGCTCTCCTCTGTGTGAATAATAAACTGTCTCTCAAATTCTCTCGGTACATGGCAGGTCCTCAGGCTTAACATCTAAACCAAGTTTTGTATGAACTTCCTCCTGCTTTGCAACACCAATACAACACCAATGACCCACATTAAACACATACTCACACATGCACACCAAATGCCCAGATGCCACAACAGTTTGCTGTCATTTTTATGTTGATGAGATTTCATTATATTCCCATTTGCTTGCCAATATAGCCAGGAATATGTTCCCATTATTTCCATTTTTGCCCAAGTGAAAATCCAAGGAAGTCTAGAAAGTGTCCTAGAGAGTAGAACAGTGGCTAAATTCCTGTCTGTGGTGCTCTCCAATCTCACCCTCTAATCAGACACCCTTAATGAGACACTATCTTGACAAGCTTCCATAATTACTCAAAATAATGGCTACACTGAGCACTTACTTTGTGCCAGGTATTGTGGTAAGCTAAACATATTATTTATTTTCATCTTCAGAACAACCCTACATGATACATGTTATCGTTATAGTTTGGATGTTTGACCCCTCCAAATCTCATATTGAAATGTGATCTCCAATGTTGGAGGTGGGGCCTAATGGGAGGTGTTTGGGTCATGGGGGCAGATCTCTCATTAATGGCTCAGTGCTGTTCTAGAGGTAACGAGTGAGTTCTCACTCTGTTAGTTCCTGTGAGACTTCCCATACTTGGCACTTCCCTCTTTCTTTGCTTCCTCTCTCACTAGGTGATTTGTACACTCCAGCTCCCCTTCACATTCCACCATAAGTAGAAGCAGCCTGAGGCCCTCATCTGAAGCAGGTGTTGGTGCCATTCTTCCTGTACAGCCTGCAGAACCAAGAGCCAAATAAACCTCTTTTCTTTATAAATTACCCAGCCTCAGGTTTTCTATATTTATAACAGCACAAATGGACTAAGACACTATCATAGCCATCTATATTTTATGAATAAAATAAATAAGCATTAGAGAGGTTTAAAAAGTTGTCCAACCAGGAAAGAGTATATCCAGAACTCAAACCCAGTCCAGCTGCAAAGGCTGGGCACTTAGCCGTCATGTTCTGCTGCATTCGCAATACTTTCTCAGAAGCCAGGAACAGGGGCTCAGGTCTCTTTCAGTCTTACATATCAGCGTATCTAATGGTAAACCCCAAGATTCAAAGATTATACCGTCTTGTTCCCTCCACAATGCAAAGCCCTATTGCTGTGGTCTCCAACTGTCTCCACCTGACCCTTGGGTGATGTCCAGCTGATGTTCAACAGGGACATCATGCCTCACATGAGGCTGTGTAAAAAGTGAGGCCCACACAAGGTGACTGAACATTAATAAAATACTTCACGCATGCTTATGTAAGGAAACCTATTGTCCAATATATCCAAAACCCTCTTCCAACGTAAGCAAAGGAGGAAGGGGGCCTGGCCCCATCCCAACTGCTAATTCCCAAGAGGATCTTCTCTTAATTCCTACTATCATGACCTCAGAGGCTTCAAAGTACTCTGCTCTATACTCCAGGACAGCAGTGGGAACAAAATCCTACCCTAATACCCTCCAGAGGCCCACTGAGGCTAGGCTGCAACATTCAAATAATACTGCACTAAAGATCATGGATTAAGAGAGAAAATAGAGAGAGTAAAATACAACTGGATATTCTTACTACAATGTTTGCTGAGCCATCTTCAGCTTGGGGCCCCTACTTGCCAAACTGTATAACAGGCATTTAGCCATCCAGGTATGGCCTCTTGGAGCACATCTACACAATTCATAATCAGAACTCAGAGAACAAGCCTCATGAGCTTCCCTTGCCTGGCTGTGGCCTGCTTTCCAAGGTCTGATCTGCTGCTAACGACTAGCCTCTGTCCCAGGAGAATAAGACAAATGTTACTTCCTTCAGGGAGAACCTCACCTCTACCACCAAGCTAGTTGTCTTTCCTCTGGTTTCCATAGGGTAACCACTTCAGATTGTAGCTAAATGGACCCCACAACCCACAAGGAATGCAGACGTCAGCAGCAGGCTCAGGTCATCTCCTGTCAGTACGTACTTCGTACTTCTCACACCACTACAATCCCACTATTGGACCTCCATCACTCTTCCTGGATTGCTGCAACACCTCCTCACAGACCTCCTCACCTAGTCTATCTTGTCCCACTACAGTGTTTCCTCAATACAGAAGCCAGAATATTTTTTACTGTGGTAAAAAAGCTTATCATGAGTCCTACCAATGTACCCTCTTAACAGATTTTTAGGTGTACAACACTGTATTATTAATTATATGCACAATGTACAGCAGGCCTCTAGAACTTATTCATCTCTTTAACTTAAAATTTATGCCTGTTAATTAGCAGTTCCCCATTTCTTCCTCTCCCAGGCCCTGGTAACTACCATTCTGCTCTCTACTTCTTTGAGTTAGACTATTTTAGATTCCTTATATAAGTGAAATACCTTGTGAAGTGTTTGTCCTTCTGTGACTGGCTTATTTCACTTAGCATAAGTCTCATCAAATCAATCTCCTGTTCAGAATCTTCCAGTGGCTCCTATTTCACTCCAGGATAAAAACTAAAGAGGCTAGAGTGCCCTGCAGTGCCCTGCACTCTGCATCTGTGACCTCCGTGACATCACCTGCTACTTCTCTGCTCTATGCTCACATCACCCTCGCCACACTGGCCTCTTTGCTATTCCATAAACCTGCCAGGCCTGCCCACAACTCAGGACCATCATCATATGGGCTTGTCTTTCTGCTTGCAAGTTTTCCTCCAGATAACTGCCTGGTTATTTCCTTCACCTTCTTCAAGTCTTTGCTTAACAGTCACTTTCTCAATGAGACCCAGACAGACCACCTTAATTAAAACTGCATCCTGGCCTCTACCTTCACCTCCCTGATTCCTGATCCCCATCTATGATTGGTTTTTCTTTTTTCTTCTTTGTTAATTTCTTTTTTCCTTTTTTTCTTTTTAGACAGAGTCTCACTCTGTTGCCCAGGCTGGAGTGCAGTGGTGCGATCTTGGCTCACTGCAACCTCCACCTCCCAGGTTCAAGCAATTCTCCTGCCTTAGTCTCCCGAGTAGCTGGGATTACAGGCATGTGCCACCACGCCCGGCTAATTTTAGTAGAGAAGGGTTTCACTATGTTGGCCAGGCTGGTCTCAAACTCCTGATTTCAGGTGATTCACCCACCTTGGCCTCCCAAAGTGCTGGGATAACGGGCATGATTTCTTTCCATAGCACTTATCACCTTCTAATGTAAAAGCTCCACAAGGATAGGAATTTTTGTATGTTTGTTTTATTTCCTAGTATATTCAAAACTTATAGAAGAGTATCTAGTACATAGTAGGCACTCAATAAGTAGTTATTGCATGAGTAAAGGATGGTACAGAATATCAGAGCCCAAGCTCTGGAGTCAGCTAGAACTGGGTTCAAACTCCAGCTCTACCGCTTACTAGCTTTATGATCTTGGAAAAATGTCTTGAGCTCTCCTTGCTTCCGTTTCTCAAGCTAACAAAGTCCTTCTGGCTTAAAAAGTGTCATTACATCAACTTCCCTATTTAATTATGAGTACTATTCCACCCTGTTTTACTACTGAGGAGAATGATTTTCAAAGAAGTTATATAATCTGCTCAGGGCCTCACAGCTGTAAATTTACAGCTTGGATTTGTTACATATCTTTTGACCCAAGAGATCATTGTTCTTTCTTCAACAACATAGCAGCTTTACAAGCATTTTAAAGTCTCAGTATAATGTAAACTTATCAAGAATACCAATAATCATTCACATGTGCATGGAATTTTACAGTTAGAAGCAGGCAGCAGTTTGGAGTGGGTTGGGTACATGAGAGTCACCTGAGGAAGATTTATGAAACTGTATATGCCTATTTGCACCTCCAAACCTCCAGGAGTAGGGCCTATGTATGTTCAGAAAGTTTATCAGATGATTCCTATGTATTTCCTGAATAAGAAACACTGCTTCAAAGAACTAAAGCTGGTTCTTAAAACCATCTCATAAGGTATATCTTATTATTATTCCAGTTTCAAGGATTAGGAAAACAAGACTCAAAAACATGAAGAGCTGTTTGCACAACCACGCAGCTGCCGAGTGGTTTGGCTGAAAACCTAGGCTGTTATCCTCAGGCTTGAATTGCGTTTACTATAAAGCATGCAATTAGAAGTCAGCTATGGCCGGGTGTGGTGGCTCACACCTGTAATCCTAGCACTTTGGGAGGCCAAGGCAGGTGGATCACAAGGTCAAGAGATCAAGACCATCCTGGCCAACATGGTGAAACCCTGTCTCTACTAAAAATACAAAAATTAGCTAGGCGTGGTGGCACACGCCTGTAATCCCAGCTACTCAGGAGGCTGAGGCAGGAGAATCACTTGAACCCGGGAGGCGGAGGTTGCAGTGAGCCAAGATTGCACCACTGCACTTCACTCCAGCCTGGTGACAGAGCGAGACCCCATCTCAAAAACAAAACAAAACAAAAAAAGAAGTCAATCAGTTTGGGTCCTAGTCTTGTCTCCTGACCTCAAAACTAAGTGATGGTAATCACTTTTACCTGCTCATGTTTCATCTTAGGGGGGGATGTATTTATTTCTTACTTCCTTGAAGCAAACAGGGTGAGGAACAAATGAGAAAATAGCAGTGAAATAATAAAATAGCAGTGTTTATCCCAGAGAAGAGAAACACCCCACAGTATTATACTCAATCTTCATAACTGTCCTGCAGGATATATTTTACTACTTTTATTTTACTGTGGCAGATAGACATGTAAGCACACAGCTAGTATGTGGTAGAGAGAGATTCCAACATACGTCTTTCTGATCCCAAAGTCCACATACTTTCCAATCTGCAATACTCTGGCCACAAAGGACACTGGAAAAATTAAGAGCTGTCAGATACATATTAGATAGAAAAGAATTGGAAAACCATATATTATTGATGAGGTCATATGAATATTAATTTACAATCATAATTCATATCCAGTTAAATTTAATAATTACTGAGCACCTTCTAGGTTCTGTGGTAGTCAGAGAGATAAATAAGACTTAATTCTTGTTTCAGTTGATCTAGCACATTTTCTCAGCAATGGCATATATAACACCAGTCTTCAGTTCAGATTTATAACATTTAATATCATCTTTCCTTAAAAATGGAAAATTCTACTGCTGGGTGACTTTGAACAGATTCCTCAATGGTATTGAGCATAAGAATAGAAAGCAGTCTATTCCAAGACTGTAGGATTCAACTAGACCTAATGATCCCTTGATCCTATTTTCTCTGAGACCGAGGGATTCAGAAAGCTACTCACCTAATTACACCTGAAAGCTAAACCAGAGAACCACTGGAGGAAGACAGAGAGGTAGATAAGGAGGGAACATTTCTTCCATTCTCTCTGGTTCCCATTCAAAGGCTAAGGCAAACCCAATAGTGGCCATGGCCCTCAAGGTATACGAGGAGCTAGACAGAGGACAGACCCTTACAAGAAGCCATCTCAAGCCCAAAACCCAGCGGGGTCATCTGAGTTGTAGCTAAGGGTAAGGCAAACATCAGTGTCTGAGAAACAGTATTAGGGTTAAGCCCAAATACAGAGCAGGAGATCTTGAGCTGCAATCAGACACAGGTTGGAAAGGGAGGTCAAAAGTCTCAGAAAGCAGGCTATTGACAAATTTGCCTTCAGAAAGTTAGCAGCCAACAAATTTCTGTTGATTTTTAAATCAACATATTAGCTACCATGTTTCTGTGGATAACAATACAAAAAAAGATGGTTTGTTTTATAATAAATACTGCCCACTTGTGAGTCCTTCAGGCTGCTCATGTGGGACATCACCAAGACTGTAATACACTGGTCTTTTACTGACTATGACCCATTAAACAGACACAGGGAGAGTCATTTCAGGACAAGGCCATGGAGCACCTCCAGAGAATCCTAAAGCTGGGATCAGATGGGATTTAACACTCAGTTTATAACGAAGTTTGACAACAACTCTATGGTCATTTTTATTTGTTTTGTCCTGTTCTTGGCCATATTACTATATGGTCTTGCTAATGATACAAATCTCAGTGGATATAATGACTTAGTAACCACTCCTAGACTAGGTTGTACATAATGCAATCATTTGGAGAGTTGAAATTAGAGGCATTAGAAAGACAACTGATTGTGACTTCTGAGTGCTTTAATTGACATACAGCTCCTGGAATTCAGACAAGATAGGCCTGCAGGGAGGCTTTGCTATGTAGAGATACTGAAGAATGGCCTGGGAGCCTTTCCAAGCCTGGAAGAACTTGGATGGATCTACAGGATGATGAAAGGTCATTCCTTTCCAGCTCCAACCCCAGTCCCAAGACAGCGTGGGGATTTGGGGAGCCAAATTCAGGAAAGAAACAGCTTGTCCCTTCAGCAGAGTTAAGTAGGGCCTGGGGACCTGTTATGTTTACATTGAGTAGACTTTTTTTTTTTCAGTCCTTACCCACAAATTCAGGATGACCTTCTCTCCTCTTCATTAGCAGCCTTGTAGGGCAAAGGACCTGATCCTTAGCCTGATAACCCCAAACAACTCCTAGGAGAAAGGAAAAATGCCAAGAATCATGGCATTTTGGTTGAGAAGAAAGAGCACTCCCTATGGAATCTAGACTCATGGATATGTGCAAGACTTTAACCCACCACTCACCTAAATTTTTTGTCTTTGACCTTCATGAGCTCTTTGCTTTGTTCCAAGAAAGTAATAGTACAAATTATCAATACTTTTTCTAATTTATAGTAAGCATTACTGATAGAAAAAATTACCATATTATAGTAAAGCTGAAAATAATGAATCTCCACAGGCTAAAATTTGTTACAGGTAAAAACTAACTGAAGAATTATGCATTGCTGGACATATAGTAAAATGCAAAAAGAAAAAAATGATCTTAGAAAAAGCATATTTAGAAGAAATAATCAACAACAGCAACAAGTAAAACTGTCAACAGCTAAAACCACACTCAAAAAAATTAGCAAAAAAAAACCTTCTTGAAAAATTTGCATCTAAAATATTTTATCTGAAAAAATTGAATTTAAAACTATAAAGGCCAAAAAAGTGAAAACATAATGACAACATTTGACAATAATAAAACAAATGATTATAACAAAAACTGATAACTACATTAGTGTTTATTATAAAATGTACACAGAAATAATTAATCTAGACCAATATCAGTAAAATAAAATTAAAACTATAACTACCCTGGATAGGAAATGATCAAGGAATTAAGTTGAATTAGTATAGAATGCCCCAAAAGAAAAATGCTTTTCCCATAGACATTCATTCACTAAAGCATAATCTTGATTTAGAGATTTGTTTTTTAATATGGACATTAAGTACGTTCAAGCCCAAAACAGTCAGGTAAAAACATTCACAGAGTCCAAGTAAGAGTCAATACAACAGGATTTAAATGCCTGCTTTCAACTCTGAGGATTGAATCTTGGCTCTGAAGCACATGGCTTTGATACCAGTAAGCCATACGACTTTGGGAAAGTTACTTAATATCTCTAAGCCTCCATTGCCTCATATGTAAAATGTACATGTTAATTTCATACCTTTCCTCTTAGTGTTTATATTGGGCTATCCATGAGAAGTAAAACCATGAGAAGTCTTGCACACATCTTTCTTCTGAGAACTTCCTTACCCTGAGGTTTCCACACTTTGTGTCATATAACCTCAGGCTCTAACCATGACCTCTTGAACTAAGGATAAGTATCTGACCCAAAAATATATTTAGATTGGCCAGCAACCTGCCAAATGCATTACCCCGGAAAGACACTTTATACTCAGTGGTTACTGGCTAATTCAATCCATTAAGTCCACTCTTGGGGAATTTTAATGTCAGATGTGCAAAAAAAAAAAAAAAAAAAAGTGAGCAGAGAGTAGGATTGGCAGAAGCAGAGAGGAAAAGAGGAAACAAGAGGCAGAAGCCATGAGGTACCATGGGTAAGTAAAAGCCATGAGTCAGCTAAAAGCAAATAGGCTGAGGAAAGAAAAAAGAATTGTCAGGAATGAAATGGGAAGAAGCTGGTGGAGGGAAAAATAGAACTGAAGATGCTGCATTGCAATAGTGAAGGATCTACATAGATACATAAGAAAATATTTATTACAGGAATTGGCTCGCATGATTATGGAAGCCAAGAAGTCCCAAAATATACCATTTGCAAGCCATAGAATGAGGAAAGCCAGCAGTGTCATTCAGTCCTTGTCGTAATGCCTGAAAATCAGGAAGGCTGCTGTTGTAAATCCCGAGGTCATAAGGTCCAAGAACCCAGAGCATCTACATCTAAGGGCATTAGAAGACAGATGTCTCAGCTCAAGAAGAGAGAGTGAATTTTCTCTTTCTCTACCATTTTGTTCTATTCAGGTGCCCACTCAAATAGGTAAAGGTGGATCGTTTTTACTCAGTCTACTGATCCAAATGCTAATATCATCCGGAAACACCCTCAAAGATTCACCAGAAATAATGTTGTGCCAGCTCTCTGGTTATCCTTTAACTCAAAAGTTAATATATAAAGTTAACTATCACAGATAGGAACTCAGAAGACGTCTCAAATTGTTATTGGGGCCCAGAGCTACTAACAGACTCATGTTGCTGCTGCTCCTGCTGCTGCTGAATTATATGTGGTGACAAACAATGTTCCAGATTTCCAAAGACCTTACTGTGCAGCCTTTCTAATTTTCCCAGCCATCCTTGAAATAAACCTCCAGTGCTAGTAATATGCACAACAACAACAAAAAATGATCCTTCAGTATAGAAAAAAGACATTCACCCTCACTCATAATAAGATAAGAGAAATGAAAATTAAAACTAAACTGAGATTTGATTTCTCTCCTAATCAGATTGGCGAATATTCAAAAGTTTCATAAGATGCCTTTTAATCAAGGCCGTGGGAAAATGGGTACTTCTCTGCTGGTGGGAAAACAAAACAGTACAACCCTGGGAAGGGGAATTTGGGAATTTGGTAATATCTAAGATGTATACACAAGGCAAAGTAGTAAAAATTATAACTGAAAAATAACAAATATCTATCAATAGGGGATAGGTTGAATAACTGTAGTGCATCCACACAATGGTGTATAGTTGTCTTGAAGAATAAAGATTTTTTTTCTGTGTACTGCCATGATCTCTAGGATTTAATGTTGAGTAAAAAAAAATCAAAGCAGAGAAGAGTACACATAGTATGCTATTGTGTATCTAAGAAAGAAGAGTACTAAGTACACACACACACACACAGTGCATTCTCATTATTCTCATTATTTGTGGTAGTTGTGTTCTCTAAAGTCACACTGAGCACTAAATTAGCGAATAACTGAACCATTGCTCCTAATGGAAATACAGGATTAGGTTCCTATAAGCCCTGGTCACAATATTTTTATCAATAGATCAATATACTACCCTGTTTTACATCTGACTCAGTTTAAAGACATCTTATTTAAATATATGTTGTTGATTCATTAACAGCGATCTCACAGCCAACAGCACTGTAACTCATGCCTAAATGAAGGTTATCTAGTACATGGATTTTCCTCATAAGGCACATCAACAACCTTATTATGCTTAGTAACACCAAACAGCACTTCAGCACTATGCTTTGAGGCCATTGTTAATTGTGAAATCATCGAGAAAAAGCAAAAAGTGCAAAAAAAAAGAATAAATCTATTGCAAAAAGGACACTAGCTTACATATGAGAGCTGCAATGAGAAGATAGAGCCTTATTTGACTCAGCTAGGAATATACACATTGAATGATTCAGCTTTTACAGTGCTTTACATGTATTCATGAATGACCATGGAAGTGCTGCAAGTATTGATTTTAAGGTTACAAATAAATGTTAGCATGTAGGCAGATTTGCAAATATGGAACCTGTGACTAATGAGGATTGATTGTATATATTTCTTACATTTAAAAAATGAAGTGGTTCCTGAAATTTTTCTCATTGGTTTAAAATTTTTTAAATGTTAAATTGAAGAATAAGCCACAAAATATAGGTATATGTCAGAGATATGGTGGGTTCAGTTCCAGACCACCACAAGAAATCAAATATTGCAATAAAGGGAGTCACACAAATTTTTTGGTTTCCCAGTGCGTATAAAAGTTATGTTTATACTATACTATAGTTTATTAAGTGTGCAATAACATTACATCAAAAAAGTACGTGACTTAATTTAAAAAATACTTTATAGCTAAAAAATGTTAATGGTCACCTGAGCCACGAGCAAGTTGTAATCTTTTGTTGTTGGAGGGTCTTGCCTCAATGTTAATGGCTGCTGACTAATCAGAATGGTAGTTGCTGAAGGCTGGGGTGATTGTAACTATCTCTTGAAAAACAAATGAAGTTTGCCACATTGATTTACCTTTCCTTTCATAAAAGATTTCTCTGGAACATGCTGTGCTATTTGATAGCACTTTACCCACAATACAACTTCTTTCAGAATTGGAGTCAATTCTCTCATATCCTGCTGCCGCTTTCTCAATTAAGTTTATGTAATATTCTAAATTCTTTTTTGTCATTTCAACAGTGTTCACAGCATCATCACCAGGAGTCGATTCCATCTAAAGGAACCTCTTCCTTTGCTCATCCATAAGAAGCAACTCTTCATCTGTTCAAGTTTTATCATGAGGTTGCAGCAACTCAGTAACACCTTCAGACTTCAGTTCTAATTCTAGTTCTCTTGCTATTCCACCACATTTGCAGATATTTCCTTCACTGAAATTTTGAAACCCTCAAAATCTTCAGTGAGGGTTGGAGTCATCTTTCTTCTAAACTCTCGCTGATGTTGATATTCTTTCAAACTACTGCTCTTCCTATGAGTCATGAATATCCTTAACGGCAGTTAGAATGGTGAATCCTTTTCAGAAGGTATTAAATTTACTTTGCCCAGGTCCATCGGGGTATCACTATCTATGGCAGCTATAGCCTTACAAAATGTATTTCTTAATTTTGACTCAAAAGCCAAAATTACTCCTTGATCCATGGGCTACAGAATGAACATTTTATGAGAAGGCATGAAAACAACATTAAACTCCCTGTACATATCCGTCAGAACTCTTGGGTAACCAGGTGCATTATGTCAATGCGTGGTAATATTTGGAAATAAATCTCTTTTTCTGAGAAGTAGGTTTCAACGGTAGGCTTAAAATAGTCAGCAAACTACGCTATAAGCTGATCTGCTGTCATCCAGGCTTTGATGCTCCACTTACAGAGCACAGGCAGAGTAATGTAATTCTTAAGAGCCCTAGGATTTTCAGAATGGTAAACGAACATTGGCTTCAATTTAAAGTCACCAGCTGCATTAGCTCCTAGCAAGAGAATCAGCCTGCCCTTTGAAATTTTGAAGCCAAACATTGACTTCTCTTCACTAGCTATGAAAGTCCTAGATGGCATGTTTTTCCAATAGAAGGCTGTTTCATCTGCATTAAAAATCTGTTTAGTGTAGCTACCTTTATCAATGATCTTATCTAGATATTCTAAATAACCTACTTCAGCTCCTCCATCAGCACTTGCTGCTTCACCTTGCACTTTAATATTATGGATATAGTTTATTTCCTTAAATCTCATGAACCAACCTCTTCTAGCTTTAAACATTTCTTCTGCAGTTTCCTCACCTCTCTCAGCCTTCATATAATTGAAGAGCATGAGGAATTTGCTCTGGATTAGGCTTTACAATTAAGGAAATGATATGGCTGGTTTGATCCTCTCTCTAAACTGCTAAAATGTTCTCCATATCAGCAATAAGGCTACTTCACCTTCTCATCATTTTGTGTGTTCACTAGAGTATAACTTTTAATTTTTTTTAAGAATTTTTCCCCTGTATTTACAACTTGGCTGTTTGGCACAATAGGCCTAGCTATAGCTAATCTATCTCAGCTTGTGCCATGCCTTCCTTACCAAACTTAATCATATTTGGCTTTTGATTTAAATGGAGAGACATGTGATTCTTCTTTTCACTTGAACACTTAAGAGGCCACAGTGGGGTTATTAATTAGCCTAATTATGTCTTAAGGAATAGGGAAGACAGAAGAGAGAAAGAGAGATGAAGGAATGGCTGGTCAATGGAGCAGTCAGAGCACATACATTTATCGATCAAGTTTGTTATCTTATATGAGCATGGTTCATGGCACTCCCAAAAAACATAATAGTAACATCAAAGATCACAGATCACCATAACAGATACAATAATAATGAATAAATCTGAAATATTATAAGACTTCTAAATGTGACACAGAGACACAAGTGAGGACATGCTGTTGGAAAAATGGTGCCAATAGACTTGCTTACCAAACAGGATTGACTCAAACCTTTAATTTGCAAAAAAACCACAGTATCTGAAAAACACAATAAAGTGAAGTACAATAAAACAAGGTATGCCTGTAAACAAAATTGGGAGAAAAAAACAGGATGGAGGCAGAGAAATAGAAGGTAAACTTCTCTACATATTCCTTGTTTCATAATTTGATTTTGAACCATGTAAGTTTTATACAATTATAAAATAAAATTAAACCAAAATGAAATTAAAGGCAATCTCTAAATTTGGATTGGAAATATTATGACATCATCATGTACTTTCTTTTAAAAAATGTCGTTCCTAGCTCTTCTCATTGAAAGGACCTAGAGACAATAATCAACCCAGTAGCACTGAGCTCCCTCATAACTAGATAAGGTTCTCTAAGTATCATTTCTCACTAAAAGAAGCCAGGCCTCTTTGGGGAAATGGCTAATTCTAGATCTGGGGCCAGAAATGTACAAGTTAACACTAAAATATTTTTACATTCTAAAAAGCAAGGACATTAACAAAGGTCATGTCAGAAGGACTCAGGGGAAGATTTAAAAAGAATCCCATTAGCTAAATGTGAGATGATGTGCATACCAATTAGAATAATAACTACAATATATAAAAACACATCTGGCTGGGTGCAGTGGTTCATGCCTGTAATCCCAGCACTTTGGGAGGCCATGGCGGGTGGATCACAAGGTCAGGAGATCGAAACCATCCTGGCCAACATGGTGAAACCCCATCTCTACTAAAAATACAAAAATTAGCTGGATGTGGTGGCGTGTGCCTGTAATCCCAGCTACTCTGGAGGCTGAGGCAGGAGAATCGCTCGAACCTGGGAGTCAGAGGTTGCAGTGAGCTGAGATCATGCCACTGCACTTCAGCCTGGGCAACACAGCAAGACTCCATCTCAAAAAAAAAAAAACACATCAAATGTATTTAAGTTATATATTTAAATTGAGATAAATAATCACACACACACACACACACACACATCTCATTGTTCACTTTAGAGGATGCTAGGAACTAATCCAATATTCTGAATATTGCTAATTAAAATAAAATAATAAATCATTTTTCCTGCCCTTTGTTTTCAATGCTTATTTTAAATTCATGGGGTATATATGCAGGTTTGCTACCTGGGAATATTGTGTGGTGCTGAGGTTTGGAATACAAATGATCCCATTACCCAAGTACTGAGAAGAGTCACAATAGTTAGTTTTTCAACACTTTCCCCCTCCCTCCTTCCCCCATCTAGTAGTCCCCAGTTTCTATTGTTGCCATCTTTAGGCAATGAAGCCTACTTGATCACAGTGAATTAACTTTTTGACGTGCTTTTGGATCTGGTTTGCTAATGTTTTGTTGAGGATTTGTGTGGCTATGTTCATCAGGGATATTGGCCTACAGTTTTCTCTTTTTGTTGTGTCTTTCCAAGGTTTTGACATCTATGATGCTGGCTTTTTAGAATGAGTTAGGGAGGAGTCTCTCCTCCTCAATGTTTTGGAATAGTTTCAGTAGAATTGGCACCAGTTCTTTGTATGTCTGGTAGAATCTGGCGGCAAATCCATCCGGTCTGGAGCCTTTTTTTGGTTGTCGGTAGGATTTTTATTACTGATTCAGTTTTGGAACTCAATATTGTTTTGTTCAAGGTTTCAATTTCTTCCTGATTTAATATTGGGAAATGAGGTGTTCCTAAGTAAAATTTATCTATTTCCTCTATATATAGTTTGCATACATAGAGGTGATCATAATCATATCTGAGAATCTTTTGTGTTTCTGTGGGATTGGTTGTAATGCCACCTTTTTATCTGATTGTGCTCATTTGGATCTTCTTTCTTTGTTAATCTAGCTAGTTGTTAATCAATCTTGCTTATCCTTTCAACAAACCAAGTTTTGATTTTTTTTTTTGGATTTTGGAGTCTCAATTACATTCTGTTCTGCAATTTCCTTCTGTTCTCCGATTTTAGTTATTTCTTTTCTAGTGCTAGCATTGGGGTTAGTTTGTTCCTGTTTTTCTAGTTCCTCTAGGTATGATATCAGATTAATTTGAGATCTTTCTTTTTGTGGTAGGCATCTAACATTATAACCTTTCCTTTTAACATTTCTTTTGCTACATACCAGAGAATTTGGTATGTTGTGTACCTATTTTCATTTATTTCAAATAATTTTTTTACTTCTACCTTAATTTTATTGTTTCCTCAAAAGTCATTCAGAGGAAAGTTGTTTAATTTCCTTGTAATTGTGGTTTTGAGAGAGCTTCTGTGTGTTACTTTATACTTTTATTCCATTGTAATTGAAGAGTGTCATTGGTATGATTTCAAATTTTTTAAATTCATTGAGACTTGTTTTATGGCAAAGTGTGTGGTCAATCTTGGAGTATGTTCTGTGTGGAGATGAGAAGAATGTATATTTCTTGGTTGATGGGTGGAGTATTCTGTAGAAGTCTATTAGGTCCAATTGATCAAATGTTGAGTTTTAAGTTCAGAATTTCTTTGTTAGTTTTCAGCCTTGATGATCTGTCTAATGCTGTCAGTATGGTATTAAAGTGCTCCACTGTTATTGTGTAGCTGTCTAAGCCTTTTTGTAGGTCTAGAAGTACTTGTATTATAAATCTGGGATCCAATGTTTGGTGTGTATATATTTAGGATAGTTATGTGTTCTTCTTAAATTGTACCCTTTATCGTTATATAATGCCCTTCTTTGTCCTTGAAACCTTACTGTAGCTGGTTTAAAGTATGTTTTATCTGATATTAGAATAGTGATTCCTGCTCTTTTTTGTTTCCTGTTTGCATGGTAGATGTTTCTCCAACACTTTACTTTGAGCATATGCATATTGTTACATGCAAGATGGGTCTCTTGGAGAAAGTAGACGGATTGGTCTTGTTTTTTAACCCAACCCACCCTTCTGTACCTTTTAAGTGGGGTGTTTAGACCATTTACACTCAAGTTTAATATTGATATGTGAGGTTTTGATCTTATCATGAAGTTGTTAACTGGTTGCTTTGTAGTTTCCATTGTGTAGTTGCTTTATAGGATCTGTGGGCTATGTACTTGAGTATGTTTTTGTGGTAGCAGGTATCATTCTTTTGTTTCCATGTTTGTTGCATGGAACTCCCTTATGGATATCTTGTAAGGGTGGTCTAGTGGTAGCAAATTCCCTATGAACTTGCTTGTCTGGAAAAGATAGTATTTCTCCTTTGCTTATATAGCTTCATTTGAGGAGATATGAATTTTTTTTTTACACTTTAAGTCCTAGGGTACATGTGCTCAATGTGCAGGTTTGATACATAAGTATACATGTGCCATATTGGTTTGCTGCACTCATCAACTCATCATTTACATTAGGTATTTCTCCTAATGCTATCCCTCCCCCAGTCCCCCACCCCCCGACATGCCCCAGTGTGTGATGTTCCCCGCCCTGTGTCCAAGTGATCTCATTGTTCAGTTCCCACCTATGAGTGAGAACATGCGGTGTTTGGTTTTCTGTCCTTGTGATAGTTTGCTGAGAATGATGGTTTCCAGCTTCATCCATGTCCCTGCAAACGACATGTTTTTTTTTTTTTTTTTTTTTTTTTTTGAGATGGAGTCTCGCTCTGTCACCCAGGCTGGAGTGCAGTGGCGTGATCTCGGCTCACTGCAAGCTCTGCCTCCCGGGTTCATGCCATTCTCCTGCCTCAGCCTCCCAGTAGCTGGGACCACAGGCACCCGCCGCCACACCCAGCTAATTTTTTGTATTTTTAGTAGAGATGGGGTTTCACCGAGTTAGACCAGGATGGTCTCGATCTCCTGACCTTGTGATCCACCCGCCTTGGACTCTCAAAGTGCTGGGATTACAGGCGTGAGCCACGGCGCCCGGCCGAACTCATCTTTTTATGGCTGCATAGTATTTCATGGTGTATACGTGCCACATTTTCTTAATCCAGTCTAACATTGATGGACATTTGGGTTGGTTCCAAGTCTTTGCTATTGTGAATAGTGCCGCAATAAACATACATGTGAATGTGTCTTTATAGTAGCATGATTTATAATCCTTTGGGTATATACCCAGTAATGGGATTGCTGGGTCAAATGGTAATTCTAATTCTAGATCCTTGAGGAATTGCCACACTCTCTTCCACAATGGTTAAACTAATTGACACTTTCATCAACAGTGTAAAAGCATTCCTATTTCTCCACATCCTCTCCAGCATCTGTTGTTTCCTGACTTTTTAATGACTGCCATTCTAACTGGCATGAGATGGTATCTCATTGTGGTTTTGATTTGCATTTCTCTGATGACCAGTGATGATGAGCATTTTTTCATGTGTCTGTTGGCTGCATAGATGTCATCTTTTGAAAATTCTGTTCATATCCTTTGCCCATTTTTTGATGGGGTTGTTTTTTTCTTGTAAATTTGTTTGAGTTCTTTGTAGATTCTGGATATTAGCCCTTTGTCAGATGGGTGGATTGCAAAAATTTTCTCCCATTCTGTAGGTTGCCTGTCCACTCTAATGGTAGTTTCTTTTGCTGTGCAGAAGGTCTTTAGTTTAATTAAATCCCATTTGTCTATTTTGGCTTTTGTTGCCATTGCTTTTGGTGTTTTAATCATGAAGTCCTTTCCCATGCCTATGTCCTGAATGGTATTGCCTAGGTTTTCTTCTAGGGTTTTTATGGTTTTAGATATAATATTTAAGTCTTTAACCATCTTGAATTAATTTTTGTATAAGGTGTACGAAAGGGATCCAGTTTCAGCTTTCTACATATGGCTAGCCAGTTTTCCCAGCACCATTTATTAAATAGGGAATCCTTTCCCCATTTCTTGTTTTTGTCAGGTTTGTCAAAGATCAGATGGTTGTAGATGTGTAATGTTATTTCTAAGGCATCTGTTCTGTTCCATTGGTCTATATATCTGTTTTGTACCAGTAACATGCTGTTTTGGTTACTGTAGTCTTGTAGTAGATTTTGAAGTCAGGTAGCATGATGCCTCCAGCTTTGTTCTTTTTGCTTAGGATTGTCTTGGCAATGTGCATTCTTTTTTGTTTCCATATGAACTTTAAAGTAGTTTTTTCCAATTCTGTGAAGAAAGTCATTGGTAGCTTGATGGGGATGGCATTGAATCTATAAATTACTTTGGGCAGTATGGCTATTATCACTATATTGATTCTTCCTATCCGTGAGCATGGAATATTCTTCCATTTGTTTGTGTCCTCTTTTATTTCCTTGAGCAGTGATTTGTAGTGCTCTTTGAAGAGATCATTCACATCCCTTGTAGATTGGATTCCTAGGTATTTTATTCTCTTTGTAGCAATTGTGAATGGGAATTCACTCATGATTTGCCTGTTTGTCTGTTCATGGTGTATAGGAATGCTTGTGATTTTTGCACATTGATTTTGTATCCTGAGACTTTGCTGAAATTGCTTATCAGCTTAAGGAGATTTTGGGCTGAGACAATGGGGTTTTCTAAATATACAATCATGTCATCTGCAAACAGGGACAATTTCAATTCCTCTTTTCCTAATTGAATACCCTTTATTTCTTTCTTTTGCCTGATTGCCCTGGCCAGAACCTCCAACACTATGTTGAATAGGAGTGCTGAGAGAGGGCAACCTTTTCTTGTGCTGGCTTTCAAAGGGAATGCTTCCAGCTTTTGGACATTCAGTATGATATTGGCTGTGGGTTTGTCATAAATAGCTCTTATTATTTTGAGATACATTCCATCAATACCTAGTTTATTGAGAGTTTTTAGCATGAAGCGCTGTTGAATTTTGTCAAAGGCCTTTTCTTCATCTATTGAGATAATCACGTGGTTTTTGTCCTTGGTTCTCTTTATGTGATTTGTGTATGTGGAACCAGCCTTGCATCCCAGGGATGAAGGTGACTTGATCGTAGTGGATAAGCTTTTTGATGTGCTGCTGGATTCAGTTTGCCAGTATTTTATTGAGGATTTTTGCATTGATGTTCATCAGGGATATTGGTCTAAAATTGTCTTTCAATTGTCTTTTTCTGTTGTGTCTCTGCCAGGCTTTGGTATCAGGATGATGTTGGCCTCATAGAATGAGTTAGGGAGGATTCCCTCTTTTTCTATTGATTGGAATAATTTCAGAAGGAATGGTACCAGCTCCTCTTTGTACCTCTGGTACAATTCGGCTGTGAATCCATCTGGCCCTGGACTTGTTTTGGTTGGTAGGCTATGAATTATTGCCTCAATTTCAAAGCCTGTTATTGGTCTATTCAGAGATTCAACTTCTTCCTGGTTTAGTCTTGGGAGGGTGAATGTGTCCAGGAATTTATCCATTTCTTCTAGTTTTTCTAGTTTATTTGAATAGAGTTGTTTCTAGTATTCTCTGATGGTAATTTGTATTTCTGTGGGATCGGTAGTGATATCCCCTTTATCATTTTTTATTGCATCGATTTGATTCTTCTCTCTTTTGTTCTTTATTATTCTTGCTGGCAATCTATCAATTTTGTTGATCTTTTCAAAGAACCAGATCCTGGATTCATTGATTTTTTGAAGGTTTTTTTTGTGTCTCGATCTCCTTCAGTTCTGCTCTGATCTTAGTTATTTCTTGCCTTCTGCTAGATTTCAAATTTGTTTGCTCTTGCTTCTCTAGTTCTTTTAATTGTGGTGTTAAGGTGTTGATTTTAAATCTTTCCTGCTTTCTCTTGTGGGCATTTAGTGCTATAAAATTCTCTCCACACACTGCTTTGAATGTGTCCCAGAAATTCTGGTATGTTGTGTCTTTGCTCTTGTTGGTTTCAAAGAACATCTTTATTCTGCCTTCATTTCGTTATGTACCCAGTAGTCATTAAGGAGCAAGTTGTTCCATTTCCACGTAGTTGTGCGGTATTGAGTGAGTTTCTTAATCCTGAGTTCTAATTTGATTGCACTGTGGTCTGAGAGACGATTTGTTGTGATTTCTGTTCTTTTACATTTGCTGAGGAGTGCTTTACTTCCAATTATGTGGTCAATTTTACAATAAGTACGATGTGGTGCTGAGAAGAATGTATATTCTGTTGATTTGGGGTGAAGAGTTTTGTAGATGTCTATTAGGTCCGCTTGGTGCAGAACTGAGTTTAGTTCCTGGATATCCTTGTTAACTTTCTCTCGTTGATCTGTCCAATATTGACAGTGGGGTGTTAAAGTCTCCCATTATTATTGTGTGGGAAGTCTCTTTTTAGGTCTCTAAGCACTTGCTTCATGAATCTGGGTGCTTCTGTATTGGGTGCATATATATTTAGGATAGTTAGCTCTTCTTGTTGAATTGATCCCTTTACCATTATGTAATGTCCTTCTTTGTCTCTTTTGATCTCTGTTGGTTTAAAGTCTGTTTTATCAGAGCCTAGGATTGCAACCCCTGGTTTTTTTTGCTTTCCATTTGCTTGGTAGATCTTCCTCCATCCCTTTATTTTGAGCCTATGTGCATCTTTGCACGTGAGATGGGTCTTGACTCTTTATACAATTTGCCAGTCTGTGTCTTTTAATTGGGGTATTTACCCCATTTACATTTAAGGTTAATATTGTTATGTGTGATTTTTGTTGTCATTATGATGTTCGCTGGTTATTTTGCCCATTAATTGATGCAGTTTCTTCATAGCATCAATGGACTTTACAATTTGGCCATTTTTTCAGTGGCTGGTACCGGTTGCTTCTTTCCACGTTTAGTGCTTCCTTCAGGAGCTCTTGTAAGGCAGGCCTTGTGGTGACAAAATCTGTCAGCATTTGCTTGTCTGTAAAGGACTTTATTTCTCCTTCACTTATGAAGTTCTGTTTGACTGGATATGAAATTCTGGGTTAAAAATTCTTTTCTTTAAGGATGTTGAATATTGGCCCCCACTCTTTTCTGGCTTGTATGGTTTCTGCTGAGAGATCCACTGTTAGTCTGATGGGCTTCCCTTTGTGGGTAACTTGACCTTTCTCTCTGGCTGCTCTTAACACTTTTTCCTTCATTTCAACCTTTGTGATTCTGATGATTATGTGTCTTGGGGTTGCTCTTCTTGAGGAGTATCTTTGTGGTGTTCTCTGTATTTCCTGAATTTGCATGTTGTCCTGCCTTGCTAGGTTGGGGAAGTTCTCCCGGATAATATCCTGAAAAGTGTTTTCCAACTTGGTTCCATTCTCCCCATCACTTTCAGGTACATGAATCAAACGTAGATTTGGTCTTTTCACATAGTCTCATATTTCTTGGAGGCTTTGTTCATTTCTTTTTACTCTTTTTTCTGTAACCTTGTTTTCTCACTTTGTTTCATCAATTCGATCTTCAATCATTGATACCCTTTCTTCCACTTGATCGAATTGGCTATTGAAGCTTGTGCACGCGTCACAAAGTTCTCATGCCATGGTTTTTGGCTCCATCAGGTCATTTAAGGTCTTCTCTACACTGTTTATTCTAGTTAGCCATTCCTCTAATCGTTTTTCAAGGTATTTAGCTTCCTTGCAATGAGTTCAAACATCCTCCTTTAGCTTAGAGAAGTTTGTTATTATCAATCTTCTAAAGCCTACTTCTGTCAACTTGTCAAAGTCATTCTCCATCCAGCTTTGTTCCGTCACTGGCGAGGAGCTGCAATCCTTTGGCAGAGAAGAGGCACTCTGATTTTTAGAATTTTCAGCTTTTCTGCTCTGGTTTCTCCCCATCTTTGTGGTTTTATCCACCTTTGGTCTTTAATGTTGCTGACCTACAGATGGGGTTTTGGTGCAGATGAACTTTCTGTTGATGTTGATGCTATTCATTTCTGTTTGTTAGTTTTCCTTCTAACAGTCAGGTCCCTCAGCTGCAGGTCTGTTGGAATTTGCTGGAGTTCCACTCCAGACCCTGTTTGCCTGGGTATCACCAGCAGAGGCTGCAGAACAGCAAATATTGAAGAACAGCAAATATTGCTGCCTGATCCTTCCTCTGGAAGCTTCATCCCAGAGGGGCAGCTGCCTATATGAGGTTTCTGTCAGCCCCTACTGGGAGGTGTCTCCCAGTTCGGCTTCACAGGGGTCAGGGATCCACTTGAGGAGGCAGTCTGTCCATTCTCAGAGCTCAAACACCATGCTGGGAGAACCATTGCTGTCTTCAGAGCTATCAGACAGGGATGTTTAAGTCTGCAGAAGTTGTCTGCTGCCTTTTGTTCAGCTATGCCCTGCCAACAGAGGTGGAGTCTAGAGGCAGTAGGCCTTGTTGAGCTGCAGTGGGCTCCATCCAGTTCGAGCTTCCCAGCTGCTTTGTTTACATACTCAAGCCTCAGCAATGGCAGATGCCCCTCCCACAGCCAGGCTGCCATCTCGCAGATGGATCTCAGACTGCTGTGCTAGCAGTGAGCAAGGCTCCATGGGCATGGGAGCCACCAAGCCAGGCACGGGAGAGAATCACCTTTTTGCCAGTTGCTAAGACCTTGGGAACAGCAAAGTATTTGAGCAGGAGTGTCCCGTTTTTCCAGGTAGTCTGCCATGGCTTCCCTTGGCTGGGAAAGGGAAATCACCCAACCCCTTCCACTTCCTGGGTGAGGCAACGCCCTGCCCTGCTTCAGCTCACCCTATGTGGGCTGCACCCACTGTCCAACCAGTCCCAATGAGGTGAACCAGGTACTTCAGTTGGAAATGCAGAAATCACCCATCTTCTGTGTCAATCCTGCTGGGAGCTGCAGACCAGAGCTGTTCCTATTCGGCCATCTTGGAACACCTCGAGATATGAAATTTTTGGTTGAAACTTATTTCCTTCAAGAATGCTAAAAATAGGCCCCTAATCTCTTCTGGCTTGTAAAGTTTCTGCTGAGAAGTCCTCTGTTAGCCTGAGGGGCTCCCTTTGCACATGATCTGACCTATTTCTCTAGCTGCCTTCAAGATTTTTTCTTTAGCATTGACCTTGGACAGTCTGGTGACTATATGCCCTGGTGGTGTTAGTTTTGTATAGTATCTCCCAGGTGTTCTCTAGATTTCTTGTACTGGATGTCTACCTCTCTAGCAAGATTAGAAAATTTTTCTTGAATTATTCCCTCAATATGTTTTCCAAGTTGTTTACTTTTCCTCCTTTTTTCTCAGGAATGCCAGAAATTCATAGCTTTGGTTGCTTCACATAATACTGTAGATCTTGAAGACTTTGGTTGTTTTAATTCCTTTTTTTTTGTTTTTTGTCTGACTGGTTTAGTTTGAAAGACTGGTCTTCAAGCTCTGAAATTCTTTCCTCTGATTGATTCAGTCTATTGCTAAAGCTTTCAGTTGTATTTTGAAATTCATTGAGGTTTTCAATTCCAGAAGCTCTGGTTGATTTATTTTTAAGATGTCTCTTTCTTCATTTCCTGGATTGCTTAGAAGTTTCTTTGTGTTGATATTCAACTTTGTCTTGGATCTCATAGACCTTCCTTGCAATCCAAGCTTTGAATTCTTTATCTGCAGTTTCTGAATTTCCATTTTGGTTAGGGACCCTTGCTGGACCAATTAGTGTGATCTTTTTGTGTTGTCTCCACATTCAGATTTTTCATGGTGCCAGAATTCCTGTGCTGGTTCCTTATCATCTGGAGAGACTTGCACTTCTAATTTTTGTAGTTATTTTTATATAGGTAGATTTTTTTCTTTTTCTTTCTTTCCCTATTATATAATTGTTTCCTTCCTTTTTCTTTTCCCCCACTCCCTAGGGAATGTGACTGTAGAGAATGCTGGATACACTCTTTTGGCTTTGCTTCTATAGCCCTAAGTACTTTTTTTAGCGGGTTTTATATTGGGCTGTGCTGTTTGACCTACAAGCCAGTAGAAGGTACTTATAAGTAAGTAATCTGTGGCCAACATGGCTGGGTATATACATGATCCTTGTTTACTGGCAGAAGCTGTTTCCTCAGGCAATGGGCTGATTCATGGAAGGCACAGTGGTCTGAGCTCCATGTTTAGCCACTGGTGGGTGGGGGCCACAATGGGCAGGGCTGGACTGGGGGGTCCACCTACAGATCCCTGATGGCAGGCATGAACATCAGTGCCAAGCGAGAATCCAGCAGGCAGCCACCAAGTACCTAGAGGAGTGCCTAGGCATGGAGCTGGGAAGTCTACTTAGCTCTTCAAGTTCTCTGCATGGGGATGGGAGAGGGCCTAAACTCCTAATCTGGGAAAGTGGGTGCTCCAGATGCTTGGAGATCTGTTTGAGCACGGAGCAGAGAGAGCCCCCACTACACCAAGATGTCTGCACAGGAGGCGTGGGGTGACTGAGACTAATGGGGTGGGCAAGCAGGTGCTCTGAATACCTGGAGATCTGCCTGGGCATACATCAGAGAAAGCTCAGGTGCACCATGATCTATATCCAGGAAGGGTGGGATAGCTCAGGCTGCTGAATAGACAAAATGCTCCAAATACCTAGAGATCTGCCTAAGCATAAAGCAGAGAGGGCATCCCTGGACCAGGAACTCTGCCCAAGAAGGGTAGGGTGGGTCAAGCTGCTGATCTAGGTGAGAAGATGCTGTGAATGCCTGGGTGTGGAGCAGAGAGAGCCCTAATTCACCATGATCTATGTCCATGGAGAGTGAGGCAGCTTACACTGCTGGCCTAGGGAAATGGGTGCTACAAATGCCTGGATTTCTGCCTGGGGGTGGAGCACAGAGGGCTCTACTGAACCACAATCTCAGGGGAGCAGGTTGAGGGTGCCCAGCAATGGCACACACAGACCGGTTCCAGGTTTCCAAGCTGTCCCTAGCTGCAAGTCTCACCTCTCAGGAGAAACTGCTGCTGTAGTATTTCTCCTCCACCTCTAGGCTTGCAATGAGGGACAGCATAATTCTAATGCCTGCTGCTGAAATGCCTTCCACAGTTCTGGCTGTGGGAGCTCCTATTCCACTTCAGAGTGGGTGCTCCAATCTCTGGCCTGAGATTATATTGTTTGTGTGGCCATGCTGCTGGGTAGCCAAATAATGGCTGACTTTGTGTATGCCCAGGTTAAAAAGGGCATCCTGATCTCAGTCCTGGCTCTGGGACTGTGTCTGCAGCTTTTCCCTGTCTTTCCATCACAGCATATTCAAGCCTCTCCCTGTTAGTTACAGGGCTTGGGAGAAACATAGTGCTGTATCTCAGCCGGAATTGCTCAGTATCACTGAGCAATTTGGTATCACCACCAAATGTTTTGGCTCTGCATCCTCCCCACCCAAATCTCTTGTCAAATTTTAATTCCCCATGTTGGGGGAGGGAACCCGGTAGGAGGTGACGGGATCATGGAGGTGGATTTCCCTTCTTTTGTTCTCATGACAGTGAGTTCTCATGAGATCTGGTTATTTAAAATTATGTAGCAGGGCTGGGTGTGGTGGCTCATGCCTGTAATCCTAGCACTTTGGGAAGCTGAGGCAGGCAGATCACTTGAGGTCAGGAGTTTGAGACCAGCCTGGCCAATAGGGTGAAACCCTGTCTCTACTATATGTACAAAAATATTAGCCAAGCATGGTGGCACGTGCCTGTAGTCCCAGCTACTAGGGTGGCTGAGGCAGGAGAATTGCTTGAACCTGGAAGGCAGATGTTGCAGTGAGCCAAGACTGCACCACTTCACTGCAACCTGGGTAATAGAGCAAGACTCTGTCTCAAGTAGTAATAATAATAATAATAAGTATGTTTCCCCTTCACTCTCTCTCTCCTGCTCTACCATGGTAAGACATGTTTGCTTCCTCTTTGCCTTCTGCCATGATTGTAAGTTTCCTGAGACCTCCAAGCCATGCTTCCTGTATAGCCTGTGGAACTGTGAGTCAATTACACCTCTTTTCTTCATAAATTACCCAGTCATGGGGAGTTTGTTATAGCAGTATGAGAACAGAATAATACACTTGGATTCCCAGTGGAAAGGTCAGTCACAGGGGAAGGCTGTCTGCCTCTCTCATGTACTTAGGCTTCAATCACCATTATCAGCCAGACACCATCACCAGAGCTGTTTGCTGGCATTCTCCTCCCTGGAATCAGTGATGTCCTTCATAATTCCATTGGATTCCCATTTTCCTTCTTGAATTAAAGCTCACAGAGTAGACCTTTATGAACTATCATGCTATTTCCACGTAGCTAAGGCATGCTAAAAGCTTCTAATCTGCCATCTTGGGGGAAAAAAAAACTTGTCTTTTTTTTATATGAACAGGGCCTTAAAGCAATCACGTAGGTATTGAAGAATTTTTTTTCTATAGAGGTATTTCAGATTACAAATAAAGAAGGAATGAGAGAATGTTACCTTTTTGCAAACTCCTTATAGGGATATAGGCTTATTAATTGCTGAGGACAAAATTTCATCCCCCCATATTTTATGTATTGAAGCCCTGGATCCCAATGTGACTGTATTTGGAGATAGGGTTTCTCTTAATCCATCTTCTGCTGCTATAACAGGATACTATAGACTGAGTAATTTATAAAGAAAAGAGATGTTTTTGGCTCACAGTTCTGAAGGCAGAGAAGTCCAAGATTAACTAGCCACATCTGGCGAGGGCCTTCTTGCTGTGTCATAACATGGTGGAAAGCATCACATGCTAGAGGCATGAGCATAAGACAGAAGAGATAAAGGGGGGCAAATTCCCATGATAACAGAATTAATCCATTCATGAGGGCAAATTCCTCATGATCTAATCACTTCTTAAAGTTCCATCTCTTAATACCATTACAACGGTAGTTAAATCTCAACATGAATTTTGGAAGGGACATTCAAACCATCAAAGGCCTTAATTACCTTAAGGAGGCAATTAAGATTAAATAAGGTCACAAGCATGGAACCCTAATCCAATAGGATGAGTGTCCTTATGAGAAGAGGAAGGGACACCACCAGAGCTCCGTCTTCACACACACATAGAGAAAAGGCCATATGAGGGAACAATGAGAAAGTAGTCATCTAGAAGCCCAGAAGAGGTCTTACCAGAAACAAACTTTATTGGCACCTTAGTCTAAGACTCTGAACCTCTAGAACTGTGAGAAAATAAATTTCTGTTGTTTAAGCCACTCAGTCTTTGGTATTCTGTTTTGGTAGTCCAAGGAAGCTAATACATTGATATCAAAGGAGAGAACAGACACTATCTTTTTTTTATGGACATATACACCACCACCTATGAGGTGAATTTATTTATAAAAATTTATGAATCTGAATCACATCAAGATTTAGTGCTAAGTACTAATTTCATGGAACCACATGGAAATGGAGACAGAGGAACATTTCATGATACCATGGGGAGCAACCAGCAAAACTCAGAGTATGAAAAATTTCATAGGAAAAATGACTGTTTCATCAACAAATATTATCTCAAGGAAATAATACAAAGGAGTAGAACCTATAAATTAAAAGATACTGAATAGATATATCATCTAAATGCAATATGTAAACCTTCTTTAGATGCTGATCCAATCAAACTGTGTGTGTGTGTGTGTGTGTGTGTGTGTGTGTGTGTGTGTGTGTGTGTGCAGGGGTTGGGGGCAGAGAGAGAGAGAGAGAAATTTGACCCCTGAGTGGATATTTCATGTTATTAATGTTTAGGTTTATCTTTTAAATTCTTGATAAGACAAGCTATCTGGGATTTGCTTCAGAATAATCTGTCTCATGATAGGAGACATAAGAAAGGGTGTAGATAAAACAACAGCAGTAGAGAATTAATGTAGAAATTATTATAGGTTCAGGAGTTTTATTCTACTAGTCTCTCTATGTCAAGTGTGAATTTTTTACATTAAATGTTTAATTTAATTTCAACTCCCGTTTACCAGCAAACTGAATATATCCCTGTTTCTCATATTTTGAAAGGATCCAATCAGTACAGAATTATTGTCAAGATTAAATGAAATCACCTATGGAGAACAGGGAGTCTGGTGGCTAGAAAAGATAACAGAAAGTCCAGCTATGATGGCTAAAATATTACGTTTCAGGATTTCAGTTAACCTCAAAATGTCCTGTGTAATTAATTCAAAAAATCCTGTATTGATTCTATACAAATAACACAGACAAAATGGAATTCCTATACATTTAGCATATATTCAGAAATAACATCTTAAGCACTGCATCTTTGGTTCCAAATGATTATTTAGTGTTTCCCTGCCTGGTGTCCAGCACATGAAGACTTCTTGAAGTCCCATCTACTGAATGCATACGATACTTCCAAACTCAGCCCTGAATAATCCCAAGTAGCTCTTGACATTACTAACATTATTGCCTCTTTTTCTACACCATGAACACCTGCTATTCTTCTTCAAGTCCAACATACCCAGTTGCTCTCTCCATTTTGACCTTGTCTCCTCTCAGGGGTCATTTAATCTCTCCACCTAGGTTAAACTCCTCAGGACAGCCCTTCCAAGTCCTAAGGCATGAGTAGCCCTGCCACCAGTTTCTCCATGAGTTCCCGTAGCAAAGATGATGCCCCTTCAAAATACCTCCTTCCTGTCTGTCTACCCTACCCTTGCCATCTCACTATCCAGCCTAGCTATTGTCAGAACTTTCAAATCATTCTCTCAATATCTCTTACTACCTCTCTGCTGATACTTTACTTCCATTTTGCAATATGCTTTGTCCAAATTTCACAAAAAGCAATGAATCCAGGAAAACAGTAGCCTTATGTGGCCTCCCTAAGACTGATACCATATTGCTGTTGACCTAGTTGCATTTTACTGTCACTGGAAATCAACTAATTAGGCAATTTAGGGAGTATTTTGAATCCATTTTTTTCATTTTCACTAAGTAGGGTGACCTTGTAGAACTGCAACGGTTATTCCCCAAAGTAGGCCTAATGGCTGGCAATCTTAACACTTGTGCACTTTCCAAAAATGCTGGATTCCATATTCTCTTAAAAGAGAATAACCCAAACCTCTAATTTTCCACCATTGTCTATTCCAATTGAGCCAAAGAATTTAGAATGATTTAGTGCCCAAACAGGATATATATTCAGCACGGAAAGAAAAGAGAGATTACAATTATATCTTTGATTAAATCACATCCCCTATTCTAGGCTTCGGTTTCATTACTGATAATATAATCTCTCTCTCTTTTTTCTATTTTTTACTTTTACTTATTCCCTAAAATCCCAAGAGTCCTTTGAGGTCAGAGATTGTATTTTATTTTCTTTGTATCTCCTATGCCAAACACAGTTCCTTCAAATAGTAGCATTAGATTAATCTTAAATAAACAAATGAATGTCCAAGGTTCTGTGAAATTGTGACTTCCATAGAGATATCCAAAACACCTGACATCATCACCAGTTCTGCATAGCAGTAACAGCCAACCATTTATGATGAACATGAGCTACAGGCACATTAAAAGCCTGCCCCAAATTGTGAGGTTCAGTTCTTGGCCACAATCCTGGAGAGGCAATAGTGTGCAATGAGAAGTGTGCCAGAATCTGCTTCAATTCAAGGTACCACTGGAATCAGCATTATCTTGTGCAAGCTACTGGGCATAGGGAAATCATAGATTTTAGGGACAGTGAGTTCCACTGGTCTCCCATCGAGAGTCTTTGGATGTAAGAAACAGAACTTACTTGAGCAAATTTAAGCAAAAGGTGATTTTTTTAAGAGAGATATCAAAACAAACTCAAAGTCAGGGAGTGTAGACAGGTACCCAGAAAGCCTGATTCCAGCAACTAACGTACATCCCCCAAATGAGGCCACAGACCCACCCATTACTGAGTCCCTCACTCTCTGTAGCCACATGGTCTCTTACCCCCTCTTCTCTCTGCAAAGCAATTTTCTTATTCCACATGTAAAGACGCTAAATGGGGCTGCCAGATCCTATTATTTTCTTAGCGCTCAGTTCAGTTACACATGGAGGCTGGCTCATGGTTCTCAAGTTCATTTCCAATTTCCTGGAAGGTGGGGTTTGATTCTCCCCCACAGTCTGGACAGTGATCTCTGTCTGCCCCCTAGCAGGGGCTGCAGCAAGCTACATTCTAAAGAGTGATGATTTTAACCAGGGACATAAAATGATCAGATTCCACTTCATAAGGCTCACACTGGCAGAGGTATAAAAGATACCCAAGGCCAAGAGAACAGTTCAGTGGGTGTTGCATTAACCAGAAAAGAAATGAGGAGAACTTAAAATCAGGAAATCTGTTGGGGAGACAATATTGAAATGAATTTTGAGAACTATGAAAGAATTAGAATCACGAAATTCAATGTGGGAATGAGAAATGGAGATTTCTGGGCTAGAGAGAGAGGGATGACACAATTAGTCACTGAACAAAAGAACTAAGCAGAATGGCAAGTTTGGGTGGCATTGGGGATAGGACAGGAGTGAATAAAGGTATCATATTTCAACAAAGAACAACAATCTGAGTACAGATTCTTAACGATTTTTCAACTTTACAATGGTACAAAAGTGATACGAATTCAGTAGAAAGCATACTTCAAACTTAAAATTTTGATATTTTCCCATGCTAGTGATATACAGTACAAGACTCTCTCACACTGCTGGATAGCAGCAGCAAGCCATGCTATTTTTCACTTTCAATACAGTATTCAATAAATTGCATGAAAAATTCAATACTTTTTTATAAAATAGGCTGTATGTTAGATAATTTTGCCCAACTGTAGGCTAATGTAAGTTTTCTGAGCACATTTAAGGTAGGCTAGGCTGAGCTATGACGCTTGGAAGGTTAGATTTTTTTTTTTTCTTACTAACCAGAGGAAATAGGCTAGGTAGGTATATTAAATACATTTTTGACTTAAAATATTTTGAACTGATGATGAGTTTATTGGGATGTAGCCCCACCGTAAGTCAAGAAGCATCTGTATAAAGATTAGATAGAAATATCAAAGGTAAAGTAGGGAAAAGATGACTTATAATGATCAGTTACAAACACATTTCTTTGAAAATTCTTTTTTTTTTAATTTTATTATTATTATACTTTAAGTTTTAGGGTACATGTGCACAACGTGCAGGTTTGTTACATATGTATCCATGTGCCATGTTGGTGTGCTGCACCCATTAACTCGTCATTTAGCATTAGGTATATCTCCTAATGCTATCCCTCCCCCCTCCCCACACCCCACAACAGTCCTCGGTGTGTGATGTTCCCCTTCCTGTGGCCATGTGTTCTCATTGTTCAATTCCCACCTATGACTGAGAACATGCAGTGTTTGGTTTTTTGTCCTCGTGATAGTTTGCTGAGAATGATGGTTTCCAGTTTCATCCATGTCCCTACAAAGGACATGAACTGATCATTTTTTATGGCTGCATAGTATCCCATGGTGTATATGTGCCACACTTTCTTAATCCAGTCTGTCATTGTTGGCATTTAGGTTGGTTCCAAGTCTTTGCTATTGACAAACACATTTCTAATCATATTAGTAGAGGCAGGAGACAGAGAAATCCTAGGCAGTCAGGGGTGGGTCACCAGTGAAACCCAACCTTCAAGCCAAAGACAGTCCCAAGTAAAACCTCAGATCAGAGTGAGAACTTCTATTCCTGTTTGCCCACTCTTTCCCAATTGGTTCTTTTTGAATAATGCCTTTCAACCAACCAAATGTTGCCTTTTCCAGTACTACCTGTGGCCTGCCCTGCCACTATTCTCTGCCTATAAAGGCCCCAGACTCAGTGGGTAGACAGAGAGAGATGACCTGAGTTTGGGGAAGACAACCTGCTCTTCCCATCCCCTCTCCAGCTCTCCTCTCCATTGAGAGCTGTTTTCATTGCTCAGTAAAATTCTCTGCCCTCACCATCCTTCAATTGTCAGTGTGACCTCATTCTTCTTGGACACCGGACAAAAGCTCAGGATCCACCAACTGAGGGTACTCAGAAAGGTTGTCACACTGGCCGTTTGCCCTCACCATCAGAGGGCAGCCACCCTACACAATGGGGCCAGGGGCCAACTGAGCTGCTAACACACCGCCATCCATGAGACTGTGGATAGCAGAACTAAAAGAGCTAATTAGCACAATAACACCCCCTCTGGGGTTTCAAGGTCATGGTCACCCTTGCCTGGGGTGCCACTATGTTCCCCTCAAGGTGACACACCTGGTCTGGCCACATGCCCTGCATGGAGCTTGTTCCTGTGTCAGCGCCCAGAGCAGCCAGCCCAATTCCACACTCACTTGGTCATGTGCTCCCTCCCTCAAGGGGCTGAGCACAGTGAGTCCAGTAGACAGGGCACCCCTGCTGGGAGTCCAGCAAAGGGGCTGAGAAAAATCCTGCATCAATATTACTTCCCAAATTAACACACCTCAGTGGCTCTTATTACTAAAAGATAAAAATCCAATCTACTATGCATGGACCTTAAAGCTCTTCATTATACGGCCTCTGGCCACTTCTCTACCCTTAGCTTCTGCCACAACAAGCAATAAAACTAGCTACAGTTTCCTGGATGCACCACCTTCTCATATTTCTTCTGTGTATTTAGACATCCTGTTTCCTCATTCTGGAATATCCTCCCTCCCTCAGCTGCCTGGGCTTCTATTTGTTCTTCAAGACACAGTTCAAGACACCTTATCCATCCAAACCTACCTCACATACACTTTTCACTTGGTGATCTGTGTACTCCTTCATCTTGGTGCCTAGAAAATTGCTAAATTTCTGTTTCTAACATTGTGACTTGTCTTGCCAGACGGTGACCCCATGAATTCAGAAAATGTGTTTGCAACTCAGTATTGCAATGGCTACACATAGTAACACCTATCAAATGTTTGTAACTAGCTGGAACAATGGCACAGCCCCTGCAAAGATAACACACAGCCCTGATAGCATTTTTCCCTAACAGTGTGAATCTCCTTTCTTTCTCTCAATCTCATTCTCTTCCTCTGCTTTCCCAGTATTGCGCATTTCCTCTTGGAGTGGGGATAAGGGAAAATTCATTTCTGCTTCAGTCTTTGTGTAAAATGGGCATTTCCATGGCCTTTGGTAACCACCCACCATGGCCTTGGAATTAAAGCACCCATTGGCCTTATATAATTGTTCAGAAAAAGACGGCAGACTCATTTTAAGTACATTAAAATATATTCAGGGAGAAACCAAATCTACATAGGCTGAAAATAAATAAGGACGAAAAGAAAAACTCACAGTGGGACAGACCCAAAAAGAGTTGACTCACAGGTTTTACAGAAAAGTTTAAAAGTTGGATGGACTCTTGGTCCATTTGGGCTGTTACAAGAGAATACCATAGACTGAGTAATTTATAAACAACAGAAATTATTTCTCACAGTTCTAGAGGCTGGGAAGTTCAAGATTAAGATACTGCCAGATTCAGTGTCTGGTGAAGGCTTATTTCCTGGTTCATAGACGATCATCTTCTCATTTTACCTCACATGATGGAAAAGGAAAGGGAGCTCTCTGGGGTCCCTTTTATAATGGCATGAATCCCATTTATGAGGACTTCACCTTCATGACTTATCACCTCTCGAAGACTCCACCTCCTGATACCCTCACATTAGGAATTAGGTTTCAACCTGTTAATTTAGGGGGAACATAAACATTCAGACCATAGCAGTTGGTACACCTAAATACACTCCTCATTTTTTCTCAAACCAGATTACAACAAAATGGAAAGAATAGGAGGTGACAAAGTAAAAAAAGTGAGAGAAACTGTTCTTTTGAGAACTTTGTAAACTAGATACTGAGAACCATGAGGTGCAATCTTAAATCAGAGTGGAGTGAAAGTGGGGTGTGTGTGTGTGCGTGTGTGTGTGTGTGCTAAAGATAAGATTTAACCCCATCTGTGGGTTGGAAGAGAAGAAAAGGGGAACACAGAAAGGATACTGTTGAGACTGAAGAGAGTGGAGCCAGGAGCCCAGGGGAGGGAAGGCCCTTCCTCCTCCCAGATGATGGCATCCCTACCTGATTTTCTAGCTCATCTCCCAACACTACCCCAACACATTCTCCTTCTAACCCCCTCCTACTCTCTCTGATTATGCCACACTTTCTCATGCTTTCAAGGTTTTGCACACATTTTTCCCTCCACCTGGAGTGTCAGTCCCCCAATTGTCTCTAGTAAACTCCAACTTACCCTTTTCAGACACAACTCATTGATCTTTTTTACTGGGAAATTTCCTTCATTCTCCTATTTAAGCAAAGTAAATGCTTCCTCTCTGGTATTCACAGACTTGTACCTTATACGCTTACTGGTGTTTTCATCCCTTCTGACTCCTGTGAAAGAAAAACAGATCTTGGGGCCCCAAAATCACTAAGTTAAAGGGAAAAGTCAAGCTGGGAACTGCTTAGGGTAAATCTGCCTCGCATTCTATTCAAAGTCATCCCTGTGCTCACTGAGATAGATGCATATCTGATTGCCTGTTTTGGAAAGACTAATCAGAAACTCAAAAGAATGCAACCATTTGTCGCTCACCTACCTGTAACCTGGAAGCGCCCTGCCTGCTTCAAGTTGTCCTGCCTTTCTGGACAGAACCAATGTACGTCTAACATATATTGACTGACGTCTCATGTCTCCCTAAAATGTGTGAAACCAAGCTGTGCCCTGACCACCTTGGGCAAATGTCAGGACCTCCTGAGGCTGTCATGGGTCCGTGTCCTCAACCTGGGCAAAATAAACTTTCTAAATTGACTGAGACCTATCTCAGATATTCAGGGTTCACAATCCCCAACAGAGTAAGAGTGCCTTAAGGAAAAGAACTGTGCCTGGTTCATAGTACCTGGCAGACTGAACATTTGTGAAATATTAATGAATTAATGAGTGAGGATGGGAGAAGTCATCGGATACTTTAGGAGCTTTGAGACAGCAAAGAGGAAAAGTATGGCCCCTTGCTGAGCTAAGAGGGCTGAATGGACTGATGCTCAAAGAAAAGACAGAACTGCCTGGAGCAGCCTCTATTGGAAATTCAATGGAAAGTCGTCTAGAGATGATGGTAGGATTAGAAGCACAGTGAGAACATGGCTGAAACTTCATGCCAATGGTATCCATTAAAAACAATAGAAGCCCACAAAATTGAAGTTCGTGACCTTTCTGTAGAGTAAAAAGCAACTCTTTTCGCTCCCACGGTCAATAGCTTTATCTGGGAAACAAATTAAGAGTGATCAAATCGGATTTATGAGACCTCGGGGGCAGAGTGTCTCAGACAGCTGGGGCTTTCTAGAAGGCATAAAAATACCGACACTTTGTCCAAGTCCATGATCAAAGGCTTGCCAGACTGACTCATGAAGAAGAAAATCCACTTAACAAGATTAAGAAAATCTTTGATTTTTAATCTGTTGCTGTGTAAAAATATGAGTTTTGTTCAACAAATAGAATTAAGTATCAGTTAGAATGCTTTTAAAGTCTGTATCATAACCACAATTTAGCAATACCAACTGGATGTGTGGCTAGTGAGAAATCATCAGATATAAATCAAATATCAACTTGAATGGACTTGCCTCATTATACTCCCTTTTCTGGAATTCTACAATCCCAGAACATTACAGAATACTGGATCTGCAAGGAAACTTGAAATGAGTATCTAGGCCAATAAACTTATCAAAGGCCAGGGTAGAAAAGTGAATTACTCAGGCCTCCCACTTCGTTAGTGGATGACCTGAGCCAGAAACACAACTTTTCTCATATTTCTATGAAATGATTTTCCCTCTACACCATGTCACGAAAATAAGGTTAAATTAAGTTCATTGTTGTCCTTACAATTAGTCAGTAAATTATTCCATGTGGTTCAAAGTTTTCTGTCGCTGTAATTGATATAGGAGATGGTAAGTGGATTTTGGAAGAGAGAGGGCTTGAACAGAAAGTTTGGAAGAATGATTTGAATCCACAGAGTATACGAGGAGAAGGAATGGTGTTCCTAACCAAGATAAAGGAAAATATTATGAGGAATGATTCAAGGGAAACTGATTGTCAAATCTGAATTGGACTTAACTTGTTTAGAAAAGTATTGCTCAGAACATATTCCACAGAGCACTAATTCCACAATATGCTCTATTAAAAAAAATCAAAACAAAAAGAGGGGGAATTCTGTGTTCAAACAAGATTGAGAAACGCAATACCCTCCAGTGCACTTTGGTGTATTAAAGGCGCCAAGTCTTCCTGCAGTCAGGAAACTTCCTTATTGTTGTTTAAACTTTATACTGAATTAACTTTCACAAACTGAACACAACCAGCATTTAGATCATGCAACAGCACCCCAGAAGTGTTTAATTTTTTTCAACACTTTGTGAAATTCATTTGACCACAGAGAGGAGGTCAGCAAACTTTTTCTGTAAAGGGTCAGATGGTAAATATTTTAGGTTTTCTGGCTACATACGGTCTCTGGTATGTGTGGCTAGTGAGAAATCATCAGATATAAATCTGATATTGCATATTTTTCTTTTAGTATAACACTTTAAAAATATCCAAACCATTCTTGGCTTAAGGACTATACAGAAACAGGCCACAACTTGATTTTGAGCTCCTTACAGACTGCCTGCCATAGAGCCCTCTTTCATGTTCCCTTTTATACATAATGCTTATTAGCATCCTATAACCTCTGGGTCTGCTAGAGACATTTTAGAAAATGTAGTTTAGCAAAAAGGCTCTCAAACACTGAGCATAATCATCAAGTGAAGAACCGGTTAAATGCAGACCCTGGGCCAGAAATACACATTTTCCATAAGCACCCTAGGTGATTGTGATACAGGCAATCTAAGAATCACACATGAAAGGGAAAACTGACAGAAATGGAGAAACAAGGGTAGTGATGACTTTCATGGCCACATACAATGATGGAAAAGTGGGAGAGCTCAGTTATGTCAGAGAACATTTTCAAAGACTTTTTAGGGGAAACTTGGCATCTCCCTAAATTAACAAAGGTGGACAACAGAAGAAGAGTTTCAAGAGAGGTGAAGCAGGCACAACCCCTAATCTTCCAAGGTTCCCTATTCCCTTGGGATGTCTCACTTACCATCTCTGCCACCACCATAGACTGGTGGGATTGAGTGTAAGAGAGGCTTTCTCCTTTTCCTGAATTCTTTCTGTAAAGCTGGGATAAAAGAGGCATTCATTCTGGGCTTCAGTAAAGACTTTTAGAAAACACAGAAGAAAGAGATCTTTAAGTAACAGTCAACTTTTCACCTAGCTCATTAACAGGCTAAGAGTGAAGACTGTGTGCTAAAGCAGACCTTGCTCTGGGCCCCTGGACCATCCCTTACCAGTTATAAAATTCTTAATCTATCAGAGTCTCAGTTTACCCTTCTGTAAAAATGGAGATAATAACTCTTTCCATTTGGGGCTGAGAGTTTTAAAGGAAATACCATATTAAGAATGCCTGAGACCTGATAAGTGTCCACAGTTGAGTCGGACATCTTACTGCCTTAAAATAGAACCCAGAGAGGCCTTGAGAGAAACAGGAGTTCTCGATCCTTCGTGCTGAAAGCCTCTGAGAACCCTGCCTCTTCCATGAATTATAGATAGTGAGAATATCTTCAGAGAGCTCTCATCTACATACTGGACCATTTCCTATAGATTAAATTGACTTCTCCTTTCAGTATATTAATCAATAAAGCCGACTTAGCACAAAAGAGACACACTTACATAGTAGCAGTTGGGGTACAGTTTATAACAGCACCTCCAAACCCATAATCACACCTGGTCTAGAACATTCCCCACTCTATTTACTGGACACAGGCCTCAAGGACAGACTCTGTGTCTGGTTCTCCTTTGTGTATCATTCTTTCCAAAAATACTGGTATAGCAATTGAGGTAGCAATTAGCCGGAAAAAAAAAAGGTAAAATTTTTATGAATCTTGAAAAAGATTTTACTTTCCTGCCTAAGTGGAGCATTCTGTATCTGATCAAGCCATCTCAGGTGTGTGAGGATGATATAAGGCCACCAGGTCCTCATTATCAACATCAATTCTCCCTGCCTGATAACGTAGCTGGAGGAGAAAACTGCACTAAAGCTGTATTAACAATGGGACAGCTCTGTGATACTGATTGTTTAGACTAAACCCCTGAAATTCTATTATTTTCTCGTCATTTGCCTCTCCTAAGGGCTAAGAAGAATCACAGTGGATTGTGAGTTGGAGTTCCATAGTCCAAGTTGATTAAGGTTTTGAAACCCAGATCTCATTCATCTGCCTTTCTTTCCGTCATGGCTGAGCGAAAGCAGAGATGTGGGACCTACAGATTTCCACTCTCCTAGAGCCTAACTGTCTCCCATGATTCTCTAAGCATTATCTTACTTCTGTTCTAAAGAGATAAAGAGTTTTCTCCATAAGATTTTAATTGATTTAGACCAGAAATTGGTACGCAACATGCAGTCCCAGATATGCGAGCAGTGAGACAGATCAACATGTCACTTCATTTGGCTATAATTTAATTACGGGCAGAAATTCTTTCCAGTTATGTGTTTCCCATATCCCCATGATGTTTAGCATGTAAGGACAATTTTATTTGGATGGGAAAACATTTTCAAGAAGAGCTTCTGAAAAATCAGGCTTGGAAACAATTGAGGTGTTGGCAGGAAATTGCTTCTGAGGTATGAGTAGCCCCATCCTTAATATATACCTTTTAGTCAACAAATATTAGTCAAAGCCTATTATGCAGATGGCACCATGCTTGGTGCTGGGAGCCCGGGACAAGCAGGACCCTGCCCCATGAGGGAACTTATATTTCAATTAAGAAGCAACACTAAAACACTGTTTATATTAATAAATGTAGGATGAGAAATTATGCTAAATATTGTGAAGAAAAGCACAAGGAGTACAAGAGAAATTGGTTTTGCTTTGAAGGAATCAGGCATAGTTCTTTGAGGAAGAGACATTTAAATCAGGATTTAAAAGATGAGGAGGCATTAGCCTGGAGTGGCACAGAGAATGCTTTAGAACAAAAGAATACCATGAGCAAAAGGTGGTATTCCTAAGGTGGAAAAGAGCAAATCAGGGAGTCAAAAGATCAGTGTGGCTAAAGCAGAGTGAGGGCAGACAGTCGCTCCCATGCAGTGGTGAAGTTAAGGATTTAGGCCATTATCCTAAAAGCAATGGGAAACCATGAAAGGGCTTACCAGGGAATGAACAACATTATTAACTTTGTGTTTTTGTTTTGTTTTGTTTTTTGAGACAGAGTCTTGCTCTGTCACCCAGGCTAAAGTACAATGGCACAATCTCAGCTCACTGCAACCTCTGGCTCCCGGGTTAAAGCAATTCTCCTGCCTCAGCCTCCTGAGTAGCTGGGACTACAGGCGCTTGCCACTACACCTGGCTAATTTTTGTACTTTTAGTAGAGACGGGGTTTCACCATGTTGGCCAGGCTGGTCTTGAACTCCTGACCTCAAATGATCCACCTGCCTCGGCCTCCCAAAGTGTTGGGATTACAGGCGTGAGCCACCATGCGTGGTCTAACTTTGTATTTTTTAATGATCATTTTGGCTATTGTGTAGGGAATAGGCTGGAGAGAAGCAAGAGAGGTTTCTGGGAGGCCAGTTAGGAGGCATTGCTGTAATCTAGCAGAATAATCTACATGTGCTCCCAAGCACCAGGCCATCGAAGGAAAATGCTGTTCAGCTGTTGGCATCTTTTGAAAAACTAATAATTAACTCTTCCAAATTCAATTCAATTAGAATCTAGTTACTAGAGCTTCAGGAACTACCGGGGGAGGAGCTGCATGCTGCCCATCAGACCAGAGCTATGTGACCTGTAGACAGACGTTTTCAGTGTGAGACCCAGTATCCACAGAATCCCCCTGATAGGGCTTGGGTAACCAGCTGCAGGCTGTCTCCAATCACTCCCGGCAGGGCAGATACTGCCTGGTGACTTGAACACAGCTCTTGCCTTTGAGCCAGTGAAGAGACAGTGGGCAGAGGAGGAAGAGGTATGGGTGGAGACAGGAGTTTGAGTCAGACACTAAGGTGAAGCCATGTATGAGCCCTGTGACCTGGCACAGCTGCTACCCTCTTGTGCACCAGTTTCTTCACCTTACTGCGGACTGGGACTAATATACCTGCCTTATCGGATTTTGTGAGGATTAATTTAAAGTAAATGAGTTAGAGTGCGTAAAGCATTATTTAGTACAAAACCGAGCCCTGAGAAGTCCTCAGTAATGGAGAGTTGCTGACTTTCTTAGCTGGGTGGTACCATAGACTGCCAGGGAATTTGGACCCAGGCTCAGGTTTGAATCTCACCTCTACCACTTAGTCTTTGTGACTTTGTAAATAAAGTTAATAAAATTCTCTGGGTCTCAGCTTTCTCAAATGTTCAAATAGGGATAATAAAATCTACTGGAAAAGGTGGTCATGGAGATTAAATGAGTTAATGTGATTCACTTTTATTTCTGTTTCCACTTTCCCACAGGGAGGTGCATATTAACAGCCTTTTCTCAAAGCCAGAGGGGGAGCTGCCAAGGCAGTGAGCCTGAGCCCAGGGAACTGAAATGAGACAAATATGAATGCAGATCAGAGGACTCAGAGGCCGGCAGGTAACACCCTCACTCCATACCTGCATCTGTCTGCACAAAGAGGAGACGATCATTCAGAGTGAAGCTGAATCATTGTGCCAGATCTCCCTGGGGAGAGACTAATTAGCATTTAAAGAGATGCTGGAAATGGATATCACTGATAAGGTAAAACCTTGCCATTCAGAACTCTGCACTAAAAATGTGCATCCTGCTCTGACAAGGAAAGAAAGGAAACCTCCACAAATCACTTTCCTGTTTTTCAACTGAGGAAGGGTGGCTTGCACTTATTCTGACAGCTCCAGACTTGTCAGGGAAATGCAAGCTTGCTCTGGACAGGGCACTTTGCTGATTCAGCACCATCATGGAACACCCACTATGTGCCAGGCACCTTGCTGTAGATGAGGGAGACATGATGTCAAGGAATTCGCAAGGGTAAGGGGAGACAGCACAGTGTGGCATGGTAAGAGCCTTAGGGGCAGTACACTGAGCTGCAGCAGCCCAGACATAGTTAGTGGAGACTTTTTCAACAGGGAACATTTGAGCAATAACTGAAATTAATAGCAGGAGAAGAAAAGGCAAAATGGACATTCAGAGCTTGGCATCACATAAACATTATCTCTGAGTTGGGAAGAAAGGCAATGTAAGTGGAGAAAGCAGCATAGGCAAATGCAGAGGTGTGGAAGGTGATCTCCACCTGAGCTGAGCCATACAACATCCCCAAAATGAAAAGTCAGCTTGCAAATCAGAATGGGAGGAAGAGTAACAAGATGGTCCTTCATGCCCAGGAAGGTTAGGAGTGAGATCAATCCAAGGAATGGCAGAGCTGGACAGGTCCATAAACTAACTGGTCATTCTCTCAAATGAGGAAAAACTTAACAATCAGAGAGGTAAGGACTTGTGCTCAGTATTACACATCCCCTAAGTGACAAAGCCAGGACTGGCAGTCAGATTTCCTCTTTACCACCCAGGCCTGGATTCCTTCCTCTGCACTAAAGCAAGGATCCCTGGGGCAAAGATATCTAGCCAGGCCAACAAACTGGGAGTTATACTGTGCACTAACAGCCTTGAGTCAAAAATACCCTCTAGACCTTTTGTTCGTATCAAGGGCTGGGAGAGGGAGAAAGGATGAAATGCAAGCCCAGACTCACTCAGGACCCAAACTATCAACCAATTTTCAAAGGAAAAACAAAGGCTTAGACAACACTTCATATTGGAAGCAATCTAAGTAGCCAATACTAGCAAAATGATTAAATAAACAATAATAAATGCATTCAATTGACTGTTCCTCAGCTATCAAAACTTTTACAAATATAATAACATTAAAATACCTATTAAATAATAAAGAGAAAAAGACATAAAACCATTAAAAATATATTAATACTGTCTAAAAGACAAAAATAGAATAAAAAAACAGTAAAGGCAAACCAAAAATGTTGGTAAAAGGCTGTTTTGGTAAACGATGATAAACTAAAAGTGATTTTAAAATTTTAATTAGCTTTTTCAAATTGTATTTAATTAGCTTATTATACCTGTATAATACTAAGTTCTACTCAACATATATACATAAATTACTATGTATAGAAAGAGATATGTAAATTATATTTCTCATTTTACACTCTTCCATTGAAAACGGCAGACTAACTATGTTTAAGGTCAGCTAAGCCAACGGGCAATCCGTGTGCATCTATCTGCTGTGTGCCCAGAATTGTGCCACATACTATGGAATATAGAAAAAAAAATTAGAAGATACAGAACTGTACTCGAAATTCTTAGAGAAATAAGGTTGGCACAGCAGAGTCCGGTGTACAGTAGGTCTCCCTTAACTACTCATTGAACAAATGAAGATAGGTCCATGTGCAGGATTGTCTGTGATCAACTCAGCAGCATCCTCACTCCATCTACTTAGGGCAATCATCTGGAACTTCTAAGAATCTCTTTCCACTGTAGTTCTAGGTCAGTTCTGTCAAGAAGAGGCTCTTGAAAGAGCTTTGGAAGACCAAAATGAAGTCATTGTTTCCCAGGGGCAGCTGTTGCAGGCATGTGGGCATTGGTGGAAGGCAGATGTTTGGAATATCACCCTAAGAATCACCCTTTTTGGTGGCGAAAATTGTTGAATCAACAATTATATCTCTTATCACCTCTGGGTAGCCTCCTGAGAATTACTCACCTTGGAGAGGCAGCTGCTGAGGTTAGTGGAGCAGCTTCCTGAGACCTCTGCCTTTTTTGATTTTCTGAAAGCAGAAATTTCCATCTTCCAGTGGCCACAGAAATCTCGAATTCCCTGTATTAAGCCTCTTCCTACTTGAAATACCTACAGCAGCTTCTGTTCTAACCAAACCCTGACTGACTAATATGGACTACACATAATGAAATGCAAGACTGAGTGGACCTTGGTATTCTACAAGGAATATTCTACAATGTATTCTACAAGGAGTACTGGCAAAGTCTGAATCATGTAGTCCATTCTGAGCTAGATGAACCAACCAGATAAGCGGGTTACTTGAGGGTGGATGAATAACTCTCCTTCCTGCTTCCCTCCAATCCTTTCCTCACTCATTCAAGTTTCTTTCTCAAAGGCTTCTGCCTCTTTGCCATTAGAAGAGCTAAGAAAATCATGTACAGGCAATTTTTTAAAAAACTAACGCTAATAAATATTGATTGTCCCCAGGAGGATCTCATTTGGGCAAATTAACAGTTTAGTTTCCCAGCAGTGGTAGTCAGTGTCCTGCAATTAGCCTAAAGGAAATCCTTACCAAGTCATCGAGACATCTCCAGGACAGGACACCTATTTCCTGTGATCCCTTCCAGAAGAATCCAGCCCCTGCATCCACAGAGGCCATGGAAGGGTCACACAAAGCCCGTCCTGTCTGGGAAATTCACTCAAAGACAATGGCAGGTTGGGCCATCTCATTCATATGCATTACCCATCCATTCAATCCACTTGTGTTAAATATATAGCATGTGCCAAGCATTGGTGGTTGGCAATAGAGACATGATGGCAGCAAGCCATGGTCCCCATCCTTGAGGAACTCAGCTATTCTAAGGTAACAACAAATGCTAACATTGTAATCATAGAAGGATGCTTCTTTTAGAGTCAAACAGTATTTTAAACTAAGTGCCATTATAAAAATGTAACTATTAATAAAAGCCAAGTGACTAAAGGTTGAGTGTTGGAGGTATTTTTACTTCTAGGAAGGAAACATCCAGTAGACAGCTGAGGTTCTGAAAGAGGAGGTTTGGGGAAAAGAAAATGGAATTGGTCTTTTAAAGCCAATTGGTTCTAATAATTTGTCTTTTAAAAACTACAACTCTTTCTGTCCCATTTAGGAAAGTAAAGCTTCCGAACACTGCTGATGGGCTGGTGACATTTGGAGTTACCCCTCAGGTGCGTAAGTGCCAAGATGGCTGCAGTGTACAGATGCATCCACCTTGATACTGTGGCTTCCAGTTGCTTTTGCTCCCTACCTTGAGTCATCTAATTTGGGATTATGGCTCCCAGTTGTCATTTGATCAGAAGTCAGGTTGCATGGTTGGCAGCAGTTTAGATAGCTCATTAACAGACTAACAATATAATTTATCATCCCAATCAGGACATTGTTTAGAGTAAAATAACATACTCCTAGTAATTACAATAAAACAAGGCAACAGCTGGAACCCAAGACTGCACCAAGGAGGGCAGCTACCTATCTAAAGGAGAGGCAAAGAGGACATACGTGTGTTGAGCTTCGGTGTGACATTCTACCAGCTGTTTACATTTGTCTTCTCTTGTTTAATCCTGATAACAACTATATAGTGTAGATGTTACTTATTCCAGTTTTACAAATAAGGACCCATGGCATGGGTCCAGTTAATTAAGGCATGAAGGAAGGCTTCCCAAAGGAGGTGACTCAATGAGAGAATAAGTAGGAATTGGCTAGGAAAAGGATCAGGACTAAAGCATAGAAAAATAACATATGCGTAGGAATAGTAATGTGAAATAACTTTTAAGGAAACAGAGAAAAAAACAAATGATTCTGTTTGGCTAAAGGGAAGTGGTAAGAACCCATAGCACATGGCTCAGGGGGCCTAAACCTTCCCTTCCACTCAGCACTTCACAGGGGATGCCATCCATAACTCAGAAACACCAGCCATTGTACCCCAACCAAAGGAAATGGGTCAGTAGCAGGAATATTACCCTTGGTGGACCAAAAATAATCTTCCCAGAGACTTTTCTTCCAAATCTATTTTTTCTAAACCTTCATTCAGCTGAGGTTACTAAATTGACAGCATATGAGCAGAGGCTGCTAGGGCCATTTTCCACTATGTGGAGAAAGCCTGTTTGCAACTAAAGCCAAAGTGAAGGAGACATAGAGAGACACCCAGAGAGAAGCAGAGACAGAAAGGCCACCTGAAGGACACAGCTTGAAGCCTTAGATCCAGGCATGTCTGCAATTTAGAATTTACACATCTTGGAATTTCCAATTACATAAACAAATAATTTCATTTTCTTGTTTAAATTCAATGGGTTCTTTGTCCCAATATAGTGAATTTTAGATACATTTGGGCTACCACAGTGGGTGTATCCAAAAATATTCCTGCAGCTCAAGAGACTGTCAGGAGGCATCAGTAAATTTGGAGGTACCATGATGGGAATTGAAATCTCAGGAGTGAATGTCATGGTCAATGGTGGGTACATCGATGAAAAAGCAGTAGGCCTGCTCTTTGTGGGGTACATAGCCAAGCCTATAAGGAGAACAGCAAGGGGAACCCAGGCAATAAGACTGAGAAAGAGCCATCAAAGAGGCAGAAGGAGGACTGCATCAAAGAAGAGACTGCTCAGCAGGGCCAAACGCCACAGAAAAGTGAAAGGAATTACCATGTTATAGGAAAATTGGGAAAACAGCCCTTTCCCTCATCTCTCATGTCAAGGCTATAAGGTAGAGTAGGGTAATAGCCGTAAGAGGAGTCAAAGTGTAATTGGAAGTTAAAGGCCAAATTCTATGGCCATTTCTGCTTCCATCTTACTTGACTTTTAACCCTCTCTTATCACGTTGACAAGTCCCCCACTGCATATGTCTTCTCTTGGTTTCAGTGCTATCACCGTCTCCTTCCTCTCTCCCGACTTCTTGTTCCTACCTTCTCAGTGTTCTTCAGTGATACCTCATTTCTAATCAACCTCTTAAATGGTAACATTTCTCAGGGATCAGAGGCTGTCTTCTTGCCATACACTTTTCTTGGGCCATGTCACTCATTTACGGGTTCTGCAACAGCTCATGACTATTAAGTTCCTAATATGATCCCAGGGTCCCTAAATCCACACCTATAGGATGGGGGCTGCTAAAGCTGTTCAGTGCAGAAGGAAATCTTTTCCTCTGAACAGACTTCAAATATGTCCACAGAGGATTATGAACAAAGAAGGACTCCACTGAAAAGAGAGCCAGGGCCACCACAGCCACCTACAGATGTTCATGCTGAGCACTGCACAAGAACACCTAGTGGAATAGCAAGCTCAGGCTGAAACAAGGCCTGTAATCCTCTCTCCAAGCCCTCTGCTGAAGCGCTGCATGCACCTGGGAGAAGGGCTGTTGTTTCCTTATAAGCACCAAGACACTGTCTGCTTGCCAAAGCCATGCACCAGCAGGGCAATGACCGCCCAAAGGGTTGCCCTTTTCTAATGTATATAAAAATGAGGAATGGACCAACAGTGGCCCTGGGAACCCAAGAAACAATGAATAAAAGAGATACTTAGAGAAAGCTGGGAGCTGACAAAGAAACTTACTCCTCTAATGATATCAAAGAGTCTTCAGAAACCCTATCCGAGAGGACTGATCATTGTTTCAGACCAGTGACTATGCCATGTCTCCTCTTCTCTCCTTTTTCAACAGAGTTTATAGTGGTCATTCTGCTCCTGCCCCACCACTGCATACTGAGTATGCTGGGAGGTGCAAAGATGGCTTGGGCTTGAAGTATTCAGGTCACTAGACAGGAATGACATCCAAATGTAATGGCAGGTCGTGATATTATGATAAAATAAGAAATATATATATATATCTGCCCCTGCTTCCTGACATAGAGCTCCTAAGACCTTTGTAGACAGGGGTACTAGGAGAATCTTTTGTTCTAATATTTGGTCTTTGACCACAGTTCCTGACACAGATTTCCTAAATCCCTTGGAATCTCCTGGGTGATAGGAGCATCTTTTGTTCTAATGAGGTGATTCTTCATGGGCTCCTGGATGGCCTCAGGATGGGTCTGGTTGCCAGGGAAGTAACCTTGTGATTAGAGGATTGGAACTTTCATCCCCACCTCCAAGCCTCCGGGGAGAGCAGAAGGGCTGAGGACTGGGTTGATAACCAATAGCCAACGATATTATCCATGAACACACCCATCCCACTATCAGGTAAACCATCCACAAGATGACTGTAGCCCATCCTGTCATACTCTCACAAGCCTGAAAGGCAAGAAACAGGCTGCTAGCTGTTTCTCTATCAAGGAATACTGGAGCTCAGATGCCTTCCATAGTTGGGACCAAAAGCCTACTGGTGTTCTCAGGTGCTCCGTGCGCTACCACAGGCCCCTACAGAAACCACCTGTGGTCACATGCACATTCAGCTCAAATGGGCACCCTGGTCCATGACCTGTAGGGCTTGTGCCTGCTGAATAGACCACTTGGCAGCCAAGAAGGCGGTCTCAGTCACATCAACCCAATCCCAGGTAGCTCCCTTCTTTGTTAACTGACACAAAATGGTTTTATCATTTGAGCTAAATGGGGCACAAATGTCCGCCAATATCCCAGAAGGCTCACATAAGTTTGCAGCTGTCTCACTGTGGCGGGCCAGGGATATGCCTGAATTTTGTCAATGACGGCTTCTGGTATGGCCTTTGTCTTACCTGACCAGATAACTCCCAAGAATCTGGCAGATAATCCAGGCCCTTGGACCTTGGATTCGTTGACGGCCCAACCACATGCTGCTAAATGTTGCTGCAAGAGGGACGCTGCTGCTTCTAAATCTGCAAGAGAATCAGAGGTTAACATAATAACATCAATATAATGGAATAAGCAGACCCCTTATGGACATTGCCAGGAGGCTAAATCCATGGCAACGAGACCAGGACATAGGTTGGGCTATGGACATAGCCCTGCGACAACACTGTGAAAGTCCATTGTCACCTTTCCCATGTGAAGGCAAACTGGTCCTGGCTCTCTGGAGCAATGTTGATGGAGAAAAATGCATTGGCCAAGTCCACTACATAATAGTATTGTGCCAGTTCCATCATCAAATGGTCCATTAAATTCATGATTGACAGCACAGCTACATGCAAAGCGGGTGTTACTTTATTCAGTTCCCAATAGTCCACCATCATCTGCCAAGTTCCATTAGGCCTCCTAACTGACCACACTGGAGAATTGTAGGGACTATGGGTGCCACACACTATCTGCACCTCCTCCAGCTTTTTAATTGTCTCAGTTATCTCTGTATGCCCACCCAGCAAATGGTATTGACAGGTGGAAGTAACCCGTCGGGGTTGTGGCAGGACCTGAGGCTGGTGATGCATATGTCCATGCAGCACCGGCTTCATCACATGCACCTGGAGTCTGAATTCCCCAGCCATGGTAACACCAGGCCATGTAAAAGTACACCCCCAGAATGTATTCTGGTATGGGAGAAACATATACAGTATATAAATGGGGAGCCAAGTGGCCAATGGCATAGTACAGAGATACAGGTTTCACTTTCACTGATCGGCCTCCTTAAGCATCAATGCATGCAGCTTTGCCTGTGGGTTCCCATAAACAAGACCACAATCTGTGCCAGTAGCTACCAGCACCAGCACCCACTGTACATTGGTGGGGGACCAGTGGATTGCTAATTACACATGTGGCCTCCAGTCGTCCAGTGTCTTCCCAAGCAGGGCACCTTGGCCAGTTCCCTAATCAAACAGAAAAGGCTCTGCATTTCCGCCTGGCTGCAGCAAGTAGTCTTCAAGCTGGAGCCACCCAGGTGGGACAGGGTTGTGCAGCAATGTCCTTCTCCCTCTTGGACATTTTCTGGAATTGCTGCTCCAGAGACAACTATCTCCACAAGTTTCAGAGTACTTCACTAGGCTGCTTATTGATTTTCTCTCAGTCAACCCTGGTCAAAATCAAATCTATCCACATCTGTGAGCGTGTCACTCATTGGGGCCTCCTATTTTCCCATGGCGCCCCCTATTTTCCCATGGGGGAGCCCCCTGCAGGTGAGGGAGCTTCCCCTTCTTTACAGCACGGACCCCTCAGTTCCGCCCATAGCCTTCTGCTTCCCCGAGAGCCACCATAGCAGTGGTCACCTCATGTGTGCAGCACCCTTTATACGGGGTGAGGACAGCAGCTGGGGAGCCAAAGGCACTCAGGGGCACAGGTCCCAACACAAGATCCCTCATGTGGGAGGTGAAACGTTCATTAGTGGTACCCAGGTATTCAGATCAAACATAGCCTGCCACACACCCATCTCCCAGATGACTTGCACCAAATAGGCATACGACTGCCGTCTACTCACAGTTTTGGGTATTTCGCTGGCGTCATTTCACACAGTCCGTATGGCTGCCCATTGCCACTCAGTCAGGGTGTGGTCACCTTGCCCTGCCGTTAACTGCCTCCTCACTTGGAACCGCTGACAGAGGGAGGGGTGAGTCTAATGGTGGCCAGCTTTTCCATCTCAGAGGCAGAACAAGAAATAACTATCTGCTCCCTCATTTCACAAATGAAGCATCCAGGCAGACAGGGGTTCTCCTGGACGCTGGTGGCCCTGCTTGCCTAATTCCCGCAACTCAGTTGGGGTACAGGCAATATATGAAGTGTGTTGTGTTACAGTGGACAATCCCTGAGCCCGCCCTTGGGGTCCCAACAGCTGTTCGTGATCTACCTTCTGACGGACCACTGGGCGACCCTACAACAGGGGTTCTTCCTCCTCGGTATCAGACCGAGTGGGGAGTCTCCGGCTGAAACAACGGGCCCAGGCCTGCATTCACAGCAGCCCCTAATTCTTTTTCCAAGCTCTGAAGCCAGGTCTCCAGGTGCCCCACCTGCACCTGGAAGTCCCCATTTACGGCAGCCTCTAACTCTCTTTTCTGTGTAGCCAGGTCTCCAGGCACCCCATCTGCACCTGGAGGTCCCTTACCTGTGCTGCACCTCAGGGACTGGGTGTGTACTTTTTTGTAGCACAGTCAAAAAGCCCCATCTGACTCTGCCAGCAAAGGCTCCCTCCTTCTCAGTGCTGTGTGTTTCCAGTTGCTCCAGCACCTTCTCCATGTTTGCAGGAGACCCATCTACCACCACCCAGGTATCCACTGGAGCCCATCCAAGCAGCACAGCTGCCAATGGGTACCACAACCCATGTTACAGCCACATGGCCAACCCAGAATCAGCAGGAGCCAAAGGCTCACTCACCTCAGGATCCTGTTCTTGACACCAATTATCAGGTTCTATCCCAAACTGAGGTCCAAGGGGAGTCGGTGGGGGGTAGCTGGAAAAACACTACAGAAATCGTAGGGAGTTTTGACATGGCTTTATTCTCTTTCTGGGCACAAGCCCTCTGTACAGCACTAGCAGGGTAATTATACCTTTTGTAGACAATAGTGTCTCTAAGCCAGGCACAGACTCACGTGAGTGATCACCTAATGCACTTCACGTGGCATGGGTACATAATGTGCCGCCACAGGTCAGGGCCTTTCCTGGACCAAAACGCCACTGGAGACTGATCTCAGGTGCAGCTTGTTCTAGACTGAGGGTCTAAGGATGTGTAAATACCCATCATGAGCAGGGGAGGCAGTAACGAGAGCCCAGGCCGGCTCGCAGGAAGCCCCAGGTGTTTTTTATGAGAGTGTTATGAGAGTGCACCTGTGCTCCAAACCCACTGAATCATGCTGTGCCAGAAGGCTGCCTCAGCCTATTCCTGACTAAAGTGCAGCCATTTCCCTCACAATGTGTACATAGAAGTTATTGGGTAGGACTTAAAAAGAAGGTAGACAGCTGCAGGCATAAGCACTTTTCTTTTTTAAAAAACCTTCCACCTTTTCTTCCTGCTGTCTGGAATGCAAAGATGATGCCTGGTGCTCTAGCAGCGATATTCAATTATAAGACAAATCCAAGACGGAGGATACATACTAAAATGGTGAGGCAGAAAGATAGGTTCCTTGGTCCCTGAAAAACACCATGATACCAACGCACCAGCCCACTAATGCGAAGCACAATACATTTCCATCTGGTTTGAGCCACTGTTCCTTCTGGTCTTTGACAAGACAGTTTCTTCTAGTAACTAAATATAATTCCTAACAAATATACTACGAATATGTATAAGATTCCCACATTCATTTATCAATAGTTCAGATCTCTCCCAATAACTCCAGAACTATCCTCTAGCTGGATGTGCCAGCTGCCTCAATGGCAACATTCTCAGAATCAAACTCATTATCACTTTGCCCACTCCCAACCCTCACATTCCACACTGAGTCTGTTCCTCAGCTTGAGGGGTGGTGGATAAGGAATAAAGAGCTGACAAGCAACGAGCTCTGGGTCTCAAGAAGAGGGACATATACCACGACTGGCCACTTGGAGTTAAAGGAGGAAGGACTCCCAGCCACAGGTCAGGGCCTTTCCTGAACCAAAACGCTGCTGGAGACTGATCTCAGGTGCAGCTTGTTCTAAACTGAGGGTCTAAGGATGTGTAAATACCCATCATGAGCAGGGGAGGCAGTAATAAAAGCCCAGGCCGGCTCTCAGGAAGCCCCAGGTGTTTTTTATGAGAGTGTTAAAAGTGGCTGAGTGGGGTGGCTCACACCTGTAATCCCTGCACTTTGAGAGGCTGAGGCAGGAGGATCACCTGAGCCCAGGAGTTTGAGATGAGCCTGGGCAACAAAGAAAGACCCTGTCTCTACAAAAATTTAAAAATTAACTAGGCATGGTAGTATGTGCCTGTAGTCCCAGTTACTGAAGAGGCTAAAGCAGGAGGATCAGTTGAGCCTGGGAGGCTAAGGCTGCACTGAGCCATGAGCCATGATCCTGCCATTGCATTCCAGCCTGAGCAACAGAGTGAGACCCTGTATCAAAAAAAAAAAAAAAAAAGATGGAAAAGTCAGTTATTACTGCTGAAAATACCTAGTAATATTTTATTCAGGAATGACCCTGGATGAAATATTGGAAATATCTTATCTCTCAGGTAACAGGTGGCAGCCAGGAAATGGCCATGTTTTCAGATTTGTTGGGCCTGAGTAATAGTATGTGTATATGTGAGTATGTCATGGGTATCTATGCTCTGTATGTGTGTATGTGGTGAGTTTGTGCAATATGTGCAGAGTGTAAACTACTTCATTAGACGTAGTATATTTGTTAGGAATTACATTTAGTACACATATCTATGCATATGCAGGTACCTGCTGTGTGTGTGGACTGTGAGAGTTTGGAGGGAGGCAGTGAGTGGGGTAGTGAGAGACTGCTGCCTGTCCATAATGGAGTATCTAATATTGTGAGAGTTTATCCTTTACCAAGCACCTTCATGTCAATGTGCTCATTTGGGCCTCACAGAAGTTTATAAGGTAGGGACTAATGTTGCTCCTGTTTTTCAAGTGAAGGGACTGAGACACAGGTAGAATCCAACTAAAAAGAACATCCTGCACAAAGGTGTCACAGTGCTGGGCTTTCTATATGAGAGCTATGCGAATGGAAGTTCTCTCAAACGGAGGGGAGATAGCACCACCTAAGTCAAGAATTTGTGTCCATTTGTCCATCGCATGCTCCTGCCTCCTATTCATGCAGTCATCAATTCATTTATTCATTCATTTTCATTTATTCAGTCTCAAACATGAATTTGATCTCTCTTGCATGTCAGACCAGCTGACCTTGACTGTGTGTGGGAGAAACAAGGTGAGAGGCCTGGGTACCCACAAGTGGCACTAATAGGGCAAAAATGACCGAAGTGGGAAGTGAGTGAAGGAAGGGAAATTACAAAAGAGAGAGTGGGCAGAATTTAATTAAATTGCGAATACATCCCAAGCTTTCTTTTCTTTACATTCAGGCTCCACCTGATTGAATTTCAGAACCCTAGAGTTTATGTTTAAAATGCCTTCTAAAATTAGCACGCACAGCCCTGCAGTTTCTGCAACATGCTCTCCTTATTAACAACACCTGCCCTTCTCAGGCACCACCCACATTTCCAGAGCACTGCTCCAGCTAGGAAGGAGCAGAGAGTTACAGGGCCTGGTTCTACTTCAGCTATGTCAGGAGAGAGCTGGGTGGCTCTGGATGAGACTCACCCGCTGGGACTCCATTTATGCCAAGTCAAGTCAGCAAAGCAGGTACAGCTGTTCCCTCAGGGATTTGGAAAAACGCTGTATCAAGCTCTGCATGTGGGGACATTGCGGGCATTGGTGCCAGGCCTGTGAGCTTCTGACCTGATAAGCGTTGCTCCTTGTTTTTCACTTCCCAAGTGCTTGCATGTCTCTTCATTAGACCAGTACATCTTCCCTTCAAGACAGGCATCTATTCCCACTCCATTCGAAAAGGGAAGTCTTAGAGTGGTCTGTAGGCTTGCTAGAGGCCTCAGAGCAAGTCAGTGGATGAGGAAGAAATCAGACTCAGAACCCCCCAGCCAGGGATTCAGTCATTCTCTCCTTCCTTCTTTCCACATCTATTATATACCTTTGTGTACCAGCTACACAGCAATAAACTGCACCTGGTGTCTGCTGGCACAAAGCTGCAGTCTGAGGGAGGAGGGAGGGAAGTCGATAGGCAGTCACCCTGCGACAGTGACAGTGCTGTGGTGGTGGTATGGTGGGATAACCAGTGAGGTATGGAGATACAGCAGAGGGCCCCTCAACTTCAGCCTGCCCCAGGGAACTAGGAATCATTCTGGGCTTTGCCAGGTGTGTCCACTGCTGTGTCCCAACACCAGCCTCCCCACTGCTCCCAGTGTTCCTCAACATCCAGGGTGAGCCCTGGCCTCCATTTCCTCCAGGAGCCTTTGTATGCAGAGGCTCAGAGCCAGAAGGCCACCCCAAACTACAAGGCCCTGGGGGGATTTTGGAATTAGGTGTTACATTGAGAAGGTGCACACTTACTTCCATTTTAGTATTTGCTATTGGAAAGGGCTGCTTGAATTTCCGGGAGAATTTTATCCCCTTCCTTCCAGGTCATTCTGAGTTTCCTTTATAATTTCATTTTTAACTATATGTTATTTTTCTCAGCTCAAATCTGTTCCAAATATCAAAGCTGTTGAAAACATTTTTGGATTCTGTTATGATAAATGCCATGGGGTGAAAATGTTGTTATCTTAACAGCTGGCCCCAGAGTTCTCCTTCGGGAGGGAGAACTCTTTGTTTTGAGAAAATACCTTAACAAGGACCTTGGGGTAGAAAGTGAAACCTACAAGACCCTTAGTACAAAGCCACTGGCAAAAATGAACCTAAAATTTAAGAAAGGAATTTGTTTTAGCTCTAGAGAGGGAGCAGAAACAGAGGGATGGAGACTGAAAGGAGAGGAAGAAGGAGAATTAAGATTAAGAGAAGTCTATAAGTTAAGATTAAGTCCAAGTCACTGGCAGGCCCCCAGCGTTGGGTGGAGTCCAGACCCTGACCCGAGAGATAGTTTAGTACCAGCAAATTGTGAGACCCGGGATGCCAAATGTTCCACTTGAAAGTTCATTGCTGTTATGTACAAAGCCACTCATCTCCCTCCAAAATTTTAGCAAACTCTGTAACACTCATGAGCACTGTATGAGTGGAATTCTTCTAAGGCTTGAAGAAGGGGCTGAACTTCTTGTCTGGATCAATGTCACAAGGCAGAAGCATTCCTGAGAAGATTAGCTGCTCTCATCCCCTGGGAACTTGCGGAAATCTTGGGACAACTTTGGACTTTGGCAGAAAAGAACTGTAGTTCGAGGAGGCCAGGGTTGACATGTGAATTAAATAAATGCAAAGCAATTAATTAAACCAAGAGACTAAGGGTGCTGGGACAAGAATCTAACTTGATAGAACCCTGCCTAGGAGCAGTATCACTACGCCACGCTCTGCAAAGTGCTTTCTCATGCATTGTCTCATTTGATCTCACACCACCTCTGGAAGGCAGCCTGGATGGAGAGGCTGGTGCCTATTTTACGGGTGCAAAAAAAGAAGTTCTCTTTTCATGCCCTTTCAGGCCTGAACTCTCTGAGGCAGATGGAATTCTCCTTGAAGGCTCACCAGGAGTCGGAACCAGAAAGCTTGTTCTGCTAAACCTGGAAGATCAGCACCGTGAGACGGGGAAGGTGGATGGAGGGGTGATTTGTCTGAAGTGCCAAAAAAAGGCTTTGTTCTGCTCATAGTTTGAAAACAAAAAAATGTGTCCATTGCTTCTGTGATTTCCCAACATACATTTTGGTATCACCTGGATCAAGTGTCTCCAGTGAACAGCAGGTTCTGACATCCTGACCTCAGCTCCAAGCTCCTCCTCTCCAAGGGCTGGTGACAGCCTCTAACATTCCTGTGTCCAAGACAAAAGTCCTGAGGTCTGCTTTATTTCCACTTCTCCTCAGCAGATCCTACTTTTTTTTTTTTTTTTTGAGACAGGGTCTCACTCTCACTGTCTCGCCCAGACTGGTATGCAGTGGTGCGATCTTGGCTTACTGAAACCTCCGCCTCCCAAGCTACAGCAATTCTCCTGCCTCAGCCTCTCAAGTAGCTGGGATTACAGTTGCGCACCACTACTGCCCGGCTAATTTTTGTATTTTTAGTAGAGACAGGGGTTTCATCATGTTGGCCAGGCTAGTCCTGAACTCCTGACCTCAAATGATCTACCTGCCTCTGCCTCCAAAAGTGCTGGGATTGCAGGCGTGAGCCACCGTGCCCGGCCAGCAGGCCCTAAATTCTGCTAGTCATCTTTCCTGTGCTCCAGGCTGCTCTCCTATCCTTCAGCACTAGGGCCCTAGGTGGGATTCACAGAAGGAATTATATCCCTACTCAGTGTTTACCTGACGATTAGATACCCTTTCTCAGGGTTTACCTGACGAGCCAAACACTCTCTTGTCCTCACACCTGCCAGGGAAGTGCACTTCCTTTGGGGCCCGAAGGCCCAGAATGCTTTGAGCAGATACAGCTTTATCTCTGTTTCATGCTCTGCTGGGTTCCTCTCTTAGATGTATTTTCATCCTGTGAGTTTTCTTTGGTGGAAGAGAAGGTATTTTAAGCTTTTTTGGAGCAGAGGAGTAATTTCCTGGTTGTGATCCAGGCTCTAAATGGCTTCCTATACCCTGCCTTCCCCACTCCAGTCCCTCCCTGCTTCCACGCACCAGACCAGGCAGAAGCCTTCCTAGCTTGGCTCTTCCTGTGTAACACATTCCCCGCAGAGCATGTGCGGATGTGGGGTGGGGAGGGATTAAGCCTCTTGTGTCCTGTGTCATAGGCCATATAAACACCTCAAAGACATCACCCCTTCCAGAACCCTGCACAGATGTGATACATATAATGCATAAGTACATGACTACATGAGGGTTCTCATCATATCCCCTTTTGTGCTTGAGTATGAAACAGACAAATTAACCCCTCTATTTCCATGAGCTCATGCGCAATTAGAGTAAGAACTCCGGCTCCCAAATGAGAGCTAACAGCCCCTAACAGCCTTTGACTTGGAAGTGGACTTTCAAAAAGACTGTGCCAAGAGCTGTGTTACCCACTAACAGTTTAGGGACAAGGTCTGGGTGCCCACAGAGCCTAAGTGTCGAGGACGAAGGAAGCCTCTGCTGGGGAGATGAGCCTGAGACAGCTACAGAAGTAAGATGGCACATGTGGCCAGGACAGGCCCCAAAGGGGACCAGCTCACCTGCCTGAGTACATCCGGGCATCCTCTTTGCAGAAGGCTACTCTGAATCTCCCTCCAACACACTGTGACACCCATTTTTTGCAAGTCATCTGTTGCTCAGAGGAAACGCTAGACAGTGGTTGGGCCATAATTAGAAAGACAGATAGATGTGTGACATTTCCGAGGGCTAGGCTGGGTGCAGGGGGGCAGGACAGTAGGGGGCTGCCTGGAGAAAACATTTTTTCAGATCTGGCACTCTTGGTATACACCACTGAAGGGCTGACTCTATGACTGAGAGAGCTGATAATTCACTTGTGCCCCGTCTGATCTGGGACTTAGACCTTCTCAGCACTTCCTGCCCAGCCCGACTAACGGCCAGATGGGCTGCCTAGGAGAGGGGCATCGCCCAATCTGCAGGAAACAGTAATTACAAATCAATGTTTGTGGGACCTGACTGGGGTCAAGCCTGCAGAAGCTGGGTTTGTGGCCAGTCGAGGGATTCTGCCAGCCTAGGGTGCCAGCGTTCTAGGGTGCCAACGTGGGGCAGGGCTGAACACCAATCTGGCCAGGCAAGCGTCACCAAGCCAGAGATCCTGCACTGAGCCTGAGCCGGATCCCGCGGGTTGCTCTCCGATTAGCGCTCGTGGAACACGGGTGCCACCTAGTGGCCCGATCTGGCATGACTAGCGCCCAGAGGTCCCAGGGAACAGCCTGTGCGGCAGGGATCACGATAGCCACCACTGCATGACTGTAATGACGTCAACACTACATCCACACCACGCATCTTTCCAGCCATCCTGCCCTCTGCCCTAAGCCTTTGTTCAGGCTGATCCCTCTGTCATCATAATCGCATTAAATACAATAGTAAGAGTAGCATCTCCATCAAAAAGAACAAGGCTCTCCACCGTGTATCGGGCACTCACTTTGTGCCATACACTGAGCTAGGCACACGGGATTAGAAATTACCAAGCTAAGGTCCCTTCCTTCATGGGACCCATATGCTCAGATATTTGCAATTAACCAAAATATAAGACACAGTGGCAAAATAGATTCAACAACCTGCAGGGGCGCAGATGAGGTGACAAGTCATTGAATATCAGGAGCTGGTTTTTAGGTGTCATCAAGAGTGCAAAGGATGGGTAAGATTTCAGCAGGTGACAAAAGGGAAAACATTCCGAGCAAAGGAATGAGACAGTGAAAACAATGAGTCCAGGACACAGCAAGTGTAGCTGCCAAATATTGTGTATGTGTGTTGTGGAGGGTACAGGGGGGTACCAGGATCCAGAAATGGTTGGAACTTGAAATTATGATAACTGGTGATGTAAGCCAGTTTCTGGGTTTGAACTTTTCTTCTGAGGCCTAAGATAAGCCACTGGAAGGTCTGAAGCAAGAATATCGGTTGTTTCTTAAAGATCTATTTAAGAGGCAAGTGTGCAGAGATTGGTTAGGAAAAATGGCTGCAGCATTTGTTACAACATAATTCACTCAACATCTAACAGATAATGACAAGCCTGTTACGAGCCAGATGCTGTTCATACAAAAATCTCTTCTCTCGTGAAACCTACATTCTGGAGTTTGATGAGAGAGTGGATAGGAGGATAGAGAGGAAACAGATGCAAGATATTGCAGAAGTTGAATCTCCAGGACTTTGATGGCCAAAGAGGAAGAAAGAGGAAGGAGTAAAAGATGTCATCTAAATGAGAGAGAGAGAGGTGAAGCCACCCGATACTGGAACAGAAAAAAAAGGGCAGGTCTGTGGGGAAAGGAAATCAGTCTGCTTTGGTAATCAGTAAATTCCACAAGCAACTCCAAAGCAAAAACTCTGAGTCCACAAAATCAACATTACATTACAAAGACCCACCTCTCCCATCCCATGAAAATTGAGACTAGGTTTACTGCCATTACAGGTTAAAACTGTGCTGAATTAGTTGTCAAATACAAATCTCTATAAACAGAAAAGGCGCGTTCTCTTGGAGAGAAAATGAACGTTTCAAGATCCAAAGAGGAATGATGACCTGCCTATGAAAAAGCCGATCATAATCCCCAAAGACACAATCCTGAACACCATAATCCCTAATGTTGAAATCTCAAAAGATAAAACTCCGGAAAATATAACTCTGACAAAAAAATTGTTAATTCTTTAAAAGATATTTATGTTTTTAAGGAGGTTTATTTTAAAAACATACAAAAACATGATAGAACATTTCATAGGCCACCTTTTCACAACAAACTAGGTAATAACAAAGTCCACAGTTGTGCAAGCATAAACATTCAGGTATACTAATGAGAGTCTCAGAAGTATAATGGTTATGAAAGACAAATTATATTCATAAAGAAATAGCTCAAAAAGGGAAATGTATAAACACATATCACCAAGCTTTATAACTGCAGTTGTCTGAAATACCATGACAGACAACCTAAGGCTTTTGACAAGTTTAATCCAAAACCACGATGGGTCACCACTGCATATGCAGTCACCCACAGAGCTGAGAGAGATCTCAAGAAATTTTATTTTTCACAAATGCTCATGTACAAAAAGGGCATCTCTTCACTTATTGAGGAAGTTTCAATGTTTTCACATACATGCACAATGTTTACACAAACAGTCAATGTTGTGATAATATAATTCCATGGAGTAAAATTTGCAAAAAAAAAAAGCACAAATTAGAACTCTAAAAGAATGTACACAATTTAAACCTCTGGTATTAGAAGTGATGTGAAAATGAAACACATAGCATAGTGAATTGGCAATATTTGTGAAGAGGCAGAAGTTGTACAAAATTGAATAACCTGGCAGGGGAGATCTGTATTTTTTATCTGCATTTTCACTTCTTCTATGATCTTCAAAACATTAGCTACACTTGTATTTGTTGAGTGGTTGTGGTCTACAAATTTTGTAAATATATGCTGTCCATTTGAAGGTCTGGTTACTGCTCGGCCATTGCAATTAAGCAATTTTCTGCTTCTGAAGCACCAATAATAATTTGCTTTTAAACTTTTATCTTTCACCATTAAGTAGCCTCATATATTTTTGTGAGTGAACAATCTCACAGATCTCTTCCACTGTGTCAGAAGGAATATAGTAAGAAGGAATGATATCTGGCTTCCCTAATACCACATCTGTATTATTTAGGGTTCTCTAGAGAGAGAGAATCAATACGATATGTACACAGATAGGACAGGGATTTACTAGAAAAACTGGTTCATGCAATTATACTGGCTGAAAAGTCCCATGACAGGCTGTCTGCAAGCTGGAGACCCTAGGATGCTGGTAGCATGGCTCAGTCCAAATGTGAAGGCCTCAGAACCAGGGAAGCTGACAGTATAACTTACCCAGGGGTCTGCTGGTGTTAAGTCATGGAGTGCCAAGGCTGGAGAACGTGGAGTTCTGACGTCAAAGGCAGCAGAAGAAAATCTGTCTCAACTCCCAGAAAGAGACCAATTTGCCTTCTGTATTTGTTCTCTCTGGGGCCCCAGCTGATTGGATAAGATAGACCAACACTGAGGACAGATCTTCCCCACCTAGTCCACTCAGACTCACACTCATCTCCCCCGGAACACACCCCACAGACACACCCCAAATAATGCTCTACCAGGGCTCTAGGCATTCCTTCATCCAGTCAAGTGGGCACCTAAGATTACATCCACAAGTCTACCCCTTGTCAACCTGGCATCCACAAGCACGTCCTTAAGCCATCTTAATTTCCAAATAAAGACAATGACAAGGTAACAGTTCCACCTAACAGGGTGACTGTGAATTTTCAGTATTTGAGAGGTTCGATATTTTAGACTTTAGAGATTTTGACCTTCAGGGATTTTGATCTTTTGAGATTTCAACATTCAGGATTATGGCATTTGGGATGGTGTCTCTCAGGATTATGATCCAAATAGTATGAATAACGAGCTAGAGTCCCCTAGAAAAAAATCTGTGATTCATCACTGTAGCAGGACCAGAATACCCTTCGCCAGCAGCCATTCATACCTCTTTCTTTGTCTGGCTAATTTCTGGTCATAAAAACTCATCCCAAATGCTGCGCCCCCGTTCAGTCTTGTCTGTGCCTTGACCATACACTGGTCATTACGCTTCCCTTCTCTGTTCCCGATAGTACAGAGTTCACATCTTTCACAGAACCTTTAACACTGGAGTGTGATGTTTGTCTGTGTGACAGCAATTTTATGCCTGTTTTAAAATGTAGTTCTAAAATTTTTTGGCATCTCCACATAAAGATAATGGGGTCTATCTCCCCTCCTCTTGAATTTGGGCAGACTTCTGACTATTTCAATAAACAGAATACAGCAGAAGTGACACTGTGAGACTTCTGAAGCTAGAAAAGACCTGGAAGTATCCATCTAGTCTTGCAACGCTAGCTCTTGAGGGGCACACTTTTGGGACACTGCCTCTCTGAACCCAGGGTTCATGGAGAAAAATCCATGCTGCGGGGAAGGGCCACATGTAGTTATTCTGGTCGACAGTCACAGTTAAACTGAGCCTTCATGTCAAACCTACCCAGGCACCAAACCTGGGAGTGAAGAAACCATCTTAGAAGGGGATCCTCCAGCCCCAGATGTTTGGTTCCCAGCTATCTTCCTGGCTGAGGCCTCAGACATCATGGAGCACAGATCAATTTTTGCTATGGCCTTTCTGAATTTCTGATCCAAAAAATAATCATGATAAAATGGCTGTTTTATGTGCTAAGTTTTTGCATAATTTATTACACAGTAATAATAACCAGAAAAGTCTGTCTCACCTCCCAGACTATCAAATTAGTTAAAGTGAGGGACATTACTTTGATTTGTCTATCTCCCACAAGGTCTGACACAGTACTGAGACATGTTTCATTAAGGAAGAAAGAAATGAAGAAATTTTGTTAAATGGTTTGATGGTCCATATCGTCCTCTCATTCAGCGGTCCCCAACCTTTTTGGCACCAGGGACCGGTTTTGTGGGAGACCATTTTTCCATGGAGGGAGTTGTGGGGATGATTTCAACCTACATCCTCCACATGCACAGTTCACAATAGGGTTAGAGCTCCTACAATAATCTAATGCCACTACTAATGTGACAGGATGTGGTGCTCAGGTGGTAACGCTCGCTCGCACGCCACTCACCTTCTGCTGTGTGGCCCAGTTCCTAACAGACCACTGACCGGTACCAGTCTGAGGCTGGGGGCGAGTAGGTGGGGACCCCTGCTGTAGTTCTTATTGTCTATACCCCCCGCCCAGTGTTGTGTGGCCCTGAAAAAGTTGTTCTTTTGAATTCAGAGAATAGTATTTATCTCACTGAATTCCTGTACAAATTGAACTAGTGAACCAGTATGCAATCACCTTGTACAGTGATCTTATCCAGGTCCACTAAATGTTTACTGAACCCATATATGGAAAACAGCAATTGCTAACATTTACCGAGTTCTCAGTGTAAATGAAGCATTGTTCTAAATGCTTCCTCCAATTACCCAATAAAATCCTCACAACTACCTTGTGGGCTAAGCACTATTGTAAAGAGGAGGACATGGAGATGTGAGGTAATTAGGTCAGATCACACAGTTCACAAGAAATAGGGCCAGCTGTTATCTGTGTGAAGGTCACAAGCTCCTCAAGAGAAAGGTCTGAATCTTCTCCTACCCTCCCCCCAGGTAGGAGCTGCATGCTATAGATACTCTTTGGCTTGGCTTCAAATCCAGACATTTCTCCTTAGTGGTCAACCCTGCTTGAAACCTTCTTAGAAAAGGCTTCGGCCGGGCGCGGTGGCTCACGCTTGTAATCCCAGCACTTTGAGAGGCCGAGGAGGGCAGATCACGAGGTCAGGAGATCGAGACCACGGTGAAACCCCATCTCTACTAAAAATACAAAAAAATTAGCCGGGCGTGGTGGCGGGCGCCTGTAGTCCCAGCTACTCGGAGAGGCTGAGGCAGGAGAATGGCGTGAACCCAAGAGGCGGAGCTTGCAGTGAGCCGAGATCGCGCCACTGCACTCCAGCCTGGGGACAGAGCAAGACTCCGTCTCAAAAAAAAAAAAAAAAAAAAGAAAAGGCTTCAGGCCCCTGCCTACTTGGTGACAGTTTAGGGAGATAAGATATCAAAAAGTTAGGAAAAGCAGACCTAAGAGAAATCAAGAGTCAGCACTCTGGTAGCACTACAGGGAAAGGGAGTACAATTGTTCTTCCTCTTTGGAAGGATGAAAAAGAAAATATGGACTTCAGTGGTACTGTGCAGGCATGAAGTTAACCATCAGGAGTTATCTCTGACTTTTAGAGGGTCAGACTCTCAAATATGCTTGTGACACCATTCCCATGAGGAAAGCACTAGTGCAGCTTCTCCAACTAGAAGGCAGTCAGTCGCACAAAGAAGACTATTCAGGCACGGCTCGGGGACAGGTCAGGATAAATGACTTGAGTCTTATCTTAGAAGAGAATTTAAGTTCTTATCTTTAGCAGTTCTAACTTCTCACTACTCTTATTCTTACTGCCATATTGAAGAGATTGTTCAATCAGTATAAAAGCATTTAAAACAATACTGAAAAATATTCTGAGTGAAATCCTTATAATAATAGTAATAATATATCCCCAAAATAGCCACCAGTGTGAGGAATAAATATGGTCATATTTATATTTTTTCAGTTGATTACTCTTATAAACAGAAAGTCCAGTAACCACTTACTAAATGCCTGCTATGTTCCAGAAATTCTCAGGTGTTGGGAATATGATGGTGAACAAAACAGAGATCTCCAGTCTCATAGAGTTTAATTTCTAGCAGGGGTCAAATAATAGACATAATTTAGCATACTGAAGGTATTAAGTTTTAAGAATAAAAAAAAAATAAAGCGGCTGGGTGCAGTGGCTCGCACCTGTAATCCCAGTACTTTGGGAGGCCAAGGTGGGTGGATCACAAGAAGTTCAAGACCAGTCTGGCCAAGATGGTGAAACCCTGTCTCTACTAAAAATACAAAAATTAGCAAGGTGTGGTGGTGAGCACCTGTAATCCCAGCTACTCAGGAGGCTGAGGCAGGGGAATCACTTGAACCTGGGAGGCAGAGGTTGTAGTGAGCAGAGATCGTGCCACTGCACTCCAGCCTGGGTGACAGAGCAAGACTCCATCTCAAAAACAAACAAACAAACAAAAACAATAAAGCAGTTAAAGGGGTCTGAGATGGTAAGAAAGGCTTCACTGAGAATGTGACATTTAAGCAAATCTTGAAGACAGTGGCCTTGACCTTCACAAAGTCATAAAAGTTCTGGCTATACCTGTACTCCAGGACAACAGGTGTTCAGTGCCTTACATGTACACAATTAAGATGGATCTCTCAAGTGGTGCTTAAAATTTTACTCCAAAATGACCTACTGTGTACACTTGCCAAAAAGTAGCAGTGGTTTCTCTCACTATAAATGTCAAATCTTCCCAGAATTTATACAAACAGGGGTATAACCCAAATAACAGGTTAATAGGATATCAAAGCTAATGGTACATCTGTGGGTCATAGGTCATTTGGAGATGTCATCTTCATGTTTATTATAAATCTATGTGATGTTCCCAGGAGGCTATGAGGCAACCAAAGAAGACTCAGTAAATTTTAATGTTTTCCCTCTATTTTTCTATACTTTGTGGAACCACACCCCTGGGTTCAGGCACGTGGCTTTAAGAAATCTCATGTTATCCTAATGCAAAGCCTACACTCAGGATAACTGGGAACATCTTAGGCCTACAAGTCCCCAGTAATCGTAAGAATTACTCTTTAAAGATTGAAAAAGATTCCTTAGTATCCAGTAGTGTCTGTGGACAGTAAGCACACAATAAATGTTTTCATAAATAGTAGAGGTTCTGCTTCAAGTAATGGTAGACTATGCAATTCAGACTAACCCTCCAAATGAAGACAACCATCAAAAATGGACAAAATATACAAGAAACAACTTTTTGAAGGCATTGGAGAGGAAAGAAGAAAATTAGTTAATGATCCAGATTCCAGAAGAAAGTCAAGCCCAGAAAGGTGAGCCCAAATTTGGGGTTGCTTTAGCTAAGAGACTATGAGGCTGGACAAAAGTGTGACCATCACAGAACTCTGCAGTAGTGTACACTGGGGAACAACCACTTTTGAAGTCTGACATTGAATGAACTTAAATATATAATACACCTTATCCCCTGGGGACTCCACTCCTAGATATATAACTCACAGAAAAGTTATGCAAGGCACCCAGAGCCATTCACGAGAATGCTAACAATGGCATTTTTATAATAGCCCTAAACAGGACAATTCATGTCCATGGTATATTTAGAATACTGAACAAAATGAAAATAAACATATTATAGCGATACACAATAATAAATACAAAGCTGAGTGAAAGAAGTCAGATACAAAGGAATATACTGTGGCCAGGCACAGTGGCTCACACCTGCAATCCCAACACTTTGGGAGGCCGAGGCAGGTGGATCACTTGAGGTCAGGAGTTCAAGACTAGCCTGGCCAACATGATGAAACCCCATCTCTACTAAAAATACAAAAATTAGCCAGGAGTGGTGGTGCACGCCTGTAGTCCCAGCTAATCAGGAGGCTGAGACATGAGAATTGCTTGAACTTGAGAGACAGAGGTTGCAGTGAGCTGAGATCGCACCACTGCACTCCAGCCTGGGTGACAGATCAAGACTCTGTCTCAAAAATCAAACAAACAAATAAAAAACAAAAACAAAAAAACCCCGAAATACTTTGTATAATTCCATTTACATAAACTTCAAGAACTTGTCAGTGTAATAATCTCGAGTGCTTGGGAATGCCCATTAAGGTAGACATAATTATTATAAAAAGAACAGTGGCTATCTTTGGGAGAGGTAAGCATTGCGATTACAAGAGGGTACAAAATAGGCTTCTGAGGGTGCTGGCAACATTCTACTTGTTGATTTTGGTGTATAATATATGTATATTTCACAATAAAAGGTTTTAAAAACTATTAGCATGTTGCACATGTCACTGGCTCATTCTTTTCATTTCTGCAAAGCATTTTATTATATGGATATACAAAATTTGTTTATCCATTCACCTACCGAAAGACATTTAGGTTCTTTCAACTTTTTGGCTATTACAAATAAAGCTGCTGTGAACATTCATATAGAAGCCTTTCATTTCTCTTGGGTAGCTATGGCTGTGATTGAAATGCCTGAGTCATATGCTACTGTTATGTTTAGCTTTTTCAGAGATGAACAAATTGTTTTCAATTAGGTTGCTCTAATTTACATTCCCATTAGCAATATATGACAGTTCAAGTTTCTCCACATCCTTGCTAGCAGTTAGTATAGTTTTGGTAGTTAGTCATTTCAGTGAGTGTATACTGGTATCGCATTGTGGTTCTAATTGACATTTAATCTGCAACTGGTTTTAATTTGCAATGATGTGGAGCACCTTTTAATGTGCTTATTTGCCATCCATGTATCTTCTTATGTAAAATGTGTTCAAATCTTTTGCCCATTAAAAAAAATCAGATTGTTTTTCGTATTATTGAGTTTTGAGCACACTGACTATGTTATCCCACTGCCTTCTGGCCTTTATTGTTTCTGCTAGGAAATCAGCTGTTAATCTTGGAGGTTCCTTTGAAAGTGATAGATTATTTTTCTCTTCTTTCAAATTACCTCTTGTCTTTTTCCACATTTTTCCTATGTTTATCTATGGCTTTGTGTTTACCTAATTTGGAGATCATTGAGTTTCCTGGATGTGTAGGTTATTGTTTGTCAATAAATTTGGGAAGTTTTCAGCCATTATTTCTTCCAGTATTTTTTCACCTGACTCTTTCCCTCTTCTTCCCTCCCTTCCCCTCCTCCTGATAATCCTGATACTCACATTACATGTGTATCAGTGTACTTAATAGTATCTCACCTTTCTCTGAGGTTCTGTTTACTTTTCTTCATTCTTTTTTCCTGTTCTTTGGAACACATAATCTCTATTGACCAATGCTTAAGCTCAGAAATTCTTTCTGCTGCCAATTCAAATCTATTCTTGAGCACTTCTAATACATTTTTAAATTTTAGTTATTGTACTTTAAACTCCAGAATTTCCATTAAAAAATCTATCTTTACTGATATTCTCTATTTGATATAACATTATTACTATACCTTCCTTTACCTTTTTTAGTCAAGCTTTCCTTCAGTTCTGTGAACATATTTATAATGGTTACTTTAAAATCATTTCCTATTAAAGCCAACATCTGTCCACTCTCATGGGCAGTTTCTGTTGCCTAGTTATTTTTATTTTATGTTTTTGTTTTTTTCAGTGCATGGGTCACACTTTCCCGTTTCCTTGCATGACTCAAAAATTTTTTTGTTGGAAACTGAATATTTCAGATAATATATTGTAGGAACGCTGGATAATGAATACCCCACTCTGAGCTTTGTTGTTGCTTGTCTGCTTGTCTAGTGACTGGTTGAATTATTTTAGTGAAGTCTATTCCTCCCCTACAGTGTCCAGCCTCTGATGTTGCTCTTCAGGATGGTACAGCTTTGGGTATGCCTACAGTTACCTGGGGATGACAATGATACTGGTAGGGCTCCCTTCCATCTTTCCCTGGCTTTGGAGCTGGAGAGTAAGGACAATGGCAAGCTTCTCTCCAAGTGATTCTCACATACTAGGAGCTGAGAATTCAGTGGGAATGGGGAGTGGCTGCAGTCTGGTCCTCTCAGCTTGCCTCTTCTGGCATGGACCTACCACCTTAATAAGGGCCCAATATTCTCTGCATGGGAGAAGGGTTATAAGGACCCAATATTCTCTGTATGCTACACCCAAGGTAGAACCTCCATTCCAAGAGTAAGAGTTGGGTAGAAGAAGGGAGCTTCCACCTCTCAATCACATTCACCTGGGATTTAACCTCAGCAATAGTCAACAAGGGGCAAGATGAGCGTTAAGTCCTATCTCTCCTGGGAAAAAAAAAAAAAAAAAAAAGCCTTTGATTGCGAGCCAAGGAGGGAGAGAGCCTTGTGTTGTTGGCTGCAGTTATCTAGAGTGGAGTCACTACCTTGCTGAGCTGGGAGGGGAGAGGGTGGAAGAAGTCTGGGTTCAAATATCACAGAATCTCACCTTTCTTACTAAGTTTTCTAAAAGAGATGTTTCTTCATTTGCTCTTTGTCCTCAGGACCATTTCCAGAGACTCTAAATGGTTGGAGATTTTAATATATTTTTTTCTCCTTCAAGCAGCAGAGACAGAAAAAATAATAACTTTCACTAGTTTCACTGGCGAATGTGTCAGCAGAACTCTTCATGCTGTCATGCCAGAAGTCAATCTTCCTATTGAGTTCCAACAGTTCTTTATATATTGCAGATAAAGCTCTTTACTGGACTGTGATTTGCAAATATTTTCTCCCAGTATGTAAGCTGTCTTTTCATTCTCTTAATCCTGTCTTTGGAAGAAACCAAAGTTTTACGTTTTAATGCACTCCAACTTATCAAAATTTTCTTTTATGGACTGTATTTTTGATGTCATATCTAAAAAATATTTGCCTAAATGAAGATAATATTTTCTCAATTTTTTTCTAGAAATTTTATAATTTTACATGTTACATTTAGGTCTCAAAATGATACATTTTTAATTAAATTAATATATATGGTATAAATTAGTTTTGTAATAATTTGCAATAGAAGTCAATGTTCTTTTTTCCCATTTTTCTTTTTTTAAAAAAATCTCTAGCCAATTGTTCCAGCATGTGTTAAAAAAGATTATTCTTTCTCCATTTACCATTGCACCTTTGCCAAAATTCAGTTAACCAAATATGTCTGAGTTGATTTCTCAAGTCACTATGATGTTCCATTGATCTATTTGTCTCATTTTACACCAATACTAGGATGTCTTGCTTATGATAGCTTCATAATAAGCCTTCAAATCAGGTAACATACATCTTTTAACTTTGTTCTTTTATGAAGTAATTTTGGCTACTTTATACCTTTTCCATTTCTATATACATTTTAGAATTATTTTGCAATGTTCACTCATCAATTCTAGCAGTTTTGTAGATTTCATAGGATTTTCTAATCCTACAAATTTAGGATGTCTGTTTAATGGAAGACAACGATTATGTTGTCTGCCAGCATGGTGGCTCACACCTTTAATCCCAGCACTTTGGGAGGCCAAGATGGGAGGATAACTTGAGCCCAGGAGTTCAAAGCCAGCTTAGGCAACATAGTGGGAATGTCTCTCTCTCTCAAAAAAAAAAAAAAAAAAAAAAAATAGCTGGGTGTGGTGGTGCACACCTGTAGTCCCACCTACTTGGTATTTTGGAGGCTGAGGCAGGAAGATCGCTTGAGCCTGGAAGGTTGATGCTGCAGTAAGCCATGATTGCACCACTGCACTCCAGCCTGCATGACAGGGAGACTCAAAAAATAAATAATAAATATTTAAAAATTAAGGCTGGTGTGGTGGCTCATGCCTGTAATCCCAGCACTTCGGGGGGCCGAGGCAGGCGGATCACAAGGTCACAAGATTGAGACCATCTTGTCTAACACTGTGAAACCCCGTCTCTACTAAAAATACAAACAATTAGCCAGGCATGGTGGCATGCACCTGTAGTCCCAGCTACTCAGGAGGCTGAGGCAGGAGAATCACTTGAACCTGGGAAGCAGAGTTTGCAGTGAGCCAAGATCGTGCCCTGCACTCCAGCCTGGGCAACAGAGTAAGACTCCATCTCAAAATAAAAATAAATAAATAAAAATTTAAAAATTTAAAAATAAATAAAAATTTGAAAATAAAATAAAAATTTAAAAAATAAATAAAAATTTAAAATTTTTTTAAAAAGCAAGAATTACTTCTTGCTTTCCAATTTGAATGGGTTTATTCCTTCTTCATGCCTTACTGCAATGACTAGAACCTCTAGTACAATGTTAATCACTTCTAAGAGCAGGCATTCTTGCCTTGTTGATAATCTTAGAGGAAAAGCATTTGGTCTTTCACAGTTAAATATGACATTCGCTATAGAGTTTTCGTTGATGCTCTTTATTAGAAAGTCCTTTATATTCCTTGTTTGAGGAAATTCCCTTCTATTCCTAGTTTGCTGAAAGTTATGAGAAGTCAATGTTGAGTTTCGCCATATACTTTTCCTGGTTCTATTGAGATAATCATATGGTTTTTCTTTTTTTAGTTTGTAAATATAATGGATTGCAAAAATTGATTTTTCAATTGATTGATTTCCAACCTTGAGTTCCTGAGATAACCTCACTTGGTCACTTTATATTACCCTTTTTATTTATTGTTCAGTTTGCTAAAATTTTGTTGAGAATTTTTTTCTTTATGGTCAGGATGGACGGTGGGCTTTAGTTGTTTTTTCTTGTAATTTCCTTGCCTGGTTTTGGTATCAGATGGCCTCATACATTGAGATGAGAAGTCTTCTCTCCTCATTATTTTCTGGAATAGTGTGTACAATTGGTGTATTTTTTTTTTTCCTTAGATGTTTTGTAGAAATCATCAGTGAACCCAGCTGGGCCTAGAGTTTTGTTTGACAAAACAAAACTTAACATTTTGTTTAACTAAAAATATCATTTCTTTAATAAATACAGTGTTGCTCACATTATATAGTTCTTCATGAGCTCGTTAGTTTGTATACGTCTTAGGCTGTTTTGTGCTGCTATAACAAAATACACAGACTGGGTAATTTATAATAAACAAGAATTTATTGGCTCATGGTTCTGGAGGCTGGGAAATCAAGAGTGATGTGCTAGCATCTGGTGAGGGCCTTCTTGCTGTGTCATTCTATGGCAGAAGAGAAAAAGAGGGCAGGAGAAAACAAGAAGGGGCCAAAATTGTCTTTTTATTTTTTTTTTTTGAGATGGAGTCTCACTCTATCACCCAGGCTGGAGTGCAGTGGCACAATCTCAGCTCACCGCAAGCTCTGCCTCCCGGGTTCACGCCATTCTCCTGCCTCAGCCTTCTGAGTAGCTGGGACTACAGGCACCCGCCACCATGCCCAGCTAATTTTTTTGTATTTTTTTAGTACAGACGAGGTTTCACTGTGTTAGCCAGGATGGTCTCAATCTCCTGACCTCATGATCCACCTGCCTCGGTCTCCCAAAGTGCTGGGATTACAGGCATGAGCCACTGCACCTGGCAAAATTGTCTTTTTATAATGACCCCCTCCCATGAAAACAAAACCATTTCTGCAATAATGGGATTAATCCATTTATAAAGACACATCTCTCATGATGTAAACACCTCTTAAAGATGCCACCTTCCAACATTTCTGCATTGGGGATCAAGTTTCCAACACATGAACTTTGGAAGACACATTCAAACCATGTAGTATCTTTCAAGGTATCTGTCCATTTCATCTAACTTGCCAAATTTATTGGCATAAAGTTGTTTTTAATGGTAACTGATTATACTTTTAATTTCTGAAGAATCTGTAGTGATGTCACCTGTCTGTATTCCTAATATTCCTATGCCTTCTCTCTTTTTTTTTCCCTCCAATCTGTTAGGCTAGAGGTTTATCAATTTTATTGATTTTTCTCAAAGAACAAACTTGTGGTTTATTAGCTTTTCTCCATTGTTTTTCCTTTTTTTATTTCTTTGACTTCTGATTTTATCATTATTACCTCCTTTTCTGTTTATTTTGGGTTTCATTTGCTTTTTTTCCTAGTTTCTAAAAATAGAAGTTGAGATGACCAATTTGATAATTTTCTTCTATTTTATTATAGACAACTAGTGTTGTAAGTTTTCCTTTAAGAAAACTTAAAGATTGCATTATTTGTATCAAATAAATGTCAACATATCACATTTTTATTTTCATACTGGTCAATCTACTTTTTAACTCCTTTTTTGGGGGGCGGGGGGCAGGATCTCACTCTGTCACCCCAGGCTGGAGTGCAGTGGCATGATCTCAGCTCACTGCAACCTCTGCCTCTTGGGTTCAAGTGATTCTCGTGCCTCAGCCTCCCGAGTAGCTGGGATTACAGGTGCACACCACCACACCAGGCTCTTTTTTTTTGCATTTTTAGTAGAGACAAAGTTTCACCATGTTGGCCAGTCTGGTCTCAATCTCCTGACCTCAAATGACCCACCCTCGTTGGCCTCCCAAAGTGCTGGGATTACAGGCATAAACCACCACACCCGGCCTTAACTTATTTTTATTTCTTCATTAGAATTGTATCATTTCCAAATATTTGGGGATTTTCCAGACATTTTATTTTTGTCTCATATGTTTTTGTCCCTTTGTTCTCTCTTCACCACCTTCTTTTTCCTCCTTCTTTTCAATTAACTAAATTGTTTTTAATGATTCCACTATACTTCGTTTGTTGGCTTATTAACTATAATTTTATTTGTGAGGGGAAAGAAATTAGGGTTTATATTATGCATCTGTAACTTAATGCAGTTTTCCTTCATATAATGTACTTACTTCATAGCACATAAGAAACTTACAATGGTATAATTCCATTTGCTGAATCCTGAACTTTGTGTGATTGTTTTATTTTGACATGTGTTATAAACTCCACTATAAACTGTTATTATTTCTGGTTTAGGAAACCAATTATTTTTTAAATGCATTCAAAAATAACAAAAAAAGTTTCTTAATACATTGTATTTTCACCTCTTACAAGTTATTTTCTGGTCCCTTTTATATCTTCTATATCTCTACTTAATATGTTAAACTGGCCTCTACTTCCTTGACCGTACGGCATATAGCTATGATGTTCTTTTGCAGTTATTCTATTATTTGTGTCATTTCTGATTCTATCTCTATGATTTTTTTCTTCCTCTTGCAGGATGTATCTTCTGGGTGTTTGTTTTTGTTTTTTTTTTTTTTTTTTTTTTTTTTTTGGTACTTCGTTCTAGGAGACAGTTACTTGGAAACTGAGGCTTTTTTTTTTTTTTTTTTGAGAGGGAGTCCCGCTTTGTCGCCCAGGCTGGAGTGCAATGGCACGATCTCAGCTCACTGCAAGCTCCACCCCCTGGGTCCACGCCGTTCTCCTGCCTCAGCCTCCTGAGTAGCTGGGACTACAGGCGCCCACCACCATGCCCGGCTAATTTTTTGTATTTTGAGTAGAGATGGGGTTTCACCGTGTTAGCCAGGATGGTCTCGATCTCCTGACCTAGTGATCCACCCGCCTCGGCCTCCCAAAGTGCTGGGATTACAGGCATGAGCCACTGCGCCCAGCAGGAAACTGGGGCTTTTAAGCTTGGGTAGGTAAGATGAGACCAGCCTTTAGTCTAGGGTTAATTTTGCTCCCCTAGAGGCTCTATTTTCCTGACTACGCTATCCAGCGCCCTTTGCAAAATGAAATGTTCTACTCTGGCTAGCAGGAACACAAACTACTCGCTTCCTTGTATGAACTCTAATGATTGCTCCCTCTGCTCCTTTCAGGTGGTTCTTTCTCCAACCTTGGTAATTTTCCCATGCATGCCGAAGTACTCAGCTTATGTCTCAAGGGGGACCCTCTTGAGATCTGCAAGCCTTTTTTTCTGTGCAGCTTTCTCCTCTTTTGTACTCTGCCTTATGAACTTCATCGACTTTGGCCTCTCTGGACTCCCACCTCTGTTCCCTCAACTCAGAGAAATCTCTGGTTTCTCTCTTAGTTCTCTTTCCTTGGGCTGCAATCTGGAATCTCTCTCCAGATATCAGCTACAGGAATCATAAATCTCAACTCATTTGTGTTCCTTCTTTCAGGATTGTTGCCCTTCACTGCTTCATGACTAGTGTCTGAAAACTATTGTTTTATTACATATAGTATTGTCAGGTCTTTTAGTTGTTTCAGATGAAAAGGTAAATGTTGTTCCTATTCTTAGTTAAGCTGAAAGTAAACATCAACCACTCTGGGAGGCAAGGTTTTTTATTTCAGTGTTATATGATTAATTTTAAGGGAAGTGAGTAAAGATGCTACTTAAACTTTCAACTATTAGAGATCTGAGTTCAAATTCCAGTATTGTTACCTTGGGTAAATTACCACACTTTTTGATTCCCAGTTCCCTAGCTGATAAAACAGAAGTAATAATACCTACCTGATAAGGTGTGAGGACTGAGTGAGATATAAACAATTTACCACATATCAGAGGCACACCTCTTAAATTTTAGTGTCCTTCTCTTTCCTCTAAAAATGAGTATCAGAAACTATTTGTTAGAGCCCTACCTATATTGGTAAGAGTGATTCCAACCCTTTTCCTCTCTCAAATATCTAAGACCCTATCTGTTACAGAAAAACAACAGCAACAATTTTTTTTTACCTTAATATGCTATTTGAAAAGCCAGACATAAAATATAATTCTGGGCAAACTGCCTATGATTTTTCACTCTGTGAAACTAAGTGGGAAGGGGGAGCCTTGTATCCTGTCCTGTCTACTTCTGGTTTGGATTTGGAAGTTTTTAAAGTGGGGAACAATCCAGAATTCCAGCTCTGTCAGGAAAAAAAACAAACAAATGAAACAGATGACAAATCATTTGTCTAGGACCTGAAGCCAAACTGGCTTCAGTAGCTGCCGGGATAGTAGTAGGAGCCAATTTCCTGCAGTATTTACAAAATCATTTGTAAGAATAATATTTTCCAGACTTTTATAGGAACAATTAAGTGTGAATTTTTGGTCTGTAGACTCCATAAAGTTAGCAGGCATCCAACAAGCAGCTGCTGAGAACAGCACCTCCCATCCTAACTCCACTCCCTTTATAAAGGCCTGACATACACTCAGATGGAGGATAAGCTGTAGTCTTTGCTCTTCAAATATATACCACAACTAAAAGAGCAACAGATGAATACATAGCTAATCAGAATCAAATGAAATGTGCTTTATTGGGGGTATTAGCAAACTGCTGCACTAAGAGAGAAAAGGGTTATCTGGATAAAGATGGAGGAACATAGTTACAGCTTCTCACTGACTACATTGGGCCTGTCTAGTAAATTTGTCCACATTGAATAGGCTTTGGCTGCTCTAGCTGGAGGAGCCCTTTCAGTGGGAGTTAAAGCAGCAAATGGCATGGTATTAGTAACTGAGAAGAGCAGAAATCTATTCTATATGAAGAGCAAAGTGTACACAGAGTAGAACCAATTACCAAACATACAGGTTTGGTGTATAGTGGCATGGGTGCAGATTACAGAATGCTTGTGCATAAGAGTTCAAAAGCTAGCTCAGCAATACTATCCTGTTTACCAAGAACCCATTCACACAACTCAGCTGGTAGAGAAATTAGCTTCTGAGATCCAAGAATACACCCAGTCTGGTGGTATTTGTCCATTTGGAGTCTTTCTACTTATTTGTGTTTGTGGGGGACAGACATATTTACTCAGGCAGATCCATCTGGAGCTTTCTTTGAATGCCACAGCAATGGGAAAGAACTGTGTGAATGGGAAAACTTTCTTTGAGAGAAGATACAATGAAGATCTGAAACTTAAAATGCCATTCATATAGCCATCTTAACCCTAAAGGAAAGCGTTAAAAGGCAAATAACAGAAGATAACATAGAAGTTGGAATCTGCAATGAAGCTGTATTTAGGAAGTTTATTTCATCCAACTGAAGTTAAGGATTACTTGGCTGCCACAGCATAATAATGAAGTGACTGAAAAATCCAGAATTTCAGATATTCTATCTACTTAAACATGTTTAAAGGATGTTTTGTTTTACAAGCTCTTTTTAGATTTATTTCTATATGGTCAATAAACCGATGTTTTAAAAATGACACTTATAAGGCCAGGCACAGTGGCCCATTCCTATAATTGGAGAACTTTGGGAGGCTTAGGAGGGAGGACTGCTTGAGCGCAAGAGTTCAAGACCAGCCTAGGCAACACAGTGAGACCCCTGTCTCTACAAAAAACAAAAACAAAAACAAAATTAATCAGGCATGGTGGCATGTGCCTGTAGTCCCAGCTACCAGGGAAGCTGAGGTGGAAGGATTACTTAAGCCTGGGACGTCAAGGCTACAGTGAGCCATGATCATGCCATTGCACTCCAACCTGGGTGACAGAGTGAGACCCTGTCTCACTTATACACTGCTGGTGGGAATGTAAATTAGTACAACCTCTATAGACAACAGTATGGAAGTGTCTTAAAGAACTAAAAGGAGATCTACCATAAAAGACACTCTTATGTATATTTTTATTGTAACACAGTTCACAATTGCAAAGATATGGAATCAACCAAAGTGCCCACTGACCAATGAGTGGATAAAGAAAATGTGGTATATATGCACCATGGAATACTACTCAGCCATAAAAAATAAAAGATGAAATAATGTCTTTTGCAGCATCTTGGATGGAGCTGGAGGCCATTATTCTAAGTAAAGTAACTCCAGAATGGAAAATCAAATTCTGTATGTTCTCAACTGTAAGTGGGAGCTAAGCTATGGATATCCAAGGGTATACAGAGTGATATAATGGACTATGGAGACTCAGAAGGGGAAAGAATAAAAAACTATATATTGGGTACAATGCACACTATTCTGGTGACAGGGGCACTAAAATCTCAGACTTTACCACTATACAATTCATCCATGCAATCAAAAACCACTTGTACCCCAAAAGCTACTGAAATAAAAATAAGTAAATTCATTCCTTAATTAAATGACACATAAAACATAATCAACTAAGATTTTTTAAAGATGAGCAAAACCTTCAAAGACGAGATTGACAGTATTTTAGAATACAGAAAATAGAAGAGTAGAGAAAAAGAGAATTCTAAATCAAGAGAGAGAAGGATATAATGGGAAATGAAACTGAGGTCTGATCTATACAGAATTGGAATATGTCCATTAGAAATGTTTTCAGCTGCAAGTAACAGAATTCTTGGATAATAGAGCCATAAAGCCTGTGATGGTTAATTTTAGGCATCAACTTGACTGGATTAAGGAATATCTAGAGAACTGGTAAGGCATTATTTTGGGGTATGTCTGTGAGGGTGTTTCCAGAGGAGATTGGCATGTGAGTTAGAGTGGACTAGGCAGAGAAGATCTGCCCTCAATATGGGCAGGCACCCAGTCCACTGGAGGCTTGGGTAGAATAAAAACAGAAGAAAGGAGAATTGGCTTCTCTCTCTCCCCTGCAGCAGGAGCAGGGATACACTCTTCTCCAACTGCCCATGGACATTAGGACCCCAGATCCTCTAACCTTGGGACTCCAGGACTTACACTATCACTCCCCCTTCCCCCCCCGCCCCAGGTTCTCAGGCTTGAGAATTCAGCCTTGGACTGAGAATTATACCATCAGTTTCCCTGGTTCCAAGGCTTTTGGACTTGTACTGAGCCAGACCACCGGTATCCGAAGGTCTCCAGGTTATGAATGGCCTGTGGTGGGATTTCTCAGCCTCCACAATCACATGAACCAACTCCCTTAATCCCCTCTCATGTCTCTCTCTGTGTCTCTCTCTATCCCTGTCATATCTCTCTCTATGTATCTCTCTATCCCTATTGTTCTACCTCTCTGGGAAACCCTGACTGATACAGAACTTTAAGAAATAGAGGTTTATTTTCTCAAAATGCTCAAATGCAGATGGTTATTGGCACCATTCAGTGGCTCACAGAAGCAGGTTCTTTCTATTTTTCTGACCTGGCATCTTTAATATGCTGGTTTTTCATGTTTGTACTTTTTGTTTCATGTCTGCAAGATTGCTGCCACAGATTTAGAACCTACTGACTAATACTAATACCTTGAACAAGAGAAAAAGAGCTAAAAAGAACTTTCCTTTAAGCAGAGAGGAAAGATTTTTCCCAAGTGTTTCCCAGATTTTCCATTACATTTTATTGGCCAAAACAGGGTCACATGAACACCTCCGAGTAAAGACTGGTTGGAAAAATATCTGGACAAGAAGAAAAGAAGGACATGAAAGGCCTAGAACAATTATGATTCATCCCTAGGGCTAGGCATGTAACTGTCTTAAACAACGTCAGTGTTCCCTCAGCAAGGAAAAACTGCCACTAGTTGAGCAATTAACAATGACTGCAATCCCATTTTTGAATTTTAATCCAAGTTATAGGAAGAGTTTTAGTGGAAAAAAAAAAAGGTCCTCATATGATTCCGTTATGCCTCTAGTTTCATAGATTCATTTATCCTGCCCTTTGGTTCTGAAGAGAGCCTTAGCGCAATCCCTGAGCAATGACAGGCTATCAAAAACTGCCAACTCAGATTTAGATGCAACTGAATTTCTTCCTGAAGCTTTGCAGATATTATTTACCTTCACTTTTCCCTGAAATAAATAGAAAAATAGGTACTTCTGTTTTTTCCCTTGAGAGCTCAAGATGAAGAAATACATAGCAAAGATATGGCAGGAAAGCACAGGCCAGGAAAGGTAAAGAGAAGAATAGGAGAAAAGAGATAAGGCTTAAAATGTGTTTATAGTCTCTTCTCTCCCATTCGTTTTGGCATCCAATCCCATAATGACCAACCACAGGATGTACTTCATGCTTTAAACCTTTGGCACTATAGCTTCAGGGTCCTCTTAGGTGACCAAAAATAATCTGAAAAGAAAATTAATTTAAGAGATCGATTAACTACTGGAAAAAGTTTAATAGACACTGAAGAACTAGACTTCGAAAATTAACTGGTCCTAGTTCAGGGATGGAGGAAAGTAGTAATGCAGGGTGACCTCAGCCAACATAGGTCTACAGGTCTACTTTATGGTAGCCTGAATCTCTCAAGACAGAAAGGGATGCTGAGTCTAAGCAAGACAGATAAAGGCATGTTGTATGCCTATGGCCTCTATGCCAAGACCAGAGAACATCCTATTATCCACAGTCTGACAAGATTAGAATGTTATGCTCTGCGGAGGCAGCAGGCTGAGGGTGGAGGAGAGTACGACACAAAACTGAACATTAAAAAACAACAACAAAAAAAAAACAAAAAAAAATTGAACAGGCAAGTTTGTGAGCTAAAGAAAGAAGTATAAACTGCGCTTGGCCCTGATGTCCCTGTTGTTGACCAGATGGTATGTGTGTCTGTGGTAATATACTGGGATTTTCAGGTCTGCTGGGACAAAAGATAAAACCCAATACATTATTTCATGTAAAACATATTTGTAGGAGGGACAGATGGAAAAAAAATGGAGAAAATAGGAAATTCCAGAGTCACGTGATGTGATGGGGTTTTAAGAAGAGAAGAAATTAATTGTTCTGGATTTAAAGGCTTCACATACAGAGAAACATCTCCTTCCATATCTGTGCAATTATCTTCCACATCATCCTGCCTAAGAAATACAGAGCACACACAAAAAAATCAGTGTCTCTGGAAATGCTTACTCCATTGTTATCACCCTTATGATCACTCCAGAGCCTCTCACTTGAATGGCTGCCTTAAAAAGGTTGCAATGAAGTCCAAGGAGAATAGTTAACATAAAGTAACACCAGCAAGCTGAGAATGGACAAGGTGGCAGGGGGAGGGGGCAGCAAGAGAGACAGACAGAGAGAGACAGAGAGAGAGGGAGAGCGAGCCCACATAAAACAGCAACAGAATAATTTCCAAAAGACCAGATATAAATTCTTTCCTCCAACCAAAAGTCAATCATTTTCTTCTGTGTGTAAAATAGCACACATTCTTATTCACCACAGCTGTAAGCTTAAGGCCATTCACTCACTACCCTGATGTAGTCCTATGACACAAGCTACATCATGGCCAACTTACTGCCCCATTTCTGTTTCCTGAAGTCACACACTAGTTAGAGTCAGTTTCATTTCTTTGTAGTTACCCTTTTTGCAACTACAGGGCTATTACAAAGTCACCTGAGGCCACTACTTTAAACAGAAACACAGTACTACAAAGCCCTAGAATCTAAGACAGCACCCCAATCTGAGGGTCATCTCAGTCCTTGACACTCCTTTCTTTGTTAATTCCACAAGAAGAAGAAATTATAGAGCTGGCACCAACGGTGGCTTCAGCACCAACAGTAAAGGGCCTCATCACCTCCACGATGAAAGTAACCTTATTACTCATTACATTCAAGGCGCAGCCCTATAGAAAATAATCACTTCTTATTACTTTTCTTGTATTTTTTTCTTGGCCACTCATTTTCAGCTGAGTGAAGTATTACTGTTTAGAAGATATCTTAGTAAGAAATGTATACTTTTGCCTTTGGGAAACAAAGGACAACTTTGTTGCTGTGTCAAACTACTTAATACTCATACAAATAAAAATATGGCTAGGTACCGTGGCTCACACCTGGAATCCCAGAGTCCGGGGAGGCCAAGCCAAGAGGATCACTTGAGGCCAGGAGTTCAAGACCAGCCTGGACAACATAGCAACGCCTTGTTTCTACAAAAAAAAAAAAAAAATTAAATATTAGCCAGGCATGGTGGCACATGCCTGTTGTCCCAGCTGTTAGAGACTGAGGGGAAATAATTGCTTGAACCAAGGAATTTGAGGTTTCAATGAGCTATGATTGCACCACTATACCCCAACCCGGGCAACAGAGCTAGACCTCATCTCAAAAAATAAAAAACATAAAAAATCACATGGAGAATTTAAGGAATCTCTGGGCTAATAATTTCTCTGCTCCAAAAACAACATTTGGGTCATTGCTCTAGTGGTCAGTTCCCTTCAGCCCCACAAGAAGCTTCCTTATTAGCACCAAGGGAGAGGTTGTGACACAGGCAAGTGGACAAAGCTCCTTGAGAGTAAAGGACATTGCTTTTCATTACCTATGAAATGTAGAGCACACAGAAGCTCAGGGATATGATAAAATATAAGCAGGAAACAATTACGTCAGCATTAACAACTAAATGAAATGTTAGCCTAGATATAATCTACAAGGAGATGAACACTCGAGCACAACAAGAAAATACTGTGTGACATTTGCTCAGTTTGGATTCCATCAAAAATATACATGTTCATTCTAATAAAAGTTCATTATAAAATCTGAGAGCTAAAAAAAATATAAAATTCTGAATTAAATAACAACTGACTAAACAACAAATGAAGGCAAAAAATAAACTAGGTATCAACTGAGTGATGACTATGCTTATAGTTCAAGAAAAAAGTTACAGAAGCAAAAGCAGAATTTATGGGAAAATATAACTAAACCAAAGGTGTTACTTCAAAAATGAGTAATAAAATGGATCCTGAAATTATCTGATGAAAAACTGCTGAGAATTGAATAGATTTGAGACAATCTGTTATCTTGCAAACTCAGTCTTTACTCAGTTGGTAGTAGTTCTAGGATTTTATTAAAACAGAAAATAGCAATGAAATGACCATAATGCCACTGCCCCAAATGCACTGTTTTTCAGTCTCAATCTACATAAAAATGTCAGAAAGACTAAGGGGACATATTATTGTTTACTGTAATCAGTTCCAGTGAAAACTTACCATTTCTTCAGGATATAAATAAACTAAAAAACATATTTTGGAATGCAGAGATCTATTTTACTTTATTTATAATGCCAAAAAGTTGTCAATCAATACCTGATTAGTTAGAGGTAGAAAGGTAATCATTCTGATTGTCTTCAAAAACACAGTGTCTTTGTGTTTGCTCAAACAACTACACTTTGCAGTCTGTCCCAATGAAATCAAACCGGACTTCTCAATCCACCACTGCAAATTGGTTATTCACTCAACCTATACATTCATCATTGTATTCTGCTTCATGATAGCTATTTCATTTTACATTTTATATAAAATTTTAAAAATGACTGCAATTTATCAAAATGAAAAAGTAAATTGTAGAAATACACCTTTTTGACCAGCAAAATTTTACTAAACAATCTCAGCAAATTTCATAATTAATCTTTCAATATCACAGTCTTCTAATGTCAATGAAAACAATAATTTATGAATTAAAACATCTTTTTTAACCTGACAGGAAAATATATAAGCACAATTTCTGGATAAGGAAAATGAGGTGCAGTTCTCAGTGCTTTAGTACTTCATTTTAAACAGTAAACACAGTACCAACCATCATTTTGATTTCAGTGAATAAAAAGTTAAGATTAAATTTATTAATCAACTTTGAAGTCTGAAACCAAAATGATCCTTTAACAGCATTGCCAAATAAACAGGTCAATTCTAAAAAGCTAATCATAATGCCAAATTTTGACCAAATGATAAAGTGGCTCTGTTACCATGGTACCAGAGTCTTTTTGTTGGGTTTCTGTTTGCCATAACAACCAAGGATTGAATTACATTTAAGCAGAAGTATACAGGGCTTGATGAAATTGAATATGGGGGATTAAGCATTTTTAAAGTGTGGGTTATAATTCCTTTTGCAACGCAAGTTCTACTGCATAATTTGCAATGGCCTAAAAACTTTTTAGCAACAAATTGTATTTTAAAAATATCATCATCCCTACATGTTACATTAACTGTACATCACTTCAGCTTTTTATTAACATAGAAAAGTATAACTTTTCCCTGAAAAACTGGAAATAGTGACAATATTTCAATCACAGCTGTCCTGAACTACTCTCATTATCAGCAGGACTTTACGGTGTCACCTCTTTATTCTAACAGTAAAAATGGTGACAATGATATTCAAGAAGAAGGCTGGAGAACCTGAATGGAATTAGTGACAAATGGGCTTTTTAAACAACCACTGGATTTTTATAGTGTTTTCAGGTGCAAAACATCCATTACATAAGTTAAACAGCTGAGAGGACACAAACTGCCAACTTGCCAAGACTACTTTGTTCCATAGGATTTTGATCCCTTCTAATACAACAATGGCATATAAACTGAGCTATGAAGGATTATGCCCATATAAATGAAAAACAAACATCATAAACCTATAGAAGTTTAAAAGTTTTGTTTTTAAATATTCAAGTGTAATACTTCCGTGAAAGATTAAAACATACATTTCAACTCTATCGGATGTGTCCATTTCCATTTGCCCCTAACTTGCCATTAGTACATAGGTTCACTGGCCTGCCAAATAGCCCAACTAACTGGTCATGAAGAGAGATGATGTTATTAGTTGAAAAAAAGCATGGATACCACGACATTTATCCAAATGGTATGAGACCCATCTTTGCATCCCTGAAGTAAGAATGGCCACTTCTCCAATTAAATTGCTCTACACGAAAGCAGCACTGTCCGTGGAGAGTTACTTCAAATCTATAACATTCCACTACTACAGATACCAATTCAAAACTTTAAAAAAAAATATAGACCAAATCCATGTACCCGTGATCCTTTGTAAATCCTAAAATGTAGACATAATCCTAATTTTAATCAAGAATTATATTGGAATGAACTAAAGACATCTTTTAAAGTAATTTTAAGTGTACTCTTGTTTGTTATTACACTTCTACATAGATTATATAATATTGCTTGTGGACATAATTTGATCAATAATATATAATAATGTCAATCACTACAGTGATCCAGAATCTTATTCTGGCTATGGAGGAAGCTTAATTATTAAGCAACACCTTCCTAAAAAGCTTCTGAATTTCTGATTCATAAGAAAAACAAAACAAATGAAAAGAGTATCTCTAACTGAAATAACACTGAAGTTCGAGCTTGGGCCCCCTCCTTTGTGTTCAACATAATTAACTCTTCAAGATGAAACATTTAGTCACATTAATAAATTATAGTCATCTTCAGGAAAACTCTGTGGGCAACTCTGGTGTTACAGTTGTGTATCTTGGATCCAACCTGGGGATGAAATCCTGAAAGTGTTTAGATGCACCAGTACCAAAAACATCAAGGACTTTTCGGTTCATGACAGCAAATCTGTAAAACAAAGAATACAGTAAACAAGTATTAATATAGTTTATAAAATAAAATAATTCATTTTAGTTGACTTATCTTTTGTGGGATGGGAAAACAGAAAATGTTTTAACGTGGCAAAGGATCTAAATCCAATGGCAGATTCAAGTCACATGAATGCTCTCCTTCGAGATACACTGTCTCATATTTTATTTAAAGAGATAATCCTCAGATCTGAAACCCCAGAGATTACAACCATTATGTTAAACCCTTCTAGAATTCTTTCCACTGGACTGTATCAAATAGAAAATTAGGTTCATTATTATTTTTATGATGAATGAATTCACAGGAAACTAAACAATAAATGAGCGAATATTACCAATGAGGCAAAAGCATTAAATGTAATTTCTCTCATAACTGATGTCTTAACGTCTCACAATCAAATGAAAACACATTCAAATGTGCAAACATTTAATGACTAAAAGGCAAACAGCATATAGGTTTTCAAATGTCTAATAGACACAACACAGTAAAAACATACCCTAATGTTATCCATTACCTAACCTAAGATACATAACATTTTTTAAATACACAAATTCAGCTAATGTACAGGATAGACCTTCTGGGTCTCTGTGCTTATTCACAAGCATTTCCTTTCTGGAGAAAACAGCTGAATGAAATTAGTTTTGAATCATTGGCCAGCATTATTCTGAGAGCCTATAAATGTGACTTTGAGTACTTTTCCAAAGTAAGTTCCCTTCCAAAATAATCAACTAGTAAAACTCATTAATGTGCAGAAAACTAAATGACAAAAAATGATTAAACAATAACAATATAAAGGATCTACAGTGACTTGGATAAGAGGGAAAGTTCTGAAGCCAGACTGCCTGGTTTATGTTCCAGCTCCTTCATTTACTAACTGAGTGACTCTGGCAAGCCATCTAACCCCTTTGTACATTTTAGTTTCCTCATATGTAAAACAGGGATAATAATAGAACCTAACTCTTACAGTTAGGATTTAAGGATTAAATGCATATTTATGTATACATGGATATTGTATGTATGCCTCTTAAAACCATATGTTGGACATTGTCAGCACTATACAAGTATTTGCTATTATTCTTAATAATGATAGTAATACATGCAGTTTACCCAGTGCTACTATAAGCATCTTAATTTTCCTACAACCATACAACGTATGTATTATTGTTTCATTGTAGACAGAAAAAAACTTAGGCTCATGAGGGTAAATAATTTTCCATAGTAACACAGCTGAAGGTAGCAGAGCTGGAATCAAACTTAGGTCTGTCTGACTCCAAAGCCCATGCTCTTTCTATTAGGTTAAAATGCCCCCCAAAGAATTAGATTAAGATCGGGGAGAAAACAAAACAAAGCAAAAATGACATGTAAGGTAGAGGAACGTATACTTACAATAAGAGCCAACACAATATGACTATTTCCAAAATGGAAATCAGTTAATTATGTGGGATGATCTTTAATGAATCTGTTTAATATTTTTAATCAAAAAGAAATGGACAGTGATTCAAATAGTCAGACTTAAGTATTTATGTAGCAGCTAATTAGTAGTTAGCAAATCAACATGATATTAATCTAGACCACTTAAAACATCTACAATATTATAGGGAAAAGAATAGTCAGAATAATGCTCACTCAAAAAACACCCCATGTTATCCTAGTTAAGTTGCTCATATTTTATTTATATATAAATCCCTACTTTACCTCTGAAAGAATATTCCCTCAAAAAGACAAAACCACTCATATACTTTTAAGAAAACTGCGTAGTCACTTACTTGCCCTTGGTGAGTCTTAAAAGGAACTTCCAGTAAGATGGTCTCAAAGTCTGAACTTCCATGACAGCCTAAGAATATTAAATTTGAGAATTATTTTAGTAAATAAAAATGAAAACTGAAAGTGATGAAATACACAAAGGTGTATTGATGTTTAAGTTGGTAACTATCAAGAATTTTTGTAAATATGCCTTCAAATAAAAATGTTGCTTTTGGCCGGGCACGGTGGCTCACACCTGTAATCTCAGCACTTGGAGAGGCCGAGGCGGGCAGATCACCCGAGATCAAGAGCTCGAGACCAGCCTAACCAACATGGAGAAACCCCACCTCTACTGAAAATACAAAAATTAGCCGGGCGTGGTGGTGCATGCCTGTAATCCCAGCTACTTGGGAGGCTGAGGCAGGAGAATCACTTGAACCCAGGAGGCACAGGTTGCAGCAAGCTGAGATTGTGCCACTGCACTCCAGCCTGGACAACAGCAAAATTCCATCTCAAAAAAAAAAAAAGAAAAAGAAAAAGAAAAAAAAAGTCACTTTTGAAATAATAATTAAGTGAATAGTCATTATCAGGACGCATTTACTGAGATATTGATACTTCATTAGTTTTAATGAGTTTTTCAACCTGGCAGCATTTTATGAGAAAGAGCAAATAAAAGTTTTCCCAAAAATTTTACAACAGCCCTAACACCATTAATGTCAATAATAATGGTTACAGAATTTAGAGATTGAACAATGCTTATATGAAACTAGTTCTTCCCCATCCTCATTCTGAATAATATTGGAGAAATGCAATTATTTATATTTATGCCTATTATCAGCATATCCCTATTATCCTTTTTTTTTTTAATCAAAGGGAAGGATAATTAAATCGGGGCATTCTTCCCAAGGTACTGGAATAATAATTTACTTACAAATTGTACTCTATTAAAACCTAAAAATTGGTATACTCATAAAAAGGACCTAGCCTATTAGGTTAACATTAAAGATTAGAAGCTTGTAAGCTATCTTGCTGAAAAAAAAAAAAAAGAAGCTTAAAATGTAATACTGTAAATAGAAATGTTCCCAGAGTTTGTTTTTCCCCCATTTGATTAATGTACATTAGAAACAGGAATCATTCAATTTCTCATTTCAAAAAGCTATACTTACTGCCTGGAAGCAAATTGCTGTAGAGATGGAATAGATGATAGTATCTGCATGAGGAAAATAGGGAACCTTCCCTGCCTCAATGCCTTTGAAATACATTGTCTGCAAAATAAGCATAAGACAAGAGTTATAAAGAAAAAACCTTAGCATTAAAAACATAGTTGAGCATTGTGCTCCCTGACTACAACTACGTTGTCTACCTTTCTGAACTCTAATACTCCCTTCAGAGCTCAAACCATGTCACATTTTTCATAATGATGTTAAGGGTCAGCCCTTCCCTTTCCCTCACAGTTTTGCTCCAAATCCCAGCTTCAAGTAGTAATACTTTTCTGTAAATTCAGTAGCATTTTATTCCTGCTTTTTAAATGATATTTACTCTTCAATGCTTTCTGGACGGTGCTCATGTGTTCTCTTCCCTGAAAGATCTATTCAGTAAACATTTAATGGTGTCTACATGCTGGGCACTATTCTCCACAAAATAAAGAATATAAATAGGATGAGAACTCAGAAGAAGTCACTGACAGGTGGCAACAGACTTCTCTTCTTCAACTTTGCATGATCTTCAATACCTAACCTAGAACATGGCATTAAAATATTTGCTAAGTAAATCTGACTCTTTTTAAATTATATCCCAACTGAATTGCCATAAAAAGAATCCTCAAGATCTATATAAGCTACCATAACCAAAGAGCAAAGCAACAAAGGAAATGATAAGGTGGATACTTTACATACAAATCAATCCAAAAGTATATACTGAGGATTAAATGTACATAATGTGTATAAGAGACTGGGATATATGAGAATTTGTAAGATATATACCAAGTTATAATCTATTTTGGAAACAAGATAAATAATTATACATTGGCCATTATTTTGAGAAAAATATGTAACGGTATATTGCAAGATACAGATATATTGTGCTGTACTCGTGTTGAAGAAGATTTAATTCAGATGTGGTAGAACTGCATCACAGAAATGTTAAGTGAAACAGCTATTTCCCAATAGATAGAATAACTGTGTTTCTAATTATTTATTATAAAATTCATTTAATAAACCAGATTCTAAGTTAATGAAGGACAGAAACCATATCCTATACTTCTATATTCTTTCCAGTACCTAGCACAGTAATGAGAACATAATATATACTAAATAAGTATATGCATTTGACTCAGAGGTTCCTAGAAAACAATGGTCTATACAGTTGATTTTTATATCATTTTCACTGTACAGTTATAGAGCATTTTAATATAAAATTAACTTCAATCAGAAAAATGATTGTCTATTACAACAGAGCAATGAATTCCACAAAAGGACATAGCAAGCTTAAATTTCTAATATCCTATTTAAAAAAAAAAAGTCTGCATCAGCATAGTTTATAGGCCAGTTTCTTTTGCCAGGATCAGATATGGCCTGATGACACAAGAAACAGAGAGATACCATTGCTTGCCTTAAAAAACTCTGGCCACTTAGCTGTAAAATACCTTTAATAAACTAGATCTCAATATTGGTTTCCTCTTGTGTTAAAGAATATATTTTTGCCACCTAAGGATTATTTCGATTCTCTCAGTTCCCTTTTCCTCTCCATTAGCAAGTCTTGTCAACTCTACTCTTAAACATACACCAAATCTGTATAGTTCTCTCTATCTCTACTGCTATCATCCTGGTGCAAGCCACCATTTCCTGACACAGACTAACTGTTCTCTCAGCTTCGATCCTGCCTCCCTCTAAATAGTGGCCAAAATGTTCTTCTTAAAATGTGAATTAAATACTGTCATTTCCATGCTTAAAACTTGTCAGTGGTTTCCAGTGCACTGAGAAAAAAACAAATTCTTTACCCCAGCTTTTAAAATCCTACATGATGATCTGGCTCCTGCCTGTCCTCCTGATTTCATGATGTATATATTCTCTCAATCTCTCTCTCTTTCTTTCTCTCTCCGTCTCTCTCTCTCACACACACACACGCACATTATTTGGGTAAAGCAAGTAATTAAACAAGTTAAATAAAATCTACACTCTTAACTTTGAATTAGAAATATCACTATGCTCCAAATATATTTACTGTTTCTAAAAAGCAAGGGGAGGGAGATTCTCTAGCTCCACTCACTGCGAAAGCCAAGAATCAATAACTAGCCTGGGAGCAAATAACCTCTAGCACCTGGACTGAAATCTTTAAATACCATTTCTCGCTAAAATAAACTAGGAGCCATTACAGAGAAGACTGATTCTATGTCTGAGGCAGAAAATGTCCCAGATGAGCCCAGAATATATTGTCTTACAGCAAGAAAGCTATCAAAGATAATGGCGTTATGCTACAACAAGCAAGAGTCAATGTAAGGAAGCTCTCATGGCCAAAGATGGGAACAATTTGAGCATAATGAAAATAAATCATATATGTTAAACTCCAAATCTTCATAATGATACTTTAAAAATAAAGACTCATGGGTCAACTTTGCAGGATGCTAAGGTACTAACTCATTCTAAACACTGGTAATTAAAAATGAACTAATCAAGCATTTTATTTTGACTTTCCAGAATAACGTATTTCAGAGTAACCGAATAGCTGAAAAGGAAAAATTCTTTTAGAACAATTTCAGCTAATAAACACAGAATAAACAATAATAGTATTTTTCATCATTTTGCAACCCTTAATGAAATAATGAATCCCAGTGATAATTATTAACAGCTGCTGAAACCACTAGCTAAAAGGCTACTGGGGAACCTTATGTTGGCTCTATCAACACCTAAGCCCACTGATCAATCTTAGCATTACAAAAAGAGAGAGAACCAGACATTTTTGTGCCTCATCATGTGATGCAATTGGAAGTTCACATACACAGTAAATGTGAAGTATGGCTGTTACCTCCTACAAAAATTTAAACCTGAATTTGCTTAGGCCTCAAGATCTAGTTAACAACTAAAAAAATTTATGAGTTAAAGAAACATGTTAAACAACAACAGTGAGGGTGCAATCAGCAAAATCCAGAACTTGGGAAATTCCATGAACTAATGACCTACATCTTCAACAAATAAATGTCAAGGAAGGAGGAGGAGGAGGAGGAGGAGGAAGAAAAGCAGTAGCAGCAGTAGTAGGGGGGTAGCTATTATAAACTAAAAGAAACTTTGGAACTTGATTAAAATAAAATGATTGCAAAAAGATATTTATAAGATAATCAGTAAAGACATAAACTCTAATTGGATATATTACTATGGAATTACTAGGAGGGTTTTAATGTATGATAATGATACTGTGGTATTGTTGATTTGTTTGTTTTGAAAAAGCCTTTAGCCTTTATTCTTTAAGGAGTCTTTACGCTGAAATTTTTTTAAGGATGAAATTATATAACGTCTGGGATTTCCTTTAAAATAACTCGGTACCTGTGGGGTTGAGGAGTATAGATGAAAGGTGACTGGCCAAATACTGATAACTGTTGAAGCTGCATGATGGGGGCATGAGGGTTAATTACACTACTCTTTCTATACTTAATGTATATTTGAAAATAACACACACACAAAGAAAAACACAGGGGAATCAACTTTGCAAATACTTTTAGAGGATTAAAATTTATGTTTGCCATTGGGATATATATTTGCTGCTAAAACAGTCAGCAGCTAAAAGCTTTATATTCTTTGGAACTGTTCATGCATAAAAATTTCGCTTACCTCTACCAATTTGGATGCTAAATACATGGAAATTGTTGTGCTTTTATAAAACATCATTGATATACCTGCCAAAAATCCTGAAATAAGAAATAAGAAATAACTGATAAGATCGCAAAATATTTATTTGTTATTATGTCATCAGAAATGTTAATTCACTTACATAGAATCAGCACTACCTGTTGTTACAACACAATGAAGGACAGTAATACACCAGATGACATTAAAATGGGGTGAGATATTATTGCATATTTTTAAATTTAAAAAATTGATATTCAGAGTTAGAAATAAACAGTACTGATTTATGTATAACAAGAAGCTTTACATTTCTATTTTAACTTTAAAGAGGAGTGGTCTTGCCAAATACAATTTAAAAAAAATAATTTTTCAAAGCCTCTTGATTCCTTTTCAATTTTAAGTGGAAATATTTATTCATATATTCTCCTAATATTAAATAGTTCAAATGATTGTTAGTGCTATCATAATACTTCTCTCCATAGCACTGCTTTCATTATATAAATGGAAAACCAAAGCCAGGGGAGGAGGGGAGGTGTCGAATACTAATAACTAAGGTTATTCCTAATAAATACCTGATAAATTATCTATTTAATTTAATACATATATTGCACTTATAGAAAATAATATTTAGATTTTTTAATAAAATGATTAAATTCCTTTAAAAAGTTATTATGAAAATGTAGGTCATTTTCCAGTGGTAAAAATAGAATTTTCAATGAAATCTACTTGAACTTCCATTAATCACATATGGTAATTATAAGGCTTTACGTTCTTTTGTGACACATTTGCTAGGATTTATGGCCTATAGCAGGACAGATACCCAAGCCATTATGTTGCCAACTCAAAACATCAGATGGCAACAGTGCCTTGATATGTTAAACATCACAAAGTATTTGGACAAGTGCCTCAACTGGAATTCTATTACAATAGAGAAAGGAAGATTCATAGAAATTGGATGAATTGGATGGTATTTCTAATTCATTCCTACCACTGATTAATACAATAATAACCATTCATTTTTTATTATTGCTTTACCAGCTATAATAGCATGTAGTTCATCATCTAAGTTTCTGATCCAGCGCAGGAAGCAACTAGTGCCCTAGTTAAGGAGAAAATACAATGACTTCAGTTATTTTATTTCTAGAAACAAAAGCATTAAACAAAAACAACTATAATGAATAAATTCATCAGATTACCTTGCAGGTCAATTAGTGATCTTATCTAAATCAAACTGAATACATGATTGGAAAAATTATGAACAATAATATTTTATAAATTTATTACTCTAGATAGACTCTATTAAGAAATTACACATAATATTTTTATTGCACTGATTTTGCAAAATAAATCCATAAATTCCACTTTTGCCTAGCTATCGAATGCTGGGAAAAGCATCACTCCCATTTTAACAAGAACAAAAAGCTGGCTAAACTACAAGTCTGTCAGGCCACAGTTCTATACCCAGAGAAAATATTTCTCAAAACTGAAGGTGAAACAAAGATTTTTTCCAGACAGATAAAAGTTGAGAAAATCCATCACCAGCAGATCTGAGCTCACAGAAATGTTAAAGGTAGAAGGAATATGACACCAGACAAAAATTTAGAACTATGAAAAGAAATGCAGAGTTCTAGAAATAGAAAAGTGAAGGTAAACTTAGAAGACATGTTTTTCTTATCCTTACTTGCACTAAAATTGAATTAAGTATCTAAAATAGGGGTCAGCAAACTATGGTTCACTAGCCAAATCTAGCCTGCTACTTGTTTTTATATGGCTCAGGAGCTAATAATCATTTTTACAGTCCTAAATAAATGAAAAATAAATCAAAAGAATGACAACATCTTATGATGTGAAAATTACATAAAGTTCTAATTATAGTGTGATAAAGTTTTACTGAAATGCAGCCACACTCGTTCATTTATATATTGCCTATAGCTGCTTTCACACTGTAACAGCAGAGCTGGGTAGTTATGACAGAGACCATATGGTCACAAAGCCTAATAGTCATGATCTGGCTCTTCACAGAAAAAGTGTGTTGACCCCTGATCTAAAACAAAAATAGTAACAACATATTGTGGAGTGTATAACATATATAAAGATAGATGATAAATGTTAAATCCTATAACAAAGGATGGGAAGGAGAGATTCAAAGTACAGTGTTGTAAGGTCTGATACTGTATGTGAAGTAGTATAACATTACTTGAAGATTGGCTGATACATTAAAAATGTATATTATAAAATGTTAAGGCAGCCACTAAATTAAAGCAAGTACAAATAATAAGGCAATAGTGAAGACAGAATGGAGCCATAGTAAAATACACAATCAATCCAGAAGGCTGAAAAAGAAAAAAAAATAGAGGAAGAAAAAAAAGGAACAAATACAAAACAACTAACATGAAAGTAGGTTTAAACTCAATCACATCATCAACTATATATGTTTATATATAATACGTTATACGTAAACAGTATAAACATGCCAATTAGAAGACAGAGATGATCAGATTCTATAAGAAAGGGCCAACTCTCTGCAGCCTAAAAGAAACCAGTTTTTCAAACAAAGACAGAAAAAGTGAAAGAATGGAAACATTATAACATCAAACAATAATTTTAAAAAGTTGAAGTAGCTATATTAATATTAAACATAGACTACAAAACAATGAATATTACCAGAGATAAAGAGGAACCTTACCAAATTTTTAAAAGAGGGTCAGTTAACCAAGAAACAGAAAAAACAAGGTTTATTTGCCTGCCCTTCTCTTAACATTCTTACAAAGATACTATAGCATGGGCAATTTGTTTTAGAAAAATCACATACAGTTTTTGAACACACCACACGAATATTTCCCGAAATTTTCTGACCCAGTTGTATTTTTGTTACTTTAATACCATTTGTTTGTATTACCTAAGTAAATAAATAGTAACAGAAATGAAAAATAAAAAAGCAAAACAAAACACACTCTGAGATATGCTAGATGGTAGAGAATAACCAACCTGGGGCTAAAAATGTTGGTGATAATCCACATGTAAACAGTTAAGAGTTTATGTTAAGAATAAATACAAATGCTATAATGTGAGAAATTTTTTTAAATGTGAATATAAACTTGCAATTACCAATAATCTGTCCTTAACTCTTGTATATTCAAATACATTAGTAATGCTTCTTAGTCAAACCATATTGAAAATGTTTTTAATATTAGTAATATTTCATAACAAGTGATTATCTATAGTTTATTATTTCTCCTTTCCATTTCAAAATATTTTATCCATACCTACCTTTTATGAGCAAATTTTTACAGAAAACAACACTGTCCATGTTACCCTAAATAACTCCAGAATTGAGTTTTCCCATCATTAATTTTCTTTGCATTTAACAACGAAAAGTGTGTATATGTGTATGTATATATATACAAATATATATATACCCACAGAATATATATTCTTCTTTCAATATATTTATTAAAATATACATTAAAACTTAGTCAAAGAAATAAAGTATGAATAAAATATATATTTATAACTTTTTTGTAGACAGAGGGAAGGTAGACAAATTTCATCTACAAAAATGCACACTCCTTTAATGTCCTTAATTCATTAGTCAGACATATTGGAATGCCTGCTGCATGTTCCTGCAAAATGAGACACAATCCCTGTGCTCAAAACACATATCTTTGATAGAGTAAAATTAAGGCAAAAGTGAGCAATTTGTGCTTGTAGATTAAAAAAAAACAAATCTATTTTTTTCACAGTCATAGAGGCTGGGAGTTCAAAGATCAAGGTATGCTCAAGGTTTGCTCCTTCTGAGGCCTCTCTACATGGCTAGCAGATGGCCACCTTCTCCCTGTGTCCTCACATGGTCATTCCTCTGTGTGTGTATATATGTTCTAATCTCCTTTTTTTTTAAAAATTGCAACTTTTTTTTTAGATTCAGGGGATACATATGCAGGTTTGTTACAGGGGTATATTGTGTGGTGCTGAGGTTTGGGGTATGACTGATCCCAATACCCAGGCACTAGCTGTTCAATCCTTGCCCTGCTCCCTCCCTCCCTCCCTCCCTCCTCTAGAAGCCCCCAGTGACTTCTGTTGTCATCTTTATGTCCATGTGTTAGGTCAACATTAATTAACACACTTTACCATTTAGAGATTATATTCAGATTTAGAATCTTTTAAGTGTTTAATAAAATATGATTTACATATTAGTGATTCCATTATGCAAAAGGCCATCACTTAAAGTTGCAGAGTACTAGGTTAAGAATGATCTCTACATATATGTTTAGGCGTGAGCTTATATATGTATGGGCACTTTTATAGGAACATACAGAATGGGGTGGAAGACTGTGAACTCTGGTTATTTGAGACAGTGTAGTAGGAACTGTGAGTGGGTGGAAGAAGGAACATAAGTCATTGCTTATGTAAGTTACAACAGAAAATCCTCACCGATTCTATCAAGTGTTTATTTCAGCTAGAAAGATCTGAACTACATTTAAATTAATAACCAGGCAGTAAATGATTAAAAAAACAAATAAACCAGGCATATTAATATCATTTTTCATGTTGGAAATATCCCAAAAAATTCATATTTTCTGAGTGTCTATGTATTGAAAAAGAAAATGAGTCTGACAATGTTTAATACCATACGTAAATGTAAACATGTCTCACATTCGAGTATATTAAATAATATTTTAAAAGAAGAAATTTCTGCACCCTCACTTCCCAATATATTTTATAGATTTGGTTACGTCAAGATATGCATGAATATTCCAGAAAGAAGCATTAAAAAATAAGTGAACTAACACCATCTCTCATTTTAACAATAGCAATGTTATTTATTTCCCATTTTTCTTTCCTCTTCTAAAAGCCTTACCTTGTATATACTAACAAAAGAGCCAAGAAAAGCTCCAAGCTGGAAGTTTTCTTTATTGTAGAAGAGAGAAAGTAGCCGAGATGGCTGTGTAAACAGATGCCTAAATGCAGAGGGGATTCGGAGGCAGCACTGGATCAAGTACCCCACGCTAAACATTCTGATGAACCCCTAGAGGAAATTTGGAGAAAAAACCTGATTTACAAACAAATTTTGAAGTTTTTGATAGAATACGAATTTTACCATCTCAAAATAGAAACAAGACAAAACAAATTTAATCTAAGTTTATAGCACAGCAAAATAAAGCCTTAAAACCTCAAACAATAATTTTAAAACAATCACCTTAAAACTAAGAGTGAAATCTTGGAATGAGTTTACTTTCTTTGATTTACAAAGACTTAAAAAGTCTCACAAGCACTGGCCAAGTTTGCCTATGCACCAAAATTCCATTTCTTGACATTTTGTTGACAATAATCAGGATTTTAAATTCCTAAACCACAAATGAGTTTTACATACAAAAGCACTAAAATTCGAAAAACTACTTAATAAAACCAAATGCTCTTGAAAATGTTAACAGAAAACTGCTCTTAATCATTAGCATGAGTAGGGATTATTTTCATAGAAAAATATTTTCATTATTTGTTCAGACCTTTGGTGCTAACTTTTACAATGGTCAGGTAAGAAGAACTTCCAGGGGGCAGGGGGTGCAGAATTATATCTAGGTTTTCATTCCTGTGCTCCACTATGTCGGGCTAAAACATCTCTAGGGAGGAGTAGCTTTAAAGTACATTAACTAAACTTGAAAAAGCAAACCCACTACAAATCCATATTTGCTGTCAACATTTCTCTATACTTCCTTCAACTGTCCATAATGCAAAAGAGACCTGGAGAGGATGACTATTACTGGTCAATTTCCTTTCTGTATTTAGGAAGATGAATTTTAGATGTCTGAGAGACTGTAAGTAATTAATATTGAAACTGAAAAATTTCAATTAGCACAAAACATTAACAAAAAGAATAGTACTTTCTGTACAGTTCAACCAATACATTGTTAAAACCGGTACCCCATCCTCCTCCTCTCTAACTCTGACTGGAATGGGAAAATATCTACACTCATAGCAGTGTATGCCCAAAAGTTAGGTTTGTATTTTCTGGACTGCAGCTTTCTCTTCTAGGAAAAAAATTAATTACTATGAGGAAACACTGGTTAATTTACCTGAAACTACCTAATACCTTATTAAAACATAAAATCAAATTGTCCAATCAATTACTGTGAATTCTCAAGCATTTGCTTAACTGAAACTGCCTAGTATTTAAATGAATGAAATGATCACACTTTCATCTTGCCATTGATAACCTTATAATGATAATCTAAGGATTTAGGGATTACATTTACATTACAATCTGTTTCATGCTATTTTCAAGAGAACTATTCATCCACCCATCAATGTACTTAGAAAATATTTGCTGAATGCCTATTATCTGCCAAACATTACACTAGATGCTGGGGATAACAGTGATGAGGAGGACACAGAGTTCTTGCCTTCGTGGAGCTTTCATGCTCATTAGTGGAAAAGAAAATAACTAAGTAAACAAATACAAAAGATTGTAATAAATGTTATGAAGGAAGTAATCAAGACACTAGGATAGACATTAACAGGGCAATCTATATTAGATTAAATGTTAAGGGCAGACATGTAAATGATATGACATTTAAATAGACCCAAAAGAGAAGAAGCTAGCATGAGAAAAACATTTCAGACAGCTCAGACAGAAAACACAAAGCCAATTAAGAGGCTGGCAGGTATAAGGAACCAAGAAAAAGTTAGTGTGAATGGAGTACAGAATGTTGAGGACAATGTAATTAATATGAGTATTTATTCAGGGATACAATTTAACATATGGTGTAATTAAGTTTGTGAAATAATGAGGTCCATTGTCAAAAAATTTCACTACCATGTTTATGGTTTAAATTCCTCACCCACAGGTCTCCAAATAGTTTTACATTCATGGATATAATACAGTATTCCAATTTATACACAAATTGCCAAGTTTACAGTACTGGTACACATTTGAAAGAATCACTAGTTTTTTATTGCTTGGAAATTCTCACTAACTTTCTCATACAATTTTTTTAATATCACCGCCCCCACTCCAAATTTCTCAAATACCTCTGATTTAATCCAAATACTTCTCTTAGTTCCCCATCTAAAGTTTTCCTTTGAACTGCAATCATATTCAGTTGGAAGGAAGAATAAATCCAGGTACCAGGTGACTTGGACTGCCAGCAATGTTACTTTTTTTTTTTTTGGCCACTTTAAACTGAGGCAGGAAATCAAATTTGGAAAGAGTGTCAGAAAGTATTGCACAACTGAGGAACAAAACAAAACAAAACCCTACTGTTTTATCATTTTGGGGAATTGTGAAGCTAAGTGTGGGCTGGGCTAATGGCAGTGTCAACACTGGGCCATAGATGTTTACCTTCATGAGCACTAATGTGGGATAGTTCCTCCTTTCTAGAGTAACCATAAAGGGGCTGTATTTTGGGGTGCTGCACAACTCTGCTCTTCTCATCAACTGAGTAGAGACTAAAATTGCAAGAAGAACAAACTTTCTACAGCATTGGAACTGCTAGAGCACCATTCAAAACTAAGCAACTTGGCTGGTCGTGGTGGTTCACAGCTGTAATCCTAGTGTTGGGAGGTCAAGGCAGGCAGATCACCTAAGGTCAAGAGTTCAAGACCAGCCTGGCCAACATGGTGAAACTCTGCCTCTACTAAAACACAAAAATTAGCCAGGCATGATGATGGGTGCCTGCAATCATCCCAGCTACTCGGGAGGCTGAGATGGGAGAAGTGCTTGAACCTAGGAGATGGTGGTTGCAGTAAGCTGAGATCGTGCCACTGCACTCCAGCCTGGGTGGCTGAGCGAGACTCTGTCTTTAAAAAAAAAAAGAAAAAAAAGCTAAAGAACTTGCAGCAGATGGTGCCACCTGTGCCATGCTGACTGCAAAGAAAATAACTTTCTTCTCAGAAGTGGTGGTGATGGGAGAAGGGAGGAGGGACAGCACAACAGCAGGGGAACAGGGAGAGACACACTGGTACACAAGTCCACTAGGGAGTCAAGAATTTATGCCAGGCATAGTTAGCTCTCTTAATGTAGAGCAACTGTGGACATGCTCCAGTTATCTCAATGGCTTAAAAAAAAAAAAAAAAAGTAATAGTTTTACAAGTCCAAAATTAAATGCCGTTGTACCAGACTTGGCACAGTGCATACAGTGTATGTGTGTGAGTGCTGATCCAGCTAGCACACAGCACAGTCTGGGAGTCGGAGTCTTGTTCTAGGATGTAGTTCTAATGAGAATACATTACAAAGTGCAAATTTTAATGACTTTATGTTTCCTTGTTGTTATCCCATCTTATCTTCTATATCATAAGTTTTAAATAAGTCAATTTTTAAACAAGCTAATTTTTAAATTATTTAAGGATCTGGTAAGTGAATATTGAAAGCTAAATCGTCACCTATTGTCACAAATTTCTCACTCTTGAAGTCAAATTCAAAGAATGATAGCATTTATTAATGTCAACTTTTCCATTTATTTTTAAATTATTTCTAAATAAATAAGTTATTTCTATACCCATTCCCTATTGTTAATAAAGTACATACTTTCATATACTTACTTTAATGCAATAAGAGATGCAATTATCTTCATAATGTTTGCAACATCTATGCCTTGGTCCATGTTTGCATCTGAAATTGAACCCAAAAAAATTAAACTATTTATAATTAAAGTGTGTATATCCATGTGTTTGTACATGTTTGTGGATCTGTTTAAAGCTTTCTAACCAAAAAAAAAAAAAAAAAAAAAGAAAAAGAGAAAAAAACATCGCTTTCTTTTTTTTCCTTTTTTTTTTTTTTTTGAGACAAAGTCTTGTTCTTGCCCCCCAGGCTGGAGTACAATGGCGCGATCTCGGCTCACTGCAACCTCTGCCTCCTGGGTTCAAGCGATTCTCCTGCCTCAGCCTCCCAAGTAGCTGGGATTACAGGCGCCTGCCACCACACCCAGCTAATTTTTGTATTTTTAGTAGAGATGGGGTTTCACCATGTTGGCCAGGCTGGTCTCAAGCTCCTGACCTCAGGTGATCCGCCCACCTCGGCCTCCCAAAGTGCTGGGATTACAGGTGTGAGCCACCGTGCCTGGCCCACTCACTACTTCTAAATATGTGTCACTTTTGGTGTTTTGGGACATACAAAAGCAAGAACGACAGATATTTTTGCTTTTTCTATTTGCTGCTTACCATTTGACACATTGTATAAACTATGTGACTGCAGTCAAAATACTTGAATACGGACTAGAGAAACCACACTGTTATTTGTGGTTAAATATGAAAAAATATGTATATATTATATATATACTCTGCCAAGTCTTTTGGAAACTTTAAATTGCTTATTGTAGAGTATAATGGTAATAAATCATCCATGAAGTCAGTACTTGAGCAAAAGTCATAATGAGAATGTGCTCAGGTTACAGGAATTTATACTTAATTAGATTTGAGAGAAAACATCTGGAAAAGAAACATGATATAGTATTAGAATTCAAAATTCAGTTGAAATAAATATAGAAATAGAGATCATGTGGTAATTCAAAAGTAGCTAATTTGTGATTTAATTGTAAACCACTTAACCCTCCAGTGTTTAATAAATATTTCTGCTGGGAGGACTACTGTTCAGGATGCACTCATTTTAGTGGTTTAGCATGTTGAATCCAAGACTATTTATTCACCATAGGCATAAAAAAAGTAAGTAGAATATCTAACATGGGTCTAGCTCTCCCTCTCTTTGAGGGTTCATGTTCCAAAATAAGCGGTCTTTATAACTTCTTTGAGATTGTAGCTAATTAATTATTTTCATGGTTGAACCACATGAATGTTTTCCTGTTTATAACAATAACTCATAGAGCAATGTTCTGGCTCTGCACCTCTCCAATCCCATTCGCAAATTGATTTGCAAGACCTTTACAGAAATCCAATTCTGCACTACAGCTGGAGCATACAGCCTTTCCTAGTCAAAGGTGACAGCAACAGTTCAGTTCACACTGGCCATAGCCCTTATATCTTTAGAATGCTAAGGCATATCTGGCCATGTGAAGCTGTTGAGTGATTAAAGCTGGAGACCTGAAAAGCAGTGAATAAGAGAAAGGCTGCCTCATGCAAGCCATCACTCTTCACACTTCTAAGTGTCCCCTTCAAAGACATTTCTCAACCATTGCTACCAGAACTACACTGAAATTGTCAAGTTTCCTTTTTTTTTTTTTTTTTTAAGAGATGGGGGTGTCACTGTCATCCAAGCTGGAGTATAGTGGCATGATCATAATGATCATAGATCACTGCAGCCTTGAACTCCTAGACTCAAGCTATCCTCCCACCTCAGCCTCCTGAGTAGCTAGGACTACAGGCACATGCCACCAATCCTAGCTAATTTTTAAATGTTTTTTAGAGACAGGGTCTTGCTATGTTGCCTAAGCTGGTCTCAAACTCCTGGCCTCAAGTGATTCTCCTACCTCAGTCTCCCAAAGTGTTAGTTTTACAGGTGTGAGCCACCATGCCTGGCCTAAATTTTCTTTGCTAGTGAAGTTAAATCCTGATATCAACTGTACTGTCAATTAGTCTTTCTTAGTCACTCGTAAATGGCTTCCCAAGACCTGGACTGCCTGTCTCCTGTATATTTGCTTTGCTTCTGTAGTATTCTGCATCCACTTTCATACCACTAGACCCACTGAGGCTACTCTGATGCGTTCTGTCATGACCTGATCAGTTCTGACGCCCAAGGCATCATTCACCCATATAATTCATTCTCTGCATTCCCCTCTGATTCCTGTTGAAATTATTTCCATTAACAGGATCCTTTCTCCCTTTTCTCCACTGAGGTAACCCATAACTATTTTTGAACTTGTTTAATAAATTCAACTACCATAATTATTCCTGTTATCTTCTAGATGTATTGTTTGTTAAGATGAAGACAAAATCTTTAAATTCAATAAAAATTTGAGTACGCTCCCTGTGCTCATATTTTATGTCAGGCAAGTTCATAAAAGTTATCTCATTTAATGCTCACAGCAATTCTTACTAGAGATTATTAACCCCAGTTAACAGATAAGAACTTGGAAATGCACAATGGTTAAATCTCTCATCCAAAGTTACAACGCTGGCAGAGGGAAAATAAGAGTGAAACATAGGTTTTCTAATTTATTAAAGGACCTCAGCTTCCTATAATTCAATGGTCCCCAACCTTTTTGGCACCAGGGACTGGTTTCATGGAAGATAATTTTTCCACTGACTGGGTGGCGGGGGAGGGGGGTGGTTTAGGATGAAACTGTTCCACCCCACATCATCAGGCATTAGATGCTCATAAGAAGCACACAACTTAGATCCCTTGTACGTGCAGTTCACAATGGGGTTTGTGCTCCTAGGAGAATCTAATGCCACTGCTGATGTGACAGGAGGCAGAGTTCAAACGGTAATGCTCTCTGGCCTGCTGCTCACCTCCTGCTGTGTGGCCGGGTTCCTAACAGGCCTTGGACCAGTACTGGTTCATGGCCCAGGGGTTCGGGACCCTTGCTATAATTGATCCCCTAACTTTCTTTATTGCCTACTCATTCCACCCTCTCTAAAATATCACTACCAAGATTTTATTTATTGGTTGATAATCTAATTTCAAACTATTAAATTTATTTTCATAAATATCTACACTAGAAATATAAATGAAAATTTGTATGAAACATGAAAACTTCTTTTTATAATATACAAATAAAAACATTTCAGTTTGAGAACCCCAAAAATTTTCACTCTTACAAAATATCCTTTACTTAAGGGTTGTCCCTTATTATTCCTTAATCGTCTTGAATCTCTCTCAGGAATTTTGCTTCCTTCTTTCCATACTTGGCACATTAAATCAACACATATTAATCAGTTTCCTGAAGTTCTCCATCATAGCCTCCTGTAATTCTGCCTGGTTTGAAATACAAAAGTATTCCAATTTTGTGCAAACCTCTTTTAAAGGCATATGCTGGTCTACAGTCCTGCCAGAAATAATAAATCATATTCACTTGCCATTGTGTGCCTTTTATAAAATTCTATGCACAGTTTCTGATGAAAAATGATCATCATTACCTGAATAGAAAACAAAAATACCTTGGCATGGTACAAATATCATACGAAACAGTGACAAAGCAGTTTAAAATATCAAGATAAAGAGCTCACATTGAATCCACAAATGTCCTGACTAGACCAATCATATTCATTCTTCTGGGTTTTTCCTCATGTTGCTCTCTCTTCTGTTCTACTTTTGCATATGCTGCCTCTGGTGAGAAAGAATGTGTGGGAATTTCTTCCTTCCCTACAATGAACCTAAAGAAAAGAGCACAATGTGAAGCATTTTTCACTTAAAAAAAATCAATGAGGGGAAAAAAAAAAAGACTTTGTTTATAAACAAATACGCTTTGGCAAGTATCATCATTTGAGATAGTATTTTCACAGTTTACATAAAATCGAATCATCCTATGAAGAAAAAGACTTTCAAAATCTGAATACTAAAAAAAAATTAATAGTCATTTGTTTGATAATGCAGGTATTTAAAAATCAAACTGACCAAGTAAAATACAGCACCACACTTAAGCACCCTTTAACTTGAGACACCACTTTTTAAATATATGCCTTAGAGTTTTTCAAAAGAAACAGGTATACTTGGGTATACTAGTAAATCACAACACTAATAAATCACAAAAATTATGTATTTTTTTCTTAAATTTGGCTACTAGTTATAATTGAATGAGATTCTCATTTACAGTAAAACTCAACATTTATACCTATCATTTTGAGTCATAAACAGCTGCAGCACACTAGGTCATCTGTATTCACACAGGGAAACAGAGTACAGTACAGAACAGGAATCAGAAAACAGTCAGGATTCCCCAAGTCCTCATATTATTTCATTAGAAAATCTGAAAGCTGATGTTATTCTAATCTACTTATTTTTCTTTGGAAAAATAAAATGTCTAGAAAATAATATTCCTATTTCATCAAAACTAGACTATATTTTTCCAAAGACAATGAATGGAAAATATTACCACAATTAGAAATCCCTCAAGAAGTATCCTTTCTCAGAGTTTGCAGTATCACTGTTTACACCTATCCTGTAAGAGTCATTGCACTTATAAAGAATAACTAAGCTTTCCCAAGGCAATACTACCTTCCAAGCTTTCAGAAAATACAGTAAAATACAGATAGAACAGGATCAATAACAATACACTAAAATTCTGGAACTTGAGCCAGGCATAGTGGTTCCTGCTGTAACCCTGACACTATGGGAGTCGATGCAGGACAATCACTTGTGGCCAGGAGTTCAAGAACAGCCTGGTCACCAGAGTGAGACCCCACCTTAACAAAAAAATTAAAAATCAGCTGGGCATGGTGGTGTACGCCTGTAGTCCCAGCTACTTGGGAGGCTGACGTGGGAGGATTGCTTGAGCTCAGGAATTAAAGGCTGCAGTGGGCTATGATCATGCCACTGCACTTCAGCCTAGGCAATACAGTAAAATCCTGTCTCTTTAAAAAAAATAAAAAAAAAAATGTAACTTGAGACCTGTGACAAACAGAATATGAAAGCGTAAATACTTAGAAAGAAAGAAAAAGCTGTTACTACCAACAACTGCAACCCATCCTGTTCAGACAACCTTGGTAAAACATCTAGCTTATCAAATCATAAGGGGTGTGCAAGGGGTTTGTTTGTCACCAGATGGCAGCTGTGCATCTTTGGTAGCTGTCAGTTCAAATGAATTTGTTTCTTACTTATGGGTGTACACAGAGAGTTTAAGATCTGTACTGCTGTTCCTTAACAGCAACAAGTGTAAAACTATGCCAGAACAGATAGAACAGTTTCTCTTACACTTTTCATAAAACTGTTGCTATTTTGGCCAGGATTGACTGTTTCAGATTAGAGGTCACTTCCTTGGAGAAGCTGACCCTGTCCCAGGCCAGAATAAGGAATGATCTTTCTTCTGTACTAGGAAAGCCCAATGAACTGCCAGTACAGTAATGTACATGCCATTTTAGTAGTCTACATCCCCTACTCAACTGAGAGGCCTGTGAGACCATGTATATCTTCTTTGCTGTTATATCCCAGCATCTAGCATAGTGTCTGGCACGTGGTAAATATTTAATACATATTGAATGAATGAATATAGTAATAGCTGGAATTCTCTGAACATATCTTATATGACAGGCACAGTGCCAACTGAGCCTTTTACAAATATTAATTCATGTAATCCTCACAATAATACTATAGGTGTCACAATTCCCATGAGAGTTGGCACGGTTAAGTATCTTGTCCACAACCAATAAATTATCAGTACTTACTTGAACCCAGAATTGTCTGGCCTAAAGTCTGGCTTCTTAATCACTAAGCTACATATATTTCTAACTATGTTTTAAACTATGATGAATAAGGCTAGCATATCTTCAGAGTCTCACACTGGCTTTTCTCCCGTGGTTGTGTCCTTGACACTATTCTTTTGACTTCTACTGTTATCTGTATACACAGATAATTTTCAAATCATCCTACACACAATTTCCAGAGGAAGCTTCCCAAAGTGCATATCTGAACTGACTACACATATCCTCAAAGAACTTCATGGGCTTATGGCCTACTGAATTAAATACAAACTTCAAGCTTAAGTCAGTATCTGATGCAGAGTGAGTGCTCACTATAGAAACTATTATTATATTACAATTAAATGAACTACTTGACATTCTCCAAATAAATCATGCGTCTGTATTGCTCTTCTTATCTGGATCATTCTTCCCTACATCTTTACTAAAAATCTTATTTGTTTTTTAAAATCTATCTTAAATGCTCCTTCCACTCTCTCATTCCCACCCACCCCCACAGGAAAATAAAAGTAATAATAATTTGTGAATTACAGAACACTTATCTTCTATTATTACGTTTGGGATTTTGTAGTCTATAAGTAATTTTGTGCAAATCTCCTGCTTTCTTCTCTCCATTTACTCCTTTCCACAGCTTGGGGAAAGACGTTAGGTTAGGTTTGCCTAAAATATATTCCTGAAATAACCTACACTTCTCTTTTGCAACATTCAGCACAGTTAAAATTAATGCTCTCTTCCCCACTAGACGATAAGCTCTCTGAGAACAGAGACTGTATCTGGCTCATTCCCCAGTGTATTCTCAACACTTAGTACAAGACCTGGGGCAGAATAAATGTATACTAAGTATATCTATCAGTGAATGTTAGCTTTGTAGCTCCTGTATTATCTCACACTTGTTGAGGAGTGCTGATATGGTTTGGCTCTGTGTTCCCACCCAAATCTCAACTCGAGTTGTAATCCTCACATGTCGAGGGAGGGACCTGGTGGGGGTGATTGGATCATGGGGGCAGTTTCCCCCATGCTGTTCTCATGATAGTGAATTAGTTCTCAGGAGAGCTAATGGTTCTAAAATGTGGCACTCCCTCACTCTAGCTCTCTCCCTCTCCTGCCGCCTTGTGAAGAAGAAGCCTGCTTCCTCTTGGCCTTCTGCCATGATTGTAAGTTTCCTGAGGCCTCCCTAGCCATAAGAAACTGTGAGTCAATTAAATCTCTTTTGTTTATACATTAACCAGTCGAGTAGGATCTTTATAGCAGTGTGAGAACAGACTAATAGACTAATACAAGCGATTTTTAAAAAGGTGCTAAAATGAAGTAAAGTTTTGTGGTTTTTTTGGTTTTGTTTTTGTTTTTTTTGAGACGGAGTTTTTGCTCTTATTGCCCAGGCTAGAGTGCAGTGGCGTAATCTTGGCTCACTGCAACCTCTGCCTTCCGGTTTCAAGCAATTCTCCTGCCTCAGCCTCTCAAGTCGCTGGGATTACAAATGCCCGTCACCACACCCAGCTAATTTTTTTGTGTTTTTAGTAGAGACAGGGTTTCACCATGTTGATCAGTCTGGTCTCAATCTGCTGACCTTGTGATCCATCCGCCTCAGCCTCCCAAAGGGCTGGGATTACAGGTGTGAGCCACTGTGCCCGGCGGTTTTTTTTTTTTTTTTTTTTTTTTTTTTTTTGAGACAGAGTCTTACTCTGTCACCCAGGCTGGAGTGCAGTGGTATGATCATAGCTCATTGCAACCTCTGCCTCCCGAGTTCAAGCAATTCTCCTGCCTCAGCCTCCCAAACATCTGGAATTACAGGTGCCCACCACCACGCCTAGCTAATTTTTGTATTTTTAATAGAGACGGGTTTCACAATGTTGGCCAGGCTGGTCTCTAACTCCTGACCTTAAGTGATTGCCCGCCTTGGCCTCCCAAAGTGCTGGGATTACAGGCGTTAGCCACCATGCCCAGCCTGAAGTAAAGTTTAATATTTTAAAGCTTTTTAGCCTTTGTCTAATTAGGACACATTAAACTGGAGTACTTTGTAAATATTTGTCCTTTATGGATAAAGGACAGTTTTCCTCTGAGAGAACAATGTATGTTTTCATGATACAGCAATTATGATCTGTATGAGATAAGCACTTCCTTAAGCCATTTTATGATTGTATTCCTTTAAATCTCACCGTTCTCAAATGTATCAAGCTCTGAGTATCTTTTCCTCACCAAAGTTTAATATTGTCAGGAAGTCATATTAAATTGTGCTACAGAAAGCATTTTCCTTTCCCCTTCCCTTTGTAATTAACATTAAATTTTGCACTTTTGACTTGCTATAAATGTACAGCATATGTCTACAATAAAAATCACAACCGCCAGGACTGCAAAGAGGTAGCAGGAAAGACATGTCAGATAATACTTTTTGAAAGCCTACAAGAAGCACCCACATTAACTCACATTATTTTTTTGCAATGAAACTTGACAACAAAAAATATATTTGGCTTTTAGTAACATTCTTCTGAGAATCAACTTTGTAAGTTTGAGATTAATTCATCTGCAATGTGGTGAGTCCATATTCACCATATAAATGCAAGAAATAGCCACATTTCTTGAATCCAAATTCACCACACTGCAGATTGATTATGAAACAGAATTAAAATGAAACAGAATTTGCTTGGTGGAAGGAGATGCACAAATAAACATATGAACATTCACAATATTTAACAATTTTCTTGCTTTAGCAACAAGAATATTATCAAGAATTAACAAACATTTTTTCTAGAATATTTTTCTACAATACAGAGAAAATTTAAGTGCAAATAGTCCACACTAGCCCTCTGTTAAAAGTGGATTCGAAGAAAAGACACAAAACCATCTGACACATTTTAAGTTTTTGCAAGAATTCTGGGAGTCTAAGGAGATGTAGGAAAACAAGACTAAGTTTTTCCTTCTCTTTTGAAAACCTAATATTTGTTTTTGTTATCAACTTCAAACTTAATACCAAATGCTTCCTAGTCAATGCAACAAAAATAACAAAAACTTTATTTTCTAATAAATTTCATGATCTTTTACTGAAAAATAACAGTAAAGAAATTAGTGTTGAGTATTATGACTTAGAAAGTTATTGTTCCCACAGAGTTCTCACAACCAAAGACATTCTTAATTATACAGTAGACTCCATTTGTTCCCTCCCAAACCAGTTTCCTTGCATGCCATGTGATTTTCTGTTAATAGCACCGTCTTTCAGGCACTTTGGTTTTCAATATGTGGCTGGGATTACAGGGTGGAGGGGAAGAGAAAGAAGGAAAATATCAGTCTTCATTTTCATTCATTGCAAGTCTTAACTTTTTCTCCTTCTCTTTAATCCTCCCACTATCACCCAAATTCTAGTCCTTATTGTCTTTCCACCTTCTGGTTCTCTCTTTTTCAATGTCTCAAATACTGTGGCCAGACCAATCTTTCTGAAACACTGTCAACCACCCTACTCAAAAAGCGTTAGTAGCTCCCTACTGCTGACCTTATCAAATCCAAGTTTGTCTTTTTTCCCCCCAGGTCTTCCATAATCAGGTCTTCCCTACTCTACATATCAAAAAATATTTTATATTCCCTAATATAAACTTTTCATACCATTTTCTCACTGTTACCTCACACTTCATTTTTGCAATTTTCACTCTCTTGCTACTATTACTCACTTCTACCCAGACTGCATTTCCTCTTCCCTGTAGTTATCGAAAGCTATCCTTAAAGTACAGTTTAAGGCACATCATCTATGAGAATATAACAAAAATAATAGCCAACATTTCTTGAGTATTTACTACATGCCAGCCACTGGTTGAGACATTTTTCACATATTAACTCATTTGATCCTCAAAATAACCTTGAGACAGTTAGGTAAAAACTTTTGCTAGTATTGAAGCTTTCCCTAATTTTTCCCTCCAATATTTGCAGTAAAAACCACACTACTGATCTTCACCAAGCATCTACTATATGTTCTTTGGATTACAAAACAGGCAACATTTATGATATAAACTAGATAAACAGTAGGTATGGAGTCAGTATATATAGTTAACTTGTGTGATGTTAAATTAGTCAAATATTCTAAGCCTCAGTTTTCTCATCATGTTACATCTCACAGAACTGTTGCAAAAATTTAATTTTCTAATCTATGAGAAAATTCTTGGTGAACTATAAAATATAATGCTAATGCTAACCAACGTTTCTACAGTATATACCATGTGCCAATTGCTATGCTAAAAGATGGGCTATGAGGTGAAAAGACTCTAGTGATACTTAAAATCGAATCTGTGTTTGACGGTACATGAGTCCTGCCCTAAAGCAAACCCATAATCTAGTACCACACAATTAAATACTTAACTTTTCAGTAATTGTTCATGAGCAGCTCTGTCTTTCCAAGCTCCCTGAAGTGAGTTCTTGTATTTCTTTTCAAACACCCCACAGTAAAAAGCACACAATAGGTCCAAAAGAAGTAGCTGATTAATTTTTAGAGGGAAAAATCTGACAAATTACTCTTTCAATGAGCTATACATCCGCAGGCTTGGAAGTACTTTTGTGAATTCTAAAATTATTTTCAGTTTCACTGTTTAGTCAATACATATTTATTGTAATTATGTATAATTTTTTAAGTTAACTTGTAAATTCTCTCTCAGCATAAAATAAATGTTACTTACCTAAGTGCAGAAAATGTAAATCCTTTCAAGCCATCCTTGCACCTAAAACAATAAGAATTTACAATCATAAAATAACATATTTTGAGATATAAGTAGTATATTACATAGCTATTAAATTTTTTCTGAAAATAGTGTTTTAAAAGATGAAACTCTTAAGGCAAAAATCTGAACATTATGAATGGTCAAAAGAGCAATAAGCAATGAAGTAAGTCACCTTACACAAAATGATTAATATGATAATGCCTTCCTATGTCACAATAACATTACTTAGAGCTCAGCTCTCAAATAGGCAGGTGGAAGAGAGACTTAAGTAAATCTAAGGGCTCCATCTGGACTTAAAGTGAGGGCTGGGAGTAAAGCAGCCTCTACAAATCCCTGGGGGACCAATTTGCTGAGAAGAAAAAGACCACATACACCTGGTGGGCGTTATATATGGATAATTCAAGGTCCTGACTTCGTCCTATTAAATATGTGAAGGCACAGTATTCATAATATAGAGTTGGCAGGCACAGAAAGGTTTCAACTTCAGTTCAACAGTTTTAATTCCTGATTAAGCCCAATTAGAACAGATCACAGAGCATGAAGAACAGAATTGGGGTGAAGGGAGAGCAGAAAGACAAGACTCCAAATGGTATTTATTGAGTGCTTACTATAGCTGGGCACTGTTTTCAGCTCTTTATATGTGTTGTCTCATTTAATCATATCACTAAACTGTATGAATAGAGATTTTTCTCTATTGCACTGCTACACAGAGGCTCAAAAAATGCAGTAACCTAAGTCACAAAAGTAATAGCAGTCAGAATTCCAGAATTTGGGGGCTGGAGGGGATTGTCTGACTTTAAAAGTTATGTTTTTTTCTTATACATCCTCCTGAAACAGTCTACTGTCTTCAGCTGGGGAAGATTCAAATTACATCATAGTTAAGAAAAAAAAGATTCTCAGACTTGCAAAAAAATATTTAAACAAGATCTTAAAATAGGGACATTACTACGCTGGCTTTACAACATCCTGCTGCTGTTACTCAATGTCTTTGCTCTTCTTTATACCTATGATCACCTTAAACAAAGAGATTTTGAGTATTTACTATCAAAGGCCTAGGCCAGGCGCAGTGGCTCACACCTGTAATCCTAGCACTTTGGGAGGCCGAGGCCAGCGGATCACCTGAGATTAGGAGTTCAAGACCAGCCTGACCAACATGGAGAAACCCCATCTCTGCTAAAAATACAAAATTAGCCGGGCGTGGTGGCACATGCCTGTAATCCCAGCTACTCGGGAGGCTGAGGCTGGAGAATTGCTTGAACCCAGGAGGCAGAGGTTGCAGTGAGCCAAGATTGCACCATTGCTCTCCAGCCTGGGCAACAAGAGTGAAACTCTGTCTCAAAAAACAAAGAGTAAGGCCTCAAATAGAATAGGGCAATTATTCCTCTATGTCTTCTGTATGAAAGGCCACAAACGAAATGCATAAAAATGTAAGAAATGTATTTTAATCAAAATCATATACATTTTTATTAGATGCAGTATAGAATCTGAGAAAATAATCCACATGCACAGAGATGTTTTAAAACAACCCCATCAAAAATTGGGCAAAGGATATGAACAGACCCTTCTCAAAAGAAGACATTTATGCAGCCAACAAACATATGAAAAAAAGCTCAACATCAATGATCATCAGAGAAATGCAAATCAAAACCACAATGAGATACCATCTCACGCCAGTAAGAATGGCGATTATTAAAAAGTCAGGGAACAATAGATGCTGGTGAGGCTGTGGAGAAGTAGGAACGCTTTTACACTGTTGGTGGGAATGTAAATTAGTTCAACCATTGTGGAAGACAGTATAGCGATTCCTCAAGGATCTGGAACCAGAAATAACATTTGACCCAGCAATCCCATTACTAGGTATATACCCAAAGGAATATAAATCATTCTACTATAAAGATACATGCACACGTATGTTTATTGCAGCACTATTTACAATAGCAAAGACATGGAACCAACCCAAATGCCCATCAATGATCAAATGGATAAAGACAATGTAGTACACATACACCATGGAATACTCTGCAGCCATAAAAAGGAATGAGATCATGTCCTTTGCAGAGACATGGATGAAGCTGGAAGCCATCATCCTCAGCAAACTAACACAGAACAGAAAACCAAATACTACATGTTGTCACTCATAAGTAGGAGTTGGACATTGAGAACACATAGACACAGAGAGAGGAACAACACACACCATGGCCTGTTGGGGTGTGGGGAGTGAGGGGAGGGAAGTTGGAGGACTGGTCAATAGTTGCAGCAAACCACCATGGCACACGTATACGTATGTAACAAACCTGCATGTTCTGCACATGTATCTCGTATTTTTTTTTAGAAGAAAAAAAAAACAAAAACTCAATTTCAATTAAGCAACATGATCTACTTCCTAGTCATGTTAACAGTGAGAAATGTAACCACAGAATTTAGCTAACATACTACATAATTGTCTACCTTACACAGAATAGGGGTAAAGGCAAAAGAATTCAGATGGAAGGATAAAATGTGCATGGGAAAATTATAGCATTAAAATGATTAAACTTATCTTTTTCCATCTGATGAAAGTGTTTTGTAGTAATTTAAAAACCCATAATCTAGATAGGTAAGATGGTGAGGAAACAGGTTAAGGGGTCTATTGACTGCAAAACAGAAAGCAGTAAACTGATTAAAAGATTATGTATATCTAGGAACAAATTTTGGCTTTCATATGTTATTGTTAAAAGACAGCCATTTATCTTTGTGCTATGCTGGATAAAGAATTCTGACAACTTGTTCTAGTCATTTGTGACCTTGCGTATTTGTGACCTTAAACAATAAATTTAATTGCCAACCAAAATATCAAAAAGTAGCTTTCAAATATAAGAGGGGCATATAGAAATGAATTTGCAATTTCATTATGATGGAAGTTCAGTTCTTTCATCAGAACTCTGTGGGAAGCACTTCATATTGATAAAGTCTTAGCATGGATTCAAAAGGGGCTATTCTTCTTTCCATTCATGTGTATAAGGTTTGTTAATGTAATTGAGGGTCAGATGTCTATGTCCAAAGAACAAAAAAGTAATTATTCCCATAAAAAGAATCTTTAAAATAGTAATATGACCCACATTTTGACACTAAGAGTATTATATGAGCATTAACCTAACCATGGAACACAATTGTAATCCGTGTTCAATGTTGAAAATACAATTTAAAGATTTAAACAAAGCAGACTCCATTTGAGGGTTCCTCATTATTCTATGTATTTGATTATCATAATGTAAATCAAATCACATTCTCCATTTAAGTATTAAGGCTCACCAACTTATTTGATAAATATTAACTAAATGGCCACTATGTATAAGCACTGCCTTAGATTCTAAGGACATAACTGTGAACAATAAAGAATCCTTGGTTTCATAGAGCTGGCATTCTAGTTGGGAAAGAGATACATAAAAAAGTAAATATGTCATATAGTGATAATAGGTATGGTAAAAAACAAAACAAAAAACAAACCTGCAAGATAAGGGGAGAAACAGTGATGTAGTCAGGCTTCATTACTTTACACAGTATGGTCAAGAAGAGCCTCTCCGAGAGGTAAAATTTGGTAATCTGATCAGAAACATTAGTGAGTAGAGGGGAGAGCATTTCCGTTTGAGGTAATCAAGTATACAGCCCATGATACGGAGTCAGCTTGGCATGTAAAGAGAAGCAAGTAGATTACTGTAGCTGGAGCAAAATAGGGGAGGGAGGTAGTGGTAGGAAATGAGGTCCTAGCAATCAGGGTGGAGAGAGGGAGTGGTCTACATTTCACATAAGCCCTTTAGGCAAGGTAAGAACTTTGGGAGGTTCTCATCAGAGGAGTGGCAAGATCTGTCTTAAATTTTAAAAGAATCACTTGTGGCCGGGGACGGTGGCTCACGCCTGTAATCCCAGCACTTTGGGAGGCTGAGGTTGGTGGATCACCTGAGGTCAGGAGTTTAAGACCAGCCTGGCCAACATGGCAAAACCCCGTCTCTACTGAAAACACAAAAATTAGCCAGGTGTGGTGACAGATGCCTGCAATCCCAGCTACTTGGGAGGCTGAGGCAGGGAGAATCGCTGGAACTGGGGAGGCAGCAGGAGGTGGAGTTGACAACGAGCCGAGATCACACCATTGCACTCCAGCCTGGGTGACAGAGACTCTGTCTCAAAAAAAAAAAAAAAAAAAACAAAACAAAAAAAAAACAAAAAACCCACTTGGTTGCTGGATAGACTTATAGGAGGGCAAGGTTGGAAGCAAGGAAGCAAGTTAGGAGGGGAAAGTTGATTGTGGTCATCTAGATCATAGTTGTAGAAGGTGGAGAGAAGTAGAGCTGACTGAAATTCTCAATGGTTTAAACGTGTAGTAAAAGAGAGGGAATTTACAAATTACTGAAATAATTTTTGGTTTGATCAAATGGAAGGATAATATGGCCACTCACCAAAGTAGGGAATACTACAGCAGAAACAGTTTCAAGGAGAAAATCAAAACTTTTGTTTTGGACATGTTAAGTTTAAAATGTTTGTTAACTAATTAAATGGTAATGTTGAGGAAGCAAGTAACTGGCTGTACAAGTCTGAGGATTAAGGGAGAGGTCTGATTTGTTTATATGTAGTATTTAAATGCATGAGACTAGATACAATCATACAGGAAATAATTGTAAAGAAAATGTCCAAGGACTGAATATATTTTGCTTCTCCACAACTTATAATGCAGAAAATCTCTTCAAAGGAAGAAAAATAAAAATCCATTTATCCTAATCACATTCTTTTCTAATATAAAGTCTCATTTTTATTTTCAAGTGCACATAAAAATAATGAATTTAACTCATATATGTAGACTTTTCAACTTAATCTGTGCAAATCACAAAATAAATACTATAAATCAGTCTATATTTACTGAATCTCTACTTGCAAGGTTCTGCACTAAGGCAAATTATGATATAAAACTGAGCCAAAAAAGACACGGAGGAAAAGAAATATGTTCCATAATAATATCAAAGAACTTAGTCAATACACAAATAACTGTAGAGGTTCAGGTTGGAATTGCATACTATGTGCAGGAAAGTTTAAAGAAGCTCAATGTTATCATTATCACGATAATACTCTTGGTCAAACGTTCAAATTTTTAATTAGAAGTGTAAATGATAGTAAAATAATTCTACCCACAAAGATATTTTCTACGAAATTACTTTCATGAGATAGTCACCTTTATTACATTGTACCAGCAGATGTCGCTAGAAAACTGTTTTTGGAAGAATTTGTAGTTCATTGGTGTGACTTCTATAGCAAACACTTTACCCTAGGTTTTCCTCTAAAAACACATTTACAGGGATGCAAAAATGTTACTAATCTTAATTAAAGTACATTAAGTTCGCTCAAGTAAATATCGCAATATTAGACTTTTAATGATGGGTGATGTTCCTATAATCCATTCAATATAAAATGTTTAAGAACACCCTATTGTTTGGCACCAACACAAAATTTGATAACGTAAATGTACTGCTTCATTATGTGCTCTCTAATGAGCTGAAAAAAATGAGAACAAACTATTTTGATTTCTAAGATTTTTTTATTGTCTACTCAGTTTTCACTCATTTGCTAAATATAAAAGATGTAAAAGATGTACTTTATAAATCTCCTTTAAAATATTTCTTCGCAATCTACAGAATGGAAGAAAATATTTACAAACTATACATCCTAGAGGGGATTAATATCCAGAATATATCCATGGAATACTATACAGCCACAAAAAGGATTAAATTCTGTTATTTGCAGCAACATGGATGGACTGGAAGACATTATGCTCAGTGAAATAAGCCATGAACAGAAAAGTTAAACACTGCATGTTCTCACTCATATGTGGAAGCTAAAAACAGTTTACTTCATAGAAGTGAAAAGTAGAAAGTAGAACAGAAAATACTCAAGGCTGGAAACAGTAGGGGAAAGGTAAAGATATGAAGAGATGGCTGGGCGCGGTGGCTCACACCTGTAATCCCAGCACTTTGGGAAGCCAAGGCAGGCAGATTACCTGAGGTCAGGATTTCAAGACCAGCCTGGCCAACATGGTGAAACCCGTCTCTACCAAAAATACAAAAATTAGCCAGGCGTGATGGTGGGCATCTGTAATTCCAGCTACTCGGGAGGCTGAGGCAGGAGAATCGGTTGAACCTGGGAGGTGGAGGTTGCAGTGAGCCGAGATCACACCACTGCACTCCAGCCTGGGTGACAGAGCAAAACTCCATCTCAAAAAAAAAAAAAGATATGGAGAGATTTGTTAAAAGATACAAAATCACAGCTACGTAGGAGAAATACCTTCTAGTGGTTCTATATCACTATAGGATGACTATAGTTAACAGTAATACATAGTTTCAAATAGCTAGGAGAATATTGAATATTCCCAATACAAAGACATGATAAATATTTGAGATTATAGATATGCCAATTACCCTGATCTAATAACTATATATGTATTAAAACATCGCTATGTACTCCCATGAATATGTACAATTATTTGTCAATTTTTTAAAAGATAAAATACATTACATATACACAAAATGTCTCAGAAGAAGGTGCAGACAATATGGAATTTTTTTCCATCGCATGTCTGTGATTGTAATCATGTTTTCACAATAAACTTAATGTGTCAATTTTTACATAAGAAAAATATAAGCATCTAAAACAATATTACATGTTTTATTTACTTATTTATTACATCTTCCTCCTCACCCCCCAAGATGGGATCTCCTTATGTTCTCCAAGTTGGTCTTAAACTCCTGGACTCAAACAATCCTCCCACCTCAGCCTCCCAAGTAGCTGGGATCACAGGCATGTGCCACTGTGCTTATATTACGCATTTTAAATAAACACCTAAAAAACGAAAAAAGTATTTCTTCAGAGGCAACGCATGGTGTAGTGAAAAAAATCTTGATATCAGAAAGGATACAGATGCTAATCATAACTTCTCTACAATCTTGAGTAAATCACTTAACTTTAGGGCCCAACATCCTTGTATATTAAAAAAAAACTAAAAGTAAATGACTACCATAACTAACAGGCTGATTAAATGATTTATAATTCTGAAATTTCATAATTTTATTTCATGCTAGCTTTATTATTAAAAATCATAATGGAAAAACAGAATGAATTCTTCTCAATCACTTATGATGTAAAAAGAGAAATGATCTCACTAGCCCCAAGAATAAAACCAAACATACAAACAAACTTCTGAATTTGTGTTAAGATTACTAGTTGCTACTAAGAGTATTATACTTGCATATCATTTTATAAAACTTACTGAGGTGGAACTTCTTCATGCAAAGGTTCAAAGAGAAACTTTTCAAGTTTCAAACTTGGTCTTTCAAGACCAACTACTGGGATAGATATACACTGCTATAGAAAGATCTGTATGAAACACTGTTAAGTAAAAGAAGCAATTCTATATACATAATCTGATTAATGATAAAATATATTATTGCTATATTTAGCATTGTGCTAAAATATTAATAGTAAAATATAAAATGTTGTTTATTATTTACATATGGCATTGTTATAGAAAGTCCTCTAACAGGATACATACAAAAACCAAACTGTGGGTAGCAGACTACCTATTGAAGTTGGATGAGTTAAGAGGCATGCAGGAAAATATACTTTTTACTTTCTATGGGCCTATATCACTTTGAATTTTTACAATAAGCATAAATTTATACATTATTTGTACAATTTAATCTTAAAAATCAATTCTTGATCATTTAGGAACAGATTGAACAGGGCAAAAGTTATTCATCTTTATTCCACCAACAAATGGCAAATAATATAAAACTCAAACTAGTCAACTTTACTAATTAACAGGGTTGTAAAAGTTTTGCTAGAAAGAGGCATAAAACAACTATCTGAAATAAATAATTTAGGCTGAAATTTTTTGAAACTATGATCCCAATGAACATGGATAATTAGGTAACTATAATGATAAAAAACATACATACATACATACATGCATACATACATACATACATTTATTTATTTATGAGACAGAGTCTCACTCTGTCGCCAGGCTGGAGTGCAGTGGCGTGATCTCAGCTCACTGCAACCTCCGCCTCCTGGGTTCAAGCGATTCTCCTGCCTCAGCTTCCCGAATAGCTGGGACTATAGGTACCTGCCACTAGGCCCGGCTGTTTTTTGTATTTTTAGTAGAGACGGGGTTTCACCATGTTTACCAGGATAGTCTTGATCTCTTGACCTCATGATCCGCCTGCCTCAGCCTCCCAAAGTGCTGGGATTACAGGCTTGAGCCACTGCACCCGGCCAAAAAACAAACATTTATTAAGTATCAATTGGGGCACTTCAGAGTTCTTCTTTTACTCATTAAACTAGAAGGAAACTCAAATATTCATTAAATATTCCATGATCTATCTTTATTCACTCAATATTAATTGAGCATCTAATATACAGAAGACATTGTGTTGCTGATCACTTGAAGAATGCAAAGGTAGCTTTTTAAGAGCTACTCTATTTGTACTGCATGAGTTCAGCTCTAAATTTCTTTTATTCAGCATTTTACATCATCTACCTCAAATTATTCAATTGGAGTAAAGTGTTACATATATGCTAAAGCACAATTAAATATGTGAAAAGATTCAGTTAGCAAAAAATAAAGACAAATTGGATTTAAAATAGTGCACACTGATAATTCTTAAAATACTCTATTCTATTCTGATTATATCAGCCATCTAAGTCACTCAGTATCAAAATTAAAAGTTACATTATTTTATGCGAACAAAATTAATTAAAACAGAAAATGCTGAAAGTTCAAGTGTAAACATTTATGCTGGAGTTATGAAAAGAATGACATATAACAATCACCGGCAATAGCTGGAACTTCAAAATTTTAATTAGTTACTGTAAGCATAAATATAATCAGAGTGAATACAATTGAAAAGTTTAATTTGAAAGTCAAAAAGGAACCAGGATGCCTATTTAAATGCCTCTAATTTGTGACTCCCAATGCTCTTTATGCTTAAGAAAATTCATGCAATTTTATGTAGTTTTGCAGCCCGCCATGCCTGAGCCACCCCCCCCAACCCCCCCGCCCACGGTGGGCTCCCGCACAGCCCCAGCCTCTCTGACGGGGGCCGCCCCCTGCTCTGTGGCACCTGGTCCCATTGACCGCCTAAGGGCTAAGTAGTGCAGGCACACAGCACAGGACTGGCAGCAGCTCCGCCCGTGGCCCTGGCACAGGATCCACTAGGCAAAGCCAGCTGGGCTCCTGAGTCAGGTGGGGACTTGGAGAACTTTTATGTCTAGCCAGAGGACTGTATATGCACCAATCAGCACTCTGTGTCTAGCTTGGGGTTCAGGATGCACCAATCAGCACTCTGTATCTAGCTAATCTGGTGGGGACTTGGAGAACCTTTATGTCTAGCTAAAGGATTGTAAATACACCAATCAGCACTCTGTGTCTAGCTCAAGGTTTGTAAACACACCACTCAGCACCCTGTGTCTAGCTCAAGGTTTGTAAATGCACCAATCAGTGCTCTGTGTCTAGCTAATCTAGTGGGGACTTGGAGAACTTTTATGTCTAGCTAAAGGATTGTAAATACACCAATCAGCATTCTGCATCTAGCTCAAGGTTTGTAAACACACCAGTCAGCACTCTGTGTCTAGCTCAAGGTTTGTAAACGCACCAATCAGCACTCTGTGTCTAGCTCAAGGTTTGTAAATGCACCAGTCTGCACTCTGTATCTAGCTAATCTGGTGAGGACTTGGAGAACTGTTATGTCTAGCTGGAGGATTATAAATGCACCAATCAGCACTCTGTGTCTAGCTCAGGGATTGTAAACGCACCAATCAGCACCCTGTCAAAACGGACCAATCAGTTCTCTGTAAAACGGACCAATCAGCTCTCTCTATAAAATGGACCAATCAGCTCTCTGTAAAATGGACCCATCAGCAGGATGTGGGTGGGGCCAGATAAGGGAATAAAAGCAGGCTGCCTGAGTCAACAGTGGCAACCCACTCCGGTCCCCTTCCACACTGTGGGAGCTTTGTTTTTTTGCTCTTTGCAATAAATCTTGCTGCTGCTTACTCTTTGGGTCTGCGCTGCCTTTATGAGCTGTGACACTCACTGTGAAAGTCTGCAGCTTCACTCCAGAGGCCAGCAAGACCACGAACCCACCAGGAGGAATGAACAACTCCGGGTGGGAGAAATGAACAACTCCAGACGCGCTACCTTAAGAGCTGTAACACTCACCGCAAAGGTCTGCAGCTTCACTCCTGAAGCCAGCGAGACCACAAACCCACCAGAAGGAAAAAACTCCGAACACATCCGAACATCAGAAGGAACAAATCCGGACACACCATCTTTAAGAACTGTAACACTCACCATGTGGGTCTGCGGCTTCATTCTTGAAGTCAGTGAGACCAAGAACCCACCAATTTCAGATATAGTTTTAATTAAATTTTTCTTATTTTGTTTTTAAAAACCCACATAAAAGAATACACTAGATTTTGTAATTTTCCAACCCATTTTCAAGTATAGAAGCTTACCTTAGTACTAACTTATAATGTAGTATTTGACACATGATCAACAATTGTACATTTTGATTGATGCTTATCATAAGATTACCAAGAAAATACTAACATGAAATTACTTTCAGACTTTCATTTTTGTTTTGTTTTGAAAAATGTTCAATATTCTAATCACATAAGTATATTCCAATAGGTTAAGTTGATTATTTCAATTTACGATGCAAAACTTGCAGTGTGTGGTTAATATATTACATGGCTTATATATATACAACAGGTTTTCATGTTAAATTTTTTTGTTTGAGTAATAAAATGGACTAAGAGTTCAGCTGCAGCCTTCATATGGCACTTAGTATGAGAAAACTGAACTACTAATGTTGTGTCCCTATTTTAAGAAACCTTACATACAAATATCTGAAGTTGGAATAGCAAGAAATTAAGAAATTTAGGGAAGATTATTTTGTTTCCTTTATGAACACATTATATCTTCAATAACTTTCAATAGAATTCCTTTAAATAGTGAAATTCCCGAGTGTATTAAAAATATTATTTTCTATTCTGATAAATATTTCACAGTACATTTATTTCATACAGAATGGAACACTGATACTTGGCTTTGTCTTCAAGAGCCCAAGCAAAGCTGCTGAAGCAGGCTGCAGTTATGTGTAATCAAGTGAGATTCTAAGTCCCCAGATGATTATTGTGCACTTTTTTCTGGTGTGTCCTAACTATAAATTGGAAACAGTTGGACTAAAACTTACAGCAACAACTCTAATAGAATCAGATTTCTCCTTAAACTTGGAGAAGCTGGAACTGTTTCTGCTTTAAAATCCAAACTGGGAAGGTCATGTTCCAAACAGCCTTAAATTGCTAAGAAACCAAGAATCACCTTCAGACTGTTTCTAAAAGAAATGTTAATCAGAATAAATTTCCTTCTCAAAATGAACTGGTAATAGTAACACTAGTCAAACTTTAAAATAGTTGTAAAAGGAGCAGATTGTGGTTTCATTACCCTAAACTGAAGGGCCTGTTTGCAGTTCCCAAGGAAATGGCATCAGTGTAGACTTAACAACTATAGGCAACAACCCAAAAAATATCAAAATAATGTTTCATGTAAATCCAAGGAAAAATTTAGCAAGTGTCTTAAAATTATGGCATTGCTACGAACCAAAATTATTTACATTAAACAAAATTATAATCACAATTCTTGAACCAATCTATTTTTTAAAGACCTCAAGACAAATACTTTCAGTTTTTTCCCTTCTACCATCATAGTGAAAAATATGAAAACAAATGTTTTCAATTAAATGGAATCTTCAAATCAACATTAATTTCTTTTCTTTTCTTTATTTTTTGGAATGGAGTCTTGCTCTGTCGCCCAGGCTGGAGTGCAGTGACGCAATCTCGGCTCACTGCAACCTCCACCAACGAGTTCAAGCCAATTCTCTGCCTCAGCCTCCCAAGTAGCTGGGATTACAGGCACCCGCCACCACGCCCAGCTAATTTTTGTATTTTTAGTAGAGACAGAGTTTCACCATCTTGGCCTGGCTGGTCTTGAACTCCTGGCCGCATGATCCACCTGCCTTGGCCTCCCAAAGTGCTGGCATTACAGGCGTGAGCCACTGCACCCGGTCCCATTAATTTATTTTCAAATGCATATTGGCATATATGTCAGTAAAATAATATAGCAATCTGTTTTCATATTGAACAAAATGAGCAGCTATTTAAAACTATAACATTAGGCTAAAATTTTTCATAAATTTATGCTTATTTGATACCAAAGTTAAAATAAATAAAATACGCATCTCCTAGTAATGGAGCAAAAACAAAATTTTGTAAGCTTTTCCAAAGTACTGTTCTTTCTTTCTTTTTTTTTTTTTTTTTTTTTTTTTTTGAGATGAAATTTCACTCTTGCTGCCCAGGCTGGAGTGCAAAGGCACAGTCTCGGCTCACTGCAACCTCCACCTCCTGGGTTCAAGCAATTCTCCTGCCTCAGCCTCCCAAGTAACTGGGATTACAGGCAGCTGGTACCACGCCTGGCTAATTTTGTATTTTTAGTAGAGACAGGGTTTCACCATGTTGGCCAGGCTGGTCTCAAACTCCTGACCTCAGGTGATCCACCTGCCTCGGCCTCCCAAAGTGCTGGAATTACAGGGTGAGCCACTGCACCTGGCCGGAAACTACTATTTTCTGATTAGCTGAAGACTTATAGAGTATCCTGACCCCCAAGAAAGAGAAATATTTAATTTCAAATACTCCAGCTTACTTCCTCTCAAAGATTTTGAACTTAATCTGTGGTATGTATAATAGAAACTGGGAGAGTCAACACATAATGGAATCTTGCTAGCCCATAGAATGGTATTAGAAAAATAAAATATTGGAACAAAGGTAAGGAGAGAATTATATTATATAGATTAAGAAATCAAGGCCCAAGGAGGTTAAGTGATCAAACATTAAATTCATCCCAATCACCTAACTGTCTGTACCTGCTGAAGTCTCAACAGTGAAGAAGAAATATTACAGACAAGTAAAGGGATCTTGGGCTATATAAAAGAAAACACAAATCACCTAAATGAAGGTAGAGAACAATGGTCTTCCAACTGGTATTATGCAAAGACTTTACAAGGGACAACGGGCATGGATAGTTTTAAAGAAACCAGTGTTGATCGGATGCGATGGCTCATGCCTGTAATCCCAGCACTTTGGGAGGCCGAGGCGAGTGGATCACCTGAGAGTCAGGAGTTCGAGACCAGCCTGGCCAAGATGGTGAAACCCCGTCTCTACTAAAAATACAAAAATTAGCCGGCCATGGTGGCTCGTGCCTGTAGTCTCAGCTACTTGGGAGGCTGGGACAGGAGAATCGCTTGAACCCTGGAGGTGGAGGTTGCGTGAGCCGAGATCACATCGTTGCACTCCAGCCTGGGCAACAAGAGCAAAACTCCATCTCAAAAAGAAAAAGAAGGAAAAAAAAAAAATGAACCAATGTCCAGTTCCTCACTTCCACATGTTCTCCTATCTAAACATGATTTGCCTGAGAGTGTACCTTTGGTCAAGACTTCATGCTGGCTTCTCTTATCCACCTCCCCTTCATAAAAGCTTTTCACATCAGAAATACAATTCTTGGTCCCCACTCCAGACCTCCTGATTTCAGAAATTCTAGGTGTGGGGCCCAACAATCTCTGCAACCTGTGTTTTAACAAAATCTCCACAGGATTCTTAAAAATGCTAAAGCTTGAAAACCACTGAGCTAAGTTATGTTGCAGTAACAAAATCTGAATGCCTTTTAACAACAAAAGTTTATTTTCTGCTCATGCTACATGTCAAACAAGAGTTAGCTATGGCTCAAAGACATGAAATCTTCATTTTGTACCTTAGGGTAATAGAGAAGCTTTATCTGCAAATGCTGATTGTCAGAGCAGAGAAAAAGAACAAACATAGGAAACTGTGTTCTGACTTAAAGATTTTGCTCGTAAGTATACATAAATCATTTCCACTCATATTTCTTTAGCCAAAGCATGTCGTAACTCCAGGCATGATGTCAATAGGGAAGGGAAGTATAAAGTTTCTCCAGGGAGGGGCAGCAAAGGTTTTTGAACAATAACACAGTCTACCATATACGCCAAGCATATAATTGTTGAAGATCAACTGTATTTGTTTATATTTAAGAAAATTCAAAGCACAATTTCCTTTTCTTCATAAAATACTATCAATAGTCTTTTTCACAATAACTTTTTTCACTTTAAGTATGATAATATTTAAAATCTTTCTGGTACTGGTTTCAGAAATAGGATAGTCTACAACATATCAATTATTATTTTACACTATATGTGAATACATAAATGTGTTCATCTGCGTGTGTGCATGTGTCCTCTGAGATTCATTTTTCTTCTAATTACCAAAGCATTCAGGATTTTCTCATTGTTTATGTATCCCCAGTGCCTAGTACAGTGCATAGTACATGAGTCACTCAAGAAATATATGTTGAAAGAAATTTTTGTCCGTGTAATCATTGAAAAAAACTGCATTTTTATAGTAACTATTTCTATTTGGGTGCCAAGTTTCTGGTAATTGTTTCTTTGACAGAATTGTAGGGTTTTTTGTTTTGTTTTGATTTTCCATTTCTAAAGAAATTTGTTTATTTTACATCAACCAGCTCTATACTCATTAACAACTCCCAGGGATCATCCTTAATATAAAGTTCCATTAGTTTCTTTATACTGATAATGTGCTACGAATTTACATTTAGACATAAACATGCATACTCTAAATAGGGGCTTCCAGTCTTTTCTTAATTAGGAGCTATTACTTAATATCACAAATGAAATGGAACAGTGATTATAATATGAATTTATCAAATCCAAAAGGCAGGAATGGGGATACGGCTGATAGGCATGTTCATATGCTACCAGGAACTGAAATCCAGCAAAAGAGGTGAGACCATAAAGTCTATAGGTTGGAGTGTTGTTCACCTTTACATCATTTATTCACTCCTTCGTACAGTTAAGTATTTCATAAGTATTTACAAAGAGTTGACAATGTGCCAGGCAGGTTGCAAGTGATGAGGATAGCCATTGTTGATGGCTTCAGGAATTCACAATCCACAAGCTATACGTACAATCAAATAATGACATTACATTATATAAAGTACTTTAATATAAAGTACACAGTGTTTTAGGAGCACAAAGGAAGTGTGTCTGACACTGACTTTGGTGTCATGAAGGCTATTCAGAAAAAGAGACATTTAAGGTGCTATAAAAAAGAAGTAGAGGAAAAAAGCAGGGAGGAAAAATACATGTAAGACTTAGAAAAAAGAAAACACTGGATATGCTGAGAATTGAGAGGTTTGATATGACTTTAACATAGAGACATGGAAACCAATTGGAGAAAGACTGGCACATGTCACACCATGACAAAAATGAATTTGAACTTTACTTCTAAAGCGAAAGGTCCTGCTACCCAGAGGAATGACATAACCAGACCTATTTAACAAAGATACTCCAGGTTTGATGTTCATGACCTATTACCACATCTCACTCCATTGTTTATTTTTAAACTATAATCTCATTTGGTACTATTTGTTTAAACTTTTTAAATGACAGCCTACAAGCTGAATTGTTGAAAGCAACTGATATTAATGCCATCTAAACACATACTTTATTCTTTATTTTAAAAGATTAAACCACATATTAACTTTAAGACAGATTTTAATAACTTTTTGATAGATTAACAAATTAGTTTAAAAATAAAAACTTTCAAAATTACAACTAAGTAAACATGCCTACAGAAAATATCAAACTTAATTAAACTATAAAATTCAGGTAATTAATACTAGTTGTTTTAACAAACTAATCACAAAATCTCGATGCCTTAACATAATAAAGGTCACTCAGGCATTCATCCAGGCTGTCTCTGACACAAAGAGTAACCTCATTTCATTCAGCTATAATGTTGTTCTAGATATTGTTCTGTGTGTATGTGAATAATAAAGTCACGTCATTAATATATTGTGGGGATGGGGAAGAATGATGAAAGCCAAGACTACACCAATAAGTCACATCATAAGGTGGAGTAAGCAATACACTTTTGTGTAATTAACACTATGTCTGCAGATCTATGAAGCAAATGTTATTCATTTACACAATCATATATTTGTTCAACAAGCAATTATTAAGCACTGAGGCAGTAGAGTTAAAAGGGAAGGCTATAGATTCAGAGAAGCAAGTTGTTTACATTCTGAGCCTGTTTCTCCATCTGTAAAATGCAAATAATAGGACGTACATCATATGATTATTGTACTAAGTGCTCAAGAAATGTTATTTATTATTACTACTGCTGCTATTACTAAAACAAACACAACTACAAAGATGAGGGTATAGCAGTTGCTGTCTTACACACTGAGACTATAAGAAAAATTTAACAGTCCCTACCCATATCAAGCTCATAGGCTTAAACTCTGAGGTGAAATAGTGAGCCACAGACAGAAAAAAAGAAGTAGGACACACCATCTCCCCTGAAATTAACACCATTATCTAAAAGATGTATCACTACAGGCCTTTCTCCAAAGATACAAACTGATATAATCATACTAGTACACAATCATTTACTAATTGAGGATAATGGTACATGTGATATAAATTGCCAAATGAAAAAAAAATGACCTGAACTAGAAATGAGTCCATCGACATGTTAATTTGCATAAACAAATTGTGGCATATCCATATAATAAAATACTGCTCAGCTATAAAAAAGAACAAACTACTGATACACTCAGCAAAATGGATGAATCTCAAAAAAAAAAAAAAATGCTGAGAAGCAGCCAGACACAAAGGTGCATACTGTATGATTCCACTGGTGTGAAATTCTTGAAAAACGTTTCATAATCTAAAGTGACAGCAGATCCATCTTTTCCTGCTAACAGGGATGAGAGGAGAGATAGAAACTGACTGCAAAAAAAAGCACAAAAGAATTTTAAAGAATGATGGAAATATTCTGAATTTGACCATGGGGGTGGTTACACTTAGGCGTACATTTGTCAAAACTCATAGAACTCATAGAGTGTACTCTTCAAATGTGTAAATTTTTATTGTATATAAATTACAACTCAAAGTTAATTTTAAAAGGATGAAAATTTGGCTAGGCGCGGTGGCTCGTGCCTGTAATCCCAGCACTTTGGGAGGCCAAATAGGGCGGATCACTTGAGGTCAGGAGTTCGAGACCAGCCTGGGCAATGTGGTGAAACCCTGTCCCTACTAAAAATATAAAAATTATCTGGGTGTGGTGGCAGGCGCCTGTAATCCCAGCTAATAGGGAGGTTAAGGCAGGAGAATCACTTGAACCCAGGAGATGGAGGTTGCAGTGAGCCAAGATCGCAACATTGCACTCCAGCCTGGGTGACAGAGTGAGACTCTGTCTCAAAAAAATAAATAAATAAATAAAAATTAGCCTGAATCAGTAACAGAACTAAATAGAGGTAAAAAATTATATATTTTAGAGATTACAAATGTATATGTGTTATGAAACACATTACACCTTATGAAATTCAAAGAATAAAGAAATTGCTCAAAACTAAAGAATCAAAGATGGTTTTAGAGAAAAGATATCATTTGTGCAGACTGAATTTTTTAGTATAGAGGTAACAGTAAGGATGCAAAGGCTAGCAAAGGATACAAGGTAAAAGCCTGAGGAACATCACCATAGCTTGAGTTGAGTGAAGAGAATTCTAGACAGGTAGAGCAAGGCTAGACAATGGAAGGCCTTGGTCCAAGAATTTAGACTGTCCTGAAGGCAATAGGAAATGACAGAGGATTTCTGAACAGAATGACATAATCATAGCCATGCATTACAAGGGAAAGATAGATAAAATGTTTTAAATCATCTATAGATCTATTAGAAAGTGACTGACTCCAGAGTATCATTAAGAAGCAAGTTTAGCGCATGGGGTAGACAATTAAAGTCTTTCTAAATTATAAAAGTAACATTTTATGTTAAGAGTTGGCCAGGCATGGTGGCTCACGCCTGTAATCACAGCACTTTGGCAGGCCGAGGAGGGCAGATCACCTAAGGTTAGGAGTTCGAGACCAGCCTGGCCAATAGGGTGAAACCCTGTCTCTACTAAAAATACAAAAATTAGCCGAGCGTGGTGGTGGGCGCCTGTAATCCCAACTACTAGGGAGCCTGAGGCAGGAGAATTAATTGAACCCAGGAAGTGGAAGTTGCAGTGAGCCAAGATTGCGCAAGCAAAACTCTGTCTCATACAAAAAAAAAAAAAAAAAAACCGGCATTGTTTACTACTCCTTATTCTCAGAGTACAGCAAATGTGATCCAATATGGTAGTTTCACGTTTTTTAAAAATCTTGTTTTTGGGCCAGGCACAGTGGCTCACACCTGTAATCCCAGCACTTTGGGAGGCCAAGGCGGGCGGATCACTTAAGGCCAAGAATTTGAGACCAGCCTGGCTAACATGGTGAAACCTCATCTCTACAAAAATTAGCCAGGCATGGTGGCACAAACCTGTAATCCCAGCTACTCAGGTGGCTGAGGAACAAGAATCGCTTGAACCCGGGAGGTGCAGGTTGTAGTGAGCTGAGATCACACCACTGCACTCCAGCCTGGGCAACAAAGCGAGACTCGGTCTCAAAAAAATCTTGTTTTTACAAAATGTTAGCAATACTTCTGGGTAAGAAATGTTGGGTAAAAAATACATATATTGAAACCTTCAAAATTTTATTAATCCTAAAAATTCATAATATAAATTCTGCAGTTTTTTTATTCTCCTACTCCAAAGTTCCATAAATATTAAATTAAAAAAAAAAAAAGCCAGGTGAAGTGGCTGACACCTGTAATCCCAGCACTTTGGGAGGCCAAGGCATGCAGACCACCTGAGGTCAAGAGTTCAAGACCAGCTAGGCCAACATGGTGAAACCTCGTCACTGCTAAAAATACAAAAATTAGCCAGGCATGGTGGCCTTGCGTGCCAGTAATCCCCGCTACTCGGGATGCTGAGGCGGGAGAATCACTGGAACCCAGGAGGCAGAGGTTGCAGTGAGTCGAGATCACACTACCGCAGTACAGCCTGGGTGACAAAGTGAAACTCCGTCTCAAAAAAAAAAAAATTCACAAACACCCTAAAAATAAAGAACTTTTGTATAACTTACGAATATAAAATTCTATGTGTTACATTCAATGAAATCTCTCCCAATGAATACACACACACACACACATACAAACACTCTTATATAAACTTATGTATATATGTGTGTGTGTATATATATATAAACTTTTGATAGTAATGTACTAGAGTAACAAAATTGGCTAAAAGTCTAAGATTAAAATAAGAAGACCTGATCAGAGCTTTGATGCCCTCAGAAATCAAATTCTGATGCAGTTACAACTCAAGTTCTAAAAACTGGCCAGTTTTGGTTAAGTACTTGAAATCACAGAACTTCAGTTTCCTCAAATGTAAAATCAGATACTGTTACTTACTATATGAGACTGTTATGAAAATTAAAGAATATTATACAGTCTGAAACAGAGAAAAGGCTCAAGAACAATGTATTGAGGATTAAATGTTTACAATAAAAGTTATAAAAATCTCAAAACTACTCACTCAACATAAGATTTATGTTAGTGTCCAGTCCTTATAATTTTATATTTTCCTTTGCATATGTAACTTGAAATCCTGCTGAGTCAAATGCAATACTCTGATTTTAAAATGCAAAAAATAATTTTCTCTTCCATGCTAAATGGTTGGGGTCCTTCTGGAGCTTGGCAGTAGAGGAAAGTAGAAGGACAATGTTAAAATCCAGACTAGCGGCCGGGCGCGGTGGCTCATGCCTGTAATCCCAGCACTTTGGGAGGCCTAGACGGGTGGATCACCTGAGGTCAGGAGTTCAAGACCAGCCTGGCCAACATGGTGAAACCCCGTCTCTACTAAAAAATACAAAAAATTAGCTGGGTGTGGTGGTGGGAGCCGGTAATCGCAGCTACTCAGGAGCTGAGGCAGGAGAATGGCTTGAACCCGGGATAAAGAGTTTGCAGTGACCCGGGATCGCACCACTGTACTCCAGCCTGGGCAACAAGAGAGAAACTCCATCTCAAAAAAATAAAAATTAAAAATAAATAAATAATAAATAAAAAATAATAATAAGTAATAAATAAAATCCAGACTAGTTTGGCTTTTCTTATTCTGAGACTCTAACATGCTGAAAAATGTACTTTGTCTTCCAGCAAGTTTGCATGTGTGGGCTATATTTTAGGTTTTCAGTATCCTGCCAGACAAATACTTAATACACAGGGTGATGTATTTGGTTATTATTTTTTTTAATTTTTGGCAACAGTGTATCAAAATTCAACCTCTTTAAAGTTAGTCAAGAGCCTTTGCCTTAGAACATACGGTCACTCAACCAATAAGCATCTGATAGGCAGGCTTTGGCCTCAAAAAGTCTGTAATGGTTGCTAGCACTTAAGTATAGGAATTTACTTTTGACTTCATGCCATGCCTTGTTCTGCATCTCACTTTGTTGAAAAAAAGGAAGGAAATTCAAGCTTCAGAGTCTAAATTCCAAGAGGATAAAGAGGAAAATCAAGTGAAAACACAAAAGACAACCATGCAGCAGAAGAGAAGAAAATAACATTTTTATATTTAGTTCTTTGAAATAAAATTGCTGAATGTCATAGTAACACTTCACATGCTTTTTTATTTTAACAGAAAAATTGCAGGGGTCTGAACATAAACACAAGGGCATCTCAAATATTCATTCATTTAATATTACAACAAAATATTCATTTAATAATAAAACAAAAAAAGAAGTTCAAGTTTATTTGCTCTAGAAATACAAAAGATGTCTCTTAGAACTCCTTAGGGTGGAAAAAAGAGTGCTTCAGAAACCAGTTAACTTAATAATCATCTTATCTATATATAATACATATATATAAACATATATGCATATATATACACACATATATAAATATATAAACACACACACACACACACACACACATACACAGGGCCTTGCTATGTTGCCCAGGCTGGTTTTGAACTCCTTGCCTCAAGCAGTCCTTCTGCCTCAGTCTCCTGAGCTGCTGGGATTACAGGCATCAGCCACCACACCTGGCTCAAATGATATTTATCTTGTTTAATCTTCTTTAATGTGAGAATATGAGGACATGGAGTTGAAAATATGATATTTTTCAAGAGTTCATTCACTCCTACTAAGTATTCTATCCTTGAGTCAGTACAGAATTTTTGCCGTAAGACTTCTATAGCACAAGAAGATATTTAGCATATTTTAATCTTTCTGAAAAAGAATCTCAGAAGGGAGGAATGTACTAGTAGAACACAAGAAAGACATGTATGAGAATAGGGCAGTAAGGAGCTTATAAGCAGAAAAGTATAGACAGAGAGAAAACCTTTGAAGGAAGTGGGCAGAGATTGTTATAAGCTATGTTTGTGAAGACATTTCAAATACGTCTGGACTTCGCCTTGAAAGTCATGGTATAATTCACAGATTTACAATTACCAATTTAGCTTTGCCTACCAGTAAAGGGAATAGATGGCAGAATAGCTAGAGTTATTTAGTTGTTTCATTTATTTAGAATTATTTAGTGTTCAGCAGCCTTCAGACCAGAAAGTTTTGTTGACATACCTAGATTAGGAAGGAATGGCTTCCTCAATTACTACTACTACCCACTCTATCCACTCAACCCACTCCAAAGGATGGTCAGGAGAACTACATTTCCGAAAACAGTGCAAAATATATTTCATAAATCTCATATCTGGTATCCTTTTTTAAAAACACTCAAGTTTCATTTATTTTTGCTAGCATACTTGAGATCAACTCTACCTACACAATTAGCACAGAACTCAACTGTCCAAAGTAAACAATGTTTACCAAAACAATGGTCTTGGGGGGAAAAATGCAAATAAACAATAAGGACCCAAATAGCCTAAGAGCATGTTATTTAATATGCCTGTTACTCAATTTCCTCCTCTATAAAATATGTGAGACCTTCCCTTAAAAGATTTATTATAAAGATTTTGCTGTGTATAACATAAAGTAATATATCAATATCTATCAAGAGCAATGCCAGGAACATGACATATATTCAATATAGTTCAGTTCCTTTCTCTCTTTCCCTTGAGTCTGGTTTCCAACAATTTGTCTTATTCTCCCTTCTCCCGCTTGGTGTTTGAGATTCTTTTCTGAATTTATTAGTTCAGTTTTTACAAATCTAGGTGCAGGTTCCAAGTGATGATTTTCATTTTGTGAGCAATACAATATGTTTCTTCTATTTTTCTTTATAACCATAGTTTGATGGACTAAAGATTGGTAGAACCAAGAATATCAATGGATAAAGGAAAGAAAGGATCAAAATGATAAAAAGAATAAATGGTAAATAATAAAGGATACTAGAAAAGTATAATATCCTTGAAGTCAAATATTGTCAAGAAGAAGTCTGAAAAGAAAATATCTCTGATAAACATGGGTAGGTAATAACAATATCTGTATGGTATTTTATTTAATCCTCACAACATCAGATTTACAGATGAAAAGGAGGCTTAGCAAAGTGTCTTGTCCAGAATTGCTCAGCTAATAAAAAAGGAAACCAGATTTAGAATCTAAGTATTTAATCTAAATCCTACATTCTATTTCTACTACAGTATCCTAGCCCTAGTGAAGAAAGAGGTCCAAAGCTTTGGATGGAATAAATAAAATCACTGAGAATAAATTAATAAATATAAGAGGTTTTTTAACAATAATAAGATGGAAGAAAGGCAGGATAATTGCTATAACAAGGCAGAATGGTCCAGCTTCAAAAATGAGAAGACCTAGGCTTATCGGCTAAGCCTAAAAGCTTACAGGCTAAATTCTTTCAGAGTATGGTTAATGTACTAAGACATTTTAAAAAAAGAACTTTCCAAGGGCTCTACATACCAAAATAACATACTGTAAAAATCCTTAATAGAGACATCGTAACAATTAAAAATAAAATGATAGCTCCAGAATTAACCACAGCATCAATCAGAATCATTGCACCTGTAGTTCCAGAACTTTGGGAGGCTGAAACAGGAGAATTGCTTGAGCCCAGGAGTTCAAGACCAGCCTAGCAACAGAGCAAGACCTCATCTCTACAAAAAAAATTTTTAAGTTAGCCAGGCGTGGTGGTACACACCTATGGTCCCAGCTACTCAGGAGACTGAGGTGGGAGGCTCACTTGAGCCTGGGAGGTCAAGGCTGCATTGAGCTGTGATCACACCACTATACTTCAGCCTGGGTGACAGAGTGAGATCCCATCTCAAAAAATAGAAATTAAAAAAGAAAAATTTTTAAGAATCATCACAGTGCTGAGACTAGAAAGGTTCACAGAGGTCATCTTACATCTTCTAGAGCAGAGTCATCCAATATAAATATAATGCAAGCTGGCTAGGCGTGGTGGCTCCAGTCTGTAATCCCAGCACTTTGGGAGACTGAGGTGGGAGGACTGCCTGAGGTCAGGAGTTCGAGACCAGTCTGATCAACCTGGTGAAACCCCGTCTCTACTAAAAATACAAAAAAATCAGCTGGGAGTGGTGGCGGGTGCCTTTAATCCCAGCTACTCAGGAGGCTGAGGGAGGGGAATTGCTTGAACCAGGGAGGTGGAGGTTGCAGTGAGCAGAGATCTCGCCACTGCACTCCAGCCTGGGTGACAGAGCGAGACTCTGTCTTAAAAAAAAAAAAAAAAAAAAAGAAAAGAAAAAAAAGAAAAAGAAAGAAATATAATGCAGGCTATATGTGTAATTTGAAATTTTCTAGTAGCCATATTTTTAAAAGTAATAAGAAATAGATAAAATTAATTTAATTGTTCTTTGAGATGGGGGTCTCACTCTGTAGTCACCCAGACTAAAGTGCAGTGGCATGACTTCTGCTCAACGCAGCCTCGACTTCCTGAGCTCAGGCAATTTTCCCACCTCAGCCTCCAAAGTAGCTGGGACAACAAGCGCATGCTGCCAAGCTCAGGTAATTTTTTTGTATTTTTTATAGAGAGGGGAACTTCACCATGTTGACCAGGCTAATCTTGAACTCCTGGGCTCAAGCAATCTGCCTACCTTGGCCTCCCAAAGTGCTAGGATTACAGGCATGAGCCACTGCACCCAGGCTTTAATTTTAATAATATATTTCACTTAACCCAATATATCCAAGATATTATCATGTCACCAAATAATCAATATAAAATATTATTGATGAGATATTTACATTCTTTATCCATACCAAGTCTTTGAAATCTGATGTATGCTTTATACTTACGGCAATCTATATTTGACTAGCCACATTTCAAGCACTCAATAGCCATATGTGCTAGTGGCTACCATATTGGACAATGCTGTTTTAGATAATCATGAAAGTAACTGCAGCCTGCAGATATCAAGTGACTTTCTAAAGATTAAAGTTCATAGAGTGGTAATAAAATGCACGACACAACTTTTTTCTCTTCATTGATTTTGGAATCATAAAAAATTCATAGTACATTAATGTGACCATACTGTAGCTCTTGGGGGCTGGTTATTGATCAAATGGAACAGCTCCTAAACCAAGTCAATGATTACATTTTTTTGGTGGTGGTATATAATTTTGAAGGAGGTCTTTTTCTAAAGATTATAGTCAAGAAGGCAGCAATCACAATGACCTTTCTAAAAGTAAACCGATAGGTCACCTGATACAGCAAGCTTCATGAAAAGTATTTTATCACTGTGAGTCACATGAAGACAAAACGAATTATGATTTATTCAGATGTTCCTTCAAGTATATATTATCTGAATCTGAAAAAGTTTCTAAAAAAAAAAAACTTGCGAGAGAAAATACACAGCAATCTGTAGCCAAAGAATAATGACGGCTCATGTCTGACTAGAAAATATTGTTTTAAACATTTTTTAAATTTATGCATTATGATTTTTATAAAACTCAATTTTAATAATAAACAGGAAAAGTTTGATAAGTCCTATAAGCCAAAATTACATATAAAATTGCTTATATTTTGGTGACTAAAATAAAAAAGCAATAGTTTACAGAAACTCGATGTCATGATCAATATTCTTATTTCTCCACAAGAACAGTGTGCTCTGGAGTACAGGAGAGCTACAAAAAGTCTTACTTAGTTTCAGAGGAAAAAGTAAATATGACAAATCATATGGTGGGAATGATTTCATTCCTCTTCATATAAAAAGAGGATGTAACCTCTGAATTAGAAACACTAAGGAAATGTTCTTTAGTTATATATTGTAGGACTTCTTAGAACCTACTGAATGCTATTAATTTATCTAAATAAAAATCTTAAAGTAGAAGTAATTTTTTAACACATACCCCTTCTTTAAAACTAGCCATTTTTATTTATTTATTTATTTTTTGAGGCGGAGTCTCGCTCTGTCACCCAGGCTGGAGTGCAGTGGCGCGATCTCGGCTCACTGCAAGCTCCGCCTCCCGGGTTCACGCCATTCTCCTGCCTCAGCCTCTCCGAGTAGCTGGGACTATAGGCGCCCGCCACCACGCCCGGCTAATTTTTTTGTATTTTTAGTAGAGACGGGGTTTCACCGTGGTCTGGATCTCCTGACCTCATGATCCGCCCGCCTCGGCCTCCCAAAGTGCTGGGATTACAAGCATGAGCCACTGCGCCCGGCCAAAACTAGCCATTTTTAAAAGTGAATTTGAAAATCTATAATCCTACCTCTATAACAAGTTTAAGCATAAATTGTTATTTTTAAGGTAAAAATCTAAATAAACTTATGAGAAACTTAGAAAAACAAAGAATTTAAACTATTTAAGAAAGATTAGGATAGGCATCTTAAGCAGAACTGTCTTTTCAATCTAGATGCTACCTGAAACTTAGGCTTCTAAGAGAAAAACCTCAAACAGCTGGAATCCAGCTTAAATACACAAAATAAATCACTTCTGACTGAAATACATTCTCAAAAGCTCTGATCAGGTTTCCACAAGCAACAAAACATACAAAACAAATAAAGAATATCAACAACATTAGTAAATTGGGTTTACTAATTGTGCAGCCAAAAAAAAATAGCAAATAGGAGACAAAATAGAATTCTTTGTTAAATCTATGAGCATCCATTCAATATTCTTGACCCTAAAGATTTAAATTTTGGTCTTAATACACTCTTAAAATAAAGATTAAGAAGGTTATCTCATTCCAGTTTAAATTCTTAAATCATTTATTGGAAATTTAAGTCATCTAAAATGCAATCATTGATAGACAAAGGGTATATAATCAGTAAGACATGTAAATATTCATATTCAGACCATCTTTAGAAAGGAGCAGGGGCCTGGCATGGTGGTTCACACTTGTAATCCCAACACTTTGGGAGGCCAAGGTAGGGGGATTGCACGAGCCAAAGAGTTCCAGATCAGCCTGGAAAACATAGGGAGACCCCGTCTTTACAAAAAAAAAAAAAATCTCCAGGTGTGGGGAGGGTGCCTGCCTGAGAGACAGAGTGAGACCCAGTCTCAAAAAACAGAAAAGAAGAAAGAAAAGAAAAAAGAAAAGAAAAGAAAAGAAAAGGAAATAAAGGAAAGGAGAGGGAAGGGAAGAGAGGGGGAAGGGAAGAGAGGGGGAAGGGGAGAGCAGGGCAAAAAAGAGTGTACTTAACCTCCCCTGAAAGTGAGCATGTGAACAGAACTTTGTTTAGTTATCCTGTACTCTAGGGCACACTGTATTACAGGGAAATAAGAATACTGATCATGGCCGGGCGTGGTGGCTCACACCTGTAATCCCAACACTTTAGGAAGCCGAGGCGGGCTGATTGCCTGAGGTGAGGAGTTCGAGACCAGTCTGGCCAACATGGTGAAACCCCGTCTCTACTAAAAATACAAAAATTATCTGGGCATCGTGGCAGGCACCTGTAATCCCAGCTACTCAGGAGGCTGAGGCAGGAGAATCACTTGAACCCGGGAGGTGGAGGTTGCTGTGAGTGGAGACCATGCCCACTGCACTCCAGCCTGGGCAACAGAGTGAGACTCCATCTCAAAAAAAAAAAAAAAAAAAAAAAAAAGAATACTGATCATGACATTTAGTTTCATGCATTCGTTTTTGAAATGTATATCACGTATATAATTCTCTACTTTCATGAAGTTTTTATATAGTGTATCACAAAAAACAATCAAGAAATCCAAGCTCTGAATAAGAAAAGAAATAAACTTACATAACTATTTGATGTGTACTATTAACCTCTATGGACAAAAATACCTTCCAGTGAAATGGTTTTTTTCACAAAAACACTTTTGTTTTTCTTTTACTATAATAAAGCCCCCACTGTCATGTGAAATCAGATACAGCTAGTTTTCCATTCTTTAGAGAAGGTTGGCTAGAATGCTTATCTTGTGTAAAAGAAGGAAATTAGAAAGTGACTTCCTACTCATCATTTAGGACTTTCTCAGCTCAAAATCTATCTTTTCCTACATATCTAAATAAATGAAATAAATAGATGATAATTTTTTCATCCATTCCCTCTCCATGAAGTAACTACAATTCTAATATTGCTTTTTGTTAACTTATTATTAATATAACACACATTTTATATGAATGCATAACTAGACCTCACTTACCACTTATGGCAGAGTTCTTTGGACTCTTAAGACACTTCTGATTCATTAGTGCCATAGTTCTTTCCATTTCCAATACTTTCTTCTCACTATCCTCCTTATCCAGCTTCAATTCTATGGCCCTAGGAAACACTCTACCACCTTAAGCTCCTTTCTCCTCAGGTCTTACATCACCTCCACCTGGCAAAACTCCAACCCTAGATGAAACTAATCACCTTCTCCATGCCTATAATGAGGCAACAATGTACTGCTAGAGAAAACCACACAACAAAACATAATCACCACACTCAAAGGGATCCTGAACACAGCCCAAGTAAACCTGTCATTTTAGTCTGATCTATACAAAACAAGTACTTCAAACCACAAAAATTCTCTTCAGGCCTTTTACCCTCTATCCTTTCTTTCAGCAAAGACCCTGCCTTCTGCTTAGTGAGAACCATAGAAGCTAACAGATATGACCTTCCAATGGGAAGCTGAGGAGGTTCATGTCTGATAGCTTCTGTTTTGCACCATTTTCTCTTTTCTCCCCTCCTATTACATTAGATAGTAGTTAAAGCTATAAGCATGGGATAAATTATTTACAGTGAAAAAAAGAGAGACAATAAGGGAGCCTAGAACCAATCCTTGAAGAATTCTAAAGTTTGATGCCCAGGAAAATAAACCTTCAAAGAAACTAGAAATTTGCACTAAAAACAAGTCAGCTACATTCTGCTATATATACATACATATATATTCAAACAAACTGATTTTGAAGACAAATATTACTCTAGTGTTTTCCAACAATATTAAAACATCAGTCTTTTGATAGATGAAATTTCACAATGTTATTATTACTGAGGTCCAAAGAAGCCTTTCCCCCTGTGGAAATAAAATAATCTTGACAGGAATTTTACCAGCCAAGGGTGAGGAACTTAGGGGTGGAGAACATGAAATTATTACCCTTTGCAGACACAAAACTTTCCAGTTGTAATATAGATAACTCTGGCTCCTCAAGAGCATATGTAGATTTAAAATCCTTAACTATAAACAGTAGGCTTCAGGCCTGGGTGGTCTGTGCAATGTCCAATAATATATAAATTGGCTTATCCTCAAAATAAATATTTCCTTTTTCATTACTCTGAGTCATGAATAACATTTAATCTTTGTTCAAAAATGGAAAAAGGATTTCAAGAAAACCTTTTAGCTGTAAGGCCAATAGATCGATAGCTCAGTGTACTACCACAAATTACATGCATGTAAAGAGATCTTAAATTACTTTCTCAGAATCTCAAGGAACACTGAGAAAACTAGGAAGATTCTCAGTAAGAAATTGACTCAGTGCATACAATGATCACTGATATTTTCTATACAATGTTTAATAATAAGCTATGACCTAAGGGATGAAATGAAATACAAAATACTTTGTGCTCCTGTTTTTATCTCAGAGATAATTTGGCATCCTATAAAAGCCACCTAAACACTATTTTAAAGTTAAGTGTGTCTTTTATTTTCTTTAAATATGCTATCAAATAGTGGCTGGTTGGGTTAAATTCATCTTTAAGAGAATGTTCAAATATTTCATAAAAGGGGCATACCAATTATTTTCCAGAAGTGTTTAGATCCTTATTAAAATTTGGTCTGACATAGTAGTCAAACAAAGGAAACAAATTTGGAGGAAGAGAGGAAAAAGAAGAGAAGAGAAAACATTGAGGAGTAATAGACTCAATTTATATGCAATATGGTAAAATGGTTCCCTGAAACAATCCAAAGAATTGTTCTCTTTCAGAACGAAAAGAGTCCAGTATTCTTCATGGATGATAGGAACTTGGTCTGACTCAGTACTTGCTTCCATATCTGCTTAATGAATTGGCCAGAAAATATTCTAAAATCATAACAAAGACATATTATCAGAGTGTAAAGATTCCAAAATCATCACAACCAGATGTGTAGGACTAAAAATCTTGGCTTCTAGCTATATTTCTCACTATCAGTTTATATTATTTGTTCTAGCTCTAAATTTCTTCCTTCCAAAAGAGCTGATCTAAGTGTGAATAGACAATAAATTTCTAGTCAATCCCTTTTATGACAACAGCTGTGAGTAACATTCCAATTTCTTCTTTATGTCAAAGTTTCATGTTTTAATTGTAGCTTATTATTACTGTGGCCAATTTACTCTTATACATAAGAATGTATAACCTATAATATAACTATATTCTACAACTAATTTCAGACCCATCTCATGACATTTCAAGTAGTTCACAGCTTTAAAATAACATACAATCTCTTTTATAAGTCTCTTTGAAAATCTAGTCAATTATTTCTCAACAAAATGAACTTTAATACTGTAAGCAAGATAATGCCCTCAAAGCTAATATACAAAGAATAAAGTTTAAGATTTTTCCGACTTCATTGATAAAATTAACCTACCATAGATCTGGAAGATTGAATTTAAATGACAACAGACTATAAACAATGAGCTTAAGGCTGGAACTACATTGCAGAGATTAAACAGTTGAAATTCTTAAAATGTACAGACTGCATTCAAATAAGTCTTCAATACATATCTGAATACATTTCATAAGAAAAAGTGATCAATTCATGATAAAAGATCAAAAGAGATTATAAATATATGCTAATGCAAAGTACAGTTCCTTCCTACTAAAAAGAAACTATCAATAATATATAAACAGTAACATAAATTTAATTTGGATCTAAAATGCCATTTATCTACATACTTGTCACACTTAAAATGACATGACTAATAATGTTAAGTGCCATAGTGGATTACTAGTTACTTCCTTGACATTATAAATTAAAGTAAAAGCAGAAAACAAACAACAAAAAAAAAAAGAAAAGAGAACAGAAAAGAAAAGTGAGATGGGGGAGGAGAGGAGAAAAAAGAGAGAGAGACAGACTGAAACATAGACAGAGATCATAGACATCTGACTACAAAGTAGCTTTTATCCTCTTTTCTAGTTTAAAACCTAGTCACAATAAAGGAATTTCAAAAATTTTTAACAGCACTAATTAGAAATATTTACTATTTCAAATAGAAAGATAAAGCATTCCATGATATGGTATGATATTTCCACTACAGTTTAAACTATGTCATATGTAAAATCCAAAATATGCATTAAGAAATCTCTTACCAAACTTCTATCTTCCTTGATTTCTAGGTCCTTCATTTAATTTCATATTTCCTTTCTAAAAGGCTTGCCATCACAATGTGGTATTTACGAGTACAAAAATAATACTGGGTCTATTTGCCATGTCGCTCACATAAATTTCAAAATATTCAATTGTTTTAAAATAATTACTGGTATTTGAAAGTAAATTATGCAAAAATTCCACTTCTGTCTCTGCCACTAACTCCTGTGTGATCTAAGAAAAGCTACAAAAATTTTTCATGTTCATTTTCTTCACCAGAAAATTGACAATGCTGTATTACATAATCTCTAATTTGCTTCATACTCTAAAACCCTATGATCCTGTGAAACTTAAGTATTGGTATTATTCACTTTAGAGAATAACACTTTTATTTATGAAACGTTGCAACATACTGGACTAAAAAGAACACTAAATCAGCTTACAGTTTATGAATTTTTGAACTTCAGTTACTTTTAATATGCAAGAATCAAGATATATGTCAAATATGTCAACCAGTTCCTAGAGTAAATGTATGAGTGAAGTCTGGCTCTACTAGGATAAATAATGAGCCAAAACAAAAATGGTAGGAGCCAAATCTTGACAGCTTTAAGACATGGAAAAAATTCTAAAGGAATGGAGAAGAGGACAGTGATGATGATATTGCAGTAACAAAATATGAAGAATCAGAATTTAGCAAATATTTTCAAAATGTGCTCTTTACTAACAGTTCTTGTATCCAATCTCCATTTAAGAGATTAAATAGGACAAATTTATCTTAGTTTCCTTATTTACTCTGTAAATATTCTAATATGCACATTGATTGCTCAAAAATAAAACACTACTCCAAATAGGACCACATACACTTCTCTTCATATTAGTTGTTATATGCTTGTCAAGACTCAGCTGTATTTGTCCCCAAATGTGTTCATGTCAGTTGTACTTCTTAATGTAATTATGTAACTGGCTTACATATTACATAAAACAAAAAGGAAGAAAGTTGTTTTTTTTTTTTCCATGAAAACTGAGTTGAATGCTTTGGAAAGACAATATCTTATAACAAAAACAACTCAGAACTCCACCTAGCAACTCATACTCACAAAAAACGCCTTGGTAAATGAGCAGATATTTATGTGCTAAATTGAAATAAAGTGCTTAATGTATACATGTATCCATATTTTGTAGATAATGTTAATAGAAACAAATCTCATGCTACTGCTATGAAGACAGCCTTCCTTGCATAGATTTTTGTCACCTCCGCTCAGGGCTCAAAATGAAGACATGGGGAGCTGAACTTCCCCAACTGCCCCCACAGACCTGCAGCATGAAACAGAGCTGGCCAGATAATATGTCACTCAGATTTCATGGTTGTGTTTATAGTAGCTGATTGATATAACAATATAACAGGAAAGAACAAACATTAATAGCATGTAAAGAGCTCCTACAAATCAGAGCAATAAATTTAAAAATAAAAAATAGGTAGAGGTAGGAAATCGAAATGGCTAATAAACCAATGAAAAGGTGTTCCACCTCATTAGTTATCAGAGAAATACAAAGTACAGCAAAAATGAGGTATTACGTACATTTTAGATGATTTGACTGAAAAAGATAAAAATTACCAACATGAACTAGGATGTAGGAATCAATAAGCACTCTTGGAGCGAAAATACATGGATACTGCCTTTTTTGGAGGCCAATCTGGCAATATCTATTAACATTAAATATGTCTGGTACATTTGAACCAGAGAATCCATTCGTAGCTAAGTATCTAACCTATCAATAATATATAAACAGTAACATAAATTTAGAAATACTGGAACAGAAGCACAAAGATATTTTAAAAACAATGTTCATGGTTGTACAGTTTGCAACAATGAAAACCTGCAAATAGTATAAATGTCTGTTGAGAAGGTTTAAATACTTATTTATAGATTTTTTTTTGCAGCCCCTAAAAACAATGAGGATACGTACTGACATTTGGATAGAATCCTAAGATGCATCATTAAATAGAAAAACACTACAGAACAATATATAATTTGTGATCTCATTTTTTAAAATATAAACATAGGTACAAAGGTATGTATAGAAATAATTCTGTGTTGAACCTGGTGGCTCAAGTCTACAATCTCAACACTTCGGCAGGCCAAGGCAGGCCGATTCCTTGAACCCAAGAGTTCCAGACCACCCTGAGCAACGTAAGGAGACCCCGCCTCTAAAAAACAAAAGTAAAAAATTAGACAGGAGTGGTGGTGCACACATGTGGTCCCAGCCACCCGGGAGGATGAGGTGGGAGGACTACTTCAGGCCAGAAGTTTGAGGCTGCAGTGAGTCATGACTGTGCCACTGCACTCCACGGTAAATGAAAGAGTCTCAAAAAAAAAAAAAAAAAAAAAAGAATTCTGGAAGGATATATGCAAACTGTTAAGATGGTTTCAACTAAAAAAAGAGAACTACGAAGAGGGAGGTATATAAAGGGGTGAGAATTTTCCATTTTTATTATTTATACTTTTGCATTGTTTGAATTTTTAAATGAAACTGTATTATTTATACAATTAACAAAATTTTAAAAAGAAACGGAGACTTCTAATTTTTTTGTTTCACACATTAATGAGAAATTTTGGATATGAAAAGTCTCTATTTTATCAATTCTTCTACTAAATAATTAACAGACTCATGATTTCTAACCCATATAGAAGATTTGTAGTTAAAACTGGGTAATAAATCAAGGCAGAATATGTATTTTGGCAAAATATACATACGGAAATATTAAAGGAGGTTGGCGCTGAGAAGAAAGCAAGAGGGAGGAGAAAGAGACCTGATAATCTTTGACTTTCTAAAGTAATTATATGAATAGCTATTTTCTGTTTTAACTGAGAAAATTCCCATTACAGAAATTTAAGATGTTGAGAAAAATGTCTTGACTCTACTTGTTGTGAACTATTAGAATAGGTTGCCAAGAGAAGCAGTGGAATTAAGTTCTCTGGAATTTCTTAAAATTACAGATTTTAAAGACAATTACAGAAGCTATTTCCTGATGTGACTTACGGCTCTGCTATTCAGAGTGTGACATGAGGACCAGGACTAGCATCGCCTGGGAGAGTGTTGGAACTACTGAAGCTCACATCCCACCCCAGACCTACTGAATCTTAATCTGCATTTTTAAAAGATCCATGTTAAAGTTTGGGAACTGCTTTATAGCCCTTACATCAGACATTTAAATTTGTAACAGTTTATTAACAACTGCATATTAGGAATCAATAAAGAGAAATACCTCATTTGATTAAAAAAAACCCTTTCTTTTTCATCCTTATCAGTACTATTTCTGTTTTTCCAAAGAACAATAAAAAATTAATGCCCTATTTTATTAGGCCTATTTCTTTTAAGAAGGCAAAAGCTCCATCACTCTAACTCGTATTTACTCACACAGTTTTTGTTAATCATTACAATGTAACAGAAAATTAAAAGGGATGTAATACAAATCCAAAAGAAATAGATAATAAATTCAGGAAAGTGACCAGAATTTTAACGATTATAAACTTCTTAGCATTCAAGTAATTTCAACAAGTTAGGCTTGCTATAATAAATGTCTCTACGTGTTTCATTATCAGTAGAAGTTGCTGATGGTTTTCAAAAGTGAGATAAGGAAAGCCTTATCTTTCATAAGAATCCCTGAAAATATCTTACAATCACACCCTGCAAGGAAGGTTCATCCACAATATTAGAATTTGGAATTGTCAAATACAACAAACATTTTTTAACATTCAAGGAAGAAACAGAAGTTAAGATAACAATTGTGCTTCCAATAATAGAGCTGGATGCTTTTGTGATAATAAAAGAAATCTAACCTGATAGGCTCAATTGTTTTCCACTGTCTGATTTTTAATATTATTCTTGTTCTGAACATGCCCAAAGAGCTCAAAACCATAAAAATTGCATAATCCATTTCAGTGATCAAATCACTTTAGAAAGCATTAGAGAGCAGCTGAGATTCAGAGGTCCTAAGCTGTCACAAAGCTTGAAAACCCAAAGCTGTGTTCTCCTCTTTATATTTTGCATTTGAGGATGACGGGAACATGATAAACAGCCAGCACTCAGCCACCATCAAGGCCCTACCAGTACAAAGAAGCTTTGTGATTAACAAGGGAAAATAAAAAAGGGAAGAGACCCACTTTTTCCTTCCTCTAGGGAAGACGCTAGACAGAGATGACTGAAATTTTAGAACTTAAAAGCTTCTCCCATTTCTATTAGCTCACTTTGCAGGTAAACATTTTCCTGGCTCAGTGACTCAATCACACATCTGAAACAAAATCTGCTGAAAATTGATAATGGTGGGAAAATATTCTGTTTTGCTGTGAATTTTAGATGAACTTGTATACAGATGGTGTACTTTCTCTCCCAATGAGCCCATTCACTGAAACTATATAACATGAAAAATAAGCCTCCAAATATGGATGTTTTATTTGAAGTTTTAAGGATGTAGACTGGAATAAGGCCAAATAATTTCCATTTGTGCTATCTATGCTAGCACAGATTTCTTAAAAATGTCTGAAATATTTAATATTTAAGACATTTCTTAAAAATGTCTGAAATAGACCATGGAAGAGGAAAAAAATGTAACATGATATATATATGTAGTGTGTGTGTGTATTCTCGCTCTACACGCGTACACACATACACATACACACACACACATAAAATTTCCTTCTGTGTTGCCATTCATTTCAAAAATTATCCATGGCAAGCACAGTGGTGTGGAAATACCTTTTCCCTATCCTTTTTTTCCACTTCTGGTGTCCCCTACAGCCATGGCCGCTGTCGCAGGGGAACCCCTGTCCCCGGAGGAATTGCTCCCAAAAGGCGACGTGCAGAAGACTAAGGAGGAGTTGGAGAAGGACGACGAGGAGAAGCTAGATGAGACCTTTGTCGGAGAGACTATGAGGCCTGACGGAGATGTTTCCCAAGAGGGTCCGGTCTGCGGCCAGAACCTCTTCTTTCTCTCCCTCTTTGTGGCTCACAAAATGTACAGGTTTTCCAGGGCAGCCGTGTGGATTGGGACCACTTCCTTTATGATCCTGGTTCTTCCCGTTTTCTTTGAGACTGAGAAGATGCAAATGGAGCAACACCAGCAACTGCAGCAGCAGCAGATACTTCTAGGGCCTAACACAGGGCTCTCAGGAGGAATGCAAGGGGCTCTACCTTCACTTCCTGGAAAGATCTAGATTGTTACTGCTGTATATGAGCTGTCTCTGTGGGAGAAGTTAGAAATTCAATTGTGTTTGAACTGCTGATTGTTTGGATTTTTTTTTTTAACTTTGGCACATTGATCCATCTAAACCTGGTGGGGAGAAATCTCCCCACATTGCCTCATGAAGAGACTTAACTTGCAACTGTGCCCTCCACGCTATCCTGACTTACTTCAGTCTTCACTCTGATACCACAGTGCAGCCATGCAAATGGTTACTCCAGCTCTAGCCACACACTCTTTTCACAAAATTGCTCCTAGCTGGAAGATCTCACTTTCTCCTGTGGGGTAGGAACTGATGCCAGTGGGAGGGATGTGCCCCGGACCATTAATGACTGCTTTTTTTTTTTTCCTTAAAGAATGGAGCTGCTGAGGAGGGACATGCACACAATGTAAAACAGACAAAATGCATTACAACTGTGGTGTAATGTGGCCACTATGAATCCCTATGCATAAGAGGAAAGAGGCTGGCTGCAGCTTCAGCCACAGGATGGGGACTGGGGAAGACAGAGCGGGAGCTCATTTCCTCTGCACATTTTGGCTGTTAGATTTTTGTGTGTGTTTAAAAAAACAGAAGCCAGTGCTCATTTTTTGTATTTAAATATTAAAAGTGATTCCAACTGAAAAAAAAAAAGCGTTTTCCCCAAAATAAACACAGAATAAAGTAAAATAATTATTGTGCAAAATATAATCAATATCAATATATAATCAAATATATATAATATATGCTGAAAATATAATCAAGTTATTAACTGATTATATTTCTAAAGACTATAAATGTAATTTCTATTCAAACTAAATTGGAATGTATTCTTAGCAAGGGACTTAGATGTACATATGGTATAGGAAGTACATGCTTGTGGTCAGTTTGTATCTGGCAATTTGTGACTTAATTTTGATCAAGAATGTGCCAGACTTATATTTAAAAATATATTCAGTTTTATTGAGATACCGTTGAACTATTATACAATTCACTATCTAAAGTGTATCAGTCAGTGGTTTCTGGTATATTCAGACTTGTGCAGCCATCACCACAATTACTTTTAGAACATTTTCATCAACCCTAAAAAAAAATCATTACCCATTAATAGTCATTCCCTACACTCCCAACTCCCCTAGGCCACCAATCTAATTTTTATCTCTACAGATTTTTCTATTCTGGACATTTCTGATAAATAGAATCATATAAATATGACGTTTGCCACTTAGATTTAAGTAATAAAAACAACTAACATTTATTGAGTGCTTACTATGCAGTAGACATTCAATACAATAACACCATGAGGTAAGTACTATTATTATCCCCACTGCAGACGAGAAATGTGAGGCAAAAGAGGCTACATAACTTACCCAAGGTCACAAAACAAGTAAGATGGAGAAGGATTTGAACCAACACAGCTGGACCCCAGAGTTCCCTCTCAACTACATTATGGTATCTTTTGATTACCTCTGACACAGAACTTAAACAAAAGAAAATAACAGAAAGAAAAAGTAGGCTTGAGAAAGACACAGTGAGTTATAGCATAGCCCAGTGAGTTATAGCACCTCACAAGCAGTAAAGCATACAGTTAAATTTAACTGCTTCAAATTTGAGCATCTGTATCAGTAAAGTCTCGTCTAAGAACTTTCTGTGATTAGTAATAATGCTACTTAAACAAGAAGCAGACAGCATGCAAAAGAGGATTCCAGAACTCGAAAGGATATAATGTTTGAATGTTTAGTCACACTCAACATTGCTAAGAGTTATCACCAGTTTCTTAGTGAAGAACTGAAGATTAGTATAAGAATCCATTTCTAGGGCTTATATGGACATACAAAGGCATATAATCATATAGCCTACATAATATAATCTCATTTGAGAAGCTGAAAGACATATATACACACATACACATACACATACACACACACAAATGTGTGGAAGGAGAGAGGAAAGAAGTGAAGGCAGGAGGAAGGAAAGGGGCAAAGGAGGGAGGAAAAGAGGAAGAGCGAGGGCAAGCAGGACCAACAGACAGATAGAGGCATAGCCAACAGACTAAAAGGATATAAACAAAGCTGGTAGTTACTTGTCTTTGAAAGAAGAGATTATGGGTGATAATTATTATTATTTTGTTCAATCACATTTGCTCATTTTTCCACAATGAGCAAAAGACATGTTTTTGCCCCCAAAAAATCACTTTAATATAATCTTAATTTGTGGCCATTGTCCTCTAAAATGATCTACAAAACTCCAGCTAATGACTTTAATTCACAGGGCATCATGTCTCTATATGAAGCTTCCTCATTCTCAATGAATCTTTTTATATTCATCATAAATTCCCAAATTAAAAAATATTTTGAGGAATCATATTACATTTTACAACATAATTTAAGTAAACAAACTCAAAAGGTAATTCTTTAAGGTATCTGCATTTTATCATCTTTTCATAGTGAACTGCTTCCAACTTCTGTATTTATAATTTGCAAATTATATCTTATTCCAAATAACTTTAATCGCATATTTTCAAAATCAGATTATATTTATATCTTAAGCCTAAATGAGATGGAATTAGTTGTAATTAAAACTGAGGTGTAAAGTTATGTAAGTTTATATAGTTGGAATCACTTATTTTGGCTAATATAATGGATCCTCTAATAATATTTAAACATAAAGTAATATTTAGTTTAAAAGTAAATTCAAATAAGTTTATAACTTCAAACCTCATTTTAGAAGACATCCATTAAAAGGTTGTCCTAACATGGAGACTGGGAGTAATCTACCCCTTGGGGTTATAGGCAGGTCTTGAGGTCAATGTTTTTAATAGATCCCTGAAACATCAGTGTACTTCATTATAAAGTTAAAAAGTTATTCCCAGTTTTGTAATTTACCAACCAGATGATATACTAGCAAATTCTGGGAAAATAATGTCTTATAGCTACACTGAAGATACACACAAAATGAATGTATATCCTTTAAATATAAAGGGCTATTCTAGATAAATACTGAAGACCTCCTCTTACCTCACTGCTTCTAGCAACCATTTCCTCTTAACCCTCCCTTCTCTTCACCTTCACTTCCTCCCTTACAGGCAGGGAGAGAAACAGTCAACTATAAAGAAAGAAGGCCAACTGCATGGCAGCTCTTTGGCTAAGATAATTTTTTAAATTGCTTGTAGATACTTTTTTTTTCTTTCAAGAGACAAGATTCTCCTTATGTTGGCCAGGCTGGAGTACAGTGGCTACTCACAGGCACAATCGTAGCGCACTACAACCCTGAATTCCTAGGCTCAAGCAATCTTCCTTTCTCAGCCTCCTACGTAACTGGGACTGTAGGCATGTGCCACCATGCCCAGCTCTTGCAGATACTTTAAGAGTCACCTGTGGCTTTATTTAGTTATGATAAAACATGTCCAGAAAGATCTAAATAATGAAGAAAAATTGGATACCTTGTTTGGCTTCATTCATCACTCATTTTAATCTTTCTAGCTTTTTAAATCCAGTTTTCAGGATACACTAACAACTAGTTCAGAGTAAGGCTGGCAAGAGAGAGAAGGATGGCAGCATTTTGCTTCTCTGCAAATTCAGGGCCAACACATTTGTTTCTTTGCACTGCCCTCTTCTTCCCACCCCTACCTGCTCTGAAGTGCCAATCTCCACTCTATACTCCAAGATCCCTTTTTGTCCAGTCCCATTTACTGTGCTGTCCCAAATTCCTCTAGTCAGAATGGTGTCAGAGTGGGGAAGAAATGGAGAAGAAAGGGAAAAAAAGAGGAATGAAAGGAAAAGCCCCACTTTAAATCATAATCCCGATCCTTTGGCTCCTCAATCTGTAGTACTAACCTATTTAGTTTTGTTATCTTATATTTTGTAGGAATGGGTCTCCCTATGTTGTCCAAGCTGGTATCAAACCCCTGGGCTCAAACAATCCTCCTGCCTCAGCTCTTAAAATGCTGGGATTACAGGAATGAGCTGCTGCACCAGGCCCTTATTTTGTTTTTAACCATTCTCCCCCTAAGATCTTCAGTTCTGTCCTTCTGTCCCACCACTCCCCATCCCCCTACATGCTGAACTCTAGCTCCAAATATGGCATTGTGGAGTAGCTCACATCTGGATAATTCCCAGTCCTTTTGCTTTAGTGCTAACATGCTGGACATCAATGTATTTTCCCAAAGAAATATTATCATAAATATTATTTGTTTCTATAGTACCATTGGTACTGTACTTCAACTATATTTTATAGATTCATTTATAGGTTGAATAACTTTTAAAGGTGGGCTTGGAAACATAATGTTTAAAAATATTATGTTCTTGTAGGATTATCTGTTCTAACTTTTCATAGCCACAGAGATCATTTTATCCATGACAAATTTAAGATGAAAGAAGACAAGTATCTTATTGAAGGCCACAGAGTTTGTAAGTGGTAGAGCCAAAACCTAAAGAGGGGTCTGTTATACATGCCATTGAAGACTGTACGATTTCTGTTCTACCATGGAACCTCCTAAAACACATGTATGTTTTTTAATTAAGTCAATGAAAACTCTGAAAGGCTAAAAATTTTACTTCTAATCCTTAAATTTTTTTTAACTGAGTCTCATTCATTCAAACATTTACTGGGTACTGTTTTACCTAAAACTCCCTCTAGTAATCACCAGTACTAATAAACTATTACTGACATTGTTAAGGAAAAAAATACTCAAATTATTTTAAAAACTCACCATTGTTATTAGAAATTCATCATAATTATTTCTTTTACCTATGAATGTTTGATGTGCTGAGACTTCTGCAAAGGTAATAGATTGTTATATATAAGACACCCTTCTTGCTCAAAACAGAAATGCTTTATTGAAAAAATGTTTTTTTAAAATCTGTGGACAGTCATTTTCAAAACAACAATAATTTATTTTCATTTCTCATAACTTCTAAAGAGTAAACTGAATTTATAAGAATTATTAATTTTTGTCAATAATATAAAAAGAATTTGTAAAACATGAAACAAATTTACTTTTTCATGAGACAATGATTGTTACTATTAAATTCTAGGTAAACTGTAACTTACAGAGAAATAAGATTACACAGTGCCAATTTGATTTACCTTAACAATGCTAACAGGGTAAAATTGCATCAGGTTAGAAGTGTACACCAGGCTATATATATATATATATATATATAGCCATATATATATATATGGCTCATCCTTTAATGAGCCTTTGTCAATCAACCAACTTGATTGACAAAGAGGCTACTGTATCCAGTGGAACCTCTGAGAACTATTGTAGAACTAGAATAAGACCATCAGCAATGAATAACATATTAGTGGTGTGAGTTTTCCGCTGATTTAAAAACATGTGAATGTCATCCACTTTTGAACTTTGACATCAGTGAAAAATCACAAACAAAATATTCACATTTTTAAAACCACCTAAGAATGTCATTTTTATTGCAAGTTTTTGAAAGGCAACTGGCCATTTTTGACATGATTGTGCCCCATTAAGTCCTTACCTTAGGGGGTTGCATTTTAGGCTCATGCTGTTTCTCCATACTTCTCTTTGCCTTCTAGTAAAACAATTTATATTCACTATAAAATGTTAGAGTAATTTCTTTATCTGGGCACAACTACCTCAAAGACTGACAGGTAAAAAAATGACAACAGATTTGCCACAAGTTTCTCATTCTTAGAGTACACTCAACAAATGAGCAGGCTAATTTTTTTCTACCAATAAAGAAAGTCAGATCATAGTCACGTGACTTGGTGTAATAAGCTTTGTATTCTCACAGGAAATGATACACAGCATTTATGAACCTATGTTTTCTCATCTTTTCCATTTGTTTCGAGGAAAGTAACAGTTCTAACAATCTCAATACTTCTTTTCATTGAACAAATTTTGCATTTTTGGTAAACTCACAGGTTTGGTTGCCAATAAGAGAAGTGCCTCATTTCATCTATATGTATCTTCTGAGGAATAATGACTTCATGTATGTCCGTGTCTATACATATATACACACACACACATGCATGCACGCACGCACGCACACACACACACATATATATATTTTTTTTGAGATAAGGTTTTGCTCTTGTTGCCCAGGCTGGAGTGCAATGGTGTGATCTCAGCTCACCACAACCTCTGCCTCCTGGGTCCAAGCGATTCTCCTGCCTCAGCCGCCCAAGTAGCTGGAATTACAGGCACGTGCCCCATGCCCAGCTAATTTTGTATTTTTAGTAGAGACAGGGTTTCTCCATGTTGGTCAGGCTGGTCTCGAACTCCTCATCTCAGGTGATCTACCCGCCTCAGCCTGAAATTCTGTATTTTAGTCAACTTTCTCTCTTGGTTTAAAAACAACAATCACTACTATTTACCCTGCGTTTGCTAAGTGATCAGTCACTGTTCTAGGTGTATTAGTTCAGTGTTTTTTCTCACTACTGGCTGTTATCCATCAGAAAGTCAAAGCAGCTTTTTAAATACATAAATTAGAATAGAAAATATCCAAATATATCACATGTAGGAAGGTTAAGTATTTTTCTGGGAAATTTATATACATATATATACATGTATATATGGTAACATAATCATAATATATAAAATATCGTTCTTATTTTGGGTCACATCAAAAACATTCGAAAGACACTGTGTCGTAATCAATCCTCACAGCCCTACCTATGAGGCTCACATGTTAATTTACACTTTTCATAATGAAGAAAACGAGGTGTAGCAAAGTTATGTAATTTGTCTAAAGTCAGACAGCTAGTGTGACAGCTAATAGTAGCCCCTAAATTTTAACAAGCTATTTATAATGCCTCTTGCCACTACTCTGGCCTCTGCTTTACTGACTCCTTTCCTACTGCCTATGCTTCGAACATCAAGATTCTCCAGTCCACACTTGGAACACTTTTTCTTACTCTCCATATTCTCACTACAGAACACTAACAACCTACATGGTTTAAACTAATATCTACATGCTGATAACTCCTAAATTTCTATCCCTGGCCCAGATTTATCACCTGAGCTCTGAATACCCAACTGATACCCATTATTTCTCTAGCTGAATGTATAAAAGAACCTCGGCCTCAGTATTTGCAAAGCTTGTATTCAATTTTCACACATTTTTCCTATTTTATAATTCACTTACCTTCCAGCGTTTTTCCTCTTCCTCATCCAAGCAGCAATCCTCATACCTCAGATAAATCTACTCTCCACCGTATCATTGCCATAAGCTTTGGTCAAGTCCTCACCATTTCTCTGCTGGATAACCGCAACAGCATCCCTATTACCTGTGATATACCCCCTCCAAATCCCAAATTCACTTTCTGCATTGCTGCAAGTAATCCCTTTACAATAAAATCTAATTATTTAAGGCACATCTCCTAACTCTGAAATACAACTTTTAACCTCTAAATTCTGTATATAATTTAATTTTTTAGGCTAGGTTCTTGTGTATTTTTAAGCAATATTTTTTTAAAAAGAACCTAAGACCATATGTTTGGCCATAAAACAAGTCTTAAAAAATTCAAAAACTTGAAATCATATCAAGTCTCTTCTCTGACCAGAATGGAATAAAACTAGAAGTCAATAACAAAGGGAACTTTGGAAACTACACATAGACATTAAACAATACACTCCTGAGTGACCGCTGAAGAAATTAAGAAGAAAATTTAAAAATTTCTTGAAACAAATGAAAATGGAAACACAATAAACCAAAATCTATGAAATACAGTGAAAGCAATACTAAAAGTTTGTAATAAGCACCTACATCAAAAAGCAGAAAAACTTTAAGCAAACAACCTAACAATGCATCTTAAAGAACTAGAAAAGCAAGAGCAAACCAAGCCCAAAATTGGCAGAAGAAAATAATGTCAAAGTAGAAATAAAAGGAATACACACAAAAAATACAAAAGATCAACAAAATGAAAAGTTGGTTTTTTGAAAAGATAAACAGATCGACAAAACTTTAGCCAGAATAACTAGGCAAAATGCAGAAATACATCAGAGATGAAAAAGGAGACAGTGCAATTCATGTAATTCAATTGAATTACAGCAGAAATGCAAATGCTCCTAAGAGACTATAATGATCAACTATAGGCCAATAAATTGGAATACCTTCAAGAAATGAATACATTCCTAGACACATACAATCTACCAAAATTGAACCATGAAGAATTCCAAAACCTGAATAGACCAACAACAAAGGATGAGATTGAAGCTGTAATAAAAAGTGTCCCAGCAAAGAAAAGTCCAGAACCTGATAGTTTCACTGCAGAATTTTACTATAAGAAGTAATACCAATCCTACTCAAACTATTCTAAAAATAAAGGAGAAAAGAATACTTCCAAACTCATTCTATGAGGACAGTAGTACCCTGATACCAAAACCAAAGACATAGCAATAAAAGAAAACTACAGGTCAATACATCTGATGAACACTGATACAAAAATCCTCAACAAAATACTAGCAAACCAAATTAAACAGCACAGTAAAAAGATAATTCATCATGAAAAACTGGGATTTATCCCAGGGATGCAAGGATGGTTCAACATACGCATATCAGCACTAAGTGAAAGCAGTACTAAGAGAAAAGTTATAACAATAAGCACTTACATCAAAAAAGCAGAAAAACTTTAAACAACCTAACAACGCATCTTAAAGAACTAGAAAAGAGCAAACCAAGCCCAAAATTAGCAAAAGAAAATAATAAATATCAAAGTCGAAATAAATGAAATACACACAAAAAATACAAAAGATCAACAAGACGAAAAGTTGGTTTTTTTGAAAAGATCAATGTGATACATCATATAAACTATGAAAAACAAAAAACATACGCTCATTTCAATTGATGCTGGAAAAGCACTTAACAAATTCAACATCTTTTCATGATAAAAACCCTCAAAAACCTGGGTATCAAAGGAATATACTTCCACATAATAACAGTCACATACAACAGACCCTCAGATAGTATCATACTGAATGAGAAAAAACTGAAAGCCTTTCTTCTAAGATCTGGAACACAACAGGGGTGCCCACTTTCACGACTGTTATTCAACATAGTACTGAAAGTCCTAGCTAGAGCAATCAGACAAGAGACAGAAATGAAATTCAAACTGGAAACGAAGAAGTTAAATTATCCTTCTTTGCAGATGATAGACACGGAAAAACCTAAAGACTCTACCACAAACTATTAGAATAAACAAATTCAGTAAAGTTGCAGGATCCAAATCAACATACTAAAATCAGTAGCATTTGTATATCCCAAAAATGAACATTCTGAAAAATAAATCAAGAAAGTAATCCCATTTACAATAACTACAAATACAATTAAATACCTAGGAATTAACGAAAGAAATGGAAGATCTCTACAATGAAAACTATAAAACACTGACACAAGAAATTGAAGAGGGCTGGGCGCGGTGGCTCACGCTTGTAATCCCAGCACTTTGGGAGGCTGAGGCAGGCGGATCACGAGGTCAGGAGATCGAGACCACAGTGAAACCCCGTCTCTACTAAAAATACAAAAAAATTAGCCGGGCGTGGTGGCGGGCGCCTGTAGTCCCAGCTACTCGGAGAGGCTGAGGCAGGAGAATGGCATGAACCCAGGAGGCAGAGCTTGCAGTGAGCCGAGATTGCGCCACTACACTCCAGCCTGGGCGACAGAGCAAGACTCCATCTCAAAAAAAAAAAAAAGAAATTGAAGAGGACACCAAAAAATAAAAAGATTTCCATGTTCATGGATTATAAGAATCAGTATTGTCAAAATGTCCACACTACCCAAAGCAATCTACAGATTCCATATAATCCCTATCAAAATGCCAATGACAGTCTTCACAAAAATAGAAAAAAAAATCATATAATTTATATGGAACCACAAATGACCCAAAATAGCCAAAGCTATCCTAAGCAAGAAGAACAAAATTGGATGAATCATATTACCTGACTTCAAATTACACTATAATTACACTATTTCTTCAAAAGAAGACATACAAATGGCAAGCAGGTATATAAGAAGGTGCTCAACATCACTGATCATCAAAGAAATGCATATCAAAACTACAATGAGAAATCATCTCACCCCAGTTAAAATGGCTTTTATCCAAAAGACAGGCAATAACAAATGCTGTGAGAAGATGTGAAGAAAAGGGAACCCTTGTACACTGTTGGTAGCAATGTAAATTGGTACAACCATTACAGAGAACAGTTTGGAGGTTTCTCAAAGAACTAAAAATAGAACTACAATATGAACCAGCAATCTCACTGCTAGGTATATTCCCAAAAGAAAGCAAATCAGTATATCAAAGAGATATCAAGCACTCTCACATTTATTGCAGCATTATTCACAACAGCCAAGATTTGCAAGCAATATAAGTTCCCACCAACACATGAATGGATAAAGAAAATATAGTACATACACACGATGGAATGCTATTCAGCTATTTTTTTTTTTAAAAAAGGCTATCATTTGCAGCAACATGGATGGGACTCAAGGACTTTAAGTAAAATAAGCCAGGAAAACAAAGAGAAAATTCACATGTTCTCCCTCATTTATGAAAGCTAAAAATTAAGACAATTGAACTCATGGAGATAGAGAATAGAATGAGGGTTACCAGAGGCTGGAAAAAGTAGTGGTGGGGCAACAGAGTGGAGGGTAGTGGAGATGGTTAATGAGTACAAAAATAGAGTTAGATACAAAGAATAAGACCTACTATTTGATAGCACACCAGGGTGACTACAGTCAACAATAATTTATTGTATATTTAAAAATAACTAAGAATATAATTAGAATGTTTGTAACACAGAGAAATGATAAATGCTTGAGGCAATGAATCATGTATCCTGATGTGACAGTTAGGTATGCACTGTGTGCCCATATCAAAACATCTCATGGACCCCATAAGTATATACACCTACTATATACCTATAAAAATTAAAAATTTTAAAAATTAAAAATAAACATAGAACCGAATTAACATTAAAGACCTTCCACTTAAAAATCAGTAAATGGTTTAAAGGCCAAGATCAATAGTTTTTTATTTGCTTCTAAAGTTATCTCTAATATACTAAGGTACGCTTATATAAAGATGTTCAAGAATAATCACAAGTCTTTCACTCAAGACTTGCAGGTTGTCCAGCCAATAAATAGTCTGGTTTTCTTAAATAGATAAACTAAACCTACACCTTGAGACTAATAAAATCATTTATTTATGCCTTCACAGAGAATTGATTAGAATTCTCAAATGGCAAAAAGAAATAGTTTCTAAAAGTTTAAAGTATAACAATAAACTCTGACTTACACTGATTTCCAACTAAAAATGCCATGCTGCACAATGTTGACATCAGATTATTTAAGATATTTCTACTGTGAATCAGTCCTATATTGTCTATAGATTAACTGCTATGACAAGTTGGAACCATTCAATCTATATGTTAAAATAAACGTGGATTTGTTGTTGCTTTTGCAAAGGCATGTGGAAAGAATTTCTAGCTGGTACTTACTAGGTTGGGATTGAAGGAGTTATAATACACTTTACAGTACTATTTTAAGTTAATCTATAAAAATTATGCTGAACTACTTCCTTTCTCTCAAATATTCTTCATAGACAGATACCTAATGGTGAACATAAAATCAATGAATTAATATTTTAAAATGTTGCATTTTTCTTTTTTATGTGTGAGTAGGGTTAAGTGCAATAGTTTTGATGTTTATTATTGATTCTTTCTTTTGCTTCTTGATTAGAAGATTTAGTGATCAAAAGAAACTGATTTCTTTTTCCACATGACTGTTAGGAAGACCCCAATCAATCCTGAATGAAAAATTATGATGAATGCAAACTGCTTTGCCCATAAATACATATTTGGAAGTAAAGAAATTATTTCAAGGGGTGCATGAGACCAAATTTTCTAAAAAGTTTTTAAATATGACTTCTGCTTGGCCAAAATCGATAGAAACAAACAATGCCCTAAGGTACAGCAATGACAATAGCATACATAGTAGTAACAAGGTGATTAAACAATGGAGGTAAAAGTATTATGAAGAATGCCCACTGAAATTATACAAAAAACTCTTTCAAAACATCCTCAGGATATGTTCCACCTTCCCTTGTAATCCAGTTCCTAACAGAATCCATAGCATGTATGGGTATCAAGAGACACTTGTGATGGCTAGCTACATGGCTGGCAGGCCAGCTGACCAGAACAGAACTAGAGCTCTCTCCTCACACATTACCTTTTCCCAGCCCAAGCCTTTGAAGCATTTCACATTACACACCAGAAGTAAGTGGATGATTCCATTTGAACATAAGCCTTACTTCTGGTGCATAATATGAAAATCTGATTATAACCTATGAGATTATATATGTAAAATAACTATTAAAAACTATTAAGAGCTATGTAAAAGTAAGTTATTTCATTACACATTATAGTTTTCACATAGTTTTCAATATCAAAAATGTGTTGCTTTTAAGTAAATTAATAGTATAGTCATCACATCTTGTGACATCTTTGGAAAACATTTATGAAACTACTTCTCAAGTTCTTTCTTTGAAAAAAAATGGCATATTTTCTTTTTATTGAAAGCAGCCCTCATTTTCCCATTTCCCCTCTGCCCATTTACAGATTAGGATAAAAACACAAGTTGACTTATTTCAAATATAAAATTCTTCCCTATCCTCTTCTCAAAGGAGGTTACCATAAATGGAGTCCTGGGGACAATATCATTTGACTATCCAACTTCAGGCAATTAGATTTAACATAATTGTTAATAAATGAAATAAATGTGTCCTCAAATATATGTATTTATAATACAATTTAATTTTAAAATAAAATATTCAAATGCAATTGGACCTGCCAAGTGTTCATTCCCAACACAAGCTAGCATGCAGACAAATCTAATATTGTTTTGTTTGGTTGTAATACTTTATAAATTGTTTGATTTTACCATTTACCAAACCTCTGTTGTTGAGCTATTCAAACGAACTTCTGCCAAGAACAGCGAATTTGGTGATAGTACTTCTTTTAGGAGAAAAACAACCCCTTTCCTCAGAAAATTAAAAGTGTTTATTTTGGCACTTAAACCTTGTATTGAGCCTTCTGGAAAGTATTTTAAACTGTTGTTTTTAACCTAGACTTGTGACTGAAACAGGAAAAGGTTCCGTAGCTCTGCACCAAAACACATATTTATAGGGTTGATTTTCTTTCTACACCAAAAATACTGGGTTGATCGCAGCAGTTTTCAAAACATAATTTCCTAGACCCATGCTATAAATTGGGCCTTTATTGGTGTATTTAACAAATGATTTATTTTTAAACCTCAAAAACTTCTGATGACTAAGAAATGTTACACATTAATCACATATGTCTTTAAGTGCCACAGTGGGAAAGATTTTAAATGCCTGTTCTGTTAGGAATTTTCACGAAAAAGAAAATTTACTTAAGATTGGACTTTCTTCTTGGGTATGTCAACAAGTTATGTTTCTAGTTTTCAAGCTTTTTATGATTGCATTTTCCCTACTTGGTATGCTATATCTTCAGGCTAGATAGAACATAAAAATATAAAGACAAAGTATGTGAACTTTTTGGAATATTGTCCCAATAATGTGTCTGAATACAATTAAGAAGTTTTTAGAAATCAATGAGTCATTGTTCATAACTCCCACAACCCACCTCTAAATTATTAAAATATAGGAAAGAGGCCACAGGAAAAGTGTATTGCATATGAAGATACAGTGAAAGTAATAAATAGATCAAACAATTTCACAAAGACAACCAGATAGCTCCAATAATTCCTCAGTCATTAATGACTGATACAAAATCCTATGCATCCTAATGACTGATACAAAATCCTTTGCAGTTCAAGTCCTCCCTACCTTGGCTCTTCATCTATGTTTCCCCTTCTAAAAGCCTGGCTGTCTCTTTACAAGAATAATTACAGTAACATTATCATTTTTTATTTGCATATGACATTTTTAAAACTCAAAACAATTTAAAATTATATAATTGTGCTTTATAAAATGTTTATTAGGACACACTAGCAGGAAATTAGTGGTTTAAAAATTCTGGAAAAATAGAGATCTATGATCTCTATTATGTGATCCAGCAATCCCACTGCTGAGTACATACTCAAAATAAAGCAAATCAATATATCGAAGAGATATCTGCACTCCCATGTTTGTTGCAGCACTGGTCACAATAGTAAAATTTGGAAGGAGGCTAAGTGTCCACTGACAGATGAATAAATAAATAAAATATGGTACATAATATACAATGGAATATTATTCAGCCATAAAAAAGAATGAGATCCTGTCATTTGCAACATAGACGGAACTGGAGATCATTATGTTAAGTGAATTAAGCCAGGCACAGAAAGGAAAATGTCACATGTTCTCACTTATTTGTGGGATCTAAAATCAAAACAATTGAACTCATGGACATAGAGAGTAGAATGATGGTTACCAGAGGGTGGTAAGAGTAGTGAGGAGTAGGGGGAGGTGGGTGTGATTAATGGGTATAGAAAAAGAAAGAATGAGACCTACTATTTGATAGCACAACAGGGTGACTATAGTCAATAATAAATTGTACATTTTTAAATAACTAAGAGTGTAAATTGGATTGTTTGTAACACAAAGGATAATAGCATTTGATTATTATTCATCATACCCCTATATCAAAACATCTCATGTACAACTACTATGTCCCCACAAAAATTAAAAATAAATTTTTTTTTAATTCTGGTACGGTTGGATCGTTTTATTCTTAAAGAAATACATCTACAAAATACATCCTACTAAAAATCCACAACTGTCTTTGTTAATTAAGCACAGATTTTAATTTGAAAAGCCTGGTCCCATCTGCTAAGATTGAATTTTGCTAGATCCATAAATATAAAAAAAATCTATTCAAATGAGGGCAATAAGAGTAAAATAAATGGAAATTAATTGGTATCACTAAAAATAAAGAAATAAAGATTATAAATGAGGGGACTCTCCCTAATCAAAAATCATTCGCACACTGCTGGGATTATACGAAGATGACAGAAATCCTTCTTACGGGCATTTAAATCTTGGGCCATCCTAACATTCTTCCCCTTAGCCCCCAACAAACCTGGGACCAGTGTCAATGAAAAGTACAACTTTGACATTGTAACAAACAATATTTTACAGACTATCATTAATGTGCTAGGTTATCTTTGCAGAAGGCTTAGATAGAGCTCTACTGTCATTTTTTCTTATCTAAATGTAAAATGTTGATTGTTTTATAAGCAGAGTGAAAAATAAGTATTTACATACAATCAGGTCCATAAAAGATAAAAATTCACTTATCAGGATTTGAGTCCTATTAATTAACATATTCAACTTTCTAGGATGAATTTATAAATAGAATGGGGGGTGAGGGGGAATAAGTCTTCCTTCCCTCTCTTTCTCTTTTCTTTACTCACGAAGGAGCAATGATTTATCTCTGTCCACTCTGGGCGGGGGTGCAGGGGGGAGTATGCTGCTTGTAAGGGATAATTATTTGGAGAATACTTTAGTTTCATGGTTGATGAAATTACAAAGAGATACTGTTTGGGGTATTAAAGTAAATAAGTATAACAGAACATACCTGAAAAAGAACATGTACATGGCAGCTGTGATGCAAAACAAAAGGACCTGTAATGAAGAGAAAATACATTACTTGCAAAAGAACACTGACATCACCATTTGAGTGACTCATAAAAGCAAAATACTATTAGATCTTGTGCCTGAAACAATAAAAGCATATACAAACCAGTCACACACATTTCATATTCCTCAACCTTTCATATAAACCAAGCTTGTTCAACCTGCAGCCTGCAGGCTGCATGAGCCCCAAGACAGCTTTGAATGTGGTCCAATACAATTTGTAAACTTTCTTTAAACACTGTGATTTTTTTGCAATTTTTTTTTTAGTTCATCAACTATCATTAGTGTTAGTGTATTTCAAGTATGGCCCAAGACAATTTTTCTTCTTCCAATGTGGCCCAGAAAAGCTAAAAGATTGGACATCCCTAATATAGCCCATATTAGGAGAATAAATTGCCAATACTTATATGTAACTATCATCATGTATATAATTATATACAACACATACATATATAGACTGGATAAAAGGGTAACAGGGTTCACAAAAAAGGGAACAGTTAATTTTTAACTGTCTGTTAGAATGCCTAAACACGCAAGCTTAACTTAAAAACAAGGACAACAGCTTTTGTATAAACAATTCAGTGAATGAATCAGAAAGGTTATTAACTATGATATGAAGATGACCAGATCTTCTAATGTAAAATACAGTCCAGTTGTCAACCAATTCTAATCAATAAGAAAAGCTCATAAAAATACAATATTCCTTTGTGGAATACAGACTAGCTATAAAAGTAATTCCTCTAGAAGCAGGCAGAACATCTGAAATGATGATCTGAAAAACATCACAGTAAACACAACATATTAAGATGGTATGTTGAAGGAGCCCAGAACTCCAGTCCTGACTAACGTCTTAGTTATACCAAAAAAACAGATTAGAAAAGTTGTTTTAAATCACAAAAATTAAAATTGTAGAATGCATTCTTATGTTAAAAAACAACAGCACAAATTAAGCCTAACAATTGTCAATGGCCTCACATCACAGACAAATAAGAAATGAACTTTCTTTCAACTGTGAAAGGGTGACCACAAGAACAGAAATGAAAACACTACAAAAAATGTTTTGCTATTTCTAACACAAATAATTTCTACTCAACCTGATGAAAGCATGGTAGTTTTGCCATTACAAATCAAGCTTGACAAGTTTGCTATCTTAGCCTAAGATAAGCATTATACATACAGCCTGAATGACTTAGAAACATATAAATAAACCAACGAAAAAGAGGATTGTTATCAATTACTATGAAGTAAATATTATATATATTTATGTAACATTTTATATCTATAAAATCTCTTTCTGTGCTAAACACACATACTCTTCTCCCCTCCCTCTTTCCCTTCTTCCTTCCTCTCTCCATCTCTCTTCTCCACTGACTTAAAACACCCTATCCATGATGCACAAGGTTCATTTTACCATTTCACTGTTTTTAGAAACATAAAGCATGTAAAATAATTTTCAGTTATTTCTAATTGATTATAAATTAAAGTCTAAGTGGGTTTATTTACTGGTTATAATTTGCCTAACAAAACCCAGTCATGATACTCAATTTTTTTTCATTTCTTTATCATTCAATCCCCATTGGACAATGTCATCCTTCCCAGATGTTCAATGCTTCAGACTTTTCCAGCACTAATCAGTGTCCCCCTTGCAGATCACACCAAAAACCTCTCTAGAAGTATCCCACAAATCTTTCACACACTCTTCATCTTCTCTAAGTATCCAAAGTCTGCCTTCCCTCAAAATGTTGCCAGGTTCTATCCTAATATGCTAACCTATCTGTGTTCGTACTAAACTGATAATTATCTTTACAAATAATACACTTGAAACTGAGAAAAAGTACAATGTTTAAGAACTCAAGCTTTAGAGTAAGATAGATCTTGGTTTGAATCCTAGTTCTGTGTAACTCTAGATACTTTATATAATTTCCTTAAACCTTAGATCCCTTATCTATAAACTGAAAATAATATCACACTTTGAATTATTTAGAAGAATTAGTGAGATGATGCATATAAAAGTGGAGGCATCAGCAGATTGTTTTTATCTTGTTTTGTTACTGACATAAGTGATCTAGATAGAAAAACCTAACCCAGAGACATAAATCTGGAAAGAAATTATTTTTAATCAGGCAGCCCTTTTGAAATCTCTAATATCACCAATAATTAGGAGAATAAATCAAAAGGATATTACAGCGCAATTGACTGATTCATTAAACAAATATTTATTGAATTCCTACTATGTTCCAGGTACTGTTCTAAAACTTAGAACAACGCACAAAATGGACAAAGTCTTTGCCCTCATGGAACTTATCTTCTAGCCAGGTGAGAGAATATATTTTTAAAAAGATGTATGTTAGACAGTAGTAGGAGTTTTGGAGATAAATAAAGTAGAATAAGGAAAAAGAAATACAGAAGACTGGGGATTGTTATTTTATATAAAGTGATCAAAGAAGAAGAGACTTGTTAGCAGAGACACTATAAGAGAAAAGCCAGAGGACCATATGCATAGAGCCACTGGAAGGATTTTGGATTTTATCAAGAAAGATGGGAACTTAATGCAAAATATGTTTGTTATTATTTTGGTTAAAGATGCTAAAAACAGCATTTCATTTTTAGCTACGTTTTTAAAAAGTTTTTAAAACTATGCTAGTTTATCATTGTGACTTTCACAAAGTATTTTTCCAAATAAATCTAAATCCACAGTTAAATAATGAAGAATATTTCCTCTGTGTTTGAAATTACAGAATTTTAGAGCTAAGAGAAATTTTGAAACAAAACATCATATTTTTTCATGAGGAAACTCAGATCCTGAAAAGGTAAGCGATATGCCCATACTCACTGAGCTAGCTGTATCTTACATTCCTTCATTAAACAAATGTTGGCCAAGTGGTTACTCTGTACCTGCTCGATAGAGAGGATATTTAAATATAATTCTGACCCTCAAGGACATTACAGGATACTGTAGTCCAATACTATAGTTACTGGACACATGTGGCTATCTAAATGATGTAATAGCTTTATTGAGGTATAATTAATATAAACTGTACATATTTAAAGTGTACAATTTCATAAGTTTCAACATAGCTATATACCTGTAAAATAATCATCATAAGCAAAATAATAAACATATTCACCCAAAAAGCTGCTTATAGCATTCTCCCATTACTTGTTGGATGGTAATTCCACCTTTCTTTGGCTTGATGTTAGCTCTCTTTTAGTTTTAACTGATTGGGGTCTTTATATTTGAAGTGTATTGCTTGTAGGCAGCATATAATAGTTTCCTGCTTTTTTATCCTATCAGAAAATCTTTGTGTCTTAATTGAGATATTTAGACTATTTACATTTAATGTGATTATTGGTATGCTTATGTTTAAATTTATCATCTTGCTATTTATTTCTCTACTTGTCTCTTACTGTTTTTTCCCCTCCTTTCTGCCCCTTTTAGATCAACTGAGTTTTTCTTTTGTTTTGTTTTGTTTTGTTTTGTTTTGTTTTTTGAGACGGAGTCTCACTCTGTCACCAAGCTGAAGTGCAGTGGTGCAATCTCGGCTCACTGCAACCTCCACCTCCCAGGTTCAAGCAATTATCCTGCTTCAGCCTCCCCAGTAGCTGGGATTACAGGCATGTGCCACCACACCCAGCTAATTTTTGTAGTTTTAGTAGAGATGGGGTTTCACCATGTCAGCCAGGCTGGTCTCAAACTCCTGACCTCAGGTGATCTGTCTGCCTTGGCCTCTGAAAATGCTGGGATTACAAATATAAGCTACTGCCCCCAGTAACTGAGTATGTTTCAATAATTCCATTTTATTCCCTTTGTTGGCTTATTTTAGTGTTGGTTTTATGGTTTATAGTACACATCTTTAAATTGTCTATATTCAAATGACATTATACTACGTAACATATAGAATACAAATCTTCCAATAATGTATTTCCATTTCTCCCCTCTCGACCTTTGTGCTATTATTGTCATCCATAGTGCATGTATGTACAGATACATCTAAATTCATCATATTTTAATCACTTTGACTTAAAAATGTAGGTCTGCAAAAAATTTTTTCATTTTGTTTTGAAAGATACTTTTGCTGGGTATAGAATTCTAGGTTGATGGATCATTCTGTTTCAGTGGTTTACAAACGTCACTCCATTGTCTTTTCACAATTTGATTATGATGTGCCTGGGATAGTCTTCAAAATATTTCCTGTAGTGGGATTTATTAGGCTATTTGGCTCTGTGGGTTTACAGTTTCTATTAAATTTGAGTAATTTTCAGTCATTATTTCATCATTATTTTTTCTTCTCCTTTCTCCTCTGCTTCAAGAACTCCAACTACATGAACAGGTTACCCACAACTCACAGATGTTATCTTTATTTGGTGATTAAAAAAGAAACAAAAAACCTTGGCCAGGCACGGTGGCTCATCCCTGTAATCCCAGCACTTTGGGAGGCTGAGGTTGTCAGATCACTTGAGGTCAGGAGTTCATGACCAGCCTGTCCAACATGGCAAAACCCTGTCTCCACTAAAAATACAAAAATTAGTCAGTCATCATGGTGCACATCTGTAATTCCAGCTACTTGGGAGACTGAGACATGACAATTGCTTGAACCCAGGAAATAGAGGTTGCAGTGAGTGAGACTGCACCACTGCACTCCAGCCTGGGTGATGGAATGAGACTCTGTCTCAAAAAAAAAAAAAAAAGTCTCTTTTCTCTCTATGTTTCATTTTTGATGGTCTCTATTCTTATGTCTTCAGGTTCACTAATGTTTTATTCTGCAATGTATAATCTGCCATTAATATCATCCAGTAAGCTTTTCATCTCACAAATTTTAATTTTCCTCGCTAGAAGTTTCATTTTTCCTTTTTCCCCCTATTTCCATATCTCTAACTTCTTGAAACTATAAAATTCAGTTATGATAACTCTTTTTAATGTCTTTGCCTGCTAATTTAACATATTTATAAGTTCTCATTTGGCATTAATTTGCTGATTTATCTCTTCATTATGGCTCAAATTTTCCTATTTCTTACTGCATGGTGGTAATTTTTTACTGGCTGTCAGCCATTCTAAATTTTACCTTAATGGGTGTTGTCTATGTTTGTATTCCCATAAGTTTTCTTGAGCTTTGTTGTGAGACACAGTTACGTTACTTGGAAATGGTTTGATCTTTTAAGGACTTGCTTTTAAGATATTTTAACAAGAAATGAAATCCAGGGCTAATTATTCCCCATTACTAAGGTAAAACATTATGTGTACTTTACCCAGTGCCACGTGAATCTTTGAGATTTCCAGTCTGACTAATAAAACAGTATTCCTATTCCTGTTTGAGTGCTATCTACTCAATTAAAAACCTCTAATTCTTCAGACTGTTCATTCTTTGGCCTGGAGCAGTTTCCTCACATGTAAGCCCTACTCAGTAATCAGCTGAGTACTTTCCTCTATAGTCCCCTGTTCTGTGAACTCTATCCAGCATGGTCCTCCTACACTTTGAGTTTTATTTCCTCCACTCAGAAAGTCCTCTAGGTTTTGTCTGAGTGACCCCTCTTTGATCCATGCCTGGAAATTCTCTCTAGACAGTAAGCTTGGGTAACTGTAGAGCACATTTGTTCCACCTATACCTCAGGGAACACTGTCCTTCAATACTTAATATCCAGGATCTTGCATACCATTTTTTCATAGACTTTGTTCATGTTTTTGATCAAGTTGTTTCCACTCCCCAACTGGAAGAGTAAATCTATCACGAGTATCAAATCATGACCGTAATCAGAGTGTGGTTATTTAAATTTAAATTAATTAAAATTAAATAATATTAAAATTTGTTTCCTCATTCACCCTAGTCATATCTCAAGTAATCAAAAGCCATATGCAGTAGTGGATACCATAACAGACAGAACAGATATAGATCATTCTCATCACTGCAAAAAGTTCTATTGGACATCTCTAGACAGTGAATGACATTTTCACTGTGTATTACAGCAATATTTTAGCACTTTACATATTTTAACTTTAGCTGCGAAGTATACATCTGCACATGTATATACTTTACACTTTCATGTGTAAATTGACACAAAAAATTAATGATCATATAATTTAATTTGTTCACTTGTAGAAACAATATAATACTACCTATTACATATGCCATAAGGATTTATATATGATGTAACATACATAAAGCCTAATAGTGTGACTAGCACATCATAGATGCTCAATACATGGTAACTTTTAACTTAAAAAATTTTCTCTATAATTCATTACCACTTCACAGCCATGGGGCAATATACTTCAGCAGGATAGGTAATTCTGAAACTGCTGTTTTCACTTTTTTTTAACAGTTTTAAATTCAAAAAATAATACCAGTCATACTAAAACATGGATGAACCTCAAATACATTATGCTAAGTGAAAGAGGCCAATCACAAAGACCAATTATGTATGATATTCTTCACATAAAATTCCAGAACAGGCAAGTCCACCTACAGAAAGTAGAACAGTGGTGGCCTAGAGTTGGAGGAGTAAGGGGTGATGGAGAGGAACTACTAAGGGATGATGAGGAAGGACTGCTAATAGGTACAAGAATTCTTTGGGGGGCAATGAAAAGGTTTTAAAATTAGATTGCAGGGTTGGATGCCACACAACTCAGTAAATATTTGAAAAACCCGTGAAACTGATATATTAAACTGGTAAATCTTCTAGCATATAAACTACACCTCAAAAAAGCTGTTAAACTGATACAAAAAAAGTAATGCATGTACATGATAAAAACAAAAATTCAAACAGAATAACAAATAACAATGAAAAGAAAGTTCCCTTCTAAGACTTTTGGACTTTTATAGAATTTTGTATGAGTATGTACATACCTTTGTATGTAGACACATATCAAATAAAGACATTGTTTTAAAGACATATACTTTTCAATTTTATATACACAAAGCATACACATATATGGATATGCTAAAGTTTATTTAAAGCCTCCTATGAATCCTTAGAGTGGATGCAATAAACATTTCTAAATACCAAAATATACTTTGTAAACATCTCTGGAGGTGAATTCTTGTCAAAGACAAGTACATTTTTAATTTTGACAAATATTGCCAAATCAACCTCCAAAGAAAACTATACCAATATATACTCCCCACAATCGCATATGAAAGTAGCTATTTCCTTACACTAGTTATTTTCCTATGCCCACAAAAACTGTGTTTTATCAAACTGTTTTATCCTTGCCAGTCTGATGGGTGAAAGAAATATTATTTCATATTATAGTTACATCCCTCTTATTAGTAAGCTGAGCCTCCCAGGTTTATAATCCTTGTTTGTTTTTTTGGTTGGTTGGTTGGTTGGTTAAACTACTTTTTCATATGCTTTATTTTTGGTTGGGTTAATGGCCTTTTAGAAACCATTTTGTTTTTTGAAACTGAATATATTTATATGAAAACATGGAATTTTATTATTATCAACAAAAATACGGGTGGTTAAATAAAAGCAATCACATAAAAGAAACGTCAAAATGTATTAAGCCAATATAACATGAGGGTACAGGAAGTATAACAAATAATGTGCAAATAAAGTTCATTCAGCTGGAAAATAGTGTTTTCTCTCTGCAAAGACTTTGTAGGAAATGACAGATTTACAATATATTGTTTCCTGTTATAGGTCTTATAAAACTTTCAAGAAAAACTGTACTATTCTGTCATCACAATGTCATGTAGAATTACATGAAAACTATGCCTCACAAGCAGTAGCAAAGAAACAAAATCACAATATAGGAAGTCCTTAAAATAATCAGAAATATCAAAAATGTGAACATGACTGAAAGTAAACACAGCCTGTTAAAGAAAGCTGTTTTTACTATTTAAGCCGGAAAGTGGTTAAAACATATATCCATTTTAAATTCTACTAGAGAACTGAACACATGGTACATTTAACAATTTCCTACCACAGAACTCTTCTGCTTTTCATTAGTGTATTTGATTATTTGATTTTTGCACCTGATCACAGTGCCTGTGGCCATTCCTTCTTGAGTATCTCCAAAGACATTGGTGCTTAGTGAGTAGTGAACCTAGCTAGCCTTCACTATTCACCAAGCTCATCTCCCCCCATATTCATTAAGATCCTCTTCCTTCCATGACTCAAATAAATACTGACATTCATTGCTCTTCTTCTTGTGCCGTCTGTACTTCATTCATATTTTAGCCATGTTTCTACCTATCCATTCAACAAAAATTAATCCAGTGTCATGTGTTTCTAATATTTTATAACTCTGCAACTTGAAAGGAGACAGATGTAGAAAGGTAAGCTCCAGATTCAGGAGCCTTCATGATCTTGAATAAAACAGAAAAGACAAGGAACCACAAGTTCTCACCCTCCTTCATTTATTTATTCAATATCTGCTATAGTCCCAGCACACTAGGGGAAAATAACTACCTAATACTTGATTCTTGTTGCCCTGAAGAACATAGTTTGGTGGAAATGCAGGCATATTAACAGATCATTCCAATAGAATACAATAGGATAGAAGTATTTATACTTCATCCTATAGGTGGCACTCACCAAAACATCTGATTAGATTGTTATTTTAATTATTTAATATATTTAAGCAATGGTTTTGGTGTTGTTTGTATACTTTCTTTATATCTCTTACTTACTTAGAACACAAAGTCCCAGAGGGCAGAGTCTTTATATAACCACATACGTAGATACATTATTGATAATATGAGTTTTTATAACGTTAGTTTCTATTTAAAGAAACCATCTGTCAAGAAACTAAACAGTACTCCCATTCATATACTTTTTTAAACGAATAAACTTTAGACTCTGCTAAGCATCTTCAACTTTTCTGAAAACAGACTATTGCATGGTCTCTTTGTGAATACAGCTCTTACTGAACAAGTAAGTATTATTATAATTTACAATGTGTGTTCAAAGTCAAAATATATGCAACATATCATTATCATAATATTTATTTGTCATATATGTAATTTTAAGCAACACTATCCTAAAGTTAAATAGCTATGTATTGCTATATAACAAATTTTTAAAATCATTGTTTAATTAAAATCTCCCATAATATACAGTCCATTTTTTAATTAGTTCATTTGTTTTGGATTAGCAGCTTTACCTAATTTTTTTTTATGTTTCTATTACTTAATAAAACAAATACAGGGAAAGCATAAAAACCTTAAAGAGAATTTGGAGCCAAAAATGCCAGACTAGAAGTAAGAAAGAAGTCTTGGGTCTCCAGGTTAAGACTGTAAACTTGATGAAATCACTGTTATTCTTTAAACCTTAATTTTTCATCCATAAAAAGAAGTTACATTAATCTCTAGGACACTTCAGAACTTCAAAGTTCTATCATTCCATAAGTCAACTTTTTTCAGTGTACAACAAACATTTCAATGCATATTGTAACTAATATATAATATTATAATAATATAGAACAAGCCAAGTCTCAGAATTTATGTATACACCAAGAAAATAAAATTACTTTCACTGAATTGAGTGTGGGAACTCACAGTAAATATGCCAGAAACTTAGGCCTAGACTCTTACTTGCACTGTTCGCCGTTGTGTTTTTTTTGTTTCTGTTTTTGTTTTTTTGAAATGGAGTCTCACTCTATTGCCCAGGCTGGAGTACACTGGGGCAATCTCAGCTCACTGCAACAACCTCCACCTCCCAAGTTCAAGTGATTCTCATGCCTCAGCCTCTCTAGTAGCTGGGATTATATGCAAGGGCCACCACACCCAGCTAATTTTTGTACTTTTAGTAGAGACGGGGTTTCACCATGTTGGCCAGGCAGGCTGGTCTCAAACCCCTGATCTCAGGTGATCGACCTGCCTCAGACTCCAAAAGTGCTGAGATTACAGGCATGAACTACCACGCCCAGGCAACCATTCTTGATTTGTACCTTCAAGGCCACTAAACAGAGTCTGGCAACACATTAACCTTTAAATATTCCATTTGTAGAAGCAGATATGTTAGAGTGGCTGGGTAAAGTACAGCCTACCTGCTATCCTGTCCTTTTATAGTAAGTAGATTAGTTGTAGTTGCATCTTGTCTTCTGTAAAAATGGGACAATTTAAAGTAAAGTTTTCAATATTCAGTAAGTAATATTAACTATATCCTAGAAGTTAGAGTACTTATTACAACAAAATTCTAATTCCGCTGACAGATTTTTAAAAATAAGCAGTTTAAAACAACTTGCTACTTGAAAGATTACAGATAGAGATTTATACATGGAAAAATCCAGCCTTTATTTAAAATATGAAAGAAAATTCAATGGTCAAATGACAATCAAGACAAGAAATCATTCATGAAACAGAATACTAATTCAAGTATACTCTCAGAGCTGGGACTATAAAAGCCAATTAGACATCATCATCAAACACCCAAAACATTTTATTCACATCTCTATTTACCATGTAAAGGAAATGCAGTTTATTGGAAGTAAAGATTAGCTAATGACTTAGGTTTAAAATTTACCAAGACATTCAGCTACATCTTTTCTTTCCCACACTGTTCCTCTATTTTGTGGTCAATTAATTGGTCATTATCATTAAAAATGCGATTCAAAATAAACAAGAAAAGAATTAATGTGGACAGGAAGAGTGAGGAACTAAAAGGAGCCATGGGAGAATTTAAAGATGGATAGTCAGTGAAGGTAAATTTCTTTTTAAAGTAACCAATGAACATGGAGAAAAAGAAAAGAGGAGGAATAAAACAATATTTGTAATAATAAACTATTTATTAATGCTGCCAGGCACTAGACAAGTTTTTACCATTCCTACTTTAAAGATGAGGCAATTGGACTCAAAAGTTAGGGTACTCACATAAAATCATAGAATATTTAAGTAGCTGAACTAAGACTCAAAGCCAGGACTGTCTGACTTCAAACTGAAGCTTTCAATTATACCCCTCTGCCTCTAAAAAGTACTTTATTCTTAATAATGTTGGTTTAGTGACTACTGTGCTTCCAAGGTAGGAGTAATCCCCCTAACGCTTCCAAAGGTAAAAAGAAATTTGCCTTCACTAACTATCCATCTTTAAACTCTCTCATGGCTCCTTTTAGTTCCTCACTCTTCCTGTCCACATTAATTCTTTTGTTTATTTTGAATTGCATTTTCAATGATAATGACTTTTTTGTTTTACAAGATGTGTCTGTCCTTTTAAAAAAGGGAGCAAGGAGAATCTCAGAGTTCAGTATAATAATAATAATAATTATACAGTAACAACATCATAAATTGCAGATGTTATTGAATGGTCACCATATGTTACATGTTATATGAAGTCCTTAACATACACTGTTTTATGTAATGCTCAAAACACCCCTGCGATGTAGGGATCATTACCCCTACTTCACAGATAAGATTTAAAGAGACATAGATAGGCGATTGAGCCAGGTTTTGAAACCAGGTAAGATTCCAAAGCCCATGAGCTGTCATGGATTTCTCTCAAGTACTTTTAAAAATCCCATTAAAGATTTACAGCGTTTACAAATTTCATTCAATTTAATTATGAAACATCTACTATTTTCATGTATAGCAGATGAAACAGTAAGTTAAAATATAGTCTGTGTTAAGAAGCTCGTTATCTATACAATGAATGAGATTTAAGAAAAGGTGACAGGAAAATTCCATAATCCTTATTTATTCTAGTGAAGAACAGCAGATATAAGAAGCATAATTTTTAAATTTCCAAAATAAATAATCTAAATATTACAAACAAAAACTAAAACCTCACTTGTTTACATATACAGTAAGATGAGAGGATAAATTGCATGAGTAAGCTTTTCAATGTGTTTATATAAACTTATAAGAGATCATTCTTTATCCTAATGCTGCCAAATATGTTACTTTTTCAAATTCAGAAAAAAAAAAAACTCACGTGTCATTCAGCATATGGAGAAGGAAGAGAAGAAAGGTGCTATATGAACTCAGGGCAAAGTTACAGCTGAAAAAATATTTTGTTTTCAGTAGGGCAAAGTAGACAGGTCATCTATGTGAAACTTGCTTGTTATAAATGAACAATTTGTAGTAAGTTCATTATTTTCATCCAAAGGGTGGTATTCCCATTAACCTCAAGTAAGAATAAGAACCAGGCTTAAGGTGATATTATGTTTTTCCTTCTGAGACATTAAAAAAAAATAAATAAGAGCTTCTAGATTACTTTAGAAAGGTCACAGCAAGGCCACATAACAAACAGCACATACCAATATGGCAATTCAGGTTTCTGTCATTTGACAAAAGCTAAGAAAGATCACTAGAATGAAGATTATTGTTCACTAAGGTGGCCAATAAGATAGCACTCACTCACTACTTCACTAAACTACAAGGTTTTGTGGACAAAAGGCCAACAGCGGCCCTGTAGCTGAGTTCCGTATTTTTTTAAGTGTATATTGATAGCCAATTTAATCCCAATACATAATTCGAGAAAAAGCACCCATCAACAACAAGTAGGACATATAATCTCTTTACTTGTTTTAATTACAGCACATGAGTACATTACTCATATATTAGTATAATAGAGTAACACTTAGTTCTCCCAAATAGTGTGTCCTGTTGCCCAACCTCAAGCCATCTACCAGTTCCCTGGGCATATGGTCATTCCAAAATTCATTTGAGAAAATCCTTCCTTAATTAGGCATGATATTGCTCCTATCTGGTTTGGTTTGGACCTATCCAGCTGCAGATTCCTCTTTTCATACTCAGTTCCCATTATCATTTCAGTCAGAAAAGGTCCTGAACTAATAATGTTTTGGGTTTTTCTTTTTCTTTTTCCTTCCTTCCTTCCTTCCTTCCTTCCTTCCTTCCTTCCTTCCTTCCTCTCTCTCTCTCTCTCTCTTTCTTTCTTTCTTTTTTAGACAGTCTTGCTCTCTTACCCAGGCTGGAGTGCAGTGGTGTGATTTCGGCTCACTGCAACCTCCACCTCCCAGGTTCAAGCGATTCTCCTGCTTCAGCCTCCAGAGTGGCTGGAATCACAGGCATGCACAACCACACCCAGCTAATTGTGTGTGTGTGTGTGTGTGTGTGTGTGTGTGTGTGTGTGTGTGTCTTTTTAGTAGAGACAGTGTTTCACCATGTTGGCCAGGCTGGTCTCGAACTCCTGACCTCAGGTGATCCGCCCACGCCCAGCCTTTTCGGGGTTTTTTCTAATGAGGTTAAATGAAGATTTAAAGCGCAATGAGTGTATGCACTTAAATTCTGAATCTGATGAACTGTAGAAGTGCTTTTCAGGCCGGGTGCGGTGGCTCACGCCCGTAATTCCAGCACTTTGGGAGACCAAGGCAGGCGGATCACACGGTAAGGAGATGGAGACCATCCTGGCTAACACGGTGAAACTCCATCTCTAATAAAAATGCAAAAAAATTAGCTGGGCATGGTGGCTAGCGCCTGTAGTCACAGCTACTCGGGAGGCTGAGGCAGGAGAATAGCATGAACCCGGGAGGCAGAGCTTGCAGTGAGCCAAGATCGCACCACTGCACTCCAGCCTGGGCGACAGAGAGAGACTCCATCTCAGAAAAAAAAAAAAAAAAAAAAGTTCTTTTCAACTCCATTTACTGCAGAATATAGACTTCTCGATTATATCTTTCCAAATTAATCTACATACAAGATTTTTTTCCTTTCAAGCTTCCTATGCTTATTATAGCAAGGAAACAATTGACCACAACCTGTCAATTGTGTTGTGTAACCTTAAGAAACTTCATTTTCTGTGCTTTTCTCCCCCTCTCCAATTAGCATGACAAACTCAGCAATCCAGTCTATCACTACAAGATGTAATGATATTGAATAGAGTTTTGCAAAATACTTACAAAAGTATTTTAACAGTTTATAGATTAGAGAGTGATATAACAATAATCAACAGTGATTTTTTATTTTTTTGAGACAGTTTCGCTCTTATTGCCCAGGCTGGAGTGCAATGGCATGATCTCAGCTCACTGCAACCTTCCACCTCCTGGGTTCATGCCATTTTCCTGCCCCAGCCTCCCAAGTAGCTGGGACTAGAGGCGCCCACCACCACACCCAGCTATTTTTTGTATTTTTAGTAGAGACAGGGTTTCACTATGTTGGTCTGGCCGGTCTCGAACTCCTGACGTCAGGTGATCTGCCTGCCTCAGCCTCCCAAAGTGCTGGGATAACAGGCGTCGGCCACCACACTCGGCCCAGTAATTTTTTTTTTTTTTTTTTTTTTTTTTGGAGACGGAGTCTTGCTCTGTCACGCAGGCTGGAGTGCAGTGGCGCGATCTCGGCTCACTGCAAGCTCCGTCCCCCGGGGTTCACGCCATTCTCCTACCTCAGCCTCCCGAGTAGCTGGGACTACAGGCGCCAGCCACCACGCCCAGCTAATTTTTTTTGCAGTTTTAGTAGAGACGGGGTTTCACCGTGTTAGCCAGGATGGTCTCGATCTCCTGACCTTGTGATCTGCCTGCCTTGGCCTCCCAAAGTGCTGGGATTACAGGCGTGAGCCACCACGCCCAGACCAGCAATTTTTTTTTTTTTTTTTTTTTGAGACAGAGTCTGGCTCTCCCCCAGGCCGGACTGCAGTGGCGCTATCTTGGCTCACTGCAAGCTCCACTCCCCCCCGGGGGTTCACGCTGTTCTCCTGCCTCAGCCTCCTGAGTATCTGGGATTACAGGCGCCCACCACCATGGCTGGCTAATTTTTTGTACTTTTAGTAGAGATGGGGTTTCACTGTATTAGCCAAGATGGTCTCGATCTCGTGACCTCGTGATCCACCCGCCTTGGCCTCCCAGAGTGCTGGGATTACAGGTGTAAGCCACTGTGCCCAGCCCCGGCCCACTAATATTTTTAAAAATTCAGCCAACTTTGTTCAATATCCAGTGAGTCTAGAGCAATTAGTAAAAACTTAAATGCTGAGCTAGCTTTGTTTCAACAGTAAAAATGATTTTGAGAATAAACATAGGGATGAAAATCTAGTGAAACTGTAAAATCACATTTATCTAGGATCAGCTCTTAGTTATGAATTCCAAAGTGATAGAAGAAAGAAATTTACAAACCAGACGTTAGCTCTATCATGGAAATCTCTCTTTTATTTTGTATTCTAGTTGCATGTGGTTAAGATCTTATACAAAATTTGTGTACAGAGAGCGTCAAGAATGAATCTGGTCCATATGACCTAAAATGCAACAGACAATCAGTGTCTGTCTAAAGGCAAAACCATAATTTTAGGAATTAAAATCTGGAAATGTTTATACAAACTTTAACCCCTAAAATAACATTACTCTTACAACAACGGTGTCAATATTTAGCATGTATGTATAAATAAATAGGTTTACATGCACAATTCCCTTTTGGAATCCTCTTACCAAAGGAAGTACTCACTGAACTTTCTAAATAAACCCAAAATAATATACTATAAAAATCTGAGTCTAGTCTCCACTTTAGCTGGTTTTTTCATAATGCCTGCATCTAAGGAGACTAACAGGTTTCAGAATGAAGAATGCAGTCCTCATATGGTATTTTAGCCCCTCAATTAGGTTCACAACCTGACAATCATCAATTCCAGTAGAAATTGCCACAAAAAGAAAAACTAGTTTTGGTTTTTCTTCTCAATCTTTTTTCTCCAGAAGATGTCATTAAAAGGCATGGGAAGAACTGAACAAATTACCTTAAACTTTATAACAGCATTCTTAATGTTTCCAATCTTTTTTTAGTAGCAATAGCATAGCAACGAGGTTTAGCTTACTTCTCCTGTTTTATTTTGTGAATACATGCACATTAATTTTTATTTTAAAATAGCAGTAACATGGATGTATATTTATTCTAGGTGTTATTCCAACGAACTACCTTGAAAATGCAGGTTATTAAACATATAGACATACTGGACATAGATTTCATGGTTAAGATTTTTAAAAATTCTTTTTAATCACTCATATAAGTTATAGGCATATCTCTTATCCAACTCAGATTTTTTAAGTGTCTACTTTTAAAAATATCTTACAGGTTAGAAAGAAAGCTAGAGCCTTCTTGAAATAAAATTCTACACACTAAAACATGTACAACATTCTCTCTGGGATATTTCTAAAACACGATGTCTAAATACCATTGCTGTCTCCACCCACAAAGTTAGAATGAGATGAACAAGCAGTATCTTGGCAGAGTAGAACAACTCCATATTGTCATGCCAGGAAGATCTGGAGTGAAACAGGGTAACAACCTCAAAAACCAAGTTATTACAATATCCAAAGCACTTTGAAAGTGATATGACCTGGCCTTCTCAGTCTTCAAAATTTAATTAGTAACAATAAGCCAGACTAATTTAGTATGGAAGCTACAAATCCTGAAGAGTATTTCTAAATGTACTCTTTTTAGTGTGTTAAATATAGGACTTGGCAAAAATGAGGTATGTTTATATATGTTAGCCAAAATCTTCACAGGGAAATTCTGTCTTTAATAACAAATAGTTTGATTAATATTTTAACAGAAAATGCCCTAAGGAAAGCAGGTGGTTCCTGGTATACAATATCTCAGTGTCTGAGCTATCCTAAGCACACATTCCTTCATCTTAATCAACTTAGGAGCCAAATTATAAACCGGCACTTGTGGAGCCTGATTTCATTTTTATATAAAGGAAAGTGGGTAAAATGACCAGTTGTTAATGAAAACTAAACATTAAAGTATAGCTAATTACTCTGCTTCAAAAATTTCATGAGAACCTAGACCTTTACACGCTTTTTTATTGAGACCTATCTGAGCAAAAATAAATTCTCCAATTTTATACACTCAATACTTAGTAGTGAGTACAGCATGAATGACTAGAAGAAAAGTTTGCATATTATCTATAATAATACAGTGACATGAATTTCACTTTGGATTGTTATGACACTAAACTACAAAACACATCAGAGCAGTTTACTTATGCCAACTAAGTTTCAACAGAAAACTATTGTCTGATTATTTCACGTAAAACTTATGGTCAGTTACCTCATGTTATAAAACTGATTGTGTCCCCCAAAAATTCATATGTTAAAGCCCTAATCCCCAATGCACCTGTATTTGAAGAGAGGGCTGTTAGGAAGGTAACTCAGGTTAAATGAGGTCTTAAGAGTTGGGCCCTAATCCAATAAGATTGGTGTCTGTATAAGAAGTGGAAGCAACACCAGAGAAAGCTCTCACTTACTCACATGCTTGCTCCTTGCTCGCTCTTGCGCTCTCGCTCTCTCACTCCCTCTGGCTGTCTCCTCCCAGCCCCGCCACCACCCCTGACCACATGCACGGAGGAAAGCCCATGTAAGGAAATACCAAGAAGGCTGCTGTCCATAAGCCAAGAAAAGAGGTCTCACCAGAAACCAACCCTGACAGCACCTTGATCTTAGACTTGTAGCCTCCAGAACTTTGAGAAAACAAATTTCTATTGAATAAGCCATCTAGTCTGTAGTATTTTGTTACGGTAGCCCTGGTAGATTAATAATACAACCTCCAAAATTCAGGTGATTTCTACCCAGATGATTGTAGACCATTCTTAGTATTGATAATTTCCAGTACTCAAACTGCTTCTATTGAAATTCTAATCTACCTCTGAGTTGTTAGCTCTAATTAGCTACATATAAATGCATGTAAATATTTCTAATGCTTTAATTTTACTTAAATAATTTTGAATAGATATTAGACAAGAATCGCATTGTCTTGCTTTAATAAAGTATGCATATATGTTTTATGTGAATGACAACTTGTAAATTTTACAGCACATTTTTTTGAGACAGAGTCTCACTCTGTCACCCAGGCTGGAGTGCAGTGGCATGATCAGAGCTCACTGCAACCTCTGCCTACTGGGTTCAAGTGATTCTCCTGCCTCAGCCTCCTGAATAGCTGGGATTACAGGTGTGCACCACCATGCCTGGCTAATTTTTGTATTTTCAGTAGAGACGGGGTTTCACCATGTTGGCCAGGCTGGTCTCGAACTCCTGACCTCAAGTGATCCACCTGCCTCGGCCTCCTAAAGTGCTGGGATTACAGATGTGAGCCACTGCACCCAGCCTACAGCACATTTTTATAGCCCTGTGAGTTGACAGCTTGGAATCATGAATGGCTCCAGCAGGATTACCATGAATCACTGGGAGAGAAAAAGGGATTTAGGCATTATCATCATAAAGAAAAAGTACTAAAGCAATATCAGCTGGTATATTCATTTTTCAGATTATCTAGGTAACAGATAGTAGATGTTAAAGAAATAGGGCACAAGGGAGCTAAGCCTGATGAGACCAAGAATCATTAGTGAGGATAGGTCTAGAGGGATGGTACAGAGCATGAGGGCAACGGAAGTGATGATGTTACAAATATGGCAAGAATTTGTTCAAAGTAAGTGTTTCCTACTTCATACCTTTGCCAAAGGCCAGTATTAGCTGGCCTGATAACTTCAGGCCCAGATAAGTTTTAAAGATCAAATGGCCCACTTCTAAGTTAAATCCCTAGAGTTTTTTAACACTGACACTAGTGAGATTTGGGGGTGGATAAATTCTTTGTTGTCTGGGTGGGGCTCACGGCAAGGAAGAAGGGCTGTCTTGTATTATAGGATGTTTAGTAGCATCGCTGGCCTCTACCTAGACAGCACCCCTCTGCCATCCCCACCAATGATGACAATTAAAAATGCCTCCAAACATAGCCAAATGTCTTCAGGAAGATGTACAAAATTGCCCCCAGTTGGATTTACTGCCCTAGAAGAAGCTTAGAGACTTGGAACACTCATACAATCTTAAGCACTGAAAAAGGCCTGAGAACTATCTAATCCACCCTCTTCTCTGTGACATGAATCCCCTCTGCAATGATCCTAAAAGATCACCGTCTAGCTTTTGCTTAAACATCTCCTAGAATAGGAAATTCTCAACTTTACCAGGCAACCAAATCCACCACTCCAACCTTCTTTTTTCTTTTTTGAGACAGAGTTTCACTCTTGTTGCCCAGGCTGGAGTGCAACGGCACGATCTCGACTCAAGCAACCTCCACCTCCCTGGTTCAAGCGATTCTCCTGTCTCAGGCTCCCGAGTAGCTGGGATTACAGGCATGCACCACCACGCCCAACTAATTTTGCATATTTAGCAGAGACCGGGTTTCTCTGTGTTGGTAAGGCTGATCTTGAACTCCCAACTTCAGGTGATCTGCCACCTCAGCCTCCCAAAGTGCTGAGATTACAGGCATGAGCCACCGCGCCCAGCCCCAAATCCCTCTTTAGAACAGTTCTATTTGAAATCCATTTTTGGTCAGTTCTCATTATTGTACTGAAATTTGCCTTTCTCTAAATTATATTCATAATTCCTAGATTTATAAAAAACTGATCATTTTTCCACAAACCCAGCCCTTCAAAACTTCTACACCTTCTTTGTAGGTCAAGAGAACTACAAGAGACACACAAACAACATCAATTAACATTCTGTATACCTAATGGTCAAGGAGTCGCCCAAGGCATCCATGGGATATAGAGAAATTGGCCTACCTCCCAGTTCCAAATGAGCTCAGCCCTGGATCACATATGCATTTATAGCAATATTTATAAACGCTTTAATATTTAAACTTTTATATTCTCAAAAACATACCCTCTCATTTATTACATTTTTCTTTTCAAATTATTTCCCTTTCATTTAAACAGGCAATTTCTGACAAAGATTAAGTTGTCAATTTTTAAAAAGATCTATTCCCTCATTGTTGGACCAAATGATATGCCTCCATCAATATACTCAGAGCCTTTTTATTATGCTATTTCATTACATACACTACTTACTTAGATGTAAATAAGCCCTTAATTTTGTATAATTTTACTTCTTGTGTAATTGATGCTCTAAATTTTGGATTGCTGTGTTCTCGAATGTGTTTTTAAAGCACCATTTTAAAGTAATTGATAAAATCAAAGCATTTAAATCCCTCATTTGGAAAATATATTTTAGAAATGACTTAAGGCAAATATAGTTTTATAAAACCTTAAAGTGCTTATGGTTTAACTGTATAATTAACATCACATATCCAAAACTCAGCCAACAAGTCCAATTATCTAAATAGTAGTTTTAAAGTTTTGTTTTTTAAGCAAAGAAACTCTTTGCTCAAACAAAACCAGACCTGCAAAAACTTTTAGTAAAACAAATGAATGCAGAAATGCTCTGCCTGAGGTAGGGTAAGGTACCCTTAAGTCCTGATTTGCCTCTCATACTGTGTTACATAGTAGTTCCTGGTAGGCTCTGCAAAACTCTGGGAATACATGAAGAATATCTTGGAAAACACTATGTCAACACATAGTCAAACAATAGGGTAGAGTAAGCCACTGTACTGTCTCCCCTGCACTCGCTCCTCAAAAGAAAAAAAAAAAGGTTCAGAGGCAGAAGAGAGAAATTCACACCCACCATGCACTTAACTTGTAGTAGAATATCTTAGGTCCACTCTCAAGGTAAGTCTGTTCTTACTTTACATATCATTTTGGCAATACAAGCTAAGGGATTTTCAAAAAGACTGTGGTCCCCCCTTATCCGCAGGGGATCCATTCCAAGACCCCCAGTGGATGTCTGAAACTGCTTATAATACCAAACCCTATATACACTATGTCTCTTCCTATACATACATACCTGTGATAAAGTTTAATTTATAAATTACGAACAGGAAGAAATTACCACAATAATAAAAAATAGAACAGTTACAATATATTATAATAAAAGTTACATGAATGGTCTCTCTTTCTCTTTCTCTCTCATCTTCTTTTACTGTACCACAGGTAACTAAAACCAGGAAAAGCAAAACCATTGACACTATGGTTAAGAGGAGGCTATTAGATAGCAGGAAATTCAGCATAGAAGGGAGAGGGAAAAGAGGAGATACTAGAGGGAAACATATAAATAACAATGAAGTTATAGTTGAAGGCAAAGGAAAAGTAAAGCATCAATAAGAATGATATACTGTTTACAAAGTTGGCCACAACAATTTCTCCCATCCCTGTATGCATACTTCCCTTGCCATTTGACTTGCTGTTCCACTCCTAGAGACAGAAATAGAGAGGTAAGTTCCCCATCCTTCCTGGGTTAGCCCTTATCACTCACTTTGACCAACAGAATATGGCAAGAGTAATTCTGTGTAACTTCCAAGTCCAGTGCCTCACTTTCCTCTCTTGGAACCTTGAAGGCATTACATAAATCTGAACTAGCCAACTTGAGGATGAGAGGCAACAATGACAGAGAAGCCAATGACCAACTTAACATATGACACCATGTTAAGACCATGCAGCCCCAGTCAAGGTCCCAAACGACTATAGCTGCATGACTAATCCCAAGAGATACCAGCAGAAGAGCTGTCCAGCTAAGCCCTGACCAAATTGCTGACTCACTGAATCCTAAGCAAATAAAACTGTCGCTGTTTTAAAGCCAGTAAGTTTTGGGGTAGTTCATTATATGGTAATAGATAATAAATAACTGAAACTCAAAATTAGTAGTTACCTGGAAATCACTTATGGTAGAACAAAGAACCCTGTCCAATTCAGTAGGTCCTAAATGTGTAAATATTATTGTATTATAAAGTATTTCACATTAGTAATAGTTAATAATAAATGATACAAGTTGTTTAATATGTTCTAAATAAGAAAAAGAAATATATGACACCTTCTGTAAACAATTTAATATAATTAAATATATTTTAAAGAATCCCAAACTCATAGAAAACTTGGATTTCTGCATTACCAAATAACAAATTCGATTGATCTTATTCAATACAACCAACAAAATTCTTTAGCACTCATACTTCATTAACTATTCCATCAGTGTTAAATGAAATAGAAGGTCAATTATGGATATGTAAACTCTAGAATATATTTTACAATGACCTAATAATATGCATACTTTGGCTGCTAACACATCTTAACTCTATACTTTATTAAGAACTTTGGCTGAAAAAGATCTTGTAACTAATCAGTCGTTATAGCAAAAACTCTACATAAGTCAACCATAGCTTCAGTTTTTCCTTCCCATAACATTCTGTAGTGATGTAATATAGGGGGAAAAAGCTTTAAATACTCAGAATAAAACCACTTAACTAAGCAAACACTGTAATTATTAGTTTATATATATTTTGCCTCATAACCTGGTGCTGTAGCCAACAGAAAATATAAAAAAAAAATGTTACATAGTCTGGTCTACATAGGTAAGATGTTTTTCTTAAAGGAAATTCTCATTCACCTGATAATCTAAACCACAGCCTAAAAGGATGTAACTTTCCAATACAGGTCTTCTGTTAATAAAATGTTAGCACGCCTACAACTAATCCTACAATTCACTTCTCTTGTTCACCAGAAAAACTGTACTGCGCTGCTATAATAGTAAAGACTGAGTACATGGAAGTTTGAAAAAAGGCTGCTTTGCACTGGCAAGGTACCAGGAGAGGATCACCTGCTGGTCCTATAAGACCCTAGAAGTATTACACTACCTTGAGCATTCACCCCATTCTAGAACAGGGATCTCTTCTTATTTTTATTATTATTTTTTAGAGCAGGGATCTCATCCTTTTGTGGTCTCAGAGCACTTTGGAATTAAAGAATTAAGACTCAGAAAAACACTAAAGTCAGCAATGATTATAACAACTACTACTACCATACCACCATAGAGTAATATCTCACAGTACCCATAAAAAGATCCATTTTCAATCAAACAGTCTAAGTATCTGAAACTCTTTTTCATATATCACATCACTGTGGAATGTTAAAGGAAGCAAAGGCTGAAGTTATGGTTCACTTATATATATACTTTTACTGCTAAACTGAACAGTTATTATTTTTTTCAGTCTACATTGAGAACAGGATAATGGATATGTTAGTACCAAATTGTGCATCTTTACTAGGTCATTAAGAAGTATGTTCTAGGTTCTAATATGTCCACAATTGACCTTCTATTCAACACTGATTGAATATTTATTTTATTCACTCATTCACTGTATAAGAATTAACTGAACAACTACTACCATTCTGGAAATTCAGTAGAGAACAAAACAGAAACTGCCTACTAATATGGAAGAACAAAACAGAAACTACCTACTAATACGGAAGAACAAAACAGAAACCACCTACTAATACGGAAGAACAAAATAGAAACTACCTACTAATATGGAAGCTTGAAAATTAATCTTCTGCAGATGATCTCTGAGTGTAAGTAGATGCTGCTCTAATTGTGCTCCCTCACTGACTCTAGAAGCAAATGGTCTTTATTTGATGCTGACTTCTCATTATACTCTAGATACGCTAGGTCATTTTTTATGACTTATTCAGCTTGATATTCTGCTACACACTGCCAAAACAAAATCGTATAGTTAAAGTAGTAATAGAAGTTACATTTATTAAAATTTTGTGGTACATCTTCCACAGGACACTGGTAGAGAAGCATCAGTTTGGCTCTTAGCAGGCAAAGAAACCTGATTTCTTAACACACACAGAGACCATTTTATAAACACTTAATTACACTAAGCTATGAGAAACAGATCCAGCAGAAATGTAATTTATAAATTTTTGCTATAAAATTTAACTGCCAAAGGGCTGTACGTTCTCAGAATCTTATCAATGAATACTCTCTTTGGAATGTAAGCTCCATAAGAACCCAGATTATAATCACAAGATTTATTTGTGAACATGAGACCAGAGAAAGACGAGTTAAAGTTTGACTATTATGTAGTGATATCAAACTAAGAAAACCAATCATTTCTATTAGTAATTACTAATTTGTAAATAAACAGTAATTTCTATAAATTTGTAGATTTTTATTAAATCAGTAAAAATATACCCATTCTTAGACAATCTTTGTATTCTTTTTTTTTTTTTTTTTTTTTTTTTTTTCAAAATTGGGTCTCACTCTGTCACCCATGTTGCAGTGCAGTGGTATGATCTCAGCTCACTGCAACCTCCGCTTCTCAGGCTCAAGCGATTCTCTCACTTCAGCCTCTTGAGTAGCTGGGACCACAAGCACATGCCACCATGTCCAGCTAATTTTTTGTATTTTTGGTGCAGACAGGGTTTCACAGTGTTGCCCAGAATGGTCTCAAACTCCTGAGCTCAGGTGATCTACCCACCTCGGCCTCCCAAAGTGCTGGGATTACAGGCATGAGCCACTACACCCAGCCAGAATATTTACATACGTGAGCCTTGGTATCTCTTTTCTCAGGCACTGCTAACCTTTCATCTGCAACCCTTTGTTCTCCCCTTTCTTGAATGACCAATACCTTCTGTAATTCATAAAGTTCTCCTTTAAAATTATTAATATATTCAACTGTATTTCATCCAAGTTTTATTTTGACCTGGGAACAATTCTGATCCTTTAGAGTAACTACTCTACATGTTTCTGTTTAATCCATTTGTGACTCTCACAATTGAAGCAAGAGGTATTCACAGTTACTACTATTCACTAGAAAAAAAAATGCATAAGAGATACTTGGGGTAGAAAACTAAAACATTTTATGCAGATTAATTGTACTACCTGGTAACATTCATTACCAGTTATTGGGCATTTGCTATGTATCAAGTCTTACCATTTACAAATGTATAGACAGATGTACAAAACCTCCTCTAAATAACCATATGAGTAGTTATTATTATACTTGTTTTACATATGAAAAAAGTTGATAAAAATGCCCAAGATCTCAAAGCTACAAGGTCAATGAGCCTTTTTTTTTTCTTTCTTTTTTGAGACGGAGTCTCGCTCTGTCGCCCAGGCTGGAATGCAGTGGCGTGATCTCAGCTCACTGCAAGCTCCGCCTCCCGGGTTCACACCATTCTCCTGCCTCAGCCTCCCGAGTAGCTGGGACTACAGATGCCCGCCACCACGCCCAGCTAATTTTTTCGTATTTTTAGTAGAGACGGGGTTTCACCATGTTAGCCAGGAGCCTTTTCTTAAACAGTAAACTATCCTGCTATTCTGTCCCAAGAGAATTTCAATGATATTTTATTGACAATTTTTATAAATAAGGGCTCAGTAGAAAAGAGCAGTTGAAATACAGATCTGTTTTGCTGCTCTCTTTCTACTTTCTTCCTCCCAATCAGCTAAATAACCTTTAAAAGACATAGAAAGACAATGTACACGAATACAAGAGGGTGAATGGGCCAGTCACCAAATTGTGCAATGGTCCTTGTGGCCTCCTCAATTCTACAGTATCTCCTTACCTTCTATGTTCTCTCCCTGATTCTCTTCAATATACTTTTTACCCTGTGGATCTCCCTGAGTAAATGACAATAGGATGCAATATAAGGCCAAGGATATACAAGTTCATAATGATAGCTCTGCTATTAAAATACTCTATGAACTAAGGATGCATAAAAAGTATGAAGTTGTATAAGGGTTTTAATGAAGATATTAATATGAAATAACAAAATCCAACTTCATTAAAATTTCAAATTCTAAGAGGTAGTGTGTTATGCTATAAAGTACTAAGCCTTTGAAGTTCAAGCCCTTACTGTGTATGACCTGCTCTCAGAGGCCTCAGTTTTAAATTTATAAAATGGAAGTATGTTGAATAGGAGTTGTAAGAGTAGGTATCCCTATCTTGTTCCAGTTCTCAAGGGGAATGCTTCAGCTGTTGCCAGTTCAGTATGACATTGGCTATGGGTTTGTCATAATATAGCTCTCATCACTTTAAGGTATATTCTTTCAATGCCTAGTTTGTTGAGGTTTTTGGCATGAAGTGATACTGTATTTTATCAAAGGCCTTTTCTACATCTATTAAAAGTGATCATATTGTTTTCATTCTTAATTCCGTTCATATGGTGAATTACATTACTGATTTGCATGTTAAATCAACCTTGCATCCCAGGCAGGAGCCTATTTAATCATGGTGAGTTAATTCTTTGATGTGCTGCTGGATTCGTTTTACTAGTATTTTCTTGAGGATTTCTGCATCTATATTCATCAGGGATATTGGCCTTAAGTTTTCCTTTTTCTTGATCTCTCAGAATGATGCTGGCTTCATAGAGTGAGTTAGGTAGGAGTCCCCCCTCCTTGATTTTCTTGAATAATTTCAGTAGCATTAGTAGTAGCAATTCTTTGTATGTCTAATAGAATTTTACCTGTGAGTCAATCTGGTCCAGGGCTTTTGTTGGTTAGTAAGCTTTTTATTACTGATTCAATTTTGGGAACTCATTATTAGTAGGTTCAGGATTTTAATTTCTTCTTGGTTCAATCTTGGGAGGCAGTGTGTTTCCAAGAATTTATTCATTTCTTCTAGGTTTCCTAGTTTGTGTGCCTAGAGATATCTGTAATAGTCTGAGAATATCTTTTGTATTTCTGTGGAGTCAGTGGTAATATCACCATCATTTCGGATTGTGTTTATTTGGATTTTCTTTCTTTTTCTTTATTAATCTAGCTAGTGCCCTAACAATCCTGCTTAATCTTTCAAAGAATAAACTTTTGGTTCCATTGATCTTTTGTATGGATTTTCACATCTCAATTTCATTCAGTTCAGCTCTAATTTAGGTTATTTTCTTCTGCTAGATTTGGGGTTGGTGTGCTCTTGTTTTTCTAGTTCCTCTAGGTGCAACATTATGTTGTTAGAGATCTTTCTACTTTCTTGTTATAAGTGTTTCTCACTATAAACTTTCCTCTTAATGCTGCTTTAGCTGTGTCCAAAGATTCTGGTATGTTGTGTCTGTTTTCATTAGTTTCAAGTAATTTTTTTCATTTCTGCCTTAATTTTTGTTCTTTAGCCAAAAGTCATTCAAGAGCATGTTGTTTAACTTCCATGTAATTGTATGGTTTTAACAGATCTTCTTGGTAATGATTTCTATTTTTATTGCACTGTAGACCAATAATGTGGTTGGTGTTTCAATTTTTTTGAATTTGTTCAAAAAGACTTGCTTTATGGCCAAGCATGTGGTCATTTTAGAGTATGTAACATGTGTTGTTCTTGGATGTTGTTCTTGGATGTTCTGTAGATCTCTATTGGGTACAACTGGTCGTGTTGAGTTAAAGTCCAGAATATCTGTTAGTTTTCTGCCTCAATGATCTGTCTAGTAGGTTGTTGAAGTCTCCCACTATTAATGTATGGTTATATAAATCTCTTTGTAGATCTATAAGAACCTGTTTTATGAATCTGAGTACTCCAATGTTGAGTGCATATATATTTAAGATAGTTAGGTTTTCTTATTAGATTGAGCTCTTTATCATTATGTAACGCCCTTCTCTGTCCTTTCTGATCATTACTAGTTTAAAGTCTGTTTTTTTCTGATGTAATACCTACTCCTGCTCTTGTTTTCCATTTGGCTAATAGGCCTTTCTCCATATCTTTATTTTGTGCCTATGGGTGTCATTACTTGTGATACGGGTCTCTTGAAGAAAGTAGACAGGTGGTTCTTGGCTTCTTTATCCAACTTGCCCCTGTATGCCTTTTAGTGGGGCATTCAGCTCATTGACATTAAGGGTCAATATTGATATGTGAGGATTTGATCCTGTCATTGTGCTGTTAGCTGGTTGTTATGTAGACTTGATTATATAGTTGCTTTATAGTGTCAATGGGGTTATGTCTTTATACATGTTTTGGTATCTTTCTTTCTTTTCCATGTTTAGTACTCCCTGTAGGAGATCATGCAGATCTAGTCGTAATAAAGTCCTTTAGCATTTGCTTGTCTGAAAAGGATTTCATTCCTCCTTTGCTTTATGAAGCTTAGATTGGAGGGATATGAAATTATTGTTGGAATTTATTTTCTTTAAGGATATTGAAAATAAGCCCCCTATCTCATTTAGCTTATAAGATTCCTCCTGAAAGGTCCACTGTTAGCCTGATGGGGTTCCCATTGTAAATGACCTGCCCCTTGTCTCTAGCAGCCTTTAAGATTTTTTCTTTTGTGTTTACCTTGGAGAATCTGATGACTATATGTCTTGGAGATGGTTGTCTTACATAGTATCTTGCAGGGGTTCTCTGAATTTCTTGAATTTGCATGTCAACCTCTCTAGTGATATTGGGAAATTTTTCGTGAAATATATCCTGAAATACGTTTTCCAAGTTGCTTGCTCTCTCTCTCTCTCTACTTCTCTTTTTGGAATGCCAATGAGTTGTAGGTTTGGTCTCTTTACCTAATCCCATATTTCTCAAAGGTGTTGTTTATTTTTTAAGATTCCTTATCTTTATTTTTATCTGCATGTGTGCTTAAAGGAGTGGTCTTCAAGCTCTTCAATTCTTTCCTCAGCTTGGTCTATTCTATCATTGGTGCTTCCAACTGTATTTTGAAATTCCTGTAGTGAATTTTTCATTTCTAGAAGTTCAGTTTGTTTTATTCTTAAAATGGTTATGTAGTCTTCAAATCTTGGATCATTTCACTGTTTTCCTTGGATTGGATCTCAATCAACTCTTGTATCCTGATGAGCTTCCTTGCCACACAGATTCTGAATTATATGTCTGACATTTCAGTCATTTCAATCTGGATCCATTGCTAAGGAGCTATTGCGATCATTTGGAGGTAAAAAGACAATCTGCTTTTAGAGCTTCCAGAATTCTTGTGCTGGTCTTTCTCATCTGTGAGCACTGATGTTCCTTTACCCCTTAAAGCTGCTGTCCTTCGGATGGGGCTTTTTTATTTTACGGTCTTTATTACCCTTGAGGGCTTTGACTGTGGCATGAGTTGGGTATAGTTGAATGGCTTTGTTTATTGATGCTTTTAGGGGGCAAGGCTGAGCTCCACACTCCTGGGGTGCATACTCTAAACCTAAAAGACTGAGACCAGGTTCACAGTTTTGTCCTCTGGTCCTTTAAGGTTGAGCCCCAGCTGGGCTGGAGGGGCCAAGGTGCTCCCAGACTACTGGCAAAAGCACACCATGGGGATGGCAGGGGAGCCATGGGCATAAGTGCTCCAGCAGAGGCAGTGGGGACACCACAGGTATGAGGTGCTCCAGTAGGGGAGTATAAACTTCTCTTTATAAATTACACAGTCTGCAGTATTCTATTATAGCAATAGAAAATGACAGTGTTAAATTTATTAAATAGGACTAAGAATGCATACCTTGTATGACTGTTTTGAGAACTTAATGAAATAGTAAATGTATATCATGCATTTAGCACATTACTTGGCACACTGATGAGGTTCAATAAATGGTGATGATTATTATCATATCTGGGAAATTTTATGCTTTTAATTAAGTAAACAATGTTGCCTAATGACAAATTGTTAAACTGGAAATACGCAGCCCTTGAATCCCAAAAGGAGATCTAAGGGACATCTGAAAACTCTACTAAAATGATTTCAAGTACAGCAAGGATCACAGGGAATAACAGAAAAAGAGCCATAAGGTAAGAGAGTCACAGCAGAACTTCCAAAGTCAATAAAAAAGCAGAATTATTAATTTTACCACTCCTAGGAAAATTTGTAAGGAAAGTTTATCCTTATTGCCGCTTTGAGAATTCTTCCCAAGAACCCAAAGTCCTAAAGCAAATAGCCCAAAGCTCTAACATAAAATATATCTGAGTTACATGTTCTAAAACGTTTCCTACCTCTCTTCTCCCATCTTTTGTCCTATTCTCCTAGCATTCTGTTCTGTACTAATCATCAGTGAGTTTAATTAGAAAAATATCTGATTATAGTAGTAGCTAACTACCACTCTGGTAGCTTAGCTATCCTGCCTAATCATGTTGCAAGTAGATAAAATGAACGTCTTCATGATTTTAGGCATCATAGAAGGCTGGGGAGAATTTTTTTTAATCTTACTCTTGAGCAGGATATTCTGACCAATACAGGTTCTAACATACATACTAAACTAAAAATACGTGTTAAAAATAAAGCCTCTAGGCACAGAGATAATTTCAAGTTTAAATAACCGTCTAATGCAATTATCAAATGTATGCACAAGACTCTGAAGTAAAACTGAAAATAAAATGCCCACATTAATAGTTCCTACTATAATAGTTTAAAAGCTATTAGTATCCTGTCAAAATACGTTTAAATATTAAACTTGTATAGACTAAACTTTTTATTTTAGGTAACTCAACGATGTGTATATAATAAATATTCTTAAACTAACATTAAGTGTTTGTATTCTTTACAGATGTTTCTGATTAACCTCTTAGCAACACTGCCACAGGTTATATCACGGATACTTCATAAAAATTTGCCTTCACTGCAAGATTCATTTTTATACTGTTTTTTCAATATATCTTCAACTCTGAACAATTATGGAAGTAATTTGTACAATGTAATAGGAGGAAAAAAACACAACATTCAAAAATTTTTGAATGAGTTACATGTACCATCATTTGCCTTCCTGTAGTCCTGGAATAATTTGAGATGAAATATAACAATCTTTAATTATAACATGTTATATATGAAATATAACAATACGGCAATCTTCAATTTCTATCAACTACGTATATACATGTATTACTAGTATTATTGAACACTAAATCACAGCATTTCACAAATTGCATATTAGTTAGTCTCAGATGCAGTTTCTGAAGTTTTGCCAACAGTCTAAAACAGAGTATGGTCCTTTCAAACAGATGCATATCATTTCTTAACTTTATAAAATGTTATTACAAAGTTGGGTTTCAATAAATATATTCCAAATGAATCACATTTTAAAATGACTAGAGCAGTAGTTCACAACCACTAGCACAGATAGACCAGATGAGATCTACAGATATAAGAAAAACAAAGAAGATTTATTATAATTAGCAAGAAAGTGAATCCTCATATTCATTCTATCAAGGATATCTGCCAAAAAGATGTTCTCTGTGAACTCAGGGAGAACTAACAGACGCTCAGGTACTCATTATTTCTCCCAGGTCCCAATTCCTTATCCTCTGACCAGTAGCATGTTGGGAAACAGTGAGAGGCAGAGAACGTGGCACAGATTCAAAACAAGGGGATACAGATCAAGAACAAAACTTAAAATATTATGTTCAGCCCAGTCTTATGTTAGGTTTGAAAAAATATTACGAGACATTATCTTATTCGTATGCCTCTAGCACCTACAACATTAACATCACAAATGTAAATGACTAATTAATAATTTTTAAAAGCTGGCTATAACATAGCTTGCTGCATCAAAATTTCAAAGAGTATCAAAGTTTCACCATTTGACCCAGCCATCCCATTACTGGGTATATACCCAAAGGACTATAAATCATGCTGCTATAAAGACACATGCACACGTATGTTTATTGCGGCACTATTCACAATAGCAAAGAGTTGGAACCAACCTAAATGTCCAACAACGATAGACTGGATTAAGAAAATGTGGCACATATACACCATGGAATACTATGCAGCCATAAAAAATGATGAGTTCATGTCCTTTGTAGGGACATGGATGAAACTGGAAAACATCATTCTCAGTAAACTATCGCAAGGACAAAAAACCAAACACCACATGTTCTCAATCATAGGTGGGAATTGAACAATGAGAACTCATGGACACAGGAAGGGGAACATCACACTCCAGGGACTGTTGTGGGGTGGGGGGAGGGGGGAGGGACAGCATTAGGAGATATACCTAATGCTAAATGACGAGTTAATGGGTGCAGCAAAACAACATGGCACATGGATACATATGTAACACACCTGCACATTGTGCACATGTACCCTAAAACCTAAAGTATAATAATAAAAAAAAAGTTTCACATAAACTGGTATAATTATGTCTCTCTACAAAAATGGAAAAACTTCTACCCTATTCCATCCTCTGATCCTGCTCAACTATGAGTTTTGACTCTAGAATATATACATTATCCATCAATATCTGGATTACTACAAGCATCTTCTAGCAGGTTTCTTAGTATTCAATTCTTCCAATCTATTATAAACTAATGAGAGATATGTCTTTCTAATGTTTTCATCACATCATGCTTACTCAAGTATCTACAGTAGCTCCTTATTGCCTACTAAAAATCCATAGCTACTACTCTATCAAATAATCATATCCCTATCTAATCTAATCTCAGAATATTCCATAAAACAACCCTATGTTTCAATCATGCTCCCATGTCTTATTTCAAGCCATCTTCAGACCTCCATTATTTTCCATCTATGTAACTTCTCATTTCTTCTTCTGAAGCTAAACACTTCTTTCAGCAGCAGATAAAGAACACAGATGACAAAGTCTGACTTTTGCCAGAGGCAAAATGGCAAAAATGATTTCAATTAGAGAATAATTAGTATTAAAAAATAAAGCATTAATTTTAAAAGTGCAATAGTTTACAAAATGGAAACATTAAGTATTATCTGAGAGGGTTTCATGGAGAAGGTAAAGCAGAATGTAGAATTTAGAAAAAGAATACAAAGGAAATTTTTGATAGAAAAAATAATTAAAGGAAAGAATAGTCATAAAACAAGTAATATAAGTTGACCCTTGAACAACGTATGAACTGTGCAGATCCATTTGTATGTTGATTTTCTTCCACCTCTGCCACCCTTGAGAAAGCAGGACCAACCTCTTCCTCTTCCTCCTCCTCAGCCTCCTCCTCAATGTGAAGATGATGAGAAAAAAGATCTTTACGATGATCCACTTCCACTTATGATGATCCACTTCCACTTAAAGAAGAGTAAACATATTTCCTCTTCCTTATGAGTTTCTTAATAACATTTTCTTTTCTCTAGCTTACTTTATTATAAGAATACAGTATATAATACATACGACACAAAATGCATTAATCAACTGTTTATGCTACAGTAAGGCTTCTGGTCCACAGTAGGCTATTAGTAGTTAAATTATTGAGGAGTCAAAAATTATTCTCAAATTTTTAACTGTGCAGGGGGTCAACACTCCTAATCTTTGTGTTGTTCAAAGGTCAACTGTATTGCATAACTGCTTGAATGGGACAAAAGGTACTCTCTAGGGAAGAAGTAGGAAGAACAACTGAATAGATAAGAAAAAAATAAAATTACAGATGGCCTTGCAAACTAGGCAAAGCAGCTTGAGTTTGGTAAAAAAAAATTTGTATGAATATTCAATTCATTCATTCCCTGAACAAACAGTGGCTACATAAATCCATGATAGATTCATAGGGGACTTTTAGAGAGAACCATTTTAGATTAAAAAAAAAATGAATGAATGAATGAGAGAGAAAATGCAACAGAAAAGACTTCCTAGATTACTGAAAGTAAACGAGCCAAAAGAGCAACAGGGTACAGAATTGTGTATGGGCAGTCAGGTTGGAAAGAAAAGAATAATTCTAAAAATTATTATGCATGATTGACAAGAACCTAGTAAAAACTGAGTAGTGGAGAAAAGAAAAGAAATGACAAAGGCAAAAATATTTCACTTGGAAAACAAACGATAAGATACCAATACACACTTGTTAGAATGGCCATAATTCAGAACACTGGCAGCACCAGATACTGTTAAAGATGTGAAACAACAGGAACTCTCATTCATTGCTGATGGACATACTAAATGGTACAGCCCCTTTGGAAGACAGTTTGGTGGTTTCTTACAAAATTAAACATACTTTTACCATACAATCCAGCAATTGTGCTCCTCGGTACTTATACAAAGGAGTTGAAAACTTATGTCTACACAAAAACCAGCACACAAATGTTTATTAGACTCTATTCCTAATTGTCAAAACTTAGAAGCAACTCTCCAGTAGGTGAGTAAATAAACTGGCACATCCAGAAAATGGAATATTATTTGGTTCTAAAAAGAAATTGAGCCATAAAAAGAAACAAGCCATGAAAAGACACGGAGGAAGCTGAAATGCATATTGCCAAGTGAAAAGAAGCCCATTTGAAAAGGCTGCATATTGTATGGTTTCAACTGTATGACACTCTGGAAAAGGTAAAACTAGAGAGAGAGTAAGATTACTGATTGTCAGGGTTTCAGGGGGTTAAAGAGGGATGAAGAGAGGGAGCACAGAGGATTTTTGAGGGAGCAAAAATACTCTGTATGATACTATAATGATGGATACATGTCATTATACATTCGTCCAAACCCATAGAATGTACAACATTAAGAGTGAACCCTAATGTAAACTATGTACTTTGAGTAATGATAATGTGTCAATATAGGTTCATCAATTGTAACAAGTGTCCAGTCTGGTGCCGAATGTTAACAATGGGGGAGGGTATGAATGTGTGTGGGGCCATTGGGTATATGAGAAATCTCTGGACCTTCTCAATTTTGCTCATAAACTAAAACTGCTTTTTTTTGAGACGGAGTCTCACTCTGTCGCCCAGGCTGGAGTGCAGTGGCACCATCTCGGCTCACTGCAAGCTCCACCTCCCGGGCTCACGCCATTCTCCTGCCTCAGCCTCCCAAGTAGCTGGGACTACAGGCGCCCGCCACCATGCCCGGCTAATTTTTTTGTATTTTTAGTAGAGACGGGGTTTCACCGTGTTAGCCAGGATGGTCTAGATCTCCTGACCTTGTGATCCGCCTGCCTCGGCCTCCCAAAGTGCTGGGATTACAGGCTTGAGCCACCGCGCCCGGCTGCTTTTTTTTTTTTTTTTTTTTTTAAAGCCTTTTAACAAAATTCGCTTGGGAGACACAGTGCTTGACAACAAATGTCAATCGTTATTTACATGCAATGTTAAACATACACACCTACATAATATAAAAATATATTTTACATACACACATATGATTTGCCACTTGTCTCTCAACAGTTACATAGGTTAATAAAAATGCAAACTATGAGTTAAAGACCAGCCTGGGCAACCTGGCAAAATCCCATCTCTACAAAAAAATACATATATTAACCAGACACAGTAGTGCATGCCTGTAGTCCCAGCTGTTCAGGAGGCTGAGGTGGGAGGATGGCTTGAGCCCAGGAGGCAGAGGTTGCAGCAAGCCGAGATTGCACCACCGCACTCCAGCCTGGGTGATGGAGCCAGACCTTGTCTCAAAAAAGAAAATAAAATAGTCTGGGCATGGCAACTTACGCCTGTAATCCCAAAACTTTGGGAGGTCGAGGTGGGTGGATCACTTGAGGTCAGGAGTTTGAGACCAGCCTGGCCAACATGGCAAAACCTAATCTCTACTAAAAATACAAAAATTAGCCAGGAGTGGTGGTGCACTCCTGTAGTGCCAGATACTTGGGGGGCTGAGGCAGGAGAATCACTTGAATCAGGGAGGTGGAGGTTGCAGTGAGCTGAGACCACGCCATTGCACTCCAGTTTGGGCAACGCAGCCAGACTTCATCTAAAATAACATAACATAACGTAACGTAACGTAACGTAACGTAACGTAACGTAACATAACATAACAACCAAAAGTGAATGCATATATGTATGTGTGTGTGTATGTTTAAATCTTTATCATAAGACAGATTTCATTATAAAATGATATATATGAAATACATATTTACTGGACATTAAAACAAAGTTCCTGGATGGCTTAGTGCAGAATAAGTATTAATATATGTTAGCAAACTAAATGAGATTTTTCAATCTACTTATTATGGATGTAATTTTTCATGTCAGTTTTCTAACAATATGAAGTAGAAAAAAGGCATGTTAAACACCAAATTCACTCCTCACATTTCACAAAGCAGGGGCTTTTATAATGTACAGCTAACATTAATTGCCATCATATGATAAAATTAACTCCAACTAGTGGGCGTCTTAAAAATGGCCTTAATAATTACCATGCTTTATTCACTGACTGCCTCAACAAAGATGTATAATCACAAGATTACTGAAGGATGAAAGACAAGGTTACTTTGTATTGAATGAAAACTTAAAGTTGGTGAAATTTAAACTGCATCTACGAGACCTGAGTTAAAACTTCAGTGAAATAGGAATATATACTATACAAACTCATCATATTGGAATTTTCCAAAAGCCACTTATTTTCCATACAGAAAAAAATGGAACATGAAGGATGTAAAAAGACAGTATTTCTAACGAAAATTAAGTTGTACTTAAAATTACAATACATAAGATTTTATATATGCTTTACATATTCCTTCTCCAAGACAGGATGATGTATCAGGAGCAAGAGCTTCCAGTTTCAAATCCTGAATTTATAATTCCTACCAATATGATCTTGGGAAAGTTATATAACTTCTCTGTACCTCATCTTCCTCATGTACAAACAGGAATAACAGTACTTAGTAGAAATGGAAATTGAGATTAAAAAAAAAACAGTGCTAACATATATAAGCTTTCTTCCCTTCCTAAAAGTTAAAAGAATACCATGGATTAATATTCAGCACCAAAAGGAAATGACCAATCCAACTAAGATAAGACATGGAAGAATGCATACTATTAAATATTTAAATGTCTTAAATGCATATTAAAGTAAAAGAAGCCACCCTGAAAAGGCTACATACCATACATTTACATCTATAACTTACTTTGGAAAAGGCAAAAATATGAAGACAGTGAAAAGATCAATGGTTTTCAGGGGTTTGGGCAGAGGGAAGGCTCAACGGGTACAGGACATGGGATTTTTGGAGCAGCGAAACTATTCTGTATGATGCTATAATGGTAGATACATGTCATTATACATTTGTCGAAGCCCACAGAAGATACAATACCAAGAGTGAATCCTAATGTAAACTATGGACATGGAATGATAATGATGTGTCAATGTAAGGTTTGTACCAAAGTGTATCATTCTGGAGTGGATGTTGATCATGGAGGAGTCTGTGCACACTGGGGAGCAGGGTACCCTTTCTGTATTTGGAACTCTACATGGGAAGTTTCTCTATTTTCCACCTAATTTTGCTGTGAACCTAAAACTTCTCTAAAAATAAGGTCTGTTAATAAAGAAGAAAAATTAAAGGAAATCGCAAAATTACCTATATACTTTACAGAGAAATCATTTTATAACTTTGACCATCTTGAATTCCGAGATTGCCAAAATCATAACAAGATAATTCAACTATACAGTTAGATTATTTTCTTATTACATTTTTGGATGTATTTAGAAGAGTCTAAAACCTGTGAAGGTTCCTATTAATTACAACTATTTAGGTGAGTAAGCTATTTCCTATTAAAATTAAAAGTTAACTATCATCCCATAATTTTAAATTATTACTTTACTTATCTAAGACTATAATTATTGAGTGAAAATTACTAATAATTATAATTTCAATGAGAGCTTTTTAACAATTATTAATGAAACTTACAGAAAGAAGCAAACCATATTGAAGATTAAATTGAAATTCCATTTAGTTAGGCTGGGCGCAGTGGCTCACGCCTGTAATCCCAGCACTTTGGGAGGCTGAGGCGGGCGGATCACGAGGTCAGGAGATCGAGACCATCCTGGCTAACATGGTGAAACCCCGTTTCTACTAAAAAAAAAATATAAAAAATTAGCCGGGCGAGGTAGCCGGCGCCTGTGGTCCCAGCTACTCGGGAGACTGAGGGAGGAGAATGGCGTGAACCCGGGAGGCGAAGCTTGCAGTGAGCCGAGATCGCGCCACTGCACTCCAGCCTGGGCGACAGAGCGAGACTCCATCTCAAAAAAAAAAAAAAAAAAGAAATTCCATTTAGTTTACAATGCTAAAAGATTCAAAGGTTAATAATGGCAAATTTCTCTAATGGCTTTACAAACCCAAGTTATTTATTTATTTATTTATTTATTTATGAGATGGAGTCTCACTCTGTTGCTCAGGCTGGAGTGCGGTGGCATGATCTCGACTCACTGCAACCTCTGCCTCCCAGGGTCAAGCAATTCTCCTGCCTCAGCCTCCCGAGTAGCTGGGATTACAGGCGCGTGCCACCATGCCTGGCTAATTTTCGTATTTTTAGCAGAGATGCGGTTTCACCTTGTTGGCCAGGCTGGTCTCGAACTCCTGACCTCAGGTGATCTGCCTGCCTCGGCCTCCCAAAGTGCTGGGATTACAGGCATGAGCCACCGCTCCCAGCCACAAACCCAAGTTATTTTATTCCATCTTCTCCTTTACTCAGACCCACTCTACTTTCCTCAAATGCCTCAACTAGAAATCTATATGTATCTACCTCATCCCCTACAAGCTCAGTAATTTTTAAATACTACCACTGTATGCTCAAGTGAGCAAATTATTGCTCATTCAGGTTCAGTTCTAAAGTGAATGCTTGTCTATAAAGCAGAGCTCTGGGTAGAGGCCATAGTTTTCTATGTTTACAGCTTCCTCACACAATTAATCTTGCAGCTGCACTTGATTAGTTTTTGACATGAACGCACTGTCTCAGAGAGGTCAATACAAGGAGGTTTCCATCCTCTTAACACTCCCTCTAACCTACCCTCTTCAGAAACATGAACCACTTGTAAAAGCATTGCACAAGGAGTTCCCAGTGTCTAGACTCTAAGAAAGTTCTCTATCTTCAGTGCTACATTATTCAGACTACAAAAGGTAGTCTGAATGTGTTCCCTTCTTTATGAATAGCTTTTTGAAAAAACAATTAAGTTTATTATCAAGTAATAGCCCAAAATTTCCAATGTAATGTCATACTATTTCAGCAAAAACAGCTGAAAGAGTAAGAATAATTGCTAAGATTTGAAAGTATTTTCCTTCAAAATATAAATTAATAATTTATCTTTACTCAAGTAGTAACTGTGGTAAAAGGTCATTTATACCAATATTATATAATATCAAAGATATGGATGAATATAAGAAAAGTATTAGATGAATTCAAAGTCACTAAAGTACCGGATTATGAATTTTCTCAAAAGGTAGTTTCTATACTATTTCACAATTGTTTCAAAATATAGGGGAAAAAAAGCAATGCACTTCAAGCAAATACTTGTTTTTACACCATAGCTTGTATAAACTGATGTTCCTATCCAACAAAGTGTTGACAGAAAAGTATCACATTACAGCGTAACACTTAAAATTAAAAAAATAATAATAATAATTTAAAAAAACTTTTTAAACACAGAGAGAAAACCTACACTTGTAAGTTATACTCCTCTAATGAAATCAGTCTGTTTATAAAGTGGCATAAGTGCATGCTCATAGGTAAGACATGTCTAATTGCAGAGAAACGCTTGTTTCTGTGATTTAAAAAACAATAGCTTGAAGACACTTCTACAGTTAAAAAACAAATTAATTCAAAAATACAACTTTATGTTTTACCAAGTAAATAATGACATTTTCATGCTAAGTCTCCACTTTTGTTTTCAAATATGGCATGACTTCAAGTGATCTCATTAATTGACAACAATTTTGCCAAAAGTCCTCAGATCAGTATCTATAAAAATTGCCTATGCCTTCCATTCCATTGGTGCAGGCTTTTAGTGGAAACAGTCTGCTACGGGAGCAACATACTACATAGACTTGATAGTTTTTAACAACTGATTACTAATACTATTAGTAAACTCAACTTATCACGCTATCTCCAAACACTGTACTTGGACAGATTTTAACAAGTATTTACTATTGGTTCACTTTCTGGATTTAATATGATGATGTCGTTATAAGAACTACTAACTGTTATTAACTTCAAAAACTGATTTTTGGAATACGGAGTTGTGAATAAAAAATTATAACTGTTAAAGGTTTTTTAAGAAGATATATATTGCTACTATTTGAAAAATCATAATTCACAAAGCCATCTTACGAGTTATTATTTGTCTTATACCCTAAATATTAAGTAAGCCATTCTTAATTTATTAAAAAATAACCAAAAGGCTTTAACTTATCAGTCTTTCCTCTATCATATCATTAAAATGTCACCAATTAAGTCTTTTATACTTCTCACAGTCAGGTACTTTATTTATTTATAAAGAAAACTGAAAACACTTAACAGAAGTTGGAATATATCTTTAATAAATATTATAGAATATATACTTAATAGAAGGTAGAATTTGTAAAAAATAAAAGGATGTATCTTCACTATCTCCCCAAAAATGAAGTCAAAGTATTCATTTGAATTTTCTTCCAAAATTGTGAATCTTTGGTCAAGGAAAATGAGATAATAGCTAAAGAAATACAAAAGCTAAGAAAGTAAAATATTCAAAGATACAATTCTGTTGTAAAATGATCAGCATAAGTTAGATTAAATGCAAATCTTAATGCTTCACTAGGATTTCCCTTCTTAATGATTTGTCTTTAAGTGAAGAGGTTTCCTATGTTCTCGGTATTGGCCATTCACGTCATGTTTTAAAACATTCTTATAGGCCAGGCGCGGGGGCTCCTGCCTGTAATCCCGGCACTTTGGGAGGCCGAGGCAGGTGGATTATCTGAGGTCAGGAGTTCAAGACCAGCCTGGGCAACATGGTGAAACCCTGTCTCTACCAAAAAAAAAAAAAAAAATAGCTGGGCATGGTGGTGAGCACCTGTGATCCCAGCTACTCAGGAGGCTGAGGCACAAGAATCGCTTGAACCCTGGAGGTGGAGGTTCCAGTGAGCCCAAATTGCACCATTGCACTCAGGCCTGGGTGACAGAGCAAGATTCCATCTCAAAAAAATAAATAAAATAAAATAAAACATTCTTGTGACTCATCATACAGAGAATTGTGTTTTTAAATTATTAGTAGCAAAAAATTAATGCCCATATTAATTTCCTTTATACTGAACAACTGTGCTTTCCCTAAGGTCTCTGAAGCTAAAAAGTAAATATATAATATTATTTACTCTGACATGGCAACAAAAAGCAGACTATCCAGATATATATATATATATATATACATATATTGATCTACAAAAATTACTAGTAGAGATCCAAGCTTGTATATCCTAGAGCAATCCATTATAATGTACAAACATTTGATCAGTATTAGTTCACTTATTTGTCTCACTATTTATGAATGACATACCAATTGGAGTTTGTTGTAAGGTATTTAAGGTCTTGCCAAACTCTAATCTCAATCTTTAAACCTTACTTTCTAGTACACTCCTACACAACCTCCAGTAAATAGATTTATTAAAGTTTCCAATCTTCTTTTGTTCTTTTTTAATTCCAAATTTCTTCAAAGTACTGGTAAAAGCACAAAGTTTAGAATTTAAAGGAAACAAATTTATCACTCTATCCCCAAACCTAGAAGCTACTTTATTATTGCACTAATTAAAATCTGCATTGTATTAAAATTTCTTAAATACTTTTTGGCCTTCCAACTAGAAATAAGATCCTGGAAGAAGAGGGACAATGACTTCTAATCTTCATATGCCCTGTGAATTTTAATCAATATTTTTTGCATTGACCTATACAACTGTAGTAATTTAATATTTTACATTTATATACCATATTACTGAGTGCTTTAACAAATAAGTTTCCTCTTATGGGGAGATTTCTAAAAATATTTAGTCTGTTATTATATCAACAATCAAAATTGACAAACCCATTATTCACTACCAAAAGGAGAGGAGGGAGGAAAGAAGGGAAGAGACAGTACTTGATTTGTGAGATATAGAAAGTTATGCTAAATAATAGTAATAAAAGTTATTTAAGAAAACCTATACTGATTCTAGATGCCCAAGAAGTCAATCCAGTAAACAGCTTGAAGGCAGAAACAACAATTAATTTGTGTATAGAGTTTAGTACATGATACAGTTTGGCTCTGTGTCCCCACCCAAATCTCATGTTGAATTGTAATTCCCACGTTGGACATTGGATTTGGTGGGAGGTGATTGGATTATGGGAGTAGTCTGTAATGGTTCAGCACCATCCCCCTAGTGCTGTCTTGTGATACAGTTCTCATGAGATCTGTTTGTTTAAAAGTGTGTAGCACCTCCCTCTTCACTCTCTTCCTCCTGCTCCAGCCATGTAGGACCTATCTGCTTCCCCTTTGCTTTCCACTATTATTGTAAGTTTCCTGAGGTCTCAGAGCCATGCTTCCTGTATAGCCTGCTGAACTATGTGCCAATTAAACCTCTCTTCTTTATAAATTACCCAGTCTCAGGTAGTTCTTTATAGCAATGTGAGAACAAACAAACACAGTACAGAATAAAGTGCATATTGGAAGGACCACATAAAAGTCTAAATGTGTTTTGGCTTCTAAATCTTTACATAATTTCAACTTCTAAATCCATCCTTGGAATACTGCCTTTGACGTTACTCTGACAAATGGGATAGTAGTAAGGCTGGGTGTGCCAAAATGTAAGCTTGAAATTTGTAATTTCTTTTACTTTTTTTTTTTTGAGACGGAGCCTAGCTCTGTCACTCAGGCTGGAATGCAGTGGCGCAATATCAGCTCACTGCAACCTCTGCTTCCCGGGTTCAAGCGATTCTCCTGCCTCAGCCTCCCGAGTAGCTGGGATTACAGGCACCCACCACCACGCCCAGTTAATTTTTGTATTTTTAGTAGTGACGGGGTTTCACCATGTTGGCCAGGCTGGTCTGGAACTCCTAACCTCATGATCTGTCTGCCTCGGCCTCCCAAAGTGCTGAGATTACAGATGTGAGCCACAGCAATAACTATTCATAATACAAGGTGTCTGTACTAGGCTTCCAATTCAGAGTATAACTAATATTTTCTAAGGCTAAGATGCTCCTTTCTGTAAACTTCCATGGCATTTTGTACATAATTCTATTATAGCACTGCATAGATTTAAAATATAAGCCTCTTGAGAGCAAGAAAACCCCTAGCGCCTAGCAAAATAAAAAAAGACACAGAAGACAATATTTGTTTACTGAATTTATAAAACTAGAAACTCAGTCAAACGTTCTTCATTTCTAAGCATCTTTTTAAACTGTTGTTTCTATTATTTATACTTGTCTCTAACACCTGGTATAGTGCCTTTACATGGTACATGTTGAATCATCACTTGTTCATCCATTGCAAAAAAAAAGAAAAGAGAAGGAGGGAAGAAATTGGAGTAAGTAAGAGAGGGAGGGAGGAAACAGGGAAAAGAGAAGAGAGGGAGAGGAGAGAAAGAGGAGACGGAAAGGAAGAGGAAGAAAGGAGAATGAGAGACAGGGGAGGGGAGAGGGGAGGGAGGAGGGGAGGGAGGAGTAGGGGAGAAAGGGAACGATGAGGAGAGGGAAGGAAAAACCAACTAACAAAAAACAACCTCAGACAACAGACATTTTCAGCTCAGAAAGTACCCTTATTAACTTCTTTGTTGCTGATTTTGTTTTGTTCTGTTTTGTTTTTCCCTAGAATACTCTAAGGGTTTTGAAGGGTTTCCAAGGTTCCAGCTCTTGGAATGCCAAAACCCTCCATCCAAAAACAATAGATCTAAAAGAGGTACCCTAATACAAATGTGTAATAAAATAAATTTTAAAATGGATTTTGACATACATTTTTACTCAAATATGTGAACTAAAAAACGTTAAATTTCATGCACATAAAGAATAGAAATGAGGAGGATGGTTGGAAGGATGTTTGATAGCAGACTAGTGTGACTATATTTAGCAATAATATTATGTATATTTAAAAATAACAGGAAGAGAGGGCTTGAAATGACACCAACACATAAAAATGATAAACACTCAAGGTGATGGATGCCCCAAATATTCTGACTTGATCATTACGTGTAAGAAATACTCACATGTAGCCCATAAAGATTTACAACTATTATGCACCTAAAAAATACAAATAAAAAAGTATCCAAAAACTAAAAATAAAAATAGATGAATATTTTCTAAATGGATTTTGAGATGGAATTAATTTAACTGTTTTCCCAATAAATAAAATACAAATTTTCTTCTCTGATAACATACAAATAAAAAAACTTTTTAGTAACTTTTTCATTCTAAGTAGCATTGTATTTATATGACATCCCTAATAAGTGAATTTGCAAAACATACATCAAATAATTAAATATGAAATTAGGATTTAAACTTAGACTCATGCCAACCCATAGCCTCAAGTGACATCTTTTTTTTTTTTGCCAAGCTACACATAAAACCATACTGGCCATAAGTAAACCATGACAATAATAAAAAACTACCAATTTTAACAGAATTGGAAAGTCCCATCATAAAGAAATGTATCAATAGAAGAAATTTAGCAAATTGCACTTAGTAACTTCAGAGACAATTCTGTATCTAATGTCAAATTACAGGTTACCATCTCCTTTCTAGATTCTGATATACAAATACTTAGGCATCCAATAGCTTAAGATGCTTCCTGTTTTATGGGACAACACAAAGGAATTTAGTGTTTTTCCATTTATACTACTTCACAATACTCTGTATGAGAGTCTGATACGTTTTACCTTTATGCTGAATTAGAATTTCTTGCATTAAATTAAAAGAATATGTACTCATGCAGCTATTGCACCTTCTGTTTATATCAGGAAACTTCTAAAGAAAAAAAGTAAAAATTTTAATGTTGTTTGTCTAAAGACAAAGATAGCCTATATCTGAATTTCCTTTATTTTGGTACTATAAGTTTTGCTAATTTTTTTTCATTAGGAGAAATGTAACTATGCTTCATCAGTATCTCCCCAATGCTCTAAATTGCTAATTTATAAACACCAATATTTAACATTAGCAAATGTTAAGAGATCCAAAATATGTATCCATTCTTAAAGTAATTTAAATTCCATTTTGGAAAGTAACTTTTTAAAAAATTCTAAATACTTTTACAAGCCACTAAACATACACAGTGCATTATCCCACTTGGAAGATTATGCGTTGAAGTCTAAAAGTTCATGTTTCATTGAAAATTTCACTGGCTCTGGTCTCTATCTTATCCGAAGGTCAGGAAATTCTGAATAAGTGGCTAGAATGTACATAAGTATATTTGAAGTCTACTTCCTGACAATTCGAAAAAGATATTCCTGTAAAACTAAGCCTCAATTTCAGGTTCCCCCCATCAAATGCCCTAAAAATAATATTCCCCACTATACACAAAAGAAAAAGAAAACAGTCTACTGCCAGGCGTCTAAGCCTCATGTAGAAAAATGACAACAATTTTTAGGACCAAAAGATTTGCATATCCTAAAATAAACATGTAAATTTTTGGAACTTGATCACTTTTTAACAGTATTTCCTCAGCATCTGTGCCAAACTAAGTTAATTTCTTAGAAACTTTTTTAAAAATGTGTTAAATGATAATGTAACCTTAATAATCTTCATTTTTATTTTAAGCATATCAAATTAAAATATGAATATACCTGCAATATTTAATTGAATATTTAAGTTCAGAATTTGCAGACATTTTGCCATTGCAAAGGATGATGACTGTCACAATTCACTTTTTAGCACAAAATCCTAAAATATTTCCCCCAAAATCTGTCACAAATATTGTTCTAACATAATTTTATTCTCTCACTAAAATTATAAAGGAAGATTTTAAAAACTGGTTTGTTTTCTTGGGTAATAATTCTAGCAAACAAAATGGTATCATTCCATACAAGTTTATAACTGCCATAAAATAGTCTCACACAGATAATATATACTGTTTTTAAAAAAACACCATAAACTATTACCTAAATGCTTTTCTTTAAATGTCTTCAAATTTTACTCATTATTAATAACATCAAACATCAACATTGAGAGGCACACTCCAAGCAACTGTAGGATGAAAATAACAGGCATGCAAAAACAATTTTTACTCGTGTGAAGTAAGAAAATGACTTTTTCGTCCGGGCACAGTGGCTCATGCCTGTAATCCCAACACTTTGGGAGGCCAAGGCTGGTGGATCGCCTGAGGTTGGGAGTTCGAGACCAGCCTGACCAACATGGAGAAACCCCGTCTCTACTAAAAATACAAAATTAGCCAGCTGTAATCCCAGCTACTCGAGAGGCTGAGGCAGGAGAATCGCATGAACCCGGGAGGCGGAGATTGTGGCGAGCCAAGATCATGCCATTGCACTCCAGCCTGGACAACAAGAGTAAAACTCCATCTCAAAAACAAGGAAGGAAGGAAGGAAGGAAGGAAGGAAGGAAGGAAGGAAGGAAGGAAGGAAGGAAGGAAGGAAGGAAGGAAGGAAGGAGGGAAGGGGAAGGGGAAGGGAAGGAAAGGGAAGGGAAGGAAGGAAAGGAAGGAAGGAAAGAAAATGACTTTTTCAATCATACAAATTAAAATTCATCATTCTTGTCAGAATCATATTTAAAAAAAAGAGAAAGAAGACAGAGGAGAAGGAAAGAAAGACATTTGACAGTAAATAAATTACCTAAATTTGGATGGTTGGATTTGCATTCAATGTCTTGCAAAGAATACTCATGTTTCTTGGTAAAACAAACATAATTCAGATTTTAATAAGCTTCCTTCAGATAACACATAAAGAGACTAAATTTTTAATGTATGTTTCACACTTTAATAAAACGCATGCTTTGTTTCTAGAAAGCAAAATGTATAATGCTGATATGGCTTTAAAAGTTTAAAAAGATAGAAACAAGCATTCATTAAGTAACATACACATGCATCATTTTAGTAAGAAGATATTCATCCATTTATGAGTTTATGTAAAAGACAACCTCATGACACAGTATCAAGAAATTAGCAAGATACCTATAATTTCCTTTAAAAAAAAATGCCACAACATTGACTTTCATGAGAGCTCTAAGTACACTGGATTTAGTTAGGTTTTCCCTTCTCTATTTCCATACTTACAGCAACTACTGACTTCAAAGAGAAGAATTTACCTAATTGCCTTCAAAAACAAGTTAAAACACAAACATGGGTAAAACAAGTTTACTTCTCTTTAAAGAACTGATAAACTTCTGACGTTTGCCTATATATAACATACATAAATATGTAATTCATTTTATTCCCATTGACTTATAGCAAAAAAAAAGAAACAATCTTCTGAATATAAATTTGTCTTTAAAATTTAACCTAAAAAATACTGAAATTGGTACCAGAAATGGCCTTAAGAAAGAAAGACATCTACATAAATCAATTATAAAAGAAATAGAGGTGGCTCAAGCCTGTAATCCCAGCACTTTGGGAGGCCAAGGTGGGCGGATCACGAAGTCAGGAGATCGAGACCATCTTGGCCAACATGGTAAAACCCCGTCTCTACTAAAGTACAAAAAAAAAAAAAAAATTAGCTGGGCACGGTGGCACTTGCCTTTAGTCCCAGCTACTCGGGAGGCTGAGGCAGGGGGATCGCTTGATCCCAGGAGGTGGAGGTTGCAGTGAGCCCAGATCATGCCACTACACTCCAGCCTGGAGCAAGACCCATCTCAAAAAAAAAAAAAAAAAAAAAGAAAAGAAAAGAAACAAAAGAAATAGAAAAACCAGTAATAGAGCTCTCAAAAAAATGCCCCATGTCCAGATAACTTCTCAGGAGAATGCTAGCATACTTTTTAAAAGTATAAACGTCCAATGCTACTTTAAAATTATTCCAAAAACACAGCTAATAAGGAAAACTTCTAAGTTATTTCTTTAAAGTGAGTATATAACACTGATCCCCAAACCTAAAAACAAGGCAGTCAAAAAGAAACTATGCAACACATATCAATTATCAACACTGTTGCAAACAATTCCGAATAATAGACACTAACAGGAAATTCTTAGAAATCATATATGATGATCATCGTGGTTTTAAAATATATCCCACAAATTCTTTACTTCTTCCTTCCAAGGGTAGTAGAATCTAATTCTTCCCTGCCCCTAAGTGTTGACTGTACTTAGTGAATTGCTCCTAATGAATAGAATGGTGGCTCACGCTTGTAATCCCAGCACTTTGGGAGGCCGAGGCAGGCGGATCACGAGGTCAAGAGATCGAAACAATCCTGGCTAACACTGTGAAACTCCGTCTCTACTAAAAACACAAAAAAATTAGCCGGGTGTGGTGGCAGGCACCTGTAGTCCCAGCTTCTCGGGAGGCTGAAGCAGGAGAATGGTGTGAACCCAGGAGGCGGAGCTTGCAGTGAGCCGAGATCATGCCACTGCACCCCAGCCTGGGCGGAAGAGCGGGACTCTGTCTCAAAAAAAAAAAAAAAAAAAAAAAAATACTGCCAAAGTAAGGGTGTGTGACTTCTGATACTAGGACATAATAGACATTGTGGCTTCCTCCTTGCCCTCTCTTAGGACACTCACTCTAGAGGACATAAGGACGAAGCAAACTTACGGAGAAGTCAAGCTGGTGAGGAACTAAGGCCTCCTTGCAACCAGCCGGCAAGGAATTAGAGTTTTGTGTCAACAGCTATGTGAATGAGCGATTTTCAGAAGATTGATAAGAACATATGTTGCAAATTAGTAAACTATAGTATGGAATAATAAAGAATAAAACAACTGTAGTTAATGAACCAAGTAAAATAAAAGTAGTGGTTATGTCGATATGCAAATATATATTATCCAAAAACTGGTAATGAGCAAAGAAAATTTTAAAATAGTATATTGTCTGTGAATACACTATTCAATTTAAGTATACGTGAAGCCAAAAAAATAGTAAGATCGAGAAATATCTATTGCAAAAATAATCATTGGTTACACAACCTAGACCACAATAGAAAATCAAGAAGACATCAAATATCTGCTGCTGTCTTTCTCTTTCAGGTCACTCTCCAAGGACCTTCTGCTCTGATTCTGGGATACTGGTAACCTTCAGGAATCTCCTTCATATTAATGCTAGCTTCCTTAACATTAATGACAAATAGTTTACCTAGCACTTTAAAGTTTTTGTTTTTTTAAGGCAATCTTGTCTCACAGTGATTGCCAACAAATACCTACAAAGAGTTACCTTTTTAAAAATATATTAGAAATTTCAAAAGACTTCTAAGTATTTTATAGGTTTCAAATTTTCCAATTATTAAAACACCATTGAAAAAGAAAAAAACTAAGAAAAATTTGCTTGATTCTTGTTTAAAATTCTCTCTCCTTCTCTCTCCCTCTCTCACCGAACAGCATCATTATCACTACTTCTCTTTTAACCAGATGGTTTTCTGTTTTCCATGGCATTATCTATAATAATCCTCACAGATAGCAACCAAAAATAAAGTGGAAGTAGTCAGTGACAGTACTTCACAGAGATGCTGATTATGTTTATCAGGGAGTAGTAAGAGCTTCGAAGTCTGGAGGAAAATCTATAAAGAAGCAAGAAAGAATTTGACAAGTAAAACCTATTTCACAAGATTATTAAAGTATATGAGATTTTTGTAAGAGTTCTCTTAGAAATCAGATTCAAAAGTATCATAAAGCAGTTTCTTTTTCTACATGATTGATTTAAAAAGAAAAGTGCTGATTTTGTATCTACTGTTCTGTCTTTGGACTTTCCAAATGATTTTTTATGTATTTTATTTATTTATTCATTCATTCATTCATTATGAGACAGGATCCTGCTCTGTCACCCAGGTTGGAATGCAAAGCATAATCAAGGCTCACTGAAGCCTAAACTTCCCAGGCTCAAGTGATCCTCCCACCTCAGCCTCCCACGTAGCTGGGACTACAGGCACATGCCCGGTCAATTTTTTTTTTTTTTTTTTGTAGAGACGGGATCTCACTATGTTGAGCCCAGGCTAGTCTCAAACTCTTGGGCTCAAGCATCCTCCCTCTTTGGTCTCCCAAAGTGCTAGGATTACAGGTGTGAGGCACTGTACTTACCCTAATTTTTTTAAATCTATTTAATAGCAGTTACAGAATGTATACTTCCCAGTTCTATAAATATTTTTGTCAAACAAATCTGTAATCAGTGGGATGCCACCCATGAGAAGATATTCTGTCTGCCATCCTCATCACTGTACAAATTTAACTGCTTCTATCAATTAAGAAATATCTGAGAGGCTGGGCGTGGTGGCTCACACTTGTAATCCCAACAATTTGGGAGGCTGAGGCAGGTGGATCACCTTGGGTCAGGAGTTTGAGACCAGGCTGGCCAACATGGTAAAACCCCGTCTCTACTAAAAATATAAAAATTAGCCAGGCGTGGTGGCACATGCCTGTGATCCCAGCTACTTGGGAGGCTGAGGCAGGAGAATTGCTTGAACCCGGGAAGCAGAGGTTGCAGTGAGCTGAGATCACACCACTGTACTCCAGCCTGGGAGGCAGAGTGAGAAGAAAGAAAGGAAAGAAAGGAAAGGGAAAGGAAAAAGAAAGGGAAAGGGAAAGGAAAAGGAAAAGGGAAAAGGAAAAGGCAGGAAAGAAAGGAAAGGAAAGAGAAAAGGAAAAGTAAGGAATAGCATTATTAGAGACATGAAATATTGAACACAACCCAAACGTTTAACAACAAGAGAATGAGTAAATAAATTATGGTATAACTATACTATAGAATAATTATATTATAGTTACGAAGAATAAGTTGAACTGGCACATGTACCAAATGCTCATATAGATGAATACAAAACAGTCAAGGATACATCAAACCATTAACAGTGGTTAATCCAGAAGGCAAGAATAGAAAAGAGTGAAAACACAGGGATACTCGTTTTTTACTTTATACATTTTTACATATTTTGAAATTTTCAAGTATTAGTAGTGTATATTGCTTCTATAATCTCTTTTTTTGAGACAGAGTTTCACTCTTGTCACCCAGGCTGAAGTGCAATGGCGCGATCCTGGCCCACTGCAACCTCCACCTACTGGCTTCTAGCGATTCTCCTGCCTCAGCCTCCTGAGTATCTGGGATTATAGGTGCCAGCCACCATACCCGGCTAATTTTTGTATTTTTAGTAGAGCGGGGGTTTCATCATGTTGGCCAGGCTGGTCTCGAACTCCTAACCTCAGGTGATCCACCCACCTCGGTCTCCCAAAGTGCTGGGATTACAGGCATGAGCCACCACGCCCAGGCCACTTCTATTATTTTTTAGCTACCCAGTGGAAACATTAAAGGACAAGATAGGGGTAAAAAGAGGGTGAATAAAACAAGACAAAATACAGAAAGCTAGGCTATAACTTCTTATTTTTTTCAGACTTGAATTCAAATTGGTTCAATTCAATTAACCTAGGGAAACTCCAAGACTTTATCATAAAGCCCTCTGTATGAGACTGAGGGGTGGCGTATGAACAAAAATATGACCGTACAAACTACACTGGCTTCCTCTACAACACCCTAAAGAAACAAGCATAAGAACACCACATAGCGATCTGCTGAACTTCACCATCACAACAAAGGGGATTCTGTAAGGGAGCTCTCTCTCTCTCATTGTTCAACACTGAACTTGTAAGTGGGAATTCTGAATAAATAATCTTTAGCAAAATATCCTGTAGCATAAACACAAAACTCTCTTTCTAAACAAAGACAGATAAGACAACATTAACTGGGTCTCAAAGTATAATATAGTCTAAGAAGATTTAATTTTGAAAGACTGGCAAATAAACAGCTTCTAGCCAGGCATAAGTAATATTCCGTACTAGATGAATGAACGGTAAAAGAATCCGATTTTGCTTATTTTCCCACAAACAACAAGAATTTGTTGTAATTGGATGGTGGCTAGATGTTTTCTTTACAATTTTACAATTTGGCTGAAAAATGTTCCAATCTTTAAGATTTGAAGTTATAAAATACCATCAAAAGATTCTCAATAGTCGAAGTACTATAAGCATTAAGGAAATTTAATGGCAACTACGTGCACACACAAGTGCACACAGACACATACACGCACAGCATATTTCAGCTCATCTTACCACACAATCATTACAACAAACTACATTTTGTTAGGGCACAAAGAGAGTGTGGTTTGAGGATCCATGACAGTTAAGGTCTTGATCTGCAAGATCCCCAAAGCCCATGGGAGGGTTATATTGAGTTCAATAGGATCTATTAGATTTGGCAGTTAGTGTTCTAACCCAACCATAATACTTTATGACAAACAGTAACTATTTATCCATTCCCTGTTTTCATCTCACATGAACACATTAATCAGAATCTGGCCTCAGGTATTCCACATGGTCAACTTAGTACACATACTTTCCCTGCTGGCCCCTCTAACTTATTGCTCTTTACCGTGGAGACTTTCTGTGAAGTACCGCTATGTAACCTCTGGCATATGAGTTCAAGCTAACCCTCTGTGGGAAATAAACTGTAAGAGTTTTATTAATGAATTCTTAACTTGGCTTGACATAGCTCCCCATGAGACACAAAGCAAGCACTAAACATTTAAAATCTCAAAGTCAAAATAAGTTTGGGAACCCAATAGGATAAAGTAAAATATTCTTAGCTAATCATAAGCATTTGGTCAAACTATTATTTTAGATAAGACCCACCTGATTATAAATCATAAAATCAAAGTACCCATAGTATTAACTACACAATAATTATATTTTCTAGTGCATCCCCTACAAACATTGTTTTATTATCCTTATTATCCTTAATATTTTCCCTCTCTTGTTTTACAAAATCACTTTCTGTTCATTCCTCCACCAATTTTAAATCAAAATGTGGGATGTCACAGAGTAAAAAAATTAGGCCATAAATCAGGTGACTCTAATTGCTGAGTTTCAAAATGTTTCACAATCAAAATCATAATTTTATAAATCTTTATATTTTCCTACTATTGAGATAATTTTAATAAATATATATGAGGCTAAATGAGTATTATAATGTGAATTATTCAAATCTCCCATGAGAAAAATTTTAATCCGCTTTCAAGATAAACTTTATTAAAAAAAAAGATGAACTTTATTGTAAGTAACAGATTTCTCAAGGGGAAAACTAAATCCCACACTACTAACTTCACAGTGCACAAATCTTTTAAAATCATCCACTCCTATATCCTATACAATCAAAATTATATCAAATGTAAACTTTAATTCATGGGGTATGGGTAACTCTTAAATAATAAAACACTATATAAGTTAAAAATCCTTTTGTGAACTAACAACAGTCCCTTGGGGAAATGGCTGATTGTAGCTGGGGCCAGGAGCTATACAAGATGAACCTAGAACCTCTTATCTTACCAGACTACTACTAGGGTTATAGCCAAAGGATTCAGAAGCCAACTTGTAGAGGTTTCCACTGGCCAAAGAAGGGACAACTTTACCTTCAAGAAGGATAACTACGGCTGGGCACGATGGCTCACGCCTTTAATCCCAGCACTTTGGGAGGCCAAGGTGGGCAGATCATGAAGTTAAGAGACTGAGACCATCCTGGCCAACACGGTGAAACCCCGTCTCCACTAAAAATACAAAAAATAGCTGAATGTAGTGGCACGCACCTGTAGTCCTAGCTACTCAGGAGGCTGAGGCAGGAGAATCACTTGAACCTGGGAGACAAATGTTGCAGTGAGCCAAGATCATGCCACTGCACTCTAGCCTGGTGACAGAGTGAACCTCTGTCTCAAAAAAAAAAAAAAAAAAAAAGAGGGATAACTACAACGGATTGAAACACACAAAATATGTTTAAATCTATGATTTCCTAATAATGATTTATAAAACCTCATTACTCATCTTTTGAGGATTTTTATAAACTAATGCATCATTTTGAATAATGTTAAATAAAGGGAGAAAAATCAAGACTTTATCCTATCTTTCCCATATGAAAGGCAACCAAATAGTTGAAGAATAGAAGTTTCCCTTTACACAAGTATTCTAACTGATAAAAGAATATCTCCATTTTGCAAGCCTAATAAACATAAGTAATGATAGGTAATCATCACCAATGACTGCTAACAAGACATACAAAGCCAACCAGATATTATGTGTCTCTTCATGGAAGTATACAAAACCAATTATGATGTATTTCTGAGAGGAGGAAAAAAACAAACACCACATATGAATTTAATCAAGCCTCTAGATCTATTACTGATTTGCAGGAAATACAGAGAACCAAGAAAGAATACCACAAGGATCAGCAAAAATCAGACTGTGAGAAGCTTTACAGTCTGGTTTCTTCAATAAATAAATTTCTAGGAAACCATAGAGAGAGGGATGAAGGGGCAACCAACCAATTCAAATAAATTTAAGATCTTAACTAACTGGAATATATAGATCTTATCTGGATTCTGATTTTAACAAACAAGAGGGAGAGATGACTGGGAAAATGTGAACACTGACTAAATATGATAATAAGGAAAAACTTTTCAGTGAGATGAATAGCATTATGTTTATATTTTTAAAAGGAAAGTCCTTATCTTCTAAGGATACATACTGAAATATTTACATAGAGTGATATGATGTCTGAAATTAACTTCAAAATTATTGAGGGAAGGTAGTAGTGGTTAGGGATATAAAGAAGACTGGCAATCAGTGAGAATTATTAGAACTGGATGATGGCTACACTGGGGGATTATCCTCTTTACTTTTGTATAAGTTTAAAATTTTCTAAAATAAAAAGAAATTTTAACTGAAAAATCATTTTACAGTATACAAAATGGCACCCTAAATTTTTATTTAGCAAAGAGGACGTTTGCCATACTGGGTTTTCACAAAGGTAAACCAACGTGTGTTAATACTTCCATCTTGGGTACATTAAACTCTTATAAATCAATGTTAACTTATAAGAGTATGTAACAACGTCAACATTCCAGGCATTGTGCTAGAAGCTACAGGCATTCAATACAAAAAGTAATCTATACAGAATAAAGAAAATGATTTCATTATATTTAGAGTCTCTTACATAACACAATACTATTTAAGGGAAAAAAAGAGGGGGGCATCTTACACACACTATGAAATACACATAAAGCCCACACAATTTGTCATGTCTACAGTTTCTCAAATATACTTGCCACTAGAAACTCCTTCATTTACTATATGAGCTAAGCAGAAATATTCTAAAATTCACTATGTATTGACTTTGTTTTTAAAGACCTAAAGTAAATTGTCAGATCCTTCATTCTATGAATTTTTTACCCAAAAGCCATTTTCTTAGTCTAAACTACAGATTAATTCCTCATGATGCATTTTTCCCAGACCAACATTAAAAGTCATACTCTATTACTACTGAAGGCTGAAAACTGTTAAATAAAATAATTAATCCAATTATTCAGGTAATATTAAATAGGCTATCAAAAATCAAACAGTTCTTGTACAATAAACATGTGATATTCATATACCCATTCTTTAATTTTTTGATGAATTCTTTGGATCAGAGATAATTCACAAAACAAATCAGAGACAAGGTTTTAATTTCACATATAATATTCTAAAAGAACAAACAAAAGAACTATGACACTAAGTGCTTTATGAATTTAAAACATTCTAAAATACTTGAAAGATATATTGCAAAATTTTTCTAAGTAGAAAATGTTCACTGAACATGCTCTTAGAACGAAAAAGGCAAATACTCGTTTAACTCTTGGAATTTTTTTTTTTTTTTTTTTGAGACAGAGTCTGGCTCTGTTGCCCAAGTTGGAGTGCAATGGCATGATCTCAGCTCACTGCAACCTCCACCTCCCAGGTTCAAGCAATTCTTCTGCCTCAGCCTCCCGACTAGCTGGGATTACAGGCATCCGCCACCACGCCCAGCTAATTTTTGTATTTTTAGTAGAGATGGGGTTTTACCGTGTTAGCCAGGCTGGTCTGGAACTCCTGACCTCAGGTGATCCACCCACCTCAGCCTCCCAAAGTGCTGGGATTACAGGCATGAGCCACCGCACCTGGCCAGAATTTTTAAACACATAGCATATAGAAAGTATGTCCATTCACAAGTTTTAGTGTCAATGCATACATTTCAATTATCCTAAGAAATCCACCTTACTTTTATCAGACAATTTAACCGTAATGTCCTTTCTGAAAATAGTGTTTTAGGAATTACAGCATTAAAAGCTAAATTTAACTTACCTTTAACTTTACTATTGAGTATAGAGAAAACAAATAACAAAAAAATTTTAGTGATAGCCAGGCATGGTGGCTCACGCCTGTAATCCCCACACTTGGGGAGGCTGAGGCAGGTGGATCACAAGGTCAGGAGTTCAAGACCAGCCTGACCAACATGGTGAAACCCCAACACTACTAAAAATACAAAAATTAACCGGGCATGGTGGCACACACCTGTAATCCCAGCTACTCAGGAGGCTGAGGTAGGAGAATTGCTTGAACCCGGGAGGCAGAGGTTACAGTGAGCCAAGATTGAGCCACTGCACTCCAGACTGGGCGACAGAGCAAGACTCTGTCTCAAAAAAAAAAAAAAATTAGTGATTACCAACTCATGTTAATTTTAAAAAATCAGTAATTTAGACAGCTACAATTCAGATACAGTAGAGCTTTCAGCTTCAATCAATAGCTTTCTCTCATTGCCCTCCATTAACCTCAACTCTTGGAAACATGTTCTACTAGAATTAAAAGTAATTAAATCCTAACAGATTATATGCATATGATTAAAAATTCCATCTAATACCATACTAAGATCATAAGATAAATATAATTCTAGTTATATTCTATATAAAAGTAGGCCATTAAACAAAGAAAATCACATTTAAAATATTTAGCAGTAAATATTCAAGAGAAAAATTTAAAAACACAAATGAAACAATTTTAAAAGTGAGATCTATGAAAGCAGAAACCATAGCTTATTTATTATTACATTCACCTGTGTCTAGAAAACAGTTAAAAAACATAAAAATTTTCTAGAGAAAAAAATATTTCATAAAGGAAATCTGATCTTCCACCAAGTAAAATAAAAAGTAGTAAGTGAAAGTACCTTCAGACATCTCCATAATATTAACATTAAGGTCAATTGTTTTAATAATCAAACACTGCGAAAGAAGAAAAGCAAATAGAAATTGTATTTGCCATATACTTAGATGTTAGTGATGCAAGGAGATTCAAATTTCTGCTCACAAACACATATCTCTCATCATCTACCACTCACAGCACCTTAGTTAAGGCGCTACCATTTAAATCATTTTATCATAACTAGGTATATACAATTATTACAGATTATATTCAACAACCTGTAATAGATGAAGAAGGTCCAGTATTACAAGTCTGGGCAATGGACAAGAAACCATAACTTAAACACAATCAAAAGAGAGCTTTTGTTCCTTTTTCTTATCTTAATTTGAGTGCAGAATCTGTTTAAAATAGCATGTAGGTCACACAATATACACTGTCCACACCTAATATTAATAAAAAATAAAAAACGTACATTTCATTTGAAATGCAAACACACTAAACAACTTTTCATGAAAAGGCAATATGTAGAAACTTCATATTGATACTAGTAGATATTACATATAAAAATATTGTTCTGTATTTTTAGTTTTGGCAAATGCTTTTCAAGTTCTTTTTCTTACACTTTAATAAGAATATTAAGGCTTAGGCTGGGCGCGGTGGCTCACGCTTGTAGTCCCAGCACTTTGGGAGGCCGAGGCGGGCGGATCACGAGGTCGGTCGGGAGATCGCGACCACGGTGAAACCCCGTCTCTACTAAAAATACAAAAAATTAGCTGGGCGTGGTGGCGGGCGCCTGTAGTCCCAGCTACTCGGAGAGGCTGAGGCAGGAGAATGGCGTGAACCCGGGAGGCGGAGGCGGAGCTTGCAGTGAGCCGAGATTGCGCCACTGCACTCCAGCCCGGGCGACAGAGCGAGACTCCGTCTCAAAAAAAAAAAAAAAAAAAAAGAGAATATTAAGGCTTACCCTCATTTCAAATACACTCCATGAAAACAATTCTCTCTTTAAAAAAAAAAAGGCACCCTCATTCAAAAGGAAATTGAATAGCTTATCATCATATAGAAACACAAACTACAATGATTCAATTCTCATAAATGAATCTGTAGAACTAGCCTCTTTAATTGTGCTCCTTAATCTTCAATACACCAGGTGAAATCATTACAACCAAAGTCTTCTGAGCACTACTGCTCTCAGTACATTTTTTTATCTTAAGAATTACTTTTTAATATTTTAATTACAATAAAATTTACTTTATAAGTTTTAACCTATAATTTATAGGTTTTAACAAATGCATGGAGTCATGTATCCATTTTAGTATCACTATGCCGAACAGTTTCATCACTCAGAAAATTCCCTCATTCAGTCTTTGTAATCACCCCTTCCCTGTGCTTCCAATCTCTGACAAACTCTGATCTGGGTCTCCATGTCTACAGTTTTTGCTTTTGCAGAATGTCATATAAATTGAATCACACGATATTTGGCATTTTTGGAATTTACTGAATATTATGAATCTGTAAATGTGTCTTTCACCAAAGATGAAAGTTTTCAGCTATTATTTCTTCAGTATTTTTTCTGTACCAATCTCTTTGTCCTCTCCTCTGGGTCTCTTATGACATAATTGTTGTACCTTTTCTATCATCCCATAGATCTCTAAGCTGTGCTCATTTTATTGTCTTTTATCTTTATTGTTCAGATATTGTAGTTTCTATTGCCCTTTCTTCAATTTCACTTAATCTTTTTTCTGTCCCCTCCATTCTGCTACTGAACTCATCTAGAACATTTTTAGGTATTTTAGTATTTTAATATATTTGGATTATTGCTACTTCCTATCCTAAAATTTTCTCTTGGCTCTTTTTCTACTTTCCTTGCTGAGAACTTCATTCTTTCCCCTCACTTCAAAAGTGTTTGCTCTGACTTCAACAGGACAGTTACAATAGCTGCTCTAAGAATTCTGTCTTATAATTCCAGCATCCAGGTCATCTTAGGAATGGCATTTGTTAGCTGCTGTTTTTCCTACAGCAGTTGATGATTTCCCTGAGTCTTGGTTATGTCCAGTAATGTTGGAGTGTATCCCAGAAAGGGGAGGGAGACTTTGAATATTGCATTTTGACACTCTTGGTCATGCCAAAGGCATCTGGTCCTCTGGAGAATGGATTTGTTTTTGTTTTCATTTTTAATATTTTTGTTGTTGTTGACAATCAACCCTGTTAGGTTCAAACCACAAGTCCCAACCTACCTGGTGGGCTGTGACTTCAAAGCCAATTCAGTTTCCCAAGTCTTTTTAGTGATATTCACTCTATCCTCATATGTGTCACCTAAAAGCCAATCTAGGACAAAGACGGTGGTCTACAAGGTAGTTCAGTTACCAAACTTTTTATTTCATCTCCTTGAAAAAGTTCCACACATGCTCAGCTTAGGGATGAGTCTGGGTCTTCATGCACAGATTTAGGTCATCTTTTTCTCTACCTACTTCCTCTCCATAATTTCCCCAACACTATCTGTCTCCTAGACCCCTTGTCTTAATTCTCTGGCTACAAAATTGGTGTTTTTGCCTCCACACACACTCATGTACTTTCTGCAACTGCATCTGCCTTGGGGAGAAGTGGCAAGAAAGGGAGAAAAAAGCAAAAACTAACAGATATTCTCCCCTCATTCTTTGGGCTACAGGGGCCCATTTTTCCAGTTTATCTGGTCAAAGAAAAAGATTGTCTTTCATTGCTTTAAATGCCTGCATAGTTGCCATTGCCACCGCCACCACCATTGCAGGGGAACGGCCTCATGATTAAGGCTTACCTGGGGTCCCACCAGAAAAGTAAAACAAAAACCAGAATACAAAACACAAAGAAAACAGTGATTTTCCACACAGACTCCTTCACACAGGGGCCCTACTTTCCAGTACTCTGACTATAAACAGAGAAAAAGGATTTTTCTGTCTGCATCTGTTGTGCAGACCAAGAATAAGATGCCCTGGAGTCCAAGCTGGGAGAAAAAAAAAGGGGAAAAGGGGAGAGAAAACAACAACAACAACAACAGAAAAAAAAACAGAAAACTTGCCAGTATCAGTCACACCTCCAGGCTGGAACTGCATCCTGAACCTCCTGCTATTATGTACTCTTCAGAGACCTCAAATAGCTGTGCTGTGTATTCTGCCCAGGGTTTTTAGTTGGAATGCACGGGACAGTCTTGCTCCATAATAGTAGAATCAGAACCACAAAAATTCTAGACATAAACCCTGACATTTATGGTCAACTGTTTTTTAACAAAGATGCCAAAGCAATTCAATGGGCAAAGATAGGCTTTTCAATAAATGCTGCTGGTACAACTGAATACACACAGGCAAAAAAAATTTAAAAAATGAACTTGGATTTTCACCTCAAACCGTATTTAAAAGGTGAAACAAAGACTTATATGATCTGAAGAGAAACCAGAGTATCTCACACCGTATTTAAAAGTAAACTCAAAACAGATCACAGACCTAAATGAAAAACAAAGGAGAAAATCTTTGTGACCCCCAACTAGGTAAAGATTTCTTGGATATGATAGCAAAAGTATAGCTCATAACAGAAAAAAAAATTAATCAATGGAACATCATCAAAATTTAGAACATTTTGTCTTCAAAAAGCACTATTTAGAAAGTGAAAACACAGGCCACGATATGGGAAAATATATTCCCAAATCCTATATTTAATAAAAGATTTGATCCAAAATGAAAAATTTTTCAAAGTCACCTCCTGCGATTCAGTAATAAGACAATAAACTCCATGAAAAAAGGGCAAAAAAATTTAATAGACATTTCACAAAATATATACAAATGCCCAATAAGCACTATGAAAAGAAGTCCAACATCACTAGTCATTAGGGAAATGAAAATTACCATAAAAATTACCATACATTTCTAGAATGGCTATAATAAAATAGTCTGATCATGCCAAATGTTGGCAAGGATGCTGACAAACTGGACCCCTCATACACTGCCAAGTGGGAATGTAAAATGGAACAACTACTTTTTTTTTTTTTAAGCATTATTCTTATGATCTAACAATTCTACATTTAGGTATCAAGCCAAGAGAAATTAAAACATCTGTCAACCCAAAGACTTCTCTCCAATTTTGATAACTGGAAAGTGGAAATAATCCAAATGGTCAATTAATATGTCCATAAACAAAATGTAATCCAAACAATGGAATACTATGCAATCATGAAAAGGGAAAAAACGTACTGATATGAATGGACCCCAAAAACATTATGTTGGACAGGCATGGTGGCTCACACCTATAATCCCAGCAATTTGGGAGGCTGAGACAGGCAGATCACTTGAGGTCAGGAGTTCAAGACTCGCCTGGCCAACATGGTGAAATCCCCTCTCTACTAAAAATACAAAAATTAGCCAGGTGTGGTGGTGCACCCCTGTAGTCCCAGCTACTCAGGAGACTCAGGCAGGAGAATTGCTTGAACCTGGGAGGCAGAGGCTGAAGTGGGCTGAAATCACTCCAGCCTGGGGAAAAGAGTGAGACTCCATCTCAAAAAAACAAAACGCATTATGTTAAGGAAAGGAAGGCAGGCTCAAAAGGGCATATATTGTATGATTACATGTATATAAAATTTTCAGAAAAAGAGAGTTTAGATTGTGGCATAATAAAAATATATCTGGACTTTGTTCCTGGTTCCTAGCACAAGGCTTCAAAAACCCTTGAAATTTCATAGATGACTGTACTGTCTTTGCTATGCTAATGAGGCAGCTCATGGTGATAGCTCCCAGATAGGGACTGGTCACCAAAAAAACCAAACACATGATTAGAGGGTTGTAACTCTAGGCCAATAGCACCTCCAAGGACAGGAGGGGAGCTGGAGACAGTTCAATCACATGGCCAATAATTTAATCAATCACACCCATATACTGAAACCCCAATAAAAGCTCTGAACACTGAGGCTTGGTGGACACACTGACACGCAGAGAGGGTAATGTACCCTGACTCTACAGGGAGAGGGCATGGAAGCTTTAGGTCCAGGTCCCTTCCAAACCTTGTCTTATGTGTACCCTTTATAATAAAACTGTATAACATTTTTAGTGAGCTCTGTGAGTCATTCCAGAGAATTACTGAATCTATAAATTTGGGAATCTCCAATTTTATAGTCAGTCATCAGAAGCATGAATGTTCCGCATTTGTGGCTGGCATCTGAATTGATGAACTGACTTCTGGAGGGCTAAACTCTTAAACCTGTGGAGTCTGATACTAACTGATGGGCAGTTAGTGTCAGAACGGTATTACAATATACCCACAGAGGGCGGAAATGGAAAAAAAGAGACAAAAAGATTAGTGGTTACCTGGGCTTGGGAATAGCAGTGGGAAGTAATAGCAACAAATATTTTTTAGAGTGATAGAAATATTCAAAAACTAGATTTGATTATGGCTGTACAACTCCATAAATGTATTTTAAAATTACTGAATTATACACTTTCAGTGAGTATAACTTATGGTTATTATACCACAATAAAACTGTTTTTTAAAATCTAATAAGTTTCCAAGATTATAGAAGGCATTCAAAGTTATAATAATCACGTATTTCTTCATTCTGTATTCTCATAATGAACACCAAATACTTATTAAATGCAACAGTCAGTGAAAAAATAACAAGAAATGAAGGGTTTCAACTGTCTTAAGAGCATTCCATTAGATATACAAAAGAACTCTATCAAAATTAGCAATGTTAAATGAGGTTAAAAGTCTCACAAGTGGGATATAGGATGTAGGTAGGATGGATTAGGCCCACATTTTATGGAAAATATTTTAAAATGAAAGGGTGAGGCAATGGTAAAGTGCTTTCAATTGGGGCAATCTGGAGTTAGCCAATGCCCTATGTGCTCTCATTAGTCTCAGAGATTTTACGGTCAACTGTGATTCTGCCTATTAAATGTTATTTCACTTGATGATTTTACAATCCATTACTGAAAATTATATCAAAAGGACTGCTAGCATGTATATTATATTAATATTAAAGCCAGATTTGCATTCAGCACTGGCTAATGGGACACTTTAAACAATAAGAAAAGAGAGAAAGTTGTTATATGCATGGGATGCACTGTTTTTTAACCCCTGAGCTTTCTCTCTTGATACTGTCCTTTAATTCTCTTCTTGAAACCACCCACCTTCCTGAAAAAAGAGGTATACATGTGTAAAATCTTATTCATCCTCACCTCTCATTCACTCACTCCCTAACCCACTATAACCTGACTTCAATCCCAGCCATTAGGCTAAAACCACTACAGTGAAAATCACTAAACCAGACTTTTATCAAATTCCTTCAACTCTTCAATCTACCTTAACAATCTTTCCCATGGACTTCAATCCTCTAAAATTCAAAGGTATATGGAAATTTGTACAATCTCCTATTTGAAATTAATGACATCTCTTTATCATTAAATACAAATCTTCGCTGTTCTGACCTGCCACATCCCTACTGAACCATCTCAAACGATACTTGCCATTATATAGCAAACTCACTATCTTAGTCCATTTGTGTTACTAAAAAGGAATACCTGAGATTGGGTAATTTATTTTTTTAAAAAGGGATTCATTTGGCTCCTGGTTCTGCAGCCTGTACAAGACGCTTGGGGCTAGCATATGCATATGGTAAGGGCCTCAGGCTGCTTCTCTTCATGACAGAAGGCAAAGGGGAGCCGGCATGTGAAGACATCACATGGGGAGACAGGAAGGGGCAGGGAGGTGCCAGGCTCTTTCTAACAACCAGCTCTCATGGGAACAAACAGAATAGAAACTCACTCATTACCACAAGGAAGGCACCAAGTCATTGATGAGGAATCTGCCCCCATGACCCAAACACCTCCCATTAGGCCCCACCTCCAACACTGGTGATCAAATTTCAACATGAGGTTTGGAGGGTCAAATATCCAAACTACAGCACTTTCCTACTGAGAATACAAGAGTCAATTAAAAATAAAAATGATGTGCAAACAAAATGGTAAAAATTACATTTGGCCATACACATATGTATAAAGTTAAATTTATTTGCTAATTCAAAATGTTTAAGTTACTTGCTGCTGAACTCACCTAATATTATATGCAAAATTCTTTTGGTATGTTTGTACAAAGAAACATTTTCTATATATCTAAAATCTTTTGTTTCTTAAATAAAACCTGTGTCTTCTAATGCATTCAACCACATCTAGCCATACAACCAGAGTAGACGAATTTAAGTTTAGTGGGTGGTTGGTGTAGTGGAGGTAGTTAGGCTCAGCCTTACCCATGTGGAAATAATTGCTTTCTTGACCTAAAGCTCTTCCCATTAGAATCAAAACAAATTGATATTATCTTAAGAACCCTTCTAATTTTTGAAAAATAAAACCTAAATGTTTCATATTTAAACAGACATTGTTTGTTTTGTTTAAGGACAAAATTATGACACATTTATTTTTGTATTTAAATCAAAAGCAGAGTGACTATTATGAAGAAAATAAGGGAATTTCAAAAGATAATCATCTCAGTGTAGAAAGGCACACACAGAGTTGGTACAGACAAGGACAACAAACTTAAACATTGCAATCTGATATTTTTAAAATCTTGGTTTGACCTTTGGCCTTCTTGGTCTACACCAAACTTTTCAAAATAAACTGTTTGTTCATCAGGAGTATGCAATAATGCACATAACACAGTAAGCTATTTAAAGCAGATTTAGTGACAAGGATAAAATATTCCAGAAAGAATAAAATACAAGTTCTGAAGCTTAATGTTTTATGATGTGATTCTGGCATGAAGTATAAATTTCACTTAAAGTCACAGTTTCCAAGAAGCTATCGACGACATGACGTGAGGACTTACTGTACCTTGCTTATAATAAATACTCCCTAGGCCATATCGTATCTCTTTCCTTTTACTCAAGATTCTTTTCCATACTTATTTCCTCTCTCCTTCTCTAGATGCTATCCATTCTCCCCCACATGCTTTTTAACACTGTTGTATTTGAATTGCTGCTTAAAAAGGAAAAGTCATTCTAACTCTTCTAGGCTATATTCTAATAGATTATGTACAGCTTACTAAGTATCCAATTTGAAAACCAACAACAGAAGAATAAAAGAATAGACTTGAAAAAGTTATCAGGAACATTCTAGAGTGGTCAGAATTCTTTTTTTTCCTACATGATATGGGGACATGGGCAGAAGTGAATCATGTTAATAGAAAGTATATTTCAATGGCAATAGACATGTGTAAGGTATCTTAATATTTTCTTCCCATTAAAATATGATACATAAATCAGAGGTCTTATTGCGAAAGTGATAATCTAATTTTCTTTGACAGGATCAACTAAGCCTTGGTCTGCATTTCTGGAAGGCCAGTGTCTCATCAATCTCAGTGGGACTTCTGCTCAACTAAGACTTGCAATTATCAAAACTAAGTTTTCACCATGTTATAACTTTACACTGTTTGGCTAATAGGATTCTTATGTCTGTTTGTACAAGTCAGTTTTTTCTATTATTGCACTTCCCTTGTTATATTTACTTTATGCATAGAAACAAAAACATGATCAGCAGAATTTGGTTGAGTAGTACACATCAAGTTTGTGATTAAACATGTTTTGTATATTACTGAGATACTGGCACTAGACAGCAGAGGGCACTGGCAACAAATGCCAACCCAAATATCATGACTCACACAGGAAGGAAATAATCACTCAGAAGTGCCAATAACACTGCTATTAGTATAACTGTGGATCAAAATATCAAAACTCTGTCTTTTATTATCAACTACCAGTTCACACACTGTTATAAATAAACATAAGATCTCCATTTACTCACCCCAATATAGAAAATAATACAACATATGCAATAAAATAAAAATAAGTTAAGATTTAGAACAGGCTAATTCTAATAGGCTTATTTTGTGGCAGACATCGTGCTAGCTGTCTTATAGACATTATCTAATTTATTTCTCACAAAGCAATGCATGAGTTTGCTACTGGTCTGTTTACAGAAGACAACACTGGCAAGGTCCTAAATAGCAGGTTATGACTCAGCCACTAGACTATAAAACTTTTTGGAAGCCGAAATCATTTTGGTTTAGTTTACAATCAAAACCCAGTATCTAGTAATCTACCTCACAATAATTATTCAGGGGAACAAAGAAAAAAGAAGGAACACTAGATCTGATTCCAGTGCCACACGTCACATTTGCCTTTAGGACGCTATCAATGAATATTTGTTTATTTGATTAGATTTTACAAGCCACCAGTTCCTGGCATTCTACTAGGCACCAGTCTCAGAGATTTCACTACTTGAACTACTTGAACTAATACTTTGCTTATTAAAGACTTACATTTTTTCCTGAGGTAGTGCTAGAAGGGAAGCAGTAAAGAAAAAAATAATAACAAAAATATATAAGAAAAAATAGATGCAACATTAAAAATATATATTTGAGAGTTTACTTCTAGGTTTCCTTGTATAAAGAATTCACATTCAACAATAAGCAAATGCTTGGTTTCCTTAAATATAATATTAAAATTAAGTATAATAATTTTAGTAATGTTGGAAATATATCTTAATATCTGAATAATCAAGTATCTTTGTACATAAGAAATATCAAAGATGTAAATTGTATTGTTTAAATATTATTTAATTATTTAATTCATGAATATTCTTCATGAAAAAATTTAATGTCAAAAATAATTATTACTGTATTATAAATATCATGATTTTAAAATAACACCAATATTTATAATTACCCATATAAATCTATAAAGATATACTTATCTTAAATGAAAGCTGATTAAATTAAAGTAGTATTTGCCACTTGAGTTCTGTCTCAATAAATCTTTTACTTATTCATCAGACATATATTGAGATCTTTATTATGTGCCAGCCAGGTGTTAAACTTTAAGAAATAGAAATCCCTAACAAAGAGTCCCTACCATCACTCCAGCAATCGCTCTAAAATTAAATATTCTATATTACTTATGTACAGCATGCTCCTGGAAGGTTTAAAAAAAATCCATTCTAATGAATCATTCAGAATACCTAATACCATGTCATAATACAAAACAAAAGTAGGTAAAAAAAAAATCTACTTTTCCTTCTTGCTAAAACAGCAACAAACCTTAATACTCTGTTCTACTTTACATACAAAAATCTTTAAATATACTTTAAATTTCTTTTCTATTTCTTAACCTGTTTGGTCTCATACAGAGTGTACCTTCCTTGAGTTCAAAGAAGAAAGAATTAAAAAATACTTCTAAAACAGTGGTTTACAACAGTAGCTAAGTATTAAAATCAGTGGACGTTTTAAAAAATATAGATACTGGAGCCCCAAACTGGACCTCATAGACAGTCTTTGGTGATGGAGCCCAGGTACCTATAGTTTTGAAGAGCTCCATGGGCAATTCTCAAGCTCAGTGAAAGTTTATAACCACAACTTTAAAGGCTTAATTAAGCACAGGGGTTCCCAACCCCTGGGCGATGGACAGGTACCGGTCCCTGGCTTGTTAGGAACCAGGCCGCACAACAGGAGGTGAGCAGCAAGCAAGCGAGCATTACCGCCTGAGCTTCGCCTCCTGTCAGATGAGCCGCGGCAGCAGATTCTCATTAGAAGCGTGAACCCTATTTTGAACTGCACATGGGTGGGATCTAGGTTGTGTGCTCCTTATGATAATCTAATGATGATTTGAAGTAGAACAGTTTCATCCCAAAACCAAGCCCCCCGTGGAAAAACTGTCTTCAACGAAGCCAGTCCCTCGTGCCATAAAGGTTGGACACTGCTACCTAGGCAGAAAGGCTATACAAAGCTGCCTGTAAGCAGAAAATGTTAAAGCCATATAGGACCTTAAAGATCATCTAATCAGCTCATTTTCTGAAGTATAAAGCTGAAGCTGTGAGGAGTTCAGTAAACCGTCCAAGGTCTCAGCTAGTAAAGTCTACTGACATGCAGACTAGTATTTTTTCATTATTTCTCTTAGCTGATATTTTTGTCATGAGGTTACCTATGAATCCCTGCTTAACAAATATGTTTGCAGTACTGGCTTCGCATAGGACACTGGCTACTCCAGTTGGGAGACAGAATACTAATTCTTGATTCTACCACAAGCTTATCAATACCCTAAGCACTCATATCACAAATTCTCAGGGAAATGTGATTTAAAAAAAAACTATGCTGTCTTGAACCTGAAATACCTCTTTTGGAAAAACAGTGATAAGAGTATCAAAAATGGCAAGTTGTTTTGATGTATGAATGAGCTGGATAATTATAATGCACTGGGCATATAATAGGCACTCAACAAATGTTACTTCCCTTCAACATGACACCACCCACCCTGCTTTCCTTTTTGATTCTGCAACTAAAGTTACCTGTCTCTAGTACCTCACTTTAATCCTCAACTATGCCCCTTTTCATATGGTTTCTCCTAACTGGCAAAGCCTTTTGGCCTCTTCTCCTTGATTAATGCTCATCAGTTTCTTCAAAGCTCAGTTTGAAGATGTACCTCCTTTGCTCTCTGGCCAGGGCATCTCTGAAAGAAAGGCAGCAGCCCCACGCAGGGGCTTATAGATAAAACTCCCATCTGCCTGGGACAGAAAACCTGGGGAAGAAGAGGCTGTGGGCCCAGCTTCCACAAACTTAAATGTTCCTGCCTGCCAGCTCTGAAGAGAGCAGCGGATCTCCCAGCACAGCCCTGGAGCTCTGCTAAGGGACAAAGTGCCTCCTCAAGTGGGTCCTTGACCCCCGTGCCTCCTGACTGGGAGACACCTCTCAGCATGGGTCAACAGATACCTCATAAAGGAGACCTCTGGCTGGCATCTGGCGGATGCCACTCTAGGACAAAGCTTCCAGAGGAAGGAACAGGCAGCAATCTTTGCTGTTCTGCAGCCTCAGCTGGTGAATACCCAGCCAAACAGGGTCTGGAGTAGACTTCCAGCAAACTCCAACAGACCTGCAGCATAGGGGCCTGACTGTTAGAAAATTAACAAACAGAAAGGAATAACAACAACATCAACAAAAAAGATGTCCACACAGAAACACCATCAGAAGGTCACCAACATCAAAGAACAAAGGTAGATAAATTCACAAAGACGAGGAAAAACCAGTGCAAAAAGGCTGAAAATTCCAAAAACCAGAATGCCTCTTCTCCTCCAAAGGATCACAACTCCTGGCCAGGAAGGAAACAAAACTGGACAGAGAATAAGTTTGAGGAATGACAGAAACAGGCTTCAGAAGGTGGTAAAGAAGCATGTTCTAACCCAATGCAAGGAAGCTAAGAACCACAAAAAAAGGTTAAAGGAATTGCTAACTAGAATAACCAGTTTAGAGAAGAAAATAAATGATCTAATGGAGCTGAAAAACACAGCATGAGAACTTTGTGAAGCATAAACATGTATCAATAGCCAAACTGATCAAGTAGAAAAAGGATATCAGGGACTGAAGATCTACTTAATAAAATAAAGCGTGAAGACAAGATTAGAAAAAAAAGAATGAAAAGGAATGAAGGAAGCCTCCAAGAAATATGGGACTATATGAAAAGACCAAACCTACATTTGATTGGTGTACCTGAAAATGACGGGGAGAATGGAACCAAGTTTGAAAACACTCTTCAGGATATTATCCAGAAGAAGTTCCCAACTTAGCAAGACAGGCCAATATTCAAATTCAAGAAATACAGAGAACACCATAATGATACTCCTCAAGAAGAGCAACCCCAAGACGCATAATTGTCAGATTCACCAAGGCTGAAATGAAGGAAAAAATGTTAAGGGCAGCCAGAGAGAAAGGTTGGGTTATCAACAAAGGGAAGTCCATCAGACCAGCAGCAGGTATCTCTACAGAAACCCTACAAGCAAGAAGAGAGTGAGGGCCAATATTCAACATTCTTAAAGAAAAGATTTTCAACCCAGAATTTCATATTCAACCAAACTAAGCTTCATAAGCGAAAAAGAAATAAAATCCTTTACAGACAGGCAAATGCCAAGAGATTTTGTCACCACCAGGCCTGCCTCACAAGAGCTCTTGAAGGAAGCACTAAATATCAAAAGGAAAAACCGGTACCAGCCACTGCAAAAACATACCAAATTATAAAGACCATCGACACTATGAAGAAACTGCATCAACTAATGAGCAAAATAACCAGCTAGCATCATAATGACAGGATCAAATTCACACATAACAATATTAACCTTAAATGTAAATGGGCTAAATGCCCCAATTAAAAGACACAGACTGGCAAATTAGATAAAGAGTCAAGACCCATCAGTGTGCTGTGTTCAGGAGTCCTAGCTCACGTGCAAAGACACACATAGGCTCAAAATAAAGGGATGGAGGAAGATTTACCAAGTAAATGGAAAGCAAAAAAAAAGCAAGGGTTGCAATCCTAGTCTCTGATAAAACAGACTTTAAACCAACAAAGATCAAAAGAGACAAAGAAGGGCACTACACAATGGCAAAGGGATCAGTGCAACAAGATGAGTTAACTATCCTAAATATATATGCACCCAATACAGGAGCACCCAGATTCATAAAGCAAGTCCTTAGAGACCTACAAAGAGACTGACTCCCATACAATAATAGTGGGAGAGTTTAACACTCATTGTCCATATTAGATCAACTAGACAGAAAATTAACAAGGATATCAAGGACTTGAACTCAGCTCTGGACCAAGTGACTTAATAGACATCTACAGAAATCTCCACCCCAAATCAACAGAATATACGTTCTTCTCAGCACCACATCGCACTTATTCTAAAATTGACCACATAATTAGAAGTAAAACACTCCTCAGCAAATGCAAAAGAATGGAAATCATAACAAACAGTCTCTAAGACCACAATGCAGTCAAATTAGAACTCAGGATTCAGAAACTCCCTTAAAACCACACAACTAAGTGGAAACTGAACAACCTGCTCCTGTATGACTACTTGATAAATAATGAAAGTAAGGCAGAAACAAATAAGTTCTTTGAAACCAATGAGAACAAAGACACAACGTACCAGAATCTCTAGGACACAGCTAAAGGAGTCTTTAGAGGGAAATTTATAGCACCAAATGCCCACACAAGAAAGTGGGAAAGATCTAAAATCAACACCCTAACATCACAATTAAAAGAACTAGAGAAGCAAAAGCTAACAAATTCGAAAGCTAGCAGAAGACAAGAAATAACTAAGATCAGAGCAGAAATGACGGAGATAGAGATACAAAAAACTCTTCGAAAAATCAATGAATCCAGGAGCTGGTTTTTTGAAAAGATTAACAAAATAGACCAGAGCCAGACTAATAAAGAACAAAAGAGACAAGAATAAAATAGATACAATAAAAAATGATAAAAGAGATATCACCATTGATCCCACAGAAATACAAACTACCATCAGAGAATACTATAAACACCTCTCTGCAAATAAACTAGAAAATCTAGAAGAAATGGATAAATTCCTGGACACATACACCCTCCCAAGACTAAACCAGGAAGAAGTTGAATCCCTGACTAGACCAATAACAAGTTCTGAAATTCAGGCAGTAATTAATAGCCTGCCACCCAAAAAAAGCCCAGGATCTGACAGATTCACACCTGAATTCTACCAGAGGTACAAAGAGGAGCTGGTACCATTCCTTCTGAAACTATTCTGGTCAATACAAAAAGAGGTACTCCTCCTCAACTCATTGTATGAGGCCAGCATCATCCTGATACCAAAACGTGGCAGAGACACAACAAAAAAAGGAAATTTCAGGCCAATATCCCTGATGAACATCGATGCAAAAATCCTCAATAAAATACTGGCAAACCGAATCCAGCAGCACATCAAAAAGCTTATCCACCATGATCAAGTCAGCTTCATCCCTGGGATGCAAGGCTGGTTAAACATACACAAATCAATAAACGTAATCCATCACGTAAACAGAACCAATGGCAAAAACCACATGATTATCTCAATAGATGCAGAAAAGGCCTTTGATAAAATTCAACACCCCTTCATGCTAAAAACACTCAAGAAACTAGGTATTGATGGACCATATCTCAAAATAATAAGAGCTATTTATAACAAACCCACAGACAATATACTAACTGGGTAAAAGCTGGAAGCATTCCCTTTGAAAATGGGCACAAGACAAGGATGTCCTCTCTCACCACTCCTATTCAACATAGTATTGGAAGTTCTGGCCAGGGCAATCCGGCAAGAGAAAGAAATAAAGCGTAGCCAAATAAGAAGAGAGAAAGTCAAATTATCTCTGTTTGCAGATGACATAATTGTATATCTAGAAAACCCCATCATCTCAGCCCAAAATCTCCTTAAGTTGATAGGCAACTTAGCAAAGTCTCAGGATACAAAATCAATGTGCAAAAATCACAAGCATTCCTACACATTGATAATAGACAAAGAGAATGCCAAATCTTGAGCAAACGCCCATTCACAACTGCTACAAAGAGAATAAAATACCTAGGAATACAACTTACAAGGGATATGAAGGACCTCTTCAAGGAGATCTACAAACCACTGCTCAAGGAAATAAGAGATGACACAAACGGATGGAAAAAATATTCCATGCTCAAGGATAGGAAGAGGTAATATCGTGAAAATGGCCATACTGCCGAAGGTAATTTACATATTCAATGCTATCCCCATCAAGCTACCATTGACTTTCTTCAGAGAATTAGAAAAAACTACTTTTAATTTCATATGGAACCAAAAAAGAGCCCATATAGCCAAGACAATCCTAAGCAAAAAGAACAAAACTGGAGGCATCACACTACCTGACTTCAAACTATACTACAAGGCCACAGTAATCAAAACAGCATGGTACTGGTTCCGAAACAGATACACAGGCCAATGGAACAGAACAGAGGCCTCAGAAATAACGCCACACATCTACAACTATCTGATCTTTGACTAACCTGACAAAAGCAAGCAATGGGAAAAGGATTCCCTATTTAATAAATGGTGTTGGGAAAACTGGCTAGCCATATGCAGAAAACTGAAACTGGACCCCTTCCTTACACCTTAAACAAAAATTAACTCGAGATGGATTAAAGACTTAAACGTAAGACCTAAAACCATAAAAACCCTAGAAGAAAACCTAAGCAATACCATTCAGGATGCAGCCATGGGCAAAGACTTCATGACTAAACCACCAAAAGCAACGGCAACAAAAGCCAAAATTGAAAATAGCATCAAATTAAACTAAAGAGTTTCTGCACAGCAAAATAAACTATCATCAGAGCAAACAGGCAACCTACAGAATGGGAGAAAATTTCTACAATCTATCCATCTAACAAGGGGCTAATACTTAAACCAATTTACAAGAAAAAAAAACAAAAAGCCCCATCAAAAAGTGGCCAAAGGACATGAACAGACACTTCTCAAAAGAAGACATTTATAAGGCCAACAAACATATGAAAAAAAGCTCATCATCACTGGTCATTAGAGAAATGCAAATCAAAACCACAATAAGATACCATCTTATGCCAGTTAGAATGGCGATCACTAAAAAGTCAGGCAACAACAGGTACTGGAGAGAATGTGGAGAAATAGGAATGCTTTTACACTGTTGGTGGAAGTGTAAATTAGTTCAACCATTGTGGAAGACAGTGTGGTGATTCCTCAAGGATCTAGGACCAGAAATACCATTTGACCCAGCAATCCCATTAATGGGCATATACCCAAAGGATTATAAATCATTCTACTATAAAGACACATGTACACATGTATGTTAACTGCAGCACTGTTCACCATAGCAAAGACTTGGAACCAACCCAAATGCCCATCAGTGATAGACTGGATAAAGAAAATGTGGCACAGATACACCATGGAATACTCTGCAGCCATAAAAAGGGATGAGTTCATGTCCTTTGCAGGGATATGGATGAAGCTGGAAACCATCATTCTCAGCAAACTAACACAAGAACAGAAAACCAAACACCACATGTTCTCACTCATAAGTGGGAGTTGAACAATGAGAACACATGGACACAGGGAGGTAAACATCAAACACTGGGGCCTGTCGGGGGTTGGAGGGCTAGGGGAGGGATAGCATTAGAAGAAATAACTAATGTAGATGACGGGTTCACGGGTGTATCAAACCACCATGGCATGTGTATACCTATGTAACAAACCTGCACATTCTGCACATGTATCCCAGAACTTAAAGTATAATAATAAAATAAATTATTTAATAAACTCTCCAAAAAAAATAAAAGATATACCTCCTTTAAGATATCTTCAGAATTAATTTAATCCCACTTTAGTCATTTATTTCTTTATTATTTAAATTACCTGAGCTTTTAACCCATATACTTGCTTATTCTTTTGAAGCTTAGTAACTGCAATTGCTTCCTAATTGTTGTGCATGTTTTTTATTTTCTCTCATAATTAGAACATGAGCTATTAATTGGCTAGATTATAAGCTCCCCAAGGCTAGAGATACCAGCCAGTTTTATTCATTGATGCATCACAGGCATCTAAAACAATGTCAGGAATATAGAACTGTTTAATAAATTCTTGCTGAATTAACAGGCAGGTATATTTCTCTTTCCATTCATGAATCTCTCTAAAACTCCAAATATAATGCTAAACACAAATATATGAAAATTTTAAATGCCTGTGTAAATGAAAATAGATATGTCTGGTATTTTAAAATTTTTAAAAATTCAAACAATAGAGCCACAATAGACGAATCAACTCACTGGCTACAGAAGTCACTTAGCTTGTTCATTACATGTTCTCAGTGACTCTCTGTCACTACTGTAAGAAAGATATACAGTATCAGCTGATAAAAAGAAAGTAAATGATTTAATTAAGAAGCAGAGTTTGAAATCCTGCCTTCCTATGGTAAAGAATTGTTAAACTTTGTTCTCTTTCAAAAATTGAGATTAAGAAAACCAAATGAAAAAAACACCAATTTCTGCTTTACTCTAGTCTCAAGTTATATAAGAAAACAGATAATTTTTAAAATATATAAATTTAAGAGAGTAACCTTATCTTCCAACAAAGTACTTGTTTCATCCTAAACACAAACACCCAGAAGGCAGAAGACAGGACTACATCTTTCTGTCAGAAATAGAAAAATATCACTTTTGAACCAAGCACATTCAATAACTACTGATTATTGAATCTGTAGTTCATTCATTAATTTTAATGATTATTTTAAAAGTTAGCCCCTCAAATAGAGAAACCCATTTAAAAAATTCAACCCAGGCCAGGCACAGTGGCTCACGCCTGTAATCCCAACACTTTGGGAGGCTGAAGCGGGCAGATCACGAGGTCAAGAGATGGAGACCACGCTGGCCAACATGGTGAAACCCCATCTCTACTAAAAAACAAAAATTAGCCAGGTGTGGTGGTGGGTGCATGTAGTCCCAACTACTCTGGAGGCTGAGGCAGGAGAATCACTTGAACCTGGGAGGCAGAGGTTGCAGTGAGCCAAGATTGCACCACTGCACCCCAGCCTGGGTGAGAGAGTGAGACTCCATCTCAAAAAAAAAAAATTCAACCCAGAAAAATGATCTCCTTTCCACCTTATGTAAGTCAATTAATGCACAAAGGTCAAGCTACTTCTTATACAGGACTTTATAAAGAACATCGCCATAGTTAAACATTTAATGAGCTAACAGATTTGTGAAGGGTATTTTTTTCCTATTCATTTTAAGCCATATATTATTCTGTGAACATGAAAAGATAATAGTAATAATTAGAATGCATAAAAGTCATTGCTGATTATCTTGGAAACTTTAACTGCAATGCTATTTTTCAACTGTCAAACTAATAATAATTACCTACAGCTAATAAAAATTAGGAAACTCTAGTCTAAGTAAGTGAATTATTGTACATTGAGGGCAATTATATTGCATAGTAGAATCAATGAACTTTGGAGACAAGGGTTCAAATCCTAGCTCTCCAATTTCCTAGCTATTTGACCACAGGCAAAATGCTTAACTTCTCTGAGCCTCAGTTTATCTATAAGATGACCAACGTAATTTCTCCCTTGGAGAGTTAAGAGGAGGATTTTTAAAAGATAAAGTATCACTGCTCTGCTTAAGACCTCCTATAATACATTATAACCTATAAAATAAGTTTCAAACACCTTCAAAGACTATCTTACTTTCATAGAGCGGGAAATCTTCTCCCATTTCAAAATTTCTTCAAATATCTAAGCAGAAATGTCCAGTAAGTACACAAAATACAGCATTAAAGCCAGAACAGGGAGGAGGAAACACATGCAGAGTTTATTGTCATCATGCATCTGGATAAATTCACTGAAAGACTGATATTTTTGTAATTTGGATATACCAACTTTTTTTCTCTTACCTGATACACTTGTCATAAGGCTACCTATGAATCCCTGCTTAACAAATATTTTTGCAGTACTGGCCTAGTACATTTTTTAAAATGCCCTAAGACAAATAAATTAACCACTTGCCGCTCTCCTCCCTTAGCATATAATAAATTTTCCAATATTGATAAATACAATGATTTCAGGTTGTGTTTTAAATAATCCCTTAAATTATTAACCTTTTAGTTTACTCCTACTCTCAAACAGATTATCTACCATTGACCTTATACTAAAACACAGTTTAAATTTAGCACAATCCAAGTGGAATCTGGACACTGGTTAGTTCCAGACTCAACTTAAACTATTTCCACACTCTCTCAGAATTTTTCCTTTTTCCAGTTATTGATAGAATTGTTTCCCCCACCAGAGAGTAAGCTCCTCTAAAGTCAGGAATCATAGCAACCATTTCCATAGCATTTAGCGCACCATCTCGGAAAATCTATGGCGTGTGTGTGTGTGTGTGTGTGTATGTGCGTGTGTGTATTCGGTAATATCTTTGTTTTGTTTTGTCTCCTCTACTTCCAAAAATCAAATCATTAAATTAAAACTAATTAGTGGCCTATCCTAACTACCATTTAATGAATGCATGCTGCACATCACTCTGTACTTTTTAAACCATAGAATATTATTTTATCAACCCTGACATACCACAGACAAATTTCCTGAGAACCAAAAAAATCAGTGGGCAAAAAAGAAATTTCCTAATTTTAGAGACATTTAAACGTGAAGAATAGCAGATGGTAACTACGAGGTGCCATTAATTAGAAGACACATTCCATTTTCAGAGCTCTTAAAATGTAAGAAATAGATGTGTATCTTACACTTTTAACCTCATTATAGAAACTGAAGGTCAGAGAGTGCTTAAACACTTTGTTTGACACTAATACTTGTTAACCAGGTTGGCCACATGGAACGACACCTAATAATTAGTAGAAAAATAGATCAAAAGCCAGCTATTTTAACTATTTCCTCCCTATTAAGTAAAATAAGTATATATCCAATGTGTTGATATGCTCAGGTGATTACTTATACAGCTGTGGGGCATACATTTCCTTAACCATCCTATAAAAGAAGATAAGTCCAACAGTTCATTGTCCATCCTATGAAAAAAATATATAGTAATTACTAAAATCTGAAATTCATTTTTGGACATCATAGGCAGATTACTATGTCTGACCTTATTGCTGTAAGTTTTCTTTTTTCAAAATGACACCACATACTTCAATGTTTGAGAATACAAAGGGATCAATTAAGTCTTTCTGTATAGACAAAATATACGTTACAAATTATACCAAGGTTAGGCCGGGTGCGGTGGCTCACACCTGTAATCCCAGCACTTTGGGAGGCCGAGATGGGCGGATCACAAGGTCAGGAGATCGAGATCATCCTGGCTAACATGGTGAAACCCCGTCTGTTCCAAAAAAATACAAAAAATTAGCCGGGCGTGGTGGCGTGCACCTGTAGTCCCAGCTACTCGGGAGGCTGAGGCAGGAGAATGGCATGAACCTGGGAGGCAGAGCTTGCAGTGGGCCAAGATCACGCCACTGCACTCCAGCCTGGGTGACAGAGTGAGACTCTGTCTCAAAAAAAAAAAAAAAAATATACCAAGGTGATTTGCCAATATATAATTAAATATTTAGAGTGTACATACTTTTCAAATGTTGGCACCTTTCTGCCTAATGAGCAAATACATCAACCAACACATTTATAGTCATGAAGTAATACAATTCTATTCAACTCCTTAGATACTCACTTCCACTATTAAATATTTAGGTTTCTGAATTATAAATATTACATTAAATAACATCAAACTTAATTCAAGAATAGGGAATTCTAAGGGCTAGTCATGGTGTCTCATGCCTGTAATGCCAACACTTCGTGAGGTTGAGGCAGGAGAATCGCTTGAGACCAGGAGTTCAAGACCAGCATAAGCAACATAGCAAGACCCCATCTCCTCAAAAATAGGGAGTTCTGTATTTTATCCTTAAGTACTTGCCATTAGAATAGAAAAACGAACATAACAATGTGGTGTTACATTCAACCTCAACCTCAATTTGCCTTAGTAAAGGAGAAAATAAAGAAAGAGCAGACAGAGTGGTAATCAAGCTGGTAAAATAAAGAAAGAGCAGACAGAGTGGTAATCAAAACGAAAATTTATGTGAGGTGATAGAAAAATCTTCTAAAGGATTGACAGGAGCATTTTAAAAAGTCAAAACTTAGCATCTGCAGACAAAATCCTCTCCAGCTTTTTTCTCCCTGTCCCTCTCCCTCTTCCTTCCCTTCTCTCCACGTGTGGTAAATGTTCAACATTTCCAATTATTTTATCTTAAGAAATAAGTATCAGTTCTGTATAACACAAAATAGAAAGAAAGCAAAAGCTAAGGGATTCTTTTTCCATTACAAATATTTGTAGAAGTTACTAATAAAATGTCATTTTTTAAGAGTAAAGATATTTGATAACTAAAGGTAAAAAGACAGTAATTTGTTTTCAACCTAAGATCTGGTTCCAATATGACTATGAATTAAAATGGATTTGTTCATCAGGTACATTCAATATTATATACATCAGATATCTCTCTATTTCTTAGACAAAGCATCATAGATTTCATCACATTTTATATTTTAAAATCGCAAACTATAAATTAACAACTAATAACTATATCAAAATTCTCATCTTACTTCTCCATTTCTTAATGTTGTGATGGTTCCTCTTGCTACACCCATTCTGAATAGTGTTTCTGTGGCCTGTAAATTAAAAAAAAAAAAACAGCAAAAATATATAATCTACAATCTCTCCTCAATTGTACATCCCACATCCTAAATGTGAAAAACATTCAATACTATTATATATCCAGCAACTTCTAGAGAACGATCAATAAGTGGTATATGCCTATAGTTCTAGCTACTAAGGCAGGAGGATCACTTGAGTCCAGGAGTTCAAGGCTACAGTGAGCTATGATTGAGCCACTGCCTAGATGACAGAGTAAGACCCTGTCTTAAAAAAAAAAAAAAAAAAAAAAAACAAAGAAAAGAAATGCAATGCAACTAGAGAACTATGTACAAGGCACAATAAGAACTATAAGTTATAAATTGTACCCCAGAAATATCATTATCACAATCTTTTAAGAGCTCAAACTTAATTGTTTCAAATGGTTATTTTGATAATCTGGTATTCTTCCAGGACTATAGTTTCGAATGAGTTTGCTTAGACAAGTTTAAACCTTAGTTTAATGAACAAAAATTAAGTTCAAATTTAGCATTTAAATTCAATTTGTTGGAAGTTCTCATTTATTCTGAATTTAGTTTCCATTTGAATTTAGTTCAAATCACTTATCTGCTACTAATATACAGACAGGAGATGAAGTAATTTAGTAATGTCACATATTAAGTGACACACCAAAATAGTTATTGCTCACTATACACTAACAATGAACAATCAGAAAAGGAAATTAAGAAAACAATTCCATTTACAACACATAAAAAAAAAACTCCTTGGGAAAAATAAAACAAGGAAGTGAAAGACTTGTAATCTGAAAACAACAAAACATTGCTGAAAGAAATTGAAGAAGACACAAATAAATAAAAAGACATCCTGTGCTCATGGTTTGGAATACTTATTATTGATGACAATACAACCCAAAGTGACCTACAGATTCAATGCAATCCCTATTAAAATCCCAACAGCACATTTTGCAGAACTAGAAAAATCCATCCTGAAATTCATATAGAACATTAAGGGATCCCAAATAAACAAAACAAACTTGAAAAAAGAAGAAGAAAGTTGAAGGACTCACTTTCTGATTTAAAACTTACTACAAACCTACAGTAATCAAAAATATTTGGTACTATCAGGAAGATAGACATCTAAGACAATGGAATAGAACAGAGAACCCAAAAATAAATCCTTGCATATATGATCAAATGATATTTGACCAGGGTAATAAGACTATTGAGTGGGCAAAGGACAATCTTTACAAACGTACTTAAAAAAACTGGAAATCCATGAAGCTGTCCTCACAGGCTTAACAAGAATTTTGAATAGAAATATAGTTATAATGAAGCATAAATCAGCTGCACTTTGACCCACTTCCTTGTAAGCAAAGTCTAGAAACAGTACATACTTTCCATTTGAATCCCCATTGTTACTACAGATAGAATTTCTGACACTAACGTTGTAAGACTTTTTAAAGATACAGAGGGTCTCTGATGTTAGAATCATAAGGCTTTTGCTTATTCAAGATATGGAATACTTAAGCAGATCCTGAATTCCAGTAAAACAGCTGACACCAACCAACTTAAAGATCCCCAAAGAGGAACCAAATCAGCATGAGAATACAGTCCCTTCATCTCCCTGTCCCATGATCTCACCCTGCACTCTTGGACCAACCAACCATCTCCAAACTCTGGCACACTCCAAAAGCCTTCAAAACTCTAGCCCCAAACTCCACAGGGAGATAGATTTGAGGTTTCCTCTCATCTCCTCAGTCAGTGGCCCTAAACTTAAACATCTGTCTCTGCTGCAATCTGATGTCTTGGTGTACTGACTTGCTGCAAACATTGGGCAATGGACCTCTTACAGTTACATCCACATATAGAAGAATGAAGTTAGACCTTTACCTCTACCATATACAAAAACCAACTCAAAATGGATCAAAGACATAAATTTAAGACCTAAAACTATAAAAATCTTAAAAGAAAACATAAGGGAAAAGCTTTATGACATAGATTTAACAATGATTTCTTGAATATGACATCGAAAGTACAAGCCACAAAACTAAAAACAGTCTGGGCATGGCGGCTCACGCCTGTAATCCCAACAGTTTGAGAGGCCAAGGCGGGTGGATAACTTGAGTTCAGGAGTTCGAGACCAGCCTGGCCAACGTGGTGAAACCCCATCTCTACTAAAAATACAAAAATTAGCCAGGCATGGTGGCACATGCCTGTACTCCCAGCTACCTGGGAGGCTGGGGCAGGAGAATAACTTGAACCTGGGAGACGGAGGTTGCAGTGAGCCAAGATCGCACCACTGCACTCCAGCCTGGGCAACAAGAGTGAAACTCAGTCTCTAAATAAATAAATAAATAAATAAAACTGGATTTTACCAAAAATTAAAAACTTTAGTGCATTAAAGGACTCTATCAACAAAATTAAAAAACAACTCATGAAACAGAAAACACCTGCAAACTGCATATCTGATGAGTTAATATCCAGAGTATATTAAGAACTCCTACCACTCAACAACAAAAACTAAACAACCCAATTTAAAAATGGGCAAAGGACTTGAAGAAATTTATCCAAAGAACATATACAAATAGCCAATAAGCACATGAAATGATGCTCCACATCACTAATCATTAGGGAAATGCAAATCAAAACCACAATGAGATACCACTTCCCATCCATTAGAATGGCTATTATCAAAAAAAACAGAAAATATCAAGTGTTGAGAAGGACGTGGAGAAATTGGAACCCTTGTGCACTGCTGATAGGAATAAAAATTGGCACAGCCACTGTGGAAAACAGTAAGGCAGTTACTTTAAAAATTACACATAGATTTAACATACAACCCAGCCACCCTGCTTCTGGGTATATATCCATAACTACTGAATGTAGGCTCTCAAAGAGATATTTGCATATGTTCATAGTAGTATTATTTACAACAGCCTAGACGTAGATGCAACCTAAGTGTCCATCAATGAATAAATGAATAAACAAAATACGGTATATACATACAATGGAATATTATTCAGACTTAGAAAAGAATGAAATTCTGATATAGTATACGACATGGATGAACACTGGAAGATATTATGCTAAGTGAACTAAGCAAGAAGCAAAACAACAAATACTGAATGATTTACTTATATGAAGTATCTAGAGCAGTGAAATTCATTGAGACAGAAAGTAGAACAGTGGTTACTAGAGGCTGAGAGAGGAGAAATGGGGAGGTACTATATGATGGACATAGAGTTTCAGTTTAATGACAAAGTTCTGGAGATGGACAGTAGTAGTGGACGCACAACAATGTGAATTTACTTAATGCCAGTGAACTGTACCCAGAAAAATAGCCAACCCAGTAAATTTAACATTGTATATATTTTACCACAATTAAAAAAAATAGTTATTCCTATTTCCAATGCTTCCCCATCTTACAATTGCTGAGGATTTAGACACTAATAAAACATTCTTTAGGATTGTATCTAAAGAGTACTTAATGGAAAATCCATTGATGCAGTGTAAAACACTGTAATATACAGAAAGAAAAGGATATTGATTTGTTAGTTTAGAATTTATTGAACAATTATTTCATAAGCACTGTAACGGGCAAATTGAAGGAATCAGCGATAGAGTCAATTTGACAATGCCCTTATTTTTAAGGAGTTTACATCTAGGGGAAAGTGGGAGCAAATAACTACAGAAATAAATAAGTCATATGCATGTGAATATGTGCAATGAAAAAAATTAAGCATAATAAGCATATGAATAACAATGAGGTAGAATGGATATTTTAAATAGAGTAAATCAAGAGTGGCCTCTTTTAGAAGAAGATAATTTGAACGGAAACTAAGTGAAACCAGAAAGTGAATAGCCAGTATGGATATTACAATGATAATGACAGTAATAGTTGCTGACACTAACTCGATACCTACTATTTGCCAAAACCCCCTCTACAAGATGTCAATATATCAACTAATTTGAAAATTGGAGGAAAGAAGGTTCTAGTCCAAAGACCACAAGAGCCTGTAGGTAGGATCATACTTGGCATGTTTGAGGACAAATAAGATGGCCAGTGGGGCTGAAGGAAAAAGACTGCAGGAGATGGTTGAGAGTGCATGATGGTTGAGACAAGAATAGGATGCATGTTCCTCTGTTCAATATGTGCTTTTATTTTTCTAGCCTGGCATAAAAGGAATGCACTTCCAACCTTTAATAATCAAGAATATGTAATTTGAAGGATGCTCTACTAAATATAAATTTTAAAAATTTATAAACTTAGAAACATCACAGTATTTTAAATTTAAAAACTAAACACACATCTAATAAAATCCAAGGGTACAAGAGGTGGAGAAGTGGAGAAGGGGTAAGGAAACTGATATATGTGGGAGATGCATAAAAAAGATGACTAACAGATATTATGGAATCGGACCTCAGAGTATAGGTAAGAACTATCAATATCATTTTGGTGCCATCAGTGTATAAAGAGTTGATTGTAACCAGAAAACTTGATGAGGCAAATCAAGAAAGTTAAACAGAAGAAAAGAATAATAAGAAATAACAACATATAAAATGAGGCAAAAGAAAAGGATACGGCAGGGAAGGCTCAAAAGTAACATAAGAGCCGGATGCAGTGGCTCAAGCCTGTAATCCCAGCACTTTGGGAGGCGGATGTGGGTGGGTCATCTGAGGTCAGGAGTTTGAGACCAGCCTGACCAACATGGTGAAACCCGTCTCTACTAAAAATACAAAAAATTAGCAAGGCATGGTGGCACAGGCCTGTAATCCCAGCTACTTGGGAGGCTGAGGCCGGAGAATCGCTTGAACCAGGAGGTAGAGGTTGCAGTGAGCCAAGATTGCACCATTGCACTCCAGCCTGGGCATCAAGAGTGAAAATCCGTCTCAAAAAATAAAGTAACATGAGAATCAGAAGGCATTCCAGAAAAATAAAATCCTAGAAGTCAAGAGTAAATAATTTCTCAAGAGTAAAGAATTTCAAAATGAAGAAAAGCCATTACGTTAAATATACTACAGTGAACATATAGACCTAAAGTTACTCCCTCCAGAAATACCACAAAAACGGCAGAAGGAAATAAAAGAGTATAAACCACAAAGAAAAAAAGAACACAATAAGGGAAAGATGTAACACAAAAAATATCAATGAAACTTTGGAGCATGAACAAGAGAGTAACTGACTTAACAGTACAAAGGTAGCTACAATTTCACTCTCTGAAGAGTCAGAAAACATGCTAATTTGTTCAGCAGAACCTTAGGAATTAGAAGCATCAATAGAAAGGCACCAGAAGGCCAGAAAGCAGGTAAGACTGAGAACTGGTGGACTGGCTGCAAAGCACTCTAAAAAGGAGTTAGATTCCTCTCTTCTTGTCTGCCCAGTTAGACACCGATCACCTCCCTCTCATACACCAAGAGAAGATTCCCGAAAGGGAAAAAACTAGAGTTAGGATAATTAGGGCAGAAGTGAGACACTATACTAATAATGATGGGATATTAAGTCAAACCATACACAGCGAATGTTAGGCCACCATCCATCCCACCTCACAACCTACTATATCTCTTTCCATTGATCCAAAAGCAGTGGAACTCTGCTTATATCCCAATCACTCTCCCATTCTCAAGACAGGTAATAAGAGGATCCCTTTCTAGGAAAAAAAAAAAAAAAAAAAAAAAAAAAAGCAGCCCAAGAAAAAAGACCCACAAGATGTTAACTTTTGGAAATTACACATTAAATAGGTAGATGCTAACTTTTGGAAATTACACATTGAAATAGATAAAGACCCACAAATAAAAACAGTGAGCTTCCATAAGCCTCAAAGTAACTTTTAAATAAAAGGCAAACAAGAATCAATAAGCATTTAAGGAATTCCTTTAACATGAAAGACACAGCAAAATAAACAGAAAAAAGAAATTTGGAAGAAATAAATTAAATAGAAGATCAAAAGAAATTTCTGAAACATACCTACAAAAACACATTCATTGCAACCATAAAACAAGAATAGGATGTTATAAGAAAAGGAACACTTTAGAGAACTGAAAGACTCTAAGAAATTATCATAGCAAAACTATAAATTTTAGTAAAAAAATTCCAAATAAAAGTTGAGAAAGTCTTCCAGGAATTCAAACAGAAAAACAAAGAAATAGAGGACACAAAATTACACTAGGATATTTCTCAATACAAGGATATGAATTCCCAAAGTGAAAGAGCCTGCTAAGTACTCATACTCAGCACACTGATTTTTTAGAGACCCACATTAAACCACATCCTGAAATTTCATTAAACAAAGAAACAGGAATCAAAACAACCCGGGACTACTCAACAGCAATACTTGCAACTAGAAGACAATAAAATAATGCCTTAAAATTTGGAAGGTAAGGAATTTCTCACATAGAAATCTGTATTAATCAAACTCTTAATTAAGAAAATAATATAAAAATATTTCCAGATTTGCAAGACCTAAAGATCTAAAAATATCTACCTCCCAGCCACAATCAGTAAAATACAGAGTAAATCCAAAAAGACAACTGGGATTCAACAAATTACAGAGGTAAACGGAAGTCTCAAGCAGTCAGACAAGACCGGAACAAGATAACAAACTTAAACAAATGATGTACCTCCACAGAGGGAAAAATACAACTGAAAAATTACTAGGTGTTCTTGATAATATTGAAAGGAATCTTATGTCACAAAGTTAGGGAGTTAGCATTAGGTACAAACAAACTAAGCAAATAAAAAGTGAGGCAATTATTAAGTATGAAAACAACATAAGGTAGCAAGAAAAGTTGTACAATGACTCAGCTACGAGTAATTGTTACACAGTTTGAACAGAATATGTTAAACATTAAATATTATTTTAAACAAAATGTATGTATTACCATATTGTGAACATCCCCACACCACCATAGAGTGTAAAGAAAACCAAATTCCCATCTTCTGTAGTAGGAAGTCAGTAATGTATAAACCAAAACAAGGATAGCAGTGTAGGTAAGTTAATTTTGATATAACAAAGCAACAGAGGAAATAAGGCAAAGACTGCAAGAGGTTGCCTCTGCATTGTGGAATTCATGTGTTAGAAGTGGTGGAAAAGAATACTACTATTTTCTGTAACCTTTGCAGCATACCATTTCACTTTTTTTTTTTTTGAGATGGAGTTTTGCTCTTGTTGCCCAGGCTGGAGTGCAATGGTGCACTTGGCTCACTGCAACCTCCACCTCCCAAGTACAAGTGATTCTCCTGTCTCACCCTCCCAAGTAGCTCAGATTACAGGCATGCGCCACCACGCCCAGCTAATTTTTTTGTACTTAGTAGAGACAGGGTTTTCTCCATGTTAGTCAGGCTGGTCGCTAACTCCTGACCCTCAGGTGATCCACCCGCTTTGGCCTCCCAAAGTTCTGGGATTACAGGCGTGCACCACCGCGCCTGGCCGCAATTTCACTTTTAAACTACATATAATTATTTAATTAAATTTTGAAAAAAACTATTATAGAAGTAATCAACAGTGTCCAATAGGTCAAATACTTTACAATCTTAATAGAGCAGTGCAGATGAGAATATAGTTGAGGACTGAATGAGAAGATATTAATTGTATAAGTAAATGTGAAAAGTTTGACAATAAAGGTAAAGAAGGAGGTTGAGTTGTGGCTAGAATGAGAATCATAGTTGAGAGAAAATTGGTAACAGGATATTTTTAGGATAGAAGATATTTAAACACATTTTTACTGGCTAAGTAGAAGTCAGTGTTCAGTAAGGTGGAAGAAATTACAGATACAAGAAGGAAAATGGCTGACTGAGAAAGAGTCCTGTTTAAGATAGGATTAAGAACATACATAGCAATCTGTTGTCTGTGTCAAAAGGAAGCAGGTGCAAATATAACTAAACTCTCTTCCTCTCCCTTTCCCTGACCCTCTCCCACTGTGTAAATTTTCCCCTTTTCTCTTCCCCTTCCCTCTCCCTCTCTGAATTAGAAGAAAGAATAAACCTCTGAGAATGACGAAGACACTAACATAAGGACAGGGGTGAGAGTATAGGAACACAAAAGTAAATAGAACATAGAATTGCTAAGCAGTACTTAAGCCCAGCTAAAGTTGAAAAACACAAATCTTTGTTGTTGCAAATCTACACAGTTATGGCATTAGAAAAATAGAAAGATTCACAGTTTGGAAATTGTCAAGACAAAGTTAAGCAAGGCTATAGACTTAATTAGTAAAATACAGCATGTAATTTATAAATAAGAGCTAAATTTTTTCTAACTTTTTTTAAATGAGAAGTAAGAATCTCTGGAACATTTCTCCACAGGCATACACACACACACACACACACACACACACACACACACGTATGGGGGAAGTTGGTGCTAAGTTAGAAAATTTTTAAAACGTTTAAAGAAAACTGTTAAATTTTGTAAATTCAGCACAATATGAATATAACTCCAAACCACAATTCATTGAAAGATTTATAACAGGCCAAAGATGGGCAGGAGAAGGGTTATTCACATACTCAAACAAAAATTATAAATTTACTATGATAGGTTTTTATTAAAGCATATATAACTAAATCTTGAAAGGTCTATTCTCAGAAATTTTTATTAAGAAATAAATTTCTCACCCATTATGTTCTTGTATTTATTCTATTCTTAATGATACATATATTGAACTACATCTTCAATCTTCCTGTTTCTTTTTTAATTCTATTTAATCTAGTGATACGATTTTTAACAGCCCTCCTGTAGGTCAGGCTACTTACTTTATATATCTGAGGAGCAAAAGGGGAAAGGCAGAGGCAGCAAGCACTTAAAATAAAATATGCAATAATTTCTCAAAACCAGATCAAATTACATTCTTTCTCATGTCTCAAAACCCTAGGCAATCAGAGGATCAAATTCTTTTTCGGTAACTTCTCCAGTGGAAGAAGAATACCAAATTCAATCCTTTGTTCCCAACTTATTTATTTCATCAGCTCTTCCCACCAACATTTTTAAGGATATCTCATTCTAATAGCATTCTGCCAATCCAGCTAAGCTTCCTTTGTTTCTATGGGAAAGCACTGAAGTGTACAACTTTCTTTTGACCTCTGCTAAAGAGATTGCTTTTCATTTCCTTGTACCTAAACAACTACTAACAAGGGTCAAAAATAATGAATTCAGAGCTAATTCTCAGCATTTGTAAATTTACCTATAGCAAATTCTTGATTGAAATGTCTCTTTCTTTTGAGTTTTTATTACATCTAAGATGATTAATACTAAAAACATTCATTCATTCTATGTCAGTGACAGGGGGAAATAACAGTCTACAATGCCTTTGTTTAAAAATAAGTTAACAGCCATGTGTGGTGGCTCACGCCTGTAATCCCAGCACTTTGGGAGACTGAAGCGGGCAGATCTCGAGGTCAGGAGTTCAAGACCAGCCTGGCCAACACAGTGAAACCCCATCTCTACTAAAAATATGAAAATTACCTAGGCATGGTGGTGCGTGCCTGTAGTCCTGGCTACTCGGGAGGCTGAGGCAGGAGAATCACTTGAACCCAGGAGGTGGAGGTTGCAGTGAGCCGAGATTGCACCACTGCACTCCAGCATGGGCAACAAAGTAAGACTTTGTCTCAAAAAAATAATAAGTTAACAAGAGACTGTTTTTAAGAACAGTGCTAGATAAGAGATTTAAGAGACATAAAGCCTAGATATAATAAATGCAAACTTCTGGATTGGACTTTTGTGTGTGTGTTTTTGTGTATATGGGTGCAAATCAAAACCATCTATAAGGATGTATGCTGAGGTGATAACAGCAGTAATCTCTGGGTGATTTTCTTCTTTAGTTATTTTCCATGTTCTGCTATGCACACACATTGTTTGGTAATAATAAAAATAAACAGTAACAATAACAGTAAGCTGGGCACACTGGCACATGGCTCTAGTCCCAGCTACTCAGGAGGCTGAGGCAGGAGGATCCTTTGAGTCCAGGAGTTAAGAGGCCAGACTGGGCAATATACAGAGACTCCTTCTCTTAAAAAAGAAGTAACAATTTTTGTTATACTAAAAATTTTGCTTGTTTGTTTGTTGTTTTTTTGAGGCAGTCTTGCTATGTCACCCAGGCTGGAGCGCAGTGACGTGATCTCGGCTCACTGCAATCTCCACCTCCCGGGTTCAAGCAATTCTCCTGCCTCAGCCTCCCAAGTATCTGGGATTACAGGAGCCCACCACCATGTCCGGCTAATTTTTGTATTTTTAGTAGAGACAGGGTTTCACCATGTTGGCCAGGCTGGTCTCGAACTCCTGACCTTAGGTGATCCACCCACCTCAGCTTTCCCAAAGTACTGGGATTACAGGCGTGAGCCACTACACCCAGCCAAGATAAAAGATTAAAGCAGAATTTTGGAACAATGTAAAATATTGTAAGCAGAGGTAGTTCGAGTACCTCCTAAAGTGAAAATAATCAAAATTCAACAGACTCATGTTTCTATAGTCCAATACTTTTTAATTCATTAAACCAACACACAGTAAGTAAAATAAACATGAAATATACACTTAATATAGAGTTAACGTCTTTTTTTCTCCCCCTGAGAGGGAGTCTCGCTTTGTCACCCAGGCTGGAGTGCAGTGGCACGATCTCGGCTCATTGCAACCTTCGCCTGCCAGGTTCAAGCGATTCTCGTGCCTCAGCCTCCCGAGTAGCTGGGACTACAGGCACATGCCACCATGCCAGGCTAATTTTTGCATTTTTTAGTAGAGACGGGGTTTCGCCATGTTGGCCAGGCTGGCCTTGAACTCCTGACCTCAGGTAATCCCCCTGTCTCAGCCTCCCAGAGTGCTGGGATTACAGGTGTGAGGAGTATGATTATAATACATTTCAATCATCATCTTACAATACCTTTAATCACATAGGCATCATCTTATAGAAAGATTTCAGTGGGTCAATTTAACATGCAATTTATAAATATAAATACAAAAATAGTTGTATTTAGCAGATATTTATTTCCTATTAGGCAACTAGATGTCTAGTTATCTCATTTCCAATTGTTTACTACTTGGGCAACCTTAGGCAGGTCATTTAAACCCTCTACACATTGATTTTGTCTGTAAGATGGTCGTAGTTAATATCAACCTGCCTGAAAGTGGTCAATGCAGGTATTAATATATGTGAAAACACTCCATAAAGAGTTAGATGGCGTAAAACATTGAATCCAAGGTCTAGTTTAGTACAGCACTTTTTGAGATTAACAGATATTTGACAAATACTAATTTTGAGTTTTCAAATGTAAAAATATGTGATGGATTAATGAAAAACCAAAAACAAAGGAACGCTAATCATAGCTGTGAATATGAAAAGCAAAAATCACCAGGTAGAGTGGCTCACACACATAAGTAGCCTCCCAGCTACTTGGGAGGCTAAAGTAGGAGGATCGCTTAAGGCCAGTTTTATTTTCTAAAAAATAAAAATAAAACAATTAGCCTAGCATGGTGATGCACTACTCCCAACTACTCCAGAGGCTAAAGCAGGTTCATATACAATCAACCATTTTTTTTTTTTGAGACTGAGTCTCACTATATTCCCCCCAGGCTGATCTCAAATAACTCCTGAGTTCAACTAATCCTCTTGCCTCAGCCTCCTGAGTAGCTGGGATTACAGGCACATGCCACCACACATAGCTTCCACTGATTTTTGACAAAAGTACCACAAATACACAATGGGAAAAGGACAGTGTCTTCAATAAATAGTGCTGTCAAAACTGGATTTTCACATACAGGAGAATGAAATTAGAGCCTTGTCTCACACCATATACAAAAATCAGTGCAAAATGGATTAAAGACTTAAACATAGGCCTGAAACTCTAAAACTACTAAAAGAAAGCACAGGATAAAGACTAAACAACATTGGTCTGGGCAATGATTTTTTGAATTTGATCCCAAAAGTGCAGGCAACAAAAACAAAAAGAGACAAATGGGAATTACATCAAACTAAAAAGCTTCTGCACAGCAAAGAAAACAATGGAGTAGAGAGACAACCCAAGGATTGGGAGAAAATGGTTGCAAACCATCCATCCAATAAAGAATGAATAACCCAAATATGTAAGGAGCACAAACAATTCAATAGCAAGAAAACAAAAAATTCAATTGAAAAAAATGGATAAATGACCTGAATAGACATTTCTCAAAAGACATACAAATGGTCAACAGATATACGAAAAAAATCAACATCAGAAATTAGCAGAGAAATGCAAATTAAAACCACAATGATGTATCATCTCACACCTGTCAGAATGGCTTTTATCAAAAAGATGAAACATAAGTATTGGCAAGGATAATGGAGAAAAGGGAACCTTCATATACTCTTTGTGGGAAAATAAATTAGTACAGGCATTATGGAAAGAAGTATAGAAGTTTCTCAAAAACACTAAAAATAGAACTGCCATATGACCCAGCAATCCCACTGCTGGGTATTCACCCAAAAGACTTGAAATCAGTTTGTTGAAGAGATGTCTGCACTCCTATGTTCACTGCAGCAACTATTCACAATAGCTAAGTTATGAAATCAACCTCAGTGTCCATCAACAGATGAGTGGATAAAGAAAAGGTGAGGTATTTACACTATGGAATACTATTCAGCCTTTAAAATGAAGGAAATTCTGTCATTTGAGACAACATGGATGAAAGTGGAGAACATTATGCTGTATAAGTTGTACCCAGAAAGACAAACATCACATGTTCTCACTTATATGAAACCCGTAGCAGAAAGTAGAATGGTGGTTACAGAGGCTGGAGGTGGGGGAAATGAGGAGATTTGATCAAAGGGTACAAAATCTCCAGAGAAATATGGCTTTTTTTGAGTTCTATTGCACTGCATGGTGAATACAGTTGATAATAGAGTACAGCACATTTCCAAATTGCTAAGACAGTAAATTTCAAATATTCTTGCCACAAAAAAGTAATTGAGGTAATAGATATGTTAACTAGCTTGATTTAATTATTCCACATTGTATTCATAGATTATAACATTGCTTTGTTCCCCATAAATGTATACAATTATGAATTGTGAATTTGTAATAAAAAAGAAAAACCATACCCAGATACATCATAACAAAATTATAAAATCTAAATATAAAAAAAACTCTTGAAAGTAGCCAGAAAACACACACATACTTTCACACACAAATTACATACAGTAAAACATTATGGTTAGATAGAGTGAATTCCAAAGTATATTCCCAACTGGAAGATTAAAGGTAATACTTTCTTCATTACAAATGAAAAATTGACACTTGGAGCAATCCCTCATGATGAGAAACAGCAGTTCACATTACCAAACATTTCCCATGAAGGGAATGGCTTTCCTTCCTCCAAAAAGCAAGGCCTGCAGGCAAAATTCAGCCTGCCACCTGTTTATATAAATGAAGTCCTACTGGCACACCACCATGCCCATTTGTTTACCTATTGTCTATGGCTGCTTTCTAACTACAATAGCAGAATTGAATAGTTGCAACAGACTGTATGGCATGCATAGCCAAAAATATTTACTGGCCCTTTAGAAAAAAAAGCATGCTAACCACTAATTTAATTTAACACAAAAACACCGTATTTATCTACTCGGATAGGTATGCATTCATCAGGATAATTCATTGTAAATATTTACTTGTTCGTTTGTTTTTTAATAAGCAATAACTTAGCAAATGCAATTTACAGCTCTACTAATAATTTCTGTAGTTTCTTTTATTTTACACTATACTATTTTCCCAATTTTTCTAATCAGGTACATATACTAGTTTTGAAATTTTAAAAGAAATTTATCAGGAACATCTAATAATGGTGAGGTAAAGGTCACATCATTCGTCTCACAGAAAACAATGTAAAATCTGGACAAAAGTATTTAAAACAACATTGGAAGAACAACAAAATGCAAGCAGAATTTACTCATGAAATACTGCTACTGCATAATGTAAGAACTTAGTTTTTGCCTTTCTTGCCAAGGGGTGCTCACCAAACTCCCCAGCAGTTCTGAGAGCAGAAAACTATATCCTTACCACATCAAAGTGGTTACATGTCAAAGTTCAAAAATTAGAGCAACTATAGTTTAAGAAAGAAATTCTGGAGGGGAAAGATCCACGGAAAGACTGAGACACAAATTCTGAATATAAATTCTACTCAAAAGCTTGACTGACTGCTTAATTTTGCATACATGTTGGAAATACTCAGGAGCCTGACAAAAAGTCAGGCAAAAACTAGAAAGGGTTCTACACCTAAAAGACAAAGCTGCTGTGTGTTTGCTGCACCTTTCACTAAGGTGTGTTCTGCAACTGCACACAGCTCAGGTGAAAGAAAGCAAAAGCCTACTGGCTTGAAGTTTCAGAGGGCAAGAACTTAAGGTTGGAGGACCAATTGGAAATATATAGCATAAAATGTCCAGTTTCCAATCAAAAACAACTAGACACACAAACAAACAAAACAGGAAAGTGTGCTCCATAGTCAGGTTAAAAAAATAAAAAGAAGGAAAAGAAGTCAATGAAGACTGAATCCAAATGGGTCCAGGTATTGCATTTCGAAAACAAAGATGTCAAAATAGCTTTTATAAATATGGTCAAAAGTTATAAGAAAACATGTTCAAAAAATTCTTGGCAATATGTTATTTAATAGATGGATAAATAAGGAATTTCAACAGAAAAAGGAAACTATAACAAAGAACTAAATGGAAATAACTGAGCTAAAAAAGTACAATCACTGAAATAAAAATTTGCTAAATGAGCTCAACAGAATAGTTGAGATAGCAGAGAAAAACAATCAGTGATCTTGAAGATAGATACCAGAAATTTCTAATTTGAAGAAGACCGAGGAAAAAAAGACTGAAGAGAAATGAAAGACTCAGAGACCAAGAAATATCAAACAGTTCAACGCATGTAATTGAGGTCCCAACAGGAAAAGAGATAGAAAAGGAGGCAGAAAAAAAAATGAAATAATTGTCAAAAACCTCCTGAATGTTGAAGAAAAAAAAGAGGAAGTAAAGAAGAAGAAAGGAGGAGGAGGAGGAAGAGAAAAAAGAAGCAGAAGGAAAAGTAAAAGGAGGAGAAAGAGGAAAAAGAAAGGGAAACGGGAAAAAACGAGGACAGGCCGGGCGCGGTGGCTCACGCTTGTAATCCCAGCACTTTGGGAGGCCGAGGCGGGCGGATCATGAGGTCAGGAGATCGAGACCACGGTGAAACCCCGTCTCTACTAAAAAAAAATACAACAAATTAGCCGGGCGTGGTGGCGGGCTCCTGTAGTCCCAGCTACTCGGAGAGGCTGAGGCAGGAGAATGGCGTGAACCTGGGAGGCGGAGCTTGCAGTGAGCCGAGATCGCGCCACTGCACTCCAGCCTGGGCGACAGAGCGAGACTCCGTCTCAAAAAAAAAAAAAAAAAAAAAAAAACACGAGGACAAGAGGGAGAGGACAGGAAGGGGTGAAGGAGGGAGAAGGGAGGAAGGAGGAGGAAGAGGAGGAGGAGGAAATCTGGAAGCTAAAAGAACTCCAAAAGGAAAAGCACAAAGCAATTTGCACATGGACACATCATATTCAAAATTTTGAAAACCAAAGATAAAGAAAAAAATCTTAAAAGCAGACACTTTATACTTAGGGAGAGAAAATACAATTAATGGCAGACTTCTTGACACAAATAGTAGATGCCAGATTGTCAACCCAGAATTCTACATCCAAAAATAACTATTTTTGAAAAATGCAAATGAAATAATAATTGAGATAGGGGAAAACCAAAAGAATCTTTTGCACACAAATCAGCCTTTTCCAGTGGCACTTACAGCACAGCTACATGAGGTTGCTTCCACAGTTCTCTATCCATGCCCTCAAGGCAGGCTCTCCTAAACTAGTTGCTGCTTCTGAGAACTTCCTGAAGATGATTTCCACAGTAGCTTCAGCTGCACCCCTAGGCAACTCTCTACCAACACTACCAAGACGGCAGGCATTTTCTACAGACCTGCTCTAGCTCATCCATGCTCCGGCAAGAGTGGACTCTTCTACAGACCACCTGTGGCCCATGCCCTCTAGCAAGTTTCTACACTACCAGCAAATAATGAGTTATAAACTCTCTTTAAAAAGATCTGAAGCAAAGCTGAGGGGTTTGGGGAGGAGGACCCTCTCTCAAGTCCTTGGTTCCTTCATTTGCTAACCTCCCCTAGCTTTTACCTGCTACTGCTAGATCCCTTAGATTCCTCTTGTACCCCTTTTAGTAATTAAGACACCATTCAATAGCTAATCTTTCTTTATATGAAAACATAAAAGACTGCTGCCGTATAAGGTAAGAACTGTGAGTTTTTGCCTCTCTTGTTAAATTTTAAATTTTTTAATTTACATTTTTAGTTTACGTTTTTTTAAATATTAAATTTTTAAAATTTTTCCTATTCTAATAACTAATAGAGTTTCTGTCTGCAGGGTAGACACTGCTATGGAATGAAACTTCTTCAATTTGACAAGGGACAACTATCATCAGACTTATAAGTGAACAACTTTCTACCTAAAATGAGAAATAAGGTCAGGATGGCCACTCTCACCACTTCTATTTGCTATTTTTCCGGATGCTCTAACCCAGTGAAATAAAACACGGAAAAGATATTATAAAAATAAACATTGGGAAAGAAGCAATAAAACTTTCCAAATGCACATAGGACAGACTGTGTAGGTAGAAAAATCCTAAGAAATGTATAAGAAAGTGATCTAGTCGTAAGTTTAGCAAACTCATTAAAAACAATGTACATATTCAATACACAATTGTTTTCTGTATCCTACCAAAAAACAATTAGAAAATGAAATTTTAGAAAACATTTCCATTCCATTAGAATACAAATATATTAAACATTTAGGGATAAAGCTTAACAAAGGAAGTATAAGACCTAAACACTAAAAACTGAAAAATAATGCTGCAAGAAATTAAAAACCTAAGAAAGTGCAGAAATATGCTACGTACATAAATGGAGACTTAATATTATCAAATCTCTTCAAATTGATCATGAAGTCAAAGTAATCTCAATCAAAACCTAACAGGCATTCTTGCAGAAAATGACAATCTGAGTATAAAATTTATATTAAAAATGCAAAGGATACAAGATAGTCGTAACAATGTTAAAAAAAAAAAAAGAACAAAGTTGGCAGACTTATTTCAAGACTTACTATAAAGATTCAAGTAATCAAGACAGTGTGGTAGTGGAATAAAGTTAGAATTCAAAAATAGACCCAACAGTATATGTCCAATTGATTTTCTACAAAGATATCAATATAATTCAATGGAGAATCAATAGTTTCTTCAACTAGCAGAGATGAAACAATGGAATTTCCAAACGGAAATATATGAACCTCAACCCATACCTCACTCCATAACAAAAACTAACTCAAAATAAATCACAGACTTAAACGTTAGAGCTCAAAACGTAAAACTTCTGGAAGAAAAACAATGGAGAAAACATTTATGATCTTGATTTGAGCAAAGACATATTACATTGGGGATAAAAAAAAAATTAAAGAAAAAATTTCATCACTGCAGATTATACCATCCAAAGATGCCCATGCCAAAATATATACCCTATCCCACATGTGCTTCTTAAAATGTGACATTGACTGTCCTCCATACATATTCCTTCTCCTTGTACCAGGGACCTTTAAAACTACCTTTGTAACTATAACATAAATAGAAGGAGGCAGAACAACTAATACATTGATAAAATGTGCCTAATCAAAATTAAAAACATTTTGCTCTTTGCAGTCAAATGGTTTGCCCATGATAGCCCATTACTTAATTTAAAAAATGAAAAAGTAGCTGGGGGTGGTGGCTCACACCTGTAATCCCAGCACTTTGGGAGGCCAAAGCAGGTGGATCACGAGGTCAGGAGATCGAGACCATCCTGGCTAACAGGGTAAAACCCTGTCTCTACTAAAAATACAAAAAATTAGCCGGGCATGGTGGCATGCACCTGTAGTCCCAGCTACTCCGGAGGCTGAGGCGGGAGAATCGCTTGAACCTGGGAGGTGGAAGTTGCAATTAGCTGAGATCACACCATTGCACTCCAGCCTGGGTGACAGAGTGAGGCTCCATCTCAAACAAAAAAAAAAGAAAGAAAGAAAAAGCAAGCCACAAACTCTGAAAAAATATCTGCAAATATATATGTGGCAAAGCACTTAAATTCAAAATATATAAATAACTCTTACTAGTCAAAATAAGCTACACAACCCAAAAAATTGAAATGACCAAAAGATTTCAACAGATACTTGAACAAAATAATCTACATATATCATATACATACGATATATGAATATATGTACAATGTATACACACACAAAAATATTTATGAACAGCCAAAGCCAACAAAAAGATGTTCAATATCATTAGTCTGTAGGAAAATGCAAATTAAAACCAAAATGAGATACCACTCCACATGCACTAGAACAAGTAAAAAGAATGACAATACCAAGTGATAGTAAGAACATGGAGATACTGGAACTCTCATATATTGCTGGTGGGAAGGCAAAATGGTACAGTCAATTTGGAAAACAATTTGTCAGTTTCTTGTAAATTTAAACATATACTTACCATAAGGCCCAGCAATTCTATCCCTAGGTATCTACCCAAGATAAATGAAAACATATATCCATTTATATGAACTGTAGAAAAGCCAAAATTTTAGTGACAGAGAGCAGACAAGTGACTGCTTGGGATCTAGGACATGGGAAGAGAAAACTGCAAAGGAGAAAGAGGGACTTTTTAAGGAAGAGAGAAATATTCTACATCTTGATTGTGCTTATAGTCACATGACTATAAACATTTGCCAAAACTCATCAAACTGTAAACTTAAAATACATGATGTTCATTAAATATAAATAAGGCTGTTTTCTCAAAAGACTACCTGTCCCTCCTCCCCAGTCCCACCCAAAAGTAGCTCTCAATTCAGTGGTAATTCAACTGACACTTTTCATTGGGAAAAACCTGGGTACTACATTAATGAAATTTTTTTTAGGAAGGACACATATGCTTTAGACAGAAATTCATATGCGTTAGAGATAGATTTTATCTTGAATTCATATAAACTGGGAGCAGAGGTGGAAGCTGCCGAAAGCAACAGAAATACTGAAGCCAGTAATAAATGCTAGAGATGAATAATCCAGGAAAGATAAAACAGAGCCTGCATGTCATACTCGTATGTACGCTGGGGATCCAAGATAACTAAGTTATGAAAACCCTGCATTCCATACAAAATTCTACATGTTACCAGTTAAGAACCACTGTTCTAGTATACACTTAACTTGATCATGAAGAAAAATATGTACTCTATATAAAAACCAGCAAGTTGGCAAACAAGCATTGCCAATCTCACCTTTACTTGCAGATGAGTACTTTTGTACCTGTGTTCCCACCCACCATTTGTCCAAGCAAAAAGTTGTCAGACCTGAATCCTTCTTTTGCCACAATTTATCATACTATATAGTAACTACTTATTCATTTACAATTCTCACTAGAATATAGATTCTATTTCACTAATATACCTCTGCCACTTACACCTGATAAACACTCCATAAATATTGAATAAATGCAAGATGTAAGAGCTAATGAGTAAGTCATTGCTTGGACTATGTCAAGTAAGTGCTTATTTACTGATTATATTGGGGTATGTGGTGTAGCAAAGCATGAACAAATATTTCCTTAACTATATTAAAGCAATTTCAAATGCTGAAAAAATAATTCATTAGCTTTTCATGTTAATGCAATCAATTCGGAGCTGGGCAAAGTGGCTCACGCCTGTAATCCCAGCACTTTGGGAGGCCAAGGCGGGCGGATCATCTGAAGTCATGAGCTTGAGACCAGCCTGGCCAACATGGTGAAACCCCATCTCTATTAAAAATAGAAAAATTAGCCGGGTGTGGTGGCAGGCACCTGTAATCCAAGCTACTTGGAAGGCTGAGGCAGGAGAATCACTTGAACCCAGGAGGCAGAGGTTGCAGTGGGCTGAGATCATACCACTGCACTCCAGCCTGGGTGACAGAGCGAGACTCAGTCTAAAGGGAAAAAAAAAAAAAAAAAAGAAATCAACTTGGTCTTTTTAAACATCATAAATGTCTAATCTGTTTTCATTCAGAACACAGGAAATATGCATTACATATGGAGACAATGGACCTTAACAGCGGTTTGAAGAAGTAACAGTATGTTACTGCTGTTTAGAGATGTGGGCTGGTAAGTAATTCAGGAATTTAAATGATAAGCAGATGGTTTGTTTCCAAATTGAGAGCAGTCATCTCGCTCTAAATAAGAGTGTACTTTTGTAAATATATGTTCTGTCATGTTTTACCCAATGTGACATGATGTAACAACATACTACGTTATGTCCTGCTTTGCTTCTTTTAACGTAATAAAAATAAACGAAAGAAAAGCATGAGGTTTTTTCCCCCATGATGCTATCTTCTTACACTTACGTCAAAGCAAACAAAAGATAATAATAAAAAAAAATACTGAGATTTAGAGTTATACTTCAACTATGTTTCAAAACAAAATAGTGTCCCTCTTCCTATCAGAGCTGAACTTTCTCAACCATTAAATGGGGATAATACCAAATATTATAATAATTGAGAGTCTATTTAACTTCAAATTTGAGAGTGAGGAATAAAGAATTATATCTAAATTTGATCTTTCATTTAATTATCATCAATTTTTTAAGTAGGCAAACTTAGCATATGTGATAAATAATTGTTGGATGAGTATACAACATTCCTCTTCCTTCCTCCAGTTCCTTCCTCTGTTCTCACAAAAAGTTGATTTCGTTTAGATAATTCATCTTCTTTTACAAAGACATTCACTTAACTATGTCAATAATAGTATTCCCATTCCTCATGTCAGTGATTTTTTTTTTTTAGATATAGGCATATAATGCCAGAGATGAAAAAGGTTGTTACGTAACAATAAAAGGGACAAATTATCAGGAGGACATAACAAACTTAAATGTTTTTGCATCTAAAAACAGAGCTTTAAAATACATGAATCAAAAACTGATACAACTCACAATAAAATATCACAAATCCATAACTATAGTCAGAGATTTCAACACCCTTCTCTAATAATTGATAGAAAAAGTTGAGAGAAAATCAGTAAAGATGTGAGCCTGGTAAAAAATACTATTATTCAACTTGATCTAACTGATGTTTATAGAGCATTGCACTAAACAAATGCAGAATACTCTTTTCAGATCCACACTTCCTAAAACAGACTATAATCTAGAAAAGAAGAAAGAAGGCACAAATTACCATTATCAGGAATGAGGTGACACAAACTACAAACTCTTCAGAAATTAAAAGGATAATGAGGAAATATTATGTACAATTTTGTTTCTATTAATTGACAACTTAAATGAAATGGAAAATGGACAACTTGCTTGGAAGACACAAACTACCACAGCTCTCAGAAGAAGAAATACATAGCCTAAATAGCACTAATGTCTTTTAAAAAAAAAAAAAGAAAGTTGAAATAGTAGTAAAATATCTTGCCAAAGAAAAAAAGACTAGATTGCTTCACTCATAAATTCTACCAAACATTTAAGGAAGAAATAATCCCAATTCTCAAAACTCACCTAGGAATTTGAAAAGAAAGAAATTCTACTTAACTCATTCTTATGAGGGCAGTGTTGTCTAGACAGCAAAACTAAATGCGGACATTAACAAGAAAACTACACACCAATATCCCCCATGGGCATAGTTATAAATGTTCTTAAGGAAATCTGAGCACACCGAATCCAACAATATATAAGAATAATACACCAAATGGGATTTATTCTAGGATACAAGGCCAAACATCAAGCAATGTAATTCACTATATTAAGCTAAAAAAGAAAAAGCACATGTTCATTTCTATAGATACAGAAAAAGCATCTGACATAATCAAACTTCCATTCCAAAAATTTTTTTAACTCTCATAAGGCATACAAATTTAAAAAGAAGTAAAATTTTCTTTTTCTTAGATGACATGTTCATCTATGTAGAGGATACTATGAAACATATCAAAAAGAAGCTACTAGAACCAAAAATTGACTTTAGCAAAGTTGCAGGATATAAGATCAATACACAAAATAAATAGCAATGAATAACTGAAAATTCAAGCTAATAAAACAACACTATTCACAATAGCATTAAAAAATATTAAATACTTGTGGTTAAGTTTAACAAACATATACAAGACCTGTACACTGAAAAGTAAAAACACTGCTGAGAAAAATTAAAGAAAACAAATAAATACAGAACTATTCAATTTTCATTGGTCAAAATACTCAATATTGTCAAGATATTAATTCTGCCAAAATTGATCTAGAGATTAAATATAATTCCAACAGATATCTCAGAGGCTTTTTATACAAAAATTGAAGAGCTGTTCTAAAATTTACATGGAAATGCAAAGGACCTACAACAGTCAAAAACAATACTTAAAGAGAATATAATTGGAAGACTAATACTACATGACTGCTACAGTTACCATATACCTACAGTTATCAAGACCACATGGTTTGGGTTTAAACATAGACTAATAGATCAGTGAAAGAGATGAGAGCCCAGAAAGAGACCTACATATATGTGTAAAACTGATTTTTCAACAATAGTGCAAATGTAATTCTGTAAAAAAAAAAAAAAAAAGATGAACTCTTCAACAAATGGTGCTAGAACATTTGTTTAACTATATGCAAAAATAATGACATTAAATGAACAGTGATCAATGCTTTACACCAAATATAAAAGTTAGGGCAAACTGTATCATAGAGTTAAACGTAAAATCTAGAACTATGAAGTAAGAAAACATAGGAGAAACTCTTATGACCTTAGATCAGGCAAAATTTTCTTAGATACACATCAAAAGTGAATCAATAAAGAAAAAATTCACAAATTAGATTAAATCCAAATTTTAAACTTCTCTTTAAAAGACACTGTTTAGAGAATGAAAAAAGAAGCCACAGTATGGAAAAACAATTTTTACAAAACATAGATCCAATCAAGGACATGTATCCAGAATACATAAAGAGCTCTCAAAGCCCCATAATAAGAAAAACAATCCAATTTTAAAACATGCAATAGTTTTGAAAAGACAGTTCACTGAGAACAACCTATGATACTTAATAATCACATAAAATTTAATTTTTTATTCATCATTAGTCATCAGGGAAATTCAAATTAAAGCTATGACTATATACCTATTAGAATGGCTAAATTTTAAAAGACTGGCCTTTCCAAGTGTTTGCATAGATGTAGGGCAACTAGAACTCTCACACAATGCCAGCATGAATGTAAAATGGTATGATCACTTTGGAAAACAGCCTAGCCACTTCTTAAAATACTAAAGCTATACAGCTGGGTGCAGTTGCCCATGCCTGTAGTCCCAGCTACTCAAAAGGCCAAGGTGGGAGTGTTACTTGAGCCCAGGAGTTCAAGACCAGACTGGGCAACATAGTGAGAACCCCAACTCTACAAAAATAAATAAATAAATAAGCCAGGCATGGTGGCACATGCCTACAGTCCCAGCTACACAGGAGGCTGAGGCGAAAGGATCATCTGAGCCCAGGAGTTTGCAGTTGCAGTGAGATGTGATCATGCTATTGCACTCCAGCCTGGATGATAGAGAAAGACCCTGTCTCTAAAAACAAAACTAAACGAAATTTGAAAATCCTAGACATGTGCTCTCCATATAACCTCCACTGTGAGTTTTATTGTGTACCCCCAACCCACCAAAAAGTATATATGTTACAGTCCTAACCCCCTAGTATCTCAGAATGTAACTGTATTTGGAGATATGATCTTTAAGGAGGTAATAAAGTTAAAATGGGCTCCTTTAGGGTGGGTTCAAATCCAATGTGACTGGCGTCCTTACAGGAAGAAAATATTTAGACACAGGCACACAGACAGAAAAGCCATAAGAAGACACAGGGAGAAAACAGCCATCTACAAGCTAAGGAAAGAGGCCTCAGAAAAAACCAACCTTGCCAACGCCTTGATCCCAGACTTCTAGTTCTAGAACTGCCGGAAAACAAATCTCTGCCGTTTAAGCCACACAGTCTGTGTTACTTGTTATGGCAGCCCTAGAAAACTAATATAACCACCACACCCCTGGGGAAAAAAAAAAAATGAAAGCATATGCCCATACAAAGACTTGTATGTGAATTCTGTAGCAGCTTTACTCGTAACACCAAATCCTAGAAACAACCCAAATAACAAATAGAAAAAGGAATCATGATAGAACCAAACAACAGAATGCTAATCGGCAATAAAAAGGAATGAACCATTGTTACACAAAATAAAATACATGGATCTCAAAATAATTATGCTGAAAGAGGCCAGATAAAAAAGAGAGTATGTACTGTATGATTCCATTGATATAAAACTCTAGAAAATGCAAACTAATCCATGGTGACAGCAGATCAGTGGTTGTTTGGGAAGGTGGGAGGGAGAAGCTGAAAGGAGAGATTACCAAAGGAAATAAACTTGTAGAGTAATGGGTATGTTCACTAACTTGAGTGTGGTAACAGTTTCATTGATATATATGTATGTCAAAATGTATCAATATACTTTAAATATGTATAGTTTTTATACTTCATTATACCTCAATAAAGTGGTTTTGTAAAGAGGGATCAAGAGTAAGTAACTTCAGAAAAAGTTGACATGGTCTATGATTCCATTTATATAAAATTCTAGAAAATATAAACAAATCTACAGTAATAGAAGGCATCCATGAGGTATGTGAGTGGTGGGGAGGACTTACCAAGGAGCATGAAGAAATTTTGGGGGTGATGTTTTAGGTTCATTATCTTATAGATGGTGATGGTTTCGTGGGTGTATACACATGTCAAAACGTATTGAATTGTATTTTTAAATACAGTAGTCCAGCCTTTTCCTGAGTCTCCCTTTCTGCAGTTTCAGTTATCCATGATCAACTGCAGTCCAAAAATATTCAATGGAATATTCCAGAAATAAATAATTCATCACTTTTAAACTGCTTGTCATTATGAGTAGTTTGATAACATCTTAAGCTGTCCTGCCCCCTCTCACCTCAGGATGTGAATTGTCCCTATCCAGGTATCCATGCTATAGATGCTATGCACCAGTTAGCACTTAGCCCTCTCAGTTATCACATCGACTGTCCTGGTATCATGGTGCATGTATTTGAGTAACTCTTATATTACTTAATAATGGCCCCAAAGTGCACAAATAGTGGTGCTGGCATATTGTTATAACGGTTTTGTTTTATCATTGTTACTAATCCCTTATTGTGAAAAATGTGTAAGATAAACTTTATCATAGGTATGTACGTATAGAGAAAAAACATACCATAGGTATGTATGCACAGGGTTTGGTACAATCTGCAGATTCCAGCATCCACTAGGGGTCTTGGGATGTATCCCTTGTGGATAGACAGGGACTACTGCAAGCCTATTTTATTAAATATTAAATAAACTTCAATAAAGTTGTTAAATACTAATAATTGTAGTTAGCATTACAAAGATCTAAACAGACAAATGTCATATATTGAGAGGTTTATCTCTGATTATACCCTTCATTAAGCATATTAAGAGTCAAGACTACCTCAAAATCAAAGTTTAATTTTGTTAGTATTATATTACAATGAATCCAATATCGTGTACATTATAATCAATAGTGACAATAGTAAAGCCACTTACATATATATACTACTAATTAACTCTTAAATCATAAGGACTTTCCATTAATTCTTGCATATAAGCCAGGCTAGCCTATATAAGCCTATGGAAAACTTTAATAACAATAATAATTTTTAAAAACATTAATTAAATTTTCTATGCGCCAATCACTGCTTTATGTACTGTATGTGTTATCTCAAGTAATGCTCACAATACCCTAGGACAGCAGGCACCAGGGACTGGTTTCATGGAAGATAATTTTTCCATGAACCAGCAGCAGGGGGTGGCGAGGGTGGGTGCAGATAGTTTTCGGATGATTCAAGCACATTACGTTTACTGTTCACTTTATTTCTCTTCTTATTACATTGTAATATATGATGAAATAATTATACACTCACCACAATGCAGAATCAGTGGAAGCCCTGAGCCTTTTTTCCTGTAACTAGATGGTCCCATCTAGGGGTGACGGGAGACAGTGCCAGATCATCAGGCATTAGATTCTTATAAGGAGTGAGCAACCAGATCCTTCACATGTGCAATTCATAAAAGAGTTCGCTCCTGTGAGACTCTAACGCTGTCACTGATCTGACAGGAGGCAGAGCTCAGGCGGCAATGCAAGCGATGGGGAGAGGTTGTAAATACAGATGAAGCTTCTCTCATTCGCCTGCCATTCGCCTCCTGCTGTATGGCCTAGTTCCTAACAGGCCACGGACCAGTATTGCTGGGTACCCCTCCCCTATGAGGTATGTTCTATTTTAATTTTATTTTATAGGCAAGGAAATTCAGGCATAGAAAAGTCACTTTCCCAGGGACACACTGTACGTGGCCATGGCAAACTCAGGATCACAAATCAGGTATTCTATGTCCAAAGCCCAAGTAAGTTTATAATAATCACTATGCAGTATATCCTCTCATGAAGATTAAATTATATTCATGGTAGTCTTAGGCAAATAATTATTCATTTATTCATCACTGAGCAGTTGAATGTTAACTGTGGGCCAGGCACATAGCATTGCAGATATAATAGTATACATAACACATTCCCTATCCCCAGCAGACCACACTCTAGTGAGGGATACACACCAACAAACAATTCTCCCATTCTGAAAAAGGCAAAACCATAGAGACAGTAAAAAGTGGCTGCAAGGGATGAATAGGTGGAGCACAGGGGATTTTTAGGGCAGTGAAACTATTCTGTATGATACCGTAATGGTGGATATATGACATTATGCATTTGTCCAAACCTATAGAACTATACAACACAAAGAATTATCCCTAATGTAAACTATAAGCTTCAATTAATAATAAGGCATCAATATTGGTTCATTAATTGTAACAAATGTAATGCATTAATGCAAGATTTTAAAAATAGGGGAAAGGGAGTAATATGAGAACTCTCTGCATTTTCCACTCAAGGTTTCTATAAAGCAAAAACTGGTTTAAAAAAATAAAGCCTATCAGCACAATAGGAAAGGTATAAATAAATAAATAAATACATACATAAATAAATAAAGCCGAATTTGTAAAAGAATATATGTACAATCTAAAAAGAAAGAAGAAACCAGACGGTCACATCCCAAGGTTAAAAAAAAAAGAAAATAAAACTGTAACTAAACACATAAATTAGAATTAGCACCTTTTATACAAACCAATTTATTTAATCAATATAAAAAATGGGTGAAATTAGATCACTCCAATAATTTGAATTTAACTCATTTTAAAACATCTAATGAGCCAGGTACAGTGTCTCACTCCTGTAAACCCAGCACTTTGGGAGGCCAAGGTAGGAAGAGCGCTTGAGGCCAGGAGCTCAACACCAGCCTGGGCAACTTATCGAGACCCAGTCTCCACAATTAAATAAAAAATTAAAAGAAATTAAAATTATAAAAGGTTTAACAGCTACTCATCCCATACTATAGTTCCAAGAGTCATTGATAATGATAGTGATACCCAGATACACAGTCTAATCTCTATAACCCATGAAAAGGACAGTAGGGAAAGAAGAGGGGATGGCAGGACACAAGGAGGAGCTGTCAATATGAAAGGCCATTCTCTTTCCACATCAGGAATTAGTCATATGATTTCTAACATGATCTCAATAGAACATTACTTTAAAAGAGGTATGTCCTAACTTCCAGTTTGTTCATCCAGGCCCTCTTAGGAAAACAGTAGAAAGATGAAATTTTATGTCCTTCACTATCATTACTATCATCATTATCATAGAATTTATTGATAAGCATGAAAGCAAAACACAAATGAAACAAGATCAGCAGAGTAGGGGATGGAAAGAGCCTGGGCCCTTGATATCACTGAATCCTGGAACTGGTACTCTCAAGACTCCTTGTAATTTACTTAAAAAAAAAATAAATGCTGGAACTGGTACCCTCAAGACGCCTTATAATTTATTTTTCTTTAAATGTACTTATACTACAAGTCACTTGTAATTACATATCCTGCTACTTGTATCCTAAGAAATCTAGAAGCCCACTGAAGAACTTGCCTCAATTTATTAAAATAAAATCATTATCTTGGAGTATACACTCTGCATTCCTATATTCTTTGTTCTAGATGTCTGGAGAATTATGAAATCATTTCCTGAATACTTACATTCTATTAATTTAGGGTTCATTTTTCCCAAAGACAGAATGTAAGCAGTTGTATAGTATTTATGACAAAAACATTGAGAAATAACAGCCGGGCACAATGGCTCACGCCTGTAATCCCAGGACTTTCGGAGGCTAAGGAGGGCAGATCACCTGAGGTCAGGAGTTTGAGACCGGCATGGGTAACATGGTGAAATCACATCTCTACTAAAAAATACAAAAATTAGCCAGGTGTGGGGGCACGCGCCTATAACCCCAGCTACTCAAGAAACTGAGGCATGAGAATTGCTTGAACCCGGGGGGCGGAGGTTGCAGTGAGCCCAGATTGGCCCACTGCACTCCAGCCTGGGCGTCAGAGCAAGATTCCATTTCAAAAAAAAAAAAAATTGGCCAAGCATGGTGGCTCACGCCTGTAATCCCAGCACTTTGGGAGGCCTAGGCAGACAGATCACCTGAGGTCAGGAGTTCGAGACCAGCCTGGCCAATATGGCGAAACCGCATCTCTACTAAAAATACAAAAATTAGCCGGTCATGGTGGTGTGCGACTGTAGTCCCAGCTATTAGGGAGGCTGAGACAGGAGAACTGCTTGAACCTGGGAGGTAGAGGTTGCAGTGAGCTGAGATCGCGCCACTGCACTCCAGCCTGGGCAACAGAACAAGACTCCATCTCAAAAAAAAAAAAAAAAAATTAAGGAATAAGGAACATGTATAGCAAAAAGCAAACTCTGCTAACAATACCAATCTTGCTGCTCCTTTCAACTACATACCTATGCTAAGTTTTTTTTATGAGCAAAGTAGAGGTTTTAAATTTTAAAATCAGATAGTTAGAAGACACAAAAGCTCCAGATATTTAGAGTTAAGCTATAACTCTAGGTTTAAAAAAAAAAAAACCTTAAACCTGCTTAATTTCCAAATAGGGAACAGCAAGGGCATTTGGAAGAAATAATTCATTGGAGTTTCTTAGAATCAACTTAAGCTAATATACTATATAGTATTCCATTGCATAAATATAGAATTTTCTTATTCATTCAACTACTAATGGACCCTCGAGTTGAATTGAGTTTTCATAATGACAAACATGCTGCTCTAAATATTCTTGCTGGTTTCTCCTATTTTCTACATATAGTTAGAAATTTCTCTAGAATATACTTAAAGAATGGATTGATGTGTACATGTTCGGTTTTATTTAAAAGTAACAAACCGTTTTCCACAGTGTTTGCAAATTGGCACTCCTACCAGCAATAGATAAGAGTTCATTTCCTACTAGTATTTTTTCTTAGAGTTAACAAAACAGTTCATCAAGTATCCTGAAGGTATCTAAACATACATCAAAGCATAATTATTTGTTCAACAAATATTTACTGACTACCTGCTTAATGGTACCATACATATAGTAGCAACTCAGTAACCAAAAGCATTTCCTGAAACTTCTCTTAGTAGGAAGAGAATTAACACTTAGTTTTGTAGAGATTCTCTTATTAGCAGTATCAGAAACCTGAAAGAAAAAAAAGAACATGCAGAAGGTTGAAACAGCTGGAGCAAAGATCTGGAGTCAGAGGAGTACAAAGCAATAAGAGATTTGAAGCAAATATGTAAACATGTATATGCACATGCATACAATCATACATGCTAACATACATGCATATACAGCACAATTAAGACTAGGAAAAAGGGGGTCATCAAGGTATAGAAGGGCTGTAGTTTTGTTTTCCAGCTCTAAAATCCTTAACAGAAAATTAAGGTTAGAAACTAAGAGTTTTACTAGACCATACCACTATTATCTACAGCAATGTCTCTATTATCCCTGTAACCACTTCAGAGAATAACTAGAGTTGGACACAAAAAGCCAAAGTAAGATTCTAGATCAAGCATGATGAGATAGAGCACTTATTTGCCTATTAGAATTTAAGAGATGTTCAAAGTGCCTCCCACCTCCAAAGCAGATATTTCTTCTCACAGTGCCTGAAACCACATGTACATTATTGTATTCTGCTGGACATTCAGCATTTTTTTTCATTCAATAACAAATATTTACATTAAGTTACAAATATCAATGGACACAAAAAACTTAAAAAGATAAGCAACTGAAAAAAATAATAAAAAAAACAAAACTAGGAACAGACATGCTGAAAAAGGTACCAAAGTACCAAACAAAAAATGTGCCTACTTCACCACTTAATCAACACCTAGCCCTAACACTGATAGGTAGGAAGAAACAAACTTGCTGTTGTCTTTAACTGACCTCTTATAGAAACTTAGTCTACTGAAGACCAACATCCTAAATTGGCATATAGTTTTGTTTGAATTTATATAATATAATAGATTTCCAGTATACTATACCAAATTATACTCACTTGTAACTACATCAGAGTATCATACAAGCTCAATTCCATACATAATTTAGAATGGGAGAAAGAACTTGGGATCAAAACAGAGAAGCTCACAAAAAGAAAAAGTGACGTTCCAGATACTAAAATGCCAGTGCCACAAAACCTGGAGGCCATGAATCTTGATTAGCCCACAGAAAGGCCTGCCATGGAGACTGTGTGGCTGGCACCCATGGAGCAATAATTTGGAATGAATGGAGCCCTTAGTATTTTGTATTAATTGAAGTAAGACGTTTAGGAATCTGACACTTCAACTTAGATTAGTTCACACTAATTGAACACAATGCTAAACATTATCCTCAGACACCAAAGTGAAATGTTTAACAACCTATAAACAAGGCCTCGGTATTGAATTCTTTGTCTTATTTAAGTCAAAAGGAACCAGATTACTTTTTTTATGGTTTTAACAAAGTAAACAGGAGCTGGAAAATATCCAAAACTGTTCACATCGATGTTGTTTTTTACCAGGCTAGGGCTGTTAATAAATATATCGTAAATGAGCTCAGACTTTTTTATCTACACTTATATATGTATTCTTGAAAAGGATATAACAGATTCAATTCTTAATCATTCCCCCTAATTCCACAATTTCTCGCCATTTCCTGTATTAGTTTACCCCTGCTTTTGACTTTTAATTCCATCATAAATTACTCTAATAAGAATTCAGAATCCAAACATAAATTTCATAAACACATACAGTACATACACCTACGTAGTAATTAAAACCAGCCTTCATTAAAGGTAATGCTTCCTTCTAGTATTTCTATAGCATTTGCTACACTTCATGGGGACTTTATTAACAATTTTTAACACAAAAAATGAAAACCATGTTTTTTTAAAACCATCACATTCTAACCGTACAATGAGTCCTTTTCTCCTGCAAGTATGTACATATAGTGTATATATATATATATATATATTTTAAAAAGCAAAGTAAAACAAAACCCTTAGCACTTTTAAATGCATACATTTTTAGCGAGAACTAAATCTCCTTCCAAAAAAAAGAACACAGTATACTAAATTTTTTGCTAGAAAGTTAATGTAATTGTTTTAATTATAGTCATTTTTAAACTTTTTTATTGAAAGGATGAATAATTATTAGTAAATGTTTAATGAAATACTATAAAATATTTGATAAAAGTGAAGTAATTTTAATATAAATGTTTTCGACACTATTTTATACATATAAATATACATTTATGCACGCAGGCATAATAGTATGAACTTCTAAAGAGACAGCCACAAAAATTAAGTTTTAAGAGCCTACTGATAAAGATTATTATAATTATTTTTCAAAATGATCAATAAAGATTTATGTTGATTTTATGAATTAAAATACAGGTACTCTAGGCCGGGCATAATGGCTCATGCCCATAATCCCAACACTTTGGGAGGCCGAGGCGGGTGGACCACTTGAGGTCAGGAATTCAAGACCAGCCTGGCCATAAAGTAGATCCCAATACAATACAATATTGTTCCTTGATATCACTGTTGAAAACAAACAAGAAGGAGTGAGTGAGAATGGCAGGGAAATAAAAGGTATATGTTCCAGGTACTGAGTACAAAATTTGCTTTGTTAAAACCATAAAATCAGTACAAATTTTAGGAGTTAAACAGAATTTATCTTCATTTAAGTAAATTATCTGTAAAGATTGTTTAAATGAATTTTGTAAGACACTTATATGTAAATTTTCTAGAGCTCTTATAATTTGATGCAGTAGTCTGAGAACTGACCCCATCCTCTAAAGCTGCTGTCCATCCCCTTTACAATTACTTCTTCCACAATCAGCTGGAGTAAGTTTTAAAAATGCAAACCCTATCATATCACTTTTTCCTTTTTAAAAGTCTCCAAGGTTTTCTATTATGCTTAAAGTCTGAACTCTTTACCACAGTCTACAATACCCTAAATACAATCTGCTTTTGTCTATCTTTCCAACCTCATTTTATATCATTCTGTCCAGACATAACAGACTCCTTAGCTATAAATCAAATGAATCAAACTTGTTCCCATCTTGGGACCTGTTTACTTATTATTCATTACACTCTTGCATAAGATTTTCTCAAGATCTGTTAACAGCTCCTTTACATCATTCAGAGTGTACTCAATGTCATCTCTCCAGAGAGGCCTTTCCAGACCAAAAGCACCTCCACTCCCCCACGACTACTCTTACCCCGCTTATTTTCTACCTAGCACTTCCACCTCTGACATTTACAATTTTAATTTATTTACTTACTAGATTATTGTCCCACTTTCCCTCTATTATGTGAGGTCTACAAAGACAACGCATTGGCTATTTGTGCCCTGGCCTCAAACACAATACACATGTATGTGTTTCATACCTAATTTAGATGCTTTGGCTTTATAAACAGAAATCAATTTGGTTAGCTTAAAATAAAAATAGGAATTAAAGGGAAGGACACTTTGATGGCTCAGAGAATTGAAAGAAGTTCTAACGAGTCAAGTCAAGTACAGAGCCTCATTCGTGCCCTGGCCTCAAAACAATACCAGACACAGAGCAAGTACTCAGTATTTGTGAAGTAAGAGAAGTAGCAACTAAAGCAAGGAAACAAAATTAGTATTTATCCTAACAGCATTTTCTGTTTCAAGCATTAAAAGATAAATATGACTAAATAAAATCCCAGCTCTGGAAAAGCTTATCAGTGTAATGAGAGAAGAACAGAAGTAAGAGAGGAAGGCATAGAGGGAAAACAGAGGGAGGAAGGGATAAATGAAGGGAAGGAGGAGAAAGGAAGGAAAATTACTACTACAGAATAATGAACAGCTATGGAAGAACAGAAGAGAATATAACCTAACGTAGAGGAAAGATTTCTAAATTCAGATTTATCACTGACATTGGTACATATCAAAATATAACAACACATACATATTAAATGAAGATTATTCCACATGACCCTTTATGACACAGAGAAGCCTCGTGAACATCACTTGACTCAAAAAATGTCATTGAAAAATAAAACTGAGTTATGCTTTAATACAGGAAGAATGTTACACAGGTCACATTTGAGCCATACACGCTTCCCCTGCGGCCTCCCACCTGCTAAGGTAGTTTGATCCAGCATAAGATTATACCTAAATAAGCCAAACAGATTCTCCCTCTAAAGAATTAAAATTTGAGGTTAAAGGCAAGGTGGAAGGAAGGGAATGTTAGAGCTGAGTCACTTTAATGGCAGTGTCATATAAAAGGTCCTACTGCTAAGTTCCCAAAGATGCCCCAGTTCCATTTTTTCCTGAGACTCGACTCTTTAGAACTTCTTTCAATTCTGAGCCATCAAAGTGTCCTTCCCCTTAATTCCTATTTTTTATCTTAAGCTAACCAAATTTATTTCTGTTTATAAAGCCAAAGCAATTAAATTAGACATGAAACATTGTACATGTGAAATCATCCTAATGAAGAGATAAAACAAGAGATTAAGGCTTATAGACCTATTCCAAGAAGCAACCTTAAGTCACTATACACAGAGAAACTACAGTGATAGAGTAGAAAGAGAAAAACATTATCATCACTTAGTTTCAGGTGCAGATTCAAATCAACTCACTATTTCTTAGCTATATTATGTAAGCTTGAGCAAGTAAATTTAATAAAGTTCTCAGCTTATTTCATGAGCTACTGATAATATGTGCTTTATAGGATTGTTTGAAGAATAAACAAGAGAAAAGATGTCAATAAACCCAGCAAAATGTCTGGAAGATAGTAGAGGCTCAATAAATGTTAATTCTCAACTTGTTTCCCAGTAAGAATAAGGCATCTATTGAGAGAATAAATAAAAAGGCAACTCTGGCTAGAGCAGGAATAAGCAAATACAGCACATGGCTAAATCCACCCCACCATCTGTTTTGTATAGTCCACAAAATAACAATTATTTTTATATTTTTTAATAGTGTAGTGGGTTGAATATTGTCCCCACAAATGATAAATTGAATGCTGGTTCATGTGAAAGTGACCTCATTTGGAAATAGGGTCTTTGCAGATGTAATCAAGCTAATGTAAAGTCATACTGTATTAGAGGAAGCACCAAATCCAATGATAGTTGTCTTTATAAGAGAAAGAAGAGGGAATCTGAATACAAAATCACACAGACATAGAGAGAAGAAGGCCATGTGATGACAGAGGTAAAGATTAGAACGATGAGGCTATAAACCAAGGAACACCAAGGATTCCCAGGATCTACCAGAAGCTCAAAGAGGCAAGGAAAGGATTCTTCCCTAGAAACTTCAGAGGGAGCACAGCTCTGCCAACACCCTGCTTTCAGGTTTCTAGCCTCTGAACTGAGAGAGAATAAATTTCTGTTGCCTAAAGCCACCACGTTTGTGATAATTTGTTAGAGCAGCCCTAGAAGACTAACATAAACAGTTTTAAGAGAACAAAAGAATGATATTTGTTGACATGTGAAAATAACATGATACCAAATTTCAGTGTCCATAAATAAAGTTTTATTGGAACACAGATACATTCATTTGTTTACACATTGTCTATGTATGTTTTCATTCTACGCTGGCAAAGTTAAATAGTTGCCAAAGGGGACCATATGACCCACAAAGTGGGCAAAATTTACTGTGAAGCTCTAAATAGAAAAAGTTACTCAACTTCTGGACTTGAGCATTAATGCTTAAGGGAGGAATTAATACCTGAGAGAGGGTTCAGGTGCAGTACTGAGTACTGATGAGTACTGCATAGTACTCATGAGATCTGACCAAGCAATAGCTGGATAGATTTAAAAACTAATGATCTGGCCGGGTGCGGGGGCTCACGCCTGTAATCCCAGCACTTTGGGAGGCCAAGGCGAGTGGATCACCTGAGGTCAGGAGTTTGAGATCAGCCTGGCCAAAACGGTGAAACCCCATCTCTACTAAAAATACAGAAATCAGCTAGGCATGATGGCAAGCACCTATAATCCCAGTTACTTGGGAGGCTGAGGCAAGAGAATCGCTTGAACCTGGAAACTGGTGGTTGCAGTGAGCCGAGACTGTACCACTGCACTCCAGCCTGGGCAACAGAGCAAGACTCCATCTCAAAAAATAAAAATAATAAATAAATAAATAAATATAAAAACTAAATGATAAATGAACAAACAAAAACTCTGGAGATTTTTATGATTTTATGATGACAAATTTAAAGTTTTTAAATATTTAAAGTTTTAAAATAAGTCAGGATTTGACAAAAACAAAAACAAAAAACCTAGCAAAACATAAATCTGCTAGTCAAGAATAGTCTGTTGTCTTTGTGAAATAACTTAGATGACAGCAGTCATTGCTATGGGGAAGCTGGATATAATGGAAGAATGTGGAATAAAACTATTAATTTGCTTTAATATGTATAACGTAGGCAGAAAATATCTAGCAGAGATCTCCTGAAAATAGTACAAAATGGAATTGAAAAAAATGATTTAAAAATTCAGATGTAGATTTATACCCTCAAATCTTCTCTTTGCTGTTGATGTGCCAAGTCTAAGCAATTAAAATGTTTTACTAATTGAACACTATAAGAACCTAACTGGCCAAGTTATCAAATCTAGTCCTACTGTAATCTACCCTTAAGAGGACATTCAGGCCAGGCGCAGTGGCTTACGCCTATAATCCCAACACGTTGGGAGGCTTAGGCGAGCGGATCACCTGAGGTCAGGAGTTCGAGACCAGCCTGGCCAACATGGTGAATCCCTGTCTCTACTAAAAATACAAAAATTAGTCAGGCTTGGTGGCGTGTACCTGTAGTCCCAGCTACTCAGGAGGCTGAGGCAGGAAATCGCTTGAACCCAGGAGGTGGAGGTTGCAGTGAGCCAAGATTGCATCACTGCACTCCAGCCTTGGCAATAGAGTAAGACCCCATCTCAAAAAAAAAAAAAAGGTACATTCAAAATGATTGTCGTAAAGTAGAAAGTTTAATCATACTGTGGAACTTCTGTAGCTAATTTTTTAAAAATTAATAAAATGTTATTTAAACTCCTGTGCTCAGTATATAATACCTTTCAAAATTGGACCAAATCCTTCCTTCCAGTCCCATCTCATACCACTCCTCAATATTCCAGAAGCTTCTCCTATATTTAACATTGTTACATACACCTGTAACACCCCATGCTTCCTCTTTTGCAATACTCATCATAATTTTAATTAATTATTTATTCTTCTACATTATACCGAATTTATGATAGGATTACGTCTGTCAGGTTCACTATGATATCCACAGCACCCAAACTGGTACATAGGTGCACAATAAATATTAGTTGAATAAAGAATAAATAAATGAACAAAGAAAGCATGAATAAATATGCCCCATCAACTCAGGACTCCCTGTGCACACAACGCTCCCTCAGGTGAGAATTCTCTTTGCTTTGTTTACCTATCCAGAAAATTCTTACTCATCCTTCAAGAATGCAGACTCCACAGAAAATCTTTCCCTACAATTTCTGGCAGTTGTTCTGCCCCTTCTTCCACTTTGCTAAAACAATATTTACCATATCATACAGTAATGTACATATTGAATGGTACCTACATCTCACTAAACCTTGAGCTTCTCAATTCATCATTGTTTCCCCAACAGTTAATTCAATGTACAAAACATATGAAGAGTCAAAATTTGCTGGGTAAATGAATTAACATCATCTTGAAAATTTAATTCAAGATAACAAAGTTCTAGATCATGTATTTTCACTCTTAGAAATTAGCTTTCACAATACACTGAAGTGCTTTAAACGATTGTAATTAATATTTTAGTTCAAACAAAATTTAGAAATTAATGAAATTCCCATCTGTAATCCCAGCACTTTGGGAGGCCAAGGCAGGTGGATCATGAGGTCAGGAGATCGAGACCATCCTGGCCAACATGGTGAAGCCCTGTCTCTACTAAAAATACAAAAATTATCTGGGCATGGTGGCACATGCTTGTAGTCCCAACTACGAGGCTGAGGCAGGAGAATCACTTGAACCAGGGAGGTGGGGGTTGCAGTGAGCCGAGATCATGCCACTGCAATCCAGCCTGGGTGACAGAGCAAAATTCCATCTCAAAAAAAAAAAAAAAAGAAATTTCATCTCATGCTATATTTTATTATACAAGTAATATATCCCCATTATACGACTAAAAAGTAGTCCAGAACAGTGGTTCATGCCTGTAAATCCCAGAGTTTTGACAGGCCAAAGTGAGAGAATCACTTAAGTCCAGGAGTTCAAGACCCTAGGCAACATAATGAGACGCCATCTCTACAAAAATTAAAAATTAAAAAATTAGCTGGTCATAGTGGTGCATGCCTGTGCTCCCAGCTACTCAGGAGGATGGCTTGAGCCCAGGAGATCAAGGTTACAGTGAGCTGTGATTGCACCACTGCACCCCAGCGTGGATGACAAAGTGAGACTGTCTCAAAAAAAAAAGAAGAAAAAAAAAAGACTAATAAGTTCATTTATATAACATGAAACCCTTTTCCCACCAATGTTCCCCATTTCAGAAACATTAACTATAATTATTAATTTATTCAGCCATTTTCAAATGAATATTTTCAGTCCTTTGTCATGCAAATGACTATACACGTACAATGACTGTATATGTATATGCAGGCAATCTTATTTTATTGCACTTCACAGATACTGTTTTTCTTTTACAAATTAAAGGTTTGTGGCAACGCTGCATGGAGCAAGTCTATCCAAGACATTTTTCCAAGAGAATGTGCTCACTTTGTCTCTGAATCACATTTTGGTAATTCTCCTAACATTTCACTTTCTCATTATTAGCATATCTGTTATAATGATGTGAACAGTGATCTTTAATGTTTTTGTTTTGTTCTGTTTCAGACAGTCTCTCTATCACCCAGGCTGGAGTGCAGTGGCATGATGTCAGCTCACTGCAACCTCTACCTCCCAGGTTCAAGTGATTCGTGCCTCAGATACTAGCATAGCTGGGATTACAGGCGTGCATCACCAAGACCGGCTAATTTTTGTACTTTTAGTAAAGACATGGTTTCGCCATGTTGGCCAGGCTGGTGGCAAACTCCTGGCCTCAAGTGATCTGTCCTCCTTGGCCTCCCAAAGTGCTCAGATTACACGCATGAGCCATCACGCCTGGCCTGTTATCATTCATGTTACCATTGTAATTGCTTTGGGGTGCCACGAACTGCAAACCATATAAGACAGCAAACTTAATAGATAAATGTTGTGTGTGTTTTGACTGTTCCACCAACTGGCTGTTCCCCCATCTCACTCACTCTCCTCAGGCCTCCCTATTCCCTGAGATACAACAATATTGAAATTAGGCCAATTAATAACCCTGCAATTCTAAGTGTTCAAGTGAAAAGAACAGCTGTATGTCTTTCACTTTAAATCAAAAACTAGAAATAATTAAGATTAGTGAGGAAAGCCTGTTGAAAGCCAAGATAGGCCAGAGCTAGGCTTCTTGTTCCAGTTAGCCAAGTTGTAAATGCAAAGGAAAGTTCTCAAAGGAAATTAAAAGTGCTATACCAGTGAATACACGAATGATAAGAAAGCAAAACAGCCTTATTGCTGACGCAGAGAAAGTTTTAGTGGTCTGAATAGAAAATTAAACCAACCACAACACTCCCTTCACCAAAGCCTAATCCAGAGCAAGGCCCTAACTCTCTTCCATCCTATGAAGGCTGAGAAAGGTGAGGAAATTGCAGAAGTGTGAAGCTAGCAGAGGTGGGTTCATGAGATTTAAGGGAAGAAGCTATCTCCATAACATAAAAATGCAAGGTGAAGCAGCAAGTGCTAACACAGAAGCTACAGGAAGGGCTGGGCATGGTGGCTCACACCTGTAATCCCAGCACTTTGGGAGGTCACGATGGGCGGATCATGAGGTCAGGAGAGCAGCTTGGCCAACATAGTGAAACCCCATCTGTACTAAAAATACAAAAAATTAGCTGGGCATGGTGGCAGGCACCTGTAATCCCAGCTACTTGGGAAGCTAAGGCAGGAGAATCACTTGAACCTGGGATGTGGAGGTTGCAGTGAGCTGAGATCGCGTCATTGCACTCTAGCCTGGGCAACAGTGTGAGACATTGTCTTAAAAAAAAAAAAAAAAAAAAAAGCTATGGGAAGTTATCCAGAAGATCTAGCCAAGATTGTTGATGAAGGTGGCTATACTAAACAACAGATTTTAGACAAAGGAGCCTTATATTGGAAGAAGATGTCATCTATGACTTTCGCAGCTAGAGAGAAGAACTCAATGCCTGGCTTCAAACCTTTAGAGAACAGACTGACTTTCCATACAACTGGTGACTTTAAGTTGAAGCCAATGATCATTTATCATTCTGACAATACTAAGGCCCTTAAGAATTATGCTAAATCTACTCTGCCCATGTTCCATAAATGAAACAACAAAGCACACATGTGTTTATAGCATGGTTTACTGAATATTTTAAGCCCACTGTTGAGACCTGCTACTCAGAAAAAAAAAAGATTCCTTTCAAAATATTACTACTCATTGACAACACACCAGGTCACCCAAGAGGCTGGATGTACAAGATTAATGTTGTTCTCATGCCTGCTAATACAATATCCATTCTGCAGCCCATGGATCAAGGAGTAGTTTGAACTTGCAGATCTTATTACTTACAACTATTTCATAAAGCTATAGTTGCTTTATGAGTGATTGATGAGAGAATGATTCCTCTGATGGATTGGGGCGAAGCAAATTGTAAACCTTCTGGAAAGAACTCACCATTCTACATGCCATTAAGGACATCTGTGATTCATGGGAGGTGGTCTAAATATCAACATTAACAGGAGTTTGGAAGACATTGATTCTCACCCTCATAGATGACTTAGAGGGGTTCAAGACCAGTGAAGGAAGTAACTGCAAATGTGGTAGAAAGAACAACAGAACTAGAATTAGAAGTGAAGCTGGAAGATGTGACTGGATGCCTCCAATCTCATGATAAATCTTGAACAGATCAGGAGTTCTGTTTTTTTTCTTATGAATGAGCAAAAAAAGAGGTTTCTTGAAATGAAATTTACTCCTGGTGATGACACTGTGGACATTATTGAAATGACAACAAAGAATTTAGAATATTACATAAACTTAATTGAGAAAGCAGCAGCAGCGCTTGAGAGAATTGACTCCAATTTTAAAAGAAATTGTACTGTGGGTGAAATGCTATCAAACAGTATTGCATGCTTCAGAGAGATCTTTCATGAAAGAAAGAGTCAATCAATATGGCAAATTTCACTGTTGTCTTATATTAAAAAATTGGCACAGTCATGCCAACCTTCAGCAACCACCACCTTAATTAGCAATCATCAACACTGGGGCAAGGCCTTCCAAAGATTATGACTTCCTGATCATTCCTGATATCATTATCAACTTTTAGCTATAAGTTTTTTTAAATTAATGTGTGTACTTTGTTTTAAACATAATGTTTTGGCTGGGTGCAGCGGCTCACGCCTGTAATCTCAGCACTTTGGGAGGCTGAGGCAGGTGGATCATGAGGTCAGAAGTTTGAGACCAGCCTGACCAACATGGTGAAACCCCATCTCTACTAAAAATACCAAAATTAGCCGGGTGTGGTGGCACATGCCTGTAATCCCAGCTACTCAGGAGGCTGAGGCAGGAGAATCGCTTGAACCCAAAAGGCGGAGGTTGCAGTGAGCCGAGATCGCACCACTGCACTCTAGCCTGGGTGACAGAGCGAGATTTCATGTCAAAAAAAAAAAAAACACAGTGCTTTGCACATAAAACTACAATATAATGTAAACATTATTTTTATATGTACTGGAAAGGCAAAAAATAATTCATGTGAATCATTTTATTACAGTATTCACTTTATTGCAGTGGTCTAGATCCAAACCCATGATATCTTTGAGGTATGCCTATACTATACGTGTGTGTGTGTGTGTGTGTCTGTTTGTACATATATACTATAAATCTTAATAGATATTAATCATCAATGTATACCAATCCTATTAAGACAGCTAATTTAAATGCATCTAAAATAAATGTCATAATTTAATTGTAATTTTCCAATATCTGGAATCAATTAAGTTTCTGAAAAATTTCAAGTGGGCCACCCAGTAATAAACACAAAATAAATTGTGTCTGCTGTCTTGTTAGTGATAATTTTTTATTGCTACCTCAGTTTCAGATGTCAGAGTAATGACTTCCATATTCTGATTGAAATGCAAATTGAAGCCATATGTTGGAAAGCACAGGCTTTCAATATCATCGCTTTCTTATTTTAGGCACAATAAAACTATGTTTATAAAGGCTAACAATTATTCAGATAAATTGTCAATTCCAGATCTGGAAAATGTGGAATTTTACATTTCAGACTATGGCAATACATGTACTTATGGCACATTAATAAATAGGTATTCTCATATTTACACATCTCATTGGCCAAAGTGGAATGGAAACTATAAAACAGTAACAGAATGAATGTTAATTGATTTTCTTCAAGACTAACAAATGAAAAGTAATTCTATAAATCTATTTTTTAATCCTAAGATTTGGTAATGTAACTAAAATTTACCATTAATCTATATTCTTAAAAATAGATTAATATTTTTAATTTATTTCACTGATAGGTTAAATAAACTAAATACTATATAAATCAATTTAATGTTTAATAAATTTCTAAGACTATGCTACAAGTTTCCCTAGGATCTTCTTGGATTGAGATTCAAACACGATCAGCCCAATAATGAATTTAAGTATCACAGGATTTACTCTTTTTCTCTTTGTGACATTGAGCCCAAAATGCTAGGTGTATAAAACTTACTTTTCATTTAAAAAGTAAAATGTTGATGTTATAAGTAAAATTCTCATGCAAATACTCTCTAAAAAGGTGAATCATGAATATTTTAGTCAAGAGTAAATACTTCTAAATTTAGCTGTCTAAAATCAACTAGATGTAAAAACTAATAGAAAAGTCTATGCCAATTAAACCATTAAATTGCACAATTTATATACCTCAAAGGCTGTAAATTCAATGTAAATATAGTTCAGTTGCAGAAGTCAAAGGCAAAGTAATTACAAAAGTATTTACTTAAAGAGGGACTGGCACTAGGTGGGGTAGGGGGAAATCATAGCTCTGATGCCAAATAAAATCAGTTTGCTTTGCTTTTTTAAAATGTTCTACTTGAAATATAAGGATAGAGATATTTTAAGATTAAATTCGCTACAGTCATTTCCAATGCAGAGACAAAGTGCTTATAAACTAAAATGATCTAGAATTTTGGTTTAATTATTAAAGAGATATTAAAAATATGCTATAGGACTTGAGAATTATGACATAGTTTTTTAACAAAATAATGGATAGCAGAGAGATGTTTCTTAAGGTTTGGCCTACACAAATTTCTTTAATAAAATTAAACAAATTTCTTTGATATAATTTTAAATCTACACTATACATTATACTATTAAATGCTTAATCAGCCCCCATCTTTGACTAGAGCTTCTCTTACATAGCTCAACATTCAACATTCCTCCAAAACTCTTTGTATATATTGCTTTCATTTAGGTTTAACGATGATCAATAATGGTAACTATGCATGAATATAATGGAATATGGTCAGCCGTCTATTCTAGGCTTCTGTTTTCCTAGCTATTTGCAAGACTAACTTGTCTGTCAAAGCCCTTTGTTATAAAAAGAAGCATGCTATTACAATTACTGCATCCTTGGTTGACTAGTGTGTACAATTATTTCCAAGCCCTGTACAGCTATGCCCCTCAGTTCTCAGGCAGTGCCAATACTGTGTTCTTTTGCCCACCTTGTTTACAATGGTTTGGTAACACACACAAAAGCAGCTTAACTGTTATAATGTAGTCCATTTTTCCAACATATGCAGCTCAAAAGTTAAAAATGAATACATGTCTAAAATATTAAATATATAAAACTCAGAATCAATAAATGTGATGGGACTCATATAATTGAACGTCAGTGTAATGACAGGAAATAAAACTGTACTGCTCTACAAGTATGTTCCAAATGTCAAGGTCGATTCTCTATTGGTTGTTCAAAATCATATTCTACTGTTTCATATTTGGACTATCACTTTCCTATACAGCTTGTTGTTTTTTACAGAGCTTGTAATTGTTTTTCTTTACTCATTGTTGGGAAAAAAACACAATTTTAGTATATCACTGAGTTTTTCACTTCTTTAGTCACATGTTTTCAAATGATATCTACATTTTTTTTTGGAACCTCTGAGTTCCTATTTAAACTTGGATGAATGCCTTGCAAGATGTGCTGAATAGCTGTTATCTTGAAATTTCTTTGTGTTGCATTCTTGAGTTGGTTTCACTGTTTCTAGGATCTGTTATTTTTCTCTTGCTTGGATTCCTTTTTATTTTGCTGGAGTACATTCTCAATTTTCTTTCAAGAGAGACTAGATGAGAGGTAAACGCTCAGTCCTCAAATGGCTGAAAATGTCTATATTTTGCCTTCACTTGATTCTGATTCACAGTTTGGTTGGACATAGAATTCTAGATCCAAATCATTTTCCTTCAGAATTGTGAAGGTGTTTCACAGACATGATCATAATCATAGTGACAACAACAATGACAATAGCAATAATAAAAGCAAACACTGATTGAGATCTTCCTATGCACTAGTACGTCTTTTATATGTATTATTTTTCACAATATACACAATATATAGGGATCATATTGTGATGATCCCTATATCTCACAGCTGAGAAAATGGAGGCATAACAGTAAAATTGTTTCACCAAGATCATCATACAACCAGTATGAGACAGTGTCTGGAAAATCTTTCTTAGTGACCAAACAAAGCCCTGAAATAGTACTGAAAAGATCTCTGCTTTCCCAGACTAGTAAATCAGGGGCCTAGGAGTCAAATGGACACTAATTAGTGTGAAAACTGATACCAAAATTTAGGTCTGTTATAGAATCAGTTTTCTTTCCACTCTTCCACGCTTTCTCTTTCTGTCTCTTCATGTTTACCAGGTTGCTGCCACATTTACAAGAACAGAAAGCCAACTTAATATTAACCAACACAATAAACTAGATCTTGTTACAAGTGTTTGGTTTTATAAAAGAGTTAAATCTTTAAAATATCTTTATTAAATTATTATTCTCATCAATCATCTAACAATGAAAATAATTGCAGAGTTAAAATAATACATGCCAGAGCTGAAAGATTCAGGCCCATGTTATCAAGGTGCATTTTAGAGAAAAGGTTTTTCTTTCCTTTTCACTTTTTTTTCCTTTCTCTATTTTTCTTTAAATACTTCCTCACAAACACAAGATCAAGTATCAAGAAAAGTAATTCTTGCCTGACTCCTGTAGCTTTTTAGTAAAAATGGAAATTACAGTGTGAACTATCTTTCATCAAATGGCATTTATAAGTTGGGCCATGACTTTTCATCTTCTATTTGCTAATCACTATTGGAGATACAAAGGGCATGCCTTAGAGACATATTCTAAATAAGATACTTTTTCCTATACATTTAAGCCATTTATAATCTCTTAAATTTCTTCATTGTACAGCTCACTTTATTGAACCAATTACCAATTTTCTGCACGCCAAAGTGCAAAAAATTCCAGCGTCTATGCATTATAGGATACATCCAGGCATAATTCCTCAATTAATCATTTCTGATAAGCAGTACAATTAAGTGTTAAACATGTTATTTTCATGAAAATCTGCTGAGAGGTACTAAGTGATGTAATTCATTACTGGCAGAAAAAAAAACCCTTACCATATGCCATTCAGCCATATAATTTAACAAATGATAAGAACCTGTATCATGCCAGGAATCAGCCCTACACGATTTTCTTCCAAAAAATTTAACATATAATGTATTGTTTTAAAACTAAAGTACTTAAACTCTTAAATTAGTAAATGTGTTTTACCACTTACATTTACATTTTAGTATTATAATAATTTTACATACAAGATTGTAAAGATGATATTTAACCTTGCAATTAAACTGTGTCTCACAAGAAGAATGAGTTCAATAAATATCACGCAAGGAAAGACACAGTTCTTTGCTTCTGTTTTTGAAAATTACTAAATATTATAATAAACCACAGCTATGGATATCACAATAAAAGAAACACATACAAATGATAAAAACTCTGTGAAATACGGTTGATGACCAGAGAGCTATAGAACACAGTAAAACAGTGAGCGATTTTTTAGGGCTCAAGTAGTTAACTGAATGAATATAAATTAAATAAGTTATTTTTCCTTTGGTTTTAAAAGGACAATACACTTGAATAATTTAATTCCTAAAAGTACAAGTAATGCTTACCTTCTAGACCAAAGTCACATAAAATGATTTAACACAGATGTGTACTGAGTCAATATCCATGCTGAGGCTGCCTAAGGCTGTCATAGTAGTGCTAAATTTTTATAAGAATTGCTATTATATCCAGCCCTTTAGATTCAACATTAATTTAAAAACCATAAATAAAACAATCATGCTGTATATTGCAACTATTACCACATATAAGGTTTGTTTCCTGGTATCATTATTTAAAAGGCCTCAAGTTCTAGAAGGTCATCAATCAATAACGTTTAGATAGGCTACAATAGCAGAGTAAAAGCACTAAAACCAGGATCAAATCCTGAGTTTTCAATATTAATTTATATATTATTACTCTGAGTTCAGACAAGTCATATATCCTTTTATATTCAGTTTTGCTCATCTATAAATGGGACAATAAAACCTGTCATGCCTACTTAACAGGGTGGTTTTGACAGGTTAAATGGAAAAATCTATGGGAGCATGTTTTAAAGCAATAAACAAACACAAGCTATATTTCTATATGGGTATAATTCACTGAATACAAAGCACTCAGGTTATTACTGCAGGAAATTTCTTTTTCTTTTTTTTTTTTTTTTTTTTTTGAGACAGAGTCTTGCTCAGTCGCCCAGGCTGGAGTGCAGTGGTGCGATCTCGGCTCACTGCAAGCTGCACCTCCCAGGTTCACGCCATTCTCCTGCCTCTCAGCCTCCCGAGTAGCTGGGACTACGGGCGCCTGCCACCACGCCTGGCTAATTTTTTTTTTTTTATTTTTAGTAGAGACAGGGTTTCATCATGTTAGCCAAGATGGTCTCAATCTCCTGACCTCGTGATCCACCCGCCTCAGCCTCCCGAAGTGCTGGGATTACAGGCGTGAGCCACCGTGCCTGGCTAGGAAATTTCAAAGATAGACATAGAAGACAAAATCTCAGACACGGAAGAGCTTATTTCAGAGAACAATAAATAAAAATACAGAAAACCCATATATTAAATAACTAAAAGATGTGAAATAAAAAAATCCCTTTAAATTCATGACCAAAAAAATAGGCCATCAACAAAAACTCCTGGGATTAATTAAGGAAAGTAGAGATGGGAGAAAAATAACTAAGCATTTCTTCGGCCTTCTTTGCTAAGGAGTCCTAAGCTTCTACATATACTCTATAGCTATATTTAGGAAACTACATTTTAAGACTTCAACAATGACTTATTTCGTCTACAGTTAGTGGAAGAATGCAGAACTAGAAAAGGAAACACCTAGGTTGAAGTACATAAGGCATCTATGGCAGGGCTAAGTCCCAGAACTTACGTTCATGTCAGCTCCAGGCAAGTATTCTGGGAAACTAATCACATATTATGAATATGACTGTGCAATGCTAGTAACCTAAATATTACTTCCTCCTTTATATAATGCCTGTAATTTTTATGTAATTTTTAAATGTATGCAATTTTTTATTGACCCTGAATTATTCATTTATTCATCACACACACACAGACATACACACACACATTCCTTAAAAAAGTAGTCAAAAATAGAGTTCTATGTTTCTTTATCAAAGAATGTTTCAAAAAAAACATTTCTTTAAATTACTCATCTCTTACCTAGTGGAATAATACATTATCACTGTGTAGAAATGATAGGTTTAATAGCTTCTTTTTCCTCAGGTCATATTGACTTAGTCTTCGTAATAATCACCAAAAAATGATCTATGAATTACTCCATTTGACAGATGAGAAAATTTAGATTTGCAGTTATAGTCACAAAGCTATTAAATGGTAAACCAGGATTCAGGATTCAATTTTTTTTTTTTTTAATTCAAAGACAGGTTCTCACTCTGTGCCCAGGCTGGAGTGCAAGCATGGCTCACTATAACCTCAAACTCTCGGGCTCAAACAATTGTCCTGCTTCAGCCTCCCAAGTAGCTAGGTCTACAGATGCAAGCCGCCATGCCCAGCCTTCCAGGATTCAAATTTAAATCCATCTAACTCTACAGCTAGTGTTCTTAACCACTTTACTGTGTTTTTTGGTAATTTGAGTTGGAAAACTATCTATATCCTTTTGCATAAGTGGTATACAGCCCAAAAATAATACCACTGAGAATTGCCCTCTCCTTGAGGAATTTCGACACTGCCACAACCAGCTATACCTCTACAGTGGGTACATTGCCACTCAGGTCATAAATGATTGCTTTGGGGATGGACATTTGAACCAAGTTCTCTCAACCAAAAATCTGGAGTGACATAAAAAAGCCAGGCAGCAGAGAAGGAAGAACCCAGAGGAAGTCATTCTGTTATCCATTCCAGTAAGAGGAAGATAACTTGTTTGCCAGTCAATAAAATTTATTCATATATGGTTTACTTCTCTATCTAATTAACACATAAAGAAAAATTTAAAATCCACCAATACACTGACATACAGTACAACAACAGTGGCAAAAAAAATGAGTTGGTGCTTTTAAATTATTTCAAAAGTATGTTAGCAAAAGCTGATTTACTTTAACATTCTGCAGGAACATGTAAAACTCCAGGATGATTGAGGGGTTTTTGATGCTGCAAACATAATTTTTTAACAGTTTATTAAGATAAAATTGACATATAGTAGTCCCCCTTTATCCATGGTTTTGCTTTCCATGGTTTTAGTTATCAACAATAAATTGTGGTCCAAAAATACTTAATAGAAGATTCCACAAATAAACAGCTCATAAGTTTTAAATGCTATGTCACAATGCCTACATCATCAACCTCACTTCATCTCCTCATGCTGGCAATTTAGTATCTCACAACACTACAGGAAGAGGAAGGTGAGCACAGTAAACCAAGGAATTTTCAGAGACAGAGATACCACATTCACGTAACTTTTATTACAGTGTATTATAATTGTTCTATTCTATTGTAGCTATTGTTGTTAATCTCTTACTGTGCCAAATTTATAAATTAAAATTCATTAGGATATGTATATATAGGAAAAACATCACGTATCTAGGTTTCAGCACTCCCCATGGTTTCAGGCATCTACTGGAGGTCTTGGAACACATATTTGGCAGCAGATAAAGGGGTAACTTTACAATAAACACCAAAAATCTAAAGAGTATATTTTGAAAAGTTTTTACATATGTACACACTCTAAAATGATCATCACGATAAAAAAAAATTAACACATCTATCACCTCCGAAGTTTCCTTGTGTTCCTTTGTACTCTCTCTCACCCAATCCCTTCACTCCCTACTCTCCCACCACATACCTGCTTTCTGTTACTATAGATTACATTATCCTTTTTTCTTAGCTTCTTTCACTCATAATGATTTTGAGATTCTTCCATATTGTTCAATGTGTCAAAGCTCTTTCCCTTTTATACATAAGAAGTATACCACTGTTTGGACATAGCACAATATGCTTATCAAATCACCTATTAATGAACTTTTGATTACTTCTAGTTTTTGGCAACCAACCAAAAGCTCTAAGAATATTTGTATACAAGTCTTTACATAGAAATCAGAATTCATATGCCTAGACAAACAAAAATGGAAGCACAACAAATCAAAATTTATGGGATGCAGCAAAAGTAGTTCTAAAGAGGAAATTTATAGCACTAAATGCCTAGATCAAAAAAGAAGAAGATTTCAAATAACAAATCTAATGTCACACCTTAAGGAACTAGAAAAAGACAAACTAAGCCCAAAGTAAACAAATGAAGGAGATAACAAAGATCAAAGCAGAAATAAATGAAACAGAGACTAGAAAAACACTATAAAAAAATCAACAAAACTGAGTTGTTTTTTTTTTAATAAAATTGACAAACCCTTAGCTAGTCTAAGACAGAAGAAAAATAAAATGAAAAGTGAAAGAGACACTGGATTAAAGACTTAAATGTTAGACCTAAAACCATAAAAACCCTAGAAGAAAACCTAGGCAATACCATTCAGGACATAGGCATGGGCAAGGACTTCATGTCTAAAACACCAAAAGTGACGGCAACAAAAGCCAAAATAGAAAAATGGGATCTAATTAAACTAAAGAGCTTCTGCACAGCAAAAGAAACTATCATCACAGTGAACAGTCAACCTACAGAATGGGAGAAAATTTTTGCAATCTACCCATCTGACAAAGGGCTAACATCCAAAATCTACAAAGAATTTAAACAAATTTACAAGAAAAAATCAAACAACCCCATCAACAAGTGGGCGAAGGATATGAACACGCACTTCTCAAAAGAAGACATTTATGCAGCCAAAAGACACATGAAAAGATGCTCATCATCACTGGTCATCAGAGAAATGCAAATCAAAACCACAATGAGATACCATCTCACACCAGTTAGAATGGCCATCATTAAAAAGTCAGGAAACAACAGGTGCTGGGGAGGATGTGGAGAAATAGGAACACTTTTACACTGTTGGTGGGACTGTAAACTAGTTCAACCGTTGTGGAAGATAGTGTGGCGATTCCTCAAGGATCTAGAACTAGAAATACCATTTGACCCAGCAATCCCATTAATGGGTATATACCCAAAGGATTATAAATCCTGCTACTATAAAGACACATGCACATGTATGTTTATTGTGGCACTATTCACAATAGCAAAGACTTGGAACCAACCCAAATGTCCATCAATGATAGACTGGATTAAGAAAATGTGGCACATACACACTGTAGAATACTATGCAGCCATAAAAAAGATGAGTTCATGTCCTTTGTAGGGACATGGATGAAGCTGGAAACCATCACTCTGAGCAAGCTATCCCAAGGACAGAAAACTAAACACCGCATGTTCTCACTCATAGGTGGGAATTGAACAATGAGAACACTTGGACACAGGGTGGAGAACATCACACACACACCAGGGCCTGTCGTGGGGTGGGGGAAGGGGAGATGGATAGCATTAGGAGAAACGCCTAATGTAAATGACGAGTTAATGGGTGCAGCACACCAACATGGCACAGGTATACATATGTAACAAACCTGCACACTGTGCACATGTACCCCAGAACTTAAAGTATAATACAAAAAAAAACTATGAACAATTATATGCCAACAAATTATATAACCTAAAAGAAATGGATAAATTATTAGATACATACAACCTACCAAGACTGAAACATGAAGAAATAAAAAATATCTAAATAGATCAATGATATAGTCTGTATATTTGTCCCCACTGAAATGTCATGTTGAATTGCAATCCTCAATGCTACAAGTGGGGCCCAGTGGGAAGTGTTTGTATCATGGGGGTGGATCCCTCACAGCTTAGTGCTGTCTTCGTGAGAGCGAGTTCTCGTGAAATCCAGTTATTTAAAAGTGTGTGGCACGCTCAATCCCTACCCTTGCTCTTGCTTTCACCATGTGACATGCTGGCTCCCGCTTCACACCTTCTGCCACAATTGTAAAGCTTCCTGAGGACTCCCCAGAAGCTGATGCCAGGACTATGCTTCCTGTACAGCCTGCAGAACCGTGAGCCTGCAGAACCATTAGCCAATTAAACCTCATAAATTATCCAGCCTCTGATACTGATATCTCTTTATAGCAATGCAAGAATGGCCTTATACAACTAAAAATGAATAAGCAGATAGAATAAATAACAAAAAGTTTCCCATCAAAGAAAATCCAAGGACCTGGTGAATTCTAATAAACACTTAAAGAAAAACTAATACCAATCTTTCTCAAACTCTTCCAAAAATCTGAAATAGAAGGAATACGCCCAAACTCATTTTACAAAGCCAGTATTACCCTGATACCAAAGCCAAACAAGGACACTTCAAGAAAAGAAAATTACAGGCCAATATCCCTGACGAACACAGATGCAAAAATCCTTAACAAAATACTAGCAAACTGAATCAAATTAATACACTAAAAGAATATTTCATTTGAAATACTGTCAGTTAGCCGGGTGCAGTGGCTCATGCTTGTAATCCCAACACTTTGAGAGGCTAAGGCAGATGGGTCACCTGAGGTCAGGAGTTCGAGACCAGCCTGGCCAACATGGTGAAACCCCATCTCTACTAAAAATACAAAAAGTAGTCAGGCATTGTGGCAGGCACCTCTATTCCCAGCTACTCAGGAGGCTGAGGCAGGAGAATCACTTGAACCCAGGAGGTGGAGGTTGCAGTGAGCCGAGATCACCCCACTGCACTCCAGCCTGAGCAACAGAGAGAGACTCTGTCTCAAAAAAAAAAAGAAAGAAATACTGTCAGTTGCAGCAACACAGATGGAACTGGAGATCATTATATTAAGTGAAAAAAGCCAGGCACAAAAGATAAACATCACATATTCTCACTCATATGTGAAAGCTAAAAAAGTTGATCTCATGGAGATAGACAGCAGAATGATAAATACCAGAAGCTGTGTAGGGGAAAGGGAGATGAAGAGAGGTTGGTGAATGAGTACAAACATAAAGTGAGATACAAGAAATAAGTTCTAGTGTTCTATAGCACAGTAGGGTGAGTGACTATAGTTAACAACAGTATATTTCAAAATAGCTAAAAGAAAAGATTTAAAATGTTCCCAACACTATAGAAATCTTCTGTAAATAAAAAAGGAAAAATGTTCCCAACACAAAGAAATGATAAATGTTCAAAGTGATGGATATCCTACATTACATAGTCTATGCATGTATCAAAATATTACATGTAGCATATAAATATGTACAAGTAATATATATCCATTTAAGTGTTTTTACTTGTTTTTTACAAATCTTTCACCATGATCAAGTGGCATTTAACCCTGGGAGGCGAGGATGGTTCAACAGGAAATCAATAAATGTGATAGTCCAGCGGTCCCCAACGTTTTTGGAACCAGAAAACGGTTTCGTGGAAGACAATTTTCCACGGATGCAAGGCGGGGTGGGTGCGTGGGAGTTGGTTTCAGGATGAAACTGTTCCACCTTAGATCATCATAAGAAGCATGCAACCTAGATCCCTCACATGTGCAGTTCGCAATTGGGTTCGGGATCCTATGAGAATCTAATGCTGCTGCTGATCTGACAAGAGGCAGAGCTCAGGCAATAATGCTCACTCACCCGCGTATCATCTCCTGCTTTGCAGGCTGATTCCTGACAGGGTTCATGGCCCAGGGGTTGGGGACCCCTGTTATATGCCACATCAGCAGGATGAAGGATAAAAACCTTATGATCGGGCTGGGCGCGGTGGCTCACGCTTGTAATCCCAGCACTTTGGGAGGCCGAGGTGGGCGGATCACAAGGTCAGGAGATCGAGACCACGGTGAAACCCCGTCTCTACTAAAAATACAAAAAAATTGCTGGAGAGGATGTGGAGAAATAGGAACACTTTTACACTGTTGGTGGGACTGTAAACTAGTTCAACCATTGTGGAAGTCAGTGTGGCGACTCCTCAGGGAGCTAGAACTAGAAATACCATTTGACCCAGCCATCCCATTACTGGGTATATACCCAAAGGACTATAAATCATGCTGCTATAAAGACACATGCACACGTATGTTTATTGCGGCACGATTCACAATAGCAAAGACTTGGAACCAACCCAAATGTCCAACAACGATAGACTGGATTAAGAAAATGTGGCACATATACACCATGGAATACTATGCAGCCATAAAAAATGATGAGTTCGTGTCCTTTGTAGGGACATGGATGAAACTGGAAAACATCATTCTTAGTAAACTATCGCAAGGACAAAAAACCAAACACCGCATGTTCTCACTCATAGGTGGGAATTGAACAATGAGAACTCATGGACACAGGAAGGGGAACATCACATTCCAGGGACTGTTGTGGGGTGGGGGGAGGGGGGAGGGACAGCATTAGGACATATACCTAATGCTAAATGACGAGTTAATGGGTGCAGGAAATCAACATGGCACATGGATACATATGTAACAAACCTGCACATTGTGCACATGTACCCTAAAACCTAAAGTATAATAAAAAAAAATTAAAAAAAATAAAAAAATTAGCCAGGCGTGGTGGCGGGCGCCTGTAGTCCCAGCTACTCGGAGAGGCTGAGGCAGGAGAATGGCATGAACCCGGGAGGCGGAGCTTGGAGTGAGCCGAGATCGCGCCACTGCACTCCAGCCTGGGAGACAGAGCAAGACTCCGTCACAAAAATAAAAAAACCTTATGATCATCTCAAGAGATGCAGAAAGAGTGCTGACAAAATTCAACATCCTTTCACAATAAAACTCTCAACAAATTAGGTATAGAGGAATGTACCTCAACACAATAAAGGCCATATATGACAAGCCCACGGCTAACATCATACTCAACAGTGAAAAGTTGAAAGCAGTCTCTAAGATGAGGAAAAAGTCAAGGATGCCCACTCTCACCATCTCTTTTCAACATAATACTGGAAGCCCTAACCAGAGCAATTAGGCAAGAGAAACAAATAAAAGTAATCCTAGACGAAAGAAAGAAGTAAAACAATCTCTGTTTGCAGACTATATGATCTTATACACTAAAAACCCTAAAGATTCCACCAAAGACTGTTGGAACTGATAAATAAATTCAGTACGGTTGCAGGACACAGTGTCAACATACAAAAATCAGTAATATTTTTATACACTAATACTCAACTATTCAAAAATAAATTAAGAAAAAAATCCCATTTACAACAGCAACAACAAAAAATAAAATCCTTAGGTGTATATTTAACCAAGATGGTAAAAGATCTACATACTAAAAACACTATAAAACACTGATAAACAAAACTGCAGAAAAACACCCATGTTCATGAATTGGAAAAATTAATATTGTTAAAATGTTCATACTGCCCAAAGCAATCTATAGATTCAATGCAATCCTTACTGAAACTCCAAGTAATTTTTCGCAGAAATAGAAAAAGCAATCTTTAAGTTCAAATGGCACCACAAAAGACCCCAAACAGCCAAAGAATCCTGAGCAAAATGAACAAAGCTAGAAGCCATCACACTCCCTGATTTTAAAATATATTTTAATCAAAACAGCATTGTACTGGCATAAAAACAGACAGACCAATGGAACAGAATAAATAACCCAGAAATAAATAAACCCACAGTTATGGTCAATTGATTTTTGACAAAGGTGCTAACAACACAAAACAGGAAAAGAACAAGTCTCCTCAATAAATGGCATTAGGAAAACTAGATATCTACTTGCAAAAGAATGAAACTGGGCTCTTATCTATATAGTATAGAAAAATTAATTCAAAATGGATTAAAGACTATAAATATAAGCTCTTCCATAAAATTACTAAAAGAAAATATAGGGCAAAAGCTTCATGGCACTGGCCTAGGCAATTTTTTTTGGATATGAACCCAAAAGCACAGGCAATAAAAGCAAAAATAGACAAATGGGATTATATCAAACTAAAAAGCTTCTGTACAGCAAAGGAAACAACAGGGTAAAGAGACAACCTACAGATTGGAAGCCTGGGCAACATGGTGAAACCCCATCTCTACAAAAAGTACAAAAACTAGCCATGCATAGTGACGTGCACCTGTAGTCCCAGCTACTCAAGAAGTTATGGGAGGACTGCTTGACCCTGGGAGGTGAAGGTTGCAGTGAGCCAAGGTTGCGCCACTGCACTCCAGCCTGAGTGACAGAGTGAGATCCTGTCTCAAAAAAAAGGAGACAACCCACAGATTCCACAGATTAGGAGAAAATATTTGCAAATTATACATCTGATAAAGGGTTAATATCCAAAATATGTAAGGGATTTAACACAATTACAAGGAAACAAGTCAATTAAAAAAATGGGGACCTGAACAGACATTTCTCAAAAAAAAAAAAAAAAAAAATGGCTAACACATACATTTAAAAATGCTCAACATCACTAAAAATTAGGGAAATGCAAATTAAAACCACAATAAGATATTGCCTAACACCTGTTAGAGTGGCTACTATCAAAGTCAAAAGATAACAAAGTGTTGGCAAGTACCTGGAGGAAAAGGAATCCTTGTACACTATTGGTGAGAATGTAAAATGGTACAGTCATTATGAAAAACAGTATGGGAGTTCCTCAAAAAACTAAAAATACCATATGATTTTTCTCTAACAAGTGATCCAGCAACCCCACTTCTGAGTATATATCCAAAGAAACTGAAATCGGTATGTCAAAGGGATGTCTTCACTCCCATGTTCACTCTAGCACTATTCACAATAACCAAGACATGGAATCAACCTAATGAACCTGGAGGACATTATGCTAAGTTAAAATAAGCCAGGCACAGAAAAAAATACCACATGATCTCACTTATATGTGGAATCTTAAGAAAGTCAAACTCATAGAAGTACAGAGTAGAATGGCAGTTAACAGAGTCCAAGAGAAGAGGGGGTTGTGATGATAAAGTTTCAGTGAGACAAGAGAAATAAATTTTTGAGATATATTGCACAAAAGGGTGACCACAGTTAATAAGGACATATTGTACATTTCAAAATATATTATAGCTAAGAGCAAATTTCAAATGTCTCACTATAAAAAATGACAACTGAGGTGATGTTAATTTGATTTAATCATTACACGCTGTATATATATATATACATACATATATATATCAAAACATCACATTGCACCCCATAGATGTATACAATTATGATTTGGCAATTAAAAATAAATTAAAAAGAAATAAAAATGTATTTCTCTAAAGTAAATGTCTGTGAATAGATTGGTTGGCTCATATGGAAAAGTATATGTTTATCCTTTTAATAAACTGTCAAATTGGCTTCCAAAGTGGTTAAACAATTTTACATTCCCACATGCAGGAATATGATAGTTCCAGTTCCTATACATTCATACCAACATTTGCTCTTGTCAGACTTTTCCCGTATCTTGCCATATGCATCTCGTCCATCTGGCTGTTCATCCATAACCTTTCTAATATCCTCTATAATAAACCAGTAAATGTAAGCAAAGTGTTTCCCTGAGTTTTCTGTGAGCTGCTCTGGTAAATTAGCTGAACTTGAAGAGGGGGTAGTGGGAACTCCAATTTATAGCTGATCAGTCAGGAGTACAGATAACAACTATTACTTTCTATTGGCATCTGAGGTGGAGGCAGTCTTATGAAACTGAGCCCTCAACCAGTGGAATCTGATGCTATCTCCAGGTAGACAGTATTAGAATTAAATTGAATTACAGGACACTAAGCTGGTGTCTGCTAGAGAATGTGCTTCCAGAGAACTGATTGGTCTGTGGGGATCATTCTCTGTTGAGTGAAAGAACAAGAGAAAGCACTTTTTTCTTCTTTTTCTTCTTTTTTTTTTTTTTTTTTTTTTCTGAGATGGAGTTTTGCTCTTGTTGCCCGGGCTGGAGTGCAATGGCATAATCTCAGCATAATGCAACCTCCGCCTCCCAGGTTCAAGCTATTCTCCTGCCTCAGCCTCCCAAGTAGCTGGGATTACAGGCATGCGCCACCACACCCGGTTAATTTTGTATTTTTAGTAGAGACGGGTTTATCCATGTTGGTCAGGCTGGTCTCGAACTCCCAACCTCAGGTGATCTGCCCGCCTCGGCCTCCCAAAGTGCTGGGATTACGGGCGTGAGCCACTGTGCCTAGCCTGAATCACCATTTTCAAACCTATGTTTGAAAAACCAAATACAGATGTTTTAATAAAAGACACTGCATGTTTAACATTAAAAACCAAATGCTAAAGACAAATTGCTAACATACATTAGATGCATGTTTACAATTTTAAAACGTATATACTATTAAAATGTTTGGTGGCATAAATAAAATTACAAAGAAGTTTTCAAAAGGACTCACACAGAAGGATTTTTAAATGTCTTAAATTTTTTTCTTATAATAAAATGTAAGTGAACTAACTACATTTGACACCACATTTTAAACAAATGTTAGCAGCATATAATAAATTTTGAAAGACTGGAAAACTTAGTTATTGTCACAACTGATACAATAAAGGAAAATCATGCAAATGCAAATTTTGCTTATGTGTTCTCTTTTAAATCATACTGTGGCAAAGTTAAATTCTAACAGCAAGTGTTGTCTTTTTTTTTTTTTTTTTTTTTGAGATGGAGTCTCGCTCTGACGCCCAGGCTGGAGTGCTGTAGCACAATCTCGGCTCACTGCAAGCTCCGCCTCCCGGGTTCACGCCATTCTCCTGCCTCAGCCTCTCCGAGTAGCTGGGACTACAGGAGCCCGCCACCACGCCCGGCTAATTTTTTGTGTTTTTAGTAGAGACGGGGTTTCACCGTGGTCTCGATCTCCTGACCTCGTGATCTGCCCACCTCGGCCTCCCAAAGTGCTGGGATTACAAGCGTGAGTCACCGTGCCCGGCCCTGAGTGTTCTCTTATGGGTAACTGGTTCTGGCATATTAGCCCCAGGAGAATTTTTCCATAATTTTATAGACATATCTTGGCCAGAGAAAATATTTAACTCTTTATACTTATTTCTATATACATTTCATTCATTTTGACCTTTAATAACTAATTCACTATCAACATTTAAAATCTAGAAAACTACTATTTTTTAAATTGGGTACTTTTCACTCTAATACACGCTAACTAACATATAACAAGAAAGCAACATTTTCAGATGGGTATTAATACAATTGCCTTCAATTTGTATGTTTTCAAGTGCTAGTTAATCATTAAGGCTATAAACTAATGGTCTAATAATTGCAACTTATCAAAACTTACTTGTATCTGATGGCTCTTTTTCTTAAAGTTCTTTTTTTTTAGACAGAGTATTGCTCTGTTGCAAAGGCTGGCTTACTGCAACCTCCACCTCCTGGGTTCAAGCGATTCTCCTGCCTCAGCCTCCCTAGTAGCTAGGATTACAGGCACATACCACCACGCCCGGCTAATTTTTGTACTTTTAGTAGAGATGGGATTTCACCATGTTGGCCAGGCTGGTCTCAAACTCCTGACCTTAGGTGATCCACTTGCCTTGGCCTCTAAAATACAGATGACTTTTACTTTCCTCTTTATTTTCCAAATTAGAAACACATACCAAAAAACAGTTAATATTTTGTTTAAATAAAACCTCACAACATTTAGAAATTTTATTGTTGGATGTTATAAGCCAATAATTTCAACTTAGTCTCGTAAGCAATATAATCAAGCCATAAGAAAAAGTTATTCCTTTAGATTGAATTCAGTTCTCCCTGAATCTTTAAATCCCTACGAAAAAGTTATTCCTTTAGATTGAATTCAGTTCTCCCTGAATCTTTAAATCCCTACCTGTTCTGAAACAAGCACCCTCTTCATGTAGTAAAAGTTATACAGTAATAAATAAATGGCTCTGTTTAGACACAAAGGAAGATGAAGTGTATCAGGTAATTATTAGTATCCAGAAAATATTATGATCATGTTCAAATTCACTTTCCCTTAGACATAGTCAAAATCTATGTGTCAAGTCTTTGATCTCATTAAAGTTTTGAATTACTGAGCATTTATAAATGGCTAAAAACACCAATTCACATTTTGTATTTTCTCAGAAATTTTTCTAATACTAAAATTTACAGACAAATGTACCCCCTCAAAAAAGTTTTCCATTTTAAAGAACTAGAGATTCAAAGGTTTCTTCTAGGTTGGGAACCCGAACAAAACGGTACAGCCACCACTCAGGAACACATTTGACAGTTTCTTTAAAAACTAAACATGGTGGCTCACGCCTATAATCCCAGCACTTTGGGAGGCCGAGGAGGGCAGATAACAAGTTCAGGAGTTCGAGACCAGCTTGACCAACAACGTGAAACCCCATCCCTACTAAAAATACAAAAATTAGCCAGGCATGGTGGCGCACACCTGTAATCCCAGCTACTCAGGAGGCTGAGGCAGGAGAATCACTTGAACCTGAGAGGTGGAGGTTGCAGTGAGCCGAGATCACGCCACTGCACTCCAGCCTGGGCAACAGTAAAACTCTATCTCGAAAAAAAAAAAAAAAAAAAACCCACCACAAAACATGTAACCACGATATGAACCCAGCAACTGCACTAATGGGCATTTATCCCAGACCAATAAAAACATGAAAATCTGTACATGAATATTTATAGCAGCTTTGTTCATAATAGCTAAAAACCATGAACAGGGGTTAAGGAGGGGTGACAACAGGAGAGAAGTGGGTGTTGCTATGATGGAAACATTCTGTATCTTGACTGTATCAATTAAATATTCTGGTTTTGATATTATATTATAGTTTTGCGATATGCTACCATTGGGGGAAAATGGGTAAAGAGAACATGGGATCCCTATATTATTTTTTATAATTGCATATGAATCTATAATTATTTCAAAATAAAAGTTTTAATTTTTTTCAAATACACTATTTTAAGTGTGCTCTCCAACATCAATAATACCAAAGTCAAAGATCTCTTTCCCAGGAATTTACAATCTAAAGCAGGCAACACACAAAAGTTTTAGAAAGTTTACTTATAATTTTTAAATAAGTGTATGAATACACACAGTATTTGGGTATTGAAGTATATACCATGTGCTACTATAGAAAAGCACGTGAGTATCTAAAAAAATACACCAAAACTCAAATCTATTCTAGCATGCAGGCATAATATTTTAAAGTTTTCTTGAAAACATAAGAAAAGCAGCACAATAACAAAGCCATTAAGAAAATTTAAGATATTTGGTTGGGCACGGTGGCTCACACCTGTAATCCCAGAACTTTGGGAGGCCAAGGCAGGCAGATCACGAGGTCAGGAGATCAAGACCATCCTGGCTAACACGGTGAAACCCCATCTCTACTTAAAATACAAAAAATTAGCCGGGCATGGTGGCGGGCGCCTGTAGTCCCAGCTACTTGGGAGGCTGAGGCAGGAGAATGGCGTGAACCCAGGAGGCGGAGCTTGCAGTGAGCCGAGATTGCACCACTGCACTGCAGCCTGGGCGACAGAGCAAGACTCAATCTCAAAAAAAAAAAAAAAAAAAATTTAAGATACTTTGTTATACAATATAAATAATCTATAACCAAGATTAATCAATTGTTTTAAATTCTTCTCAGGTTGTAGTATTTATTATCACTTAATAATTTAAGTTTATCGTTTTAAAGTAGATGATTTCCTCAAGCTATTTATTTTTCTGGATTCTGATTACAACACCATGAGGTGGCAAAACAGAAGTGTTCACACGCAGTTCAAAATAAGTCACGTACTTCATCTATGTACCACAATGACCAACTTTTAATCTTTGTATCTTTTAATCTAAAATACAACATTAATGCAGTCAAATAAAGCAAGGTTTTACTTGTAAAGTAAATAATATTACAGCAAAACCACCATTACTTTTGCACCAACCTAAAATATTTAAAACAAGCTTTAAAATAAACATCTAGGTATGATTTGGTATGTCTCCTATAAATCCTTCTCTTTAACCCATTTATGCCTAGTGTTCCATTATTGGAACGCTAAGCTTACAGGAGTTATTTTTTTCCTACTGCTCAAGGTCATCGCCAAGGTCTGATTTTTCACAAAAAAAAAAATTTGCAACCTCCAGCATAGATGGGTTAATAAACACATTCATCTATGATTCATTTAACAAATTATGGCACAAAGTACATTTTAGGTACTGTTCTAGGCATGATACAGCAATGTATAAAACACACAAAAACTCTACATTCATGAAGCTTAAATTCCAAGGTGGGAAGACAGACAATAAAATAATAAGCAAAAAAGATATATGTTAGATGTTGATCAATTCCATGAAAAAAAGATACAGAGGTTTGGGACTGCAGAGGTATAAGTGACATGAAGAGTGACTGTTACTATGTGAGATAGATGTGGAAGGCCTCACAACAGTGACATTTCAGCAGTCTCAGTGAAATGAAACAGCAAGCCATGCAGATATCTGGCGATAAGAGCTCAAAACAGAGCGAACAGCAAGTATCAAAGCCCTGAAGAGAAAGCATGCTTGTTATGCTCACTCAACACCAGAGAGGGCAGTGTGGCTGAAGTGGAGAATGAGGAAGGAGACAGTGGTGGTAAGAGGAAGCCAGAGAAACATAAAGACCCCCCATAACCACAGGCTTCTTGCAAGCCTCGAAAAGAGCCCTACAAAATCTGCTCACATAGTCACATATTGGTAACGTTTGCAAAAATAAGATATTTTAACCATAGATAGTTAAGATTCTATCATTTTACATTCTGATTTCTCTGTCACACTTCAGCTTGTGATGAACAGCATTAGGTTTTGGGATCCAAAGTTGAGTTTAGCAAGATATATTGAGTTTGGGTTTAGCATGATATATTCATTAATTTACTTTCCAGTTGCTTTTAGGTATAGAACATTGATTCCTAGTGGCTCATTAAAAGAGTGGCAACCAGGCACGGTGGCTCACACCTGTAATCCCAGCACTTTGGGAGACCGAGGCGGGCAGATCACTTGAGGTCAGGAGTTCAAGACCAGCCTGGCCAACATGGTGAAACCCCGTCTGTACTGGAAATACAAAAATTAGCCAGGCATGGCAGTGTGCGCCTGTAATCCCAGCTACTCTGGGGATTGAGGCAGGAGAATCGCTTGAACCCAGGAGGCAGAGGTTGCAGTGAGTCAAGATCATGCCACCGCACTCCAGCCTGGGTGACAGAGCCAGACCCTGTATTGAAAAAAAAAAAAAAAAAAAAAGAATGGCTTCCAGGAATACTCTGTTGTCTACTGTGCCAACTTACCCCGTCATGACACAAAGGTGAAGAACCAGAGGACATAATGATATATAGATACATCCTAGGGTGCCAAGCCCTGAAAATATGTGGGTAATGAAAAAGAAATAAATTTAAAATGCACATGGCTAAAAGATAGATGGTTAAAACTTCTACCAATCATCAGACATGCAAAGTAGTAAGCAGAAGATCTGACTCTTATCAAAGCCTAACCAAAATCCAAGTTCTCTCCTGTCAAGGAAATGAAGTGAATACAATTATAATTATTATAAATGCAACATAACTTTGTAGGGTTTTTTCCCAACGGAAACTGTACTACAGAAAATTTTTAAGAATGCCTATGCTTGAGAATCACTACCTGTATCAGTATTCAAAAAAAGGTGATTGTGTATTAACATGGTTTTAACTATTCCAAATATGAATAATTATTAAAGCACATGTGATCAATAATGCAAGAAGAAAGACTGAAATATCTTTTTTATTTTCTCTGTATAAAATGATATTATAGGCTGCTGGGGAGGGCAGGAAAGCCACACCCACCCAGCAAGGGCTCCGTGACTGGGTTCCCAGGACTGTCGAAGGAAGTTATAGCTGGGTGGGAGGGTGGGTAGCTTACACTCTCCAAGACTGCCTTCCAAACTCTTTGACACCTAAGAAAAGGTGAACAAGTCCTATTTTCAAGAGAAGATGGCTTTTAACAATTTTGAAGGATCTAAAACTGTGTACCTGCAGACATCAATAAGGATGAAGAATTTGTAGAAGAGTTTAACGGATTAAAAACTTTTGCTAGTTTTCCAAGTAGTAGTCCTGTTTCAGCATCAACACTGGCACAAGTAGGTTTTCTTTATATTGGTGAAGGAGATACCATGTGGTGCTTTAGTGGTCATGCAGGAGTAGATAGAAGGCAATATGGAGACTCAGCAGTTGGCAGACACAAGAAAGCATCCCAAACTGCAGATTACCAACGGCTTTTTTTTTTTTTGAGACGGAGTCTCACTCTGTTGCACAGGCTGGAGTGCAGTGGCGCGATCTCAGCTCACTGCCAGCTCCACCTCCCAGGTTCACACCATTCTCCTGCCTCAGCCTCCCGAGTAGCTGGGACTACAGATGCCCGCCACCACGCCCGGCTAATTTTTGGTATCTTTAGTAGAGACGGAGTTTTACTGTGTTAGCAAGGATAGTCTCGATCTCCTGACCTCGTGATCTGCCCACCTCAGCCTTCCAAAGTGCTGGGATTACAGGTGTGAGCCACCGCGCCCGGCCGGCATTTACTTTTAAAATAGTGCCACACAACCTGCAAATCTTAGTATCCAAAATGGTCAGTACAAAGTTGAAAACTGGGAAACAGTAATCAATTTGCCTTAGGCCATCTGAGATTCATGCAGATTATCTTTTGATAACTGGACAGGCTTTAGACGTATCAGATACCATAAACCCAAGAAACCCACGATGTATAGTGAGGAAGCTCAATTATAGTCATTCCAGAACTGGCCAAACTACGCCCACTTAACCCCAAGACAGTTAGTTAGTGCTGAACTCTAATACACAAGTATTGATGCCCAAGTGCAGTGCTTTTATTGTGGTAGAAAACTGAAAAATTGGGAACCTTATAGTGCTGGCTGGTGGCAGAAGAACATAGGCAACACTTTCTTAATTGCTTCTTTGTTTTGGGCCAGAATGTTAATATTTGAAGTGAATCTGACATTGTGAGTTCTGATAGGAATTTCCCCAATTCAACAAAACCTCTGAAGAAATCCATCCATGGAGGATTATGAAGCACAGATCATTACTTTGTGGATGTGGATGTACTCAGTTAACAAGCAGCAGCGTGCAGGAGCTGAATTTTATGCTTTAGGTAAAGGTGATAAAGTAAAATGCTTTTGCTGTGGAAGAAGGCTAACTGATGGAAACCCATTGAACACTCCTGGGAACAACATGCTAAGTGGTATCCAAGGTGTAAATATCTATTACAGGAGAAGGAACAAGAATATATAAATAATATCCATTTAACCCATTCACTTGAGGAGTCACTGGTGAGAAGTGCTGAAAAAAAATGTCATCACTAACTGTAAGAATGGATTATACTATCTTTCAAAATCCTATGGTACAAGAAGCTACACAAATGGGATTCAGTTTAAAGAATATTGAGAAAATAATGGAAGAAAAAATTCAAACATCTGGGAGCAACTATAAGTCACCTGAGGTTCTGGTTGCAGATTCATTGAGTGCTCAGAAAGACACAAGATGAATCAAGTCAGACTTCACTGCAAAAAGATACGGGGTCTCATTATGTTAACCAGGTTGGTCTTGGGCTACTGCCCTCAAGCAATCCTCCCACCTCAGCCTCTCAAGTAGCTGGGACTACAGGCCTATACCACCACACCCAGACTATATTGTAATTTCTAATGAGCCAGAGGAAAGACTAGGTAGAGGGAATTGAAGGAAGTATTATTGAAAAAAGGGGAGAAGAAGTAATGAGGAGCTCCAGATCCAGAGTCTGCCAGTAATAGCACAGAACTCATTCCAAGACCTCTAAATTACTGAAAAATTATAACAAAATGAGAAATATATCAAACACAGAATTGGTCCTAGGCTGTAAGAAGAAAATGAGAGACAAATAATAAGAACCTGTAGCGTGACAGCTTCAGAAAAGTATTATATAGGAACTGAAAAGGAAGTCTAGCCATATGTAATTTGGCTTTTGGGGAATAAAGTTTACATTGACATTCAAATATTCCAAGTAGTCTCCAACCAAAGCTGGTGACACCAAAGCAATCAAAGTTTCATGACCAATTAAAAAACCCAGAGTCTATTATTTTAGAAATAAATGAAAGATCATGATGGAAATTCCTTGTATAAAATCAGTATTGTCTTAGTAATTTTTTCAAAAGAAAATTATAATATAAAATCATATGAAGAAATGAATGGAGTTTATAACCAATATATGATGGAAAAAAGTACTGTGGAGGTATGTTAGATGATTATTTACTTAACATTTAATTAACATAAAATCTGGATTTTATGTTAAGTCTGGTGTTTATCATCTTTTTAAAATTAAAATATCATCACTCAAACTGAATTTTTACTGGACAGGTTCAGCAGAAAAAACAAGTAAATTGGCCAGGTGTGGTGGCTCATGCCTGTAATAACAGCACTTTGGGAGGCTGAGGCAGGCAGATCACGAGGTCAGGAGTTCAAGACCAGCCTGACCAACATGGTGAAACCCCGTCTCTACTAAAAATACAAAAAAAATTAGCCAGGCGTGATGGTGCACACCTGTAATCCCAGCTACTCAGGAGACTAAGGCAGGAGAATCACTTGAACCCGGGAGGCACTGGTTGCAGTGAGCCGATATCACACCACTGCATTCCAGCCTGGGTGACAGAGCGAGACTCCATCTCAAAAAATAATAATAATACATAAAAACAACAAGTAAATTGGCTGGGCACAGTGGCTCTTGCCTATAATCACAGCACTTTGGGAGGCCAAGGCAAAAGGATCACTTGAGCCCAAGAGTCTGAGACCAGCATAGGCAACATCCCATCTCTACAAAAATAAAAGTAAAAAGAAATAGCCGGACATTGTGGTACATGCCTGTGGTCCCAGCTACTTGGGAGGCTGAGGTAGGAGGATTGCTTGCGCCCAGGAGTTCGAGCTGTAGTGAGCCGTGATCACACCACTGTACTCTAGCCTGGGCAATACAATGAGACCAAAAAAATAAAATAAATAAAATAAATGGAAACAGGTAAATAGATGAGTTAACCTGAAGATAAATCTGAAAAGATAACCAGAATTCAGCACAAAGAGATGAAAAAGTAGGAAAATGTTAAAGAGCGATTAAGAAAACATGAAGAGGTACATAAGAATGTTTAACATGCATGTCAAAGGGGTTCCAAAACAATAGAATATAGAGAATGGGGAGAAGCAAGATTCAAAGAGGAGATGGATAAGAATTTAATTCCAGAACTAACCATGAATTCTCGGACTACAAAAGCTGAGTTCTGACCAAACTAAATAAAAATAAATATATATCCTAGTAAACCCAATATGCCAAAAATAAATTCTTCCAAAGTAAATCTTAAAAAAATTGAGAAAAAAAGAGAGAATACCTAAAAAGTAAAACCAACAGACTACAAAAAGTAACTACAGAGAACAAAGATAAAGGATTATCTTTAAATCATTGTTAATCTAGAATTCTATACCCAGCAAGATTGTCATTAATTCAACAAATATTTATCAAATCTCTACTACATGACAGACTCTATTTAGACGCTCAAGAGCTTATATTCTAGTAAGAATTCTTTCAAGGAGAATAATGCCAAAAAGAAATCCTACTCTCCTGCTGTCCTGAAATTTCCATTTCATTACAATTAAAAGTCCTTAGAACTCCTAATTTTCTGAAGTATTTTAAAATAAGTTTACTTGATGGCATACTCTAGGCTTTCTTAATTGGTGGTCCATGAACACTCTGAAATGAAATTTAGGTATCACTCCTTACATGAGCAGTTTTCTATACAGAATGTCCATATATGTCATCAGATTCTCATAGAGGTCTATGACTCAAAAGGGGTTACACCCACTTTTCTCTGACCCAACCCCACACACCCAGAATAGTTTGGTGCTATATAATTTCCACAGAACCCTATAAATCATCTTTCAGTCCTTTTCATACATTATTATTTGTGCCGTGACTTCTCCCACTAGAGAGTAAAACTCCATGAATGCAAAAGCTATCTCTTGTTTACCAGCATCTAGCACAGAAACACAAAAGTACAGAGCAAAAAGTAAATATTTTATAACTAAAATGAATTGCTAAATGTAACTCTGAAATATACTCCCTTGTTACAGAATTCAAGAACTAAACCTTAGGTAAATAAATAATTATTAATCTCTCCTAGTTAAATTTTTTAATGTTGACTATCAAGTCTATTAAACAACCTGAAAAGATTTCAATGTAAATGTTTTTAAAATATTAACTTGGCAATAAAATTTATATAACCTTGATTATATATTTACTTTAAAGAATATCAAACAACATAACATTAACTTCATTTCTGTAAACTTAAAAATTTGGAAGCCTAGCTAATTATATTATTAAATGCACTGAGTGTTTGGAGATAGTACCAATGTTGTTTTAATATTCAAGAAGAATATACATCATAAAAACCCATCCTTATATCATTTTTCCCATAAGAAATCACAACAGAGGCAGAATATGAAATTATATATATAAAGAGATATAAAGAGACAGATATATACACATAGAAGTATAGCCTATCAAAGATGAAGACGTAAACTTTAAAAGGGCAATGAAGAGCACAAGACAGTGATTTCCTTCTAAAATAAGTGAAATTCAATCATATAGATGATATCAAGGCTTTTTTGAACATTTAAGTCTATCCATTAACACAGAGAAGATTATCCTCAAATACAAGTGGCTTCCCTTTTACTTTTTTTAAGAAAACATGATTTTAAAAAGATATAGCTTATGGGAAGACATCAAAGGTTAAAACAAAATACTTACCAAGTTGGCCATATAAATTGTGAGCAGCCCTCTCCTGCAAATAATTTTAAAAGGAAGATATTAAACTTCAATTTGACTTAATAATCACTTTATCATTTATTAGAAGTCTATAAAAAGAATTATATTCTCGGAAATTGGGAAATGTACTGGTATCTTAGAAAAACGGGTAAATTATGCTGAACTAATTTCTCTGTGACCTAAATTTAGCTGCATCTAAATAAATTCCACAAAATCACTTGTTTTGTGGTCATTAAATATTCTTAGAGGTCATTAAGTAAATATTTAAAATTACTATTTCCCCATTGTTATTTGTTATTGGCAAGGGTGGTATAATTTCTTACTAGTCTATGTTTATGCTAGAGAAATCTAAATTTTGTAATAAAGAATTCTAATTCATCTTGCCAAAAAGTAAAGAACAATTCTGACCAAATAAAAATTTATCAAAAAATAAATAAAACAAGCCCTCTATCTGTTTCACACACAATACAATTGTTTATTTCATTAAATAATATTACAAATCATACTAAATCACATTGGTTTTAATTTCATTTTAAATGAAAAGTCAGGCACTAAGGGAACTTTCTAATGCCAAAGGACAAACAAAAGTTCTATAAACACTTTACACAAAAACTGCATATTTACCAAACTTATTTAATAAAAATTCAGGTAGAAAGTCAAACATAACAACTTTTTTCTGCCCTTAATCAGTCTATTTAGCTTATGCTGCATATGAGAAATGAAGGAAGCACATTCTGTTCTCTAGGAAATGTCTTCAATAGGTTTTAAGAATTCAAGGTCAGAGTTCGACCTCTGAAAATTACAAAAACTTATTTTAGTTTCCTTTATGAACATTTTCAGTACTCAAAGAAAATAAAATATATCTAAAAAGTACCAATGTCAAATAACATTCATTTAAATATGCCGAATCTTCATATTGATATTGTCAATGAAATCTTCTTAATGCCCGATTCATACAGAGTCCTGAATGTTCGTTATTTTAAATGGTTTAGTAAGATTTTTAATATTCCTAAAGCCACATGCAGGCAGTATGATTTAACTGAACAGTACTAAAGTAAAGTTAGGTACTCTGGGACTCTGTAATTTTGTCATTAAAATTAGGGAACATTTGAGGGACTAGTTATCTACTTATTAAATCTACTTTTTTAACATAAAAATTATTAAAGAAAAAATTTACATTATCACCAGTATATAAAATATAACATTGGACCTACTCTGGTTGAAAGGGGAAGGGGATATAGGACCCACAGTGCCACACACGCAGTGCCATACACTCCTAGCAATCTCTCCCCAGTAGATCCTAATGCATTTCAGCAGAACAAGAGAACCCAATTGCCCTTACAAAAAGAATTTTTAAAAATCACTGGTAAAGGTGATAGGATGATCTATGCAGCAAACCAACATGGCAGAAACCTGCACATTCTACACATGTACTCCTGAACTGAAAAGTTAGGAAAAGAAAATAATAATAAAATCACTTGTAAGATTATCTATAAGGTTTTTTAATGTCCTTTTTTCTATGATTTTTACATATGGATTGAAAGTGTTCTCACCATTAGCTCCTACCAAATTCTAAATCAAAAATACTCTAATATTGCTTATTCTAAATAAGTTATACTGAGATAAATTAGAGTAACATTAACATCCAAGAATCCCACATACACTGAAGAAAGAAAAGTTAAGTGCTTCTCAAGGGATACCCATTTTTACCAAAGGCTGGTTACATATGAAGAAAAAAATATATATTACAAATTCCAAAATAAAAATATTTCTTTACTTTCTGTGAGAGAGCCTGACAATTTTTTTTCTTTTTCTTTTTTTTTTTTTTTTTTTTTTTTTTTTTTGAGACAGGATCTCATTCTGTCACCCAGGCTGGAGTGCAGTAGTACAGTCATAGCTCACTGCAGTCTCAAACTCCTGGGCTCAAGTGATCTTACTGCCTCAGTTTCCCAAATAGCTGAAACTACAGGTGCACACCATCATGCCTACTAATTTTTTAATTTTCTGTAGAGGCACAGTCTTGCTATGCTGTCCAAGCTGGTTCAAGTATCTGGATTTAGGCAATCCTCCTGCCCTGGCACCCCAAAGTTCTGGGATTACAGGCATGTGCTACCGTACCCCGCTGACAAATGCATTTCAAGGTGAAATGAGCTAAAGCTGAGTATCCCTTATCCAAAATGCCTGAGACTAGAAGTGTTTCCAATTTTTGATTTTTTGTATTTTGTAGTATTTGCATATACATAATGAAATAACTTGGGGATGAGACCCAAGTCTAAACATAAAATTCATTTATGTTTCATATACACCTTATACTTGGCAAAAACTGCAATTACTTTTGCACCAACCTAAATACATACAACTTAATGCAATTTTATATAACATTTTTAGTAATTTTGTGCATGAAACAAAGTTTGTGTTCAGTACTTAAATGTGAAATTTTCCACTTACGGCATCATGCTGGTGCTCAGTCATAATTAAGGTTATTATGTTGTTATTGTAAACCACAGAAATAAACAAATTTCTTTGACAATTGTGTTTTTGACTGGAGCTATCCTGGACATTTTGTCATTCACAGACAGTTGTCTTGATCCTCTTCCAAAAATGGTTTATAATCAGCTACAGGACTTTGACAGGTGCTCTTAAATGCAGGTTTCTAATATCTTTGGAGATTGTGACATTGGAATAAAGGAAAATCATTCAGGACTCATGAAGAGCTGAAATGTTCATGAATATCAAGCAGGACAAGAGTTAACTGAATGTACTGAACTAAGAAAACTTAAGTAATCTTTTTTAACCTTTTGCTTAAAACATTGCTGATCCTTGTTTTATTTTTCAGAGTCACGAAGTTTTTCTCGAGCTATCTACAGTTTTCAACAATTAAGTAAGGTATACTCCTATGAACAAAGTTTGGAGAATATTTGTTTCTTTCTGCTTGGTTTCTTCAGAATTTGGAAACTTTGTGAGCATTCTTAACATAGGGTAATATAGTTATTTGTATCACTGCAATAAGAATCCATTTTCTTTTGCAACAAGACACAACTGGAGAGACTGGTTGTTTTACCAAGGCTTTGACTGGAAGGGTGTGCTTCCCTTTAAGGAATTAAGCTTGACTTGCAGAAACAATAAAAGCCCCTTGGGGAAACTGGCCTCATACCCTGTCTACACAGTTCCTGTACAGGGTTCCTAACTTGTGGTGAGTAAAGAATGTCACTTTCTATCAGGTCCAGGAGCCCCAAGTTATCTTGACACCTCAAGAAGAGAGGAATTTACCCAATTCACAGGTATTTGAGGGTACAAACCCATGGCTGAGCTCGGCTTTAAAAAGTCTTATCTGAACCAGGTGTGGTGGCTCACACCTGTAATCCCAACACTTCCGGAGGCCAAGGAGGGCGGATCACCTGGGATCAGGAGTTCGAGACCAGCCTGACCAACATGAAGAAACCCCATCTCTACTAAAAATACAAAAAATTAGCCAGGCGTGGTGGTGCATGCCTGTAATCCCAGCTACTCAGGAGGCTGAGGCAGGAGAATCACTTGAACCCAGGAGGCGGAGGTTGCAGTGAGCCAAGATCGCGCCATTGCACTCAAGCCTGGGCAACAAGAGCAAAACTCCATCTCAAAAAAAAAACAAAAAACAAAAAAACAGTCTTATCTGAGATTCCGTATGGAATAGAGTTCCATCAGAGCCAATTTTAAAAGCCTATGTGAAAATAATTATTCTTGGTGTACTTGATGCAAATGATTAAGCCACGTATAACACTAAAGTTTATTCTGCAAACAACTCGGTCCTATCATGACTTGTTTGCAACAAAATGAGGACTGGAGAGAAAGAAGTAAGTTTCAAAACTTATCATACACTTGTAATTAAATTCTCACCTCATTAGTTGTTTTTAAGTTTTGTCTGCATTTTAGACTAACCCTGCTTATTCCTGTGAACCAACCAGTGATCTCTGGCTGCAGATAAGAAGAAAAAAAATGGATGGGTAATGTAAAAATCTGGATCAACATTCTAATTCTGGGCAATTATCCTGCAAATCCTGCCAGGTGGTGAGAATAAATGGGGTGCCCATAACCTGAAGGTTTTTTTTTTTTTTTTTTTGAAAATGAGACCAAAGGAGCTAACCAAACCAAGCCCCATGCACCCAAGTCTTAGGAGGCATAACTATAGCCACCAGTTATCTGGGCATGTCAGCAGCCTCAGAGTTTTTGAGCTGTGCTTACCCCCATGTTTTGTTTTGTTACATGTCTTCTAATATCCTGGTTTGTCTCTTCTCACCTTCAGGCCATCAAACTCCAAACAGTCATGCAACCGTAGCCTCAAATGATGGCTCCCTTTTACTGGGGACCCTTAGATAGGCCTCTAAGAGAGACATGACTGCCATTTTCCCAAAACAGCACCCCCTGTCAGCAGAAAGCAGTTAAGATTGGTCATCATCCTTAACCTAACAGCAATTAGATGTACCCCTCCAGAAGGGGAAATTGATAGCAGCAGGAGGCAGTCAAATGCCTAGGCAGATAGGGGTGGGTCCCTGGTGAAATCCTACCTCCAAGCGGAACACAGTTTAAAGCCTGAAAGCCAAGCCACAAGTCAAATCCAAAGACCAGATTAAGAACTTGCCTTCCTGTTTGGCATACTTTCCTCCAATTAATCCCCACCCTCCACCTATTTTACATATACCTACCCTTTCCTAATTGGTTTTCTATGCTGTCGTGCCCACCTTTGAGTAGTCTTTGTTTTAAACTTTTTTGCATACTCACAAACCAATCAGCAAGCACTTCCCTATTCTGAGGCCATAAAAGCCCCAGACACAGGCACACTGAGAGGAACAAAAAACCAAACTGTGGGGGTGGGGGACCACCCCCGCGTCTCCTCTCCGCTGAGCTGTTCCACCGCTCAATAAAATTCTTCTCTGCCCTCTTCACCCTTCAAATTATCAGCATATCCTAATTCTTCTTGGACATGGAACAAGAGCCTGGAAACTGCCAAACGTGGGTACAAGCCATAACACAGGCGGGCCACGTAGAGGTGCTGCCTCCAGTGGAAGGCCTGGGGCTAAGCAAGGCCTGGGTGCAGGGCAGGGGGGCATCACCAGCTGTGGAGGTCTCCAGTTGGCAAAGTGGACAAGAAAAATCCTGCATCAATACCTCACACCTAAGGCATACGAGGCACTAAACAAATGATTATGGAATTACTAGACACAGCCAACAAGGTATTTCTAAGAACACATCCTTACAGAAAAAAAGTGTATTATAGACATATAATCACCAAAGATAACCACTAGGACAAGGGAGGGCCAATTAATGATACCAATTTATTAGCAAAGAAGTGATCAGACCTCCTTAAAGTTGCATAAAACTTAACAATCTACAAGGTAAAATCAATATTATGAAATCAAATTTTACCCACCCAATAGGACCATGAAGTGTAAGGCAGATACCATTATCCTTACTCTATTGAAGACCAAGAATCAGAGAAGTGAAGTGGTTTCCTTAAAAAGGTAAAAGTAACAAAAAGAGAAGCTGGAATTCGGAGTCAGTTCATCTGACTCCAGTTTCAGGTTCTGTCCAATGCATTACTTCTACAGAAAATCTTTGCACTACTAAATTATCTTTTTTGTTGTTGTTTGTTTTTGAGACAGTCTTGCTCTGTCACCCAGGCTGGAGTGCAGTGGTGTAATCTTGGCTCACTGAAACTTCCACCTCCCAGGCACAAGGCATCCTCCCACCCCAGCCTCCCGAGTAGCTGGCACCACAGGCACACACCACCACACCCAGCTAATTTTTTGTATTTTGGATAGAGCAAGGTTTCGCCATGTTGGCCAGGCTGGTCTCGAAATCCTGAGCTCAAGCAATCTGCCCACCTCGGCCTCCCAAAGTGCTGGAATAACAGGCATGAGCCACCGTACCTGGCCCTAAATCATCTTTAAGTTCTGTAATTCACTTGCTTGTTTAACATGGCATCCTAACAGGCTTCTATTCTTTGAGGAAGACTAAAGCCTTCACATACTGTTACTATTATGAAAAAGCAGAGAATGTATTGCTATTAGATTAAGTCCTATTCTGTTCTCAAAATTTCAATTTATCTTTCCCCAAATCACCTCCTTAATAGCTTTTGCTGAATTCAGACCCGGAGAGAACATTATCTCTGAAGGGTATGATATGTTGGATTATAGAGCCACACTCTTTGATAGGATTTCTTTCACATAACATCTTCATCCTCTGTTCCAATGTCAACTTTATAACTGTACTATATCAGAGCAATAATTTATCACATCTTCAGTTATGTTAAGCACTACGAAAAACTGAGAAGTCAGTTAAATGCCATTTTATTGTTTTACATTTGACTATATTTAGCCTAAATCTGAAGACAAATAGGCCACTCCCTTACTGGTGAGTAAATCCTCTTTGGAAATCAAGTTACCTATTAAAACATGGCTAACACAGTGATGGAGAGGGGGAGGTGCCCATTAGAACAGATGATGGCATAGGCCTAAAAAGAAGAAGCTGGGGCCAAGAAGCACAATAAGTAACTTGTTAAACTTCACAGGAGATTATGATACCCATATCCTACACTCCCATTCTGAGAGTCACTAGATTAGAAGGCTGGGAAAGCTCAGCAAATAAGCAGTCCAATATTCCTTTATACCACAAAAGCTTTTCTCATTGTTCCCTTCTTTTATTTATCTATTTATTTTGGTTGGAGAAGGGATTCAATCTCTCAAAGTTGCAGCATACAAAATTTAAGTGGGTGTACACCTCCAGGGGTGTTATCAAAAAAAGTATTAAGAACAATTGCAGCCAGGCACAGTGCCTCACATGTGTAATCCCAGCACTTTGTGAGGCCAAGATAGGAGGATCACTTAAGCCCATCAGTTTGAGAGAGCCTGGGCTATCTCATCTCTACCAAAAATAAAAAACTGACCTGGTCACTGTGGCACATGCCTGTGGTCCCAGCTACTCGGGAGACTGAGGCAGGAGGATCACCTGTGCCCAAGAGATCAAGGCTGCAGTGAGCTATGACTGTACCACTGTACTCTAGCCTAGATGACAAGTGAAACTCTGTCTCAAAAAAAAAAACAAAAAAAAAAAGAACCACTGCTACGGGAACTGTGTAGTCAGAGTATCATCATTCTTATAGGAAAACATTAAATAAAATAAATGTTCTGTAACATCTTAGTAGATTAAAAAGTATCCACACATCCTGCTGAAATTCTAAGCATTATTATCATCTAACAGCATTATCATTTCTAATTAGATGCGTAATCAATAATAGGTTTTTTTTCCAGGAACTTTGGTGTATATATTATTTAGCTAACCTCAAAGTTTTGAATGATACTACATATCACACTTCACAACAGGCCACTGGGGAATACAGTAGGAACAATGCAACTTCTAAATTCTAAATATGTATATATCCTATATATGCATATGAAATATACATATAAAAATAATTATATGTTCTATAAATAAGGAGATACTAGAAATAAAAGAAAGTGAAAATTCCTAAACACTGTAATGGCTTATTAAGAAATGCTATTTAATCATCTCAGAAAATCTTTCAAGGTATAATGGGTTTTTAACTGTCAGAATGTTTTAGAAGGTATAAAAATACTTCCTTAAGGCATAGGAATTAATAGAATAAATGTCTAATCTAGAGCAAGAGTCTATGATCATGTCCTATCTTATATAGTACATAAAGAGTAAACTTTACAGAAGGCTACAAAGTGTTTAATCTTCTGGTGAAGTTAACATGCCAATGAAACTTGAAGATACCAAGAACTTACAGACGAAATTTATGAGTATTCTTTTATTCGCATATTATATAGATCATTCATTCTGGTCATACCTGGTTTGGAGTTTCATAAGTACTATAGTGCAATTTAATAATTCAACAAATGAGTATGCTTGCAATAAATATGCAATTGTTGATACTTTAATCCATGTTCCTGTTTGAGCACACTGCAATTCTTAACTAATACTAAATATCAAAGCAAATTCCACAGCAATTCTACAAAACAAAATCCATCAGAACAACTTCTTTCTAAACCACAAACAAAGCACTTCCTAGAAAAAGAAAAAGAAGACTAGTTCTTAACAGCCCTCCTACAGATAAACTAGATGTTACCAATGCTTCCTACTGAGTTACTATGATCAGAGTCCTTTGTGGCACAAATTTTTTAAGCAACCCTGGAAACAACTTCAAAGCTTTCTCAGAACCCCACAATGATGCGATTAAGATTTAAGTAAGCTGCCCTCTTACTGGGTGTCAGAAACTAGCAAGCAAAGCATGCTTAATACTACTAGAAAGGGAGGGGGTAATTGATGAACGGATTAGAGAGAAGGAAAAAAGAGGAAGAAAGAAACTTAAACCAATATAGATGAAGATATTTACAGATAGATAGATCTTTACCTATGTATTTATATCTATATCCAGATAGAAAGAGAGATAAGTGCATACTGTATGTTCTCACCTCATTAAATACTTTTTGAAAAACTGATTATACAACTGAATGCAAAATCTCAGAGTAAAGATTGCACTGTTAAAGCTTTAGAGGTTTAAAACTTAGGACTACCAGTATTTGCTATTTTGTAAAAAGAAACTGCTAGTCATCACAATATGTTTCTTCTACTCTTTCTAGTATATTGCTGACATTAAATTTAAAGACTGAAATGTATATATTTCAATTGACAACTGGCTCCTTAAATGTTGCTGCTTCTAAATGTTCAATCTTAGACCTCCTCTCATACTGGGCTTTCACACATGAATCTACTTCCACAGTTTCAACGACCACCTATTAGAGGAAAACTTCCCATTTTTATTTCTCTAACTACCATCTTTCCCTTGAACCTAGACTCACATTTCCAGCTGCCTGCTGGCTATTTCCACCAGCATATCATTGATTTTCTCTGTGAATTAAAGGCATAATTATAAATTCTTCCTTACCAAACAAGAACTATGATACTAATATGCTTGATTTTTGGCACTAGATGTAATAATTTTAAAATATGCATAACATCAACTCTTGTAAATTACTTATAAGCTTTTAATGGATCTTGATATTCAATGAAGTCTTACATAAATTCGTGGTAAGTAAAGAATACTTTTTCAGAGCAAATTAAGCTACTAAAGTAACTCACAAATTCCAAATACGCAGACACATTTACTTAAAACAAGACACACTGTAAGGCAACTTGTCAAGAGATCTCTGTTTTAAAGTTTAACTCCAAAGGGAAAAGAAAAAATACAAAACCTGATTTTTTTCTTAAAGTCACTAAGCTTGTGAACAACACTAAAAAACAAAAATTAAAGTTTTTAATTAAACCCAACCAGGAATTGTGATTGATATGCACAGACATACCCAACTCTCAACAGAAAGAACTACAGAGCTATTTCCCAGTATTGTTAACTGCATCACCTAATAAACAAAAGAACTAAATCAACACATACACAAAGAGTTCAATAATGTAACAATCAGATCAAGGGAAGGGTCAATTTTTCTTCAGCAACCATGTGATAACAGTTATAAAGAAGTTAAACAAAGCTAGACTTAAATTTCTTATTAAGTCGTTAAAACAATAAAACCACTTCAGCTAATATTTAGAATACGTCATAATCTGTAATACCCAAAAATTTTCTTTGAACAACCAGTGCCTAAGAATGAAACACTAGTGCAAAAGCTCATTTACAGGAAATAAAAACAGAAAGCTTAAAAAAAAAAAACCCTCAGCTATCAAAAGTGAAAATAAAATAGAAAATAAACTAGCAACCCAAATCCACATTATCACCTCACATCCAGGAAACTTCTCTTTATGCCCTAAGAAGTTATTGCTCTTAATATCAGTAACACTCTTTTACTTTGGTTTTACTGTATTTGAACTAATGTTAGTGTTCAAAGAAAGAGAAAACACAAACCAACAAACAAAAAACAAATCCAATAATAAGCAGCCCTAAGATGGACCTAGACAGATTGCCACATTTTGAGAGGTAGTAAAATGGTAACATTAAGAAACTTCAAAGATGTATATTGTAGTCCACAGAGCAAGCACTAAAAGAAAATAACGAAAAAAAAATTAAAGTGGAATTCTAAAAACAAAACAAAAAAAAATCAAACAATACAAAGGAAGTAAGGAGGAACAGACAAATGAAAAGCAGAAAACAAATAATAAAATGGCACACTCAACCTAGCCATACCAATAAATAATAAATTCCTCAAATGTTAATGAACTGAATAATCTAATTTAAAAGCTAACACTAGCAGAATAGATTTTAAAAAAATAAGACCCCACTGTATGTTATCTGCTAAAAAGAAAAAAAACTTTAAATATAAAGACACAGATGTTTGAAATTAATTGGAAAGAAATACACTCTGCAAACTGTAAACATGAAAAGGTTGGAGTAGCTATATCAATACCAAATAAAAATAGTTCAGGCGCGGTGGCTCATGCCTATAATCCCAGCACTTCGGGAGGCCAAGGCGGGTGGATCATTTCAGGTCAGGAGTTTGAGACCAGCCTGGCCAACATGGTGAAACCCCGTCTCTACCAAAAATACAAAATTAGCCAGGCATGGTGGCGCGTGCCTGTAATCCCAGCTACTCAGGAGACTGAGGCACAAGAGTTGCTTGAACCCGGTGGGTGGAGGTTGCAGTGAGCCAACATCATGCCACTGCACTCCAGCAGGAGCAACAGAGTGTGACTCTATCTCAAAAAAAATAAGAAATAAAAAAATCAAATAAAAATAAACTTCAGAACAAATAATATCTGAGCTACAGAAGGACATTCCATATGGATAAAAGGTTCAATTCATCATGACATCATGAAGAAATGGTAACAAAAAAGTGCATATACCAATAAAACCTTCACAGAAATTGATAGCATTAAAAAGAGAAACAGACAATTCCAGAATCACAGTTGGAGATTTTACACTTTTCTCTCAGCAAATGAAAAAACTAGACTAAGAAAATTCGTAAAGATACAGATCAGTAGTTCTCAACAAGGAGAGATTTGTTCCATGGGGAGATGTAGCAATGCCTGCAGGAATTTTTGGTTATCTCAACTTGGTGGGGTGGGGAAGGCAGTGCTAATGGCATGTATAGATACACTGCACAAGAGAGCCCTCCCAATAAGGTATTACCTGGCCCAAAACATGTCAATAGTGCCAAAGTTGAGAAAACCAGCTGTAGACAAACATCACTGTCAATGATCTTGTCCTTGTTGATATTAAAAAAAAAAAAAAAAAAAAAAAAAAACGCTACAAATAGGCGAAAGAAGAAAGCTCAGTCAGGCCTGGTGGCTCACACCTGTAATCTCAGCACATTGGGAGGCCAAGGAGGGCAGATCACGAGGTCAGGAGTTCAACACCAGCCTGGCCAATATGGTGAAACCCCGTCTCCACTAAAAATACAAAAATTAGCCAGGCGAGGTGGCACGCACCTGTAGTCCCAGCTACTTGGGAGGCTGAGGCAGGAGAATCGCTTGAACCCACAAGGCAGAGGTTGCAGTGAGCCGAGATCATGCCACTGCACTCCAGCCTGGGCGACAGAGTGAGGCTCCGTCTCAAAAAAAAAAAAAAAAAGAAAAGAAAAAAGATCACATGATCTTATCAATAGATGCAGAAAAGACATATAACAAAATATGACATCCATTCATGATAAAGGTTCACAGCAAACTAGAAATGAATGTAAATGTCCTAACCCTAACAAAGAGCATCTGAAAAACCACCTCACAGCTAACAACACACTTAATGATGAAAAACTGAATGCCTCCCGCTAAGAGCAGATACAAGATACAAGCAGAAAAAAAGACATATGGATTGGAAAAGAAATAAAACCATCCCTATTTGCAGACAACATAATTGTCTGTATAGAAAATCTCAAGGAATGTACCAAAAACTCTTAAAACTAATAAATTCAGCAAGGTCACAGAAGTCAAGATAAAACACAAAAAATTCTACTATATTTATATGTCATAGCAACAAATGCGGAAAATGAAATTTAAAACTTAATACTCTCTACTTCACACTACATACAAAATGGATGAAAGACTTAAATGTAAGAACTAAAACTATACAACTTTTAAAAGAAAACATGGCCAGGCACAGTGGCTCACACCTGTAATTCCAGCACTTTGCGGGGCCGAGGCAGGTGGATCACCTGAGTTCGGGAGTTCAAGACCAACCTGGCCAGCATGGTGAAACCCCATCAATACTAGAAATATAAAAATTGGCTGGGTGTGGTGGCATGCACCTGTAGTTCCAGCTACCTGGGAGGCTAAGGCAGAAGAATTACTTGAACCAGAGAGGTGGAGGTTGCAGTGAGCAAAGATATGCCACTGCACTCCAGTGAGTGTGAGATGGAGCAAGACTCCACCTCAAAAAATAAACAAATAAATAAATAATAAAGTAAAATAAAACTTGGAGCTAAATATTCGTGCTGGTAATGATTTCTTAAATACGACACAAAAAACACAACAGGCTGGGCACAGTGGCTCACGCCTGTAATCCCAATACTTTGTGAGGCAGGCAGATCACCTTAGGTCAGGAGCTCGAGACCAGCCTGGACAACATGGCAAAACCCTATCTCTACTAAAAAAAAAAAAAAATACAAAAATTAGCGGGGTGTAGTGGCACACACCTGCAGTCCCAGCTACTTGGGAGGCTGAGGCAGGGGAATTGCTTGAACCCAGGAGGTGGAGGTTGCAGAAGCCAAGATCACACCACTGCACTCCAGCCTCAGCGACAGAGCAAGACTCTGTCACAAAAAAACAAATAAAAAAAGAAAGAAAAAATAGATAACTTGGACTTCTTCATCAAAATTAAAAACTTTTCTGCTTCAAAGACAAGATCAATAAAGTGAAAAAACAACATTCTGAATGGGAGAAAATATTTGCAAATTATATATCTGGTAAGAAAATTATATCTAGAATATCTAAAGAACTCTTACAACTCAATAATTAAAAGATAAATAACCCAATGAAAACATGGGCAAAGGATTTGAGTAGACATTTCTCCAAAGAAGATACGTAAATGGTCAAAAACTATATGAAAAGATGCTCAATATCATTAGTCATCTGAGAAAAATCAAAGCCATAATGAAATACTTCACACCCACTACAATGACTATCATCAGAAAGACATGTAATAACAAGTGATAGCTGAAATGTGAAGAAATTGGACCCTTTATATACTGCCAAACAAAACAGAAAATGGTACAACTACTTTGGTAAACAGTTTGGCAGTTCCTCAAAAAGCTAAAAAGAGTTGCCATATTAACGCAGCAATTCCATTCCTGAGTACATAATCCAGAAAAATAAAAACATATGTCCACACAAAAATGTGTCCACAAATGTTTAGTGTAGCATCATTCATAACCAGGAAGTGGGACAATTCAAATTTCCATCAACTTATGAATAAATAAAATGTGACGTATCCATATAATGAATTATTACTTCGCAATAAAAAGTAATGAAATGATATATATGACATCAAACTTCAAAACCATTACATTAAGTAAAAGAAGCCAGTCACCAATGACACATATTGTATGACTCCATTATATAAAATGTCCAGAAGAAGCAAATCTTTAGAGACAGAAATTAGTGGTTGCCTAGGGCTGGGTGAGGAGGATGAAGGATTAGGGGGTGACAGTTAAAGGGGTTTCTATTTGAGGCGAATAAAATGTTCTAAAATTGTTTGTCATGGTAGTTAAACAACTTTGTGAATATATTAAAAACCAATGAATTGTGCAGTTTTCAAAAGGGTGAACTGTATGGAATATGAATTATGACTCAATAAAGCTGTTACAAAAACAGAAAAATCATTTGCAATTGTTCCCAAAAAGGGAAACAGGTGTAAATCTAACACGTATATGAAACGCATTCTGCAAATTATAAAAACTGATGAAAAGAAATAAAAGATCTAATTAAATGGAGAGAGAAACCATGTTCATGGATGGAGCAGCCAAAAACTGAAAATAACATAAATGTCCTTTGACAAGTGAATGTTTAACAAACTCTGGTATATCCACAGAGTAGAATGCTACTAGGCAATAAAAAAGGAAGAAACTTAGTAATACAAGCAACATCTTAGATGGATCTCAAAGGCATCATGCTTAGTTTAAAAAAGAAAAAGCCTATGTCCTAATGTTATACATTGCATCATTCCATTTATATAACTTCCTCAAAATGATATAAATATAGAAATGAAAAGTAGACTAGTTGTTACCAGGAGACAGGAATTGATGAAAATGGTGCAACTACAAAGGGATAGTTCAAGGGCAATCCTTGGTAGTGTTGAAACAGTTTTGGACATTGATTTTAGTGGTGGGTAAACAACTCTATCCATGGGAACAAACTGCATAGACACGTACACAAATGAGTGTACATAAGAATTAGTGAATACTGAATGAAGTCTACAGTGTAGCTGACAGCAATGTCAACTTCCTGGTTTTATATTATACTACAGTTAAATAAGATGTCATCACTGGATATCATAGTAGGAGAAGGCACTAGGCAGAGTCATGAAGGCTCCATTCCAAGCCTTGCTCCTGGATGACATTTCTAGACATACCTTGGGCCAAAAGGGAACCTGCTGCCTTGAAGGGAAGCACCGGGTACTAGCAGGATTATTCATCACCTGCAGACTAACAAGCCCTTATAACTAGGAGCGATACCCAAGGAGTATGCTATAGCCTTGGGCTCTGAGACGTGCTCACTACAGCTGTGACCTAGCACATTCCCAGCTGTGGTGGCTATGGCAAAAGACTCCTTCTGTCTGAGAAAAGCAGAAGGAAAACAAAAGGGGACTTTGTCTTGCACTTAGGGACCAGCTTGCACACAGTGGGGTAAAGCAACAAGCAGGCTCCTGGAGTCCCCAAGTCCAGGTCTAGGCTCTTGGACAGCATTTCTGAACCTACCCTAGGCCAGAGGGGGTCCCACTGCCCTGAAGGGTGAGTCCCAGGCCTGGCAGCATTTACCACAGGCTGACTGAAGAGCCTGTGGTATTTAAGTGAACATCAGTGGTGGCCAGTCAGAAGCCCGCCATGGCTGGTGGTGGTGGTGCCCACATGGAGAGGCTCCTCTGCCTGAGGAAAGGGGAGGGAAGAGTGGGAAGCACTTTATATTGTGGTTTGAGCACCAGTTTAGCCACAGTGGAAAAGAATATCAGGCAAACTTTTCTTACTCCTATCCCTGGCTCCCAGACAACATCTTTGGACCTGCCCAGGGCCCGGGGGAACTTGTCACCCAGAGGGAAGGACACAAACCTGGCTGGCTTTGCCACCTGTTGATTATAGAGCCCTAGGGCTTTGAGTGAACACAAGTGGTAGCCAAGTAATGGTTACAGCTAGCCTTGGGCAAGACCCACTGCTGTGCTGGCTTCAAGTCTGACCTAGCGCAGTCCCAGGGATGGGGGCCACAGGGATGCTTGTGTCACCTCATGCTCAGTTCCAAGCAGTTCAACACACAGAGAGAGAGACATCCTGTTTATTTGGGAGAAAGTAAGGGAAAAGAACAAGAATCTCTGCTTTAATCCAGAGATTTCTTCCGGATCTCATACAAGACCACCAAGGCAGTACGTACCTCTACGCGTCAGCAAAAACCATAATGATATTGGGCTTGGGGGCCAATTGTTGAACCAATTCACCAATTCCATGAAGAAATAACTCAGACAAATCAGAAATGTATTACATACAACGAGACAACTGGCCTGGTCACTTCAATAAAGCAATGCTGTAGAGGGAAAAAGTGAAGACACTATCTTAGATTAAAAGAAAATAGGCCAGGTGCAGTGGTTCACACCTGTAATCCCAACAGTTTCAGTGGCCAAGGCAGGAGGATCACTTGAGCTCAGGACCAGCCCAGCCTGGGCTACATAGTGAGACCTCAGCTACTTAATATAAAAATAAAAAATTGGGCCGGGTGCAGTGGCGCACGCCTGTAATCCCAACACTTTGGGAGGCCGAGGCGGGCAGATCACGAGGTCTGGAGATCGAAACCATCCTGGTTAACACAGTGAAACCCCGTCTCTACTAAAAATACAAAAAAAAAAAATTAGCTGGCGGGCACCTGTAGTCCCAGCTACTAGGGAGGCTGAGGCAAGAGAATGGCGTGAACCCGGGAGGTGGAGCTTGCAGTGAACAGAGATCGCGCCACTGCACTCCAGCCTGGGAGACAGAGCGGGACTCCATCTCAAAAAAAATAAATTAATTAAATTAAAAAATAAAAAATAAAAAATTAGCTGAGCATAGTGGTGTGCACCTGCAGTCCCAGCTACTGGTGGGGGGTTGGGGAGTCAGTGGGAGGGTGGTGTTAAGGCAGGAGGCTCTCTTGGGCCCGGGAGATTGAGGCTGCAGTGAGCTATGATCACATCACTGCATTCTAGCCTGGGTGACAAAGCAAGACCCTATCTCAAGAAAAAGTACTTTTAGAAAAAGGAAAAGAAAGAAATACACCAACACACATCAACCTTGACTAGATTCTGGTTCAAAAAACTAGCATTAAAAGCCATTTTAGGACAATATGAACTGGATGGTATGAAAAAATGGTTGTTAATTGTCTTGTGTGTGATAATAGTGTTGTAATTCTGTAGAAAAATATCCTTATTTTAAGAGATGCGTGCTGAAGTACTCAGGAGTAAAGTGGCATGATGTTTATAATATGTTTCCATATGGCTCACACACACAGAAAAAACACACATTCACATATATTCACATACAAATAAAGTAAAATGGCAAAATGTTAATAACCATTGACTCTAGTTGATTGTTACAAAGGTGTTCAACAGCTTGTGTTGAAAAGTAGGTACATAACTGCAAAAATGCTATCTAATTATTTGAGTGCTAAATATGAGTAAATAGTAGCTACCTTGATTTAAAGCATCTTTAGTTTAATGTAACTGACATATTTCAAAAATATCTTTTCAAAACCAATATATACAGTTTTCTATTGATTAGGAAGTTACCATCACCAGAATAACTCTCTCTACTTACAGGCAAAAAAAACAAAAATACTACTTAACACATATATAACTCTTACTATATGTCAGGCACTGTTCTAAGCATTTTAACATATATTAATTCACTTAATTATCTAAACAACCCGACAGGCCGGGCCCAGTGGCTCATGCCTGTAATCCCAAAACTTTGGGAGGCTGAGGCAGGCGGATCACCTGAGTTTGGGAGTTCGAGACCAGCCTGGCCAGCATGGCGAAACCCCATCTCTACTAAAAATACAAAAATTAGCCAGGCTTGGTGGTTCATGCCTGTGGTCCCAGCTACTTGGGAGGCTGAGGCAGGAAAACTGTTCGAACCCAGGAGGCAGAGGTTGCAGTGAGCCAAGATCAAGCCACTATTACTCCAGCCTGGGTGACAGAGTGAGACTCTGTCTCAAAAAAAATAAAATAAGCCTGGGCGCAGTGGCTCACGCAGGTAATCCCAGCACTTTGGAAGGCCAAAGCAGGTGGATCTCCGGAGGATGGGAGTTCGAGACCAGCCTGGCTAGCATGGTAAAACCCCGTTTCTACTAAAAATACAAAAATTAGCCAGGCGTGGTGGCAGGCACCTGTAATCCCAGCTATGTGGGAAACTGAGGCAGGAGAATCACTTGAACCTGGGAGGCAAAAGTTGCAGTGAGCCGAGATTGCACCACTGCACTCCAGCCTGGGCAACAGAGCGAGACTCTGTCTCAAAAAAATAAAATAAAATAAAATAAACAATCCTACAAATAGATTATCATTATTTTCATTTTTCAAGTAATGAATATCACACAGTAAGTGGCAGAGCTGGGCTCCTAAGCCAGATAGCACAGCTCCAAAATCCATGCTTCAACAATCATGCTGTACTCTCTTTTCAGGTGCAGTAACCTATGTTCCTGGAATTACTGACTTGATTTTGCTGAGGTTATAACATTCACTAATCCTTTGATTTTAGTCATTCTAATAATCCAAAAGTTTAAGTATTGTAGTCATTGATATAATCAAACAGAGAACCACAAAAATTTAGGTACTATGACAGTTACAAAATGTATTAAGAGTGGCTTCATGGGCCAGGTGTGGTGGCTCACGCCTGTAATCCCAGCACTTTGGGAGGCCGAGGTGGGTGGGTCACAAGGTCAGGAGATCAAGACCATACTGGCCAACAAAGTGAAACCCCGTCTCTACTAAAAATACAAAAATTAACTGGGCACGGTGGCACGTGCCTGTAGTCCCAGCTACTTGGGAGGCTGAAGCAAGAGAATTGCTTAACCAGGGAGTAGAAAGTTTCAATGAGCTGAGATCGCACAATTGCACTCCAGCCTAGAGACAGAGTGAGACTCCATCTCAAAAAAATAAATAAATAAATAAATAAATAAGAGTGGCTTCTAGTAGTTTAATATTTGGTTATTTGACGAGAATTACTCACACTCTTACCAGAGGGCCAATGACTACAATAAGCATCTTCATAAGTAGTTTCAATACATGATCCTTTCTTGATTTATCTGGGACAAAGGTGGATAAATTCCTCAGCAATAAAAACAATTATTCATGAGATGGCAGGTATTTTTTATGGCAAAATCTTTAAATTTTAACTGTTTACCTGACTGAACAGTTCATGTAAGTTTGCAACATTTTATAGAAATCATATTTATTCACATGGAAAATTTCAGGCTGATAACAATAAAAAAATTTTTTTAAATACAAAATGTCTTAAAAATAAATGAGCCAGGCACAGTGGCTCACGCCTGTAATACTAGCACTTTGGGAGGCCAAGGCGGGCGGATCACAAGGTCAGGAGTTTGAGACCAGCCTGGCCAACATGGTGAAACCTTGTCTCTACTAAAAAAACACAAAAATCAGCCGGGCATAGTGGCATGCACCTGTAATCCCAGCTACTCGGGAGGCTAAGATAGGAGAATTGCTTGAACTCGGGAGACGGAGGTTGCAGGGGGCCGAGGTCGCACCACTGCACTCCAGCCTGCGCAACAGACCAAGAGGAAAATAAATAAATTAGTAATAATAATAATAATTGATTTGAGATCACTCAAAGAGCCTGAAGCAAAGTAAGCGAAGTACAGATCTAGATGATAATAAAAAACTATTGTTAATTTTCTTAAGTGTGAAATGCTATTATGGCTATGGAAAAAATCTTTGATTATAATTTGTTTGTTTATTTGCATGTTTTTTGAGACAGGAGTCTCACTCTGTTGCCCAGACTGAAGTGTGGTGGCATGATCACGGCTCACTGCAGCCTTGACCTCTGGGGACTCGGGTGATCCTCCCACCTCAGCTTCCTGAGTAGCAGGGACTACACGAGTACATCAACACGTCCAGCTAATTTTCTTTGTATTTTTTTTTGTAGAGACAGGGTTTTGCAATGCTGGCCAGGCTGGTCTCAAATTCCAAGGCTCAAGTGATCCACCCGCCTCAGCCTCCCAAGGTGCTGGGATTACAGGAATAAGCCACCTGGTCTAGAATTTGCATAGCCATATTTTAGTTAGGTCACATCACAGAACTCTCTAATCTTTTAGTAAGCAGAGGCTATTACTGCTCTATAATGTCCACTTTTATATTTTTATAGATAATAAATATAAAATACATATAAATATTAATATAAAATTAATTTTCAATTAAATATCTGCAGAACTGAAAAAATATATCTAGAAATATTTCTCATCCCTGTAAGTGATAATTAAAAAAAAAAAAATTATAGTTGGGTAGGGGACAGGAAATCAGTTCTGTTAAATAAATATATGAAATTTTACCTGCTTTTTCTTTCAATGAGAATGGCCACATAAGATGCTGGCAGAGCGGCACCAAAGCCAGGAGTCCATGAGTAGAATTTTCCAAGTATCTTCCTGAAATTCAAATTTGGAATTTTTGTATGAAATTCCTAGTTGGTCACTTCAGTTATTATGAATAGAAGTTTCCCTTCTCCATCCATCCTCTATTTAAATGTACCACAGTACCTCAAAATAAACATATTCAAAATCAAACTCATTAACTCTCTCCCCTAGCCCCAAGAACTTGTTCTCTCTCCTCTATTTTCCTAGGTTAATAGCATCAACATCCACCTATCCACTTATGTTTGACAGGCGTCATCCTTAACTTTCTGTTTCCCTTATCCCACATATTAAATTATTCCCTTAAATTATTACAGATGCAATTTATCTTTCAAATTCCTCTCCAACCTACTGCCTCTGCCTTAGTTAAGTCTCTCACCAACTCTCATTAAGGCTGCTACAGTAACAACTAGTGGGTAACACTCCTTTCAATAATAGCTGGCCACGTTCATTCAGGCATTCCCTGGATCCAAACCTGCTGGCTATGCAAACCCTCTGGCTTCTCAGTTTCCTTTATTTATCAAATGAGGATAATATTACCTATCTCATAGAGCCATTAAGAGAACTATATGAGATATTTCCCAGCGCCATGAAGGACACATAACAAGTACTCAGAAAGTGTTAGCTGTTATTACTATTATTATGACTATTTTTTCAACACATGGTAGACATTCAATAAATGTTTTCCCTTCTTTGCTTCCACAACCCTTGATAACTTTTTCTTACAGCATTTACTAAAGTATTTTCTATATCTTAGTTTTATGTGTACGTCATTTTTCATTTACTAGAGTATATTCCTTGAAAGTAGGAATCCTCATAGTACCTCATAAATGACAAATGACAAATGACCAGTAGCTGTCTGGGTTTTGTTTTTGGTTTGGTTGTTGTTGTTTTTAGATGGAGTCTTGCTCTGTTGCCCAGGCTGGAGTGCAGTGGCGCAGTCTTGGCTCACTGCAACCTCTGCCTCCTGGGTTCAAGCGATTCTCCTGCTTCAGCCTCCCGAGTAGCTGGGATTACAGGTGCCTGCCACCACGCCCGGCTAATTTTTTGTATTTTTAGTAGAGACCATGTTGGTTAGGCTGGTCTCAAACTCCTGACCTCATGATCCATCCACCTCGGCCTCCCAAAGTGCTGAGATTACAGGTGTGAGCCAACACAGGTTTTTTAAGAGAAAAAAAAATATTTGGAGACATGAGGAAGTTTTTTTTCCTTCAAAACATATGTTCCTAAGAAAGGGATAAGTAGCAAGTAAAAATTACAAGAAATTATCTGAACAAAGTTGGTAAATTGCTAAATTATACATTATGAAAATTATATAGATAGATATAGATAAGAATAAAGATTTTTCTTTTTTTAGAGACAAGGTCTTGCCCTGTCACCCAGGCTGGCATGCGGTGCTACAATCATGGTTCACTGCAGCCCGAAATTCCTGGGTTCAAGGGATCCTCCTGCCTCAGCCTCCCAAGTTAGCTGGGACTACGGGCACACTACCGCGCCTGGTTAATTTTTTTTTTTTTTTAACAGGCAGAGTCTCATCATGTTGCCCAGGCTGGCCTCGAACTGCCAGCCTCAAGCAATCCTCCCATCTTGGCCTCCCAAAGTACTGAGATAACAGGTATGAGCCACCATACCTGGCCTGAAATAATTTCTTAAATTGAAGTTCAGATTTAAAAAGATTAGAAAAGCTATTGAGGACATATAACTTGGGTATTTTTTGACATTGGCATCAGAAACCTTCCACCTGTGAAGACTCCAGTATAAAATCCATAAAGGACTTAAGTTATTGAATGTAAAATCTTAAGAAAAATGGACTTAGTGAATCAGTTATACGGAGAACATGGAGGTTACCTTAAATATATTCTAAGTTCAACTTTCAAATGTTTATTGGACATGTTAACGTAGATGTTCCATAGGCACCAGAAAAAGCAACATGCCCAAAGCAGATTTCACTGTATTTCTCAAATGTGCTTTTGCTTCTGAGTTCCCTACCTCAACTAACAGCATCTCATCTACCCGATTAGGAACAAAATGTAAGTGACATTTTCAGTTCCACCCTGACCCTCAACCACCTCATGAGTTCTTATGATCTCCTAGTATCTTCAGGATACACGCTTCTACAACTTAACCAAACAGGTTCATAGAACATAAAGATGCTGCAATAGCAAGGTATACTTAATCGCAATTTTTTCAAAACCTAATCGTAGAAACTTTCTTCATTTTTTTTTTGAGACGGAGTCTCACTCTGTCACCCAGGCTGGAGTGCGTGGTGCGATCTCTGCTCACTGCAACCTCCGCCTCCTGGGTTCAAGCAATTCTCCTGCCTCAGCCTCCCGAGTAGCTGGGACTACAGGCGCATGCCACCACGCCTGGCTAATTTTTTGTATTTTTAGTAGAGACGGGGTTTCACTGTGTTAGCCAGGATGGTCTCTATCTCCTGACTTCGTGATCCACCTGCCTCGGCCTCCCAAAGTGCTAGGATTACAGGCGTGAGCCACCGCGCCCGGCCATCATAGAAACTTTCTAGAGAGCACATGATAGAGAATTCCTTACATAGATTTTCATGTCAATTTAAAGGCACGATTTGTTCAATAGTATAAAAACCTTATCAATTATTTTCTGCATAATCTAAAAGTTTATAAATATTAATGATCTCATAATGATCTTAGGGAAAAATCTGTAAAAGACATTTGGAAATTATACTTTTTTTTTTTTTTTTTTTTTGAGACACAGTCTGGCTCTGTCGCCCAGGCTGGAGTGCAATGGCGCAATCTCGGCTCACTGCAAGCTCCGCCCCCCGGGTTCACGCCATTCTCCTGCCTCAGTCTCCCGAGTAGCTGGGACTACAGGCGCCCGCCACCATGCCCGGCTAATTTTTTGTACTTTTTAGTAGAGACGGGGTTTCACCGTGTTAGCCAGGATGGTCTCAATCTCCTGACCTTGTGATCCACCCGCCTCGGCCTCCCAAAGTGCTGGGATTACAAGCGTGAGCCACCGCGCCCGGTCAGAAATTATACTTTTAATTGCAGTTAAAATATACCTGCACAACTACTTTGTGCAACACTAACAGGAAGCTATTTTTAAAAATAAATAAATAAACGTAAGTTTGAGTTTTCAGCAATCAACAGGAAAAAAATAAAAAGAAGTAATAGCTAATAAATATGTCAGATAAGAGCACTCAAGAGACTGAATTCTATCTGCATCTCTACGATGTATAAAGTTGCAGCACAGGTAATATATAAGACTGAATCAGGACCAAAAGTTCCAACAACAGAATATACCAGGAGTTAACTTACTGTTTTATAAATAAAAATGTGTACGTTACAGTCCTTTTGAAGTTTGTTCACTGCATGTGGCCCTAACCTATGTAATAGTTAGTTGCTTTGAATTCCTGATTTGTGAAATTGAAAAGCTAAGAAATTGTATTCAACAACTTGGTAAATATAACAGGCCTCCGAATATGTATGACATCTTAAAGCATTTTTGCTATATAACTACACCAATAATTTAAAGTTTATATTACATCTTGAGGTCAAGAGGCCCACAGTTCCTGGTTTTACAAGCTTTCATTGACATAAATGTCACTTCACAGATTTAGAAAAAGGGGGGTGGGGACAGTAACCCACATAACATTTATGTAAACACATACTTGTTTCCATTTCAATAAAAGAACCTATATTAGTATCTATGGTGATTATGAGTACCAACCTTAAAATGCAAAAGAAAGCCATATACAAGGCCCCATTAGCAGTTAGAAATGAAGCGGATTGTAGGATCTCGGGGAGTAGTTTGTGTAAATAATAGTCTAATTTCCGTTTCCGGAGAATTGCTGCAATCTGGAAAGAGAAAGGATTTTTTGTTTAATCCAACCAACATTTCCCACTTAAATTAGCTTATATGTGGAAGCTACTGAATAAAAGCATATATATATATATAAATTAAAGTAAAAATGCTGGCATTTTACTGGATCCTCTATAAAAATACAATGCCAGGATAGAAAGGAAGACACCTGGATTTATTGAGGGTAAAATATACACCAAGGAATTACGATATGGGTCATACGTTGAATAATCTCCATATATTGAGGTAAATATTTGTAATGCCTTAAAACAGTTTTAAACTTAAAAATGGAATATACTTTTAAATGAAAAAAATTCCAATTCAAATAAAAACTGGATGCTATAATAAAACTATATTACAGATTTTATCAGTCTATTACTATTAGAGAACTTCACTAATAGAAACCAGAGAAATTCATTCAGTTATTCAAACTTGACTACTGTGTGGCAAAAAAAAAAAAAAAAAGATTCTAGTAACAACACAATTAAGTATCACCTGTGACCAGAACACAGAAACACAAATAAGTCCCAATACAAAAGACTGCAGAAGTTTATCATAAGACTGTTTTATAAAAAATATCAACCTATCAGTCTTCATGACTTAGCTTTTAAATTTAGATTGAAAACCTTTTTTTGTGTGAACTCTGAATATGAAAGGAAGATTTCTAGATTAAAACCAAAAAAGGCCCTGAAATAATTTAGCAATTATATGGATAGACATGAAATCTAAGTATTTATTGAGCAGACTATTAACATTCCAGGAAATAAAGCAATACAAATCATAATATGTGCAAGATATATAGATACTGAGGACTGATTAAGTGTTAGTAATATAATAGAAAGTACCACAGAATTTTAGCACAGTGAGTTTAATACAGGGGAAGGCAGGATTTTCATGGAGAACGGGATATGAGCTGAATTGGGAAGAATAATAGACTCCTCACTAGTCGTGGAAAAGAGTACTTCTCCATCATAATGAAACAATATAACAAAAAAGGTTAGAACATAATAGGGAAGGAGTAAGAGGGTGTAAGAAAGAGAAAAACTCACTTGAGAAGAGAAAGACTATAAAACTCTCCATTTATTCTCCATCTTTCTAGAGATAATACTTTCCCTAAAGTCAGAGATCAACAAATCTAACGGCATCTTCTCAATTCTTCTGTTACTCCCTCTGTCTTCAAGCCTCTGAAACTGACCATCTATTACTTCAATTCAACTGTCATACACAGGAAAAACAATGATGAATAAGACCCAATCTTTTCCTTCAAGGAACATAAAATCTCCATAGGGAAATAGACACAAACAACAGCAATAAGCTATAATATGGCAGTGTGGTAAATGATAGGTTAAAAGAAAAGAAAAACTAAACCTCAACCTAAGTCTCACACTTTATGCAAAAATTAATTTAAAATGGATCACAGGCACAAACGTGAAACATAAAACTACAAAATTTCTAGGGGGAGAAAATGGAGCAAATCTTATGGATACAAGGCTGGACAATGCATTCTTAGACTTGACACCAAAAGCACAACTCACAAGAGAAAATTGATAAACTGAACTTCATCAAAATTCAAACTTTTTCTCTATTAAAGAACTGTTGGGAAATTTAAAAAGGCAAGCTCCAGAAGAGAAGAAAATACTTACAAATCACATATCTAATAAGGAACTAGTATCTAGAATACATAAAGAAGTCCCAAAACTCAACAATAAAAAACAAACAATCCAATTAGAAAATAGGAAAATATATGACCAGACATTTCACAGAAGAGGATAAACAGACAGCAAATAAACACATTAGCCATCAGGAAAATGCTAGTTAAAGCCACAATGAGATGTTACAACTATCAGAATGGCTAAAATAAAAAACACTGACAACACCAAATGTTGGCAAGGATTCAGAAAAACTGGATCACTCATGCATTACCGGTGGAAATATGAAATGGTATAGCAATTCTGGAAAACAGTTTAGCAGTTTTTTGAAAAATTAAACAATTAACTATTATTTGTCCCAGCAATTGTAGTCCTGGGGTATTTATCTCTGAGAAATAAAAACATATGCTTATACAAAAACCTGTGAAGGAATGTTTATAGCAGGTTTGTCTGTAACCGTCAAAAACCAGAAACAACCCCAATGCCCTTCAATAAGTAAATGGTTTAACAAATTGTGATATATCCATGACATGAAATGCTATTCAGCAATAAAAATGAACAATAAAAAGCATATATGAAACAATCTTGATGAATTTCCACAGAATTATACTGAGTGGGGGGAAAAAAAAAGCTAATCCTAAAGCTACATAGTGTATTATTCCATTTCTAGAACATTGTTTTTTTGGGTTTCTTTTTTGAGACGAAGTCTTGCTCTGTTGCCCAGGCTGGAGTGCAATGGCGTGATCTCAACTCACTGCAATCTCCACCTCCTGGGTTCAAGCGATTCTCCCTGCCTCAGTCTCCCAAGTAGCTGGGATTACAGGCACCCACTACCACGCCCAGCTAATTTTTTGTATTTTTAGTAAAGATGGGGCTTCACCATGTTGGCCAGGCTGGTCTCGAACTCCTGATCTCAGGCGATCCGCCCGCCTCGGCCTCCTAAAGTGCTGGGATTATAGGCATGAGCCACCGTGCCTGGCCTCTATAACGTTCTTGAAATGACAAAATTATAGAAATGAATAACTTAGTGGTTGCCAGGGATTAAGGTGGAGTGGGTAAGTGGAAGAGAGTATAGCTATAAAAGGCAACATTAGGGATCCTTCTGGTGATGGAAATGTTCTGTATTTTGACTGTATCAATGGCAGTATATTTGTTGTGATATTATACTACTATTTTGCAAGATGAAACAATTGGGAGAAACTGGATAAAAGAGTTAACTGAATCTCTTGAAGAACTGTACTTCTTACAACTGCATGTGAATCCACAATTATCTCAAAATTAAAAGTTCAATACTTTGTGTAAGAAAAAAAAAGTCATTCGCATGACCAATAGGCATATAAAAGGCTCCCAGCACCATTAGTCATCAGAGAAATACCACTACACACACATTAGAATGGCTAAAATGCCAAGAACTGTTAATATAAAGTGCTAGTGGGAATATAGAGCAACTACAATTCTCACACAGCTTTAGGATTAGTTCTTATATTGCTCATGACAATGTAAAATTGTGGTCCCCTTGGAAAACCGTTTGATAGCATCTAATTAAATGTGTACCTACCCCATAACCCAGCAATTCCACTCCTGGGTATTTACTCAAAAGAAATAAGTGCTTATGTCCGCCAAAAGACATATTTACAGCATTATCTGTCATTACAAAAACTGTAATCACCTAAATGTCCATTAACAGTAAAGTACATAAATTGTACATATTTACCATATTGATAGACCAAACTGTACAGTCTATCGTGAGAAACAGGAAATATCTAACACAAGACACAGAAAATAACCTAGGACCTTATCATCACTGTGCTGCAACCCAGAGCTTCTAACCAAGGTTTACAAGTGGCTAAAATACTGATTCTCTCAGTAGTCTAGTTAGCCAGGCCAGACACAAGGTAACAGGGCAGGGTGACCACCGCCTCTGTTTTCCCCAGTGTGCCACATATTTTTATCATTTTCTATGTAAACCACAGCACACTACAGCAAGAAAAAGGTTAGGAAGCACTAATCTAAACAAATAGCATACCAATAATTGTGTTAGCCATGTAGTAATTACAATAGCACTTGGACTCATGTATAAAATCATCAGACATCAGATACCTTCAGAAACATCACATTTTATAATCAAAGACTTTGTAATGTTCATATGCTTTGATCAAACAATTTCACATTCATTAATTTCTTATGAATTTTTCAAACATGCATATAAAGATTTAGCTAAAAAAAGGCACATCATACCACTATGGTTAAAATATATATCTGTATTTATGTATTTACATGACCCGGTTTTAGAAGACTATTTAATGCCCTAGGAAAATGAATCAAAATATATAAAGTGAAAAGACAGATTACCAAAAAATAATTTGTAATGAACATACAGAACAAATACTAGAATGTTATACACTGATTATCTCTAAATGGTTGATAATAGATTATTTTAATTTTCTTCTTTTCACTTTTGGATACGTTCCAGACTTTCTACAATAAATATATGTTACAATTTATAATATTGGGGCGAGGAGAACAAGTGTGAGAAATAAGGATTAATTATCATAGAAACAAATCTCAACAGGGAGTGGAAACAATCGGCATAATACAATACAATTAAGAGATTTTATTTTTATTATTAACCCCTCAATTATTTCTATGAAAAATCCTTGTTTAGAAACATGCTCTTTAGATTTCAGTCTCCTCATTTACTAAAGGTTAAATTACATAACAAAAGTGTTCATTTTTTCTACTTCTAAAATTATGTAATTTTTTAAAAATAAATGGGCCGAGTGCGGTGGCTCACGCTTATATCCCAGCACTTTGGGAGGCCGAGGCGGGTGGATCACGAGGTCAGGAGTTCAAGACCAGCCTGGCCAAGATGGTGAAATTCCGTCTCTACTAAAAATACAAAAATTACCTGGGCACGGTGGCAGGCACCTGTAATCCCAGCTACTCAGGAGGCTGAGGCAGGAGAATCACTTGAACTCGAGGGGGTGGAGGTTGCAGTGAGCTGAGATCGCACCACGGCACTCCAACCTGGGCGACAGAGTGAGACTACATCTCAAAAATAAATAAATAAATGATATTGGAAGAATTGGACATCTATGCGGGGGGGTGGGGAGCATACTTTGACCCCTACCTCAAACTATACACAAAAAGTAATTTGAAATAAATCATGTACCTAAATTTGAAAATTATAAAACAATAAAGTGCCCAGAAAAAGGGGCTGGATGCAGTGGCTCACGTCTGTAATCCCAGCACTATGGGAGGCTGAGGCGGGCAGATCACAAGGTCAGGAGTTCAAGACCAGCCTGACCAACATGGTGAAACACCATCTCTACTAAAAATACAAAAATTAGCCAGGCGTGGTGGTGCGCACCTGTAATCCCAGCTACTCAGGAGGCTGAGGCAGGAGAATTGCTTGAACCCAGAAGGCGGAGGCTGCAGTGAGCCGAGACTGTGCCACTGTACTCCAGCCTAGGCAACAGAGTCAGACTTTGTCTCAAGAAAAAAAAAGTACGCAGAAGCAAACATAAGTTAATATCTTCACAAATATTCCAAGCATGAGTCAAAAGACAGGCAGCATTAAGCAGAGTTGATGAAACGCAAGTATAGAGACCAACCTAATACGATGGGCACAGACTGAAGAGTGATACAAAATTATAAGGTCAGGCCCCCAATTTAGAAGTATCTCTTCATAAGATTATCACTATTAAACATCCATCAACACTATATACATTCTCTTGTTATTCCCGTTTCTTTCCCCATGTGATTAGTGCTGCACATTTGCCATAGAGATGGTTGACTGTATTGGGATTGCACTTTATGGCCATGGAATAAAGCTAATTGGCCATCAAAGGGTTAATTAATGACCCATGATCTTAGCCTTACTAGTACCAAACTCTAAATTAGTAGTTACTGTGAGCCTCTGAGTTTGATCATTAAACTCTTCTAGAAGAATACATTTCTAAAGGGTGATAGTGTGAGAAATCTAGTTTCTTTGGAAAATTAAATAGTTTGCAAATAAGAGTCAATTTTATGTTGTATCTATTTAATCTTTCTTAATCTCTAGAAAAAATGATTTATTTAAAGTAGAGTTTCTCAACCTTGGCACTACTGACATTTTGGGCCAGATCATCTGTTGTGCAGGCTGTCCTCTGCATTGAAGGATGTTTAGCAGCATCCCTGCCCTCTACTTTCTAAATGGCAACAGAAACCCCCCAGCTGTGATCATCAAAAATGCCTACATTGTTAAATGTCTCCTAGGAGGCATTGTGCCCCTTATTGAGTATGAACAACTGCTTTAAAGGAAAGAACATAATGAATTTATATATTTTGAATATGTTAGTTCCAGAATTTTTATTTTATTTAAAAAAATGCTTATATAGCACTTGTGCCAGGCACCATCCTATATACCATACAAATGTCAACTCATTTAATTTCATAACAATCTTTACCCCACAACTATTTCTATGAAAAATCCTTGTTTAGATGCTCTTTAGATTTCAATCTCCTCATTTTATTGGGCATGATCTTAATGGGCATGATTTTATTATCACCATTTTAGAGATAAGAAAAAGGACAGGTCGGGTGCGGTGGCTCACACCTGTAATCCCAGCACTTTGGGAGGCCGAGGCGGGCAGATCACGAGGTCAGGAGATCGAGACCACCCCGGCTAACACGGTGAAACCCCATCTCTACTAAAAATACAAAAAATTAGCCAGGTGTGGTGGTGGGCGCCTGTAGTCCCAGCTACTCAGGAGCCTGAGGCAGGAGAATGGCATGACCCCAGGAGGCAGAGTTTGCAGTGAGCCGAGATCATGCCACTGCACTCCAGCCTGGGCGACAGAGCAAGACTCCGTCTCAAAAAAAAAAAAAAAAAAAAAAAAAAAAAGAAAAGGAAAGAAAAAAGAAAAAGTACAGAGAGATGAAGTTACTCAAGGTGACTGATACAGGCAGAGCAGGGATTGAAGTCAGGCAAGTGGCTCTTAACTACCAACTGATGTTGAAGTCAAAACACATTCTAAATAAGGAGAATTATCACTTATCCATACTGCATGTTATAAATTTAAACCTATGACTTACTAGCTCCTACAGAAGTTCAAGTTGCCCATTCTCAGAGAAACACACAAAAACATAGGGAAACTACAACTAAGATATAAAAATAACCTGACTCTTCCAAAATTTGGTGATATAACCTGCAGAAAGACTAAATAAGGCACCCATGATGACTCAGGGGCTAGAAACTACAGTTCTAGTCTACAAAAAAATAAAGAGGAAAGAAGATGGAAAAACAACATTCAGAACACTAAATTAGCAAATAAAAAAGAATTAATTCCAATAGAAGAGACCAGACAACAACCAGCTGTGCAATTAACTTTACCCTCTTCCTTGTCCAAGATCTATAAGATTTACTTTTTTCTTTTTTTTTTTTTTTTTTTTGCTTCAGAGTCATGCTCTGTTACCAAGGCTGGAGTACAGTGGCGCGATCTCGGCCCACTGCAACCTCCACCTCCCAGTTCAAGCGATTCTCCTGCTTCAGCAGCTGAGACCACAGGCATGTGCAACCACACCCAGCTAATTTTTGTATTTTTAGTAGAGACAGGTTTTCACTATTTTAGCCAGGCTGGTCTCGAACTCCTAACCTCGTGATCTGTCTGCCTTGGCCTCACAAAGTGCTGGGATTACAGGCGTGAGCCACCACACCCAGCCCCAAGATCTATTAATAGGTACTTTTTAATAAATAAGATAACAAATATAAAGTATTTAGCAGAGTAGCACATAGTAGGCATTTTGAAAATGCTAGTTTCCTTCACTCTGCAGAATTGCTTCCTGATCCAACCCCCATTCCTTCTTGTGTTGTGCAGGTTTGTTTTATTAAGTGTTAAGTAAGAAGAGATTTCCGTCTCTGGTAATCAGAGTATCTGGGAAAGGCCAGGTGTGGTAGCTCATGCCTGTAATCCCAGAACTTTGGGAGGCTGAGGTGAGCGGATCACTTCAGGTCAGGAGTTCGGGACCAGCTCAGCCAACATGGCAAAACCTTGTCTCTACTAAAAATACAAAAATTAGCCAGGTGTGGTAGCACACGCCTGTAATCCCAGCTACTCCTGAGGCTGAGGCAGGAGAATCACAGGAGAATCACTTGAATCTGGGAGGCAGAGATCACAGTGAGCTGAGATCACGCCACTGCACTTCAGCCTGGGCAACAGAGCGAGACTCGTCTCAAAAAAAAAAAAAAAAAAAAAAAACTTCAAACAACAGAACTAAAGTAGGATATTCATCCATAATCAAGAGAACTCCTGTATTTTTTTTCTAAAAATTTTTCGGCGGGCGCGGTGGCTGACGTTAGCACTTTGGGAGGCTGAGGCAGGTGGATCGCCTGAGTTCAGGAGTTCAAGACCAGCCTGCCCAACACGGTGAAGCCCCATCTCAACAAAAATACAAAAATTCACCAGTCATGATGGTGGGTGCCTGTAATCCCAGCTACTTGGGAGGCTGAGGCAGGAGAATTGCTTGAACCCAGGAGGCGGAGGTTGCAGTGAGCCAAGATCACACCACTGTACTCCAGCCTGGGTGACAGAGTGAGACTCCATCTCAAAATTAATTAATTCATTAATTAATTTTTTTAAATTTTTTAAAAATAAAAATTTTCAAAATGCTTTTTAAAAATAAGACCCTTCCACCCTGGCCAACAGGGTGAAACCTCGTCTCTACTAAAAATACAAAAATTAGCAGGGTACGGTGGCACGTGCCTGTAATCCCAGCTACTCAGGAGGCTGAGGCAGAAGAATCGCTTGAACCCAGGAGTTGGAGGTTGCAGTGAGCCAAGATCACCACTGCACTCCAGCCTGGTGACAGCACGAGACCCTGTCTCAAAAAAAAAAAAAAATTAAATTAAAATTAAAATTAAAAATAAGACCTTGTTCTCACACCTGTAATCCCAGCACTTTGGGAGGGTGAGGCAGGCGGATCATGAGGTCAGGAGATCGAGACCATCCTGGCTAACACAATGAAACCCCGTCTCTACTAAAAATACAAAAAAATTAGCTGGGACTGCTGGCGGGCGCCTGTAGTCCCAGCTACTCGGGAGGCTGAGGCAGGAGAATGGCATGAACTCGGGAGGTGGGGCTTGCAGTGAGCCAAGATCACGCCACTGCACTCCAGCCTCGGCAACAGAGCAAGACTCTGCCAAAAAAATAAAATAAGACCTTGTTTTTAAAAAATATTTATCATAGGCCAAGGCGGGTGGATCACTTGAGACCAGAAGTTCAAGACCAGTGTGGCCAACATAGCAAAACCCTGTCTCTATTAAAAATACAAAAAATTAGCTGGGTGTGGTGGCACACGCCTATAATTCTAGCAACCCAGGAGGCTGAGGCAGCAGAATCACTTGAACCCAGGAGACAGAGGTTGCAGTGAGCCAAGGTCATGCCACTGCACTCCAGCCTGAGTGACAGAGCAAGACTGTCAAAAAAAAAAAGCATAATAAAGGAGGCAGAATTATTTGTTGTAACAAACAAATTTTTCTGTATACCACGTTTAATTTTATGTATCAACCTAACTGGGCCAAGGAATGCCTAGACATTTGGTCAAATGATTATTCTGGGTATGTCTATGAGGGTGCTTCTAGGTGAGATTAACATTTGAATCAGTAGACTGAGAAAAACAGATTGTCCTTCCTAATGTGAGTAGGCTTCATCCCCTCAGTTGAAGACCTGAAGAGAACAAAACAACAAACTCCTACTGCCTAATTTCTTGAGCTAGGACACTGGTATTTTCCTGTCTTCAGACCTGACTGAAACACCAGTTCTTCTTGGGTCTACAGCCTGCTGGCTTTCAGACTGGAACTTACACCGTTGTCTCTTCTAGTACTCAGGCCTTTGGACTCACACTGGAATTACACATTGGCTCTCTGGGTCTCCAGCATGCCAGCTGCAGATCTTGGCACTTACTAAGACTCCAAAATTGTGAGCCAATTCTTTATTTTATACACACACACACACACACACACACACACACACAGAGGCTTCTGTTTCTTTGAAGAACTCTAATAAGCTAAATCTGAATTGCTTCCAACATCTTTATTTGTAAGGTTAGAATCATAAGCTACGAAAGCCAAATATAAATATCTCAAACAAAATGACAAGAAACCAAGTATCATAGACCAATATATACCTATCTTCTTACAGTTTTTAAAGCTTTTATACGTGCACCATCTCATATGATTCCCACAGCAAGCCATGAAGTTGTTAAGGCCAGGATTCTCTTCTATTTATAAATGAAGAAATCGCATTATAAATCACAAAGCAAAACAAAAACTCAGATCTTGTAACTCACAACCAGTGCGTTACACCATGATGCCCCCAACAGATACAAGAACCAGCTTATTAAAAACAATACAAACAAGCCAAAAAACTAGGGCAACTTGTTAATAATATATGTGGGAAGATACAAGCAATCTTCAAAAGTTTTCCATAATGATGATACTGTAAAGCCTCCCTATAATGAAAATCATACCATCAAACTTTAGCGATGACCATTAAGCCTTACATACCTTACCTGTAATAGCCTTCCTCTCCTACATTTTCAAATCTTTATATAAAAGTTGAGATAGGCTTTCAAGATAAACATAAAAATATACTTAAGTTACAATACTGAAACAAAATGTGATCAGGAACAAGACTCAGATTGAGCCCTGCATACATTATACCCATGTTTAAAACTGAGTAATACCAATATTTTCGTAATATAGGGAAAGTCTTGAAAACACACACCTGTCACTTCAACTTTTAGTGATGTAACTCACATGCAGCACCACAACTTTAAACCAAAACACTCTTTCATACCCTGCCATCTTCTGCTTGCTTAAGTACAAATATCAAGGACTCTAATGTGAAATACTTTAATTAACGGGAAAAAATCTAATATATTTCTAATTGAACAACAATATTCAGATGAAAAATAGAAAGTACAAATATTTGTTCCAGTCTCTCCAATAAGAATACTGGGTGATAAACTGAGTGAATATTGGGTAATGAATTGAATCCTTTAAACAGAACTCATGAACACTAAGAGTTCAAGCCCAGGAAGGATGATTTGAGAAAGAGAAGAAATCACAGATAACAGTAACTACTTGACTAAAAAATAACAACTGCCTCACTATTTGTTGATACATAAATTCCACTAAAAAAAAGATAAAGCCAATTTTAAAAGGTTTAAACTGCACTTCAACTCATTAATATTAAAGTCAAATAATTAGTCTGTCAACCATTTGATAGACGTAAAATCCTTTACTAATCTTTGATAGGGTAATCCTAACCACCTACCTGAACCACAAAAGAAATCTAATCATGAAATTTAACCATGGGAAAAAGAGAAAAGAGCACAGAAAAAGAAAGCTTTAAAAAGATGCTTGGCCGGGCGCAGTGGCTCACACCTGTAATCCCAGCTCTTTGGGAGGCAGAGGTGTTAGAGGTGTTCGAGCCAGAGAGACTCCATTTTGAGTGAGGGCTAGGAAAATGAGGCTGACACCTGCTAGGCTGCATTCTCAGAAAATTAGGCATTCTTAGCCTCTAGATGTTTACAGTTAAAGGAACAAATTAATAACATTTACTAAAACAGACCCAGACTTCGTAGTGTCCAGATATCCCAATATCTGAAGAACAAAGGCATTCCTAATTTTGCTTTAACAATATCAATTCTTGCAAAATATAGCAATTAAGAAAATTAATCCTTTATCACAACACAGAACCTTGTAACAGAGCACATCTCCCCATATATACCAGCATTGTACCTAGGGTGGACACGTTCCTCTTCTGACTTTGAGGAACACCCTACTCTGTCTATGGAGTAGCTGTCCTTTCACCACTCTACTTTCTTAATAAACTTGCTTTTGCTTTGCACTGCGGACTTGCCCTGAATTCTTTCTTGTGCGAAATCCAACAACCCTCTCTTGGAGTCTAAATCAGGATCCCTTTACTGTAACAGAGGCAGGTGGATCACTTCAGGTCAGGAGTTCGAGACCAGCCTGACTAACATGGTGAAACCCCATCTCTACTAAAAATACAAAATTAGCCAAGCATGGTGGCGCACACTTGTAGTCCCAGCTACACAGGAGGCTGAGGCAGGAGACTCACTTGAACCCAGGAGGCGAAGGTTGGCGTGAGCCGAGATTGTGCTATTGCACTCCAGCCTAGGCAACAAAAGTGAAACTCCATCTCAAACAAAAAAAAAAAGATTCTTAACTTCTCAGATTTCACAATTTTGTCAAAAACAATCTTAACTTACCTTTAAATGGGGGAAGACAAATAGAAGTTATTCAAAATAGTTTTTCTAACATTTGTAATTGAAAATTTCTGACTACTGTAATTTAAAACATGGATTTTACTAGAAGGAAGTTTCAGTTTCACAGCATCTGTTACTCGAGGTATTTGTAGGCAGTTAAGTTTTCTTACTGCCTTTGACTTCAAGGTAAGTAAAGGCCAAATTCTTGACCAGGGTATTGGATTTGTGAAATTGTCAAATAAACTACTTTTCTATAAAGTAATTGCTTCTTATTTCTCTTGATTTTGCCACGTTAAAATTTGTTTTTTGTGCTATAAATGTTAAACCTAATATATGTGCACTTCACATATATTCATATAATCACCATGTCACTTCCTTAGGAAAGGCTTCCCAAACCCTCTACACTAGAATGGATCCTCTCGTAAACAGCCTAGTAACATTCCGTATGTCTTCTTAATAGTACTTATCACAGATAATTTCGTGTGCATTTATTTTAAGTTTATCTTCCCCCTTCACTGTTAACCTTCACGTTCCCCTCACTCCAGTATTTCTTACTCACTGTAGGTAACATGTAATATTTGATGAATGAAATAAGGGTAGAAAAGAGACAGTAAAAGGAAATGAAGATTCAGAGTAAATACAGTTACACTACACTCCATGGGCTCTAAATGCAGCTAGGGGCACACAGAAATTTGGCTGGTTCTGCTTAATTCAGTGCCTCCTGTGCTTGCGAGTTTCTGACATACAAGTCTGAAAAAAAATGGTCCCATGTGTATTTCTTTCAAGGCAGAAAAATCGAATCTAATCAGAACAAGCCTTCCTTCATCACTGGCAATAGGTGCAGAATCTTTCAAGGAAACTCCCAAAGTGGATTAATCACAATCCAAACCCCCAAGATCAAGTAAGAATCAAGAAACCAAAGCAACCTGACAAATCTAATGAGTCAAAAGGCTATGCAAAATAAATGACAGTAAGTTGAAAAAATTTAGCATTCTTATAAAAGGAACTTGCTCAAATCCGATGATACTTGATTTAGCACTCTTCCTTAATATAAATTATTTAAGGTCCATTTTACTAAATTTTTTTTTTTTTTTTTTTTTAAGACAGAGTCTCGCTCTGTTGCCAGGCTGGAGTCCAGTGGTGCGATCTAGGCTCACTGCAACCTCTGCCTCCGGGTTACAGTGATTCTCCTGCCTCAGCCTCCCCAGTACCTGGAACTACAGGCACGCACCACCATGCCCAGCTAATTTTTGTATTTGTAGTAGAGATGGGGTTTCACCATGTTGGCCAGGCTGGTCTCGAACTCCTGACCTCAGGTGATCCGCCCACCTTGGCCTCAAAAAGTGCTGGGATTACAGGCGTAAGCCAACCTGCCCGGCCACTAAATATTTTTCAATACTGCTATGAGCCAAGTTAGTTAAAATCTTTAATTTATTTCAATTATTGATTCCCCTCAAGTAAAATTATGAGGAAGACAGAGCCTCATACATGATATGTAAGATCAATTCACCATACTAACTTGACTCATTAATTATTCAGGCTCACTAACAAATACTTATTAACTATATTCCTAGTATGCAAAGATAAAACAGATTCATTTCCTATTACCTGAAGGAAAAAATACACAAATCTCAATCACAACATTAAGAGCATATCAATGAGTAAACAGAAAACTAAGATTAGTGATTAATTAAAAGGCAATTTAAAAGTTTAACCTACGGTCAAAAGAGATTCAAATTAAGTCTTTAATACAGTACTATATTATGTACTATATTACGATAATGGAAGAATAATAAATCTAAAATATTATAAGACCCTTAATCATCAAAGCATCAACCACTATTAGGCATTCTATGTGCCCAGTTTAAGTCCTTGGGGATGAAAACATATTTCACATTCACTATACTATGAAAGTAATGGAAGCAACTGTAATGTAAGAAATTGCACTGACATTTTAAAATGACTTTCTTAAAAATATTTTATTTAGTTCTTTGTTAAGCTGTCACTTCAATTAACTCCCCTTCCCTAATTACCACTTATCACCTGCCTATCACCTAAGTACTCAATAACTAATATGATAAGTAAATACTCAATAACTAATATGATCATAAATAAACGATCAATCTATTGTCAAGGTCTTACCACATTTTCCACTTCCAAAGCTTATACAGATAGATTTATACAACATAAGGCTGCGTTCCAGCCTTTTAATCCACATCATCTTTTCATAATCAATAAAAAAAAGTATCCATATACATATATTGCTTATGCACAAATTGAGGCACGAATTTTTTTCTCAAAGTCGTAACTCATAAAACAAGAGTTACCTTTTATGTATTCCATAAAAATACACTTTTTTTTTAACAATCTGGCTGCTGTATGATTTAGATATTCCCCAGAAATCAGGAGCTCTCTGTTGTAAACCACATAAAACATAGATTCAAAATATTAAATAAATTGTGTGATTAAATCTAGATCGAGGTGGAAAAGCAAAGGGGAAAATCGCATGAAATGTAATTAAACAAGCAACAGACAGACCACATAAGGCTCTGAAGGCCATGGTGAGGATTTCACATTGTATTGCATTGGAAAGCCCCTGGAGAGTTATGGGTAGAGGAATAACAAAAGCTGACTTGCATTTTTAAAGGATAATAGACAGGTATTTTATCCTCTTTTTATAGATGAGGACACTGAGGTTCACAAATGTTAAGAACCTTGCTCAAGGTCACAATGCCAGTAAGTGGCAGGACTGGGATTCAAGTCCATGCTCTTCCCATCTCTTACAATACCTCCCAAAACTCCTTTACCTCAAGACTAAGTAACACTACCACCTCAATCTCTTCATACAGCTCTGTCTGCTTCTTTCTTTTCCTCTGCTCCAAATATAAGCATTCCCTAGGTTGTCTTCTCTTTCTAAACTCTCTCCCTTGTCGACCTAACCCATAATCATGGGCTCAACTTTCATCTCTAGCATTAGGACATATAAACCTAAATCTCTAGCCTCAGTTTCTTTCTACCCCTGCATTCCTCAATGTCTCATGGTCATTCTCCACTTACATACTGCACTAGTAATTAAAACTCAATATGCCCCAAAGCAAGCCAGTATGTTTCACTGAAAATATTTTTTCCACAGCACTACCTTCTACATATCCTAATAAGCAAGGCTTAAAATCTTACAGCTTTATTTGATCCTTCTACCTTACATCTTTACATCTGAATTACTGGGTTTATTTTGTTGTTTGTTTATTTGTTTGTTTGTTTTTTGAGACACAGTCTCGCTCTGTCTCCCAGGCTGAGGAGCTGAGATCTCGGCTCCCTGCAAGCGATTCTCCTGCCCCAGTCTCCCAGGTAGCTGGGATTACAGATGCCCACCACCACGCTGGCTGATTTTTGTATTTTTAGTAGAGGAGGGGTTTCAGCATTTGACCAGGCTGGTCTCAAACTCCTGACCTCAAGTGATCCTCCCGCCTCAGCCTCCCAAAGTGCTGGGATTACAGGCATGAGCCACCATGCCTGGCCTGAGTTACACTGTTAATCTAACAGTTACATATACCACTTTACTTTTATTTTTATCTGTACCTTATGATATTTATCTCAATGAATTTGTATTACAGGAGTATATGTGCCTAATCTCCCCTCCTAAACTATAAACTCAATGTAAGAAGTATGTCTCATTCATTTTATTCCTCACCATACCACATAGCACACAGCTGCCACAAACAGCACCCTGCAAATAGCAGACTCAATAAATACTTGGTAAACAAATAGGGGACAAATATTCCAATACCAATAGTCTAGGTTCAGATATTACTAAACTAATCATCAATATTCCAATACCAATAGTCTAGGTTCAGATATTACTAAACTAATCATCAAATATCAGTCTCCCCTTCACCATATATTTCATCAATATTTATTGGCAAATAATGAAAAGAATGTTTTTAAGAGTCAAAAGTTCAAGCATATATAGTTTTCTAAAAAATGAATAAAAGGCCTGATTATTGAGACTAATCTCTATCACAATAAAATCAACTAATCAGTTGGATATGAAAGCAATCTGATGGAAAATCTGTTACCAGAGGGATTATTAGTGTAGAATTCACTCCCTCATTCCTCCAGGTGGGTCTCTTTCTACCATTATGTATTTTTATCCCTGATCTATGACAACTAAGAGGCAAATAATGGTAAATCAGAATTGGCCTGCTCTACTCAGGGTTAGCTGCTACAGAAAACAGTGAGTTGAGAAAGTGTTTACTGCAATACTAAGCCCTGACCTCTCAACTGGAGGTGACATGCTAGAAGCTGTAGTTTGTACTCAACAGAGTGCAGGCAAAGAATAACAAGAACTCACATATAAAAACAACTTCAGCTGGACACGGTGGCTCACGCCTGTAATCCCGGCACTTTGGGAGGCCGAGGCGGGCAGATCACGAGGTCAGGAGATCGAGACCATCCTGGCTAACAGAGTGAAACCCCGTCTCTACTAAAAATACAAAAAATTAGCTGGGCATGGTAGCAGGTGCCTGTAGTCCCAGCTACTCAGGAGGCTGGGGCAGGAGAATGGCGTGAACCCGGGAGGCGCAGCTTGCAGTGAGCCAAGATCACGCCACTGCACTCCAACCTGGGCGACAAAGCCAGATTCCGTCTCAAAAATAAAATAAAATAAATAAAAATAAAAACAACTTCAACAAACTCAAAATGTCACATTAATGAATAGTAAAATCCATTATTCAATTGTTCATTTATAAAAGACCATATGACGGCCGGGCGCAGTGGCTCACACCTGTAATCCCAGCACTTTGGGAGGCTGAGGTGGGCAGATCACGAGGTCAGGAGATAGAGACCATCCTGGCCAACATGGTGAAACCCATCTCTACTAAAAATACAAAAATTAGCTGGCTGTGGAGGCACGTGCCTGTAGTCCCAGCTACTCCAGAGGCTGACGCAGGAGAATGGCGTAACCCCAGGAGGTGGAACTTGCAGTTAGCCGAGATTGTGCCACTGAACTCCAGCCCGGGCGACAGAGCAAGACTCTGTCTCAAAAAAATAAATAAATAAATAAAACCATATGACTTGTATCTCCAAAGGGATAATAAGAAATTATGTAAAAATCATTTAGTTATTGAATAGAAAGATAAAGTGAGCCCCTTATTTACACCCCCATAAATTAGGTCTCAAGCAAAAATCAAAGGGGGATTATGCACAGATTTACAATTCCATGGTCTCCAAAGCCCAGATAATCTAGACAGATATTCTGAGTAGTTTGCATTCTTTAATGACTTCAGGGTTCTTATTTTATTTTTTTAAGCCAAAAACAAAAACAAATGCCTATTACCAAAAACTTTTTAAAGTCTCACTGCTGGTCTTGTAGCCTCTAGAAAACCTGCTAAAGCACTCACTGCCTTAAAACTCTCAGTCTGTATCACTGACTGATTTCTTCCATCAGTGGTTTTCAAGCCTTTAGCAACCAATGAGACTGTCCATAAACTATTTTTTATTCTGAGAAATTTCAACTCTGGATTAAATGTTTATTCAGAGCCTAGAAGTGATTAACTGATCCTTTGTAATCTAACAGATGTGTTGGATTATATAGTTCAAAGGGAGTAAATATTGAGTAAACATGTTCATCCACTGAAGAGTCTAAACATCTAAAGGTCAGTGAAAAAAACAGGTTTTAAAATCATTCTTTCCCAAAAATGCAAAAGATTCTACTTTGGACTCAGCTAAAGGTAAATGCCAGTACCTTAATCTAGAGGTCCTGAAGAAAACCACCTAGGAAAAGAAAGGTCTTAGTGTTAGAACCATCTGAGGTTAGTGAACAAGTTTTCCTTCTTAGGGAAGGTACCTAAGAATCTCAACAGCACAGAATCCATACTCCCAAGTGGGCAACTGTATATTCTAAAGTTGCCACAAAAACAAGGGCCTTATGCTTTCCTTAATCTTAGTGGTAGTCTAGGGGTTAAACAGGTTTTTTTGTTTGTTTGTTTGTTTGTTTTGAGACAGAGTCTCACTCTGTTGCCAGGCTGGAGTGCAGTGGCGTGATCCCGGCTCACTACAACCTCTGCCTCCCAGGTTCAAGTGATTCTCCTGCTTCAGCCTCCCAAGTAGCTGGGACTACAGGTGCACACCACCACGCCCAGCTAATTTTTGTATTTTTAGTAGAGACGGGTTTCACCATGTTGGCCAGGATGGTCTCCATCTCCTGACCTTGTGATCCACCCACCTCGGCCTCCCAAAGTGCTGGGATTATAGGCTTGAGATACCACACCCAGTCAACAGTTTAATAACTGTTTCATATGTATGTGTGCAGCAAGGGGTACCATCTATTTAGAATACGTAGCAATAACTAACATTCAAGAAATAAAATATAAAATTCTAAAATATATTTTTGGTACATGCATACATTGTTACCATATATTACAAAATATGTAAGAATCTGCTTTTTAAAAAAACTACAGAAACAGGCTGGGCCCGGTGGCTCACTCCTGTAATTCCAGCACTTTGGGAGGCTGAGGCAGGTGGATCACCTGAGGTCAGGAGTTCCAAACCAACCTGACCAACATGGAGAAACCCCGTCTCTACTAAAAATACAAAATTAGCCCGGAGTGGTGGTGCATACCTGGAATCCCAGCTACTCTGGAGGCTGAGGCAGGAGAATGGCTTGAACCTGGGAGGCGGAGGTTGTAGTGAGCCGAGATCACACCACTGCACTCCAGCCTGGGCAACAAGAGTGAAACTCTGTCTAAAAAAAAAAAAAAAAAAAAAAACTACAGAAATAAATGATGAGTGAGAGTTGATATTCTTTACAAATTGTGAAAACACAAAGATTCACTATTATAATAAAAGGAATCGTACATCTACATTTTGAAATGGTTTAGACAGTAGAAGGTGAATACCGACTAAGAACAGTTGTAGATACCAAGATTAAAAGAAGCATGAGGGCAAATGTATAGAACAAGAAAGTAAATATGATACGAAGAAATCAGTTTAGTACAACACACATGATAATGTTTCCAGTGAAAAGCAGATATATAAGACCCATTTTATAGGCTCTGGAAAACACTCTTGATAAAAATCTTCCTTCATGTTGGGGCTCAGAATACAACACCCCAAAATGAAGGCCTCAGAAGCAGCCTTAGAAGCAGAAGTTTTTTTCTGACCTCCTCCTGCTCTCCTGTCTCCTAGTCCCACTCTCCCCTGAGCTAGCCTTAGAAACTAGAATTTTCCCCAAGGCAGGTCATAAAAACCAGAACCTATTTTCCCCAAAGCCAGCCATAAAACCTTAAAATATCATACTAACTTTCCCTTTGCCTTTCCATGTAAAAACTGGCCATAAAGAAACTATCTGACCTACCTTGTTTGACTGTAGGTCATAAGCCCCCATTCCAGAGAGGGTCCTGCCCCATACTCAAAAGAAAAGAAGGAATGCTCAGAGAGGCCAAGAAGAATCTAGACAGACAGGCCTTGCTTCCCCAATCAGTCTTATTAGCATTATTGTCCAATCACATTTCTACATAGCTGTCTATACTTTGTTGAACCTAAGCATAAAAACAGATAATTTCCCCTGTATTTTGGGGTCTTCATTCTGAAGGCTCCCATGTATACATGTTAAATAAGTTGGTACATGCCCTTTCTCCTATTAATCCATCTGCCTGCTGTCAATGATTTTTGGTGAACCTTCAGAGGGCCAAGGGGAAAGCTCTCCACTGGTCCCTACAGCAGCTTGCCGTTAGAACTTCTCCATTTCTAGCAATAATGGCAACTGCAACAACCTGACTTGACAACCTAGAAGTATAAACAAGTCCTTACGCTGCCCCAATATCCTTGGTCTCTAAGTCCTGTTCATTCTGCCTGCAAAACGCCTCTAGAACTGCCCTTTCATTTTCTCTGGCAGACCTGCCAAATATCTCTCCATTCCTGCACTATTCATGCGCTCATTCCTTCATACCTTCACTCATTTAGACACATATTACGCATTTAATGAGGTACTACACTAGTCTAAATACAAACCACTGTTCTAAAAGGAGATAGAGACATATATCATAATTAATGCACTATTACCCTATTTGACTCCTCACAACAGACCTTAAAAAATGGGTACAATCATCTTCTGCAAAGCAAGGGGACTAAGGCTCCATGCGATTCAGTAATTTTTCTTTTTTCTTTTTTTTTTTTTTTTGAGACAAGAGTCTCACTGTTGTCCAGGCTGGAGTGCAATGGCGCGATCTCAGCTCACTGCAGGCTCCGCCCCGCGGGGTTCACGCCATTCTCCTGCCTCAGCCTCCCGAGTAGCTGGGACTACAGGGGCCCACCACCTCGACCGGCTAATTTTTTGTATTTTTAGTAGAGACAGGGTTTTACTGTGTTAGCCAGGATGGTCTTGATCTCCTGACCTCGTGATCCGCCCGCCTCGGCCTCCCAAAGTGCTGGGATTACAGACGTGAGCCACCGCGCCCGGCCGCGATTCAGTAATTTTTCTAAAGATCATATTGATAGTAAATTGCAGGGTGAGATTCCACAGGAGTTCTGACTCTTTCTACCACTTAGTGAAACTACTGCATCAATTTCTCAAAAATCTTTCCTATCCGGTCTTCCCAGTGCTACCAGATTTAGCATCTGAAAGCATCATTTTGTACTTGTACTTGTAACCCCTTTGTTCAAAAAGAAACCTCAATAGCACGCACACAAAAAAAACCCTCAATGGCTCCTTTAGCCCGTCCTTCAGTCTTTCAGTCAAAAGAAATGAGAACTGAATCCTGTCTTTTTCCTTACTAGCTCTAAATCTTGTGAATCACTTAATGTCTCTAGCCTTCAGTTATCTTACCTGTAAAATGGGGATAATAAGCTGGGTTGTGTAAGGGTTAAAAAAGATAAAATATGTAAAGGACTAAGCACATACTAAATGTTGTTATCGCTCACAACTCCTGTACACAAACATTCTGTTATAGACAATGTATTCATTGCTTCTCTTACAAAACCACTTAGTTTTCTGCCTCAGTTTACATTACCCTCCCTCCTCTCCATTAAGAATGGGTATGCTATAAATGTCTACTGCATGAATCAATGTCTGTACGGCCTTATCTTCAAGGCAGAAGTCAAGGGCCACTTACTTCAAGAGGCCTTCCCTACCCATCTTCCATGAACTTCACTCTTAAGTGCCACCGGAGAAGGGAGGAAGAAAAATATGCATAACTATTCAAAACCTATGATAAACTAGAAAATATGTGATACATCATCAATGCACGATTTCATTTAATTCTCAAAAAGAAAGATAAAGTAACATATACAAAGTCAAATAGCTGGTAAATGATAGAGCTGAGATTCAAATCCTGATACCCCAATCCCTTTTTTTTTTTTTTTTTGTGATGGAGTTTTTCTCTTGTTTCCCAGGCTGGAGTGCAATGGCACGATCTCAGCTCACTACAACCTCCACCTCCCAGGTTCAAGCGATTCTCCTGCCTCAGCCTCCCAAGTAGCTGGGATTATAGGCATGTGCCACCAAGCCCAGCTAATTTTATATTTTTCGTAGAGATGGGGTTTCACCATGTTGGTCAAGCTGGCTGGTCTCGAACTCCTGACCTCAGGTGATCCACACGCCTCGGCCTCCCAAAGAGCTGGGATTACGGGCGTGAGCCACTGCACCTGGCCTGATCCCTTTTTAAAGTCCAATTTCTTTCCACCACACCACTTTGCATCTTAGTACGTGGGGGTATACATTTAATCAACTATCCAACACTTACAAAGAGAACAGCTATATGCTCCAAGTAGCCCCACCCACACCTACATGGATAACTGAAACAAAACTGTCACGAAATAATGCTTATCCTTAGTATGCGCAATGTGTCCTAACATTTTTTATTTTCTTCCACTTCACTTAATATAAAATAAAATGCCATTCAGTTCCCACTAATTTTATTTCACAACTACCAATGAGCAGCAACCCAAATTTTCAAATACACAGATGTAAGGGTACAAGGCCACATGAGATGGAAAATTTATCCTCAATAAGTACTTAATCTTGTTGGAGATATAGTAGTAAAACACAACTCTTTTCCTGAACACCCCCAACCTACCTTGTTGGAGTAGGAGAATCTATGTTCCTTAACGTCCCTATCATAGGCTATAATCCGTAAATCGTCTAGGCTATTGGTATAACAAGTATCAGGCATTCAACAAATATTTGTTAAGTGAATGAATTAATGAATGAAAAGTGCTATGGATTTTCAGAGGGAGAAGTAGATAGCATAAACACTCTTTCCACCTATATCATAATCCTCTGACGGCAGGAACAATCTTTTCTATAGTTGTGTATCAAGAGCTCAATGATGTTTGTAGATGTTTTATTTTTTACAAATCTGAGCCTTATGCAGTGAGCTGTGTCTGCGCCACTGCACTCCAGCCAGAATTGCAATACAACAAGACCCTGTACCCAAGAAGAAAAAGAAAAAATCTGAGATGTAGACTGGCCACAGTGAATGTGGAAAAGCAGATAAACATGAATCTTTGCCAAAGAAAATCAAGGAAAAAATTTCCAGCTCCAATAATAATTATTGGCCTCTACTCTAGATCTTTATTATTCAAAGTGCAGCCCCCACCATCATCATTACCGCGAGTTTGTTAGGAAAGCAGAGGTTCAGGCCCCACCAGGACCTAATGAATTAGAACCCCCATTTTAACATAATCCTCAGAGGATTCCTAACATACATGAAAATTTGAGAAGCATCAGTCTATACAGTAAAAATGAAATGGGTGCCTGCAACCTCAAACAAAGTCATCACCTTCTCCTGTGTTATCTCTGAAATACATAATCAGACTTTTCAAGAAGTACTACAGATACAGCCATGACATACTTTCAGGAACATTAGGATATAAATCTGAATTACTTTAATGTGAAATAATAATTGATCATCTGCTGAATATTGAAACTTTTAGAAGACATACAAAAAATATGATCTGTCTTCTTAGGACACAAACTGTAAGGCAAGAAAATGAGACAATGCACTTCAATGGCCAAAGTAATAATAAATCTTTAATATCAAGGATAAGGCTATTGAAAAAAAGATTTTGCATTTAAGAGCATCTTTAATAGTCCTCAGTGTTACATATGCATACTGCCAAATATTCCCTATTAATTGCCCTATATGTAAAGCTGTGTAACAGAAGGTCCTAGGTGACACAAAGTCAGATGTCCTAACCAAGTTCACTGACTGAAAGACTGGCATCACCCTTTAAATCACCACACACAATCTCAACCCAGGAGTCTGTTCTGTGAACTTGCAAAAACACTTGCAAAACCCCCAAATCACAATCCTGTCATCTCAAAACTGAGTCAAGATCTGAGCACAGGGACTTAGGGTCAAATATGCCTTCTTCATCAAAAAAAAAAAAAAAGCAAAATAAAACAGGGGAAACTAGACGAGGAAAGACTGCAGGTCCTTCTCATAGCCTCGCTGACCTACAAATACCTCTCCATCACAAGGCACGCCAGAGGAAAATAACGTTGGTCTTTGAATTAACGTTTTTAAGTGTCCTAAACTTAATTCGAAAAGTTGGGAGCCCATCCTTTTCCTAGCAACAGGCATTCAGATGACAGCTCAATCTCTAATTCCCCTCCTCCTTCTCCCGTGCAGGAATTGGTATATCCTCCCATTGGGACCTCCCCCTTCCCCCTACCGACCCCCCAAAACACTCCGACCCCTCCAAAAGAGAGCCCGACACAAGGCAATTCCCCTAAAGCCCCTCGGGAGCACCAACTGCAGCCCCTGGCCCATCTTCTACACTAAACTCGCCCTGCGGGAGGGGTGACGGGTCTCACCAAGTACAGAGGAGCATAGATCTTCAGGGACTCCTCCAGGGCGCCCCCGGTGATCTGCAGGAAGGAGACCCGGCAGGAAGGGTGCCAAGTGTGGCCGATCTCATAGCAGTTATGAGGGATGGACTTGCTGAGGGCCGCCATGACGAGGAACAGCGCGGAGAAGACAGGAGGGTGAGAGCCTGCGCCCTGCAGGGAGGGGCGCGAGAGCCCAGCCGCCAGCCTCTAGCCCGGCCAGAAGCCGGAGGTGCGGAATGGAGGGGAAAGGTCACGAGAGCGGGGTTACTCTGGGCCAAAGTCCTCGGATGTTGAGCGCTCGGCGTATCGCAGCTCAAGGGGGCGGGACGCGCACCGGGGAGGCGGGGAGAGGCGGTGCGTGCGCGCTCCCTCAAGAGGGCCTCAGCTGGGACGCGTTCCCGCGCGGCGGCGCGGCTGGGTGAGCGGAGGCAGAGAGGATCTTCGCCCCCAGAGCCGAGGCTGTACGCGAGGGTGCGCAGCTCGCGGACGCGCCGCCTCCCCACCCCCGCGACGCCGTGCCCGGCTCCGGGGCGCGAGCGCTATGGCAGGTGCGCAGTAGGGGGTGGCTTGGGTCAAATTGTACTTCAGCTTCCAACGCCAAGCCAAGTAGAGCGGAGGGTAGTGGAAGAAAGGGATTAAATGTCTTTGTTGGGAGCTGGTGGAGGAAGAGGGTTGCCAGAGGAATGCCTGGGACAAACGTCCTCCCCAGCACTGGGAGCTCGCCTTCCCGAGAGTCCCAGTAATAAACAGCTAGGGCTGCCTGCTAGTTGCAACTAACTGCCCCCAGGTGCTGGGCTTTCCAAGCTCTGTTTTACCTGGGAAGGCTTGAAAAGTCTCAACTATGTTCATACCCCGACCGTGTGTGGGGAAGGGCAATAGGTCATCCTGTCCAAACCTTACGCCACGGAGCAATCCTGTCTACAGCATCTTTGATAGGTGCTTAACAACCAAACAGCACACACAGTAGAGCAGGCAGTCGTGTGTTAGAACTCAGACCTGGCTAGGGAACTTGGCCAACAATTAGCAAGACAAGGGTCGTGTGTTGCTTGAGTCATATAACCCCTCTGTCAATTTCCTCACATATAACAAACCTGCCAGTTTCTTTGGATTTCTAAATTCCATAGTCTCTTAAAGCAGAAACGAACTACCTTTAGAATAATTCCATTCTAATCTTCTAGTCTTCATTCATTCATCTACAAATATTTACTGAGTCATTACTGTTTTCCAGGCACTGTGCTAAGGAAACAAACAGAAGCAAGAGAGACAAGATTTTTATTTTCACGAAGCTAGTATTCTAGAGGGAGAAGACAGAAAATAAGAAAGAAAACTGAACAAGATAATATCAGATAGGTGTAGCTGTTGGAAGAAAATAAAAGAGAAATACTCAGATGAAAAGTCCAAAACAACAATGGCAAAAAGATAAAAGTTTCTTTCAGGTAAAGGCAGCCAGTCCTAGAATAAAATGGTGGCTCCATAACGATTAGGGATCCCAGCCTCTTTGTGACAGTTTGCTATGCCATCTGGTACCTGTGATTTCCACCCTAACTTAGAAAATAACTCTGTCACCTAACGACGTCAACATGCCAGCCAGGAAGACCAGCAAAAAGGGAAGAGAGGCCGGGCGTGGTGGCTCACACCTGTAATCCTAGTACTTTGAGAGGCTGAGGCGGGTGGATCACTTGAGATCAGGAGATTGAGACCAGCCTGGCCAACATGGTGAAACCCTGTCTCTACTAAAAATACAAAAATTTGCCAGAAGTGGTGACATGCTCCTGTAATCCTAGCTACTCAGGGGCTGAGGCAGGAGAATTGCTTGAACTCAGGAGGTGGAGGTTGCAGAGGGCCAAGATCACACCACTGCACTCCAGCCTGGGCAATAGAGAGAGACTCTGTCTCAAAAAAAAAACGAAAAAAAAAAAACCGGGGAGTGGAGGCGGGGGAGACAAGGGCATACTTCCTCCTGGGTTCACGCCATTCTCCTGCCTCAGCCTCCCGAGTAGCTGGGACTACAGGCGCCCGCCACCACGCCCCGCTAATTTTTTGTATTTTTAGTAGAGACAGGGTTTCACTGTGTTAGCCAGGATGGTCTCGATCTCCTGACCTTGTGATCCACCTGTCTTGGCCTCCCAAAGTGCTGGGATTACAGGCGTGAGCCACCGTGCCCGGCCCATACTTCTTCTTTTTAAGAAAACTTCCCAGAAGATCCATACAAACTACTGCGACTTCGTTCCTTGGACAAAGCTTAATCACATGGCCACACTTCATTGCAAGAGAGGATGACGAATACAATCTTTTTTAATTAATTGGACAAATGCCCAGCTAACATTTGAGGTTGTATTACTGAGCAAAATGGAAAAAACAGATATTAGAGGCAACTAGCAGTGTCTGCCATAGTTATATGTCTCTGGCTACCCAAATATCCGGGCACACCATTCTTTCTACAGATAAACATACCTTCCCTTTTCCAAGGGAGACAACCTAAAATCCCATGCAGTTGCTGAATCCTAGCCAAAGTCCAGAATATTCCTCAGGACCAGATGCAGATCTCATGTTAAAGTTATCCTCCCCCTCAACACATCCAATATACAATGGTAGAATAGGAACAAGATAATCACAATTTTTTTCAAATCTCCAATTCGGAAACTAAGAAGATCAAAAATACAGCATAAACTTATCCAAAAAATTACAGAAATAGCAGTGCAGGCTTTTTTTTTTTCAATAATCCATTCCTGAAAATCTATGATCCTTCCACAAGAAAATGCTAAATAGGAACTTAGTTTTAAATGGGAAAAAATAAAATGCATTACATATCAACCAAAAAATTATTAACAAGTATTTAAAATATAGTAGCAAATATTAACAAAAAATTATCATGTTAAGATGTACAATATCATACAAATAACATCTTATTCACCAAACAATTAATACAGGCTGGGCACGGTGGCTGATGCCTGCAATCCCAGCACTTTGGGAGGCTAAGCTTGGTGGATCACCTGAGGTCATGAGTTCAAGACTAGCCTGGCCTATGGTGAAACTCCATCTCTACTAAAAATGCAAAAAGTAGCCAGGCATGGTGGTGGACACCTGTAATCCCAGCTACTCGGGAGTCTGAGGCAGGAGAATTGCTTGAACCTGGGAGGCGGAGGTTGCAGTGAGCCGAGATGGTGCCACTACACTCCAGCCTGGGCAACAGAACAAGACCCTGTCTCAAAAAAAAAAAAAAAAAAAAAAAAATTTAACATGATTGTTAACTCTCAGTTGCTTCTGAATGTAATAGCACAATGCAGTTTTCATGCCTGATAATAAACAATATGTTTACTATGTGGCTCAGTAATTACACATTAATAAATAAGGAAATTTTAAAATTACAATTAAAACCAGGTGGTTTCTTTTAGTTAACTGTTTTTTGCTTGTTTTGAGACATGGTCTCACTCTGCTGCCCAGGCTGAAGTGCAGTGGTGCAATCACGGCTCACAGCAGCCTATATCTCCTGGGCTCAGGAGATCCTCCTGTCTCAGCCTCCTGAGTAGCTGGGACCACAGGTACACCACCACACCTGGCTAATGTTTTTAAGTTATTTGTAGGGTCTCCTTATGTTACCCAGACTGCTCTTGAACTCCTGGGCTCAAGCTGTCCACCCACCTCAGCCTCCCAAAGTGCTGGGATTACAGGTGTGCACCAACACACCTGGTCCTAATTAACTGTTAGACGGAGACTTGAAGCATAAAGAAATTTGAGAAAAAAGTGATGGTGCCAAAGGGGACAATGCTGATGAGTTGGGTGGCAAAGGGGTGATTTCAGGAAAACTCCCAAGTTCAAAAGAAAGGATACTCTATCTTTTCTAGTGCTGCTATGGAGATTCCAAAACAGGAAGGCATTCATAAATCCTCAGGGGAGATGATCTGTGCTTTAGGATGCAAAAAAAAAATTGCAAAATGGATTAGTATGCAGTAAACCAGTAGCTTACATTTGTAAATTTCTTTATATGGTATTATAAGATATAGCAGGCTGTTTTTTAAAAGAAAGCCTTCTCTTCATGCCACCATTAAGTTTAAAGATAATGTTAAACATTGCATCTGCATGGGTCATTTATTCTTTTAGGTTGGCTATGACAGCGGCTTGACTGGATACTTTCTGGGGGCTTCATTGTTTCTTCTTTTTCATTAAGAAAAGGCGGGGAGGGCCTTAGGGTTCATCAACAAGATGAAGCAAAGAGTTTCTCCAAAGAAGGTGCACAGTGAATGAAGAAAACTAATCTGGCAATTTATGATGGAATTCAAAGGCTTTGAAGAAACGCCAAGATGAAAATTGTTGCTCCTTTCTGTGTGATGGAAGAATAAAAAAACAACAAAAAAAACAAAAAAAAAAAAAACAAAGAAAGTTGTTGCTCTTGTAGGATTCTAGTTTTGAAGATGTCAATGAAAAAGAATGGAAGAGCTCTTAAGATCTAATGCAGATGATTTAACAACACTAAACTAGTTTAGATCTACATGCAGTCATTGTAGAAATAATTATCAGGCACAAGTACAATGGCAAGTACAAGTACAAAGGCCGGGCGCGGTGGCTCACGCTTGTAATCCCAGCACTTTGGGAGGCCGAGGCGGGCGGATCACGAGGTCAGGAGATCGAGACCATGGTGAAACCCCGTCTCTACTAAAAATACAAAAAAATTAGCCGGGCGTGGTGGCGGGCGCCTGTAGTCCCAGCTACTCGGAGAGGCTGAGGCAGGAGAATGGTGTGAACCCGGGAGGCGGAGCTTGCAGTGAGCCAAGATTGCGCCACTGCACTCCAGCCTGGGTGACAGAGCGAAACTCCGTCTCAAAAAAAAAAAAAAAAAAAAAGATCTAATGCAGATGATTTAATGACACTAAACTAGTTTAGATCTACATGCAGTCATTGTAGAAATAATTATCAGGCACAAGTACAATGGCAAAGTACGGCAAACTCGAAGTATGACACTGTAGTAGCTCTTGATTCCAGCAACAGTCAATAACCAAGCTTTTCACAATAGCTACATAAGATTCTGATTTTCTTTTCTTTTCTTTTCTTTTTTTTTTGAGACAGAGTCTTGCTGTGTCATCCAAGCTGGAGTGCGATGGGACGATCTCAGCTCACTGCAAACTCCGCCTCCTGGACTCAAGCGATTCTTCTGCCTCACTAGCTGAGATTGGTGGCGCCCACCACCACACCCGGCTAATTTTTGTATTTTTAGTAGAGATGGGGTTTCACCATGTAGTCCAGGCTGGTCCCAAACTCCCCGACCTTAGGTAATTCACGTGCCTCGGCCTCCCAAAGTGCTGGGATTACAGGCACGAGCCACCATGCCTAGCCATAATTCCAATTTTCTAGTAATTTTTGTTGCAACATAACTTCAGATTTTTCCTTACATCATTTTATTTAAAATATTGAGTTTCTAAGATGTAAATATAAATTTTAATATTCAAATCTGGAGTATTAAAAGATACATATGCCCTTTCAGTCCAAGTAGGCAGTGTGTCTGCCAATACAATTCTCTTTAAGATTTTGGGGACTTCATATATATCAAATTATAATCCACTCCAATAGAAAAAAAGCCACACTCACAAACCTCTTTGAGACAAACACTTTCCATCTTGGGCTGAGAGTAAGAAAGCTGATGGAAAACACCTTTATACACTTAGAAGTGCTTTTGTCTGGCTGAAATGGTCTAGGTAAAATGGCTTTAAATCTTTGTACAGTCTTTACAAAAAATCTGAATAGCTGCACCCTGGATTGTACCTTCCCCTTAAGGCAATGCCTTAGTTGTTTCACCATCTGGAGAGGCTGGAAGTGGAAAGCGGTTTTATTTTTGAACCCGAAGTTCCCAGACTGTGTAAATTTTATCTAAATTTTGCTTAAAAATGAAATTGTTCCTTTTATATCTCACCTGTCTACATCTTATCCCACATAGGTTTTTTTTTTTTTTTAAATAAGTTGGCACTTTCAACAGTCTGTCTGGAAATTTCCTTAACCGCAAATGCACCAGTTTGTTAGATGTATTTTCTATTTTCTGCATTTCAGCATGCAACAGTGTTGCCAAACTTTCTGCCACTGTATAACAGGGATCTCTTTTTCTCCAGCCTTTCATAACAATTTCCTCCCTTCAAGCCTTCAAAGATTGTACAAAAAACTCTCAAGTGGCCTTACAAAATATTCAGGTACATACACTGTCTAGAATTCTCAGCATCTATATTAGTTTGATGTTACCAGTACTTGGAAGCTACAGCTAAGGACACCATTCTCTCCAAACCCCTACCATTCCAACCACAGAATTTAAAAGTAAAAGACACTTTGGGAGGCCAAGGTGGGCAGATCATGGGGTCGGGAGATCGAGACCATCCTGGCTAACACGGTGAAACCCTGTCTCTACTAAAAATACAAAACAAATTAGCTGGGCATGGTGGGGGGCGCCTGTAGTCCCAGCTACTTGAGAGGCTGAGGCAGGAAAATGGCGTGAACCCAGGAGGCGGAGCTTGCAGTGAGCCAAGATGGCGCCACTGCACTCCAGCCTGGACAACAGAGCGAGACTCCATCTCAAAAAAAAAAAAATAAACAAATAAATAAATAAATAATTTTTAAAAAGTAAAAGATTTATGATTATTCTTTGAGAGGAAAAACACAAAATCAACATGCAGATGTGTACAAGGAATGCTTTAGAGGCCAGCCACATCTCTCTAAAAACAGTAGACTTATGCAATAACATATCTATAGAAGACAAGTCTATTGATAGAATTGGAAGAAAAAAAAGGAGGAGCCCCCTGAGGCAATTCAGGTGCATGCCTGGGAGTGAGAACTGCAGCCCAGGGACCTCAGGAATTAACTACGAAATGGGATGCATAGCTTCTCCTGGACAGATGTCATTAAACAATTGACTCATCTAACTAATGTTTTCTTTCTTTTCAAACTTTTATTTTCTTTCTTTTCAAACTTTTATTATGGTTTGGCTTCCCATGCAGGTCTGTCTTGAGAGACAGAATGGTTATATATTAGGTAACACATATCCTAGTTTGTATGAGAGGTTTTAATTTTCTATTGTTATTTAATAAATTGGCATCTTGATTTATGCACTCATTTATAAGCTTGTTTTGTATCACTTAGCCTGAGAAAAGAAGAGCCTCCCTGATATGCTGCCAAAACTAGGTTCTTTACCCTGGTTGTTTGTGGCGATGAATTCTGTATTAGCCAAGAATGGTTAGGCTATGCTGAGATACCACATACACTCTAAATCTCAGAGAATTTAAAATAAGAAAGATTTATTTTGTGTTTACACAAACTCCAAAGCAGACTGGCCAGTTCTTCAGGGCAAGGGCAGCCAGTGATACAGGAATATTGCCTCTTCCATCTGCACTGGGCCGTCAGTGGTCACTTTTTTTAATTTTTTCCTTGCTTCTCTGATTTTTCATGTGTGCATAATTTTTAGTTCTTTTGCATAGCAGCATGCATAAAATTTAAGTGTATAGCTTGATGAATTTTTAAATTTGCCTTTACTGAGACTATTTGCCCTGAGACTGCTATCCAGATTAAGAAAAAGTATTCCCATCACCCCAGAAGGCTCTTTTGTGCCCCTTCCCAGTAAATACACCCGCAAACAGAGGTAACCACTATTCTCACTTCTAGCATCATAGCTTCATTTTGCCTGTTCCTAAAGCTTATAGTAACAAATGCATACGTTGAATATTTTTGTGTCTGGCTTCCCTCACTCAAGATCTTGTGCATGTTGTTGTATGTAGCTATAGTTCATTCATTTTTATTGCTATATTGAGTCTATTGTATGAATATAGCACAATTTTTTCATTTGAGGACATTTGTGTTGTTGCATGTTTGAACCTATTATGAAGTACTCAGCAACGGACATTCCTTTACTTTTGTAGATGTACGCTTTTGTTTTTCTTGAGCATATACCTAAGAGTAGATGTGCTGCGTCATGGGGCCAGCATACATTTAACTTTCGTAGATACCAATCACTGCTTTCGCTTTTAAGGGCCAGGCCTAGAAGTGGTTTACATCACTTCTGCTTACATCCCATTTCCAGAACTTAGTCACATGTCCCCAACCTAACCTCAAAGGAGGATGGAAAATGTAGTCTTTCCATGTAACCAGGAAAGGAAAATGAAATGAGATTTTGTTAAGCATTTTGTGCTATCTCTGTCACAAATATCAACTGCAGGGTCAGGCTACCTGTAAGACAACCAGCTAACCTCCAATGATTCTCTTCCATCTTTGTGAACTGTATGACTCTCTTTTCTTAAATGAATATATGTGCAATAGTATAGCTTACTATAAATGAACTAAGGCAAACTGATCATCATCACATTATATATATATATATATATATATATATATATAAATTTTTTTTTTTTTTGAAACGGAGTCTCGCTCTGTCGCCCAGGCTGGAGTGCAGTGGCACAATCTCAGCACACTGCAAGCTCTGCCTTCCGGGTTCACGCCATTTTCCTGCCCCAGCCTCCTGAGTAGCTGGGACTACAGTCACACGCCACCACGCCCAGCTAATTTTTTGTATTTCTAGTAGAGATGGGGTTTCACCCTGTTAGCCAGGATGGTCTTGATCTCCTGACTTCGTGATCCGCCTGCCTCAGCCTCCCAAAGTGCTGGGATTACAGGCGTGAGCCACCATACCTGGCAGTTTTATATTTTTAATAAAACTTCCAGTCATCATAATGCCCCTTAAAGACAAGATATATTTCTGATACATCTTTATTATCTTCTGTACCATATAGCACAGTGCCTTGTACACAGAACATGTTTAATATTTAATAAAAGAAGACTTGGTGGGAGGGAAATTTGAAAGCACTGTACTCTTGTTAAGGCCCGTTGCAGTGGCTCATGCCTGTAATCCCATCACTTTAGGAGGCCGAGGCGGGCAGATCACCTGAGGTCAGAGTTCGAGACCAGCCTAGCCAACATGGCAAAACCCCGACTCTGCTGAAAAAATACAAAAATTGGCCGGGCGCGGTGGCTCACGCTTGTAATCCCAGCACTTTGGGAGGCCCAGGCGGGCGGATCACGAGGTCAGGAGCTCGAGACCACGGTGAAACCCTGTCTCTACGAAAAATACAAAAAATTAGCCGGGCGTGGTGGCGGGCGCCTGTAGTCCCAGCTACTCGGAGAGGCTGAGGCAGGAGAATGGCGTGAACCCGAGAGGCGGAGCTTGCAGTGAGCCGAGATTGCGCCACTGCACTCCAACCTGGGCGACAGAGCGAGACTCCGTCTCAAAAAAAAAAAAAAAAAAAAAAAAAAATACAAAAATTAGCTGGGTGTGGTGGCACACACCTCAGGAGGCTGAGGCAGGAGAATAGCTTGAACCCAGGAGGCGGAGGTTCCAGTGAGCGGAGATGGCGCCACTGCACTCCAGCCTGGGTGACAGAGGGAGACTCTGTCTCAGGAAAAAAAAAAAAAAAAAAAAAAAGAAGAGTTAGTTACGTTGTATTCTGCCTACCATTCACTCAGATTGCAACATTTGCCCCTAAGCGCAGAGCTTACCCCTTTCCTTATCAGAAGCCTCTGCCAAACATAGGAACAATGTCTTATTTGTTGACCATATTGTAACTCTCAATTACTCATTCTGGGATTTGCTATGTCCTCAGTGTTCTTACTGCTATGCTGTGTGCCTGTTTTTGATGGTGAGGCACCTCTTTCTTTTCACAATTCCTTTGAAAATCCCTGCATGACATGCAGTACCAGCATTTTATTTTACTTTGTGAAGGTTCTACTGCTTTTTTTAAACAGTACTTTTTTTTTTTTTTCTTGAAACTCAAATACTTAAAACAACTGCAAGTACTTTGAAGTCAGGGACCATCTCTTGCATTTCTTTGTGTGACAGATGGTGCTCACAATAGGTTATCAATATAATCTTTTAAAAGAAATGCTATTGTTTGCCTTTTGCAACTGACAGTCTCACTTGCAAAACTGAGACACATTTTTGCTGAAAGTAATTCAGAGAATTGATCTATATCAAATATATTAAAATCTTCAAAACTGCAATTTCCTCCAAAATTAACACAGCCCCTTTAGCTCCTAGCCCAGGATCTACTATATAGGCACACTCAAACATGTGTTGGATTAGTAAAATTCAGAGATTATATATACTTATATAGTTAAACCTCTATAGATAGCACTCACAGTAACTTTCTTATTTAAAGACTCAAATAAGGGGCCCTATATTTTTTCTCTCTCTAAAGCTTTCAATATCTGTTTTCCCAAAGTCTTAAGTACATGTCTAAACATGCTCATCAGTCATATTCTTGCACATTACAAACACTACAAATTCTAAGATGATGCAGATACTTTTTATCAAAGATCTTGTCACTTTCACGGTACAACTCAGTATCCTATTATAGTTAGAATCAAGTCCAAAGGCAGAGGTTTTTCCTTATTAAGATTACTTTGTAAAAGACAAACTAATATGCAGGAATTTATTTGATTATCTGCTTTTAATAGAATAAGGCATAATAATAGTTGAAGACTTCCTTGCTTACTAAATCTCTTTGGATTAGTTTGTAATCCCTTTTGGAAATACATTTTCCACGTGGTCTGTTGGAGAAAGCCATCTGTTAGACGCACTCAAAATAATGCATATTTCCCTTTTTTTTTTTTTTGAGACGGAGCCTTGCTCATTTGCCCAGGCTGGAGTGCAGTGGCACGATCTCAGCTCACTGCAACCTCTGCCTCTGGGTTCAAGCAATTCTCCTGCCTCAGCCTCTTGAGTAGCTGGGATTACAGGCACACGCCACCATGCCTAGCTAAATTTAGTATTTTTTTTAGTAGAGATGGGGTTTCACCATGTTGGCCAGGCTGTTCTTGAACTCCTTTGTGATCTGCCTGCCTCAGCCTCCCAAAGTGCTGGAGTTACAGGCGTGAGGCACTGCGCCTGGCCAATAAGGCATATTTTCTATCTCTTTTTAAAAATATTATCAACCCGATTCTTTGTATTTTGTGCCTATTCTCATGTTTGAAGATTTTCTTCCTTAAAATACTACATTCCATGTACTTTTAGTCTGACTATAAATTAGCAATATTTTTAGAAGAAATTTTGGCAGGATCTATAAGCATTTTACTTTTTTTTTTGTAGAGATGAGGGTCTCCCCATCTTGCCCAGGCTGGTCTCAAACTCCTGGGCTAAAGCAATCCTCTCGCCTCAGCCTCCAAAAGTGCTGGGGTTACAGGAGTGGGCCACTGCACCCAGCCCTATCAGCATTTTAAATGTCTCCATCCTGTGACCCAACAATTATACTTCTAGGCCTCTATCCTATATAAATACTAACAAAAAACTGAGTCATGCATTATTTATAAGAGCAAAAAATATTTAAAATAATCTAAACATTCATGTTAAATAGACATGTATAAACTTATGATATATTTATATCATGGAATGCAGATAGCAAAAGGGATAAGGTAGATCTGTACATGCCAATATTGAAGAATATTTATGATATTCAATTGGGAATAAGGGGAAAAAGAGCACAAAGTATTTTATATAGAGTGAGCTCATTGTTTAAAGAATAAAAGATATTGGGTGTGTGTGTATATATATATTTGTATATATGTTTATGTAGTCATTAAAAAAGGTGTAGGAGAATATACAACAAATAAAGGGATAGGCAGAGCCCTTTCACCTTTTACTTTATATATCTGTGTGTGTATATATATATATATATATACACTAATATATTATTTAATTTTTTCCCAACTAGTATGCATTATTCTTACATCCCAATACTTCCTTCTAAAGAAATTTTTCTTTTGTTTGAGTTTATTTTTAGGTAATGAGTGTTAATTTTTCTGAATGTATCATTATTTTGCCTTCATTCTATCTCAAACTAATGACAATTTTGTTATCTATAGAATTATAGACCAGGCACGGTGGCTCACATCTGTAATCCTAGCACTTTGGGAGGCCAAGGCAGGTGGATCAACTGAGGTCAGGAGTTCAAGATCAGCCTGGCCAAGACGGCAAAACTCCATCTCTACTAAAAGTACAAAAAATTAGCTGGGCATAGTGGTGCTCCAGCTACTGGGGAGGCTGAGGCAGGAGAATTGCTTGAACCCAGGAGGTGGAGGTTGCAGTGAGCTGAGATCACGCCACTACACTCCAGCCTGGGCAACAAGAGTGAAACTCCGTATCAAAAAAAAAAAGAATTATAGATTCCAAGTACACTTCCCCTCAGAAGTGTTCATAATATTCTCTGATGGTTGTCTGTATTTCAGTGAGGTCAGTGGTAATAGCCTCTTTGTTGTTTCTGATTGTGTTTAATCTTCTCTCTTTTCTTCTTTATTAGTCTAGCTAACAATCTATCTGTTTTATTTTATTTTTTTTCCAAAAAACCAGCTCCTGGATTCATTGTCTTTTGAATGGTTTTTTGTGTCTCAGTCTCCTTCAGTTCAGCTCTGATTTTGGTTATTTTTTGTCTTCTGCTAACTTTGGGATTTGTTTGCTCTTAGTGCTCTAGTTCTTTTAGTTGTGATGTTAAGTTGTTAACTTGAGATCTGTCTAACCGTTTGATGTGGGCATAGAGTGCTATAAATTTCCCTCTTACTACTGCTTTAGCTGTGTCCCAGAGATTCTGGTATGTTGTATCTTTGTTCTCATTACTTTCAAAAAACTTCTTGACTTCTGCTTTAATTTCATTGTTTACCCAAAAGTCATTCAGGAGCAGGTTATTCAACTTCCATGTAATTTTATGGTTTTCAGTGAATTTTTTTTCTCCAAATTCCTGGTTTAATAAGGATTTGTTTATTTTGAGGAAAAAAAGGTCCCAAACATCAGGCTTTTCACAAAAATAATTCACAGTATCAACTTTAGAAAACAAATCATAAGACAATAACAGTATTTTTCTGGAGGATGCATTTGACTTGTCAATTCTCATTCACAAAAATACATTGTTATATTTGTGTTGAACTGCCCCACACAGCACATTTATGTGGGGGTGTAACACACATACTTCTAACTCAAAGCTTCTTTCAGGAGCTACTCAACTCCTGAGATTGCCTTTGCAGTTAGGGAAGCATTTACTGAACTTATGTATGAATAAAAAGAACTGTACTCCCTGCATAACAAGAGATTATTTTGGAGACAGTTGATAAAACCCATATATCCTTTTTATTGTTAAGTCACAAAGAGGTATCAAAATTAAAAGCAAAAATTACAGGGTAAGACTTAACAAAACTACCAGGAGCATCATAGGAAGAGAAAATGGGACTAGGAGCAGGGCAATATGAATTAATGAACATAACAAGGACAAGGACTGGGAGAACAGTGAGCATGTGCTGAAGATACTAGGGGAGAGGATCTAGTGAAAATTTTGATTTCAGACAAGCACCTAGGTAAATAAACAATGGGATAAGATTTCCAAACCCCACTATGTGCTTAAGAGTCGTCCTCACCATTGGTGCTGTCTCTGCCATCCTCTCCTTCCTCAGCCTCTTTTTCATCATCCTTGACCAACTTCAGCTGGTCATCCCCCATCTTCAATATCATCATCATCTAGTAGGTTCCCCTGTCAGGAGAGACATCTGCACCCCCCTCAGACTCCATCTTCACATTAGTCTCATCTCTCTTCATGGAGCTGATGCTCTGCTCCTTTTCTGACTTTTTCTTCATCTCTACTGCTTGTTTGCTCTGTTCCTTTTCAATTTTTTCCAGGTTTTCTGGGAGATAATCCACCTTTTGTTTTATCTGTGTCAATTCCTTCTTAATGGAAGCCTGAAGACCATCTCCTTTCAACTTTCCAGACTTGGAAGATCCCCACTATTCACTCTTAGAATTGAAGCTACTTTTGTCCCTTCATTTTTTTTTTTTTTTTGAGATGGAGTCTCGCTCTGTCACCCAGGCTGGAGTGCAGTGGCGTGATCTTGGCTCACTGCAACCTCTGCCTTCTGGGTTCAAGCGATTCTCCTACCTCAGCCTCCTGAGTAGCTGGGAATACAGGCATGCGCCACTATGCCTGACTAATTTTTGTATTTTTAGTAGAGATGGGGGTTTCACCATTTTGGTCAGGCTGGTCTCAAACTCCTGGCCTCATGATCCACCCACCTTGGCCTCCAAAAATGGTGTGATTACAGATGTGAGCCACTGCACCCAGCCACTTTTGCCCCTTCTTGAGGTGTTTCCTGATACATAGTGGCGTTTCGATGGTACTACAGCCCGAGAAATAGGAGAAAAAGGAGGAATATGTGCTGGGTAACTGTATGTCCTGTCCTAATAATCCCATTGAAAGTCATAGTCCAACTCAAAAGAGGAGCCATATATCTCTGCTACAGATCATTTCACACCTGCTTTTCCTAGGTTCACTTTTGGCTCTGCAGCCAGGATAATATCTAAAACCTGGCCAGCAATCATTCTGCCATTCTCTCCTGCTACAGCAGCCTCGGTATATCTCTCATTAACATACCGAACAAAGGCAAAGTTCTTATGAACCGAGCAACCCACAATTTTGCCATACTTTGAAAAGATTGCCTCCACATCAGACTTCTTGACCACAAGACTGTTGAGATTCCCAAAGAACACACAGGAGTTCATGGAGCAAGGATCTTTCTTGTTGGTAACATTGTTGGCCATTGTGTTTGATAATAAGATTTCTCACAAAGCTGAAAACAGGAAGGGGAGGGAGAAGAGGTTCGATTCTGGGTCTCCTACTCCTGGGTTCTATGTGGAGACAGCCAACTGCTGCTTGAGGTTGGCAGCAACAGGCCACAACAGCTCAGTCTTAGTCTCTTCACAAAATGTTGAGTGAATTTCTTAGTCTTGATTTCTAATTTGATCATGCTGTGGTCTGAAAGATTATTTATTATTTTAGTTCTTTGGCATTTGCTGAGGAGTGTTTTATTTCCAATTATATAATCGATATTAGAGTATGTGCCATGTGACGATGAGAATAATGCATATTCTAGCCGGGCGCGGTGGCTCACGCTTGTAATCCCAGCACTTTGGGAGGCCGAGGCGGGCGGATCACGAGGTCAGGAGATTGAGACCATGGTGAAACCCCGCCTCTACTAAAAATACAAAAAAATTAGCCGGGCGTGGTGGCGGGCGCCTGTAGTCCCAGCTACTCGGAGAAGCTGAGGCAGGAGAATGGTGTGAACCCGGGAGGCGGAGCTTGCAGTGAGCTGAGATTGCACCACTGCACTCCAGCCTGGGCGACAGAGCGAGACTCCGTCTCAAAAAAAAAAAAAAAAAAAAAAAACCCACCAAACTAAGGATCATTCCCCCAAATAAAGTCTTCTTTAAAAAAAAAAGAGAGAGCGAGAATAATGCATATTCTATTGTTTTTGGGTAGAGAGTTATGTAGACATCTATCAGGTTCATTTGATCCAGTGCTCAGTTAAGGTCCTGAATATCTTTATTAATTTTCTGTCTTGATGATCTAATATTGTCATTGGGGTGTTAACATTTCCCACTATTATTGTGCAGGAGTCTAAGTCTCTTTGAAGGTCTCTGAGAACTTGCTTATTAATCTGGGTGATCTTGTGTTAGGTGCATGTATATTTATATAGTTAGATTTTCTTGTTAAATTGAACTCTGTACCATTATGTAGTGCCCTTGTCTTTTTTTAACTTTGTTGGGTTAAAATCTGTTTTGTCAGAAACTAGGATTGCAACCCCTACTTCTTTCTGTTTTCCATTTGCTTGGTAGGTTTTTCTCCATCCCTTCATTTTAAGCCCACGTGTGTCACTGCATGTGAGAAGGGTTTCTTGAAGACAGTAAACCAACGGATCTTGGTTCTTTATCCAGCTTATCACTCTGTATCTTTTAATTGAGGCATTTAGCCCATTTACATTTAAGGTTAGTATTGCTATGTGTGGATTTGATCATATCAGCATGATGTTGACTGGTTGGTTTGCAGACTTGTTCACGTGGTTGCTTTATGGTGTCACTCGTTTGTGTATTTCAGTGTGTTTTGGTAGTGACTGGTAACTGTCTTTCCTTTCCATATTTAGTGCTTCCTTCAGAAGCTCTTGTAAGGCAGGTGTGGTGGTAATGAATTCCTCCAGCATTTGCTTGTCTGAAAAGGATCTTATTTCTCCTTTGCTTATGAAGCTTACTTTGGCCAGATATAAAATTCTGGGTTGGAATTTCTTTTTTCTAAGAATGTTGGCCAGCCGCGGTGGCTCACACCTGTAATCCCAGCACTTTTGGAGGCTGAGGTGGGTGGATCACAAGGTCAGGAGTTCGAGACCAGCCTGACCAACATGGTGAAACCCCCGTCTCTATTAAAAATATAAAAATTAGCCAGGATTGGTGGCGGGCACCTGTAATCCCAGCTACCTAGGAGGCTGAGGCAGGAGAATTACTTGAACCTGGGAGATGGAGGTTTCAGTGAGCCAAGATTGTGTCACTGCACTCCAGCCTGGGTGACAGTGTGAGACTTCGTCTCAAAAAACAAAAAACACTTGTGATTGCATTATGAATTTTTTTTTTTTTTTTTCATAAAAAAGACTGCCCTGTAAGCAGGCATGGCCATGCTGGGGCTCCGGGAAAGGCCAGCAAATCAAGAAGTGCTCAGGTTGGACCGGCCCCATCTGATGTGCAAGACTGCCCTGCAGAGATCAGGTCTGACAGCGTCCCTGGGGCTAAAGTCTCTTAAGGGACAAGTCAAGCCTAGAGGGATGGCCATCCCTGGCTGTGCTCCACTACAAATACTCTGGCACCAAACCCTCTGGGCTCCACATCAGCTGGCTTGCTGCCCCCCCACTTCTCCAAGTAGCTCTCCCTGCTACCTCAAGTGTCCATGGTGGTCGAGGGAGCTTTTCCAGTTGTCTGCTTCTAGTCGGCCATCTTGTCCTCCTCTGTATTTTATTTTATGCATTTAAAGGTATTATTCTGAGAAGGGATCCATAGTCTTCACTCAACTGCTAAAGAGATTCCTGAAACAAAAACATTTTTTAAATGTCTGCATTAGATTGATTGTAAAATAATTCCTGTAACCTCCATATATATATCTCTTAGCTTTTCTTTCTGTTTCAATCTTTCTTTCTTTTTATCTCTTTAGCTAGGTGATAGAGATCTAGAAGGCCCTCAGTTAGGGCAATACATGATCAATAACAGCAGCTTTGAGGTGGGGAGAGCCACAGCTCACTGCTCTGGTTTCTTATTTACTCACAGCTTCTGATCCAAGGGACATCTCTGTCTTGTTTTTGAACATTCATTAATTTTTTTGTCAGTGCTGCAGTCTTGTTGAGGGAGGAAGAGATGATCAGTATGCATGTGGTTGGCCTTCTTAAAGCTGGGATGCATATATCAATTTTGTATTTAGAAAAAGAAGGGAAAAATGCAGTCGTACATTCTTGATCTTTCTTTAATTTTTTTTCTTACAATAATATACTCTTCCAAAGCTATTTTACAAGTGAGAAAACTAGAGGTGGTATAAGCTAAGCATTTATTCAAAGTCATGTAGTTAGTTAATAACAGGGATGGGACTAGAATGCAGATCTGCTGGTTCCTTCTACAATACCTGCCCTTTTTAGCTGTCTTATGATAAACCTCTTTCCTCTCCAGGAGCTAACAGTGTTGATATTACAAGCCATAGCCTAGAAAAGTCATTCTGTTATTTATTTTGTTATTGCGCATATGGTTTTCTTTGCCTGAAATACTGTTCAGTTGGTTAGTCAACAGATAGTTTAGAACACTTGAGGTGTTTTCAAGCACTGACCACCAAAAATGCAACATTGAGCAAGATCCAGTCCCAACCCACACAGAACTTATAGTCAGTCTAGTAACAAAGATAAACAACAAACAATACTTAATTTATCTCCCCTTCTTTTGGTGACCTTCTATTCACCAAATGAAATGCAACTTCTCTGTGAAGCCTTCTGGTTAGAGTTAGTTGTCTTTTCTGAACATGGTCCACACAGATCTGTTATCAACTGAGAACAGGTTTTTTATTTTAATATTTTAGTTAACAGTGTATTCTGTCACCCCTCACCTCTATTCCCCAACCAGGAGGTAAGGATATGGTAGCGTTGCTTATTCGTTTTGCTATCTACTTCAGCACCTAGCACAATGCCTGGTACATGGTAGGCAATAAACATTTCAATGAATAGAACTGAAGGCAAGAAAACAGAAAGTTCTTTATGGCTCATTTCTGTATACTGCATACCTACTTGTGTTTTTAAATTTAAAATGGTATTCCCAATTGATGATTTTTAAGTCTATGATTGGCAAAAATCTATTTTCATTGTTTGGGCTAGTGGCCAAAATAAATGGAAAGAGACACGTAAGCACTTGCCAGCTGTTGTTTATTACTAAACCTTAAAGTCTATTCAGAAACTTATTGAGAAGATTCACCTTTTGTTTCCATTTATCTGAGTTGACAGTCTCTACAACCTAAAACCATTAGAATCCACACCTCCAAATTCATACAGTTCTGTATGACCTATGATTACAGAAACTGAATCTCTGAAAAATCTCAATTTCCCTATTTGACTAACTCTAATTCTTAAACCTTTATAAAATTATTTTTGAATTATTGTTGACAAGCCAGGTATCTAAGTTTCAAGAAAACTAAATCAAAATTACTTCCATATTTATGTGGCCGTGGAAAGGGGAAAAGGCTGTGTCCCCTGGAAGGAGGCAGCAGTTTCCCTTCTGCTCTCTTTTTGGGGCTACATTCCCCTTTGTGAGTGATCCCCTTAAGAAAAGCAGAGACCACTGGAGGTAGGCAGTCACACAATACTTGTAACCAGAGCCCTAATTAAAAATGGGCCTGAGATCTGTGAAGGCTAGAGTGGGGATGGTGCCTTGAATGTTGTAATTTCAGATCTTCATGTCGTTTTTGCAGGAGGTAGAAACTTTCATTCATCTTGAGGCAGATTCATTCTTGGTTTGGGAATAATTATCTAAATGGACCAGGTTAGATATTCTTATATTAAGCCAGATCCTTTTCAGGAATGGGAGTTTGACAGCTGTATCTCTACAGAGCTAAACTTTTCGGCATAGTAATAGCAAAAATTGTCTTTATTATGGGCAAAGTTATATATCAGCAGTTTACTATGCCTTTGGGGAAATGTTTCCTTTAAAGTGTGGGTGTAGGCTACCCTAGCCTGGATGGTATTGTTTATTGTAGTAGAAATGCTCATGCTTCCTGTTTAAACAGCTTCTCACGGGAGATTGGGAGATAAGACTTTAGGACTGCAGAGAAACTGCGGTTCTGATTTTGAGTTCCTGCTGGATAAAATGTAAAAATAATGGGACTGGGCTAGGCTTAATGCTAAAAGACTGGCCTGCTATTCTGTAATATTCAAATGCAGATTTTGGAGAATACGCCCCATTGGATATTTTGCTTTTATATGATGATATCACAGAGACCATAGGGAGAGGCCTGACCCCATGAATGGGGGAGGGCTGGAGTTTACCCACAAGAAATAAACAGGAAAAGAGGATAGGGGAGGCAGGCTGAGACTAGAGAGACAGAGGGAGAAATGTGGTCCTCTCCTGGGCTCCTGGAGATTGGGGCCTGGACTTTTAGCAGAGCAAACTCACTGGAGGTTGCCCCTGAAGGGAAAAGATAAACAGACACTGCCAGAAGGCCCAAGTTTGAGAATAGGGAGACACTCCCAAGAGAGGGGTCCCCAACTCCTGGGCTGTGGACCAGTAGCAGTTCGTGGCCTGTTAGGAACCAGGCTGCACAGCAGGAAGTGAGCGGCAGGCAAGCAAGCATTACCACCTGAGCTCTACCACCTGTCAGATCAGCAGCAGCACAGGAGCTTGAACCCCATTGTGAACTGTGCGCGAGAGGGAGCTAGGTTGCGCGCTCCTTATGAGAATCTAATGCCTAATGATCTGAGGTGGAACAGTTTCATCCCAAAACCCTCTCCCACCACCATTCATGGAAAAATTGTCTTCTTCAAAACCGGTCCCTGGTACTAAAACGGTTGGGGACTGCCGCTTTAAGAGCTCAAGGCAGCCTATGCTCTAGCTTGTGGACTCTGAGAACATTCAGAATTAGTAGGCATTTTTGTTTGTCAGTTTTATAATCCCTTTCTCATATCATTAAACATTCTGCGAAATAATGATATATATTACAGTTTGGTCTTCGTCATGCTGTGGGAAATTAAAGGGTCTGTGTCCACCTTTGGGATCATCTAGTAAAGGGAAGAAAAGCCTTTCTCCCCGAGACCAGCACAGCTGCAGTGGCATCAATCCTGGGGTTGTGGGAGATGAGGGGTGACAGTGGTGGAGCTACGACGAGCAATCTGCCCCCACAGGGATGGCTAGGGCAGTATGGGTTTGTGGAACATGTGACCGACTAGGAGGTACAAAGACCTACTTGTGGAGAGGGCCTCATAAAAGATAGGATTTTCTGTCATTAGATGAGATGAAAGTTTGAGCCACAGTAATTTGGACATTACAAGGTAAACCTGACCTCCTCTTTAATCGCTGTCTGGTGCGTCCAGGTAGACTGGGTATATGTATATGGAGCACACCATAAAACACAGTCTTTGTATCTTAGTAACCTGCTTAACATGGGTTTGCAGAATATAAAAGAAAACTGAAATGGGTTCCCAATCTCATTTATGGAAATCTTATTGATCATTTTATAGTCACATTCGGTGTATCCATTTGTTAATACTCTAACCATGTAATGAACGCCATCATATGCCAAGCAGTATGGTAGAAACCAAAGCCGATCCACTGACATGTAGCTGGTGTCAACTCCTCAACACTCAAGGTAGAATTATGACAGCATATTCAATTTTCCTATTTAAATGAAAAATGACTTGAGTCCCCTCATGTTAGGTTTGTCTCTTTTTTGGGACCCCTTTCCCTTCTTCTAGCTCTTCTGAGAACCCTGGAGGGTATACATATTCCAACTGGGAGGTCCATTTGACTTCTGCTTCAAGTTAAGGTAAGCCCTGATATCCAAGCACCCACTGCTTTTCCTGCGTGCCTCATAGTGTTGCTGTTGAAAGTTGGCCTTCCACTGTCAGCCAGGCCCTGTAGCAGCTCATTGTCAGACACTGCTGCTGATCCAGTTTACTGCATCAGCTAGTGCGGTACTTTGATGGAAGGTGTCTTCATGAGAGACTCCATTCTTTTGATGCCATGATCAACAGAGAATCTCCCTTGCTGGATCTCCCAGTCTGCAGCATTTAGTGCTCAGTCCTTTGCATCACATAAAACCATTCCCCCTCAATCTCCACCATCAACACACCTTCACTCAGACTGGCTGAAGCGTTAGCACCTCACAGACTGCAAAACCAGAAGCCAGCCCACTTTCCATTTCAACTGTAAAAATACAAAAGTGCTATATTCATATTTCTCACAGACAAAAGGCCCTTTCATGCCCTCAGCTAAAATGACTATCTAGGTGGTCTCCAGGGCCACCTCTCCTGGCAGCAGTTTTCTGTTGACCTTTAGACACAAAAGCTCCTTCCTTGGCAATAGGATTAGAAAGCTTGCCATGAATCCCAAACTCCAAATTCCAGGATTCCCATCTATCACCTCCTGAGAGGCAATTAGCTTTTGTGTCTCAATAATTCAAGCCCCAAGGCCTCCCAAAGCAGAGGAGACAAAACTTATGTTTAGTTCCTTGCAAGGCATTCTTATGTCAAAGGTTAAAAGACAGTCTGTGCCTCTGTGATTTCTCCTGTCTAATAGGGAAGATATGTATGGAAATTAAAATAAAAGTATAATGTAAGATATATGAGTAAATAACCCAGAGCGCGGTGGCTTATGCCTGTAATCCCAGCACTTTGGGAGGCCGAGATGGGTGGATCATGAGGTCAGGAGACCGAGACCATCCTGGCTAACACAGTGAAACCTGTCTCTACTAAAAATACAAAAAATTAGCCGGGTGTGGTGGCAGGCACCTGTAGTCCCAGCTACTCAGGAGGCTGAGGTGGGAGAATGGTGTGAACCTGGCGGCAGAGCTTGCAGTGAGCCAAGATCACGCCACTGCACACCAGCCTGGGCGACAGAGTGAGACTCTCAAAAACAAACAAAAAAAAGATATATGAGTAAATAAAGACAGAGGCAGAAGTGCCTAACTTTTTAGGGGTTCTGGAGGGATAGACCAGAGGAGTTCAAATAATTTTAATTATGCCTCGAAGAAATAATAGCAGTATTACTGATGAATAAGGCACTAAACCCTTTCTAGCTATGCATTCATATATCACTAATTCAGTAAGTATCTACTAAGTATCTGCACAGTGAGTGACACTATTCTATCTGCTGTGGGTAGAGCAAGAAGCAAGGCAAACAACTCTCCTCCTCTCTTGGAGGTGGAAGGCAAAGAGCTATGCAGGCAGCTTGTTGTCTGTGTCCTCCATGTGGCTGAGTCACACAGGTTCTCCCAGCGGGCTGTCTTACCTGGCTAACTATGCCCAAAACAACAAGCATCACCCTCGACATCTTCCACCAACATAAGGTGGGTCAATATTTATTAAGCATTTACTGTATCCCAGGCTCTGTCTGTTCTATATTTATTATCTCATTTAATTCTCGTAACAACCCTATGAAGGTAGTAATTTATAACCCCCACTTTACAGATAAGGAAAACAGAGATACTCATGATCAAGAGGATTGTCTAGGGTCAAAGACTTCATAGGTAAAGGAGCTGGATACAGACCTAAGCATTCTGATACCAGAGCCTGGACCCTCAGTCATTTTGCTTAGTCCCGCCAACAAACATCCCTCTACTGCCTCTTTTAATTACACTGCTTCCTTTTCTTCACTCCCTGGCATCCTCTGCTCCTAATTCCTTATGCTCATCTTTAGTTACTTGTCTCCTTTCCCTGTCATATACCCACTAGCTATCTTAATGGAAGGCAATTAGCTGGGAATGCAGGCAGGAGCTACCCTCTGACTGCTTTCAGAAATCAGGGGGTTTTATTTCCAGTTGAAGTTTCCTGCCTAAATGCCATACTTAATAAGGGAATATGACAGTCTCCCACATACCAATGAGAAAGAAAGGCAGTTTCAGACATCTCTGAACACGTACTTAGCAATAACTGCTATCTATCATTTCCACTGGACTAGGAGCTCCTTGGAGCCTACATTTCAATAATCATCTTTGCATTCCAGGTAAAGACAAAATCCAGGTTCTATCCCAGTACCAATCACAGAAGGCACACATGCTGTATAACACTTTTTTTTGTAAAATGGGAAAGTATAATTGAATTTAAAAATTATTTTTATTTAGATGTTTTGTATCTTTACCATAAAGTGATTGATGGTTAGAAGCTGAGGAGAATTGATAACACAAGAAGATTAATGCATTTCGAAGAGGTTTTGGAAACAGAAAAAGGTAAGAAGAGGCCAGCTGCTGTGGCTCACACCTGAAATCCTAGCACTTTGAGAAGCCGAGGCAGGTGAATCATCCGAGGTCAGGAATTCGAGATCAGCCCAGCAAATATGGTGAAACTCCATCTCTGCTAAAACTACAAAAAATTAGCCAGACGTAGTGCTGCATGCCTGTAGTCCCAGCTACTCGGGAGGCTGAGGCAAGAGAATCGCTTGAACCTGGGAGGCAGAGGTTGCAGTGAGCCAAGATTGCTCCACTGCACTCCAGCCTGGGTGACAGAGTGAGACTCCATCTGAAAAAAAAAAGTAAAAAGAATTATTAGTTATAGAAAGAACCAATAATGATGATAAAAGTACCAATAATAATTACCATTGTATTGCATTAAACACTGTTTTAGGTGTTTGCCTATGTTATTAGCATTTACTCGTCATTCTCATAACAAATCATTTTATGGATGAGAAAATTGAGACTTGGAGGGTTTATGAAACTTAACCGCCAGGTGCGGTGGCTCACACCTGTAATCTCAGCACTTTGGGAGGCTGAGGCAGGAGGATCACTTGAGGTCACGAGTTCAAGACCAGCCTGGCCAACATGATGAAACCCTCTCTGTACTAAAAATACAAAAATTAGCCAGTCATGGTGGTGGGTGCCTGTAATCCCCTGCTATTCAGGAGGCTAAGGCAGGAGAATTGCTTGAACCCGAGAGGCGGAGGTTGCAGTTAGTTGAGAATGCACCATTGCAGTCTAGCCTGGTGACAGGGCAAGACTCCCTCTCAGAAAAAAAAAAAAAAAAAAAAAGTGTGTGTTTATCTATCTCTCTATATATACATTTAAGAGTCCGCCTTTACTCTTGTCTCATTACCCTTTCTTTCCCAAAGGGAACCATTTTCTTTATGCATTTACACACACACACACACACACACACACGCACTGGGTTTTCTTTTTCATAAATGAGATAATGGACAATATTGAGTTTCAGGCTTTCTCATATTTCAAAGCCAGAATAAATATACAAGGACTGTAACCTGTTTATCATTCTAGGCCTCTTTTCTCAAGGCCCTCCAATCTCATTTGTATTGTAGCCACTGCAAATACATCATAGGCACTGACAATTGGGCTGCATTAGAGAAAGAGGTGCATCAATAAGATCTCCCTGGGATATCTGACCTTGTAGAACCTCTCCTCTTGTGGCTTTAGCACTGCAAAACCAAGCTGAGAAGAAAAGGATGGAAGAGGAGAGTAGGGGAGAAATGTATAGGCCCCTTGGGCCCTTGGATGCCTGGGCTGTTAGGGTTTGGATATAGTTCTCGCTAGGACTCTAAACTCTTTTGCCTCTTATAGCCAGAGGGATAGAGTTTGAAGCATGTAAGATTTTGGGAAACATGCAACTGACCAAGGTCTAATATTCAATGATTGGAAGTGAAATGTGCAATTTAAGCCAACTGGGAGTTAACTCAAAGGCATTATGAAAGTATGCTTCAGTGAGTTAAAATTATAGCCTTTTGTCCCAAATTTCTCAACAAATACTCTATAGAAATTTTTAAGCCCCAGAGTCCTTAACTAATGTTATTCAAGGCAATTTTATATGTCTAATTGTACAGATTCTTTGCTAACTTTTGAGCAAGAAATGATCTCAAAATACCCTTGTGTCTACTGATATTTCAAGGTAAGGGAATGCTCTGGAATGGTTCCCATTTTCCAAATGTAATATTTTCCAAAATAAACTTTGGAGTAACTGCATGGTTGATATCATGTGAACATTTTAATTCACACAATCATATTCTGGAGTTTATGGGAGCTTGGCCTTTTTCCAGGAGGTTTGGAAGTCAAAAAGCCGGCTGTTTCTTCTCTGTGGGAGAAAGATGGAGCGTGTGAATCAGAATTGGTAAACTGGAGAGGAGGTCACAAACCGAATGGAGTTGAGCAACGTGCAGCGCAATCTGCAGTGGGAGAAAAGCCAGTTGTACAGAGGGGAAGGGCTGGTTACCATTCAAGTCTTCAAAATTGGGACCTCAGAGGAGAATTGAATGGAGAAATGAATGCAGAACAACTCCTTGTTTCTCTCTCTCTCTTCTAGAGGATGGGGCTGGTGTAATGAGATCCAGGTGCAACCCTTGAGATATCAGGGATCCCCATCCTGGTCTATTCAGAAGTCTCCCAAACTTTCACTACCTGTAGTTCATGTACTGCCTCTTCCAAGAAGCCTGCCTTGATGGCTTGATTGCAGTCATCAAATGACACCTCACTATTGAGATGATCTGTTTCCTTGTCCTTTTCTCAATGGAATGTGAGGTTCTTGAGACAAAGATGTAACAGGCACACAATAATTATTTGTTGAATATTGGCTGTATCAGCTTCTCTGGTTGGAAATAATCCCCCCTCCTCTGAGCTCCCCTGGTGCTTTGCACTTACCTCACTCATGTAATCTTTTTCACATTCCACTTTGCACTATAATTTCTGTATTTTTTAGCTCCACTATTAGACTCAAATTATTCTGCAACAGAGATGAGATAATGCATGTAAAGCATTAGTACCATGTCTGCTGAATAAATGATAGCTATTATTATTTGTGTAATGAGACACCTGGAGGAGCAGAAAATGTATTCTATTTAAAAAAACAGCTTTGGAAAATCACATTTGAATAGATCTTTATTTTGCAAGAGTCAATTGAGTGAATTACATTACTACAAGAGACCTACTGCCTTGGAAGAAGGGAATACGATGACTTGGTCTTGAAATATCTGTTCTTTCCCATTCCCTTGGGATAGAAGGCTGGAGTTAAGTAGGTGAGTCAGTGCTAAGCTGCGCAACTTCAGGGGACACCATCCATATTGTAATAGATTGTGATGGACATATTCTGAGAGGCACAACGTGGATGGTACCCCTGGAGTTCTGCAAGGAAGCTGCCCTGAAAAAAAAGGAAAAGAGGCTTTGACCCTTTATCTTTGAGGTCCTAGGTTACTGGTCCTCAAATGGATTGGGATGGTACTCACTGAGAATTATCAGCAAGAAAGAAGAACAAGGGCCCTAGAGAGGCACTTGCCATAAGGGAAGGGCTGTCTGCAGAGCACTGGGCTCAGCAAAGCTTTCTGACTGAGGCTAGATGCTATTGGGAAACAAGGATGGACCTGAATCACTGAAGGGCCACTGTAACCTAAAAATCTTTCTGGGCTCTCCCCAGCACCAGTCAGAAACACCAAGGTAGATCTAGAAGTCTCTTTTCCTCTCTGTTTCACCAGCTGCTTTTCCTCGAGGGTCCAGGAAGTTGAGACTGATGTTTTCATTTCACTTTAAATTTACCATCCTGTACTGTGTATGCTCAGCAAGTGTTAATGACTGACCAGCTAGCTGGTTGAGTGAAAAGTTTTAATATTGAAAGAATTGGAGTCATTCATTATTATTTGATTCCAGACATGAGACAGAGTGGCAGTTTGAGGAAAATAGTCCCATGTGATTTTGTGTGTGTGATTTTTATTATTAAAAAACTAAATCTATCATTACATTAAGAAGCTTTCCTTTTATAATATTTTAACCATATAAACCAGAATATTCTCAGCCCTACCTTCTCTGGCCTCAATGTGGCTGTCAAGATCTTGGGTCTGGGTCAGTCAACACTAGGTTTGAGTCATGTTTTGCAACCTATTTGTTTTGTGATCTTTAGCAACTCACTTAAGTTCCAAGTGTGTTTCTGGCGTATAAAAGGGGACAACAATTGTACATCGTTCATAAAATTAGATGTTATGTGTCAGACACTAAACCTGACACAAAATAAGCACTTAACAAATGTTAGCTGTCATTATTTATTATTTCCTTCATCACCAAACTCCACTCTGCATCATTTTATTATTATTATTATTATTATTATTATTATTATTTTTTGAGACGGAGCCTCACTCTGTTGCCCAGGCTGGAGTGCAATGGCATGATCTCGGTTCTGCCTCCCAGGTTCAAGCGATTCTCCTGCCTCAGACTCCTGAGTAACTGGTACTATAGGTGCACACCACCATGCTCAGCTAATTTGTGTAATTTTTAGTAGAGATAGGAGTTCACCATGTTGGCCGGGTGGTCCCGCACTCCTGACCTCAAGTGATCCACCTGCTTTGGCCTCTCAGAGTGCTGGGATTACAAGTCTGAGCCACCATGCCCCGCCTCACTCTGCATCCTTTTGCACCTTCCCTGTGTTCATACTTAAATATACTACAATCCAGTACCCATGACCCACACACTTTGATGGTTTTTTTTTTCATGGTTTTTTTTTTTTTTTTTTTTTTTGAGACAGAGTCTCACTCTGTCGCCCAGGCTGGAGTGCAGTGGCACGATCTCGGCTCACTGCAAGCTCCGCCTCCCAGGTTCACGCCATTCTCCTGCCTCAGCCTCCCGAGTAGCTGGGACTACAGGCGCCCACCACCATGCCCAGCTAATTTTTTTGTATTTTTAGTAGAGACAGGTTAGCCAGGATGGTCTCTATCTCCTGACCTTGTGATCCGCCTGCCTTGGCTTCCCAAAGTGCTGGGATTACAGGCATGAGCCACTGCACCCAGCCTTTTTCATGTTAAATAGTTCTTTTTTTTTTTTTTGGATATACTTAAGGGATATACTTTGATATACATGCGCATAGTGAAATGATTACTACAGTCAGGCAAATTAATATATCCATCTCCTCACAGTTCCTTTTTTTTAAAAAAAAGTTTTCTAGCTTTTTTTGAGATATAATTGGCAAAATTTTATAAATTTAAAGTATAAATGTGGTAATTTGATATATGTATATTGTGAAATGATTACCACAATCAAGTTAGTTAACACACCTATCACTTCACTAGTGAACTTACATGTATGTATGTGTTCATGGGGGCGGGTGGGTAAGAACATTTAAGATCTCGCAACAATTTCAAGTGTATAGTATTACATGGTAACTATAGTCACCAAGCTGTACGTTAGGTCCCCAGAACTTATTCCTCTTATAACTGAAACTTTGTTCCCTTTGACGAACATTTCCCCATTTCCCCTGCCCCCAGCCCCTGGCGACCACCATTCTACTCTTTGTTTCTATGGGTTTAACTTTTTTGGATTCTATACATAAGTAAGATAATACAGTATTTGGCTTTGTCTGTCTGGTTTGTTTCGCTTAGCATAATGCCTTCCAGGTTCATCTATGTTGCAAATTATGGTATTTCCTTCTTTTTAAGGCTGAATAATATTCCATTTGTCTATACATAACACAATTTATTTACCCATTCATCTATCAATAGACACTTAGGTTGTTTTAATCTTGTGGCTACTATGAATAATGCTAGAGTGAACATGGGCATGCAGATTCTCTTTGAGATATTGATTTCATTTCCTTTGAATATATACCCAGGAGTGAGATTGTTGGGTCATATGGTAGTTCTATTTTTAATTTTTTGAGAAACCTCGACACTGTTTTCCATAATGGCTGTACCAATTTACATTCCCATCAAGAGCGGAGAAGGATTCTCTTTTCTCCACATCCTTACCAACATTCAATATATTTTGTCTTTTTGATGATAGCCATTCTAACTGGTGTGAGATTGTATCTCATTGTCGTTTTGATTTGCAATTCCCTGATGGTTAGTGATGTTGAGCACCTTTTCATGTACCTGTGGGTCATTTGTATGTCTGCTTTGGCCGAGTGCCTACTGAGGCCCTTTGTCGATTTTTTAATTGGATCATTGGTTTTTGCTACTGAATTGTATGAATTCTTTATATATTTTGTATATTAACCCCTTATCAGATATATGGTTTACAAATGTTTTCTCCCATTCCATAGGTTGCCTTTTCATTCTGTTGATCGTTTCCTTTGCTTGTGCAGATTTTTAGTTTGATATAGTCCCACTTATTTATTTTTGCTTTTGTTGCTTGTGTACTCTGATGTTCTTTTAAAGGTCTTCAATGACTTTCTTATTACCAAGGCCAATGAATACTTTTCATTGTTTCCACTGCTTTCTTTGGGGTATCTGATATCCCCAAACACTCTCTTCTTTTTGGAATTCTCTTCTTTTGGTTTCCATGACAATCCATTCTCCTGATTTTCCCGATGAATCACAGTATCTCTCTTCTCAATTTTCTTACTTGGCTTCTTCTTCTGTTAGCTAGACCTTACGTATTATTACTCCAAGATTTAATTATTCACCTGTCTTCCCTCTTCACCTGGCACACTGTTACCTTGACTTCAGTTATTATTCATACTCCAACTACTCTTAAATATATATTTATACTTCTACGTTAATCTCCAGACCTGTATTTTTGACATCTTACTTGACATCTCCACCTGGATTTCTCTTGGGAACCTCAAACCTGGGGTATATAAAGTAAAATATATCCTCTCCCACTCCAAACCAGCTCCTTATTCTGTAGTCATTTTTCTATTAGTGGCATTAATACTTCCACTTTCATTCAAGTAAACTGATGTTATCTATAACTTCTCCCTCTCTCTCACCACACCCCTCCACACCCCTCTCCTATCAATAGGCACCCATTCTGTTTATTCTACTCCTAAACACCTCTCAAATCTATCTTTTCTTCTACATCCCCATTGCCAGAACCTTGATTTAGGCCATCATTTTCTCTTGCCCAAATATTGCAGTAGCATTTTACACAACTGTCATTTTCTGTTTATAAAATATAATTATCACTCATCAGCTAAAATCCTTTACAGACCTCACCCTCAAAACTGGACAGAACCAGAGTGGGGCTGCTAGAAAAAAAAAAACAATAATAAGAATAATTTACTTTTAAATTTGAAAAAAAAAAAAATTTTTTTTTTGAGACGGAATTTTGCCCTGTTGCCCAGGCTGGAGTGCAGTGGTGCAATCTCAGCTCACTACAACCTCCGCCTCCCAGGTTCAAGTGATTATCCTGCCTCAGCCTCCCGAGTAGCTGGGACTATAGGCGCCCAACACCATGCCTGGCTAATTTTTTGTATTTTTAGTAGAGATGGGGTTTCACCACGTTGGCCAGGCTGGTCTCAAACTCCTGACCTCAGGTGATCCACCTGCCTTGGCCTCCCAAAGTGCTGGGATTACAAGCATGAGCCACTGCGCCTGGCTACATATTTTCATTAGGCGGTACATATACACCATGGAATACTATGCAGCCATAAAAAAGAGTAAGATCAGGGGCATGGATGGAGCTGGAGGCAATTATCCTTTGCAAACTAACACAGGAACAGAACACCAAATACCACATGTTCTTACTTATAATTGGGAGCTAAATGATGAAAACAAATGGACACACAGAGAGGAACCCACACTGGGGACTACTGGAGGGTGGAGGGTGGGAAGAGGGAGAGGATTGGGAAAAATAACTAATAGGTACCAGGCTTAATACCTAGATGAGGAAATAATTTGTACAACAAACCCCCATGACAAAATTTACCTATATGACAAACTTGCACATGTACCCCTGAACTTAAAAAAAAAAAAAAAAAAACCTGTTTCCTTTCTGTTTTGCAAAGTGAGCAGGGTAAGTGAGCATGCTTATGCATAGATAAAGTTTATGGGTGGAAGAGGAGAATATATTTATCTTCTGTGATAGAAGTAGCCTTACCATAGAAGGACCCCCTGGTGTATGGCTTGACACACGGTAGGCACACAACTGTTACTAGTTGAAGCTGGATGGATGGATGCCCAATATTTTGTAATGGGGATAAGTAGTTTCCAAAGCTCTCAAGTTGCTAGTGGGCACCCAAATAAATATATAGGTTCAAGGCAGCTGTGATTTGGGGCCAAACAAGTCACAAATCAGGAATGTGGAAATTGGTCTCATATCAGCTCAGTGCTGCTTCGACTTTTTCCTCCTGGGCTCTTAGCCATGAGGTTTGGCAAAGCTACCTCCATAACACTTCACAGAGCCCATGTTCACATTGCAATAAATTGACCACAGAACTTAATTTCATTTTTTTTTTTTTAGAGATAGATTCTTGCTCTGTCTCACAGGCTGGAGTGCAGTGGCATGATGATAGCTCACTGTAACCTCAGACTCCTAGGCTCACTTACCCTTTCTTACCTTTTTTGTGCCCACTTATTCCCTTACCCACCCACCTGCCACCTCAGTCTCCCATATAAATAGGACTACAGGTATACATCACCATTCCCAGCTAATTTTTTTTTTTTTTTTGGTAGAGATGGGGTCTCATTATGTTACCCTGGCTAGTCTCAAACTCCTGGCCTCAAGTGATCTTCTCACCTCCCAAAGCACTGGGATTGCAGGTGTGAGCCACTGTGCCCAGCCCTTAAAATTTCACCTTAATTTCACTTGTGAGTTCCAGACTTAGTCATCTCCTAAAATGATTTGTAATCTTTTTCCCCCTACTAATGGTTCTTTATTACAAAAATCTATATTAAAAAACAAGCAAAATCCAAGAAAAAGTTTTCTCACAAAATAACCTTTTAATCAAATTAATGTTTAACATTTGTTCTTGCTACTGTCTAGCTTTTCTCAAGTGCACACTCAATTACTACATATTTGCAATAACACTGTAGAATTTTATATTTGACATTTTCATTTGACATTATGCCATGTCTATTGTTCTGTGTTGTTTTAGTCTTTCTTACCTTTTTTGTGCCTACTTCTTTCCCCCAGCCACCTCCAAATACTCTCTGCCCAATGTATCCTAATTCCACTCAATTCTCATGAAACCACATACAAATGTATATATATATAATTTGTTTATTGTTTGATAAAAGTGAATCACATTCCATAAACTTCCTATTTACTTTCCTCATTTGATGGTACACCATGGATATATTTCCAGGTCAATAGATCTAGATCCAATTCATTCAAAACATACCTGCCAAATATAATTGTTTTGTTGCTAATTCAACCTTTATTGATGGACATCAGGATTTTCCAGTTACCATCAACAATATCACAATAAACATTCTTGTATGTACATCCTTTGGTATGTATCTATTACTTCTGTAGAATATGTTCCTGGATTGTTGGGTTAAAGGTATGTGTAGCTGAGCACGGTGGCTTACACCTGTAATCCCAGCACTTTGAGAGACCAAGGTGGGTGAATCACCTGAGGTCAGGAATTCGAGACCAGCATAGCCAACATGGTGAAACCCCGTCTCTACTAAATATACAAAAATTAATCAGCCGGGCACAGTGGCTCACACCTGTAATCCCAGCACTTTGGGAGGCTGAGGTGGGCGGATCATGAGGTCAAGAGATCGAGACCATCCTGGCCAACCAACATGCTGAAACCCCGTCTCTACTAAAAATACAAAAATTAGCCGGGCATGGTGGCGCACACCTGCAGTCCCAGTTACTTAGGAGGGTGAGGCAGGAGAATTGCTTGAACCTGGGAGGCAGAGGTTGCAGTGAGCCAAGGTTGTGTCACTGCACTCCAGCCTGGGTGACAGAGCAAGACTCCATCTCAAGAAAAAAAAAAAAAATTAGCCAGGCCTGGTGGTGCATGCCTGTAATCCCAGCTTCTTGGGAAGCTGAGGGAGGAGAATTGCTTGAACCCGGGAGGCAGAGGTTGCAGTGAGCCGAGATCGCACCACTGCACTCCACCCTGGGTGACAGAGCGAGACTCTGTCTCAAAATAAATAAATAAATACATAAAAATAAAGGTACGTGTAATTTAAATTTTAATAGGTGTTGCAAGATGACTTTCCCAAAGGTTGTATTCCTACATTCCTCCAAGCTTATTAACTTATCTGTGCAAATACTGTGAGAAGCAGTAAAGCACCATGGTTAAAAACAGAAGCTTTAGATCAAGACTATCTGGTATAAATCCTTGCTCTTCCATTACAACCCGTGTGACCTCAAGCAAGTTAAGTAATTATGTCATACCTCAGTTTCGTATCTATAAAATGGGGATAATAACAGTCGCTACTCATTATTGATATGTGTAAAATGATTGGAACAGTGCCTGAGTGTACTGAGTATATAATAAGTTCTCAGTAAGGGTCAGCTGTCATTATAGTTATGACGAAGTGAAATATTAATATAATCAACTCACTGCATTTCCTCCACTGTTTTTTTGTCATCAAGATATGGTAGAAGATTCTCCTTGCCTATTTCAATGTGACACAGCCATCTCAGCAGTTGTTTTTTGTTTCCTTACTTCTTTTTGTTTTCAGCAGTTATTAATACTAGCAAATCAGGATTTTTCCAGCCATTCACAGCTATGACACATCATTTCACACTGTTCTTCCATGTGTTCTAAAAGTATTTCTGTGTATCTGAGTCTTTCAGGTTTAATGAGCTCAGCCCAAAGAGCAGTGTTCCTAAATGGTGCACGGCAGCAAGAGCTCATGGCCATCCTGGTACAGAATTGAGGCCACGTTTTCACAGCAGTAAACAGAAAAATGTCATATTTCTCTACCCCTTTTTAATTTGAGAGGATGTCAGCAGCTTTGTGTGAAAGGAATCATACTCCAGAGAAAAAAAACAGGTTTTTTTTTTCAAAGGGCAGAAAGTAAACATTTCATTTGATTGAGTCACTGATAGAGCAATCCACTCTGCATCTTCCAATCTGTTTTGCTGGAGCATGTAGTGAGTATTCCAAGTATATATTTACACTAAGTTCCATTCAATGTGGATTCAAACAAACAGAAAGATCAAATATTTGGAAGTTCTTCTACAGATTACTTTTGTGATTAAGAGACAAAAGCAGCAGTCAGAAAACTTACAGACAGAAGGCTCTTTTTTTTTTTTTTTGGGGGGGGGACAGAGTCTTGCACTCTCCACCAGGCTGGAGTGCAGTGGTGCCATCTCGGCTCACTGCAAGCTCCGCCTCCCGGGTTCAGGCCATTCTCCTGCCTTAGCCTCCCAAGTAGCTGGGACTACAGGCACTCGCCACCATGCCCAGCTAATTTTTTTGTATTTTTAGTAGAGGCGGGGGTTCACCATGTTAGCCAGGATGGTCTCGATCTCCTGACCTTGTGATCCGCCCGCCTCAGCCTCCCGAAGTGCTGGGATTACAGGCGTGAACCACCGCACCCGGCCAACAGAAGGCTTTTCTAAAGCAACTTTTAGGGAATGTTGCAGAATCAACCCACATTCAATCTATTAACTCCATCAGACATTTACTGAGCACATTATATGTACAAGACACCATCCTAGGCATTGATGGGGATAGAGCATAAAGAGAAATATGGCAGGACTGGAGTTAAGATTCGTCTGGGGGAGAAAATACCATGCAGGCAGTAATACGCCATGCATTAGGTCTTTCTTGGTATGAAGTGAGAGAAAACTCCATTCAAACTGACTTAAACAAACAAACTAAAAAATTATTCATGGCTGGGCATGGTGACTTATACCTGTAATCCTAGCATGTTGAGAGGCCGAGGCAGGAGGATTGCTTGAGGCCAGGAGTTTGAGACCAGCCTGGGAAACAGTGAGACCCTATCTCTACCAAAAAAAATAAATAAATAAAAGCTGGGCATGGTGGCATGTGCCTGTAGTTCTAGCTACTTGGGAGGCTGATGTGGAAGGATTGCTTGAGGCCAGGAAGTTGAGGCAGCAGTGAGCCATAATCGTACCACTGCACTCCAGCCTGGGCAACACAGCAAGAACCTGCCTTTAAAAAAATTATTCACTTATATTATGAAAAGTCTGGCTTCGGCCAGATGCTGTGACTCACACCTGTAATCCCAGCACTTTGGGAGGCCAAGGTGGGCGGATCATCTGAGATCAGGAGTTCGAGACCAGCCTGACCAACATAGAGAAATCTTGTCTCTACTAAAAACATAAAAAAATTAGCTGGACGTGGTGGTGCATGTCTGTAACACCAGCTACTCGGGAGACTGAGGGAGAAGAATCTCTTGAACCTGGGAGGCAGAGGTTGCAGTGAGCTGAGATTGCACCATTGCACGCCAGCCTGGACAACAAGAGCAAAATTCCATCTCAAAAAAAGAAAGACAGAAAGAGAAAGAAAGAGAAAGGATGGAAGGAAGGAAGGAAGGAAGGAAGGAAGGAAGGAAGGAAGAAGGGAGGGAGGGAGGGAGGGAGGGGAAGGAAGGAAGGAAGGAAGGAGGGAGGAGGGAGGAGAAGGAAGGAAGGAAGGAAGGTAGGAAGGAAGGAAAGAAGGAAGGAAGGAAGGAAGGACGGAGGGAGGGAGGGGAAGGAAGGAAGGAGGGAGGGAGAGAAGGAAGGAAGGGAGGAAGGGAGGAAGGAGGAAGGAAGGAAGGGAGGAAGGGAGGAAGGGAGGAAGGGAGGAAGGGAGGAAGGAAGGGAGGAAAAGAGAATTCTGGCTTCAAATGGGGGTTGATCAAAAGGCTCAAGTAATGTCACTGGGACCCCAAATCTCTTCACCTTCTGGATCTGCTCTCCAAAGTGTAGCCCTCACTCTATGTGGTGGTTCCTAAAGCTCTAGCTCTATGTATTCCCTGATTTAAGTATGACAGAAAATAGAACTTCTCTTCCCCAATAGTATCATGTAAGTCTTGGATAGGACTTGCAGTGGCCTGAATTTGATTGCAAGCTTATCCTTAAACTTATCACAGTGGCCAAAGGAATGTCATGTTCTAACTGGACAAGTCTGAGTGACTTGACCAGCCCTGGAGACAGAGGTGAGGTTAGCATTTATCAAAGCAAATGGACCAAGGTTGAGATAATGGGTGATTCCTCAGAGAAAAAGAAAAAAAGCCTGGGCACAGTGGATCACACCTGTAATCTCAGTACTTTGAAAGGCCAAGGTGGGAGGATCGCTTGAGCCCAGGAGTTCAAGACCAGCCTAGGCAACATAGTGAGACCCTACCTCTATTAAAAAAGAAAAAGAGAAAGAAATCACAGAGGAAGAAATGGATTCAAAACCAAATATAAAAGAGGAATAAACATAATATAATGAGCAGACATGAGTAGAGACATATTCTGGCTTTGCAGATCTAAGAAAGAACCACTGAAGTAGAACCAAAAGGAACCCAGTTCAAATCCCTTCCCATTCTGAGAATCTCTGATTCTGGGGATTGTCCAAAAACCCACAGCTATTATAAAGCATTGACAGTGTGATCTAGTGGTTGAGTTCTTTCTAACTCCGATGTCAGACAAGTCCGGTTGTGAGACCCAGAGTTGCCTCTATGTGACCTTTCATCTCAAAGTCTGTTAGCTCATCTGTAAAATGGGGGTAATAATAGTCCCTTCCTCATAAGGCTTTACAAGGATTGAAAATGATGATGTTTATTACAACACCTACATGTTGAGATTAGATCCCCAGGTCTTCAGATAGTGTATGTTTTTATGTCATCATCTCCCATTTCCATTTTAGCCCATTGAAATTAGTCATAGTAAAGATATGAATGACCTCCTAAATGCTAACACCAATGGATAATTCTCAGCATTTATTTGTTTGACCTATGTATAATACTAACACTCTTGATAACTCCCTCCTTAAAATTATTTAATCCTCTCTCTGATTTTTTTTTTTCTTTTTGGATTTTCTTTCCATCTATACTGCTACCTTGCCTTCCCTGTACTCTTCTCTGGATCCTCTTCCCCTGTTTGCCCCTATGATGTTGGGTTTTCTAGGAGTCTATGCTTTGTCCTTGTTGTAGGCATCTGATTATAATCACGACTGCCCATTGTCTTTTGATTAGCGTTTCTATGTCAGGAGAAATTTTCTTTTTTCTTTTTTTTCTTTTCTTTTTTTTTTTTTGAGATGGAGTCTCACTCACTCTATTGCCCAGGCTGGAGTGCAGTGGCACAATCTCGGCTCACTGCAACCTCTGCCCCTCCGGGTTCAAGCGATTCTCCTGCCTCACTCTCCCGAGTAGCTGGGATTACAGGCGCCTGCCACCGCGCCTGGCTAATTTTTTGTATTTTTAGTAGAGACAGGTTTCGCCATCTTGGCCAGGCTGGTCTTGAACTCCTGAACTTGTGATCCACCTGCCGTGGCCTCCCAAAGTGCTGGGATTACAGGCATGAGCCACTGTGCCTGGCCTAAAATGTTCATATTTAAGTGGCAAATTTCTCAATTTAGAAAAATTGAACTCAAATTCCCAGTCTCCCTTGCAACAACGATGCAGGCACACAACTTTAGCACCATCAATCAGTGTAAACCATGCAAGTCTTAACTAGAAACTTCACATTTTTTAGTTATCATCCCTCACTTTCCCCATCTTCCCAAACTCTAAGCAACCACTAATCTCCTTTCTGTCTCTATAGATTTGCCTATTCTGTACATTTCATCCAAATGGAATAAAATATATGATCTTTGGTGCCTGGCTTCTTTCACTTAGCATAATGTTTTCAAGGTTTATCTCTATTGTGGTATATATCATACTTCTTTTTTTTTTTTTTTTTTTTTAGATAGAGTTTTGCTCTTGTTGCCCAGGCTGGAGTGCAATGGCACGATCTCAGCTCACCGCAACCTCCGCCTCCCGGATTCAAGCAATTCTCCTGCCTCAGCCTCCTGAGTAGCTAGGATTACAGGCATGCACCACCATGCCCAGCTAATTTTGTATTTTTAGTAGAGACAGGGTTTCTCCATGTTGGTCAGGCTGGTCTCCAACTCCCAACCTCAGGTGATCCACCTGCTTCAGCCTCCCAAAGTGCTGGGATTACAGGCGTGAGCCACTGTGCCCAGCCTATCATACTTCCTTTTAATAATTGAATAATATTCCATTGTATGAAAGTATCATATTTCATTTGTCCATTCATCAGGTAATGGATATTTGGATTGTTGCAGGTACTATTATTGCTACTCCTATTTTATTTTAGAAATATGAAAAGTGAATCTCAGGGAAGTAAGTTCACCAAGGTCAGACAAATAGCAAAGCTGAGAGGCACACAAACTTGGGTGTGTCTGATGCTATCTTTCTTTCTCTTAACCACTGTACCACTGCCTCTTACCATGCTATACAACCTTGTAAGGCCAGCACAAAAGAAGATGGGCCTGGCCAGGTGCGGTGGCTCATGCCTGTAATCCCAGCACTTTGGGAGGCCAAGGTGGGTGGATTACCTGAGGTCAGGAGTTCGATACCAGCCTGGCCAACATGGTGAAACCCTACCTCTACTAAAAATGCAAAAAATTAGCCAGGCATGGTGGCAGGCACCTGTAATTCCAGATACTCGGGAGGCTGAGGCAGGAGAATTGCTTGAACCTGGGGAGGTGAAGGTCGCAGTGAGCTGAGACTGTGCCACTGTACTCCAGCCTGGGCAACAGAGCAAGACTCCATCACACACACAAAAAAAGAAAAATATTGAAAACTACCTAAATACTTAACAGTGAGGAAATAAATAAAGTATGCTATATATAAACAATTATGCAGCTATTAAAATTGTGTACCCAAACAATGTAGAAATTCGGGGAAATATTTATGTTTTTAAATTTTAAAAAAGCCACAACACAAATATATATTTATTACAAAAAGTATATAATCACAACTATTAAAGATATAGTAAAAGGCCGGGCGCGGTGGCTCACGCTTGTAATCCCAGCACTTTGGGAGGCCGAGGCGGGCGGATCACGAGGTCAGGAGATCGAGACCACGATGAAACCCCGTCTCTACTAAAAATACAAAAAAAAAATTAGCCAGGCGTGGTGGTGGGCACCTGTAGTCCCAGCTACTCGGAGAGGCTGAGGCAGGAGAATGGCGTGAACCCGGGAGGCGGAGCCTGCAGTGAGCCGAGATTGCACCACTGCACTCCAGCCTGGGCGACAGAGCGAGACTCCGTCTCAAAAAAAAAAAAGATATAGTAAAAGATTAAGGACAAATATATCAAATATACTAAATTATTAAGGAACTTTTTCTTTCCACTTTTGGTTATTTGCCAAATTTTCTATAACGAGCATTAATGACTTTCATAATGGGAAAAAGTAAAATAAACTTCGCTTTTTGAAAAAAAAAATTAATGGGTTGTGTTATGTGTGTTATGTTAACTGATCCCAAATTACTCCCAACTCACTGTGACACAGCCCATCTGACCCAGGGGAGTCGTGTGCATGTATCTCTTTGAAGCTCCAGCCCTGGAGATAAGCCCTCAGTTGACCTGTGGGCCTGCTGATCAGCTAGCAATGTCAGATAAGGAATTTTAAACACAGAAGGAAACCTAGAGGGCCACTGGCTGGTCTACATCAGGAGAGCCCAATCAGTCCAGTTTTTGTTTCCTCTGGTCAGTGGCCCTGAAAGAAAGCAAGATTACACTGTAGCTTTTGCACTCCATCCAGGCAGACAGGCTCCACCACTTAAAGAGCTGAGGAATGCATGGCTGGAGAGACAGGGAAACAACACCCGTGGAGAAGCACACAGATAAGATCTCCAAACAGAGACTCTGGTTAACAGTTTCCAAGGTCTGAGGAGTAAATAAAACCCTCTAGGACACAGGGAATCACATGCAGGTAGGAAATTCCTCACTTGACCCATTGGAAGGGGTAGGGTCCTTCTGATTTTTTTCTCCTTTTCCTCATTCTTTCACTTGCCAATTATTTTTTGAGTACATAGAATAGCCAGATGTGGCTTCTTATAGGTTTTGCTTATAGACTCATACAAGGTACAACAGGCAGACAGACAATAAGGTCCAGTGTTCAGGATGCCAGGCTGTGATATTAGGGGCACCTTCGACTCTTGAGGAAGGCTTTTTGGAGGATGTTAACTCTAAAATAAAACCTCAGAAGAAAGGTTAGCTTGACAGTGGTGCGGCAGAGTGGAAGAGAAGGTTCTTCCAGGCATGGCTAAGACCTGCAGGCAAGAGAGAGAGATAGAGAACAAATTTGAAGAAGCTTCAGAAACTTGAAATGGAAGGCAGCAAGAGGGGAAGTGGTTTCTTCCAGATCCCCTTGATTGAGTTATGGAGAATGGAGAGAGGAAAAAGAAGAAAAATGAATATTCTAAAGCTTTCCTCTTCTTCCTCTCAAAATTTTGCCCTTTTCCTTTGTCTTGATCATGCTGTTCTTAGCTCTCTTACCACCTGTGCTGCTGTTTCAAGGTTGCAGAGTAAATGAAGAGACAGAGACAGCCCAATGTTGAGGCCTGAGCTCCATAGAGATGCTGCTGCCATCACACATAGATGAGACTGACCGGCCGGGCCAAAGGTGGCTAACCATTCATGTTGCCGTTAAACACTGCAACTGCCATTATTTTCAGTTCTAAGGGGCCAATGGTGAGGGTTGGGGTTGTCGTTTATTCATTTTGCATATGTTAAGTGCAGAATGGGTATCCACAGATGTAATTCACAGCCTCATTGGGAAGATAACACATGAAATTATGAATGTTATACATTTATTTTATATGAGACAATAGTGGAGTATAGAGTATAACAAACAAACTTTTCTTGAGTCCTCATTGTGTGTTAGGTATACGTGAAGTACTGGGGAGAAAAAAAAAAAAAAATATATATATATATATATATTTTGAGACGGAGTTTGGCTCTTGTTGCCCAGGCTGGAGTGCAATGGAGTGATCCCAGCTCACTACAACCTCCACCTCCCAGGTTCAAGCAATTCTCTTGCCTCAGCCTCCTGAGTAGCTGGGATTACAGGCATGAGCCACCACACTCGGCTAATTTTGTATTTTTTTAGTAGAGATGGGGTTTCTCCATTTTGGTCAGGCTGGTCTTGAACTAATAGCCTCATGTGATCCACCCACTTCGGCCTCCCAAAGTGCTGGGATTACAGGTGTGAGCCACTGCACCCGGCCCCCAAAAATAATTTTTAAAAAACCTATTCTAGGCGGGGCATGGTGGCTCACACCCGTAATCCCAGCACTTTGGGGGGCCGAGGTGGGCAGATCACAAGGTCAGGAGTTCGAGACCAGCCTGACCAACGTGGTGAAACCCTGTCTCTACTGAAAATACAAAAAATTAGCCAGCCGTGGTGGCATGTGCCTGTAGGCCCAGCTACTCAGGAGGCTGAGGCAGCAGAGTTGCTTGAACCTGGGAGGCGGAGGTTGCAGTGAGCAGAGATTGCCCCATTGCACTCCAGCCTGGGTGACACAGCAAGACTCCGTCTCAAAAATAAATAAATAAATAAATAAAAAATAAAAAACTTTTCTAAAGTAGCTCAGGTTATTATAGCCTGCGTTTATATGTAAGGGAAAGAGAACCAAATGGGAAACTGAGGACTAAACTTTGATTTTTTAATCTTGCCCAAATTCCTATCTAAGGAGTCTGGGGAGTCATACCCTAGAAACCATAAATTCTCGTCAGATGGTTTTATTTAACCCTATATATCGTGACTTGCTTTCCAACCTGACTCTGGCATAACATTACGAGACAAGGAAGAAAATCAATATATTTTACCCCAAAACATGTTTCTTTGCCATATCTTGAATTGTTTCTGCAAAGCTGTCCTCTGTGGGGAAAATTTGTATCTGTAAAGAATCTCTATTAACATAGCTACATCATTTTCTTCCAGGTCCTCCCAATCCTAAAGAGATTAATTAAAAGTCTAGCACCTTTTGAAGATCTGAATAGGAAACATTTGTCATCTATTGTCTCTAAGGGCAGCCACTATAAGACTTCAAAAGAACCTTGGTCTCCACAATCTGTTATTTTTAACCTGAACATTTTCTTTCTATGATCCCAGGTCTTTAGGTAAACTCAACCAATTGTCAACCAGAAAATGTTTAAATTTACCTATAGCCTGGAAGCCCCCCAACTTCCACCCCCACCCCCACCCCCACCTCCACCCCCACCCCCCACCTCCACCCCCACCCCCCACCTCCACCCCCACCCCCCACCAACCTGCTTTGAGTTGTCTCGCCTTTCTGAACCAAATCAATGTATTTCTTAAATGTATTTGATTGATATCTCATGCCTCCCTAAAATGTGTAAAACCAAACTGCTTCCCCTGACAACCTTGGGCACACGTTTTCAGGACCTCCTGAGGTCTGTGTCATGGGCCACAGTCACTTATATTTGGCTCAGAATAAATATCTTCAAATATTTTACAGAGTTTGACTCCACAAAGTGAACACTGAAATGCAGTTTAAAAGTAAATAATTGTATTGTGAACCTATTTAGACAGATTCATTGCTTTCTGTCCTTTTGTACAACTCATTTAAGGGCTGCATTGAATAATAGGTGGCTGTCTTACAGCTCCTTCACAGATGAGAAAGCTCACAAAACTATGATATGGTTAAAAGGACATGAAGTCAGCTTTGAATCAAAACTTGAAATTAGGACTGCCCTCATTCAACTTGTGTCCTTGGGCAAGTTACTTAACTTTTCTGATCCTCCTCATCTGAAACAACAGCTATATGTGGCAGATAATGTCAGTGTCCTACTCAGTGACAATGTCCCCTTCTTATCAGAAGCTCTCTCAGTTTTGTTTGGGGGAGGGAAGTGCTAGGGCCTAGATGATGGCTCACAAGTGGTTTAAGGCAGGGGTCAGCAAATTTTCCTGAAAAGGGCCAGATAGTAACTATTTTAAACTTCGCAGGCCATTCAGTTTCTGTCACAACTCTGCCATTGTAGTGTGAATACAACCATAGACAATATGTAAATGCATGGGTATAGATATGGTGCAAGAAAACTTTATTTACAAAAGCAGGCAGTGGTCCAGATTTGGTTATTGTTTGCCCACCCCTAATCTAATACAACCCTGACAATCCTATCCCTTACTTTCTCTGACTCCTTTGTAACTAAGGGTATCTATGTGAAACATTCGTTGTCAATAATACCTAAGTAGAAGTCTGATGATGGGGTTTCTGGGAAAATTTTTCTTTGCTAACCAAAGGAAGGCTATGTGTGGCCTTATCCTTTTCCCTCAATTCTGCCTTTTTTTTTTTTAGACAGAGTCTTACTATGTCGCCTAGGAGTGCAGTGGTGGGATTTCAGCTCACTGCAATCTCTGCCTCCTGGGTACAAGCAATTATTGTGCCTCAGGCAATTCTTGGACCTCAGCCTCTGGAGTAGCTGGGATTACAAATGTACACCACCACCCCTAGCTAATTTTTTTTTTTTTTTTTGAGACGCAGTCTCGCTCTGTTGGCCAGGCTGGAATGCAGTGGCAAGGTCTCGGCTCACTTCAACCTTCGCCTCCCAGGTTCAAGCGATTCTCCTGCCTCAGCCTCCTGAGTAGCTGGGACTACAGGCGCCCGCCACCACGCTCAGCTAATTTTTGTATTTATAGTAGAGACAGGATTTCACTATGTTGGCCAGGCTGGTCTTGAACTTCTGACCTCGCGATCCGCCCATCTCAGCCTCCCAAAGTGCTGGGATTACAGGCATGAGCCACTGAGCCCAGCCACACCTAATTTTTTTTTTGAGACGGAGTCTCGCTCTGTCGACCAAGCTGGAGTGCAGTGGCGCAATCTCGGCTCACTGCAAGCTCCGCCTCCCGGGTTCACGCCATTCTCCTGCCTCAGCCTCCCGAGTAGCTGGGACTACAGGCGCCCACAACCTCGCCTGGCTAATTTTTTTGTATTTTTAGTAAAGACGGGGTTTCACCATGTGCGCCAGTATGGTCTTTGGGAGGCAGGCCTCCCAAAGTGCTGGGATTACAGGCGTAAACCACTGCGCCCAGCACACCTGGCTAATTTTTTTTTTTTTTTTGAAACAGAGCCTTGCTCTGTCACCAGGCTGGAGTGCAGTGGTGCGATCTCGGCTCACTGCAACCTCCGCCTCCTGGGTTCAGGTCATTCTCTTGCCTCAGCCTCCGAGTAGCTGGGATTACAGGCGCCCACCACTACGCCTAGCTAATTTTTGTATTTTTAGTGGAGACGAGTTTTCACCATGTTGGCCAGGATGGTCTCGATCTCCTAACCTCATGATCCGCCCGCCTCGGCCTCCCAAAATGCTGGGATTACAGGCGTGAGCCACCGCACCCAGCCACACCTGGCTAATTTTTGTATTTTTAGTAGAGACAGAGTTTTGCCATGGTCTCAAACTCCTGGCCTCATGTGATCCACCCGCCTAAGCCTCCCAAAGGGCTGGTATTACAAGCGTGGGCCACCGTGCCTGGCCTCTCTCAATTCTGCCTCTAATGTGGATGTGATATCTGGAGCTACTGTAGCCATCTTGCAATTATGAGCCATGAACAAAGCTAAATGTTAACTTGCTAAGGATAGTAATGCAGATAGATCAGTTTTTCAATGTCTTCACTGAGAAGCTGCATCAGTATCAGCACCACCTAGTGGACTAACCCCATAATTTTAATCCACTGTAGTCAGATTTTCTGCATTTTCCAGCCGGATCTATCACCAAATAATTTTAATATATCACAGGCTTATTGTGAATATTCACTGAAGTTAATATACAAATCATGTGGCATATAGCAGATCCTCAATAAACGATGGTTCTCTTCACATCTCATTTCACAAAAAATTGTTATCATTCCCCTTATAAGTATTAACATTTTGCACAAGCTCCTTTTAAGAAGAATAAGTCCCCCAGCTGGGCCGGGCGCAGTGGCTGATACCTGTAATCCCAGCACTTTGGGAGGCTCACGGATCACAAGGTCAAGAGATTGAGACCATCCTGGCCAACGTGGTGAAACCCCGTCTCTGCTAAAACTACAAAAATTAGCTGGGCGTGGTGGTGCCGGTAGTCCCAGCTACTTGGGAGACTGAGGCAGGAGAATTGCTTGAACCCAGGAGGTGGAGGATGCAGTGAGGCGAGATTGCACCACTGCACTCCAGCCTGGCAATAGAGCGAGACTCCATCTAAAAAGAAAAAAAAAGAGTAAGTCCCTCAGCTGGAATATTTTTTAAGGGTTATCTCTAGTTTCACTCTAAGTTTATTTATTTTATTTTATTTTTTGAGTCAGAGTGTCACACTGTGGCCCACCTAGAGTGCAATGGCGTGACCTCGGCTCACTGCAACCTCCGCCTCGCAGGTTCAGGGGGTTCTCCTGCCTCAGCCTCCCAAGTAGCTGGGATTACAGGCACATGGCACCACACCTGGCTAATTTTTTTATTTTTTTATTGTTATTTATTTACTTTTTTTCTGCTTCCCACAATAATCTCGCTTTGTCTACTTCCCTACTACTTATATACTAATATATACTTACATACTAATGTATATGCCAACATATACATTATAAACTGAATTTTTGAAGGGGTATTTTCATGAACATATTATAGAAATAACCATTTGGGGCCACTTTAATCAGCCTCAGTAAGATTTAAGCTACCTATTGCAAAAAAAAAATTATATTGTATGTCTGGAAAATGTTTTTAAAATTCACCTGATGTTTGAACTATTGATTCATTAGTTCTCTAAGGAGAATATTTTCTCTTCATGTAAATTGGTAGACGGACAGATAGATGGGCCATTAGAAATAGGAAAGGATAATGGGAACAATGAGTAGCAGTGATTGGCTGTCTCTTTGTCTTGGCCTGGCTTTGGGAGAATTATTCAAATTCTCTGTTGCGGCTATTCAGATCTGCCGCTATAATGTGAAAGCAGCCACAAACGATATGAAAAGAAATGCACATGGATGTGTTTCAGTAAAATCTACTTTAAAAAATCAGGTGGTGCTCCAGATTTGCCTCATGGTCATAGTCTTCCCGTCGTTTCACTGGACTATACCCACTGGGATATAGTCTGGGAGGGCCTCCTGGAATGACAACAGCCATTCTGCTACCAGCCTGAGGATGGAGAAAGATAGGTACAGATAAAGAAAAGAGCTGGTTCCTTCGTAGAAGCTTCTAATCCTGACGCATCTAGAACTCACCCTCACTTTGTGCTTCTTATCTTGGGAGATATGAAATTTTCCTCTTCATTTACATCTGAGTGGGCTTTTCTTTAACTTGTAGCCAAGGGCACCCTTGCTGCCATATGTCCCTAAGAGGAAATACTCTTGATTGTCTATTTCCTCACTTGCTTGCAGTGGAATGGTAAATGTACTAAAGGCTGGTAGCAGTAGGATAAAAAAGGAAGAAAAGAAATGCCTCCTTACTGCAGACCTCCTGGAGCAAGGATTCATTTGAATTTAGTAAACTTTAAAATCCTTCTAGAATTGCGACACTGTGGAACACTCTGAACTATCACTGATCAGCTACAGTAGTGTTTAAAGAGGCTTGAGATGATTTGGAAAGATGTGGATATTTTATTGCACCTTGCCATGATTATTTATAAAAAAAAAAAGAGAGAGAAACTGTCCTCAGCCATGTTTAGTTTCTATTATGTTTCTTTGGCAGTCCTAGGCTATGATCATTCCTATTTTTGTTTTACGAATGTGATAACCTCTAAAATGCCTCCTAGTATGCCTATTACATCTCATTCCCTTGTTTAGTGGACTAACTTCCCTGAGCCATTCATCTGTACTTTCATTTGTCTCTTATTGCTTCATGTGTAAAAATTTTATCTCTACCAATTTAGACAGAAACTCTTTTATAGCAGGAAACATTTCATAGATCTCACAGAATTGGGCACTTAACAGATACCCAACATACACATTATTAACTGAATTTTTTTTTTTTTTTGAGATGGAGTCTTGCTCTGTCGCCCAGGCTGAAGCACAGTGGCGTGATCTTGGCTCACTGCAACCTCTACCTCCCAGGCTCAAGCAATTCTCCTGCCTCAGCCTCCCAAGGAACTGGGATTACAGGCACATGCCACCACGCCTGGCTAATTTTTGTATTTGTAGTAGAGATAGGGTTTCACCATGTTAGCCAGGCTGGTCTCAAACTCTTGACCTCAAGTGATCCGCCCACCTTGGCCTCCCAAAGTGTTGGGATTACAGGCGTGAGCCACCACGCCTGACCTTAACTGAATTTTTGAAGGGGTATTTTCATGAACAAATTATAGAAATAACAATTTGGGGCCATTTTAATCAGCCTCAGTCGGATTTAAGCTACCTATTGCAAAAAAATTATATTGTATGTCTGGAAAATGTTTTAAAAATTAACCTAATGTTTGATCTATTGATTCATTAGTTCTCTAAGGAGAATATTTTCTCTACGTTGAAACTTGTACAGTATGAACCTGTGCCATGGAAACCCATTCTAGCATGCAGTTGTTACAATCAACAAACCACAACATATACAGATTTACTTACTTTCTTTTTTTGAAATACACAAAATATTCATTGTTATGTATAAATATCAGAGATTGGCCTGTAACTTTGAGGCAGTTTTCAAACACGGTTGGGCAAAATACATAAAAAGTAGTAGGGAAGGCTGGGTGCGATGACTTACACCTGTAATCCCTGAACCTTGGGAGGCCGAAGCGGGTCAATCACTTGAGGTCAGGAGTTTGAGACCAGCCTGGCCAACATGGTGAAACCCTGTCTCTACTAAAAACACAAAAATTAGCCGGGCATGATGGCACACACCTGTAATCCCAGCTATTTGGGAGGCTAAGGCAGGAGAATCGCTTGAATCCGGGAGGTGGAGGTTGCAGTGAGCCAAGATCGTGCCACTGCACTCCAGCCTGGACAACAAGCTGAGACTCAGCCTCAAAAAAAAAAAAAAAAAAAAGTAGTAGAGAAGTAGACAAAACTAGATTATTGTGGAAAGCAAGAAAAAAGATTAGTCTAGTTTAGACTTGCCTTAATTATAGTCTATATGTGATGAAATGTGGTAATTTGACACGAGTTGATTTAATGGTATAATCCTTTCTTGCACTAGTAAATCACCACAAATTGCCTTTTATACAAATTACGTTACAAGAAGTATAATTCTATTTGAGAGACTGCTTAAACAAAGGGGGTGGAATTTTAAAGGTGGGCTTTAAAAAGCAGAGATTTTCTTTTCCTCTTAAAAACTGGAATTCCTACAGACTCTAAGCATCTTTTTAGAAAAAAATACAGGTGTTTTTTCCTAGAAACTAAAAATTATGCATAACCCCAAAAGTCCAAAGATAATCACTGCACACATTTTGGAGCAGTTCCTTCTAGTTTTTCGTTCTCTCTCTCTCTTTCATGGAAAAAGACAGATTTATTTTAATATCTATGGTTAGATCATATTGTACATCACAAACATTTTCCCAGATCATTAAGAACTTTTTGTTAAGTTTTGTGCATTATCTTTTATTTTAGTCATTTTTCAGTATATTATATCCTCCCTCTCCATTTTAGTTTAAAAGATAAACTCACGGTATGTAAAAAGATTTTTCAAGTAAAAATCATTCATAATCCTATTATTCTAGTATAACTATTTCCAGTTTTCCTACTCTTTCCCTTTCAGAGCTAATGCCATTACACGACAAATATGCCTCAATTTAACCATGGAACCCTTTCTTCAGAGAGCATCTTATGATGGTGGTTCATGAAATGTTGATCCTAGATCAGCAGGAGCAGCAGCAGCATCACTGAGGAATTTGCTAAAATGCAAATTCTCAGGCTCCTACTGAATCCAGAAACCGGAGAGGGAGGAGAGACAGCAACGTGTGTGTGTGTGTGTGTGTGTGTGTGTGTGTGTGTGTGTGTGTGTGTGTGTGTGTCATGGGGGGGTGGTGTACAAGCCCTGAAGCAATTCTGACACACATTGAAGTTTGAGAACTATTGTCTTATGGAATCAACAATTTGCAGATCATTCTTTGGGAAGCAGTTTGCAAAAGTGCCTTTCTGACCAGTCTCTATATTTCCTGGAAGGTTTTAGATAAAAACCACTGGCTGCCTCTATTCCCTGAAGGGTAGAATAAGGATATATTAGCTACCTTCCAAGATAAGGATTAAATACAATAATTAGTAAAAGTGTTTTGTAAATTATAAGTAGTGAAACGGTATATAGATAGAGTTATTGTAATGGTGACCCTGAGTCTAAGCTGACAGATTTTTATTACTAAGCTCTGGGGAAAGCCAAGTGGAATGTGGACACAGATGGTTCTTAACTTTCACACAGTCAACTTTTATACAGCCCGATTTTCACACATTACACATGCCACCCCTAAAATGCCTTTCCCACACCAAATCTGGAATTTCATACACTTGCAGTTTAATGAGCAATTTGAGGTATCCCATGGCTGCACCACCTGCCAGCCCACAGCCCTACTTTGGCAGGGCCACATCTTTTTCTGTTCAGCAGTTTTTGTGCATATTTTATTGCATCTTGCCATGATTATTTATAAAGAAAACAGGAGAGAAACTGTCCTCAGTCATGTTTAGTTTCTATTACATTTCTTTGGCAGTCTTAGGCTATGACTGTTCCTATTTTTATGAACATGATAGCCTCTCAAATATCTCCTAGTACACAAATTAGTATTTCTTGCAAGTTCTCTGCTCTCTGAGATATCGCTGCTTCCTCTGGTCAGTTTGTTCTTCTTTCTCCTTCTTAATCTTGATGTCTGTCTGGTGATCGCTAGTCATCTGTTTGGATTTTAGGTATCTGGCATGGGCTTCCTCTGCAGGTACCCAACAGGTCTCTCCCCTAAAAGAAAGGGTGGCTGTGGCTGCGTCTAAGTGGATGGGGCTCGATCAAAAGATGTCACTTTAGGGAGCATGGGCATGGGGCAGACAAGCAGGCTGAAGACCCTTTGCCTTCCCTACCTCATTACTAGAATAAGTAGGGTTTTACTTTGGCATGGGAAGACTTCAGTACATGTTTTTCCTAAGCAAAGATGACATGGTTTTTATTTCTCCTGGGTCTATTTTGGAAGTGTCTATTTGTCTTTCTCAGCTCTCTATCCCCATACAACATCATCCCTCCAAATAGGAAGTTTACATTATTTGGAGGGGTAGTCTCTTGGGGTTTTAACCCAGGGTCCAGGGCTGCTGCGGCTGCTGGCTACTCAGTGGTGGTGGTAATGGGGGATCCGGGACATGACTGGCTTTGCTGTTCCGGATGCAGGCCTGTAATTAATTATCCTGACACTTGTCTCAGGACCTCCTTCTGCTTTTGACTTGTAGTCACCCTGACTCTGAGCTATCGATCTCTCTAGAACAGTAGTGCTCTAAGTATAGTGCCTGAACTAGCAGCATCAGCAGCACCTCGGAACTTGTTAAAAAGGCAAATTGTTTATCCAGAATAATGCTGATAAACATTTGGTTGTTTCTAGATTTTTGACTATTATAAGTAACGCTTCCGTGAACATTCTTACACAGATGTTTTTATGAACATTATCTTTTCATTTCGCAAATTCCTAAAAATAGAATTGCAGGACAAACTCAATCTAATCCAATCCCAAAATGCTACATAATTATGACCCACTGATGGTACAGTGTTATGAATTTATTGTTTTTATGGTTGCCAGATAAAATACAGCATGTCCAAAATAGTGCATTTGTGACATACTTATACTAAACAATTGTCTGTTGTTTATCTGAATTCGAATTTAACTGAGTGTGTCCAGTATTGTTTTAATTTTTGCTAAGTCTGTCAACCCTAAACCTTTTTAAAATTTTCATTTATGTTAATTTAAGGGCTTTGGAGGGTGGAAAAAGCAAGATTGACTTGCATGATCATTTCATCATCTTGATCCAAGAAAGAAATTTGGTAAAGGCTGATAAGCCATTTCAGTTAGCATCATAATTTATTGATCAGTCCGCTCATTCCCCTGCAAAATACCTTGCCCAAGCCAGTGAAAAATCACCATCAGAAAGTCCTCCTTCCTAACACTAAATCAACGTCTTATGTCAACAAAATGTCACATAAGTTGACTAACAGCCAGAATTTGAGGTAAGAAATTACTTTAGGTAAGTTATTTTATTGTCTGTATTCAATGTTTGTCTTTTGAACATTTTTAATAATCACATATATATTGTGTAAGACTCGGGTTTCTATTTTTAATTCAAGATTAAAATATTTATAATATATAATAGGGAATTTATATTGTTTTTAGCTCTTGGGGATAAAATTCCTCACATAACATGTGAAGTTATTGCTTGATTTTTATAAATCATACTTTTCATTTATATTTTCAGGACCTCATTAAACAGAAAAATAGAACTGCCTCCAAAAAGATGATATGGGAAGAAAAAAATTTAGGTGTAACCATCATACCCTTGAGTCAGAAAAATAAATCTCTAGGTATTTTATTAGCTTTCTAGCAAGTTTATCTCAATCTTGTTACCCTATCATAAGTTTTTACTGGATAAACTATCCCAGTAAAGTTAGTTCTCTTTTAGCAGTTATGGACATTATGATGAGATTATTATACATTCTGTCTTATGAGTATTTTGGACTTCCTCTTCTTCATCCTGTAATTTTTAAAATGTGGGCTCCTTGTACTCCACTGCTTTGGTACAGTCTCTTGTGGTGAGTTGGTGGAAGGACACCACCCTGGCCCTGAGGTTCCTGGCAGAACATTATTCTGGTGGGGCTGTGGTTGCTATTGAGTTATTGCTGAGGAATCATATCCAAAGCTTATCCCCAGTTTGGGTTTTGCCTATGCATTAAATATTATTAGTGGTTTATTCCCTTCACAGTTCCCATTTGAAAAAAAAAAAAACTCTTGTGAAACAGGATTTCCAGAGGTGGTAGAAAAAGCTCCAGGTCCAATGAAGCTCAGATTGCTTTGCATACAGTGGATTCACTCCTGTTTTATTCAATCATTTTTGAGAGGCGAGAGGAATTTTGCCTCTAGATGGTTTTTCATATCTGGTAGAAACATTAATGATGATAATAATTAGCATTTACCATGCACAAACTTAAGTATTAGTTCAAGCACTTAACGTGTATTTCTTGCTTATAAGAATCATTATCAGCCGGGCGCGGTGGCTCATGCCTGTAACCCCAGCACTTTGGGAGGCTGAGGTGGGCGGATCATGAGGTCAGGAGTTCGAGATCAGCCTGACCAACATGATGAAACCCCGTCTCTACTAAAAATACAAAAATTAGCTGGGCGTGGTGATGCACGCCGGTCATCCCAGCTACTCAGGAGGCTGAGGCAGGAGAATAGCTTGAACCAGGGAGGCGGAGGTTGCAGTGAGCCGAGATTGCGCTACTGCGCTCCAGCCTGGGCGACAGAGTGAGACTCTATCTCAAAAAAAAAAAAGAGTCATTATCATAATCAGTAGAATTTATAAAGCTCCATATATAAGCTGGGTCATTTGCATACATTATTTTAATCTTTACAATGTTTTAGAGAAGTATTTAGAGATCAGGAAATGAGGCACTGACAAGTTAAGAAACATGTCCAAGATTATAGGCTGGGACGCGGTGGCTCACGCCTGTAATCTCAGCACTTTGGGAGGCTGAGGTGGATGGATCACTTGAGGTCAGGAGTTCGAGACCAGCCTGGCCAACATGGTGAAACCCCTTCTCTACTAAAAATACAAAAATTAGCCAGACATGGTGGCACATGTCTGTAATCCCAGTTACTTGGGAGGCGGAGGCAGAATTGCTTGAACCTGGGGAGGAAGAGGTTGCAGTGAGCTGAGATCCTGCCACCGCACTCCAGCCTGGGCGACAGAGTGAGACCGTCTCAAAATAAATAAATAAATAAAAATTATACAGGTAGTAAATCACAGAATGGGTATTTAAACCCAGATTCCCAAACCCTTTTCATGTAACAAGGTTGACTCAGTTTGCATACTTAAAAAACACTTGGCCACTTATCTTTTTTTTGAGATGGAGTTTTGCTCTTGTTGCCCAGGTTGGAGTGCAATGGCGTGATCTCGGCTCTCTGCCACCTCCGCCTCCTGGGTTCAAGTGATTCTCCTGCCTCACCCTCCCTAGTAGCTGGGATTACAGTCATGTGCCACCACACCCGGCTAATTTAGTATTTCTAGTAGAGATGGGGTTTCTCCATATTGGTCAGGCTGGTCTTGAACTCCCGACCTCAGCTGATCCGCCCGCCTTGGCCTCCCAAAGTGCTGGGATTACAGGCATGAGCCACCGCGCCTGGCCGGCCACTTATCATTTTATTTTACTTTGACAAGATACTATTAACTCCATTTAAAAGGTAAGGAAAATTAGACACAAAGAGGTTAAATGGCTTGCCCAATCTCACACATTAAAGGAGAGTTTTCCCGAAACCCCTACTTTCTGGCCATTAATGCAGTACCTTTTCAGCTATTCATGTGACTGGATGAAGTCACATTACGAGGACATAGTGTTGTAGAAAAACACCAGGTTCTTGTCACACGACCAGGAAAATTTAGGCACGCAGACACAATTGTAGTGTGAGTAGGGCAGGGTTTATTGGGTGAAAAGGAAAAAACGAAAAAGGAACTCTGAGCAAAGTGAGATAGAGTCCTACTAACAGACCTCCCACCTCACAGACTGATTATTCCTAGGTCACCACACAGGAACTGAAGAGGCCAGGCTCCCTTCCCTGCAAATGGCAGGAACTTTCCCTGGCTCCACCCGCCTCCCCCAGTGTGCAGGTGGGCATTATTCAGAGAGAATCAGTCGGGAAACGGTACGCTTCATCCGGGACCATCAGTCCAGTTTTTCAGCCTTCAGGCTTTTAGGCTTGGAGGTGGGGTTTCATCAGGGACCCTTGGCTGCCTCCTGTCTCTATCTATAGTTTTAAATCCTTGAACTCAAAGCAAACCTTAAGAGGGCCATTATCCTTGAATTCTTAGTTCCCACATTATTCATTATTTATACCTAGTTGTGGTGAGGAAATAGGCAGTTGCTAGATTTCCAAGAATCCAGAAATCCTCAATGAGTGCCAGCAAACACTGATCTTCAAAGATAGATGGTCTTCAACAGTTTTACCTTCCAAACCACACTTCCCAATAAAAATGATCCTCCACATCAAGTTCCAAAGTAAGCTCCAGGCCTGGATCCCAGTCCCCAGGTTCTAGGAGAGGGTGTCACCCACAACACATGGGAAATGTGGCCAGTCATTTAGGTTCTCCGTCTCCATCAAGTTGCCTTTGATGGCAAAGCCAGATGGGCTTCTCTGGGTACCACTTGAATTCCTGCTCACCTTATGGGGCCCTCCTCTAATTTTAATCTTCTTCTTTCATTAGTTCCCTACACAAATGCTTCTCCTTGCCAAGAAGACATATTGACACAAATGATCAGATAAATATGCTAATAATTTTTCTTGGCAAATCAACTCCATGTCACCTCAGGTCTCTACACACTTTCTTCCAACTACTTGACAGCCCTATCCACTTACAATCACAGAGTTCTTAAAACCCAGATGCAGGTTGGGCCCAGATTCTAATTTCAAATCTCTGTTGGCTCACACTTGGGATATGTTCTGTCTTCCGTCTCCAGCTGGCCCGCTGTTGTGCCCTTTCCTCTGGAACGAAGACTTCTCCACGTTCATCTCCACATTCCTCACACTTGGACTAGTGGAATTTATAGCTTGCTAACTCAGCCTTGCCCCAGAGAGCAAGCAAAAGGGAATTGAGTTCAGGGCCTGCCTGCTGGCCAGGGAATAGAATAGGCAAAGCTCCAACTTTTGACCCTTGTGCCCAATTTTTCCTTCCTTGCCTTGCCCTCCAACCCCATTTTAAAGAGTTGCCTTCTAAAGGTCTCTGCTTAACTTTCTCAGCATCCAGCGCTTATTACTGCCCAGTTAAGGCCCAGCAAGAAAACCCTAAAGTTTGTGAAATCAGAATTTTTTCCCTGCCTCAAGAAGAAAGTCCAGTAGAGACAATTTTTTGAGACATGCATTACCTGTTTTAGACCCCTATGGTGGCATTAGGTAAAGCAATCCTATAAAATTTACCATGAAATTGGATGAACTTCTAATCTGTTGTACTAAAAGGTAAGGTAGATGCCCATAAGAGTTCATATGACTTCTAAGACTTCCAGGAAGCAACTTAAAGAGAGGACATCATCAAATCAGTGCCCCTTCAGTCTTTTCCTGTTTTACTGAAAGAAGGAGACACCTGGACTCATTTACTCATTCATTCTACAAACATCAATGAGCTCCTGCTCTGGGCCAAGTATGAGTTATGTGCTGATGGTAAACCATGTAAATACAAAATAACACAATTCCCTGCCTTCAAAAAGCTTGAAGAGGGATTCAAGATTCATGTTCCATTTCCAGTGGCTTGACCTGTCCTGTCCAACTACTGAAGGCTGGAAAAATATTGCCCCTCTCCTCCTGCTTCATCTTCCATCTCACATGGTAGTGGGTGGAAATAGAGACAGACCAGGTGCAAATTCCCCTTCCCTCCTAGTGTTCATCATTTTGTAACCTCTAGTCATCTTGGTTTCTTTGTCTATAAAATAGTAGGTAATAGTTAATGTGTACTTTGCAAGGTTTCTGATAATTAGAAATAATTAGGCTGGTGCAGTGGCTCATGCCTATAATCCCAGCACTTTGGAAGGCCAAGGCAGGCAGATCACTTGACATCAGGAGTTCGAGACCAGCCTGGTCAATATGGTGAAACTCTGTGTCTACTAAAAATACAAAAATCATCTGGGTGTGGTGGCAGATGCCTGTAATCCCAGCTACTTAGGAGGCTGAGAATTGCTTGAGCTGGGAGGCGGAGGTTGCAGTGAGCTGAGATTGCATCACTGCACTCCAACCTGGGCAACAGAGTGAGACTGTTCCAAAAAAAAAAAAAATATATATATATATATATATATATATAAAATATAATAATAATTATTATTATTATTTAGGTAAAGTATCTGGCACACAATAATTGATAATAAGAGCTATTATAATAAATGGAATGAGATACGGGAGTTGTCCAATAAGTAGCAGCTATTAATATGGTAGTTCTTTGTCTTCAGTCCACAACTCAAAGGGCTGATGTGTCAGGGTGAGGGTTAATGGATGTGGAGGATTATTTTCCCTGGCCACTTTCTCATCCTCTATTGTGCAAGCCCTGTTTGTGCAAGCCTTTCTGTTCTATCCTAAGGAGGTCAGGGTGTGTCTGCTCCTGAGGCTGGCCAAGTTCTACCTGCTGAAGTTTCCTGTGCAGCTAGGGGTCAAGCAGTTGGCAAAGTCAAGCCAGCCAGCTGCTGTGATGTGATACTTCTGAAGGAAATCCTGGATGGGTCCTGCAAGGGAGTTGCAAGCTGCAGCCTGGATTAACCCAGGCTGTTCGTCAGCGTGCCTCAGCTGCTCGTCCACTCTCTGCTGGGCAGCTGGGCAAGAACTCCAGGACCGCCACTCCCCACTGACCAGAAGAGGGAACAGTGGGGATTTCTGATCAGTATATGTCCTCTTTCCCAGAAAAGGGATTAAGTGTGCCCTGACAGTATACTCTGCCATCATTCTTTCTTAGGGAGTGAGGTGAGTGAGAAAAGGGCCCTGAACAGTCCACTAGCCCTAATCCCTTTAGCTGCTTCATTCTGCCATCAAATACTGTACCTCAGCAAGCAATCTACTGGCATCAAATGTGTCTGTGTTCTTGGTAAAGTGAGGATAATAATGCCAACCTCAGAGTGTTGTTATAAGAAGTCAATGAGAGCTCACATGTGAAAGCACTTACCAAATTGCCTGGCACATGGTAACTATACAATACAGGCTAGTGTTCCCTTTTTAAAAATAATTATGTACAGTGGTATTGTGTCGTGTAAGGAAAACAAGCCCTTAAGTATCTATCAGAACTCCACTGTAGGTGACCAAAACCTGACTACAACCTACATCAGAAAAAATAAAAAAGGAATTATTCGCTCATGGAACTAATAGGCATGGCTAGATCTTGAGGCTCAGATAAAGTTTTCAGGGCTTGCTGTCTCTGTCTTTATTTCTTAGCTGGCTCTGCTTGGGCTCTGATTCTTTTTGCTGTTGGCTTCATTCCTCCTGCCATACACAGGATCTCTCCCTGTGGAAAGGAAGATGGCCATGGAAATCTTGATCCAAAAGGAAGCAGCACATACTCTCTCCCAGCATCCACGTATTAAATCCCGTGGTAGGACTTTGGCCCTTTGTGGGTCACATGCCCATGCCCACACCAGGAGTCAACAAACTATGACCCACCGGCCAAATCCAGCCTGACTCTTGTTTTGGGACAGCATGTGAACTAAAAATGGGTTTGTCATTTTTAAATGATTGGGAAAAAAATAAAAGAAGAGTAATATTTTATAACACCTGAAAATTATATGAAATTCAAATGTCAAGGTCCATACATTTCAGTTTTATTGGAACACAATCACACCCATTTGTTTCTGTATTGTCTATAGTTGGTTTTCCACTGTCATAGCAAGTTGAGTAGTGGTGACAGAGGCCACATGGCCCACAAAGCCTAAAATATTTGCTATCTGCTCTTTACGGAAAAATTTTGCTGACCTTGCCCTAGACCAATCATGGTAAACAAGAAGATAGGACAGACACTCTGATGGCCAGATCTGAGTTATTTGCCCAGCCCTATAGCTGGGAGACAGGTAGGGTAAGAAGAAAAAGACTTTACAGTTACCGAGCACTTACCATGCATGAGGCACTGCTATAAGTACTTCATTCCTATTAACTTATTTAATCTTTACAAGAATCCAAGTGGTAAAGACTTTTGTCATCCTCATTTGATAGATGAAGAAACTAAGGCACAGAAAGGTTAAGGAATCTTTCAAAAGTTACACAGCCAATAAGTGACAGAGCTGAGATTTTTTTTTTGTTTCTTTTTTTAGATGGAGTCTTGCTCTGTCACCTAGGCTGGAGTGCAGTGGTGTGATCTTAGCTCACTGCAAACTCTGTCTCCTGGGTTCAAGCGACTCTCACACCTCAGTCTCCCGAGTAGCTGGGATTACAGGCATGTACCACCATACCCAGCTAATTTTTGTATTTTCAGTAGAGATGGGGTTTCACCATGTCGGCCAGGCTGGTCTTGCACTCCCAGCCTCAAGTGATCCACCCTCCTCAGCCTCCCAAAGTGCTGGGATTACAGGCGTGAGCCACCACACCTGGCCAGAGCTGAGATTTGAACCATATTATCTACTCCAGAGTTCACTTTTGAGCCTTATAGAATCTGTTCTAGCAAAACAAAGTGGAATAGGGGTGAGAGGAGGATGGGTTCCCTGGGTAAAGAGTGGTGCTGGGGAAAAGAAACAACAGAAATCCGGCCGGGCACGGTGGCTCACGCCTGTAATCCCAGCAGTTTGGGAGGCCGAGGCGGGCGGATCACCTGAGGTCAGGAGTTCAAGACCAGCCTGGCCAACATGATGAAACCCGTCTCTACTGAAAATACAAAAAAAATTAGCCAGGCATGGTGGCAGGCACCTGTAATCTCAGATATTCAGGAGGCTGAGGCAGAAGAATTGCTTGAACCTGGGAAGTGGAGGTTGCAGTGAGCTGAGATTGTGCCATTGCACTCCAGCCTGGGTGACAACAGCGAAACTCTGTCTCAAAAAAAAAAAAAAAGAGAGAGAGAGAGAAACAACAGATATCCATCAGTGTCAGATCAATATAGGTCTGAAAATTTTTTACTTAGCTTCTTAGAACCTTAGGTTTTTAAAAATCTAGTGTGAAGTAGATAAGGTGTATTCTTTAGGGTGGTCAAAAAGATAGCTAACGTTCATTGAGCACTTACTCTGGGCTAATACTAAGTACTTTATGGATATTGTCTCACTGAGGAAAGCAAAGCTTAGAAAAGTTACATAGATTGCCCAGAGTCACATGGTAAGGTAGCACTCAGGCCTTGATGAGAAGCCATGTCTATCTGACTCGGGTGCCTAGGCATGTAACCACTACACACCACTGACTCCCATCTGAGAGAATGAAGGGAGATAGATATCAAATGGACCTAGAAGAAAGCTTGATATATTTGTAGACACTCAATTAAAGTTAGTTTCCTTTCTTCCCCTTTCCTGACTTTTCTGCTCACATTATGAAGGTTTATGAGCAAGAAATCCATGTGTATCCTTGAAGAGTCCTGTTGCCTCTATCATTTAAAAGAATATTTAATATTTAAAAGAATAAATATTAATTTACTTAATTAATATTTAAAATTTATTAATATTTAAAAGAATAAAATCACTCTTTAATCAGTGCTGCTATCAAAAAGGCAGAGCAAAAATAGCAACAGTTCAGAGAAGGGCAGTGAAAATAATTTGTGGTATGCATGGCAGAAGAGCATGCCATGTAAAGAGAAATTCCAAACTTTAGGATCATTTCATTTGGAAACGAAAGCTCACAGAGGCATGATGTTTACTGCATAATAAGCTGATGACAGGCATAGGAAAGGCTGATCAAAACCTGGCATTGATTTTTCTCCCCAAAATGCAAGAACCAGACTGTTGAACGCATTGTATAATACCCCTGTCACCTTCCACTCTGGAACACTATCAAAGTGAGTTTTACCCTCCCTTCCTACTGACTATGTGCCAAACCACACCTCCAGTCCCAATCAGTACACGAGACACTACACTCCACACGTACTATTGAGAATCTGGAGATGTCTTGCTGGAAGATGTGTTGGGGCCATGCAATCCAGCCCCTTATGTTGTAGATCAAACTAAAGGCGAGTGAGGTGAAAAGTTGTCCAATTTGTATGGTGAGCCCATAACATATCTAGATTTAGCTTTGGCCTTGGCGGTCAGATGAACTGGATTAAGGTCCTTGTTAGCTAAGGGACCTTTCTGAAATTCAGTATACCCATTTTTAATATGGTTGGAGGGTCAAATAATGATTACAAAAATACTTGGTGAACGTTAAGTGGATTGTAGCCTAATTTCCAGTTGAGCACTTTTTCCTCTAAGTCATTCTGCTCCTTGGAATAGTCTGATGTAGGAAAAGAGCACAATGCTGGATTGCTGGGGAAAAAAAACTGGAAGATGTAGCACCCCCTCCTCCCTTTACTTCCCTTCACCAACAATAAAGTACAAACTTCAAAAGAAACAAACTTGAAAATGGTGACTGCTGGACTCAAAAACCTTTCCCGGAGTGGAACCCTGTGGTCAGATATTGGCCAGGGCAACCCTTGAACAACTTGGTTGCCATCCAAGTCTGTTTTCAGTGGGGAATAAAGTTCATGTTTTGGAGGCAGTATCCTTGACTTTTTTATCCTGTTATTCAAATATTTCCTAATAATCTTCGGCATTTATACACTCAAGAGACCTTGAAGGAAAAGGATACAGGGCTCCAGTCTTTTTTCCTTCCTTTTGCTAATGAATAGATGTTTTCTTTCTGAATTGACTGCCCCTATCACCCTATTTTTTTCATGCTCATATAACCCTACAAGAAAGAGGTCAAATAGCAAATGGGAAATTATAAGTTACCAAGTTTGGGTTTAGATTTAACATCATGAGGTCCTTTTCAACATGAAAAAACTAAGTAGAGAGGGATTGAAATTTTAGCACATATATACATGCTATGTAGTTGGAATAAGTGTGGGTGTTTCTGGTGCCACCTATTGGTCATACTGTAAGACTAAACTATATGCAGTATTGTTGGTTATGAAAATGCATATAAAATGGAACATATGCTGTAACATTCAAAGTTATATATTTCAGCAGGCTGGCTGAATGTTGAAATAGGGTGAAGTTACTTGAATATTATCTTTACTTATAGCAACTTAGAATCATAGCACTATTTTGCTGTGTGATTTTCACTTTGGCTTACTCACCAATTAAATGCATAGAAAGGAATATATAATGAGGCATAGTCTCTGGGAACTCTGAGATTAATTAACCAATACTCAGATTCAAATGACTCTCGTGTCTTATGATTCAGAAGTGCTGTTGGTGCTCTGTCCAGATCCCCTTTATGAGCCAGTGTACCCAGGCAGTTATCCCCAGCTGCACGGAGAGTTGGCTAATACAACTCACAGCTTCCACTTTCTCTGGAGAATTGCCCTTGGCCATGAGGAAGAGACCTTGAGCTAATGGGAGCCACCTTGACCAGGAGGCTACATGCACACGTACATATAGACTTGACCTCTGCAGCCGGTGGCCGATGACTAGCTGTCATGGAGAGTACAAAAGGCAAGCCGCACCCCCTCAACTTTAAAGTGGGTTTAACTCTGTGGTACAATTTGTGATTCAGTGCTCCTCATGAGATCAGGGTGAAGCAAGACGTCAGTAGAAGCCAAATTCTTGGTTAACACCTTTCTCTGTCCTGTCCTGTTTCTCTCACTCCCCTTCTTTTTTTTTTTTTTTATACTTTAAGTTCTAGGGTACATGTGCACAATATGCAGGTTTGTTACATATGTATACATGTGCCATGTTGGCTGCACCCATTAATTCGTCATTTACATTAGGTATATCTCCTAATGCTATCCCTCCCCCCTCCTCCCACCTCACGACAGGCCTCAATGTGTGATGTTCCCTACCCTGTGTCCAAGTGTTCTCATTGTTCAATTCCCACCTATGTCTCACTCCGCTTCTTAAAAACACTCAGTAAATCACTTGAGCACAAATCCCCATCTCAGGGTTGGTTTCTAAGGAACATGACCTAAGACAAGAACAATCCCATGAAAAAATGTATCTTTGTAATGATGAAAGCCACGTGAAATGATGAAAGTAGCCTACCCCTTTGGGTTTTATTGTGGTTTTCCCAACATGCTTGGGAGGTAAACACTAAATAAAGCAATTCTTCTCCATAGACAGCAAGGCCCAGGCTGAAGGACAGTAGCAGTGATACTGCACTGTGGGGTTATGATATAAAATATATCCTTGAATGGCACTCTGCCTGAGTTTTCTGAGAAATGCATTTCGTTTCAAAATAGTACATCCGTGCTGGCATTAGACCTAGTGCTCCCAGGGGCAATGAAAAATAACCTGGAATTGGAAGACCCAAGGCTTTACACATTTCTGCATCTGCTGGAAGAGCCAGGCCTTCTGGCTTATGCCAGAGGAGAACCTCAGGGAAAGAGAAAAACTCTGTCAGGAGACAACTTTGGAAATCTCATAAGAATTGTTGGTTGATTTAATTGGGTTTTGGTTGTAGAAGTTCCAGCTCATTCCCCAGAAACAGCAGTGCCAAATAAGAAGCTGGGAGCTTTGGGTCTAGTCAGGTCTAGGGTTGAATCCTGCTTCTCCAACTTACTAACTCAGTTTCTCCATCTACACAATGGGGATCATAATATTTAACTCCAAAACTTGGGGAGGAAGTTTAGAAATAATATAAATTCAGTACCTGGTATATATATGAGTTAGTGAATAAAGGGCAGCTATCATTAGAGCTATAGCATTCACTGACCAGTCTAGCCTCTCTCATTAATGAAGGTAATATTTTGACTTACTTATTTAATTTAGTTTGAACTCAGGAATGAAAATAATGCTGTTTGTTTAGGGCTTTATTGGGTACCCCAAAGAGCTCATTTTGTTTATCTTATTAATCCTCAAATGCTCCTTCCTCAGTGAAAACCAGCAGAAGGGTTATGTAAGGACATCATGTACAGTTGTACAGATTGTACAGTACACAAAAATACCCTGATTTGGGCAAGTGGGGCTAAAATCTAGCCTTACTTCCCTTACCAAGCTGTGAACCCCACAGGGTGGTATCTACCTAGAGAGAATGGCTTTACTAAATTCTCACAGAAAATGGGCTAGAAGCAACCCTTTATTTAGAGTATAGGTTCCTGTTGTGAGCAGAGGAGACCATGAGAAACTCCTAAAGAAAACATCGAAGCATCATGGTCTCTAGACTCAGTTTCCACCTACATTCTCTACTCTCTCAGGCAGACCCTAACAAAGATATTTCAGGTCATAGCAATCAGCTGGCAGAGGCCTTCTCAATATAAGTTGCCTAGCTCAGATGTTCCTGTATTAGTAATACCCAAAGTAAAGTCTGAAAAATTACTGACACCATCACCTGGGATACTTGAAGGAAAATGCAATTTCCTGTACCATGCACCTGACCTTCCAGATTCTAGAGTCTCTAGAGGTTAAATTAGGGAACAACTGTCTGATATAATCGTTTTTTTACAGGCTTGCTGAGCAGGAAAAAAAAAGGCTCCTTGGTTAAGGATTCCCTTCATCCACAAAGTCTACATGGGCATCTTAGTGAAGAGTTGAAAGTCCCTTAGAAAGGCTCTTCTGGGGAGAAGCCAAGAGATACAACAGCCATAGGCTTCCTTTCTCTTGATAACCTCCCTCCACTCCACCTTTCCTCCCCTTATATATACACAAACCTATCTCTTACAGGGATCCTTTTTCCCCCTCTCTTTACTATTTCTGGCCTATAGTATATAAAAAAGACATACCCTCCAGCAGGCAGAAGCAGCTAGGTCATGGCTAACTATCCTTGAAATTCTAGTTTACATTTCAGAATCATATTTAGCATTTTTCTATTGCTTTTCCCAGAGACCTGAGGTAAGCCAAGCCCTTCCAAGCATCCTAAGTCTGTCCTTGGTGGCAATCCTAACAGTCATGGAATTTTCACATGATGGTTCAATTATAGGGCAACTGGTTATTAAGTTAAAATGGTGCCTTTAACATAGCATAGGCCTTAGATAATAGCATAACAGCAGTTTACATGTAAGCACATCCTTGTCAATATAAGGTTTGCCAATCAAAGAACCAAATTGACTGTCCTATAACAACAACTCTACTATGAGGTATACATCTACAGTTGTGTCAAGATAACTTTGCCCAGCTCCTAGGTAATTACTTCCAAGTGAGCATCAATGTTATTGAGGATCAAATCCATTAAAAGATGTAGTCTAAGAAACATGCAGCATCTGTGCTAGAAATAGAGACAAACTTAACATGGTTCCTACTTTTAAGAAACAGTCTAGTAGAAAAATGTCTACGGAATGTCTCCATGACAAACAGAAGACTATATCACTTAAGGGATTATTATTATGAAGAAGTGTGGCTTGGGCTATAATTTAGATGCTGGGAAGAGAACTAATATTTATGGACCACCATTAAATTTTCACAACAGTCCTACTACTTTGATTTCTGGAACTACTGTGATGCCTTCAGATGACAGAAATAGGAGACCAACTAAAAGTAGCTAAAATAAGAATAAAAAAGTATTTCATTTAACGATGTATCTAAACATAGAGTTTATTAGGCTGATTAATTCAGTAACTCAACCACCTCTGCAAGAACCATGTTCTTTCCATTTTCCTGTTCTCTCATTGTGTTAGGGTTCTCGGGAGAAACAGAACACATAGTGTATGTGTGTGTGTTTATTATGAGGAAATGGCTCACGTGACTATGGAATCTGCTTACTCCCAAGCTCTGCAGGGTAAGCTGGAAAGCTGAAAACTCAGGAGAGCTGACGGCATAGTTATAGTCTGAGTCTGATGGCCTAAGACCCAGGAGAGCCAATAGTGTAGTTCCAGTCTGCAGGCCAGCAGGCATGAGACCCAGGAAGAACAGATGTTTAAGTTCCAGTCCAAAGGCAGGAAAAAAAAACTGATATCTCAGATTGACAGCAATCAGGGAGGAAGAATTCTCTTTTATTCTGGGGAGGGTCAGCCTTTTTGTTCTATTCATGCCTTTAACTGATTGAGTCATTGGGGAAGGCAATCTGCCTTACTCAGTCTATTGATTTAAATGTTAAACTCATCCAAATACACCATCACAGAAACATCCAAAATAATGTTCAACCAAATATCTAAGTACTCTTTATCCCAGTCAAGTTGACATAAAATTAACAATCATAGTCTTCTTCATCATTTGGCCTATACCTCTTCTGGTAGCAAGATAGCAGCAACAGTTCCAGCCATCACTTCTTCACACAACATCAAAAAGCTGGAGTAAAAGGAGGAGGTTGGTCTTTCTGCCACACCCTTTCTAGAAGTTAAGGAAAATGTCCCAAAAGGTGGGCCCTCTAAATTCACCACCCCCATATCTATTTCAATCTCATTGGCTAGAATTATGTCATACACAATTCTTACACCAGCCACTCACAAATTTTTATTATCTCAATTTTAGAGATGTGAACACTGAGGCTTATAAACATTGAGTTGACCCATACCATAAAACTAATACAATGTTTAGTTAGAATTGCTAACAACATCTCTCTGGCTCTAATTTGCTAGCTGTAGCTATTGATAGATCTGATTTGGCCCTGTATTGTAACCTTGGACCAATGCTTTGATCCCTACAAATTTTCTTTTCTGATAAATAGACACAACAATAGTTCTTACCTTTTAGAGTATCACATTAACTTAGTATATGTAAAGCACTTTAGCTATTATTTGCTGCCCCACCATAGGATAAAGAATGACATAATGTGTAATTCTCGGGTGTGCTATTCAACAAGATAAGACAAATTATGTCCCTAGAGCTTCACCACAGCATCACCTTGACTAAAAGTTTTAAGATGACTTAACTTTACAATGAGAGTGGAAAATTATTTAACTTAAGTACTACTATAACACAGACAAGTTTGAACTCAATGCCACAAGAAACACTTGAAATAAAGCTAACAGAGGCCCACCCTAGTGCCAGGCTGGGTCCTGCAGCCTCAGGTACAAGGCTGATAACCACAAACCCATACTCCAAGCCATCTTCCACAGCCCAGACTCTAGCAGACTCAGGATTTAGGTCTGCCCCTGCAGACCCAGATACCAGGCCCACCCATGAAGACCTGAGCTACAGGTTTGCCTAAGTAGACCTTCAGGCCACCCTGCAAACCCAGGCACCAGGCTGGCCACTGTGGACCCAGACACCAGGACCATCCCATTCACAGACCCAGGAACCAGGTCAGCTACTTGAGGACTCCAACAGCAAGCCCATCCATAAATCCCACCAGTTAGCCCACCCAGTATCTCTGGATAGGCTAACTAGTGAAGGTCTTTCCCTGTTGAAGCCAGTTTGCAAAGGTGGGAAAAAGTACTACTTCTTCAAATGCACAGACACCAACACAAGACCACCAGGATCACCACCAAAGGAACAAAATAAAGCACAAGTAATCAACCCTAAAGAAATGGACATCTATGAACTGCTTAAGAAACAATTATAAATAATTGTCTTAAATAAATTCACTGAGTGACAAGAGAACACAGATAAACAACTAAACAAACAAAAATCACAGAAACAATACATGAACAAAATGAGAAGTTCAACAAATAGAAATCATTTTTAAAAATTCTGGAATTGAAGAATACAATGACCAAACTGAAAAATTCCACTGAGATCTTCAACAGCAGACTCAGTCAACCAAAAGAAAGAATCAGTGGTCTCAAAGACAGGTCATTTGAAATTACCCAGCAAGAAAACAACAACGACAACAAAATGACAAAAGAGAGTGAAGAAAGCCTATGGGATTTATGGGACAACATCAAGTGAACCAATACTCACATCATAGGATATTCAAAAGGGGGAAAGAAAGAGAAAGGGGCAAAAAGCTTATTTAAAGAAAGAAATAACAGAAACCCCCGCCAGCCCGCCCCAGTCTGGAGAAGGAAATGAACATTCAGACACATGAAGCCCCCCAAAAAACACAAAAACAGATCTTCACCAAGACATTATATTATTATTATTATTATTTTTTTGAGATGAAATCTTGCTCTGTTGCCCAGGCTAAAGTGCAGTGGCGCGATCTCGGCTCACTGTAACCTCCGCCTCCCAACTCAAGCAATTCTCCTGCCTCAGCCTCCCGAGTAGTGGGGATTACAGATGCCTGCCACTGCGCCCGACTAATTTTTATATTTTTAGTAGAGACAGGGTTTCATAATCTTGGCCAGGCTGGTCTCGAACTCCTGACCTTGTGATCCACCTGCCTCAGCCTCCCAAAGTGCTGGGATTACAGGCGTGAGCCACCACACCTGGCCTCACCAAGATATTATAATCAAATTCTCAAACATCAATGACAAGAAGTTTTTCTTTTTTTTTTTTTTTTGAGACAGAGTCTCGCTTTGTCACCCAGGCTGGAGTGCAGTGGCAAGATCTCGGCTCACTGCAACCTCTGCCTCCTGGGTTCTGGCAATTCTCCTACCTCAGCCTCATGAGGAGCTAGGGCCACAGGTGCCCACAACCACATCCGGCTAATTTCTGTAAAGATTTTTTAAAGTAGTAAACCTCTTTAATAAATGGTGCTGGGAAAACTGGATATCCACATGCAGAAAATGAAATTAGGCCTTATCTTAAACTACATACAAAAACGAACTCAAAATGAATTGCAGACTTAAATGTGGTTGGGCATGGTGGCTCATGCCTGTAATCTCGGTACTTTAGGAGGCCAGGCAGGAGGATTGTTTGAAGCCTGGAGTTCAAGACCAGCCTAGGCAACATCATGAGACCCTCCCTCCCCACCCCATCTGTAAAAAAAAAAAAAAAGGAAAAGAAAAAAAAAAGACTTAAATGTAAGACTTGAACTACTAGAACAAAAGATATAGAGAAAATCTTCTTGACATTGATCTTGGCAATGAATTTTTTATTTTTATTTTTTGAGACAGAGTCTCGCTCTGTCACCCAGGCTGGAGTGCAATGGCGCAATCTTGGCTCACTGCAACCTCCACCTCCTGGGTTCAAGTGATTCTCCTGCCTCAGCCTCCTGAGTAGCTGGGATTACAGGTGCCTGCCACCACACCCGGCTAGTATTTTTAATAGAGATGGGGTTTTGCCCTATTGACCAGGCTGGTTTCGAACTCCTGACCTCAGGTGATCCACCCGTCTCAGCTTCCCAAGGTGCTGGGATTACAGGCATGAGCCACTGTGCCCAGCTGAATTTTTTTAAAAAATTACCCTAAAAGCACAGGCAACAAAAGCAAAAATAAACTAATTGGATGGCATCAAACTAAAAATTTCTGCACAGCGAAGGAAATAATCAACAAAATGAAAAGGTAAGTTATATAATGGGATAAAAATATTTGTAAATGATATATCTGATAAGAGGTTAATATCCAAAATACAAAAGAAACTCTAACAACTCAATAGCAAGAAAACAACCCAATTTTAAAAACGGGCAACAGACCTAAACGGACATTTCTCAAAAGACACACAAATGGCCAACAGGTATATGAAAAGGTGCTCAACATTACTAATCATCAGACAAATGCAAATCAAAACCACAATGAGATATTACCTCACATCTGTTAGAACGGCTATCATCAAAAAGACAAAATATAACAAGCGTTGGTAAGGACGTGGAGAAAAGGGAATCCTTGTCCACTGTTGGTGGGAATGTAAACTGGTATAGCTATTATGCAAAATAACAACCAAAGAAAGGAAATCAGTATATCCTCAAAAAATTAAAAATAGAACTATAATATGCCACAACAATCCCACATCTGGGTATATATTCAAAGGAATAGGAATCAGTATCTCTGATATCTCTACCCCGTTCTTCACTGCAGCACTATTCACAGTAGCCAACGTACAGAATCAAACTACCATCAGTGACAGATAAAAAGATAAAGAAAATTTCACACACACATACACACACACAGGAATATTATTCAGTCTTATAAAAAAAGAAAATTCTACCATTTGTGACAACATATATGAATCTGGAGGACATTATGCTAAGTGAAATAAGCCAGACACAAAAGGACAAATACTGCATAATCTCACCTATACGTAGCATCTAAAAAACTCAAACTCATAGAAGCAGAGAGTAGAGTGGTGGTTGCCAGGGACTGAGGGATTGGGGAAATGGGAGGATGCTGGTCAAAGGGTACGAAGTTTCAGTTATGCAGAATGAATAAGTTTTAGAGATCTAATGTATAGCATGATGATTATAGTTAATAATAATGTATTGTATACTTGAAATTTGCTAAGAGATTTGATCTTCAATGTTCTCACCACAGACCTACACAAAAGGTAACTATGTGAGGTGTGATGGAAATGTACATTAGGTTTACTGTAATCATTGCACGGTATATACATGTATCTAAACATCATATTGTACACCATAAATATATACAATTTTTATTTGTCAAAAACACCTCAATAAAGCTGGAGGGAAAAGAAATCTAACAGTATTTTCCAAGCCCAGTGTTAAGGACCTTCATATAGTTATCTCTTTAATTTTCAAGAAGACCCTTGGATGGTAAAGAAATTTTGTTTTTGCTTTTGTTTTTCCTGGAGAAGGTAACTATGGTGGGGAATTCCTCTAAGAAGGAAACATAATTTCTTCATTTTCTTGCTGGAAATTATTATCAATTGGTCAACATCCTTTCCTGGGGGCTCATTATATCCCTTGTGTTCTAAGTGCCAAGGCTTCAGTGTAATGTATTAATACTAAGTACTGAACTGGGAAGTCAGAAGGCCTGGGGTCTAGCCATACTCTGCATCTAGCTAGCAATAGCAACATGAACAGTCAATTAACATTTCCCTTTCTCTTGCTATCTCCATTTATCTTCAAGATGGGGCAATGAGGTAGACATTTTGGTCTCTAAGTTATCTTCCACTTCTGACATTCTCTGAGCCAAACAGCCTCTACCACTCTGGTCTCATGTGGATGCTATAATTCAGACCTCATTAGCTTGTCCCTCAAGGAAGGCTTAAACAGCAACACAGGGGCAGAAATGAGAAAGTCATTCAACACAATGCCTTCCTGAACACAAATGTTTTGAAAAGGAGGAAGGAGAAATGGGATGGCAGAGGGAGAGGAGTGATTGGCCACTCTGAAGGACAGGCAGGCAGGGAATGTTTATTCATTCTTAGTGAGCAAATGACAACGTGAGGCAGTAATATAGAGAACAGGAAAGCGCTGGATTATACACAGCAACCTGTGACCTAGCTCCTGGTATATGCAGTCTGAAGTCTCAGGTCTGATTGACAGGTTTGCTGCTATTTACCCCATAACCCGGTTTCCACAGAAATCCTAGTTTCTGGAGAAGGTAGGTGGAGGAAAGACAGAGTTAGATATGGTGGGAAGGGTCCTGATAACAGGGTAAGGGACCTCTACTTTTAACCCTGTATAGATAAGTCATTTCCATTCACTGGGTCTCAACTGCTTTATCTGTTAAGTGGTGTTCAGTAGCAGATGATCTGGAAGATTCCTTCTAGGTCTCTGATAGTCTAATGGATACTATCAACTGCTACCGTTTCTTTACATTGGTGTGAAAACTGTTTTCTTTTTTTTTTTTTTTTTTTTTTTTTTGAGAGAGTCTCACTCTGTTGCCCAGGCTAGAGTGCATGGTGTGATCTTGGCTCACTGCAATCTCCAGATTCAAGCGATTCTCCTGCCTCAATCTACCGAGTAGCTAGAATTACAGGTGCATGCCACCACACCCAGCTAATTTTTGTATTTTTGAGTAGAAAGGGGGTTTTGCCACGTTGGCCAGGCTGGTCTTAAACTTCTGAAGGGCTACTGAACGAAAATCAGATAAAAATGTAGGCATGTGGAAATTTTCAGGATGTAATAAATGAGTGATTCTTCATGTCTATCCTATCTTGGGGAGGGATTTCAGTTACCTTAGCAATATATACCATAAAAACTCAATCAATAGTTGTTAACTGATTAAACTTACTATAATGACTAGGCAAGGAACTAGCTGATTATCAAATTTCCTTGCAATGCTAATATCCTCTAATAAATCTTACAGAGAAAACCTATGGAGGCAATGAAGCTGTCTAAGGTAGCATGCATTAATGATTAAAAGCACAGGCTGTAGAGTCAGACAGACCTGTGTTGGATATCAACTCGGCCATTTACTGTGGGACTTCAGGCAAGTTTCTTAATCTATCAGATACTCTGTTTCCTCATCTGCAAAATGAGGAGACTAATACTAGGTACTGTAAAGATTTATTCATTTAAGAAATATTGCATGAACCCGGGAGGCGGAGCTTGCAGTGGGCCGAGATTGCACCACTGCACTCCAGCCTGGGCGACAGAGCGAGCCTCCGTTTCAAAAAAAAGAAAGAAATATACACTGAGGTGGGCGGGGGTTGCTTCCAAGATGGCAGGATAGGAAGAGCTCCAGTCTACAGCTCCCAGCAAGATCGACGCAAAAGACAGGTGATTTCTGCATTTCCAGTGGAGGTACCTGGTTCATCACACTGGGACTGGTTGGACAGTGGGTGTGGCCCACGGAGGGTGAGCCGAAGTAGGGTGGGGCGTCACCTCACCCAGGAAGCACAAGGGATCAGGGAATTTCCCTTTCCTAACCAACGGAAGCCATGAGTGACCGTACCTGGAGGAACGGTACACTCCTGCCCAAATACCATGCTTTTTCCATGGTCTTCGCAACTGGCAGACCAGGAGATTCCCTCCTGTGCCTGGCTTGGTGGGTCACACGCCCACAAGTCTTGCTTGCTGCTAGCGCAGCCGTCTGAGATCAACCTGGGATGCTGGGGCTTGATGGGGGGAGGGGCGTCCGCCATTGATGAGACTTGAGTAGGTGGTTCTATGCTCACAGTGTAAACAAAGCAGCAGGGAAGCTCGAACTGGGCAGAGCCCACTGCAACTCAGCAAGGCCTACTGCCTCTCTAGATTCCACCTCTGGAGGCAGGGCATATCTGAACAAATGGCAGCAGATAGCTTCTAGAGACTTAAACGTCCCTGCCTGACAGCTCTGAAGAGAGCAGTGATTCTCCCAGCACAGTATTCGAGCTCCAATAATGGAAAGACTGCCTCCTCAAGTGGGTCCCTGACCCCCATGTAGCCTGACAGGGAAGGGAGATACCTCCCAGTAGGGGCTGACAGACACCTCATACAAGCGGGTGCCCCTCTGGGATGAAGCTTCCAGAGGAAGGAACATGTTGGCAGCAATATTTGCTGTTCTGCAGCCTCCTCTGGTGATACCCAGGCAAACAGGGTCTGGAGTGGACCTCCAGCAAACTCCAACAGACCTGAAGCTGAGGGGCCTGTCTGTTAGAAGGATAACAAACAGAAAGGAATAGCATCAACATCAACCAAAAGGACATCCACACCAAAACCCCATCCATAGGTCACCAACAACAAAAACCAAAGGTAGATAAAACCACAAAGATGGGGAGAAAACAGAGCAGAAAGGCTGAAAATTCCAAAAACCAGAATGCCTCTTCTACTCCAAAGGAACATAACTCCTTGCCAGCAAGGGAACAAAACTGGATGGAGAATGAGTTTGACAAGTTGACAGAAGTAGGCTTCAGAAGGTCGGTAATAGCAAACTTCTCTGAGCTAAAGAAGCATGTTCTAACCCATCACAAGGAAGCTAAAAACCTTGAAAAAAGGTTAGACGAATGGCTAACACGAATATCCAGTGAAGAGAAGAGCTTAAATGACCTGATGGAGCTGAAAACCACAGTATGAGAACTTCGTGAAGCATACACAAGCTTCAATAGCTGATTCGATCAAGCGGAAGAAAGGATATCAGTGATTGAAGATCAAATTAATGAAATAAAGCGAGAAGACAAGATTAGAGAGAAAAGAGTGAAAAGAAATGAACAAAGCCTCCAAGAAATATGGGACTATGTGAAAAGACCAAATCTACATTTGACTGCTGTACCTGAAAGTGACGAGGAGAATGGAATCGAGTTTGAAAACACTCTTCAGGATACAACCTAGCAAGACAGGCCAACATTCTTCAAGAAATACAGAGAACACCAAAAAGACACTCCTCAAGAAGAGCAACCCTAAGACACATAATTGTCAGATTCACCAAGATTGAAATGAAGGAAAAAATGTTAAGGAGAGCTAGAGAGAAAGGTCAGGTTACCCATAAAGGGAAGCCCATCAGACTAACAGCGGATCTCTTGGCAGAAACCCTACAAGCCAGAAGAGAGTGGGGGCCAATATTCAACATTCTTAAAGAAAATAATTTTCAACCCAGAATTTCATATCCACCCAAACTAAGCTTCATAAGTGAAGAAGAAATAAAATCCTTTACAGACAAGCAAATGCTGAGAGATTTTGTCACCACCAGGCCTGCCTCACAAGAGATCCTGAAGGAAGCACTAAACATGGAAAGGAACAACCGGTACCAGGCACTGCAAAAATATGCCAAATTGTAAAGACCATCAACACTATAAAAAAACTGCATCAATTAATGGGCGAAATAACCAGCTAGCATCATAATGACAGGATCAAATTTACACATAACAATATTAACCTTAAATGTAAATGGGCTAAATGCCCCAATTACAAGACACAGACTGGCAAATTGGATAAAGAGTCAGGATCCATCGATGTGCTGTATTCAGGGGACCCAGCTCATGGGCAAAGACACACATTGGCTCAAAATAAATGGATGGAGGAAGACCTACCAAGCAAATGGAAAGCAAAAAAAATGCAGGGGTTGCAATCCTGGTCTCTGATAAAATAGACTTTAAACCAACAAAGATCAAAAGAGACAAAGAAGGCCATTACATAATGGTAAAGGGATCACTTAAACAAGAAGAGCTAACTATCCTAAATATATATGGACCCAATATAGGAGCTCCCAGATTCATAAAGCAAGTTCTTAGAGACCTACAAAGAGACTTAGACTCCCACACAATAATAATGGGCGACTTTAACACCCCACTGTCAACATTAGACACATCAACGAGACAGAAAATTAACAAGGATATACAGAACTTGAACTCAGCTCTGGACCAAGTGGACCTAATAGACATCTACAGAACTCTTCACCCTAAATCAACAGAATATACATTCTTTTGGCACCACATCGCACTTATTCCAAAATTGACCATATAATTGGAAGTAAAACACTCCTCAGCAAATGTAAAAGAACAGAAATCACAACAAACTGTCTCTCAGACCACAGTGCAATCAAATTAGAACTCAGGATTAAGAAACTCACTCAAAACCGCACAACTACATGGAAACTGCACAACCTGCGCCTAAATGACTACTGGGTAAATAATGAAATGAAGGCAGAAATAAAGATGTTCTTTGAAACCAATGATAACAAAGACACAATGTACCAGAATCTCTGGGACACATTTAAAGCAGTGTGTAGAGGGAAATTTATAGCACTAAATGTTTACAAAAGAAAGCAGGAAAGATCTAAAATCAACACCCTAACATTACAATTTAAAGAACAGGAGAAGCAAGAGCAAACAAATTCAAAAGCTAGCAGAAGGCAAGAAATAACTAAGATCAGAGCAGAACTGCAGGAGATAGAGACACAAAAAACCCTTCAAAAAAATCAATGAATCCAGGAGCTGGTTTTTTGAAACTATCAACAAAATACACAGACCGCTAGCTAGACTAATGAAGAAGAGAGAGCAGAATCAAATAGATGCAATAAAAAATGATAAAGGGGACACTGATCCCACAGAAATACAAACTACCATTAGAGAATACTATCAACACCTCTACGCAAATAAACTAGAAAATCTAGAAGAAATGGATAAATTCCTGGACACATACACCCTCCCTAGACTAAACCAGGAAGAAGTTGAATCTCTGAATAGACCAGTAACAGGTTCTGAAATTGAGGCAATAATTAATAGCTTACCAACCAAAAAAAGTCCAGGAACAGACGGATTCACATCTGAATTCTACCAGAGGTACAAAGAGAAGCTAGTACCATTCCTTCTGAAACTATTCCAATCAATAGAAAAAGAGGGAATCCTCCGTGACACATTTTATGAGGCCAGCATCGTCCTGATACCAAAGCCTGGCAGAGACATAACCAAAAAAGAGAATTTCAGACCAATATCCTTGATGAACATTGATGCAAAAATCCTCAATAAAATACTGGCAAACCGAATCCAGCAGCACATCAAAAAGCTTATACACCATGATCAAGTGGGCTTCATCCCTGGGATGCAAGGCTGGTTCAACATACGCAAATCAATAAATGTAATCCATCACATAAACAGAACCAATGAGAAAAACCACATGATTATCTCAATAGATGCAGAAAAGGCCTTTGACAAAATTCAACAGTCTTTCATGCTAAAAACCCTCAGTAAACTAAGTGTTGATGGAATGTATCTCAAAATAATAAGAGCTATTTATGACAAACCCACAGCCAATATCATATTGAATGGGCAAAAACTAGAAGCATTCCCTTTGAAAACTGGCACAAGACAAGGATGCCCTCTCTCACCACTCCTATTCAACATGGTATTGGAATTTCTGGCCAGGGCAATCAGGCAAGAGAAAGAAATACAGGATATTCAATTAGGAAAACAGGAAGTCAAATTGTCCCTGTTTGCAGATGACATGATTGTATATGTAGAAAATCCCATTGTCTCAGCCCAAAATCTCCTTAAGCTGATAGGCAACTTCAGCAAAGTCTCAGGATACAAAATCAATATGCAAAAATCACAAGCATTCCTATACACCAAGAACAGACAAAGAGCCAAATCATGAGTGAACTCTCATTCACAATTACTACGAAGAGAATAAAATACCTAGGAATCCAACTTACAAGGGATGTGAAGGACCTCTTCAAGGAGAACTACAAACCACTGCTCAACGAAATAAAAAAGGACACAAACAAATGGAAGAACATTCCATGCTCATGGATAGGAAGAATCAATATTGTAAAAATGGCCATACTGCCCAAGGTAATTTGTAGATTCAGTGCCATCCCCATCAAGCTACCACTGACATTCTTCACAGAATTGGAAAAAACTACTTTAAATTTCATATGGAACCAAAAAAGAGCCCACATAACCAAGACAATCCTAAGCAAAAAGAACAAAGCTGGAGGCATCAAGCTACCTAACTTCAAACCATACTATAAGGCTATTGTAACCCACAACGCATGGTACTGGTACCAAAACAGACATATAGACAAATGGAACAGAATAGAGGCCTCAGAAATGACACCACACATCTACAACCATCTGGTCTTTGACAAACCTGACAAAAACAAGCAATGGGGAAAGGATTCCCTATTTAATAAATGGTGCTGGGAAAACTGGCTAGCCATATGTAGAAAGCTGAAACTGGATCCCTTCCTTACACCGTATACAAAAATTAACTCAAGGTGGATTAAAGACTTAAATATTAAGATCTAAAACCATAAAATCCCTATAAGAAAACCTAGGCAATACCATTCAGGACATAGGCATGGGCAAAGACTTCATGACTGAAACACCAAAAGTAATGGCAACAAAAGCCAAAATACACAAATGGGATCTAATTAAACTAAAGAGTTTCTGCACAGCAAAAGAAACTATCATGAGAGTGAACAGGCAACCTATAGAATGGGAGAAAATTTTCACAATCCATCCATCTGACAAAGGGCTAATATCCAGAATCTACAAAGAACTTAAACAAATTTACAAGAAAAAATAAACAACCCCATCAAAAAGTGGGCAAAGGATATGAACAGACACTTCTCAAAAGAAGACATTTATGCAGTCAACAGACATATGAAGAAATGCTCATCATCAGAGGTCATCAGAGAAATGCAAATCAAAACCACAATGAGATACCATCTCACGCCAGTTAGAATGGGGATCATTAAAAAGTCAGGAAACAACAGATGCTGGAGACAGTGTGGAAAAACAGGAACATTTACACTGTTGGTGGGAGTGTAAATTAGTTCAACCATTGTGGAAGACAGTGTGGCGATTCCTCAAGAATCTAGAACTAGAAATACCATTTGACACAGCAATCCCATTACTGGATATATACCCAAAGGATTATAAATCATTTTACCATAAAGATACCTCCACATGTATGTTTATTGCAGCACTACTCCTTTAAAAAAAGGAAAGCTAGGTGTGAAGTTTGGGAAATCAGGGGCAAAGTGGAACCCACAGGGACAAACTGGATGCCATGTCTGTCTTTAATCACCTCTAAGCTTGATAATGCAGGTGACTTGCAGAAGCTGGAGTTCTTAGCAACACAACTACTCAAGCACCTGGCCCAGGACTCAGAGAAAATAAAGGAGAAGATCATCAGGAGTTGGAGGAACTGCAGGCCCAGGTGCTACCCCATGCCAACAGGTAAGCCAGCAGATCAGTAACAACGCACATGAGCCACCATGGTGCCTGGTACCCAGCACTGACTTTCAGAGCATAAAAATGCTGCTTCACATCTACCTCCCCAATCTTGTGTTACTTTTTCTTGTAGCTTACCCTAATCTAGAACCATGTAGGAAGGAGATTCTAGGAAAGTTCGTTTCAACTTAGCTAGATTAATATAATACGAAACTAGTAGAGTCTACTCCTTGTCAGCCTGGGATGCATACACACTTCTTTTAACCACACTTAACTTCCAAATAAAGAGCAAAATAATGCTTTCCCTTCACAATACACAATTGTCCCTCATGCAACTAAAAATGTGCTATCCCTCTCCCCGAGAGAGACTATAATGTCCCTTTATTCATCTTTGGGTGATAATCATTCTTTTCCTAGCTGAGTCACTCTCTCCTTTGATATCTTGTTATTTAATTCTGTCCTGGTTATTTGTTGCTAAACAACAAACCAATCTAAACCTATAGGAATAAAACAATGACCATCACAGATTTCATGTGTTAGGAATTTGGAAAAGGCACAGCAAGGATGTTGGGATGACTCCAACAGTAGAGGTTAGGAATAGCGGGAGCCACAGAATCCACTTTCAAGGTGGCTTCTTTCCTCACATTTTGGGCACCTGGCTTGGGATGGCTGAAGGACAGGCTCATCTGGGACTAATGAAGAACCTGCATGTAGCCTCTCCTTGCAGTCTTAGAGTAGCAGAACTATTTACAAGGCCACTCAGAGCTCCAAAGTGAGTTTTCTAGCAAACAAAGTAGAAATTGCATGATCTTTCATGATGTAGCTTTGGAAGTCACGTAGTAGCACTTACAGCATACTCTGTCAGTTGAAGAAGTTACAAACCCTCCCTGATTCAAGGGGAGAGAACATAAATTCCGTCCTTCAACAGGAGAAGCATCAAAGAATTTGAGGCCATGTTTTAAAACCACCATCTGGGACTTTATCTCATCTAGTTCATGCTTATACACAACGTGTGGTAGCTAGTTCACCCTTTGGTCATTATTTAGCATCATTTTCATTCATATTCATTTCTCACCTCCATTAATTAATAAGAGTGCTGTCTATGAGAATATTATTAAAAGTGCCTTCCTTTCCATGCTTCCCAAAGTCTCTTGGAAAACTACCCATCCTTCAAAGCTAAGCTTACATTCTAATTTTTCTACAAACTTACCAATTACACGTAATCCCTTGACTTAAAATGCCTTGGCTTCAGACCCCAGCTTTTACCAACAGTCTCATGGCATATATGATTCCTAATGGCTTTAGCTGACAATAATGAGATGAGTGGTTGACCAACTACAGTAGTAAACAGTGATTTAAAAAATGTCTTAGGCTCCATCCTGGCTAACACGGTGAAACCCCGTCTCTACTAAAAATATAACAAATTAGCCAGGCATGGTGGTGGGCGCCTGTAGTCCCAGCTACTTGGAAGGCTGAGGCAGGAGAATGGCGTGAATCCGGGAGGCGGAGGTAGCAGTGAGCCGAGATTGTGCCACTGCACTCCAGCCTGGGTGACAGAGCGAGACTCCGTCTCACAGAAAAAAAAAAAAAAAAAAAAAAAAGCCTTAGGCTGATTCATGAAATAGAGAAACACATTTGCTTCTGAATTGAAAAACAATTTTTGTCAAGGTATTTTTTTTAGGCCAGACGCGGTGGCTCATCCCTGTAATCCCAGCACTTGGGAAGCCAAGGTGGGTGCATCACTTTGAACTCAAGGGTTTAAGACCAGCCTGGGCAATATGACGAAACCTGTCTCTACAAAAAAATATAAAAATTAGCACAGATGTTGGCTCGCACCTGTGGTCCCAGCTACTCAGGAGGCTGAGGCTGGAGGCTCGCTTGAGCCCTGAAAGCAGAGGTTGTAAACCACGATCACACCACTGCACTCCAGCCTGGGCGACAGAGTGAGACCTTATCTCAAAGAAAAAAAAAAGATATTTGTCTACTGTAAAAGATTTCAGAATAGACACAGTCAAATAAAAAGGAAGATAAATAATTGGCAAAACATCTGACTTGAGATGAAAGCTGAAAGCGTGAACCATGCCTGACTTGGAGGAGCGGTTTATAATCTTGACTTAACCATCATTCTGGAACCACTTAGGTAGTGTTTTGGTGGTTGCCTATACCCGGCTCATAATGCAGCCTCTCTTTTTCTGAATAATCAGATCACTTATAGCCAGAACCATTCATTTATGTATTAAACAAATAACTACTGAGTGCCTTCTATGGCTCAGGTAATATTGTTCTATGTTGTTTAAGAGCACAGTAGTGAAAAAGACACAGCCTCTGACTTCAGAGGAGAGTGAAAGAGACAAAAACAAAAAAACCCAATAACTTTATAATACAGAACCTTATGTACAACAACAAGGGGAGACTGGAAATAAGAGAGGTCAACAAAATGCACTTAACCATAAAAAACTTGTTTCGCCCTTGGTCTCATGTCTTAATCTCCCTCAATGTGACTGTAAGCTCCTTGAAGGCAGAAACCACCTTTAACATGTCTGCATACTCCCTAGTAACCAGCTCAGTGACATGTGCCCAATAACCCATCACTAAACATTTGTTAATAGCTTGACTGATCAATTTCACTGAAATGAAATGAGGCTATGGAGGTTAAGAGTGTGTTTGCATTATCTTTTGCCTTCCTTGGAGGTTTTTGGTTGTTCATCTTTGCGTTAACTCATCACCACCAATAAATAAGGATGTCTGATGTACCATTTAATGCTTGCTAAATTTATGGATAGGAGGAAAAATTTTGAGCTTCTATTCCTTGACATGCAAGAGCTCTGTGGTGACAATTCTTCTCTGCTAGCTAGTGGTGCAATGGACTAAGAAGGGAGTTTGGCTCTGTCACTTAATAGGTGTTACTTAATCTCTTGGGAACTTTGATTCCTCAGCTCGAAGTAAGACCAGTGTTCCCATCCACCTTACTCAGTAGGTACACTTTTGTTTTACAGCTAGTTTGGGTGCAGGGGGAGATGTAACACCCTATTTATAAACGGATGGAATGTGGCATGGCATCTTCCTTTGCTTCTGTTGTTCCACAGTAAATTCCCAATATTTACGGGGTTTTAGTCCCAGTGAATTATTTCCCTCAAAAACCAGGCAGGATAATAATGAACCACTTTCTTGCATTTTCCATCAAGACAGCTCTTTGTGAGTTCTAAATGTTCTATCTAGATTCAAAGAAGCTGGTTTCTTCATGAGTGGTTGGAATAAGACTTTTCTTGGAAGCTACTGAATATGGATTAGTTGGATTGTTTCATAGGAAATAAAAAGCAGGCTCTAGGGTAACTACTTCAGCACTTAATTGGGTTAGCAAAGAGCTGCAAATGAGAGATTTTCCCGTAGGAGGGAAAGGATGTTTATAGCTTCCACCCCCTTAGGTGATGCATTTTAACCTAAATGTTACTCTTCCAATGCAGCCTTTAATTTAGTAAGCATTACAAGAATCTATTGGAGCAGAAAAGGTCAGGTTGAAAAATTAACACATCACTGTAGTTAATAAGAACCCAGCCTCTTATTAGATACAAATGAAGAGCCCTCCAACTGCCCAACAGACTGTTGAAGTCATGTTTGTTGCAGCTCCAAAGTAGTTGAATCTTTACTGCTTAGAGGCTGGACCAAGGAAACTGCCCAGGCACTCAAGCCAGAGTTAGCAGGGGCTCATGGCCTGCACTTTATTCAGGTACCCCTATCTTTTCCTCTCAGAAATGCTGTGCATGTCACAGGGTGGATATCCCTCTGCTTGGGACTCCCTTGGGAAGTGTTTTCTCTAACAAAGACAAACATGCCATGCCTGTCACCAGTGGCAGATTGTGGACTGTGTAAACCACTCCAGGAGAGGGAGGCTGAGAGGCTCCAGGCCATTCAGATTTAGCTCTAAGTTATGGTCTTTGTTGTCTTTCCACATTCAGACTGAAATGTGATTCCCCTAGCTTTCTTTTTTGGAAAATACCGGTGATGAGTTCCGTGACTAGAAAGAAAAGCTGTTGACAGAAAAGGCTTCTGATAGGGAAGGGGCTTCTTCATGTGTTCTCAAAGGAGACAACTGCTTCAAGCAAGCTGAGGCAGGATGCCAGGTCTAGGAATAAGAGGTCCAGATCACAAAAGGGTCATCTTTAACTATGGATTAGGCTGGGCGTGAAGCAGTTTCCTCTGCAAGAGCAGTACCATGCACACAGAGTTTAGGGCCAGGCAGACATGCATGAGTTCTTCTCCACGACTTACTGTGTAATCTTGGGCAAACTGCTTGGCCTCTCAGAACATCAGTTTCTGCAAGTTGTGAGAAATAAACAAAATTAAGAATGTAAGGCATGTAACACAGTGTCTGAAAGTAAGAGTTCTATATGAGTGGTTTGTTATTGATTTGAAAACAGTATTCCTTCACCCAGCACAAATGATGTTCCTTGTGTGCCAGGCCCTGTATGAGGGACAGGTCCTCCTCCTTGACCTCAGGGAGTTCACTGTTCAATAAACCATGTAAGTATATCTTCAGCACAAAGCACACCCCACCACCACCACTCTTCCCTAGAAGAAGGGCCAATTGCATACTAACTTCACTTTGTTGAGTAGCTACGAGTCTTGCAGGTCATCCCCCTTTGAGTAGCCCTCCAGACTCAGCCACTTCTACCTTCAATTCACCCATAATTCTCTATCTGTACACTTAGCAAACTAAGTTATTATTGTTTGTTAATCCTTTGTCTCCTCCTGTGAGGTCCTAAAGGATGAGGATTATCTATTCATTTGATCTATTCATCTGATTATGTATTCATCTCTGTAACCCAAATGATTAACAGATCATTTGATCTCTACATTTGATCGTTTATTCATCTCTGTAGGCCAAGGGTTTCATGCATTACTCAGCACAGGCACACAGAGATTCAATCCTATTGCTGAGTACATTGATTTCCAGCTGGGAATTTTTTCTGAGAAAATAGCCCTGCCTTCCATCTTTGAAGAGCCTCTTCTGGGCCCTGGTTTGGTTGGTCTTGTCATTTTCTATTATTTTGGTTCTAGCCTCAGTTTCCTAGTCTCTATAAGGGGCTAACGGAACCTCCTTCATTGGGAGTTTATGATGATGACTGGAGACAATGCAGCTTCTCCGTGTCCAGCACAGTTCTAGGCACAGAGCCAAATACCAAAAAAAAGTTGATTCCATTTTTGCTCTCAGTCCAGTCTCGTTGCCAATATAAGAAGACTAAAAATACAAGACAGAATATGAGTGTCACATGAGTGGCACAGACATTCTTCCAACTTGCACCTAGCCTCTGCCATATGCCACAGAATTGGCTGAAATGGGAGAATAAAAACATGCATAAAACAGTTCCAAGAAAACAGTGGCAAGTGTTGGACAAAAAGATCTCAGGAAGAGGGTGAAAAGCCTTTTACCCAGATCCTCAGTCCGGGACTGTTGGAGCTGTCTTTAGCACCAGGCTGGAAAGCAGAAGGCTGTCCCATAATTGATCTCCCCTAGCTGTTCTGGAAACACACACACACACACACACACCAATCACCAAGTTCTTCAGCATTTATTATGTTTCAGACACTGCTAAATGATTTACAGGTATTATCTCACTGAACTCTTAGAACAACTATGTGAGGTGGATATGAACTTCCCTACTTTACAGCCGGCCACTTTGAGGCTCAGAGAGGCACCATAGCTTGAACACAGTCAAGCAACAAGTAAAGGGTGGAGGAATCCACCTGCTAGGAGTTTACTGGCCGACTGGAAAGCAGTGAGAGGGTGGACCAGCACAAAGCCGCGGGGGGCTGGTAATGAGACAGGACAGTTGGGTTCAAACCTGGGTCGCACGATCCCCAGATCCCTAGGAACCGACGCAGAAGCAAAGAAAAAAAAGGGGTGCAGGCTGGTGGGGAGGGGGTGCCCGGGAGGCCGGGAGAGAGGAGTCCCGGTGGTTGTGCGCCTTCCTCGTCCCCAGTGCACAGGTCAAGCCTCTCCCCTCCCGCCCTCTCACCCTCCCAACCTTATTTAGAAACCGTGTCCCCGAGACAGGAAGGGCGGCGGGCCGAGAAGCACGGAGAGTCCCGGTCTCATTTCCTTTCGAATCCCCCTGTGGAATTTCATTTCACACGGTGAGGAAATCAGAGCGCGAGACCGTCGGCGGGTCTGCAGCTCCGCAGCTCTGGGGCGCCTCCCCACTGGCGGCTGGAGGTGGGCGGCTCCCGGCGCAGGTCGGGCGAGTTTGGGGGCGGGGAGAGGCCGGGCCGGATCGCCGCTAGTCCGGAGTGAAAATAGCTGTGGACTCGCGCAGTACCAGGCACCGTGCTAAGTCTTCTACACTTTATCTCTAATCCTCCCAAGTGACTTTACAGAGGAGACTGACGCTGAGAGGTTGAACAATTTGCTCAAGGTCACACAGCCGGGACTGAACGCCACAATCGGTGTAAATCCAAATCCCCAGTTCTTTGTGTACGCTTCTCTGCCTGACGGGAAGGTGGCCATGGGCCTAGGTTACAGCTGAAAGGAGACAGAAAGGAAAGGGGGCAGATGGAACAGGGCGCACTTCTCACCTGCGGGAGGAGGGGGCAGGACGGCGCGGCTGGAGCCACTGGGCTGCGTCCCTGCTTGGCCCCTGCGCGCCTAGATCCGTGTGGGAGGAAAGCAAGAGACAGGAGGCGGGCGGGGCTGGGCGCTAGGGGAGGGAGGGAGGGTGGGGCGGCCGGGGGAGGGGGCCGGAGGGCGGGGGCCTGACCCCTCCAGCGGGAGAGCGGCCCCGCCCCGCCGCCTCGCCCCTAGCTGCCCACCGCGCCTGGCCATTGGAGAGGCGTGCTGTCCGTCCCGCCCCGCCGCCGCGCCGCGAGCCTCCAGCGCCGCTCAGGGCCCCGGCGGTGAGAGCTGCGCAGCGCTGGCTGCTGGCTGGCCTCGCGGAGACGCCGAGCGGACGCGGCCGGCGCCGGCTTGTGGGTTCGCCGCCTGCAGCCATGACCCTCGCAGCCTGTCCCTCGGCCTCGGCCCGGGACGTCTAAAATCCCACACAGTCGCGCGCAGCTGCTGGAGAGCCGGCCGCTGCCCCCTCGTCGCCGCATCACACTCCCTTCCCGGGAGCTGGGAGCAGCGCGGGCAGCCGGCGCCCCCGTGCAAACTGGGGGTGTCTGCCAGAGCAGCCCCCGCCGCTGCCGCTGCCGCTGCCGCCCCCGATGCTGGCCATGGCCTGGCGGGGCGCAGGGCCGAGCGTCCCGGGGGCGCCCGGGGGCGTCGGTCTCAGTCTGGGGTTGCTCCTGCAGTTGCTGCTGCTCTTGGGGCCGGCGCGGGGCTTCGGGGACGAGGAGGAGCGGCGCTGCGACCCCATCCGCATCTCCATGTGCCAGAACCTCGGCTACAACGTGACCAAGATGCCCAACCTGGTGGGGCACGAGCTGCAGACGGACGCCGAGCTGCAGCTGACAACTTTCACACCGCTCATCCAGTACGGCTGCTCCAGCCAGCTGCAGGTGGGCGCCCCCACCCCCACCCCTGGCGGGACCCCTTGGGGAGGGACGCCCAAACTAACTTTGCAGAGCCCATGCCAAGTTGATCATCCTAGCCCGAAGGAGACAGCTCTCCTGGAAAAGTGATTTCCATCCCCACCCCCACTTTCTCAGGGACTGGAAGCCAAAACGTTGTGTAAGTCATCTGGCCTGGGAAAGAACCCACTCTTACACCCCGCCCTTCCGTTTTTCTCCCTTGCCCACCCATGTCTGGCCCAGACCCCTAACCCCAGTGGAGCTGAGTGTTATCTTTGCCAAGGATTCTGGTCGCCACTGCTCGGTGGGCGAGTGGGAGGGAGCCAGCTGCAGCTAAGACTTGGAGGGAGAGAAAAGGAGACCATCCCTCACCGACCTTCCTTCTCCCCACTATTTTTGGGGTGTTATGAAATGAAACACTACTGCACCTTTTTCTGCTGAATAGCCCCTTCTCACGACGTCCCGCAGGGTTTCAGAGGTTATGCATGAAGGAGTGGTTGGGTTGGCTTGAGTTCTCTCTTATCCTCAGAGTTGAAGGCACGTTTAATGCTTGGAGAGTGAGAAGAAGCTGCAGGAAGGTGGTTGGTATATTGGAAGAAATTTTTTTGCAGTCATTAAAAAATGTAAAGCATATGTAATGATAGAGAAAATGTTTATTCCACAGTAATAAGAATTTGTATATACAAGGTGATTATAATCCTGCAAAATAAAAAATTCGTTGGGATAATAAAAGACTGAAAGGAAAATTTTTAAAGTGTTAACATTGGTTATGTTTGGGTTGGTGAGGCTGGGTGATTTTTAGAAATTTAGAAAAGAGAGAAGTGGGAAAAAGTAGAAGTTAGTTGTCCAGGCTTCAGAAATCTGGTTTCTGGCCGAGCGCGGTGGCTCATGCCTGTAATCCCAGCACTTTGGGAGGCCAAGGCGGGTGGATCACGAGGTCAGGAGTTCGAGACCAGCCTGACCAACATGGTGAAATCCTGTCTCTACTAAAAGTACAAAAATTAGCCGGGCGTGGTGGCATGCGCCTGTAATCCCAGCTACTCAGGAGGCTGAGGCAGGAGAATCGCTTGAACCCAGGAGGCGGAGGTTGCAGTGAGCAGGGATTGCACCATTGCTCTCTAGCCTGGGCCACAGGAGTGAAACTCCGTATCAAAAAAAAAAAAAAAAAAAAGAAAGAAAAGAAAAGAAATCTTTGGTTCTGGCTGTAACTTCTGAGAGATAATGAACAGACATACAGCTTACTTACTAGGTGCATGTTTTTACATAGGTCATTTTAAAACTTGGTTTGTGGTTTTGGAAAGATGGTAAGGATTAGACCTGTTGCTGCTGAAATATCCCTTTGGAAGTTCCAGAACTTTAGAACTAGGTTATAAAAGCTTAAGAAATGATACTCCAGCTCTCAGTTTGGACACAGCACATATCCTGACATCAGTGGTAATTTGTTGGAGAAACAGCTTTTGCAGGGATATATATTTTTAATTACATGTATCCTGGGGAAAGCGGCCAAGCTGTTTTGAAGGACAAGACTGGATCCCTTTACATGCTGGAAAATAGTTACTTGTAACTCTAGACTTCATAGACAACATCTGTAAGGAGCCAAGCAGACTGTTTATCAATGCTGGAGGAATTGAGGACAGCAACTGGACTCTCCCCTGCTGGTATTGCAGTTTCAGCGACTTAACATTTACATTTTCCTATTGTGCTTCATTATTATTCATTGAGGAAACTTGGCCAAACAAATCCCTAGTGACCAGAGACCTCAATCTGCATCCCATCCTTGAGTCTGACAGTGTCTCAACTGGGCCACTTTTTGTTTCAGTATGGGACTAGTTTAAACACATTTTTAAAGGATAAATTAGGGAGAAGAGAATACTAACAGGATCTACATTTTTTTTAACTTTTTAAAATGAGAAACGGGGATAAAAATAAACCACCTAAATGAGTCGTATTAGTTTCTTTAGCTTTTTCAAATAGTTTCGAAAATGGAAGGAGATTGAAAGCCAGTTTTTTAAGATTTATTTCAAGTGTTGTGCAAAGAGGGCTTATGCAATTCTTCAGACCCTATTTATTTTATTTATTTATTTATGTACATTCTTCTGGAAAGGATTACTAAAGCCAAACTAAGAAAAGTGTGTAATGATGGATTATCAGGCACCCTTGTTTGAGGTCAGAGTAAACAGACTCCCCATAGGTTGGTTTAAAAGTAGATACCTACATTGCCTGGAAGCATTCAACTCAGCTTTGTGGGAGCATTTGGTCAAACTTCCAAGTCATTGTTTTTTGTTGTTGTTGTTGTTCATTTTGTTACTTTTCCAGTTCTTCCTTTGTTCTGTTTATGTGCCAATGTGCACAGAGAAGATCAACATCCCCATTGGCCCATGCGGCGGCATGTGTCTTTCAGTCAAGAGACGCTGTGAACCCGTCCTGAAGGAATTCGGATTTGCCTGGCCAGAGAGTCTGAACTGCAGCAAATTCCCACCACAGAACGACCACAACCACATGTGCATGGAAGGGCCAGGTGATGAAGAGGTGCCGTTACCTCACAAAACCCCCATCCAGCCTGGGGAAGAGTGTCACTCTGTGGGAACCAATTCTGATCAGTACATCTGGGTGAAAAGGAGCCTGAACTGTGTGCTCAAGTGTGGCTATGATGCTGGCTTATACAGCCGCTCAGCCAAGGAGTTCACCGATATCTGGATGGCTGTGTGGGCCAGCCTGTGCTTCATCTCCACTGCCTTCACAGTACTGACCTTCCTGATCGATTCTTCTAGGTTTTCCTACCCTGAGCGCCCCATCATATTCCTCAGTATGTGCTATAATATTTATAGCATTGCTTATATTGTCAGGCTGACTGTAGGCCGGGAAAGGATATCCTGTGATTTTGAAGAGGCAGCAGAACCTGTTCTCATCCAAGAAGGACTTAAGAACACAGGATGTGCAATAATTTTCTTGCTGATGTACTTTTTTGGAATGGCCAGCTCCATTTGGTGGGTTATTCTGACACTCACTTGGTTTTTGGCAGCAGGACTCAAATGGGGTCACGAAGCCATTGAAATGCACAGCTCTTATTTCCACATTGCAGCCTGGGCCATCCCCGCAGTGAAAACCATTGTCATCTTGATTATGAGACTGGTGGATGCAGATGAACTGACTGGCCTGTGCTATGTTGGAAACCAAAATCTCGATGCCCTCACCGGGTTCGTGGTGGCTCCCCTCTTTACTTATTTGGTGATTGGAACTTTGTTCATTGCTGCAGGTTTGGTGGCCTTGTTCAAAATTCGGTCAAATCTTCAAAAGGATGGGACAAAGACAGACAAGTTAGAAAGACTGATGGTCAAGATTGGGGTGTTCTCAGTACTGTACACAGTTCCTGCAACGTGTGTGATTGCCTGTTATTTTTATGAAATCTCCAACTGGGCACTCTTTCAGTATTCTGCAGATGATTCCAACATGGCTGTTGAAATGTTGAAAATTTTTATGTCTTTGTTGGTGGGCATCACTTCAGGCATGTGGATTTGGTCTGCCAAAACTCTTCACACGTGGCAGAAGTGTTCCAACAGATTGGTGAATTCTGGAAAGGTAAAGAGAGAGAAGAGAGGAAATGGCTGGGTGAAGCCTGGGAAAGGCAATGAGACTGTGGTATAAGGCTAGTCAGCCTCCACGCTTTCTGCATTTCGAAGGGGGGAATGCCAGCATATTGGAGGAAATTCTGCTAAAAGTTATATGCAGTGAATCTCAGTTTGAACAAACTAGCAACAATTAAGTGACCCCCATCAACCCACTGCCTCCCACCCCGACCCCAGCATCAGAAAACCAATGATTTTGCTGTAGACTTTGGAATGATCCAAAATGGAAAAGCCAGTTAGAGGCTTTCAAAGCTGTGAAAAATCAAAACGTTGATCACTTTAGCAGGTTGCAGCTTGGAGCGTGGAGGTCCTGCCTAGATTCCAGGAAGTCCAGGGCGATACTGTTTTCCCCTGCAGCGTGGGATTTGAGCTGTGAGTTGGTAACTAGCAGGGAGAAATATTAACTTTTTTAACCCTTTACAATTTTAAATACTAACTGGGTCTTTCAGATAGCAAAACAATCTATAAACACTGGAAACGCTGGGTTCAGAGAAGTGTTACAAGAGTTTTATAGTTTGGCTGATCTAACATAAACATCTTCTGTGGTGCACTGTCTGCTGTTTAGAACTTTGTGGACTGCACTCCCAAGAGGTGGTGGTAGAATCTTTCAGTGCCTTTGTCATAAAACAGAGTTATTTGAACAAACAAAAGTACTGTACTCACACACATAAGGTATCCAGTGGATTTTTCTTCTCTCTTTTCCTCTCTTAAATTTCAACATCTCTCTTCTTGGCTGCTGCTTTTTTCTTCATTTTATGTTAATGACTCAAAAAAAGGTATTTTTATAGGAATTTTTGCACTGCAGAATGCTTAAAGAGGGGAAAAGGAAGGGTGATTCACTTTCTGACAATCACTTAATTCAGAGGAAAATGAGATTTACTAAGTTGACTTACCTGACCGACCCCAGAGACCTATTGCATTGAGCAGTGGGGACTTAATATATTTTACTTGTGTGATTGCATCTATGCAGACGCCAGTCTGGAAGAGCTGAAATGTTAAGTTTCTTGGCAACTTTGCATTCGCACAGATTAGCTGTGTAATTTGTGTGTGTCAATTACAATTAAAAGCACATTCTTGGACCATGACATAGTATACTCAACTGACTTTAAAACTATGGTCAACTTCAACTTGCATTCTCAGAATGATAGTGCCTTTAAAAGTTTGTTTTTTTTTTAAAGCATAAGAATGTTATCAGAGTCTGGTCTACTTAGGACAATGGAGACTTTTTCAGTTTTATAAAGGGAACTGAGGACAGCTAATCCAACTACTTGGTGCATAATTGTTTCCTAGTAATTGGCAAAGGCTCCTTGTAAGATTTCACTGGAGGCAGTGTGGCCTGGAGTATTTATATGGTGCTTAATGAATCTCCGGAATGCCAGCCAGAAGCTTGATTGGTTAGTAGGGAATAAAGTGTAGACCTTATGAAATGAACTGCAAACTCTAATAGCCCAGGTCTTAATTGCCTTTAGCAGAGGTATCCAAAGCTTTTAAAATTTATGCTATACGTTCTTCACAAGGGGTTACCCCCTAGCAGCCTCTCAAAAATTGCACTTCTCTTAAAACTGTAACTGGCCTTTCTCTTACCTTGCCTTAGGCCTTCTAATCGTGAGATCTTGGGGACAAATTGTTGACTATGTCACAGGTTGCTCTCCTTGTAACTCATACCTGTCTGCTTCAGCAGCTGCTTTGCAATGACTCATTTATTTATTAATTCATGCCTTTACAAAAAATAGGAAGGGAAGCTCTTTTTTTTTTTTTTTTTTCAATCACACTTTGTGGAAAAACATTTCCAGGGACTCAAAATTCCAAATAGGTGGTCAAATTCTGGAAATAAGCATGTCTTCTTTTTTAAAAATTTGGTTTGAGCCTTATGCCCATAGTTTGACATTTCCGTTTCTTCTTTCCTTTTTGTTTTTGTGTGGTTCTTGAGCTCTCTGACATCAAGATGCATGTAAGGTCCATTGTATGTTTTGGAAGGCAAAGTCTTGGCTTTTGAGACTGAAGCTAAGTGGGCACAGGTGGCCCCTGCTGCTGTGCCCAGTCTGAGTACCTTGGCTAGACTCTACGTCAGGCTCCAGGAGCATGAGAATTGATCCCCAGAAGAACCATTTTAACTCCATCTGATACTCCATTGCCTATGAAATGTAAAGTGTGAACTCCCTGTGCTGCTTGTAGACAGTTCCCATAACTGTCCAGGGCCCTGGAGCACGCACCCAGGGGCAGATCCTGCCCTTACTCACGCTCTGTTCTGGTGTCTTGGGAGTTGTGCAGGGACTCTGGCCCAGGCAGGGGAAGGAAGACCAGGCGGTAGGGGACTGGTCTTGCTGTTAGAGTATAGAGGTTTGTAATGCAGTTTTCTTCATAATGTGTCAGTGATTGTGTGACCAAGGCAGCATCTAGCAGAAAGCCAGGCATGGAGTAGGTGATCGATACTTGTCAATGACTAAATAATAACAATAAAAGAGCACTTGGGTGAATCTGGGCACCTGGTTTCTGAGTTTTGAGTTCTGGAGCTAGTGTTTTGACAATGTTTTGGGTTTTGACATGCCTTTTCCACAAATCTCTTGCTTTTTCAGGGCAAAGTGTATTTGATCAGAAGTGGCCTTAGCAATGCTACAGGGTTATAGGCCTCTCCTTTCACATTCCAGACAATGGAGAGTCTTTACGGTTTCAGGAAAAGAACTTTGTGGCTGAGGGGTCAGTTACCAGTGACCTTTAATCAACTCCATCACTTCTTAAATCGGTATTTGTTAAAAAAAAAAAATCAGTTATCATTTTATTTCTTGAGTGCCAACTGTAGTAAAGCCCCGAAATAGATAATCTCTGTTCTTCTAACTGATCTAGGGTGGGGACGCACCCAGGTCTGCTGAACTTTACTGTTCCTCTGGGAAAGGAGCAGGGACCTCTGGAATTCCCATCTGTTTCACTGTCTCCATTCCATAAATCTCTTCCTGTATGAGCCACTACACCCAGCCTGGGTCTGTCTACTTTTAACACATCTCTCATCCCTTTCCCAGGATTCTTTCCAAGTCAGTTACAGGTGGTTTTAACAGAAAGGATCAGCTCTGCTTCATGACAGTCTCTGGAGAAATCCCTTAGGAAGGCTATGAGAGTAGGCCACAAGGACATGGGCCCACACATCTGCTTTGGCTTTGCCAGCAATTCAGGGCTTAGGGTATTCCATGTGACTTGTATAGGTATATTTGAGGACAGCGTCTTGCTAGAGAAAAGGTGAGGGTTGTTTTTCTTTCTCTGAAACCTACAGTAAATGGGTATGATTGTAGCTTCCTCAGAAATCCCTTGACCTCCAGAGATTAAACATGGTGCAATGGCACCTCTGTCCAACCTCCTTTCTGGTAGGTTCCTTTCTCCTGCTTCATATAGGCCAAACCTCAGGGCAAGGGAACATGGGGGTAGAGTGGTGCTGGCCAGAACCATCTGCTTGAGCTACTTGGTTGATTCATATCCTCTTTCCTTTATGGAGACCCATTTCCTGTTCTCTGAGACTGTTTCTGAACTGGCAACTTACTTGGGCCTGAAACTGGAGAAGGGGTGACATTTTTTTAATTTCAGAGATGCTCTCTGATTTTCCTCTCCCAGGTCACTGTGTCACGTGCACTTCCCAAACTCAGGTTCCAGGAAGCTTGTGTGTCTAGATACTGAATTGAGATTCTGTTCAGCACCTTTAGCTCTATACTCTCTGGCTCCCCTCATCCTCTTGGTCACTGAATTAAATGCTTATTGTATTGAGAACCAAGCTGGGACCTGAGGACACAAAGATGAGCTCAACAGTCTCAGCCCTAGAGGAACAGACTCAGGGATTTCACCAGGTTGGTGCAATATTTGATTTCTGGTGAGGTGACCACAGCTGCAGTTAGGGAAGGGAGCCACTGAGCACAGACTTTGGAAGGAACCTTTTTTTGTTGTTTGTTTGTTTGTTTGTTTGAGACAGGGTCTTGCTCTGTCACCCAGGCTGGGGTGCAATGGCGCAATCTTGGCTCACTGCAACCTCCGCCTCCTGCGTTCAAGCGATTCTCCTGCCACAGCCTCCCGAGTAGCTGGGACTACAGGTGTGTGCCACCACGCCCAGCTACTTTCTGTATTTTTAGTAGAGATGGGGTTTCACTGTGTTGGCCAGGCTGGTCTCGAACTCCTGACCTCGTGATCTGCCCACCTCAGCCTCCCAAAGTGCTGGGATTACAGGCGTGAGCCACCACACCGAGCCTGGAAGGAACCTCTTAAAATTAGTTTACATCTTGTATTTTATTCTGTGATGGAGGACACTGGAGAGAGTTGCTATTCCAGTCAATCATGTCGAGTCACTGGACTCTGAAAATCCTATTGGTTCTTTTATTTTATTTGAGTTTAGATTTCTCTTCTGGGTTTGTATTATGTCTGGCAAATGACCTGGGTTATCACTTTTCCTTCAGGGTTAGGTCATAGATCTTGGAAACTCCTTAGACAGCATTTTGCTCCTACCAAGGATCAGATACTAGAGCCCTACATAATAGATTTCATTTCACTCTAGCCTACATAGAGCTTTCTGTTACTGTCTCTTGCCATGCACTTGTGCAGTGATTACACACTTGACAGTACCAGGAGACAAATGACTTACAGATCCCCCAACATGCCTCTTCCCCTTGGCAAGCTCAGTTGCCCTGATAGTAGCATGTTTCTGTTTCTGATGTATCTTTTTTCTTTTCTTCGTTGCATCAGCCAATTCCCAGAATTTCCCCAGGCAATTTGTAGAGGACCTTTTTGGGGTCCTATATGAGCCATGTCCTCAAAGCTTTTATACCTCCTTGCTCTCCTACAATATTCAGTACATGACCACTGTCATCCTAGAAGGCTTCTGAAAAGAGGGGCAAGAGCCACTCTGCCCCACAAAGGTTGGGTCCATCTTCTCTCCGAGGTCGTGAAAGTTTTCAAATTGTACTAATAGGCTGGGGCTCTGACTTGGCTGTGGGCTTTGGGAGGGGTAAGCTGCTTTCTGGATCTCTCCCAGTGAGACATGGAGGTGTTTCTGAATTTTGTCTACCTCACAGGGACGTTGTGAGGCTTGAAAAGGTCAAAAAATGATGGCCCCTTGAGCTCTTTGTAAGAAAGGTGGATTAAATATTAGGTGTAATCTGAAAAAAGATAAAATGTGACTCCCCCTGCTCTGTGCAGCAGTCGGGCTGGATGCTCTGTGGCCCTTCTTGGGTCCTCATGCCACCCCACAGCTCCAGGAAGCTTGAAGCCAATCTGGGGGACTTTCAGATGTTTGACAAAGAGGTACCAGGCAAACTTCCTGCTACACATGCCCTGAATGAATTGCTAAATTTCAAAGGAAATGGACCCTGCTTTTAAGGATGTACAAAAGTATGTCTGCATCGATGTCTGTACTGTAAATTTCTAATTTATCACTGTACAAAGAAAACCCCTTGCTATTTAATTTTTGTATTAAAGGAAAATAAAGTTTTGTTTGTTAGCTTGTGTGTGACTTGGCATATTTCTGAAAGTATATGACAGCCACTAGGAAGCATATACACCCAGCAGTGAGAAATAGAGGATTCAGTTTGCAGGGCAGATTGGGAACTGCTTTCTGAGGGCCTCTTTCTTTTTTGCTGGGGCTCTTTTTCCCCTGCGGGATTTCTCCTGGGTCAGTAAACCCCCACAGTCTAAGGTCAACAGAATTGATTACTAATATGGTCATCAGTAACACTCAAGTAGGTCACATGATGCTTTGGATATAACTGTAGTTCTCAAGTTGTTATCCCAATGACGCCTCTTTTTTTTTTGCATTTTCAATGCATGTGGCTATCTTTGCCTTCCAAGCCCCACTGACTGAATCTGATGGCCTAAAAAAGAGTTTTCCCATCATTACTAGAACTTTTGACCTCTTAAAAAAGGGAAAGGAAAGGGGGCTTTTTTTTCTTCAGATTTTTTTTTTTTCTGGCTACACAGTGGTTCTGTTTGTGTAACAGACATGGGCGTATGTCACATTTGTCAATCAGGAAAGTGGCTTCTTTAGCTAATTTTATAAATTGGATGGTCTGTGTCCCCATATCCAGAAAAGTCATCAGACAAAGCAAATTCAAAGCTACTATCAGGATATTGTTATGGGAGTCAGTAATATTATAGACCTCACATACAGAGGGAAGGAGAGCCATCACCGTCTGCTGATGTCCTAGATGTGAACGTCAGGCCTCTTGGTTTGCTTTTAAATTGCTTGCCACCCTTTAGCTTCACTTCAATACCACCCTGTTTTGGCGCGAGTAAAAAACCCATTCATTGAACAAGGATCTGCAATACTACTCTCCTTATCTGCAGATTGCTACTGGACATTTATCTCAAACCCTAAATGAAGGCAGGTATGTAATTTAAATTGTTTTCCCAGTTGGGCTGTGTTTCTCTTTCCATTACCTATTCATTAAGTAATTACGAAGTTAAGGAAAGTCAACACAATCTGGAATGAATTCTTAATTCCTTGCACTTAAAGAAACATTTTCTGAATAGAAAATACTTTATTTACATGATTTCATTTTATTCTCCTGGCATTTCTGAAGTCAGTAGGGCAGGTCTGACAACCTTCCTTTAGAGTGGAGAAGCCAAGACATAGGGCGAGGGCAACCCAAAGGGGTTGGAGAAGGTTGGTCAGCAGGTCTTCCCATGCCCAACTCAGGGTTTTGGTTGTATTTTTGTTTTACACAGGGTTTTCTTTTGTTTTTGTTTTATACTCCTGTGGGTTGCATGGTGTCCCTCTAATCTTAACCCCAGATACCTGTGAATGTGACCTTATTAGGAAATAGGGTCTTTGCAGATTAAATTAAGTTAAAAATGAGTTCATACTTAACTAGATTAGGGTGGGTTCTAATCTAATATCTAGTATCCTTATAAAAACTGGGAAATTTGGACACGCACACAAGAGAGGAGAATGCCATGGGAAGGCTGACACAGAGATTGGAGTTATGCAGCTATAGGCCAAGCAAGAAACACCAAGGATTGCTGGCAACCACCAGCCAGGAGAGAGGCAGGGAAGATTCTTCCTTGGATCCTCCAGAAGAACACAACCTTGATCTTTGCTTTCTAACCTCCAGAACTGTGTAAGTGTAAATTCCTATGGGCGAGGCACAGTGGCTCACACCTGTAATCCCAGCACTTTGGGAGGTCAAGGCAGGCAGATCACATGACGTCAGGAGTTCGAGACCAGCCTGGCCAATATGGTAAAACCCCCATCTCTACTAAAAATACAAAAACTAGTCAGATGTGACGTGTGCCTGTAGTCCCAGCTACTTGGGAGGCTGAGACGGGAGAATCGCTTGAACCTGGGAGGCAGAGGTTGCAATGAGCCGAGATCATGCCATTGCATTTCAGCCTGGGCATCGCAGCAAGACTCTGTCCCAAATAAATAATAAATTCCTGTTGCCTTTGGCCACCCAGTTTGTGATAATTTGTTACGGCAGCCCAAGGAAACTAATACAGACTCTATCCCTCTGATTTCTATTTTTTCTATTTTATGGTATGGTATGGTATGGTATGGTATTGAGATGGAGTCTTGCTCTGTCACCCAGGCTGGAGTGCAATGACTTGATCTCGGCTCATTGCAACCTCCGCCTCCCTGGTTCAAGTGATTCTCCTTCCTCAGCCTCCTGAGTAGCTGGGATTACAGGCACCTGCTATCATGCCTGACTAATTTTTGTATTTTTGTGGAGACGGGGTTTCACCATGTTGGCCAGGCTGGTCTTGAACTCCCGACCTCAGGTGATCCTCCCACCTCAGCCTCCCAAAGTGCTGAGATTACAGGCATAAGCCACCGCACCCAGCCTCCTCTGATTTCTTTACTGCAAATAGTTCACTTGGAGTGGGTAGATTCTTTGGCACCTTTCTCAATAATGAGATCTGACCATAAGCTTCTATTTTTTAAAAGATAATATAGCATAATCACTATAGTACATTTCTTTATCTGTAAACTGGACACCTCTAGAATAAATGCCATGATCCCCAACACCCTATAGTTTGAATTGGTCTTGGCTGGTCTCTTGCCCACCTTCCCCCAATGGGAGCTCTGTGTGCACAGCCAGGACCCTAACTGGAATGTGACCCAAGGGTTTTTAGCATTTCGGTCCTGAGAACTGATTTTTTCTCTTTCCCATTTTAGCTTTCACATGCAATTATAATTTTAAAGTTGAGCTGACTCTTGACTAAAGAGGTCAGCCTTGGCCTCCTGTTTTCAGAGGTTCTGTGTACAGAAATAAACCAGACTGGGAGAAGGGCTTTATTCTGTCCTTCATTTTCCTTCACAATGTAAGCTGGTACCGTAGGACTGGGAGGATCCCACTGAATATCTTGAAGATGTGTTGGACCTGCAAAAGTTTAGTCCAAAGGGGTTTCAAAATGGTCCTTGGCCTCACATGAAATTCTTAGTATTACCCTGTTTTTTTTTCTTCAGTCTATTTCATCTTTACACTAAGAGGGCCCATAGATTTATTTACCCTCATGGCAAAGGATTCCAACTTCTCAAATTCCCAGGGAAAGAGAATAGAAAATCAAATGTATTACATTTTCCATCCACTGCCTGATTTTCATCAGCTTTCCACCTGGTTTCCTATAAGCACCCAATTCTGTTTTCACTCAAGAACGTGCTTAATCTCATGGAAAGCCTGCATTATCAATGCCTTTCTCTTTAAGAGATTAAATGATTGGTTATGTAAATTTCCTGAAATGCCTGGGGTTGCATCATTCCACTTGATATGAGGTAAATGGGTAAAATATAAAGCAATGAGATGGAATAGATAAGTCACAGAAAATCCTGTCCTGGTTTCATCATTTTCCTCTCACCCCTTTCCCTTTGCATATGCGTTGTTTCCTTTTGCCTAGAATATCCTTTCTATCTTTCCTCAACTAGGTTATGTCTGTCCTTTTTAAAGCCTTGGGTCATCTTTCCTGGGAAGACATCCCCGATCCTCCTGCTTGCCACTTTCTGCTTCCCTTTCCTTTTATTGATAGGTAGGTTTAAGCCTCTGTGCATTCAACTCTGGGAGCCTTCCTTGCACTGATTGCAATGATCTGTGCATGCATCCATCTCTTACTAAACTGAGCTCCCTGAGCGTGACTTTGAGCACCTACAGTTGTCTATTTATGTACCGTCAGAGCTTGGCACACTGCCTGGCACAGGGCACAGGTTTCAAAATATATGTATAAGGAAGGAAGGGAGGGAGGAAAGAAGAAATGGAGTAAGGAAGGAGGGGAGGAAGGGAGGGTTTTAACCTTGTTAGGTGGAGAAACTGAAGGGCTTTGGTGACAGATGTGGCCACATAGGAAGGAAACCAAAGGTGACAACAAGAGCCATTAGGTTGGCAGGACTTTCTGGGAAGATGCTAGGGCACTAGCCCCTGAGACAATTCTCCAGCCTCAAAGATAGGTTAGGGAATGATCGACTACCCCACCGTGTTGCCTATTGTAAGTTGTCTCTTTTAAATATTTGCTGAAAGTCTACTGTATATAGAACACTGGAATGGGCTAGGGAAAGGAAAGGGAGTGATTTTTAAAAACTATGAAATACGAAGTCCAACTTGGAGTCCAAAAATGCAGATGACAAAACAGAGAAAGAATTCAGCTGCTATTAACAAGCTTAAAACTCTAAACCTGGAAAAACAAATCCTCTACTGCTTAGTAAATATTTGTTGAATAGCTGAATGAGGGTCCATCGTGTGCCAGCCACTGTCCTGAGAAGGCACCGTAGGGGACACAGATAAATAAGACACAACCTTTCCCTCTAGAAGTTCGCTGCAGCACACTATGTGCCTCCCTCTACCCTCCTTCCCACAAAAGATCAATGCTACTAGTCCTATCACACTTACTATGTGATTTCTTCCTAAGTCCCTAGGTCTCGTGGTTTAGCTTGAATAGAACAGTTTCTGAGTACCCAGTGTAATGGGCAAACAGTTCCTAAACTGCTGTCGTCTCACCTTTTGACCCCTCAAAGGACATATCTGCTGATGTAAATATGTAGGGAAGGTGCAGGGAAGAAGAGAGAGAAGTGAGGACCCCAAAGACCACAACTCTTTTAAAACTTAGTCTGCTCATCAAAGCCACCCCCGGAATTCAGAATGTAAAATACAAAAATTGAAACTTACTCATTATGTGCCATCGGAGGTATTTAGTCAAAATTCAGCATCTGACCACCTTTTCTAGGCCTATGTTGATTTACAATATTTGTACCCAGTAGGTCATTTATGTAGGTGTGTTACCTTGTGTCCTCTGAACCTTCTTCTCTTACTACTGTTATGTCATAATTGTATAAATTCAAAGAGATTGCTCTATATAAGTTAAAAGAAGTATAGTACATGGCTAGTCCTCATGTATCCAGAGTGAAAAGGATAAATGTGTGAATAAACTTGGCAGAGAGTTGCCTGGCGGGAGGTGCAGGGCAGTGAGTGGCTCAGTGTAACTGGAGCTTGAGATTCTTGGAGTGGGAGGGAAGGTGGGCTGAGGCCAAGTTATGAAAGGCCTTGGAGGCCGTATTCTCTCCTGTGCTCAGCACAGGGGAGTCGGCAAAAGTTTGAAAGCAAGGAAGGCTCATGTCCCTGTTGGTGTTTTTACATAGCTTGCTGTGTCTGCCGTGTGGACTATGGGCTGGGAAGAAGGCAAGCAGGAGACAGGAAGACCAGTTTGGATGAGAAACCATGAAGGCCTGAATGAAGGTGGTAGCAGAGAGATGGAAAGGAGGGGGTGATTTTCAGAGAAGCCACAACAAATCGTGTCCTCTGTAGCTCTGGTCAATGAGCCGAATCTTTGCTTTCTAAAATGCCAGTGTTTCAGAGGCAAGGAGTTTCTGTTTGCTCTGCACACCTGATACAGCACACCCCTACGTTGCAAACTAAAGATAAATAACACCAAAGGCCACAGCAGCTTGCAACACTGACCAAGTACCCCTGGAGATCTTGAGTTTCACTGCATTCAGACTCCCCCTTGCAGTCTGAGGGTCAGCATGACACTGTTAGTGGAGGGGACAGGGTCCTTGGGAGGAGAGGGTAGCATTTAGTTGTTTATGTAGTGCTAAGGGGCCCCACCAGCTCTTCAGGACTGAGAGTTTTCTAACATGACTTATTTCTTAGAGTAGCCGATTCAAATTTCATAGTAAAGGTTTAATTTAGGACAAACTGAATCCAAGTCATGTCTCCCATGTAGATTTTGTTTCTTGACACAGTTTTCTTTGCTAACTACTGTGGATTGCCTAACCAGATCTACAGAAAGCCACATCATGGGCCCACACATTTTTTCTAATCCTCTTCCTTTTAAATCAGAAATTCAGTATAACGTTTTTCCATAAGTGAATGAGAGAACCACTTCCTAGCTTTTTTGTGTGTCCCCCCCCTCACCCCTTTAAAAAAAAAAGACAGAAACAACAACAGACCTTCCTTTTGGATTTACATCAGCATTTAGCTAACTTCCTGAACATTTCACCCATTTCCTGAACTTATTCTCAGGAAGGAAAAACATCCTCCTTCAGAAATAAATGCAAATAATCCCAGAGATTATTTCTATTAAATAAATAGTGTAAACGCAATGGAATTTCCTGTAAGATGTATATTTACCATGGATATTTCAATAAAAATGTGTTTGTTGTGATTCTGCAAGACTCATGGTATTTGCAGGCGGTCTGAGGAATTATAATCTTTAGTAGCCACTCAAGAGCTAAGTCCTGAACATTTGCAATTTTTACCCATGTTAAAAATATATATTATATATATATTTTTTAACTGAGAAATAGGAACACTTTGGAAAAATTATTCTCTTGAGGTCAGTTTTTTGAAGCTTTGTTTCTTTTAAAAGAGGGCTCTAATGACACCTAGTGGTGAATACAGGCAGGACAGCTTTAGGACAGACAATGCAGTGTCCCTGTAATTAGGATTTTTTGTTTATGCGTTTGCTTGGGAGAAAACACACTCCTTACAAGCACTTCTTAAGTACCCTTAATGCCCAGGAATCCTGAGAAGTAGCGACATGGAAACGTTTCCCTTACGTGTTTCTGGCGATGTTCTCTTCTCTTGATTGATGATTCCTCAGAGCCTGCCCACCTCCTAGGGCTAAACTGGCTCAATTTTAGGAATGGATGAAAAATGTGAAGCTCTGCGAGGAAAAACATCAGTACATCAAGTGAGAAATTTCCCTATCTTTTTGAGAAGGCCTCCTCCCATTTGGCTACCTTTTAATGGAGAAGCATGGTCCTTTTCTGGTGTATATGTCTTACTGACTTTTTAAAGGTGTACTCCAGGCTGACTGCCTGTCATTTCTGCTTTACAGGGGCCTTCTTAGGTTCTCTAGTGTTTGGCAGTGGCTGATTTTTAAAGAGAGAGGTGATAGGGATCTCAGAGAGGCTGCCCTCACTCCAGCCCCACCCCACCCCTACCCCCAGCCCCTCGGAAGGCCATCCAGGACAGATGACTATCTGGCCTCCTTGCACCACCCCCAGGAAGGAGCTCCTTAATCCATCACATCGGCTGATATTCTTCTTTATGTCCAAACCCCTCAGAGTGATATCCAAGACCCTCAGGCCTGGCTCTTCCCCTCTCTTCCAGCCACATCATTCCTCTTCCTCAGACACACCCTATGCTCTAGCCAATCCCAGCCACTTCCAGCTCCTCCTGTCCTCAGGCTGTTTCAGTGTTCTCTGCTCCTGCGTGCTGGACTCCTCAGCCAGGAGGCTGTTTCCCTCCATGACCCTTCTGCTCATTCTTCAAGTCCCTGCATAAGTGTTTCCTCTTCTTCTTCAAGTCCCTGGATATGCGTTTCCTCTTCTGGGAGCCTCGCATGACTCAATCAAGCAGAGCCTGCAGCACCTTCCTTTAGGGCACCTCTGAACCTAGTTCAAACATCTGTAACTGCATGTGTTGTATTACATTATATTGTTCTTGTTTGTTTCTCCTCTAGATGTGTTTGAGCTTCTCAAGGACAGGAGCTGTTCTTGCGCCCAACACCCTGGCTGGTTCAGGTGCTCCACAAATGTTCACTGACATCCTGGCAGCAGCCATTTGTGGCACTGGATTGTTGCATTTGGCTGCAGTGTTTTGACAGGAGCAAATTAGGAGTGGGGCAACTAGTTCAAGGTAGTGTTGACAATGAGAGGACTAGCTCTTTGAAAATGTGCAGAACCATTTATTATCCAAAATGACCTCAGCTTTCACACCACTAGGAATAAGGTGCTTTCACAAAAATAATCTCTAAGTTTGTGTCTAGTTCTAACACTGGAAGATTCTGTTAACAGAAAGGGGTCCAGATCCAGACCTCAAAAGAGGGTTACTGGATCTCGCGCAAGAAAGAATTAAAGGCGCGTCCATAAAGTGAAAGCAAGTTTATTAAGAAAGTAAAGGAATAAAAGAATGGCTATTCCACTGACAGAAGGCTTCTGGTTGCCTATTTTTATGGTTATTTCTTGATTATATGCTAAACAAAGGGTGGATTATTCATGCCTCCCCTTTTAGACCATATAGGGTAACTTCCTGACATTGCCATGGCATTTGTAAACTGTCATGGTGCTGGTGGGAGTGTAGCAGTGAGGACAACCAGAGGTCACTCTCATGGCCATCTTGGTTTTGGTGGGTTTCAGCTGGCTTCTTTACTGCAACCTATTTTATCAGCAAGGTCTTGATGACCTGTATCTTGGCTGACCTCCTATCTCATCCTGTGACTTAGAATGTCTAACCGTCTGGGAATGCAGCCCAGTAGGTCTCAGCCTTATTTTACCCAGCCCCTACTCAAGATGGAGTTGCTCTGGTTCAGACGCCTCTGACAATTCTATAATTAGGAGAGCCATGCTTTAAAATATGGTTTTAAAAAATCTAGGGCTATGGCAGAGAGTCTACAATTGAATGCAAGACTATTTTACATACGCCTGTCTTTTTTCTGGGGAGATGGTTCATACTTTTCAAAGAAGGGGTCTGTCATCTCAAAAGATTAAATACCACTGATTAAGAATCGTTGACCAAAATGACAATCTTTACTCAGCCTCTGCTGGGTCAGTAGGAGCTAACATCTTAATAGGAGTTAGTGCCTCAGTAGAGAGGTTCATAATCCAGCAGCTGCAAAGCTCTTGTTGCTTTTTTTCCTACTGTCCCCTATTAGGGCACACGTACTGGTCCCAGTTTGCAATTTAAAAAGATGCTTGCATCCTAAGAGGCTTTTGGACATGTTCCATTTATGCAGCATTAATGTTCTAAATGTTCTAAATGTAAGAGTAAGGGTGTGAGGGTATGACCAGAACTCTTTTTTTTTTTTTTTTCTTTACTCTGTCACCCAGGCTGGAGTGTAGTGGCATGATCATGGCTTACTGTGGCCTCAACCTCCCAGGCTCAAGTGATCCTCCCAGCTCAGCCTCCTACTATAGGCACATACCACTATGCCTGGCTAATTTTTTGTATTTTTTGTAGAGACAGGGGTCTCTGTTTCCCAGACTGGTCTCAAACTCTTGGGCTCAAGCCATCCTCCTGCCTCAGCCTCCCAAAATACTGGGATTACAGGCATGAACCATCACACGGAGCAAAACTCTTTCAGCAAGATTATGTACCTTTCCCCACATTAGAAAAAGTAATTGGCTGGCCGGGTGCAGTGGTTCATGCCCGTAATCCCAGCACTTTGGGAGGCCGAGGTGGTCGGATCACCTGAGGTCAGGAGTTCGAGACCAGCCTGACCAACATGGAGAAACCTTGTCTCTACTAAAAATACAAAATTAGCCAGGTGTGGTGGCACATGCCTGTAATCCCAGCTACTCAGGAGGCTGAGGCAGGAGAATCACTTGAACCTGGGAAGCAGAGGTTGTGGTGAGCTGAGATTGTGCCATTGCACTCCAGCCTGGCAACGAGCAAAACTCCATCTCAAAAAAAAAAAGTAATTGGCATTACCAGAAATGATATTAATATTCTTTAGGTTAGGTGCCAGGGCTACTCTGAAAAAGCTACCACACAGTGCCCCCAAGTCCTGCCAGGTGGTTCACAATGAACCCTCTAGGTAATGCCAGAAATCCTACATGTGAAGCATGATCACTGAAACATTCTGCGACTGTGATCTGGGCCTGCAAATCGCTATGAAGCTTTTCTGCTTCAGTGGGAGATGCCATTGCAAACTGAATTGTGGCTGGCAGGGCTGGATTCCTGGGTGTGCAACATGGGCAGTCATTCAGAGCCCTGTGCTTAGACAGGCCTTGTGCTTTGTTTAATGCTTTGCTCTTGCTATCTTGAAATTTTCAATAATATTTGGACAAAGGGCCTCCTATTTTTATTTCACACCTGCTCCTGCAAATGATGTTTGTCCTAAGTGGCTACTTATACCTGAGGCAACACCAAGTAGTAGAAAGGGCATGTACTTTGGAGTTGACAGGGGTCAGCTCCAATCCCAGTTCCGTAACTTTCTAGCGATGTGAGCTTGGGTAAGTTACTTAACCTCTCTGGGCTTCAGTGTTATTATATAAAAAATGGTGATTATAATGTCTAACTTTTAGAGTCATTGGGGTAATTACCAACAGTTGGGGTAATTACAACATTTGGGGTAACAGTATGTGTTCAGTAATTGGTAATGGTTGATAACGACAACAATGATTTGAAAACAACTAGTCAAGAAAGAATGAAATAACATTCATGTGAAAAGACAACCAAAACAAAATGAACAGACAAAACAATGCCATACGTGTAGACTTTTGGGGTTGGGAAGAATCCTAAAGATAAGCTCCTGGGCTGAGTTGTTTTTACCTTTGCCCATCCACAGCACTTTTCTCTTATGATGCATCTTTTCCCCCATTAAACATTGAGACCCTCTGAGAACAGATACTGTGTCTATACTTTAAAAATATTTCCAGCTTTTTGCACAAAGCCTGACACAAAGTGGATGTTTAATAAGCATTGGTTGAAATAATAAACTAGCTCATTATTTTATAGTTGAGGAATCTGAGGCCTAGAGAAGTTAGGTGACTTAAATAAGCTTACAAAACTTGCCCTTGGCAAAGCCAGGTCTGGAGTCCTCTCTGTTTGTTTCAGAGGGATTAGTTATTGCCTGGGGGCCTTGTGTGGACCCAGCCCTTGGAGCTGTTAAACACAATCACAAAATCTTTATTGCTTGCTGAATTGCAATTATCAGATTATATAGGAAATGTTTAAGGATTTTATGTATGTGTATTTTTGTTTTGAGTCAAAAATCAAAAGGGAAGAATGGTCATTGGAGCTAGAATATACTTGTGGCTGTCCCAGTGAACTCCTAGAAAAAGTAATCCCTCCACTTGCCTTTGCTGGAGCACATGGTTCAGGGATAGTTTAGGCTCCCCTTTCTCCTTTCCCAAATCCTCCCATGCATGAGCTTATCTGCTGTGATGCTAATGTCCTGGATGTGATTGATTACCCACCACTATCTTGGGGACCTGGGAATGACCTTCTGGATGCATTTGTAAGGAACCAGCTTGGGAAGAAAAACAAAAACTTGAAGGCATCCTCTAGTTGGCCTGAGATAAGGGGACCTCAGAGTCTTCTTTCATTAGCCTGGCAAAACAATCCAAACAATAAAAAATCCATAAGAAAATATTCGCTTCCAGGAGCTTAAAAGATACTTCTCATTTCAGTCACCCAGTCACATGACACTATCCCTATGTAAGACAAACAAATGTTTTTGTGGGTGAGAGGATGAGAGGAAGGGAGGAAAGAAGAGAAGGGGAGAAGTTTAACAGAGAAAGGGAGGGGAGGTATGATGAGGGAGGAGAGGTGAAAATGTAGAAAAAAGTTAAGAAAAAAACCGAAGAGAGGGAGAGATAGAATATGTTTGGAAAGAGATGTGGGCCTAATAGTTACCCAGATGATCCCAGGAGGCAACTCAAATCATCAGAATGAATCGATCCAAGTCACCTTGTTAAACTTACTTGGCATAATAATAATTATTGTGTGCTGAAAGAAGCAGTGGCGTTCGGTGAGACAGTATGGGTTTGAGTTTTGGCTCTCATGATAATTTGCTGTACAAACATACATCTGTTATTTCAAGTCCCAGGCCTCAGTTTTCCCATCCAGAACTGGGGGAAATAAATGAAATGGGACATATGAAAGTAATTTGAAAAATAGAGTGTGACACAAGCAAACACAGTCTCGAATTTACACTCAAGCTGGATCTATTCCACTTAAATCAAAACAGGCTTTGACGTGCCTCCAGCTTTTCTTTTCATGGACTCAGTAAAGTTTTCTACCTTGTGTTTTTAAAGTAAATACATATATAATCCAATGATCTCGTCACATCATTAGGCTCAGGTGGGTTCGTTCCAAATCATGGATACAACACTGAAATCAAAATATGAAAAGAAAAAAAGGTGCATGGTTTACCCACCATTGTCTAACAAATTTGTATACTAGAAAGAGCAGATGTGGTAGGAATGAGATCTGGTTCAGATTCCAGCTCCAATAGTCATCTGCTGTGTGACCCAGGGCAAGTTTCTCAGCCTCACTGAGCCGCACTCTTCCCACTTGGGATATGGGAGCACCTCCCTCCCTGTGATGTTATCATAAGGTAGCCGGACAAATGCCTAGCTGGCTCCTGGCATCTGTTAGAGCCTCTGCCTATGTTGATCATTGCTGTATCCTCAGTCCTAGACTACAGTAGGTATGAAATATGCAGTACTTTCTCTTTTCCCTTCCTCTTTTCTACTCCTCTTACCCTATTCCCATGCCCACCCATTCAGGTGTCTTTCCATTGCCACCAAAGTAAAGCCTTGGATTTGGGTGTCTGAGATACTGCTTGAGAGCATTTTTTTCCGAAGGTTTCAGATAGGAAATGAAATCACACTGGCTTATGATTATGCACCATCTTAGGTATCAGCAATGAAAACAGACTCTAGAGAACATAAATGGAAGGAAATGTATCGAAGTGGTTGGAGAGTAAAGAGAATTAACTTTAGAAATGAGTAGAAATTAGGGGAGAGTCAGAAGGCCAGGCCAAAGGAACCACAGCAATGGCGCCTTGGCAGGAGTGGTTTGGTCAGCATGCCCGCCAGCCTGCTTTTGAAAGGACGACCTCCAGCTGTCTCCAGAGGTAGCCACCCACCCCCTTCCTGTTTTTGTATTGCTTCCCTGAGATTCACACTTCAGGGAAAGACCACTTGGTGGGCTGAGCCAAAGTCAGCTCCTGATCCTCAGATTGTGCCAGGGTTGTGTGTTTATGTGTGAATGAGAGAGTGTGAGTGTGATTTTGTCCACTTTTGATATGGAAGGTGAGTCTGACCTCACATCAAGAGAAGCCACAACAGTGACCAACCCTTACAGAGGGAGATTTGATGACAGACACCCATTAATAAAAATATGGCAAATGTCCACTGCAGCTCAGAAGAGGGTCTTCAAGGAGGTCAGAGAATCTACAGCTCTGCTTTGTGCAGGGATGTCTCCTCTTCACCAAAGCATTTAGCATCCACTGGGGTAAACAGGGAGGATCCAGCTGTGTCTGCTCATTCCAAGTCGTTTTGAGAAAACAAAATCAACATTAAATTAAAGCAAATAATCAGAGATTTATTAACACTAAAAAAAAAAAAAGTCATGGAAACAAAGTTGAATTCAGTTAAATGGTGAGTGAACAGTTCTTCGGATAGCTTTTGCCTGATTTCCACACAGCTGTTTCTCCAAACCTGTCTGCAGTCAGAGGCAGATGCTTGCAAGCAGCCCCCTTGTATTTCCCACACACTCTCAGCCCCCAGCAAACTCTTCTGGAGGCTGGGTGGCCGTGTCACTGATGGTGATGGCCCCTGCTTCAGGAACTGACAGTCTGCTTCCTTTTTTGCTGTATCCTTCAAACCCTAATTATACAAAAAAATAAATTCAAGACTCCAGTCCAGCAGCTGAATACACTTCTTGTTTGGGAAAGCCCAATTTTCAGTAGAAAACGACTTCTGGCCAAAGCAGCTCCTGCCCCTCCCCTGCTTTTTGCCCCACGGTCAAGTATTCTGATGACTCTCAGCAGTCATTGGTCCCACTTCCTGCCAAACTGTGACAAACCAACCAGATGATCATGATTAATCACCCCCCAGCCCTTCATTGCAAACAATGGGACTGCCTTGGGGGCAATTTTGGAAGTCTCCATCACCTCCAAATTTTGATAGGGGTTAAGTTTGACCCGGTCCTCACTTTCGCACAAAGGTTCACAGTTTGCCTAGAGCTTCATGGTTTGCATGAAGGTTTATTGTTTGCCCTCTTATACATGTTATTTTATTTGGTCCCCAATAATAGGGCACCAGGCTGCCATCACCCTTCTCCTGGATTATTACAGTTGCCTCCTATCTTCCTCAATGTCCACTCTTTTTCTAAAAAAAATTGAAGTACAGTTAATAAAAAGCACGCTGAGAATGATGGCTCATGCCTGTAATCCCAGCACTTTAGGAGGCCAAGGTGAGTGGGTTGCTTGAGCTCCAGAGTTTGAGATAATAAAAAGCACAAGTTCAGCTGTTTCGCTTTGATAAGTTTTGACATTTGTGTACACTGGGTAACTGCCATGTACAAAAAGAGATACAATATTTCCATTGCCCCAGAATAATCCTTCATTTTTTTCTTTCCAGTCAATGTCTCCTTCCCGTAGGCAACTACTTTCTGATTTCTATTACTAGGGACTATTTTTTCTGTACATTGATTTCATTTCATATCATTGGAATCATACAGTATGTACATATCTGTGCTTTTTTTCATGGATTTAAGACTCATTCATGTTGTGTGTATGAGGAATTCCTCCCATTGTATTGCTGAGTGGTATGACATTGTAGAAATACACCGCAATTTGCTTATTAATTCATTTTTTGATAGAAATTTAGTGGCTTTTTTCTTCATCATTTTTGTTACTATGACTACAACTGCTATAACAAATTTTGTACAAATATTTTGTGAACATATGTTTTCATTTAACTTGGATAAATACACAAGAATGAAATTGCTAGGTCATAGGGTAGATGTATGTTTAACTTTGTAAGAAACTGCCAGACAGTTTTCCAAAGTAGTTTGTCAGATATATGAGTTGTCAACATCCAGTCTTGCTTCCTCCGGTCATTTCTCCTCATAGGCTCCAGAGCAATCCATTTAAAACATAACCTTGATCCCATCACTTTCCTGCTTAAACTCCTTCAATAGCTTCCCATTGCCCTTAGGAGCAAGTCCAGACATTATTCACGTAGCCTGCACAATTTGGCCCTCACTTTCCTTTCAGCTTTGGCTACTCCTTCCTGCATCTCCCTGCCCGCTGGTTTTCTGTGTTCTGGCCATACTGTGTATGCTTCTACTCCTTGACTGTGAAGCTCTTTACCTGCTTAGGGCTTTTGGTCCCTTTTTCTGGTCAGCCATTCTTTTTTTTTTTTTTTTTTGAGACGGAGTCTCGCTCTGTCGCCCAGGCTGGAGTGCAGTGGCGCAATCTCGGCTCACTGCAAGCTCCGCCTCCCGGGTTCACGCCATTCTCCCGCCTCAGCCTCCCCAGCAGCTAGGACTACAGGCACCCGGCACCACGCCCGGCTAATTTTTGTATTTTTAGTAGAGATGGGGTTTCACTGTGTTAGCTAGGATGGTCTTGATCTCCTGACCTTGTGATCCGCCCGCCTCGGCCTCCCAAAGTTCTGGGATTACAGACGTGAGCCACCGCGCCTGGCCCTGGTCAGCCATTCTTCATCCACTTTCCTCTTTGCCTATTTATTCTTACAGTCTCAGTTTAAAAGCGACTTCATCAGGGAGTTTCCCTAGGCCCTGTAGACTAAGTTAGATCCCCTGTTACATGTTCCTGTGGGGCCCTGGCTTCCCCTTCCTAACATTCACTACACTGTTGTCATTTTACAAACTGCATATATTTATTTCAATTTTTGAATAGCTTATACATTCATGTTGGTTCAAAAATTCTCAAAAGATACTTTGTCAAAAGTTTTATTCCCATCCCTGTCCCTATTTGCCTGGCTTCCCACCCCACAATTTTTTTTTTAAAGGAACTTCTTGATATCAGTTTTTTTCCCCAGATATTTTTTAATGCCTATACAAGATTTTATATACATACACATATACACAAACATATATACACATACTATACCATTATAACGAATTCTATTATAGTATAGTATAATACTATATTTGCATATATTAGCAAATAACGAATTACGAATACTATTAGTATTGCTAATACTAATGTATATAATTTTTACACATATGCACACTCTACACACTGTTCTGAACCTTGTTTTTTCCACTCACTTTTATGTTTTGGCAGTTTTCCGTTTCAGAACTTAGAGAGCTTCCTCATTTTCTGTCATTGATGCCCAGAGTTCCACTCTATAGATGATCTAGGCCTGTGCTGATGGCCATTTAAATTGTTTTTAATCTTTTGTGATCATAAACAATGCCACAATGATAACAATCACATACAGATGTTATTTCTGATGAGTATGGGAACACTTGAAGCATAATTTCCTGGAAACCAAATTGCTGGTACAAATTGTATATGAGTTTGTATTTTAAATTATTATTATTTTTGAAACAGAATCTCGCTTTGTCATCCAGGCACAATCTTGGCTCACTGAAACCTCCGCCTCCCAGGTTCAAGCGATTCTCCTGCCTCAGCCTCCCAAGTATCTGGGATTAAAGGCATATGCCACCATGCATAGTTAATTTTTGTATTTTTAGTAGAGATGAGGTTTTGCCATGTTGGCCAGGCTGGTCTTGAACTCCTGGCCTCAGGTGATCTGCCTGCCTCGGCTTCCCAAAGTACTAGGATTATAGGCGTGAGCCACTACACCCGGCCTTGAGTTTGTGGGTTTTTTTTTTTGTTTTTTTTGTTTTTTTTTGAGACGGAGTTTCGCTGTTGTTGCCCAGGCTGGAGTACAATGGTGCGATCTTGGCTCACTGCAACCTCCGCTTCCCAGGTTCAAGCGATTTGCCTGCCTCAGCCTTCCCCAGTAGCTGGGATTACAGACATGCGCCACCATGCCTGGCTAATTTTGTGTTTTTAGTAGAGACGGGGTTTCTCCATGTTGGTCAGGCTGTTCCCGAACTCCCGACCTCAGGTGATCTGCCCACCTCGGCCTCCCAAAGTGCTGGGATTACAGGCATGAGCCACCACACCCGGCCGAGTTTGTGGCTTAATAATTTTTGACAAATTGCTTTCCATGGGATTGTACCACTTCATATTCCCATCCACAATGTTTAAGTCCACGCGTTTCCCCTTGGCCTCACCCACATGTGTTGCAGTACATTTGGACATTTGGAGATCTGAGAGCAGAAAAACATTATTTCAGTGTAGTTACTTTTAATTTGCATTTTTCACATTAGAAGCTAAGCATCTGGTAGGATTTATTTTTAATTACTTAGTATGTTGTAGATATCCAATATATCTGTTGATATAATAAAAAAACATGTATTATATATTAATATATAACATAATGTATTATATGCTGTATATGTCTTAGGCATATATATATATATATATATACACACACACACATATATATACATATATATATATATATATTTTTTTTTTGAGACAGAGTCTTGCTGTCGCCCAGGCTGAAGTGCAATGGCGCTATCTCGGCTCACTGAAAGCTCTGCCTCCCGGGTTCAAGCCATTCTCCTCCCTCAGCCTCCCGAGTAGCTGGAACTACAGGTGTCCGCCACCACGCCCGGCTAATTTTTTGTATTTTTAGTAGAGACGGGGTTTCACTGTGTTAGCCAGGATGCTCTCAATCTCCTGACCTCGTGATCCGCCTGCCTCAGCCTCCCAAAGTGCTGAGATTACAGGCGTGAGCCACCACACCCGGCCTGGCATTAATATATATTAAGCATATGTATTATAGATTTATAAATATATTAATGTAATGCAATATTAAACATATGTATTATATACTTATGTAAGTATATTTATGTTAATGTAATATGTATTAAACATATGTATAAGTATATAATAAATACATATATTATACTTATATATAATACATATTATATAAGTATAAAATATTTGTAATACAGATCCTTAATATATATTATATTAACATATACATATATTTCTGTATAATATGTATTATAAGTATATAATACATATGCTTAATATATATTACATTAACATATACATATATACATATACATATATACGTCTATATAGGCTAAATAAATGAAAAAACTGAATGATGATCAAAGAGCTTAATATCTGTGTGTTTTAAGGACATGGAGCTTGTAAGTGGAGACTTTCTGGGACCAAGTACAGTATACTTTTTTTTTTTTGAGACAGAGTTTCTCTCTTGTCACCCAGGCTGGAGTGCAGTGGTGCAATCTCAGTTCACTGCAACCTCCGCCTCCTGGGTTTAAGCCTCAGGCCCCCGAGTAGCTGGGACTACAGGTGCAGGCTGGTCTCAAACTCCTGACCTCAAGTGATCCTCCTGCCTCAGCCTGCCCTGGCTTACAGGCGTGAGCCACCGCGCCCGGCCTAGTATTCTTTTTATTAGTCTTTGCAGCTCATATTTCCAGGGTAGTTCAGAAGGAGAAAGGAAAAGAAGATGTCACTAAAAATGAGAAGGTAAGGCTGGGCACAGTGGCTCATGCCTGTAATCCCAGCACATTGGGAGGTCAAGGTGGGAGGACTGCTTGAGCTCAGGAGTTCAAGACCAGACTGGGCAATATAGTGATACCCCGTCTCATTTTTAAAATTAAAAATAAATTTTAAAAATGAGAAGGTAAAATCTTAGCTCTGCTTTCTTATCAGTATTACTGTTGGGCTAGTTTACACGATGCCAGGTATTCTATTCAATGCCAACTGGAGAATGCCAGCTCAGGGTCAGCTTCTGAGATCTTATAACTGTGTTAGGAACATAACCTTTAGAGTCAATTAGACCTCGGTATGAATTTTAGCCCTTATATTAACTGTGAGACTGTCTTCTCCCTAAGATGCAATTTCTCCACTGGTGAAAAAGGAGATGACAAGGCCTGCCTATAATAGAAACCTTGAGGTATCTGCTTAGCCCTTGATTCGTTCCCTCCGACTACTCTTCTCCTCTCTGTACCACGTGACTCCAGGCCCCTGGCAAAGCTGATTGGACCATGGTGGACTGACTCAAGTTAGCTCAGTCAGAATCTAAAAAATCCTTAAGAATAGAATCCAGAGGTTCTGTTAATTCTTTTTTTTTTTTTTTTTAACATAAATTAACCCATTTATTATAGGCCAGTGGTGTCTCAAAGAGTAGAGGAGCGTCTACTGGTCTTTCAACTCCTTCCGTCTTCTGATGGCGGACTTTATGGTGACAGTGGAAGTGCTATTGTACGTCCAGGCACCACCAGCCACTGTCTTCATGCAGGAACCACAGTGCCAGATCCCCACAGCTCGTCTCTTCATCTTGATTTTGCCACAGAAAGAGCAAGTGTACTTGGCGTGCTGGCTGATTTCAATTTTCTTCACCACTTTCTGGAGGGAGGCCCCATAGTGGGTCCCGTATTTACCGACGATCCTGACTTTCTTGGTACGTTTGGCCATGTCACTGCGACCTAGGTCCGAGCCCAGAGAGCCTGTTAATTCTTGATCTGGGAAGTGGGGGTGACACCATGACTGGGTAACCCTATCTGACATGTTGGAGTCGAGGGGGCCCAATAAGTAACCTCCCCTTTCCTTGCCTCACTTCCAAACCAATTAAGGGATTCATGAGGTTATGGCAGAGGAGGAGTAACGCATGAGCTTTTTGCAGATAAACATAGTTTAGCGTGGCAATGCTGAACACATAATGAGACAGACTTTTCATAGACAACCCTGAATAGCCAGAGGCTGCCCCATGTAGATGGAGGGGAAAAATGCGAAGGGAAACAGTTGAACTATGAGTGCTTGGATCCTTCCCCAAATTCATGAACCAAAATCCAGGAGTGTAACCCTAATGGAGGTTTTTGTACTTGGAAACAAGAAGGTTCACCCCAACATAGAGATGCATAGAGAAGCAGGGTCAAAAGACAATACCCCCTGGAGAAGTAGGTCCAGTGAGTGTTCTGACTTCCCAGTTTCTGCTCCTTGTCTCTCTTATGAAGCTCAGCCACACTTCCCGCCCTTGAGTTCTTCCAGATACACATTATTTATAATTATGGGTACCCCTTTATTTAAACTCTTTCAGGTGGGTCTTGCAACTGGTAACCAAAAATCTTTTATTAAGACTCTAAGTCACACTTTTTTTTAGGGTGAAGTTTATTTATTTTTTATTATTTATTTATTTTTTTGAGATTCAGTCTCGTTCTTGTCACCTAGTCTGGAGTGCAGTGGTGCGATCTTGGCTCACTGCAACCTCCGCCTCCCTGGTTCAAGTGATTCTCCTGCCTCAGCCTCCCAAGTAGCTGGGACTACAGGTGCATGGCACCACGCCTGGCTAATTTTTGTATTTTTAGTAGAGACAGCGTTTCACCATATTGGTCAGGCTGGTCTCAAACTCCTGACCTCAGGTGATCCACCCACCTCGGCCTCCCAAAGTGCTGGGATTACAGATGTGAGCCACTGCATCCGGCCTTGGGTGAAGTTTAAATAAAGAAATGAATGTAGGGCACCTAGCCTGGTAGACTCAATATATATTTAGTTTTATTCTTTACTTTTTGATGGAAAAGGGGATGGAGCAAAGCTCTGAGGCTCAGTCACTCAACTCATTTTCAGTTTGAATATGACACCAAACCCCCAAATTTTGAAATTTCTACTTGAAGGTCAAACAGCCATTAAAAGTAGCACATTTGCTATGAAAACGTTACTGAAGACATGTCTATCACAGGCTGGAAAGACAGTGTTGGTTAGTAGCTGGAGTCAGATATACTCGGATAGTCATTCAGGTTTCAACTGCTACTAACTGGAAAGTCTTACAAAAGTCATCACCTCTGTGAGCCTAATTTTTTCAACCATAAAAGAAACAACTAATTTGTTTGGTTGTTACAAGCACAGAATATGCTCTTGGTACATAGAGAGTGCTCAGTAAATGACTGTTGTTATTATTGTAATATTCTGAATGCTTTCAAGAAGGGCCAGGAGGGCCTTCCTTTCTGTTATTGAGAGTTACATGCCTGATTATGTTTCCATTTTTGCCCTGATTGCCAGGGAGTTCAGAATCAAATTTAAAACTTAATCATGGCAACCCTGCTACTATTAAGGTTGGCATATTTGTAAGTCCCTTTTCCTTGCTCTTGATTTTCTGCTTCTAAAGCTTGTCAGCCAATGAGAAGCAGCTTATCAACCAGACCAGACTAGGGCATGCATATAAATGTATACGAACACACACACACACACACAAACACACACACACACACACACACACTCCAGTTAAACAGTAATTTTTCAATGCAGTTTTCACTTGGGTAATTCCCTGCCAAGAGAAAACATAAATCACTTTTCAGTCCAGCATCCAGGGGCTCTACAAACCAGTCCAAGAGAAATTTAATCTGGGTCTACGTAAGAGAAACTGGGCAGCCAGCCAGCAAATTTTTGTTTTGTGTTTTAAGAGAAATGCAACATGCTCCTTGTCAAGTGATGTCTGGGGTGATCAAGCTCACCCCCACAGGGCCAAGGGCTAACTGCGGAAAAGGTAGCTTGGCGGCTTGTGCTAAAGAAGGGCCTTTGAAGGGTCAACTCCCCTCGGTGAGTTAAAGCCTTCAGAAAATGCTACAGAATGAAATACAAAATCAGCATTCAGGATGTTGATTCTAAAAGTGTTACAAATCAGAAGCTGACCCCGGTTAGGTAGGGGTGAAGAGGCGGAGGGTAGGAGGGAAGCTGTGGAAATAAGCTGGGCTCTCAGAGGAAAGGAAGCCGTACTGAACCTTTCACTAAAGGTTTTGGGGAGCCCTTGGACCATTTTAAACAATGCAGTCTTTCCTACTCTTCAACTCAACACTGATTGCACCAGGACTCAGGAGCTTCCTCATTATCATGTAATCACTAGAGCAACTCTTGGAGATAAGTTTTATTACTTTTCTTTTCCAGTTGAGTAAACTGAGAGTCACTGAATTGCCTAGGATTAAGTGTCTAGGTGGAGCCAAGAATTGAACCCAGGTCCAAGAGCCTTCAAGTCCAGTTTGCATTTTCCAGTTTGGCTCCAATGCAACAGCAGTATCTTATTTAACTCATTTTTGTTTTATCTATCCCTTACTTCTTGGTCCCAGGTCTCCAGAATTTAACAGAGTTTGGTGGGTTGTAAAAGTCAAACATGCCCTCATCATTTTGTTGTTGTTGTAGGCCCTAGAAATGGCTGTAGGAGTTGGCAAAATAAGTGCACTCTGAGGCCAGCAGCCCTTTCTTCTCTGAGCACATTTCTCGTTCCTTTCCCAGTCTTTGGGAGAGGAATTTTGCCCATGGGAGCTGTCTCAGGTGCCGACCTTTCTGTGCCTCCCTAATACATTCCTGCATCTAAATTAGAACTGGTCAATGTTTCACTCCCCCGCTGTCCTCCCAACCGTGTCTTCTGAAGCTGGTGAACAATTAACCACCAGCAAGCAGCCCCTGTTTTCTGGCTCTCCATCTTACCTCCTTAGAAGCCTCCCTACATTTACTGCTAGGTGTCAATGATATATCAAGCTTGAGAAGCACCGGGGCTTCCTCTCCATTCTTTAAGGATCCTCTTGTATACCCTTTTACAATGATTCTGATGATATATTATTCTTCTCAAGGAAATATATCTTAGGGAATAACCAAGCCAAAGCACCCACATTGACTCTTGAATCGTGTTTTCTGTTGGGAATTCTTACAAAGAACTGGAGAAAACGGGAAAAGATTCCAGGCCAGTTCTGTCACTTACAAGCCAGGTGACATTAGCCAAGTTTCTTAACTTCTGTGGGTCTTCTTTTTACAGTTATTAAATGAGGAAGGTCATTCTTCCTTCTTAAGTTTTTTATACAGACTAAATAACAGTGTGTACAAAAGTGTTTGGCCCAGACTAGCAACTTAATCAGTTTTCTTACATAAGAAACTGTAGTCTAAAGTTCATATGATCATAGAATACTGGAACTAGAAAATGCCTTGTAGAGCTTGTATAACTTTAACTAAAGAGAGGAGGTCCAGAGAAAAAGTCTGAGATATACATATTCAATGACCTTTCAGCCAATTGGTGGCCTATAGTCTAGTTCTGCTTTGTCCATTAGAAATGTAATGTATAAGCCATACGTGTAATTTAAAATTTTCTAGTAATCACATTAAAGAAATAGAAGGTGGTTTATGCTGGTAATCCCAGCAACTTGGGAGGGTTAGGTGGGAGGATCACTTGAGTTCGAGACCACCCTGGGCAACACGGCAAGACCCCATCTCTACAAAAATATTTTTAAAAATTAGCTGGGTGTGTTAATGTGTGCTTGTAGTTCCAGTTTTTTGAGAGGCAGAGGTGGAAGGCTCACTTGAGCCCAGGAGTTTGAGGTTGCAGTGAGCAATGATCACACCATTGCACTCCAGCCTGGGTGACAGAGACCCTGTCTCAAAAAAGAAAAAAAAAGTAGACAGGAACAGGTGAAATTAATTTTAACATATATTATTGAACCTGATGTATGTGATATATCATTTTAACATGTAATGGACATAAAAATTAATAATGAAATATTTTACATTTAGTAGCCCCAATAAAGGGCTACTAAATTTTCAAAATCTGGTGTGTGTTTTGCATTCACAGCACAATCAATTCAGACTAACCACATTTTGAGTGCTTAATAGTCACATGAGGGTAGGACCTACAGTGCAGGTGTAGTTTAATTCAAGCCAGCAAACATTTTGTGCACCTGTTATATGCCAGGAAGTCTGTCAAATGCAGGAATATGAAGGTGAACAAACATACCAGGGTAATAGGCAGACAGGTCTGGAAAGCACAAATTATAATTCAATTCTGGGTGTCCCTTCCTGTCTAGGCTGCTGTATTATTTATTCATATGTTTGATTGAGCAAATGTAGAAAAAAATTCTCTAGAGAATATCTATATCTTCAGGGCATTTTCTTCTGCTTAGATATCAAGGGATGGAAAGTATTTATTTTTACTGAGCTACTACTGTGTCCCAGGTATTGTATCTGCACTTGACAGGCATTGTCTCATTTAATCTTTATAGTGATGGTGTGAGGACATTATTTTGCCCATTTTATTTTTATTTTTACTTATTTTTTTTTTAGAGATGGGGTCTTGCTATGTTGCCCAGGTTGGTCTTTAACTCCTGGGCTCAAGCAATACTCCTGTCTCAACCTCCCAAAGTGCTGGGATTACAGGAAAGAGCCACTGTACCCGGTCATATTTTGCCCATTTTAAAGAGGAAGAAATAAAAGTTGAGAGTGGTTAAGTAACTGTCCATCTGATTTATCAGAGGTAGACCTGGGACTCAATCTCAGAAACAAGGCATGTTTAACTTGGTCAGTATTGTCGCATGGAGATTTGGAGAGAGGAATTTTCCTTGGCCATTATTATTTTTATCTATTTATAAACATTCCCAAAGTTTCCTGAATAATGTGACTGGAGCTTTATTTTAATAATAACTTTCCATTCCAGGTGACCAGTGCTCCTCCTTTCTGAAGGCTCTTGCTACAAAGGAAAGATGAGGATATTCTATTTCTTGATCCCTCTCAGCTACTGGGAGCTGCTTTGTGCCTTGGAAGCCTTAAGCTGAAATGGATGTCAGCCTCAAGTTTAACTCCAAGAGGGTTCACCTTGTTTCTTTGAACAAAATGTGCTACCTGTTGCTTCCCTTTGCCAGGAGTGGTGTTCCCTTTTCCGCAGGCCTGGACCACCGTGTCTCTACTCCTGGATACTTGGTTATTGTGTGTTTTGGTAAAAAAGCATCCACAACATGAATATCCACTAAGCTGTAACAGGGCCTGCTGCAACTATAGTATTTCCTGAAAAAATATCAATGGCCACAAGGGCCACAAATAAAGTTTGTGAACTTGGAATAACCATGGAGAATGAAATGTTCTGATTCAGATCATCAGTGGGATTTCATTGGGAAATCTCCCACTGGGCAAGAATAGATGATGGAGGAAGAGAAACAGTCACTAGAAAAAGGTGATACTTTGTATCAAGAAACAGTTAAAAATTAGATCACATCCTGAAACATTAAGCATATGCCCCTTTGTGAGGCTTGCCTGGCTGAACTTGAACTGGATTGAGTGAATAATTTCTTAAAAACAATCAAAATCACAGATTTATTCTATTTGAAATACTTATATTTACTTATATTTCATTCAGAAATTAGTTAACAAATAATTTTTGAGTATCCTGGGAACTGTTCTAATCATTAAACATGCAAGTTTGAAGAAAGTAAGGATGAATCTGCCTGCATGGGGCTCTCAATCTAGTGAGAAGCAGATAAGAAGACAAAAGTCAGGGAAGATCCCCCAACCTTCAGGTAGCATTTAAGCTGAGACCTCACTAGTTGCTAAGACTGGATTTCAGAGGTCAGGTTTGGATATACAAAATTTAGGAGCTGGTACATGACATTTAAAACCATGGGAATGAACGAGATTTCCTAGATAGAAGAAAATAATATGGACATTTAATACTGAACGGAGTAGGAGGACCTGAACAGGGAGAGCAGGAAGGCGCAGACAGTGAACCTGGAGCATGAATGGAAGCCAAGAGAAGCAAGAATTCAAGAAAGAAAGTTTCTCACGGTGGCAAATGGCACTGAGAGGGAAAGTAAGGCCATGGAATGATGACAATGACAACAGTGACGAAGGATCATTGAGTATGGTATCATGCTGACATTTGTTTCTACCCAGGCTAGGTAGCTAAGACAGGGTGGGTTGAACATGAGGAAGTGAAGACAGAACATGAATTTTCGGAAAGTCTGGCTACAATGGGAAGTAGAGAAATGGGGTAATATCTGGAAGGGGAGGGAACTGAGTCAGTAGGGTTTTGTGTTTTGATTTTACGGTAGGGCATCTAGATAGATCATGTTTATGTGCCTGTTCTCACTCTGTTCTCTCTTCCTGAAGAGTGTCCGCTGGCAAACTCCATTCTGTAAAAGTCCGTATTTAAGTGTCCTGTTCTCTGTCAAACATTCTTCACAGGCCTAGTATGATGTCTGTCCCCAGGCTTCCATGCCATTATGTGTACACATTATCTGCCATAAGTTTACCTTATTGCATGGCAATGGAAGTTTTTCCTCCCTCTCTCTTCTTCATTAGACAAGAACAGGGTCTTGAAGAGCAGAGACTGTGTCTTCTCAAGTTCGGACTACTGGCACAGGTAGGTGCTCAGAACTTGGCATCAGGAAGATGCTCATTAAATATTTGAAGAACAAATAATTATATGAATGAATAGACTAACTGAGTTTGAAGGCAGTGCTATGGCAGATTTTTCTTATTTTATGAATGGAAAAAACTATGGCATAGAACAATTTGGAATCTGATAATTTTACAAATTAGTAGGAGTGCTGGAAAACAGTAAAATCTTCAGTCTTGCTCCTTGAGCTGTTGCCCAGGTCCCTCTCTGGGACTGCACTACCAGCCCTAAAAAACACCTGGGGCTGATACCCTCACATTCACACCAAACTGCAGACCTCACCACAGAAGCACAGGCCTTCACGCTGGTGTCTGCAGTCTACTTGTAGTTTGATTTTAGCAACATTTACCAAGTTGAGGCTGGGAAGCAGCTGGTGAACAAAGAGTGGACACACTTTTCTGAATCTAGGGGGAGATCAGGTTAGGGCCGTGCTAAGTGAAGCTGATAGGGTGGGTGGGCCAGGCAGGGGAACAGGCACCTTTAAACTTGGGCTAGAAAAAACAAAGACATGGCTCAAGGAGAACCACAAGGTGTCACTGTTGATCCTCAGTTAAACAAAAACTGATTTGGGCAGGGACTTGAGAAACACTGCAAAGAACTTTATTTTGCAGATGAAGAAACGGAGGCCCGGGGAGGTAACATGATTTGACTAAGATCATGTAACAAGTTAATGGCAGAACAATTATGAGAAACCAAGTCTCTTAACTTTCAGACTGGCAGGACCGCTTTCTCCCATTGCTCCTATGGTGGCATTTTGAGATGAGGAGTAAGCCGTCTCTACAATCATTCACTCAAGACAATGGCTTTCAATTAGAAATAGAACAGAAGAAAAACAAGAGAGACAGAAGAAAAGAATGAAGAAAGCTCAGCATTCACTCTCACATGTGCCTTATTCAAAGTGCTGGGCTAAGATGCCAGTGCCCCCAATGAGAGAGTGGCCCACAGGGCCTCCGTCTGTGGCAGGCTTGAATACCTGAATAGAAAAGTATCAGGTAAAGGATTTCATTCTTTTTATGGCTCCAACTTAAAAAGAGTCTGGTTCCCAAGGAAAACAGGAAGCCAAGTTGCTCAGCAAAGAATTGGCTGAAACCTAAGTAGGAGCCAGATAAAAACATTTGCTGGATGGAAGGATGTGGGCAAATTTCTGGGCCCCGCTGCTTGGGGATGGGAAGCTATGAGGCAGAAGACCCTTTGTGAAACAGTGATCCGTAGACCAGGCATTTGTGTGGATGTCTGGAAACTTCGAGGCAGCGGAGGAGTCATAAGTTAGTTGGTTTTTTAACTCCAACTAACTTTACTCCACCAAGTGTCTCAGGAGGTTTCGCCTATGCTCTTTGGCCTGACTCCCACTAGGCCCTTACTCCTTCCATGGTGGCTTCTAGTGGAGCCTCTTTCTTAGTTCCCAGGTTATCATTAAAAAAATAATAAATTCAAAGAGCTTTGTTTTCTTAGGTAATAGAATCAATATGCGCTCATTACAAAAATTCAGATACCAAGTAGCAGAATGAAGAAAATAAAAGACATCTGTAGTCTCTCCATTCGGAAATAATTGCTGTTAGCATAATGCTATATAGATTCAGGCTGTTGGCCTATGGAACACCTGGCATATGTCCTCAGCCCCGGGTTTAGAGCTGTAAAGCTGGCACACACTAATCTCAGCTCTCACAGAGCCTACGTTCTAATTATCTGGGAGAGACAGACAATAATATTTTGTAAAAAAGTAAAATATATAGGATGTCAGATTGTGGTAAATGCTATGAAGACAGATAGAGAAGGGGATGGGGATTTTAATGGTGGTGAGGTGGCAATTTAAAAATAGGATATTCAGAAAGTGACATTTGAACAAAGATCTGAAGCAGATGTGGATATCTGAGAGAAGACTCCTTTCTTTCTGTACATATGCAATAATGCAATTATAACATAAACAATATATGAATAAATCTTTGATTTAAAATCTTCAAATAATACAGAAATATATGGGAAACAAGGGAACAACCTTCTCGCCACCCTCCTATTACCTTCTCCTCTCTCCCAGTAAGCACTTTCCCAATGGTGTGTTCCCTGCCCAAGCTTTGTCTCTGCATTTACATTCATTTCTGTATATACTGACACAATAGCTTTATCTTATTTTCTACGTAAATGAACTCATCCTTTTTGAAGGTGATATCTTTTTATTTTCAGCAAAAAGAGTCTTCTTAACATTTTCTAAAATTCAAAGGTATGCGAGAGCTATTGGCCTCATTACTAAAAATGAAATAGCTAAATGTGATTGCTAAGTGTGGGTAAATGTTTTACTTCTTCCTTTGGGCTAATAATCTAGCATATACTGAATTCTATTGAAATAATTTGTTTCTGCCTCTGTCTCTGCTACTACACAGTGAAATTTTGTGGCCAGGGAATTATGTCTTCACATCTATTAATTTCCCGTGCTTGGTGCAATGCCCAGCATGTGGTGTTTGGTAAATGAATAGGCAATCAATTATACTCTCATACATTACTGTAGAAGGCTTCCAACACTGGGTGAGACATTGGCTAAGATCAATCATCTGCCCAAATGTGGTCCAATCTTTTCTCCATTGAAATATCTATGTCACTATGGGATACAGCCACTGTGGGGTGATAGCCAGGATGACTGTGGTCAGATCCTACAAATCAGATAGTCTGATTTTAAGCATTAGAATTAAAAAATCAAGTAATGAGAGCTACCTTTCATTCCTCTTGCTGAAAGAAAAGAGTTAGGACACAAATGTGCTAAGCACTTGACATAACACTTCTCATTCAAGACACAAAAGTCTCAATGAAGTAGATATTATTTTGTGGACAAGGAAACTGAAAATCAGTGATTAATATGGATATTAGTTAGATCCATTTATGTGTCTACCATACAGACTTATCAGACCTTAACATTTCCCTATGTTTACCTTAATTTTTTTTCCCCAGAAATACTACACCAGAGGGCCATGATCACAAATTGATTGATTGATTGATTGAGACGGAGTCTCATTCTGTCGCCCAGGCTGGAGTGCAATGGCGCAATCTCGGCTTACTGCACCCTCCGTCTCCCGGGTTCAAGCGATTCTCCTACCTCAGTCTCCCGAGTAGCTGGGATTACAGTCATGCGCCACCACGCCTGGCTCATGTTGTATTTTTAGTAGAGATGGGGTTTTGCCATGTTGGTCAGGCTGGTTTTGAACTCCTGACCTCAGGTGATCTGCCCGCCTCGACCTCCCAAAGTGCTGATTACACGCATGAGTCACCGCGCCCAGCTCCACAGATTTAATTGCGAACAATGGATGACACATTTAAAAAGTCACTTAAAACAACTTTGTCATTTTAGTCAATAGACATTAATTGAGCCTCGGTGCTGGGCTAAGCTGTAAGGATACAGAAAGGTATAAAGCTCTGTCCTTGTGCTCATAGGGACTCACTTTTTAGTGGGGGTGGCAGACGTATAAGTTTTACAGTTGAGAAACTGAGGCACTTTCAAGAGGCAAAGCCAGGTTTATACACTGGGGGTCAAACAAGCTGGCCTCTTGGTGGACTGGGAGGCCACTACACATTCCTGGTCTGTTGCAGCAGCGTGGATTCTGAGTGGGGGCACCTCTTCTCTGGGTGGATCCAGCTAGGGAGGGGAGCCAGTTTGACACAATGAAGCTGAATCTGTGAGAAGCACGCATGAGTGTTTTTCTCTCTTTCCACTAACCATCTTTTTGCTGCAAAGAATTAAATTCTTTTCTGGTGACACACACTTCCTGTCAGAATGAGGCACACCCAGCCAGAAAAAACCACCCGAAGTAAATGAAGAAAAATCCTTTTAATTCCTCTAGGTCCACAGATTTGGTTTCTGCTGGATTGTTGCCATTTTCCCAGGGGCTAAGCCAGAGGTGAATTTGGGGAACAGCAAATAAGAACAATACACTGATAAGGGTAACACCAATGACATGAAAACATCCACTATTTATTATCTCCAATTAAAATTCCATATTCTTATAAAAGCAATTCTCTTCATAGAAAACTCAGAAAGCTACCAAAATTCATGTTTATGGGTTTTTTTTTTTGTAAAAAGAAAACCAAAATCTCTCAGTCTAAACTACAATCACTGCTAACATTTTGACGTGTAATGTTACACCCGGGCTGGAATGCAGTGGTGTGATCTCACTGCTCACTGCAACCTCTGCTTCCTGAGTTCAAGCAATTCTTGTCCCTCAGCTTCCTGAGTAGCTGGGATTACAGGTGCGTGCCACCATGCCTAGCTAACTTTTTTGTATTTTTTTAGTAGAGACAGTGTTTCACCATGTTGGGCAGGCTGGTCTTGAACTCCTGGCCTCAAGTGATCCACCTGCCTCAGCCTCCCAAACCACTGGGATTACAGGCATGAGCTACCACATCTGACCCATTATGCTCTTTCAAATATAATTATAAATATAATATTTCATTATACAGTTGCTCTATAATTTAGTTGGTCAATCTATTGTTGGACATTTAAATTTTCTCCTATCTTTCAGTTATTATATTATTACCACTTTAGCCAGGCACAGTGGCTAAATATGTATTATATATAATTATATATTATATATATATTAGTTATATACATATTAGTTTTATATATATAATATGTATTATTATTATGACTCTAAGCAGATATTTGCCTTATTGAGTGTCATCACTGGCCTCTTTTCTTACATTATCTCATTTCCTTATAAGCCTCCAGAGTAGACATTATTACTGTATTATTACTGTTTTATAAATGAAGGAATTAGAATTCAAAGAGGATAAGAAACTGTCCCAAGGTCAAAGCCAGGCTTTACACCTAGGTCTGTTTAACTCCTGAGCCAACACTACCTATTGCCACACCCTGGGTGTGCCTGGTGCTCCCTAACCCACCCTGAGTTTTCTGTCTTACCAGAACATCATTACTTGTGATGTAAGAGTTTTCTTCTACTCTCCTTTGCTCAAAAAACTTAATCCTAGTCTCACTCCTTTCATGTTCCCATGAATCCCCTGGCCCCTTAGTAAAATTCGGGCCTTTCCAATTAAACATTCTCCATTTTAAAGTTCCCAGGCAGCTGGACTGATGCGATTGATGGTTCCCAACTGCTGTGCCATGTGCTCTGGTCCTCCTTCCTTCTCAGCTGTTCCCAGAAAGGCAGGCTATGAGGTTAATCACGTCTCTATGCTGTAAAACTGAATCCTGATACACTCACTAAAGCCCTTGTGGTTATTTGTGCCCCATTTGAATTCCCATTTATATTTTCAAAATTTTTCAAAATCAGAGATGTTCTCAGCAACTCAGCACATTCTAAACAGGATATTAAACTTTTAAAAAATATATAAGGCTTAAAACTCTTCTAAATTCCAGACTTGGAAGAGTTTAATTGATACCCACTCAGATGTTTTGAAACTTAACACATTCAAATCAGAATTATTAAAAGTTTTTATATGTGCAATGATTACATGTCAACTAAAAAGGGGGAAAAAGGTTCTGCCACATTACAATCCTTTTTTCCAACTGTTTATTTCTGTTATTTTGAAAGAACAATCAGATGGTACTTTTTTCAAAGATAGTCACATAAAAACTGAAACAAAATATAGATTAATTACATTTTTTGAAAATTGGGTGATACACGATTATGAAATTTGTAGAAATTTTATGTGGAAAAAGAACAAGGGAAATCAAGTGAAGTGCTTTGAAGGCATCTATGACATAGGATGCTCTGCTCTTCCTCACCTTCCATTCACTTTTTAACCCTCTCCAATATGCCTTTTCCACCATCCTCTGAAATTGTTCTCACCAAGGTCACCAGTGACTTTCCAATTGCAAATCCAATGGGAGTTTTTTGGACGTCAGCTTACCTGATTAATTTGAGGCATTCGATGTTATTAATCAATAATACCCTTTTGCAACTTTCTTTCTTTTGTTGTTTTTCGTTTTTTGAGATGGAGTCTAACTCTGTCACCCAGGCTGGAGTGTAGTGGTGTGATCTCGGCTTGCTGCAACCTCTGTCTGCTGGGTTCAAGCAATTCTCCTGCCTCAGCCTCCTGAGTAGCTGGGACTACAGGCACATGCCACCACGTCTGCGCCTGGCTAATCTTTGAGTTTTTGTTTGTTTGTTTGTTTTTAGTAGAGATGGTGTTTCACCATATTCGTCAGGCCGGTCTCGAACTCCTGACCTCAGGTGATCCACCTGCCTCGGCCTCCAAAAATGCTTGAATTACAGGCATGAGCTACAGCGTCTGGCCACAACTTTCTAGTCTCAGTGTCATCAGAACCAGTTTCCAGCTTCTCTGACTCTTCTTAGCTACCCTGTTGTCCTATCACTCCCTGCCTCTTCCCCAGGGTTCAACCTCTGGTCCACTTTCCTTCTCACACTTCACACTCTCTTCTAGGAAAATTCCACTCAAGATCATTGCCTCCCCTCTCACCACAACCTACATCTCTATCCAAAAACTCTTGATATTTTGTTCAGACGGTTTTTAGCTATTTTACTGCAGAGTTGGAATTTAAGAGTCTGGAGCTTGCAAATACAAACTTTCATTGCACTTGATTGCTGCTGTTCTGTGAACTCTCATTACCTTTTCCCTGGGTGGCTGCTATATATCCTGACTGGTTTCTCTATCCCTAGTCTCATTTCAGATCCATTCTCAAAACTCCTTTAGAATACTTTCTAAAACATGGAAATGTGAGTTTCCACTTCTGCTATTGGCAGAATAGTTCCTATAAGACCAACCCTTCCACAAATAAAAACAGTAGACTATTGAAAAAAAAAAACACCAATACAAACCTGAAGGCTATGGAGAAGAACCAAAAACAAATGCTAGACAAGAGTCAGCATTTAGACAAAGGAATATCATGTGTGAAATGTGCATTTTTAATAGATTTTTTTTTTTTTTTTGCCTGAGGGCAGACACCAGTGAGTACTAAGCAGGGCAGCTAAAATGCAGATAGATGCAGTCTTACCAAATAGAAGAACAAGAGGGAAGCATTCAGGGTAACTATAGCAGCTGTAAATTGGGATCAAGGGCAGGAGGATCCCAAGAAAGGAAAAAACAATGGAAAAGGAGCCCAAAATTTTATGTATAAAACTCTACCTAAGTTTCTGGCAATTCGCTGAACTATGCATGTGTGAGACAGATGTCAAGCAGCCCAACTAAGGCCAAAACAACTAAACAGAGATTTCACTTGGTGTCTATTTTAGTGAGAGATAGAGATTGAATTTAGCCATGTTAATTACTGGCTAAAACAAAACAAAACAAAAATAACACTTTTTGGATGAATGTAACAAAAGACAAAGTCCCTACAACATATCACTCACAATGTCCGAGACATAATTCAAAATTATTATAAAGAAACAGGGAAACATGACTCATATTTAAGAGAAAGGGCTAAAAGAGACAAGCTCTGAGATTAACCATATGTTGGAATTAGTTGGTAAGAATTTTAAAGTAGTTATTATAACTGTGGTTAAGGACATGAGAATAGGCTTCTAATGAATTAACAAATAGGAAATTACATTAGAGAAATAGAAATTTAAAAAAAGAACCAAATGGAATTGAATCATATACAAAAAATGCAATACGAGAAATAAAAATTCCCTGATTGAACTTCACAGTAAATTGTAGGTGACAGAAGAAAGGGTCCGTGAACTTGAAGAGAGGTCAGTAGAAATCACTGACTTGCAGAACAGAGAGAAGAAAAATTGGGAAAAAAAAGAACAGAGCCTCAGGGAAAGTGGGCCAATATCAAAGGCCTAACATGTGTGCAATTGGAGTCCCAAAGACTAGAAGATAGGAAATGGGGCAGAAGACATTTTTGAAGAAATTATATCTAAAAGCTTCCCAAATTTAATGAAATGCATATGTTCTCAGATTTAAGAAGCTTAATGAATCTCCAACAGGATAAGTACAAAGATAACCACCACATAATTCAGTAGTAAACAACAGTAACAACAATGACAACAAAGCCTATGGTTATGTCTATAATGTTTTGGTGCAAAACCTTCTTGTCTTTTTCTGCTTATCACCACCCTCTTTCTTATTTTCACCAGTCTGGAGATGCATATACAAAAACATTTTAAAATCCACTTTTTGGCCAGGTGCAATGGCCCATGCCTGTAATCCCAGCACTTTGAGAGGCTGAGGCTGGAGGAGCGCTTGAGCCCAGGAGTTCAAGACCAGTCTGGGCAACATAGGGAAACCCTGTCTCTGCAAAAATAAAAATTAGCTGGGCATGGTGGCACATGCTTGTGGTCTGAGCTTCTGAGCTACCGAAGTGGGAGGATTGCTTGGACCTAGGAGGTTGAGGCTGCAGTGAGCTGAGATCATGCCACTGTACTCCGGCCTGGGTAACAGAGCAAGACCCTGTCACACTCACACACACACACACTCCACTTCTTTTCTAATCATGGGGTACAGATGCAAGCAATATTGTTGGTTCTATGACAATACTTTTAAAACTACAAAAACAAGTTTGAAAGTGATGTGATGTGAAAAAGAATGAAATCATGTTGTCATAGCCACATGGATGCAGCTGGTGGCTATTATCCTAAGTGAAATAACTTAGAAACAGAAAATCCGATACTGCATGTTCTCACTTATAAGTGGAAGCTAATCAATGGGTACATATGCACACAAAGATGGAAATATTAGATACTGGAGACTCCAAAAGGGAAGAGGATGGAAGGAGGCCAGGGTTGAAAAACTACCTGTTGGAAGGTTTGGGGTACTATGTTCACAATTTGGGTGATGTGTTCACTTGAAGCCCAAACACCAGCATTATGCAATATACCCATGTAACAAACCTGCACATGTACCCCATGTATTTATAATAATAAAAAGTAAATTAAAATATTTATATATAAAAATAATTTAAAAAGAAAGTGATGTGGTGGAAAGGGGTGGGATTCCTTATAAGCTAATTATATATAAAATACTCTCCTGCTCTTTTTTATTTATGATAATTCAATCATTCCCTAATTAATTTATTCATCTAATCATGAAACCTGTTTAGTCACCTACTCGGGGCAGGTACTGAAGACATGATGACAAATAAGTAAAACTTTACCCTTTAGAACTCATCATGTAATGATCCATATTGGTCACTTTGGGATTCTGGTACTTCTAAAAATAACTTATTATTTTTACTTCTTATTACAAAAATCATACATGGGACATTTAGAAGATATAGGAGAGCAAAGGTAAGAGAATTCACTGTGCATTAATTATTCATTGAGCACCTATTTTGTGTCATTGACTATCCTTATTGCTGGAAGCACAGCGTTTAAAAAAAAACAAAAACCACCTGAGAGGGTGGAGCCAAGATGGCCGAATAGGAACAGCTCCGGTCTCCAGCTCCCAGCCCCAGCGACACAGAAGACGGGTGATTTCTGCATTTCTGCTTGAGGTACCGGTTTCATCTCACTAGGGAGTGCCTAACAGTGGGTGCAGGACAGTCGGTGAAGCGCACTGTGCGTGAGCCGAAGCAGGGTGAGGCATTGCCTCACTCGGGAAGCGCAAGGGGTCAGGGAGTTCCCTTTCCTAGTCAAAGAAAGGGGAAGCAGACGGCACCTGGAATATCGGGTCAGTCCCATCCTAATACTGCGCTTTTCCAACGGGCCTGGAAAACGGCACACTAGGAGATTGTGTCCCGCACCTGGCTCGGAGGGTCCTATGCCCACGGAGTCTCGCTAATTGCTAGCACAGCAGTCTGAGATCAAGCTGCGAGGCGGCAGCGAGGCTGGGGGAGGGGCGCCCGCCATTGCCCAGGCTTGCTTAGGTAAACAAAGCAGCCAGGAAGCTCGAACTGGGTGGAGCCCACCACAGCTCAAGGAGGCCTGCCTGCCTCTCCAGGCTCCACCTCTGGGGGCAGGGCACAGACAAACAAAAACTCTGCAAGAACTTCCACAGACTTAAATGTCCCTGTCTGACTGACAGCTTTGAAGAGAGTAGTGGTTCTCCCAGCACGCAGCTGGAGATCTGAGAACGGTCAGACTGCCTCCTAAAGTGGGTCCCTCACCCCTGAGCAGCCTAACTGGGAGGCACCCCCCCAGTAGGGACAGACTGACACCTCATTCAACCCGGTACTTCTCTGAGACAAAACTTTCAGAGGAACTATCAGACAGCTGAATTTGTGGTCTCACGAAAATCCGCTGTTCTGCAGCCACCGCTGCTGACACCCAGCCAAACAGGGTCTGGAGTGCACCTCTAGTAAACTCCAACAGACCTGCAGCTGAGGGTCCTGTCTGGCAGAAGGAAAACTAACAAACAGAAAGGACATCCACACCGAAAACCCATCTGTACATCACCATCATCAAAGACAAAAAGTAGATAAAACCACAAAGATGGGGAAAAAACAGACCAAAAAAACTGGAAACTCTAAAAAACAGAGCACCTCTCCTCCTCCAAAGGAACGCAGTTCCTCACCAGCAACGGAACAAAGCTGGATGGAGGATGACTTTGATGAGTTGAGAGAAGAAGGCTTCAGACGATCAAACTACTCTGAGCTACGAGAGGAAATTCAAAACAACAGCAAAGAAGTTAAAAACTTTGAAAAAAAATTAGAAGAATGGATAACTAGAATAACCAATGGAGAGAAGGGCTTCAAGGAGCTGATGGAGCTGAAAGCCAAGTTTCGAGAACTACGCGAAGATTGCAGAAGCCTCAGTAGCAGATGCGATCAACTGGAAGAAAGGGTATCGCTGATGGAAGATGAAATGAATGAAATGAAGAGAGAAGGGAAGTTTAGAGAAAAAAGGATAAAAAGAAATGAACAAAGCCTCCAAGAAATTTGGGACTATGTGAAAAGACCAAACCTACGTCTGATTGGTGTACCTGAAAATGATGGGGAGAATGGAACCAAGTTGGAAAACACTCTGCAAGATATTATCCAGGAGAACTTCCCCAATCTAGCAAGGCAGGCCAGCATTCAGATTCAGGAAATACAGAGAACGCCACAAAGATACTCCTCGAGAAGGGCAACTCCAAGACACATTATTGTCAGATTCACCAAAGTTGAAATGAAAGAAAAAATGTTAAGGGCAGCCAGAGAGAAAGGTCGGGTTACCCACAAAGGGAAGCCCATCAGACTAACAGCTGATCTCTCAGCAGAAACTCTACAAGCCAGAAGAGAGTGGGGGCCGATATTCAACATTCTTAAAGAAAAGAATTTTCAACCCAGAATCTCCTATCCCGCCAAACTAAGCTTCATAAGTGAAGGAGAAATAAAACACTTTACAGACAAGCAAACGCTGAGTGATTTTGTCACCACCAGGCCTGCCCTAAAAGAGCTCCTGAAGGAAGCACTAAACATGGAAAGGAACAACCGGTACCAGCCACTGCAAAAACATGCCAAATTGTAAAGACCATTGAGACTAGGAAGAAACTATAGCAACTAACGAGCAAAATAACCAACTAACATCATAATGACAGGATCAGATTCACACATAACAATATTAACGTTAAATGTAAATGGGCTAAATGCTCCAATCAAAAGACACAGACTGGCAAACTGGATAAGGAGTCAGGACCCATCAGTGTGCTGTATTCAGGAAACCCATCTCACTTGCAGAGACACACATAGACTCAAAATAAAGGGATGGAGGAAGATCTATCAAGCAACTGGAAAACAAAAAAAGGCAGGGGTTGCAATCCTAGTCTCTGATAAAATAGACTTTAAACCAACAAAGATCAAAAGAGACAAAGAAGGCCATTACATAATGGTAAAGGGATCAATTCAACAAGAAGAGCTAACTATCCTAAATATATATGCACCCAACACAGGAGCACCCAGATTCATAAAGCAAGTCCTGAGTGACCTACAAAGGGACTTAAACTCCCACACAATAATAATGGGAGATTTTAACACCCCACTGTCAGCGTTAGACAGATCAACGAGACAGAAAGTTAACAAGGATATCTGGGAATTGAACTCAGCTCTACATAAAGTGGACCTAATAGACATCTACAGAACTCTCCACCCCAAGTCAACAGAATATACATTTTTTTCAGCACCACACCACACCTATTCCAAAATTGACCACATAGTTGGAAGTAAAGCTCTCCTCAGCAAATGTAAAAGAACAGAAATTATAACAAACTGTCTCTCAGACCACAGTGCAATCAAACTAGAACTCAGGATTAAGAAACTCACTCAAAACCGCTCTACTACATGGAAACTGAACAACCTGCTCCTGAATGACTATTGGGTACATAATGAAATGAAGGCAGAAATAAAGATGTTCTTTGAAACCAACGAGAACAAAGACACAACATACCAGAATCTCTGGGACACATTCAAAGCAGTGTGTAGAGGGAAATTTATAGCACTAAATGCCCACAAGAGAAAGCAGGAAAGATCCAAAATTGACTCCCTAACATCACAATTAAAAGAACTAGAAAAGCAAGAGCAAACACATTCAAAAGCTAGCAGAAGGCTAGAAATAACTAAAATCGGAGCAGAACTGAAGGAAATAGAGACACAAAAAACCCTTCAAAAAATTAATGAATCCAGGAGCTGGTTTTTTGAAAAGATCAACAAAATTGATGGACCGCTAGCAAGACTAATAAAGAAGAAAAGAGAGAAGAATCAAATAGATGCAATAAAAAACGAAAAAGGGGATATCACCACCGATCCCACAGAAATACAATCTACCATCAGAGAATACTACAAACACCTCTACGCAAATAAACTAGAAAATCTAGAAGAAATGGATAAATTCCTCGACAAATACACCCTCCCAAGACTAAACCAGGAAGAAGTTGAATCTCTGAATAGACCAATAACAGGTTCTGAAATTGTGGCAATAATCAATAGCTTACCAACCAAAAAGAGTCCAGGACCTGATGGATTCACAGCTGAATTCTACCAGAGGTACAAGGAGGAACTGGTACCATTCCTTCTGAAACTATTCCAATCAATAGAAAAAGAGGGAATCCTCCCTAACACATTTTATGAAGCCAGCATCGTCCTGATACCAAAACCTGGCAGAGACATAACCAAAAAAGAGAATTTCAGACCAATATACTTGATGAACATTGATGCAAAAATCCTCAATAAAATACTGGCAAACCGAATCCAGCAGCACATCAAAAAGCTTATCCACCATGATCAAGTGGGCTTCATCCCTGGGATGCAAGGCTGGTTCAACATACGCAAATCAATAAATGTAATCCAACATATAAACAGAACCAAAGACAAAAACCACATGATTATCTCAATAGATGCAGAAAAGGCCTTTGACAAAATTCAACAACCCTTCATGCTAAAAACTCTCAATAAATTAGGTATTGATGGGATGTATCTGAAAATAATAAGAGCTATCTATGACAAACCCACAGCCAATATCATACTGAATGGGCAAAAACTGGAAGCATTCCCTCTGAAAACTGGCACAAGACAGGGATGCCCTCTCTCACCGCTCCTATTCAACATAGTGCTGGAAGTTCTGGCCAGAGCAATCAGGCAGGAGAAGGAAATAAAAGGTATTCAATTAGGAAAAGAGGAAGTCAAATTGTCCCTGTTTGCAGATGACATGATTGTATACCTAGAAAACCCCATTGTCTCAGCCCAAAATCTCCTTAAGCTGATTAGCAACTTCAGCGAAGTCTCAGGATACAAAATTAATGTACACAAATCACAAGCATTCTTGTACACCAATAACAGACAAACAGAGAGCCAAATCATGAGTGAACTCCCATTCACAATTGCTTCAAAGAGAATAAAATACCTAGGAATCCAACTTACAAGGGATGTGAAGGACCTCTTCAAGGAGAACTACAAACCACTGCTCAATGAAATAAAAGAGGATACAAACAAATGGAAGAACATTCCATGCTCATGGGTTGGAAGAATCAATATCGTGAAAATGGCCATACTGCCCAAGGTAATTTATAGATTCAATGCCATCCCCATCAAGCTACCAATGACTTTCTTCACAGAATTGGAAAAAACTACTTTAAAGTTCATATGGAACCAAAAAAGAGCCCGCATCGCCAAGTCAATCCTAAGCCAAAAGAACAAAGCTGGAGGCATCACGATACCTGACTTCAAACTATACTACAAGGCTACAGTAACCAAAACAGCATGGTACTGGTACCACAACAGAGACATAGATCAATGGAACAGAACAGAGCCCTCAGAAATAATGCCACACATCGACAACTATCTGATCTTTGACAAACCTGACAAAAACAAGAAATGGGGAAAGGATTCCCTATTTAATAAATGGTGCTGGGGAAAACTGGCTAGCCATATGTAGAAAGCTGAAACTGGATCCCTTCCTTACACCTTATACAAAAATTAATTCAAGATGGATTAAAGACTTATATGTTAGACCTAAAACCATTAAAATCCTACAAGAAAACCTAGGTAATACCATTCAGGACATAGGCGTGGGCAAGGACTTCATGTCTAAAACACCAAAAGCAATGGCAACAAAAGCCAAAATCGACAAATGGTATCTCATTAAACTAAAGAGCTTCTGCACAGCAAAAGAAACTATCATCAGAATGAACAGGCAACCTACAGAATGGGAGAAAATTTTTGCAACCTACTCATCTGACAAAGGGCTAATATCCAGAATCTACAATGAACTCAAACAAATTTACAAGAAAAAACAAACAACCCCATCAAAAAGTGGGCAGAGGACATGAACAGACACTTCTCAAAAGAAGACATTTATGCAGCCAGAAAACACATGAAGAAATGCTCATCATCACTGGCCATCAGAGAAATGCAAATCAAAACCACAGTGAGATACCATCTCACACCAGTTAGAATGGCCATCATTAAAAAATCAGGAAACAACAGGTGCTGGAGAGGATGTGGAGAAATAGGAACACTTTTACACTGTTGGTGGGACTGTAAGCTAGTTCAACCATTGTGGAAGTCAGTGTGGCGATTCCTCAGGGATCTCGAACTAGAAATACCATTTGACCCAGCCATCCCATTACTGGGTATATACCCAAAGGATTATAAATCATGCTGCTATAAAGACACATGCACACGTATGTTTATTGCGGCACTATTCACAATAGCAAAGAGTTGGAACCAACCCAAATGTCCAACAATGATAGACTGGATTAAGAAAATGTGGCACATATACACATGAATACTATGCAGCCATAAAAAATGATGAGTTCGTGTCCTTTGTAGGGACATGGATGAAACTGGAAAACATCATTCTCAGTAAACTATCGCAAGGACAAAAAACCAAACACCGCATGTTCTCTCTCATAGGTGGGAATTGAACAATGAGAACTCATGGACACAGGAAGGGGAACATCACACTCCGGGGACTGTTGTGGGGTGGGGGGAGGGGGAGGGACAGCATTAGGAGATACACCTAATGCTAAATGACGAGTTAATGGGTGCAGGAAATCAACATGGCACATGGATACATATGTAACAAACCTGCACATTGTGCACATGTACCCTAAAACCCTAACGTATAATAATAATAAAAAAATAATAATAATGATTATAACAACAACAAAAAAAAAAAAAAAAAAAAAAAACAAAAACCTTTCTCCCACTCTAACAGATGAGTCACGTAAGGGGAAAACAAACAAATGTATCATCTATTAGAGTGGGAGAACTTGTTTTTGTAGTTTTAAAAGTATTGTCATAGAACCAACAATATTGCTTGCATCTATACACGATGATTAGAAAGGAAGTGGAGTGTGTGTGTGTGTGTGTGTGAGAGAGAGAGAGAGAGAATATTTAGAATGCCAAAAGCGGGCACTTCAAGGAAGGCTTTTTTTTATTTAAAAAAAATTTAGCTCATTCTGGATACTTTAGAAATTACCTTTGAGTAGCAAATGTTAAGGATATAAATACTTGGCATGTATATTCCTTATTTATAGTTAACCAAATGTTATTTTTTACCTGCAAAATACTAAAACATATTCTACCTACGTGCAATCTAAGTTTTGTGGCAGAGTCTTTATATGGGGGCCAAACGATTCTTGACCAATTTTTAAAACCCTGAAATGGTTCAGTGTTTTGAAGTTATTTTGATGGAGTATGAATTTACTTCTTTGTCATTTGGAGAAGGTGCACGGTATTATTATGAACAGAGAAGAGCCGTATGAAAACTGATCTTCCAGCATCTATCATCTCCTTTTAGTCTAATGAGATACTGCCATTATCTCCTGATGAAATATTGTTCCATAAAACCTTACCCCATCATATGATTTCTGCAGATCTTACAGGAGCAATCTGAGCTCAAGCGATATTAATTACTGTTTCATTTGTCCATTTGTCTGTGTATAATCACGTATTTTAATGACCTATTTTCTGTGGTTTGTGTAGACTTGGAGACTAATTCAAAAGAGTTGAAGTTTTTTAGACATGTTTAGTTGAACGTGCAGTTCTCTTTTGAAGAATCCTGTCTCCAAATCCTGTTTTGAAAAGAGCGTTGATGAGTAGCACAGCACCTGGCATATTGTGAGTGTGCAATAAAATCATGCCTTTTCAGCAGACCTTAACTAAAGAGTTAATTTTATTTATTTAAATCCACCTTTCAAATGACTCCCATTCTGCTTTGTCAGTGGTTGACAAGGGTAAAGGCACTTGAGGATGCACAACACACAGGACGGGGAGCAAGTCTTCCTCAGTGCAGAGAGCTAGGATAAACTTTTGCTCAGAAAGGGGTACACTAATGACAAAGGATCACAGCATTATGGGAGAATACTACACACCTGTTCTTCAGAGAGTACTCTGGACATCCCTGTTCCTTCCCCACCTGGCAGGTGTCTTTTCAGGTGCTCCCAGTCACACTACCCTGAATTCCCATATCTGGGTTGCCCTCTATGCCAGCCTCTCCTCTTAGCTTTGAATTTAGCTTTGTTGCTTGAGGCAAGTCACTTCCCTCTCTGGGTATGTTTCTCCTTCTGAAAATGGATGGGGTTGAACTAGATGAGAGCCAGAGTAGCTTCAACTGATGTGCGGTGGCCCTCTGCCCTGCTTACTTTCATCTCCACGACTCCAAGGTGGCTCACAAACACGAATCCTCAGCCCCTTGGATTGGGTTCAGGGGAGTGCTATCAGGAACTAATGGGAGAGACAGGAATGTTTTCAGAAACCTCAGCCTGTCCTCTTTTTACTGAAATAGGGGCCCTTGTTGACGTTAGTCGCTGTCCATGCTGTTTAGCCTAAGGAAGGTGACAGTGGGTGGGCCACCTCAGGCCACATGGAGGAAGGCCTGGCACAGAAACACAAGGCCAGGCAGGCTGTGGCTAGCCTGAATTTAGCTGTAGCCTCAGAATCAGGGCACTTGGGCTTGACAGCTGACATTAAATGGTGCACAACTCTGGTTAAGTCACTTAACTCAAATCTTATCTCCTCATCTGCAGATTGCTTGAAGACCAAATTAAGGAGCTCATTCAAAAAATACATTTTTTTTTTTAAAGATAAGCCATAAGGCACATAGCAATCACTTGGGAATCTTGATAAAATGCAAACTTTTGTTTGGTAGATCTGGAGTGGGGCTAAAAATTCTGCATTTCTAACAAGCTCCAGGGTGAACCTAGCTGATATTGCTGCTGCTTGAGTGGGCCACACTCTGATCAACAAGGATAGAAACCATTAAAATAGTTGAAAATGAAAATAACAATGAATTATATAAATCCCATCACCCTCACACCACTTTCACGTCTGATATTTTTCAGTTAACATTACCTAATAAACATTTTCCATGTTTCTACAGATTATATGGACCGCAAAGTTTCTGTAATTATTATTATTGAGTAGCTACACAGTATCCCATAGTGTTGAACTAGCATAATTTATCCAGTTGCTTCCCTCACACTGGACCAGTGAGTCCCAGGAAGTGGCTGCAAGGAAGCAGTGTGTTTCTGGGACAGCGCAAGGGCATTTCTTATTTCCTCCTGTTCTTCCCTAGGATCAATCTGTAGGAGTAAACTGGCTCAAGACTGTGAACACCTTCATGAGCTCCTGTTACTTTGGACTTATTTTCCAAAAAGCCAACAAAATTATAGATAGGTACATATTTTGATTATTAAAAACATGTGTTTCCTTGTACACTGTTGGTGAGAATGCAAAATGGTGCAGCTGCCATGGAAAACAGTATGGAGTTTCCTTAAAAAATTAAAAATAGAATTGCCATGTGATCCAGTAATCCCACTTCTGGGTATTTATTAAAAAGAATTGAAATCAGGATCTTGTATCCCCATGTTCATTGCAGCATTATTCACAATAGCTGACATGTGGAAACAACCTAAATGTCTGTTGATAAAGGGGTAAAGAAAATGTGTCATATAAATACAATGGAATGTTTTTCAGTCTTAAAAAGGAAGGAAATCCTGCCATATGCAACAACATGAATGAATCTTGAGGACGTTATGCTAAGTGGCATAAGCCAGTCACAGGACAAATACTGCGTGATTCCCACTGACATGAGGAATCTGAAATAGTCAAACTTGTAGGAGCAGAGAGTAGATGGTGGTTGCCAGGCACTGGGGGGAGGAAAAAATAGAGTTACTATTCAACTGGGTGTAAAGTTTCTGTTATGCAGCTGAATAAGTTCTGGAGAACTGCTCTACAACATTGTACTTACAGTTAAACATACTGCACTGTGCAGTTAAAAATTTGTTAAGGCTGGCGTGGTGGCTCACACTTGAAATCCCAGCATTTTGGGAGGTTAAGGCAGGTGGATCCCTTCAGCCCAGGAGCTTGAGACCAGCGTGGGCAACATAGAGGGACTCTGTCTCTACGAAAAATACAAAAATTATCTGGGCATGGTGGTATGCACCTGTAGTCTCAGCTACTCGGGAGGCTAAGATGGGAGGACTGCTAGAGCCCAAGAGGTCGAGGCTTCAGGGAGCCATGACTGCACAGTGCACTCCAGACTGGGTGACAGAGTAATACCCTGTCTCAAAAAAACCCCAAAGAATTGTTAAGAGGATAGATCTCATGTTAAGTGCTCTTACCACAATTTTAAAAAAGTTCCCTATAGAAAAGTATTTTTAAAATGACAATTTCCCTAACACCACTGCTAACATTTTGATTGAAAAAAAATCATTAATTTGTTCAGTAAACATTTATTATACACTTAGAATGTGCCAGGTTCAGTGTTATGCATGAGGATGCTGCAGCAAACAGTTTTTCTTTCTAGGCATATGTACAACATTATCCATCAGTCAATCTATATAACAAAAAGTATATACAATACAAAAATATACATGTACATATATATACTACAAGATGTTTTTATTCATGTTTTATGTGAATAGAAAGACCAAAAAAATCATTAATTGGGCCCAGTTTAGGCCAGCAATGGTATTCTGTCCCCTGGATGTACACAAATAAAAACGATGCAAGCCTATTCCTTTTAGGCATCTTAAGGTATACCAAAGTTTGTAACAGCCAGGTAGGCACGCGACACAGAATGAGTTCCCTGACATCAGCCGGAATCTATTACCGGGTACAGTGGATGGAAACCTCGCCCTGCTACTTACTGCTTATTGCTCTTCAGGCACTATTTAATTTCTCGGTGCCTTAATTTATATAGAGATACAAATGCCATCTCTGGTTGTGGCTGAGAAGAATGAATGAAATAACGTACCTAAAATGTTCACAGGGCCTAGCATATGGCAAGCGCTCCCTAAATAGACATTGCTTTTGTTGTCATTAGTGCTAGTGATAGAGGACCTTGGGTTTGGGCCTCATTGTGCCACTAACCACCAGTGTTATTTTGGGCAGCAGTGCTGTCCCTAGACCTCAGCTCTCCCTCTGGGAAATGCAGGGCATGGAGGAAAGTGGTAGTTCAGCCTTTGGAGATTCGTGGCAAACTATCGGGCACAACCCCTTGAAATCTTCTGGAGTTGGCGAGGCACTGCGGGGCTGATTACAGGGGGGGGCAACCTCGCGGTCCCAGCTACATCCTCGCCGAGCCAGCCTCCAGTCCCTAAGGTGCCCGGGGTGGCGCAGGGGCGGGCAGCTGGGCGCAGGCGAGTACCAGGTGGAGGGCGCAGCCTCAGGCGGATCCTGCGCGAAGAGCTGAGGGTGGTGCTGGCGGGGGCCTTTGAGAGGCCGCAGCCGAGCCCATGGCTTAGTGCTTCGATGAAAACAATAGCTGCGAGGTTTGGTTTCCTTGGGACAAGGGTGGAGGAAGGCCCGGGAACCCTTCCCCTTCTAATCCCGGTGTGGCCTTCTGACTGGCAGACAATATTAGAGGTATTAGCTTTCCTCTTGCCCCCGCCCCCTGGCCCTGCCAGGCCCTGGCCCTTCCCTGCAAGGCAATAGTGCGCCTGAGAAATCCCAGTGGTGCCTTTTTCTCTCTACAAAGGCAATGAATTCTCAGCACAATTTGGCTTGGAGTAGGCTCTCAAGATAATTGTTGAATGAATGAATGAATGAGTGAATGAATGTCATCAGTGGGGATGGGCCTAGGGCACCAGCAAGATCAGGAGATCTCATCTTTCATCCGCACCTTCCTTGTTCCCTCCATTTGTTCACATCTGTACAGAATTTTCACTGTTGTGTTGGTCACAGAGGGTTGGTGCAAAGGGATCATGTTTCCAGGTAAGAGCAGCATTGCATAGTGAGCAGAAACCCCAGCTGAGTGGGACTTCTCTGAGTTCTGTGTCCACACCTTGGGGACTCAGACATCTATTCCTGCCTTCTATTAAGCTTGACAGCAAACTCAACAGATGTAAATATTGTCACTTTCTGGAAAAGTGTGAAGGAATTTGTTAACGAAAAGCTTAAAGAAAGGGAGGCAGACATTGCGAGGATTTTTATGCCCTTCAGGGTAGCCTCAGGACTTCTGGATGGTTTAATATGCTTCAACTCAGCATATGACCTAATGATTCATTTCTTAGATGTTGAATCTGAAAGGAGTGAGGTTTTTAGCTGGCGTTTTATTTTGTGTCTGCTTGTGGTGGGAAATAACAGATTCATATATGACTCTCCACCTCCTGAAGAGGCTAGAGCAAGAGTATCAGTGATGTGCCTGTAGGAAGAGCACCATAAGGTTGAATGGTGCCTTATCACTGTCCTGGGCTTTCACATGCTTTCTCATGCTTAAAACCCATAGCCCTGTGGAATAGCCAGAAAGAGATTATTATTCCAATTTTCCAGCGTTGTTACTTCAGTTATTGAATAGCCACTATGTGCTGAATATTAGAGGTACAAAGAGAAGTAAGGCCTATCTCTGCCTTTAGCGCACCAGTCTAGTGAAAGAGAAAGACATGCACATGGATCATTTCGGTATGACATGTTACCTGATAGGGTAGATCAAGCCCAACATCTGTTTTAGAAAATAAATGTTTTTTTTTTGTCTTGGTTTTGTTGTTGTTTTGAGACAGGGTCTAACTCTGTCCCCCAGACTGAAGTACAGTGGTATAACCATAGCTCACTGCAGCCTCTAACACTCAGGCTCAAAGGATCTTCCCATCTCAGCCTCTTGAGTATCTGGGACTACAGGTATGCACCACCAGGCCCTGCTAATTAAAACCTTTTTTTTTTGGTGGAAATGGATCTCAATATGTTGCTCAGGCTAGTCTTAAACTTTTGGCCTCAAGCGATCCTCCTGCCTCAGCCTCCCAAGATGCTGGGATTACAGGCATGAGCCACTATGTCTGGCCCAATGGTAAAGTTTTACTGGGACACAGTTATACTCATTTATTTATATGTTGTCCATGGATGCTTTTGTGCTACAATGGCAGAGTTTAGTATAATAGTTGTGACAGAGGCTATCTGGCCTACAGAGCCTAAAATATTGACTATTGAACATTTATAGAAAAAGTTTGCTAGCCCATAGAATAGAGGAACAATGCTCAGGTGGGTGGGCATTTAGAGTTGGGGTGCATAGCACCACCTGGGAGTTGAGAAAGGCTTCCTGGGAAAGGCACTGCTTGAGCTAGGAGCTAAAGGGTAAGACCTGTGGGAGTTAGAAGGATAAGATGGGTACTCCAGGCAAAGGAAAGCCAAGGGACTAAACTGCTAGAACCACAAGCAGTTTATGATTCCTAGGATACAACATGCAAGATGGGGACGGAAGCAGATGAGGAAATCAGTCTCGACTTGTGTGATTTGCTAGAGGTGATGTGTCTAGGTGGGGCAGGACTAAAATCCAGGTTTTCTAACTGGCAGTCCTATGTGCTTATCACAACAGCAAGGACAGCAAATACACAGCACCCATGCTGTCATTCCTTCAACCTGGGTCCACAGTGGCCAGGGCTGATTGAGCACAGAACTCTTTCCTGCAGCTTTATTTGTACTCCAGATGGCTATTTGTCAGAGTGAGTGTGCATGTTCATAACTATATGCTATCCCTGATTTACCTCATTCCAGCCATAGTGAGAAGATTTTAGATTTATTTTTCTCTGAAGCTATTAGAAAAAGCCTTCAGAAGCAAAAGCTACCAATTCAAACAGCCCCATTTCAGCACATTCTAAATTATTACTTACCCTGCCTATGCCAGGTCATACACCAGGTGGTTTACACACTTTATCTCTCTTAATCCTCACTTCAAGGTCATGAGGGAGGTAGAATAAATAAGTCACTTACCCAGGGGTCTGGAAGTAAGCATTTTAATTGTTCTAAAAGATTATATGTAGTCCGGGCGTGGTGGCTCACGTCTGTAATCCCAGTACTTTGGGCACAAGGTCAGGAGATCGAGACCATCCTGGCTAACATGGTGAAACTCCAACTCTACTAAAAATACAAAAAAATTAGCCAGGCGTGGTGGTGGGCACCTGTAGTCCCAGCTACTCAGGAGGCTGAGGCAGGAGAATGGCGTGAACCTGGGAGGTGGAGGTTGCAGTGAGCCGCGATCACACCACTGCACTCGAGCCTGGGCGACAGAGCGAGACTCCGTCTCCAAAAAAAAAAAAAAAAAGATGGTATGTTAAAAATTACAATACTTAAGGAACAACTTGGTGTTGCGGTACTGTATAGAGCTGGGTTGTAAATGACCAGTGGGCATGCCAGAGGCTCAGCCCATACATCGCTAGTGGGATGTGAACCATTATGCGTGATTGCAGTGACCTTGTGACCTGTAACTTGTAAAACAGAAGCTGGGATGATTATTGTTTGTTTATATTTTGCTGGATATCATATTTTTTATACCTTTTAACTGTGATTGTGGAAACTGACATTAGACATCCATCCCTTAATCCATGTAGTAGGTAAGAACATACAGATAAACAAAGGGCAGTGGGGAGGGGAAAGAAAAAAGAAAGGTAGGAAGGAAGGAAAGAAGGAAAAAATATATCCAGAAGATGCAAGACCTGGATCAAATGGTAGCAGGAAAAGATCTTTTGAAGATATCTAAAAGTTGGAAATATCATTCATCCAGGACAGGTGAGGTCCTGGACATTCCAGTGAGCAATTTCCCTCTGTGCTGTTATTTTTCATATTTTGGAAAGAAGAACACTAAGGCTTGAAGAGGTTAGATAGCTTGCCCATGCTACTTAGTAGTAGACCCAGAATTTCCACACTGGCCTTCCAGAGTCCACAATTCAAGATCTTAACTACGATTATATTCATCTTTGATCCTTGGGAAGAAGGGAAGATATTTTCAATTCAGGCTTGAAAACATCAAGTAGCTGAATGAAGCAGTGTGGAATTAGCAGAGAGCAGAAAAAGTAAGCACCAATCTGTGTCTTGATGTCATGTTGTTTAATTCTTGCTTTGGATTTTTTTTAACTGTCTTTCTAGAAAAGACATAGGTAGTAGCATCATGTACACAAATCTTTTCTCCTCAGTTATCCACATCTGGAAGTAGTTTGACAGCTACGTGTATGATATCATGCCTGTTAGCTGTCATCTGGTGGCGGCTCCCCAGTTATCCAATTTCTAGGGCATCTCTCTTTAAAATCTGTTTCGGAAGTCTTGGGCTGACAGAAAGCCAGGTACACCTGAAGCGGCCGAAGCTTGAGTGAGGACCATTATCTAGGTCATCCAAAGATGAGAATGAGATAAGCTGAGTAACAGGTCTTAAGAAAGAAAAAAATTAAGTACCAATGCCTAGTCCAAGGAGAGAGAAGACTCCAGCTGGGAGATATTGCCAAAGGTCAGAAGACTTGCTGAGTCTAAATAGAGCAGTAGAAATTGGGAGCAAATAGATAAGGTTTTAGGGGAGGGGTTATAGAGAATGTCCCTATAGGGTCTGAGCACAGGTGGGTCAGTTTATAAGTACATAATCTTCCTAAATGAATATTCCAAGGGTCAACCTTATTTCAGTGAAAGAAAACTCCACAAATTGCTTAGACACGCTCCCATCTGTCCATCATCTATGTAGACATTCAGGAGACATGAATTGACAATCTACTCTGTGCTCAGCACCATTCTAGGCTCCAGGTAAGCAAAGATGAACAACACCCAGTTCTACCTTGAAGGATCACCCATGCCTGGTTCAGTAGAGACAGATACATGAGTTCCTTTTTATCTATTTTCCCCCAGAAGTACACTGGTTTTCATAAATGACCATGGCTTGACATGCTATACCATTATGATAATAATGTATAATTAGTGGAAAACCAAAGGAATGACTGGAAATTGCCTTTAGTTATGGGAACAGCTGGGCTTCTCAGGATAACACTGGAAAATACTGTAGTATGTGAGCAAGGTCTGTAGGGTCTGGGTTTCTCTGGAGGTACAGCTACTTCCCTTCCAAATGCCAGCTTTAAATTCTGACATTTTGGCATTTATGTGAGTGACTGTATGACTATATATGTAGGTGATCGGCCCTCTCAAGAGACTTTGAATTAGAGGCTTCCTGGTTTTGATAAATGCACCTTCTTTTCCTAAAAGTCCTTTATAAATTTTTAGACCAGTGACCTCCCTTTTTAGCAGCTCCTTGGCTAGAAGGAGAAGACAGTCAACCTACCATTTTGACTGTAATTCAATTTGGTTTCAGGCACTTTTAATAATTTGGTATTCTGTTGTGAAATGAGGTATACAGGCCACCTCTACTCTTTCAGTTCTGACAGCAGGAATAGAAAAGATGGTAGTTTTGTTCAAGCCAGCCATTCATTTATTCCCTAAACATTTATCATGCACTGTGCTGGGACAAGAGCTGTGTTCGGTTCTTGGTATATAATGTACATAAAATAGGTGCATATTGGTCAATGTCCCCATGAGGTTTACTCTCCATCAGGTGTAGGGTGTCAGACATTTGGCAAATAACCTCACAAATAACAAGTGTTAATAAGGAAAAGACTAGGCTGTTATGAATGTACAATAGTGGTGGGCCTAATTTGGATTGGGAGACAGGGAAGACCTCTTTAAGAAAGAGACAATAGGCTGGGCATGGTGGCTCATGCCTGTAATCCCAGCACTTTGGGAGGCTGAGGTGGGTGGACCACCTGAGGTCAGGAGTTCGAGACCAGCCTGGCCAACATGGTGAAACCCCCGTCTCTACTAAAAATACAAAAGTTAGCTAGGCATGGTGGTGGGTGCCTGTAGTCCTAGCTACTTGGGAGGTTGAGGCAGGAGAATCGCTTGAACCTGGGAGGCAGAGGTTGCAGTGAGCCGAGATCGTATCACTGCACTCCAGCCTGGGTGACAAGAGTGAAACTCCATCTCTTAAAAAAAAAAAAAAAAAAAAAAGAGAGACAATAATGCTGAAAGTTGAAGGAGTGGGCACTAGCCAGTCAGAGTCTGAGAAAGAGATTCCAGGGAGAGGGAGCAGCATATGTGTAGACTCTGAGCTGAAAAGAAGAAGATGCCGCCTATACACTGTCAGAGGCAAACACAGGTGTGCCATAGTCATGGTAGGGAAGAGTGACACAAAATGAGCGTGGTGAGGTGGCTCAGAGCCAGACCATGTAGGGCCCTGTAGCACCTGGTAAACAGTGTAGATTTCATTCTGGGTACAGTGGGAAGTCACTGGCAGGTGGCAAGCGGAAAAGTAGTATGATCTGCTTACATTACAAAATATCTCTGAATTCTGTGTGCAGAATGGATCAGATAGGCATTTAAGAAAAACAGTACACAGCCTGAGTCATCAAATGCATATTGCAAGGTGGGCACAGAGCCTGAGCATATGGGCACATGCAAGCCGCTTCCTCCTCCTGCCTCCCCCTGCCAAATGTCCTGCCTGGGAGGCAGAATGCAGTTTACAGAACTTGAAACCAAGTACAAAGTGTCTACAATTACAGGAGAGGAAAGCATTCAGGAGGAAATAATAAATCAAGTATTAAAGATCTCAACAACTTAGAGAACAAGATACCAGTCTTAAGTGAAAAGAACACATCTGGCATTAAGTATCTCAGGAAACATGTCCTTCAGGTCCATTGACTTAGAAACATCTCTATTTTCAAAGAGGCATTTAGTCAGCTCCTTCCCTCATTTAACACAATTTCCTACTTCCCTCCATCATAGACCATGCATTCTTTGGTTATCGGATTTGCCTTTGGATTTTTTTTTAAAAGACAACTAAAAATATCTTTTAAAAATCTAGACTTTTCAGTGTCACTTGTCACTTATGTGTTTCTCTTCCCAATTTACTTCATGGCTGAGGCCTCCCTTGGGGTAGTATTTTTTTTTTTTTTTTTTTTTTTTAAGAAATGGGGTCTCGCAGCTAGATGCGGTGGCTCACGCCTGTAATCCCAGCACTTTGGGAGGCCGAGGCAGGCGGATCATGACGTCAGGAGATCAAGACCATCCTGGCTAACACGGTGAAACTCCATCTCTACTAAAAAATAGAAAAAAATTAGCAGGGCATGGCGGCAGGCACCTGTAGTCCCAGCTAGTCGGGAGGCTGAGGCAAGAGAATGGTGTGAACCTGGGAGGCAGAGCTTGCAGTGAGCCAAGATTTTGCTACTGCACTCCAGCCTGGGTGACAGAGCGAGACTCTGTCTCAAAAAAAAAAAAAAAAAAAAAGAAAGAAACAGGGTCTCACTTTGTTGCCCAGGCTGGAGTACAGTAGCAGGATCTCAGCTCGCTGCTGCCTCGACCTCCCAGTCTCAGGTGATCCTCCTGCCTCAGCCTCCCAAGTAGCTGAGACTACAGGTGCGAGCTGCCATACCCGCCTAATTTTTGTATGTTTTGTAAGACGGGGTTTTGCCGTGTTGCCCAGGCTGGTCTCAAACTCCTTAGCTTATGCAATCTGCCCCCTTCAGCCTCCCAAAGTTCTGGTATTACAGGTGTGAGAAGCCATGCCTGGCCAGGGTAGTATTTTTTTCTTGGCTTGTTAAGAATTAGCTTGATTCTCCCCTACCAGTGCACCATGAGTGGGGTGTTGGGTTGGGGAAGGGATCAGCACAGGAATGCATGCTGGCCAGGCCAGGGTTTGTTGGAGCAAGTGGGGTTTGAAGGTTGTGGGACAAATACTGCCCAACTTTACCCTATGAACATGGTGGCAGGTCAGCTGGGACTTGCACATACACTGTGTCTGCTGGGTGTGCCTGGAAGTAGAGTGATGCCCTGGAACCTGCATGACCTAGTGCTCAGAATACCTGGGCTTGGTTTCTAATCACTACCTAGTCCAGTAACTCTGGGCCACAAATAAATTAACATAGATGAGTGCCCATGACTACCAGACAATATATATAAGTGCTTCTGGGCACCCAGGGAGGTATGCCTTGTTTTCTCCATGTAGAGGCTAGGAAATGAAGGTTCAGAGAAGTGATATGCCCACCGCATGCAATTCCCTCTACCTGGAAAGCCTCTGCTCACCCCATCCCCCTCTGCTGATGGAGTCAGTTTCTTTGTGTGGTCTCAGCACATTTCTCACATCTTCAGTGTGACACATATTTTATTCGCAAGACATATGTCCCAAGGACAGGGACCCATGAAGGAACAACAGCAGAGAGAACTGTAGCTTTGAAAGGTGCTCCGCTTCATTTGTCCTTTCCCCAGGCAATGAGGAAAGGGACACATAGCTATGGTCACAATGGAATTCTCAAAGAGACTCCTTCCCTATTGACTATATTCAATAGAAAATGAGTCCTTGGCATTCTGATCCTCAACAAAAAATATCGATATTAATATTTAGCATCCTTATATATTAAATAGACTCTAATGGGTTATGGGAGCTTTCTGAAATACTTTTTATACTATATTTCTTGAAGGAAATAAATAAGTTATAATAATTCACTTGTCCCATCTGGTTCAGTTTTGGGGGCCTTCTTCACTATGATTGTTTTTAAAATCCATGGAAATAGAGGTGAAAACCCTTCTCCTCACTGCACTATTGACATTATAAACATTGACCTAGATTATAACCATTAGGTTCTCATCAAAATGAAATATCTGCCCTGGGGTTTAAATTCCTAAACTTACTGTGTAAGATGAGCCTCCAATTAAAGACTTCTAATAAGAAAATCAGAGATTTGGTGTTAAAACATCCTCAAGTAATCTGCAAGGAATGTTACTTTTAAATTTATAGCACTTACTATCATCTGATTTGAAGTAGAGTCTAGATCTATCTATCTTCTCCAGGGAGAGCTCCTTGAGGACAAGGAATTTGCCTCTTTCATGTTATTTGGCACAGTTTTTAGCCCATAAGAGGCTCTCAATAAATACTGGTTAAAGAGAAATAAGAAAAAGGAGATGCTGAGCACAAAGAGCAAGGTAAAGCCATTCTGCTCTTTTGCTTCTTTGAAGATGATGATGGCAAGAGTTACCATAAACTGGCCAGGTGTGGTGGCTCATGCCATAATCCCAGCAACCAAAGCCCAGGGTAGGAGGATCACTTAAGACCAGGAGTTTGAAACTAGCCTGGACAACAGCAAGACCCAGTATTTATAACAAACAAACAAACAAAAAAAACTATCCAGGGGTTCACGCTTATAATTCTAGCCACTCAGGAGGCTGAGGCAGGAGGATTACTTGAGTGCAGTGAGATATGATTGTGTCACTGCACTCCAACCTGAATGACAGAGCAAGACTTTGTATCTCAATTAAATAAGTAAATAAAGAGTTACTATAAACTGAGTTGTTTACTATGTGCCAGGCACTGTGTCAAGTACTTTATATTGGCCAGGCATGGTGGCTCACTCCTTTAATTCCAGCACGTTGAGAGTAGGCCAAGTTGGGAGGGTTGCTTGAGGCCAGGAGTTTCAGACCAGCCTGGGCAATATAGTGAGACCCTGTCTCTATCTAAGAAATTTAAAATAAAAAAAGCACTTTATGTGCAACAGTCCTTTTAACTCTTTAATTCTATAAGGAATCCATTTTTCCTTTAAGTAGATGAAGGCGCAGGGCCATTAACTAAAGTATCCAAGGTTACCTGACTTAGAGGTGATTTTCCAAGATCTCAATTCAGGTCTCTCTACATATTTTTAAACATTGCATTGCCTTTCCAAATGAACCAATATTTATTAGCCATTTTAGGCAAATAATTGGGCCAGGTATTAAAAAAATCATTTCTTATGTTCTTATTTCAGCTGGTATGCAAAGCAGCCCTGCTGGGGCTTGTATAGGGTAAATGATGGGCTGAAGTTAAAGATATATATATGTATGAGATGTATAGGATGGCGTTTTGTTAACCCTGGAAAGTTAAAGAGAACGAGAAGTTTTCAATGTAACAATTCCAGGCAGGAAAGTGTTAGCATGTTATGAGGAATTTCCCTTCCTCTGAGCCACTGGGCTTTTGCCAAGGCTTCAGGGTAGATGCTGCATTAGTGGAAGATGAATTTGATCCAAGGAGACATCTTCTCAATCCTTGTTTAAGATTAGTCCGAGTAGGAATCACTTGGTAACAATTTGAAATGGAGTTTGTTAGAAAAACAGAAAAACATAGCTTTGTCTGGGTTGAGCCCAAAAATGGGTGACAGATGTTAATGATGAGTGACTGAACAGATGTTTGGGGGAGAATTACAAAAAGGGTTTCTATCATGCAGGATCTAAATCTTAACCTTCCTGGCTGATGCTGAAAGGAGAGCTTGTATGAAACATGTTCTTACAAAACTATTTGGTGGATCGTGACAAAGACGAATGACTGGGTACTATAATTTAAAACAGAAAATAAGGTAAATGGGAGTCCTTGTTTATGTGCATGTGTATATGTGTTTTTTTCGTTTTTTGTTTTTTTTACAAAGGTCAATGCTGTATTAAAGAATTGGAAAGTTGAATAAGTCATTCCATTCTGCTTCCCTATTTTTTCCACCCCTCCCCTCCAAACTGGTAGGAATGAGCAGTATTTGATACTGTGCCTTAAGGCTCAACAAATTATTAAAATACTATCACATATATACATCCTGAAATATCTGCCCTGTAAGTACATTTGGAAAAGAAAATTTCCTGCACAAACTTAATTGGTAGTTTTAGTTGGGGTCTCTGAGACTTACTTCAAGTTTTAAGGAGTTTAAAAAGATCCCCATTTCAAAATAAATAAGAGACAAAGGCAGATTTTAAAAGTTGTACAGCTACTGCCATAAGCCTGTCCCCACTGTGAAGTGGGTACACTTCACAGAAAGATGAACAGTTAGTTGTGTTATACAAATTATATACTTCCTGATAATTTGACTGAAATTTTGGGTGGACTGATCAGATGCATTTGTTAATTCATCTTCATATCTGGCCACAATTGACATGAATTTGACTTACCTTCTGCTAATTATAGCTGTAACTACACAATAGTACCAAACATCTGGTTAAAAAAGATGAATACAGGCCAGGCAAGTTGGTTCACACCTGTAGTCCCAGCACTTTGGGATGCCAAAGTGGGCCGATCACTTGAGCCCAGGAGTTCGAGAGCAGCCTGGCAACATGGTGAAACCCCATCTCTATAAAAAATATAAAAATTAGCTGGGCATGGTAGTATGTGCTGGTAGTCCCAGCTACTCAGGAGGCTGAGGTGGGAGGATCACTTGAGCCCAAGAGGTCAAGGCTGCAGTGAACCAAGATCGCACCACTGTACTCCAGCCTGGGTAAGAGTGAGACCCTATCGCAAAAAAAAAAAAAAAAAAAAAAAAAAAAGATAAAGGATAAATACAGTAAAAAAATCCAGATATTCTCAGTTTAGTATTCTAATATTAATGAATGCTATTGAATTTATGATAGACATTGTGTATACAATAGGCTCATATGTCATCATAACCTTGCAAGGTGGATTTATTATCTTCATTTAGTGAATGTGAAAGCAGAAGCCCAGAGAAGTTAAGTGACCCACAGAAGTTCACATATATCAGTGAGTAGCAGGACCAGGATTTGTACCTTGGTCTGTGGTGTTCAAAATTTGTCTCACTTTCTAATATGCCAGACTATCCAGGGTAGAATAGATGTTTAATTATTTGATTAAATCCTTATATTTGATTAAATCTTTATATGTTACTGTATATCAAAATGGAATATGACTTAAAAGCCAGAATTCTCAAACTCATGATCTGAAGTCTCACTGTAATGCCATCAAAGAAAGAGTACTGGTAACTGTCTGTGTTATTGAAAGGGGAGGAAAAATACTAGACCCTTTCTTTGGCTTTGTCCTGAAGAGAGCTCAATAGAGAGGAAGGTAATAACTGAATAAAATGTCAGCTTTGGGCAGGGCAGTGTACTAGAAGCTATGAGGATTAAAAGCATAAATGAGATACCTTAGAGCCTACAGAAGAGATAAGACATATACACAAATAGTGATGAGGAAGAAGGGCATACATCAAGGGACGTGAGAGTTTAGGGGAAAAAGAGATTTTAGCTATGGTGATTAGGCAAGGCTGCATAGAGGGGATGGCATCTGCACTGTGAGCTTTGAAGTTAAAGACAACGACCAGTAAAGGTTAGTCCTTTCTTCAGCTTGATTTTCCCTTCCTGTTCCTACTACCTCTCCTTCCCTACATTGCCAGACATGAAAATGTCACCCTAGAAATGGAGAAGCAATAAGACGGAAGGCACTGGTCCCTTGATACTGGGCACTGCCATGGGAGTTCTAGAATACTTACTCTCATGTGATTATATGAGACTGCCAGGAAAAATTGCAAAGGATTTTGAAATGGGCAACAAAAAGATTCTTGGGTGTCCTGAGTAGTTTACCCAGCCAGGCTATCTCTACTATTCATTGTCTTTGAACTATTTTACAACTCTGTGAGTTGTAGAGAACTGCTAGCAGGGCAAAGATGATTTCTTTTCCATATACAAACAAATTCTGGCTGGGCACAGTGGCTCATGCCTGTAATCTCAGCAATTTGGGAGGCCAAGGCAGGCAGATCACTTGAGGTCACGAGTTTGAGACCAGCTTGGACAACATGGTGAAACCTCATCTCAAAAATACAAAAATTAGCCAGGTGTGGTGGCGCATGTCTGTAATCCCAGCTACTTGGGAGACTGAGGCAGGAGAATTGCTTGAATCCAGGAGGCGGAGGTTGCAGTGAGCCAAGATTGTGCTACTCACTCCAGCCTGGGCGACAGAGTGAGATTCCATCTCAAAAACAAAAACAAACAAAAACGGAAGACAAATTCTGTCCAGTGAATTGATTCCCCCCTTTACTCCCTCTCTATTTCTGCCCCTTGGAAAAAGCCAGTTTTACATCTATTTGTAAATTCACTTCAGTATTCCTGATTGACCTCTGTAAGTGGGGTACTTTAAATTCTCCTTTGAGCTGGTAGTAATATCTTACTGGTTCCTTCATTAGTTAATGGGTTAAAATCTTTGACATGTATTCATTTTATATTTGTATGAGAGTAAAGAATTTACCTTTATTTAACATTTTTTTTTAACAAGAAGAATATACTTTTATTTAAGCCACTGCTATTTTGGGCACAAAATATAGAATGCATGTATATGTCTATATCTATCCATCTATTTCTATCTACCTATCTATAATGATCACATCTCTGTGCTAAGTAGATAGCTCCTGCAATCCTATCTTAATTATTTCCATGAGGACCAGCATTGACTCTCAATCACCAAATCCAAAGATTTTTTTTCTCAGTCATCATTCATCTTAATGAGAGACATAGTAGAACAATGTTTCTCCCAATCATGAGTCAACAACCGACAAGTGGGTCAGAGATCAATTTAGTGGTTTACAGCCAGCATTAATAGGATTTATCATAGTGCACAACACACAGTAAGTATAATTTGTGAAGCTTTGGATTCAGATACTTACATGTATTAGTTTACTAGGGCTGCCATAACACATTACCACAAACTGGGTGGCTTAGGACATTAGAAGTTTATTTTCTCATACTTCTGGAGGCCAGAAGTCTGAAATCAAGGTGTGGCAGGACTAAGCTCTCTTTGAAAGCTCTAGGGGAGAGTCCTTTCTAGACTCTTCTAACTTCTAGTGACTCCTGGCATTCCGTGGCTGGTGTTAGCATAACTGCAATCTTTGTTTTCATCTTCACAGCATCTTCTCTCTGTGCCCTTTTCTGTCTCTTATAAGGACACAGCCATTGGATTTAGGCCCTACTCTAACCCAGTGTGATCTTATCTTGATCTTTACCTAAATTATATCTGCAAAGGCCCTATTTCCAGATAAGGCCACATTACAAGGGTCAGTGTAGACATAAATTTTGGGTGACAATATTCAACCCACTACATATATATATGTAAATTCTTGATCACTATGTGAATTGTTTTTCTTATAATGAGAAGAGGTCTCAAAACTTTCAAACATAGGACTAGAAGACCCCTAGTACCTTTCTCACTCTGATTCCAAGAAGCATTTAACAAAGCTGGCTACATTTCCCTTTTTGGCAATAATAATATTAATAATTAATAAGTATAAAATTTATCCAAGTAATTTTACATGCAACAAATAATTCAATCTTATAAAGCCTTAGGAGGTGGGTTTTAATAATATGTCAATTTTAAAGATTATCACACAGCTAGAGAGCTAAGCAGCCAGGATTCAATCCCAGACCCATGGTTTTCCATCGTATGTTTATTTGGAACTTCATCTCCCTTTGCTTCCATATTGCTGCATTGATCTGGTGTATCTGACTTGGCTGCATTTTCTGGCCTCTATTTTTTTCTTTCCATCTCCTAATATTGTCATTTCATTAACTCTCGGCCATGGCCAGCTCCCGCCCAATCTCATTCAATTCTTCACTTTCTACTTGACAGGGATGGAGAAGACTTAATCCTATCTGGAAGGAGCCAGTGGACAGCAAAGATGGCAGAGAGAGAAAAGAGAGGGAGTGACAATGAAGTAAGGCTCCAGAGAGAGGACCAAGTGTCCCAGAGGAGGAATTCTCTTTCGGAAAGAGACACCTCTTCCTGTGAGACATTTGGTCATTTTAACAAGGCAAATAGTGATAGCAGCAGAACCAGGAAGCTCCTGTCCCATTAGTTGGCTTTGGGTTCCCCAGTTTCTGGCTGTGAGGCTTGATGTGAAAGCCCAGGTCTTGTCTCTTGGACAAGGTGCTCCATTTTACAGATCAAGTTCGGCACAGGAAAATAGGATGTTGTATCAGTCCGTTTTCACACTGCTATAAAGAACTGCTTAAGACTAGGTAATTTATAAAGGAAAGAGGTTTAATTAACTCACAGTTTGGCATGGCTGAGGAGGCCTCAGGAAACTTCCAGTCATGGTGGAAGGCGAAGGGGAAGCGCACCTTATTCACAAGGCAGCAGAAAGGAGAATGAACGCAGGAGGAACTACCAAACAGTTAGAAAACCATCAGATCTCGTGAGAACTCACTCACCATCACAAGAACAGCATGGGGGAAACTGCCCCCATGATTCAATTACCTCCACCTGGTCCCTTGACACGTGGGGATTATGGGGATTACAATTCAAGATGAGACTTTGGATGGGAACACAGGCAAACCATATCAGATGTAGTGCGAAATGTTTGGTTACTTAGTTTAAGAAATGTGGGAAAGCACACAAAAAGAAAAGGAGAAACAAAAATCTAACACCCCAAAGACTTCCTCTTTGTCACCTCATTACCTGAGCTAATGACTCCCCAAAACTCAGAGAACACGTCAGGAATCCAGGACAGCTGTGCTCCTCAGCCTGGAGGAGCTTTCAACAGGCACAGGAGTTGGACAATTACACGCTGGTACCTTTCCCAGATGATTTATGGAATATCCTGTGGCAAATAAGGAAGACACAAGCTTCAACAAATGATTTCTTTAAGTCGAGACCCTTTAAACAAGAAAGCATTATTGAGGGGGCAATAAAACCATCAGAATGTGGCTCTGGCTTCTTTCCATCTTATTAGGCTTGAGGTAATTATCCAGGTAATTTAGGGAAAATAAACTGCCATTACCTGTATTATTCAGATAATTACCTCGCTGTTCTGCTTCAGTCCAGTGGTGGAGGGCTGGCTATAAATGTCTCACAGGCTCAGTCTGATTACAGAAAACAGGCTTGGCAATTGAGGAGCTGGGGGTGGAACAGTGGAAGGAGTTGAGCTCAAATAATTAGGGGTTTTAGACCAATCCCTGGCTAACTCACTCCTGGTTAGCCACTTTATCTCACCGAACCAAAAGGCATTTTGAAGATGGCAAACTATAAATTACTAACTGGTTGTTGTTCTGAACCCCGATTAACCTTAATAGGGAGAGCACCAGGTTCAAGAGGCTGAAGAAGAGACCCAGGGTCAGCAAAGGAGATAAGGGGTTTTATTAAGGGCTTACTCACAGAAGAGAAAGTCCAGTGGTGGTGGGCTGGACAACATAACCACATGGCCCAGTGGCATTGGGCTGAGCAGGAAGCTGCAACTACTTGCAAACAGCATGTAGTTTATATAGCATTTTCACTTAACACCTTCCCCTAATGACCTCCACCTGGCAACCTTCATTTAACTCAAAACTTAGGGCCTCAATCCCATGTACAGCTCGTGTTTCACTTCCATGGTTCAGGCCAGGGGCTCAGATGTTCTTCATAAACAAGGAATAATTTCTGGGTTGGCCACTCCCGAATTTCCTAGTTTGGAACACACATTCAGATGTGTCTGCCATACAGGGTCATTCTAAGGGTATGCTTAAGTTATTGCTATCAGGTGCATTTACCCTACACGGATACAATTTAAGCAATTATTATTAATCATATTTTTTCACTGGTGTTATCAACAGCTGATGTAAACTTTTGTTCTGGCATAAAGATGGATAGAAATTTTATGCTTTATGCTGAGGTATGAGATTCCAGGGCAATGCTTCTTAATGTTAGCTGCCCATTAGACTCAACTGGGGAACTTTTTTTTTTGGGAGATGGAATCTCGCTCTGTTGTCCAGGCTGGAGTGCAGTGGCATGACCTCAGCTCGCTGCAATGTCCGCCTCCCAGGTTCAAAGGACTCTCATGCCTCAGCCTCTGAGTAGCTGGGATTACAGGTGTGTGCCACCACACCTGGCTAATTTTTTTTGTATTTTTGGTACAGATGGAGTTTCACCATGTTGGCCTGGCTGGTCTCCAACTCCTGACCTCAGGTGATCCGCCTGCCTCGGCTTCCCAAAGTGCTGGGACTCAGGCGTGAGCCACTGCACCTGGCCTCAATTGGGGAATTTTTAAAAAATAGACGATTTCCAGGCCCCACACCAGATCAATTAAATTTGAATCTCTAGGGTCGAGCTCCTGACATTGGTATTTTTAACAAGCTCTCCAGATGATTCTAACAGGCAGAACTACTGCACATCAGAGAAAGAAGGGAAGGGAGATTTCTGTTACTGAATGGTCGTATCCAGGATTTGACATTTCTGATGGATAAGTCTCAGAGTGACAGGTGAAGCTGAGTGTTCAGCCTCTTCCCCCAGAGTTCTAGGCACAAGGGATCTGCGATGGTTTGAATGTTTATGTCCCTCCAACATTCATGTTGAACCTTAATCCACAGCGCAACAGTATCAAGAGGTGTGGCCTTTAGGAGCTGATTAGGCCATGAAGGCTCTGCCTCATGGATGGGATCAGCACCCTTATAAAAGGACTTGACGGAGTGCATTCAGCCCCTTTTTTGCTCCTTCCATTCCTTCCACATTGTGGGAACACAGCATGCCCTCTGAAAGATGCAGCAACACAGCACTATTTTGGATGCAGAGACCACATCCTTGGAGGACACCAAACCTGCTAGCGCCTTGATTTTGGACTTCTAGCCTCCAGAACTAAAAGAAATATATTTCTGTTCTTTATAAATGACCCAGTCTCAGGTATTGTTTTACTGCCATAGGAACAGACTAGGACCGGGCCCAAATTTCCCCATCTCTGGATTTCAGAGGTCCCTGATCTGAATGGCAGAAGAGGAGTTTGCTGTGCCTATCTGCTGAACTGTACACCACTCCCGTACAAAAAGGCCATGAGGCTCTGGCAGTGCCTGCTCTACATAGCAGGTTTGTTTGAGTAACCAAAGGACTCATCAAAGGCTGCTTAACTACTGCTAGTTGTTAGCAGAGATAGGCAGAAAGAATCATTTTCACTTCCTTGTAATTTCCTAAAACTGCCCCTCCCAAGGATTAGGAACAGGCACATCCCCACCATGAGTGACCAGGGCTCTATAAGGTGCATTTGTGCATCACATCAACACTCATTAAAAACAATGAGACAGTAACTGCAAAAAGACGTTACTTCATCCCGGCAGCAAGTTCCCAGGGGCAAACTTGCCATCTGCTAGGCAGCGCTAGGAACCAGAAAACTTTTGAAGCAATTCAGTTGGATCCTCCAGCTTTGAAGCATCTGGTTGGTAACTGGGCTATCAGCATGAAGTTACCTTCTCAGTTTCAAACACCCCAGTGTTGGAACCTGAAGATAGAATTCCTGTGGTCTAGACACAAATGCCTGCTACTAGGATTTACGGATGGGGCTCTCCTTTAAGTCTTAGGAGACATGGCTCAGAAATGATCATGCAATCTCTCAACGATTTCTCAGGAATGACCAACAATCTCTCAGAATACAGCAAAACATCTGTTTCTTACATGTAACTTCACCGAACACAGGCTGCCTTCCCCATACACATGGTTTTCTGGCGGGGATTATATGACATGTGAATTCAAAGGACCATTTCTTTTGCCCCATGACAAGCCTTTCAGAGAGTGAAGTGCTTGGATTTAGAGTGATTCTCCTAGAGGATTTACCCCCAGTTGTTGAAATATGGCAAATGTCAAGTGTCCACGATTTATTATAAGACAATAAAGTGATTGTTCCTTATGGAGTACTCCCTACACTCTGGAGAAAAGCAAACAATAGCGTGTGTTCTTTCTTCCTCTTAGAAAATAGTATAGTCTTTTAAAATTCCCCTTGACTGCATAGAGCTTTGTTATCTTTCAAGGTCCTGTTCAAATGTTGCCTCCCCTGCAAAGCCTTCTAGGGTCTTCCTGAGCAGAATTAACCATGCCTTATGTGGCAGCTTAGGTGTTTTTTTTCTTTTTTTTTTTTTAAACCAACTTGACGCTCAGTAACATTGTGTGTGTGCGTGTGTTTTGTTTTGTTTTGTTTTGTTTTTTTTGAGACGGAGTTTCACTCTTGTTACCCAGGCTGGAGTGCAATGGTGCAATCTTGGCTCACTGTAACCTCCGCCTCCCAGATTCAAGCAATTCTCCTGCCTCAGCCTCCTGAGTAGATGGGATTACAGGCGCCTGCCACCACATACGGCTAAATTTTGTATTTTTAGTAGAGACAGGGTTTCACTGTGTTGGGCAGGCTGGTCTCGAACTCCTGACCTCAGGTGATCTGCCCGCCTCAGCCTCCCAAAATGCTGGGATTACAGGCATGAGCCACTGCGACCAGCCAACATTGTGTAATATTATTTAGTTGTTCAGTATGTGTGTCTGCCTCTCTTGCCTCCCACCCCTACTCCCTGTACACCGGCCTATGAGCTCCTCAAAGACAGAAATAATGTAGGTGCACAGTAAATATTACGTGTGGAATTGAATGTGATTCCTGGGACAGTTATAATATTCTTTCACAGTGGGAGTCAGGACTATTTGACTTTTTAAAGTGCTTCCATAAAGGGGTGTTCCACGCGCTCACAGGGAATATTTTCTGAATCTTCTCATCTATTCCCTCACATTCACTATGAAATTTTCCTCCTGAGATAGTCTGGCTTTTTTGCTGGGATGTTCACGCTTCGGTTTTTTTTTTTTTTTTTTTTTTTTTTCTGACTGTTTTTTTTTTTGACCTCTTCTGGTCATTTCCCATTTACCATTTCACATCTTGGGCAGAGCTGGCATTTGACTATAATTCACTACCATCCCAAGCTGCTACCGAACATTGCCTCAAGAACCCAGTCCCCACCTGCGATGTACCTTCTTCCAGATATTGCACTTGGGAAAAGTCTCCAGAATGATTTTTAAAAGAAGACAGGATTGTGTAATAAGAACGAGCACAGTTCTGGAGTCAGTCATATCTGTATTTGATATCTACCTTGAGTTTTGCTATATAGTGATCTTGGGTGAATTATTTAACCTCCTTAAAGTCCAATTTCTTCACCTATAAACTGGGGATAATAATAGTTCCTACCTTTTTAGGTGGCAAATAGTAATAATCCCATCGTTTGACTACTTGCTTAATGTTAGGTCTTGGGCAAGTCCACTTTTTATTTAATTTATTTTTTTGAGATGGAGTCTCCACTGCCCTCACGGCTGGAGGGCAGTGGCATGATCTTGGCTCCTGGGTTCAACCTCCGCCCCTCCAGGTTCAAGCGATTCTCCTGCCTCAGCCTCCCCAGTAGCTGGGATTACAGGCGCCTGCCACCATGCCTGGCTAATTTTTGTATTTTTAGTAAAGATAGGGTTTTGCCATGTTGGCCAGGCTGGTCTCGAACTTTTGACCTCAAGTGATCTGCCCACCTTGGCCTCCCAAAGTGCTGGGATTACAGGCGTGAGCCACCACACCCGGCCGCAAGCCCACTTTATGTGAACTATTACATTTAATCTTCGTAACAGGATTGTTGCAGGTTGGCTCCTCTGAGAGACAAATTCTAAGATGCAGATTAGTATGCAGGAAGTTTATTAGGGAGTGCTTTCAGGATTAACACCTGTGAAAAGGGAGCGAAAGAAGCAGAATTGGGCAGACAGAGAAACTGAGCTGCAGTACAGTTTTAACAGAGGATTCACCCAACCTCACAGGACAGTTTAAAGCTGGGAGAGCACTTCAGAGTTGTGTTGCAGTGCAGGGAGGGAGCTGAGGTCTTTATACTCCTACAAATGATCCATCATGGGAAGCAGGCTGTCCTTTCCCTGAAGGGAGTGTGGCCTCAAATGAGGTAGCTCTTTCCAGCTGAGGGCAATTTTTGGAAAGGGCTGACAACTGTGGGGCAATACTCCTAAAAGCACCCATTGCACAAATTATTATTATTATTAGAGACAAGGTCTCACTGTTGTCCAGGCTGGCCTCAATCTCCTGGACTCAAGCGATTCTCCTGCCTCAGCTTCCCAAAGTGCTGGGATTACAGATGTTAGCCATCATGCCTGGCCTATTGCATAAATTATGTGAGATAACATATAAAACATTTAGCACAATGCTTGTCAGAGTAATCACTTCCTAAATGTTACCTGCTATCACCATCATCATCATCATCAACATCATCATTAACCACCAGAGAGTCCACACTTGCCATCTTGCAAGCAAGAACATAATAAATTGCTCAGCCTTTAGAGAAGTTGATGGGTGTATTTTCTGAATTCTTATTTTAAAATGAAAGACCTAATGCCCATGTCAATGGAAAAGATTCCTAGACAGTGTATTTGTCAGGGTTCTCCAGAGCAACAGGACCAATAGGATAGGATGTGTGAATTTATAAAGAGAGAGGGAGAGACAGAGAGATTTTAAACAATTGGTTTAGGTGATTACGAATATGAAGACTGGCAAGTCCTAAATTTGCAGGGTAGATCAGCAGGCTGGAGGGGCAGGGAAGAACTAATGTTGCAGTTCAAGTCTGAAGGTTGCCTGCTGGCAGAATTGCTTTTTGCTCAAGGGAGATCAGTCTGTGCTGTTAAGACCTTCAACTGACTGGATGAAGCCCACACACGTTATGGAGGGTAATCCATGTACTCACAGTCCACTGATTCAAATGTTAATCTCATCCAAATACCCTTATAGAAATATATGGAATAATGTTTGGCCAAATATCTGGGCACTGTGTCCTAGCCAAGTTAACACAAAGTTAACCATCATAGGAGTGAATACAGGACTTCGCCTCTAGTTTATGGAATCAGAAAATTTGACAAAGAGAGTCATATGGAGTGCATAATATTATTCCGTCACAGTGTTGGGAAAGGGTTTCAGGTTTCTGTGCTTTCCCTTGCTAATTTTGCCTATGAAGTTCTTGGGATGATATAATTAAATCAGTAACATTCTTGAGTCACTGATGGTGATATAAATTTAATGATGTTATATAGTATGTGGTAGGGTACTGAACAATGGAGATTTAATCACCGAATACTTATTTTAGACCAAACTTTACTGTAGCACTGGAAATATAGAGATAAATAAAATAAATGTCCTGTCTTCAAGAAGCTATTTTCTAATTAGAACACAAACATTCCAATGAGCACAATATAATACAATAATTGCTTCACTGAAGACAGAGACAAATATATTGTGAGTATAGGAGGAGCACCTAAATTAGTTCGGGGAAATGGCATAATTTGCAGAGGTGGCAGTTTTTCAGCTGACATGAAAGATGTCAATTTTAGGGATGCCAAGTTTGGTGGGAGATACCTAGGAGTGAAGGCAACACCATTTAAGGTCATGGTAGCATAAATGACATATGGCATGTTCAATAATATATGCATTTTCTGGATGAACAGAGTAAGATGTGATAGTGTAGGGGAATGGTGGGACATGAGGCAGGTTAGGGAGACAGTGGCCATATCTTGAAGGCTTATGTGTTATGCAAAGCAATTTGGAGATTGTTCCATGGGTAATAAGGTTTTGAGAAAGAAAATAATATGATCAAATATGAGTGCAAGGCTGGGCGCAGTGCCTCACGCCCGTAATCCCAGCACTTTGGGAGGCCAAGTAGGGGGCAGATAACCTGAGGTCAGGAGTTTGAGACCAGCTTGGCCAACATGGAGAAACCCCGTCTCTACTAAAAATACAAAAATTAGTTGAGTTTGGTGGTGTGTGCCTGTAATCCCAGCTACTTGGGAGGCTGAGGCAGGAGAATCACTTGAATGCAGGAGGTGGAGGTTGCAGTGAGCCGAGATCGCACCACTGCACTCCCGCCTGGGTGACAGAGTGAGACTCTGTCTCAAAACAAAACAAAACACAAACAAATATGGGTGCAATAATATTTTGATATTTTGTTGGCAATGTGGGGGGTGAATTGGAAGGGTCGAAAACTATAGACCAAAAGGCGATAGATGTAATAGTCCAGGAGAGAGACGATGAGAGTAGCTAGTATAGAGTAGTGTTGGTAAAGACAGAAGACATGATGCATGCTAAAAACTGGGGAGGAAGGGGATGGAGAGGCAATAAGACTAGATGATTTACTGGCTATAGCCATAAGAGAGAATTAAATATTAATGATATGGGATACCTCCAGGGTTTCTATCTTGGGAAGTGGGTAAATAATGGTGCATATCATAAAGCTAAGGAAGATAGGATGAAAAGCAAGGTGAGGTAGAGAGAAGAGACAAAAAAAGTTAGTTCAATTTTTCGCTGCTAAATTTGAGGTGCTTAGGAAGCATACTAATGCTTACAATTCATAAATATGTAGAAATCAAACAACACACTCCTAAAAACCAGTGGATTAAAGAGAAAAATCACAAGGGAAATTAGAAAACACTTTGAAACGAATGAAAATGAAAACGCAACATCCCAAAACATATTAGGATACACAAACGCAATGCTTGGAGGGAAATTAAAGAGGTAAACGTGTATATTTAAAAATAGATTAAGACCTCTTCCGTGCAGAAGCTTTTTAGTTTAATTAGATCCCATTTGTCTATTTTTGCTTTTATTGCATTTGCTTTTGGCATCTTCATCATGAAATCTTTGCCCATGCCCACGTCCTGAATGGTATCACCTAGGTTGTCTTCCAGGGTTTTTATAGTTTGGGGTTTTACATTTAAGTCTTTAATCCATCTTGAGTTAATTTTTGTATACAGTGTAAAGAAGGAGTCCAGTTTCAATTTTCTGCATATGGCTATCCAGTTATTCCAGCACCATTTATTGAATAGGGAATCCTTTCCCCATTGCTTGTTTTTCTCAGGTTTGTAAAAAATCAGATAGTTGTAGGTGTGTGGTCTTATTTCTGGGTTATCTATTCTGTTCCATTGGCCTATGTGTCTGTTTTTGTACCAGTACCATGCTGTTTTGGTTACTGTACAGTAACTGCAGTATGGTTTGAAGTCAAGTAGCATGATACCTCCAGCTTTTTGCTTAGGATTGCCTATTGGCTATTCAGACTCTTTTTTCAACAGAGTAAACAGACAATCTACAGAATAGGAGAAAATTTTTGCAAACTCTGCATCTGACAAAGGTCTAATATCCAGCATCTATAAGGAACTTAAACAAATTTACCAGAAAGAAACAAACAACACCATTAAAAAGTAAGCAAAGGCCATGAACAGATACTTCCTAAAAGAAGACATAGATGTGGCCAACAAGCGTATGAAAAAAGCTGAACATCACTGATCCTTAGAGAAATGCAAATCAAAACCACAATGAGATACCATCTCACACCAGTCAGAATGGCATTATTAAAAAGTGAAAAAATAACAGGTGCTGATGAGGTTGTGGAGAAAAAGGAACACTTATACACTGTGGGTGGGAGTGTAAATTAGTTCAACCATTGCGGAAGACAATGTGGTGATTCTTCAAAGAACTAAGGTCAGAAATACCATTCCACCCAGCACTCTCATTATTGAGTGTATACCCAAAGAAATAGGAATCGTTCTTTATAAAGACACATGCACATGTATGTTCACTGCAGCACTATTCACAATAGCAAAGACATGGAATCAACCTAAATGCCTGTCAATGACAGACTAGATAAAGAAAATGTGGTACATTTACACCATGAAATATATGCAGGCATTAAAAAGAATGAGATCATGTCCTTTGTAGGGACGTGGGTGGAACTGGAGGCCATTATCCTTGGCAAACTGACACAGGCACAGAAAACCAAATACCACATGTTCTTGCTTACAAGTGGGAGCTAAATAATGAGAACACTTGGACACATAGAGGGGAACAACACATACTGGGGCCTGTCAGAAGGTAGAGAGTGGGAGGAGGGAGAGGATCAGGAAAAATAACTAATGGGTTCTAGGCTTAATACCTGGGTGATGAAATAATTGGTACAAGAAACCCCCATGACATGCATTTACTAACAAACCTACACGTCCTGCACATGTACTCCTAAATTTAAAAGTTAAAAAAAGATAAGACCTCAAATTAATAAACTAAGCTTCCGCTTTAAGAAACTAGAAAAAGAAGAGCAAATTAATCCCAAGGCAGGTAGAAGTAAATAATAAATATCAGAGCAGAAAGAATGAAATCGAGAATAGTAAAACAATAGAGAAAATCAATGAACAAAAACTTGGTTCTTTGAAATGACAACCAAATTGACAAACATTTAGGTTTGTCAATTTGACCATGAACAAAAGAGAGAAGATTCACATCACTGGAATGAAAGAGGGGACATTATACTACTGGTGTTATAAAAATAAAGACGTTTACAAGGGAATACTATGAAAAATTAATATATATGCCAAAAAATTAGATAACCTAGATGAAATGGACAAATTGCTAGAAAGACACACACTAATGAATTTGACTCAGGAAGAGATAATAAATCTTCATAGGCCTATAACAAATAAGGAGATTGAATTACTAATGAGAAAACTTCCCACAAAGAAAAGTCCAGGACCAGACGATTTCACTGGTGAATTCTACCAAACATTTAAAGAAGAATTAAAACCAATTTTTCACACATTATTCCAAAAAATAGAAGAGGGAACACTTTCTATGAGGCTAACACATTCTTTGGGGCCAGCATATTTAAACCAGGCAAAGACATCACAAGAAAGGGAAATGATAGAGCAGTATCTCTTATGAATGTAGGTGTAAAATCTTCAACAAAATACTAGCAAACTGAATTCAGCCATATATTAAAAAAATATACACCAAGACTAAGTGGGATTTATCTCAGGAATGCAAATTTGTTTCAATATATGCAAATTAATCAATGTGATGCACCATATTAATAGAATACAGAGAAAAGCCCTACATGATCACCTCAATAGATGCAAAACAAACAAACAAACAAACATTTGACAAACACCAACACCGTTTCATCATTAAAAAAAAAAACACTCAACAAAGTTTCTTCTACCTGTTCCCTCAACAGAGGGAACTTCCTCAACCTAAAAAGGGTATCTAGCAAAAACGCACAGTTAATATGCTACTTAATAGGTGAAAGACCGAAAGCTTTCCCCCTAACATCAGCAACAAGACAAGCATGTCTGATCTTGCTATGTCTATTCAATATTATACTGGAGGTTCTAGCCAGGGTAATTATGAATGAAAAAAGAAATCAAATAATCCAGATTGGAAAGGAAGAAGTAAAACTGTCTCTGTTAATGGATGACATCATATTGCATAAAGAAAATCTTACGGAATCCACAAAAACATTACTAGGGCTAATAAATAAATTCTGCAAGGTTGAAGAATGCAAGATTGATATCTAAAAATCAAGGGTATTTTTCCATGTAATACTCTGCAGCCATAAGAAAAGAATGAGATCGTGTCCTTTGCAGGGACATGGATAAAGCTGGAAGCCATCATTCTCAGCAAACTAACAGAGGAACAGAAAACCAAATGCCGCATGTTCTCACTCATAAGTGGGAGTTGAACAATGAGAACACATGGACACAGGGAGAGGAACAACACACCAGGGCCTGTTGGTGGGTGGAGGGCAAGGGGAGGGAGGGCATTAGGACAAATACCTAATGCAGGGCTTAAAACCTAGATGATGGGTTAATAGGTGCAGCAAACCACCGTGGCACATGTATACCTATGTAACAAACCTGCACATTCTGCACATGTATCCAGGAACTTAAAGTTAAAAAAAAATCAAGTGTATTTTTATATATTGCCAATGAACAATCAAAAATGAAACTTAAAAAAATTTTATTTTTGGATGCAGTAATATCAAATATAATACAATTCCAATTTTGATACAATATAAAAAAGAGGTGCAAATGTGTACATCAAAAATTACAGATCATTACTGAAAGAAATTCAAAGAAATCTAAATAAATGGAAAGACATCCTGTGTTCAAGAATGGTTAAAACTTAATATTGTCAACATGGTAATACTCCACAAAATGGCCCACAGATTCAATGCAATAATTATCAAAATCCTACCTGCACATCCCCCACCCCACCTCTTTTTTTTTTTTTTGCAGAAATGAAAAAGTTAATCCTAAAATTCATATGGAATTGCAAGGGACCCTGAATAGCCAAAACAGTTTTGAAAACGAACAAAGTTGGAGAGCTCACACTTCCTGATTTCAAAGCAATAAAACAGTACAGTTATGAAGACTGTATGGCACTGGCAAAAGGATAGACACAAAGACAGATGGAATAGAACAGGGGCAGTTTCATATATAGTAAATTGATTTCTGACAAGAGTGCCAAGACAATTCAGTGGTGGCAAAGAATAGTCTTTTCAACAAATAGTGCTGAGACAACTAGATAGCCATATGCAAACAATAAAGTTGAACACCTCCCTTACCTTCCACTGTATATAAAAATTATAATAATTCAAAACGGAAAAAGCCTCAATAAAAATATGTTAATAAAAATGCTGTTTAAAATGAATCCAAAGACTTTGCACAGGTGAAGAATCAGAGCTTTTGAGACAGGTACACAGAAGGGGATCAGAAGAACGGGAACCGTGTAAGAAGAAAAGGTGTCCACATTGGATCTGACCAAGATGGGGACTTTCCCTTTAACCTCCCCACTAAATCTTCCCATCAGTTTTGCAGTAGCACTGTGCTGAGAGTTGAGAGATTACAGAGAAAACACAGTCATTCTCCTTGACCCCCAAGGAGCTCACAGTGCAGTGGAGGAGACAGACCTGAACACAGATAATAGGGTACAATGGATAAGGCCATAATAGAGGGCTGAATGAGGCACTGTGAGGGCTAAACACTTATACTGCACATTACCCATCTTGATTTGATTGCAGTTGCCACAGTGGGCCCAGTGTACCAGGAAGTGCCTTGCTCATTGAGATGGCTAAAATGACCTGCTTGGCCAGGGCTCAGCCATGCAGGTAGAAGACAGGTTATACAACTCCTTCTTATGATGGAGACTCTTTACTCAGTTGACATTGGTGGTGAGACTGAAGCATGCTTTCAAAATTCCACAACCTCTAGGAATGCCTCCTATTTAGCCCTGTCCTATTTAGGGGTCCACTTGTCTTTCTAATTGGTCTTCTTAGAAATTAGGCTTTTAATTTTTATTAGATCATTTTGCATGGGCCCATAGGTTGCTTTGAAATGAATCAAATTGCTTCATTTTTTTATCGCAATGTTAACTGTTACATAGATCACTGTCTTTGCAACATTAATGAGCATAGGAATCACGAATAGTCTTGTTAAACCATAAACTCTGATTCAGTAGGTCTGGGGTGGGGCCTGAGAGTCTGCATTTCTAACCAGCTCCTAGGTGATGTCAATTCTGGTGGTCCATGGGCAACGCTTTGGTTAGTGAGGCAAGACTACACTTTAATATTTTAGTATTTACCGAGGACTTTAATGCCTACTATTTAGGTAATATTCAGAATAACCCTGTGAGGTAGGCAAGGTAGTTATTATTATTCTCATTATAGCAGATGGGGAAACTGAGGCAATAATGGCTAGCCAGAGAATGCTAGGACACGCCTTACTTGGAACTCAGCCTCATACTCTCTGATTCCTTCACAGCAGATACGCTAGTCTTTTAATCAACTATGTTATTTCTGGTGACAAGAACGGTGCCTTGATCATCCCTGTGTCCCCTGCAGTTTCTAGTGTGGTGTTTGGTGCATGGCAAGCATCTGGTGATGTTTATCCTGAAATTTCTTTTTATATCCCAACCACCACTATGCAATCTTCTGGGTGCTTTATTTTATATTTATTATTCTAATTCTCACACTCACTCTTTCAGGCAGGTTTATTAATTGCATTGCACTGTGTGGAAAATAAGTATCAGAAAGGCAGAGTGACTCGTACACGCTACCTAGATAAAAATGGGAGAAAAGGTAGAATTTAAATCCACATCTGCCACATAAAGGAGCCCACAGTGTTTTATTTTATATTTTTAATTATGGATTCTTGCACAGATGATGAAATGAAGAAGTACTTTTCAATCAACTATTTATTACTGATATCCAGATTGTCAAAAGTCTTTAGAAAGTTGATTGTGAGAATGATAGTTGGTCTGCCCAAGGTCTCTGAAGATAAAAAAGGCTGTTCTCATTTTCCTTCTGCACATCCTCACAGCTGTTGTAATCGCTATCTGCAGCTTTACACCAAATGACAGAGAATAATTGATGGGATTGGAGGTCTCTGTAAAGAAAATAAACTTGTTCTGATGTTCTATATTACGCAGTTGCTTAAATTTTTAATCGAAGGGTTGTTAGTCAAGAAAGAGTGCAGAAAAAGTTAGTGGTCTTGTTGGTGCCCTCAAGGATGCTCTGAGTAGATGTTAGGAAAGAACTTTATGCCATAGACGCACAAAACATTTGAGTTCTTGCTTTCTGAAAGAGCCAGCGTTCCTACCAGAGCATGGTCTTTCACAGACATTAAGAGGCAAGAGGGATTTTTAAAAATCATGTGCTGAGCCTGGTCAACTAATTAATGTGGCACTTTATTTTATTTATTTTATGTATTTGTTTGAGACGGAGTTTCGCTCTTGTTGCTCAGGCTGGAGTGCAACCGCGTGATCTTGGCTCACTGCAACTTCCCTCCTGGGTTCAAGTAATTCTCCTGCCTCAGCCTCCTGAGTAGCTGGGATTACAGGCACCCACTACCACACCCAGCTAATTGTGGCACTTTAAAAATATGCCTACAAATTCTTTCTAATCATAAGGTGGGGTCTAGATCCCCTCTCCTTGAATGTAGGTGGCTTGTGCTTGCTTTGACCAGTAGGATACAGCAGTTGTGAGGCTGGGTAACTTCTGAGCCTAAGACATTAAAGACCATGTAGTTCCTGCCTTGTTTACTGAAACAATCATGCTTCGGGTCCTAAGCCTCTAAGGAAAAAATCCAACTACCCTGAGGCAGTCATGTTGTGAGGAATTCCATGCTACATGGAGAAGACATGTGTAGGCATCCTGGTTCACAGTCTCAGCTGAGTCCAGCCCTCAAGTCCTCCCAGCCTAGGCACCAGACATACCAGTGAAGAAGCCTCCAGATGACTCAGCCCCTCGGCCACTTGTATCATCCTTTATTTTTGCATCCCAGATGAGGCCTCAGACATTGTGGAGCAGAGATAAGCCATCCTCCCTATAAAATGTCCCAATTTATGACCCATAGAACCCACAGGCGTAATAAAATAGTTTTTATTTTACACTACAAAGTTGGGGATGGTGTGTTATAAGTCAATAGGTAACTGTAGCAATCAGTCAGAATTCTTTAGACAGCAAGTGAAAAAGGTAAACTCCGACTAGTTTTGGAAGAAGAGATATCTACTGGAAGGTGTACTGTGGCGGCCACGGGGCTGTGCCCCACAGATCCCTGATTGTGACAGCGTGACTGGCAGATGGTCCCAGCTGCTGCACTCAAATCTCTAACTGTGTTACACTGAATACAAGTGCCCCCACAAGCTTAGGTGTGTCAGATTTAGCAAATAAAAATACAGGATGCCCATGCAATATTTGGGACCTATTTATACTAACAAATGGTTCATCATTTATCTGAAATTCAAATTCGAATTTAACTGGGTGTCCTAAAAGTAATCTGGCAACCCTACACAAGTTGCTCCCAGCTAGTGAGTGAATGTGGCAAGATTCTGTACTGGGCTGTTCTTGGGAGACACAGGACTCCTCTGATAGATGACTCTGGCTCAAGGATTCTCCATCGGACTTGGTGAACTTCCTTAGAACTGCACTGCAGCCCAAGACTCTTCCACCCAAACTTTCCCCTTTATTCTTCTCTTCACAAACATTAAACCCTCTTCTTTGTCTGATGGCTCTCCCAGACTTCTCTGTCTCCATCCACATTTTCTCTCACATTTTCTCTCACAAGACATAGATTAGATATTTTCCCTAATCTATGTCTTGCACTGCTAATCTCACCTCAGAACTGCTCATAGGACTCAGAATAACACAGGAACTTCACATGAATGAAAGTCTGAGTAACTAAAACACAGGAAGAGCTCTGACGCAACTCAGTGTCAGGAACTCAAATGCTTCCACATCTCCCTCTCTCTGTTTCTCTTTTATGCCTCTCATGTTCCATCCGTTCATTCTTTTGCTCTACAGATTTGCCTCCTCCATCTGATAGTGGAACATGGTTGTCAAAACTTACACATTTCACATCTTGCAACATTCACCATCAGTGAGGTGTTTACTTACTTTGAGTTTGAAAAATTGAGGGAAAGGCTCTGAGTGGCCTTGCATGGGTTAGATGCCCATCTCTGGACCAATCAGGTATGGCCAGGGGTAGAATCTTTAAGAATATAGGCTGGGCACAGTGGCTCATGCCTACAATCCCAACACTTTGGGAGGCTGAGGTGGGAGGATCACTTGAGGTCAGGAGTTCGAGACCAGCCTGGCCAACATAGCAAAACCCCGACTCTACTAAAAACACACACACAAATGAGCTGGGCATGGTGGTGCATGCCTGTGGGAGGCTGAGGCAGGAGAATCGCTTGAACCTGGGAGGCAGAGGTTGTACTGAGCCGAGATTGCACCACTGTACTCCAGCCTGGACGACAGAGTGAAACTCCATCTCAAAAAGAAAAATATATATATGTGTGTATATATATATATATGAGTGTGTATATATATGTGTGTATATATATATATGAGTGTGTATATATATGTGTGTATATATATATGTGTGTATATATGTACATATATATGTGTGTGTGTATATATGTATATATATATAATTTCCTGTGCATGCAAATCACATGGTTGCAATTGAAGGAAGAACTATTCTCAAATGGACAAAGGGGGTTGGATAGACAATATCATAGGTGGGTGTCCACCATAGCCCCTGAAATACTGTGGAGGATCAGCCAGACTTACTGTTGTACACAAAAATTCAGAGTTAATTAATGGTTGATTGAGTCCATTGAATGATGAGAACTGAGTTCCTACAATGTAGCGGGGATGCTCTGTGGTAGAGTCTTTAGATATATTATTTCTTAATAATCTTTGTAACAGACCCCATGAGGTAGTTATTATTCCTTTGTTATAGATAAAGAAACTGAAATTCAGGCTATTAAGTAACTTACTCAAGGTCATTTAGTAAATAGGAGGGAGCTAGGTTTTGAAACCAGGTCTCTGTTTTCCCATGTCTTTCTACTACTCCCAGTGGGTTGTTCAGTATTAAGTGGAATCACAATGGGATAATTGGATTTTCATCATTATAACAGATTGCTTTGGTGTGGTATATGCATAACTCCAAGTTTTATTTTCTTGTATGAAAAATTAAGTCTATTTACTCCTTTGAAGAAAAATTCATAATGTTTGAATAAACATACTATGTGCTAGGTGCTGGGCCACTGTCTGTAAGAGAGACAAATATAAATAAAACTTGCCTCTGCACCCAAACGACCTTAACAGTCTGACCTGAGGGTGGAGGAATGGGCAGAGTACGGATATGTTTGTAAATTACACAAATAAGAGAATGTTGGAATCAGGAACATGTTAAGTGTGGGATACGTGTGAAACTTTCCTTCATTCCCAGTTGAATAACTTGATATTCAAGAACTTTAAAGAACTCAGAAAAGTGGTGTTTATATTTGGAAAATAGTTTCTGTATTTTATTCATTGCCCCATATTTTATACATTATATTTCACTCTTTGAACATTATTTAAAAACTTACAGAAGAGGAAATAATAACACATTATATACTATTTATTCTATTGCTAGATACTTAACATACATTATCACGTTTAATCCCCACGAGAGTCCTGCTGCATGTATGTAACAAGCCTCATTTGACAGAAGAAAGAGTTGAAACCAAGAATTAAGTGAATTGCTGAACATCCCTTGCTGCTAATTGCAAGTGGCAGGATTTGCTCCTGGGATGTTTGATTCCAGAGCCCATGCTTTTACTATTATGCCATTTGAGATAGCTTTGGTTATATAGATGTTTACTAACCTATGTGTGCACACAAATACAGTCACACATATATACATATTTTCTCTGGAGAGAAATATAGCAAGCTTTGCTATCTGGCCTGTGCACATGTTGACCCTTCTGCCTGAACATGTTATTCCTGCGGCTTTCTACGTAGTTGGCTTCTTGTCATCTTATGAGTCTCAGCTTAAATGTTACCTCCTGACTTTCTATATCTCCCAATGCAGAGTTATGAATATCAGAGTCCTCCTCCCACTATCAATGATAACAAAACGGAACAAAATATATGAGGCAACTGTTGTCAGTCGTTGGACGTTAGAAGTCACAGGATTGTGAGGCTTAACAGAAGAGAAGCTTACAAAATGATTTGGGAAGAGATTGCAGTTCTCTTGATGTCTTGCTGAGTGGAAGAAATAGAAATGGAGTTTGGGGCTACTGAGGTGGCCAGAATTTGTGGGACAGGGCACTGGAGAAGAGAACACTGTACAGAACAGGAACTTTAAAAATATGCACAGAGAACCCAGTGGGTCTTTGAAAACTAAGCTGCATATATGCAGGGTAAGACTACACAAGGCCTAGCAGAGAAGAGTTCCTGGGGAGCTGAGAACTGAACAATGATTCCAGAGGTCACACAGTGCTTGGAGATGTTGACATTCCAACCATTCAAGGCGAAGCAGTCCCATTGAAAACTCAGAGAATTTAAGTGAGATGTTAAAAAGACCACATTTTAGAATGAAGGATCATTGCCTGAAGTAAGGGCAACTCTACACCCACCCTAAAAAGGCGTAAAACCAAGCCTCAGTAGGATCAAGATGATCTGCTAGTAGCTTAAGTGCGTGCTAAAATAAAACTCCATGCTCTTCCAAGGAAAATACAGTCTCAGCTCTCCAATTCAGCTGGTCCAGTGTATAATAAAAAAATTACTAGATATGAAAAAAGCTAGAAAATGTGATTCATAATCAGGAAAAAAATTGTCAATATAAATAGTCCCAGAGATGACATGGATGTAGGAGTTAGCAGACAAAGGCTTTAAAACAACTATTATAAATGTGTTGAAGAATTTGAAGGAAAGGTGGACAGAATGATTGCAGAGATGAGGAATTTTAGCTCAAAAATTAAAACTATCAAAACCAAATGACAATTGTAGAACTGAAAAATACAAGACTGGAAATGAACAATTTACTGGATGGGTTAAAGAGAAGATTGGACACTGCAGAAGAAAGGAGTGATAAACTTGAAGACAAATCAAAAGAAACTACAAAAAACTGACACACAGATGAAAGGAAGATTGATAAATAAACAGAATCATATCGACCTGTGGGACAATTTCAGGCGATATAAGGTATATGTAATTGGAATCTCTGAAGAGTATGAAAAGGATTGAAAAACGCTTTTGAAAATATAAAGGTCAAAAATGTTTCAAATTTGACAAAAAGTAAATGTTACCATCTAAGCAGAAGCTTTTCCTGACTTATTTATTTACCCCTCCCCTCCATGCCTGTTCTAGCTCACCCCATCTCTGCCAAAGGAGAATAGATTAAAGCTACTTTTGGGCTGATAAAAGGAAATAGGTTACGAGGGATCCAGGGAACTAAACACAGTATGAGGCCCTATTTCTATCCAGATCCAACCATCCAATAAATAGGACAGGATATTGACATAGGTGGGGTTATTTGGAAAAGACTTTCAGCTCTGGTAGGTTTTGTTGTTGTTGTTGTTGTTGTTATTGTTTCCCCTCCCTTAAAAAAAAAAAATCACCGTCTCTGTAGCGCCAAGGCACAGATGATGACGCTGATCAGAGGGCCTGGGATGCTGGTTCCATCCAAGCCTGCCCTCTGCTGGTCAGATGGAGCCATATCATAATCTGTGAAAACGCTTTGGGGAAAAAAAAATCATTTGAATCTTTGCTCTTCCAGGCCAGGCAGAGTCATTCACTGGTTGTTCATTTTTTCCCTTTACTCACTGTTGAAAGAGAGAGTCAGAGAACTTGTATCTGCACCAGCCCTGCTGCTTATTAGCCAAGTAATCTTGTGCAAATCAGTTAAACTCTGTGAGCACCATTTACTCATTAACTCAGTATTCAGTATTTATTGACGACGTACTGTGTTTGAAACCCTGTGTTGGGCTCTGAAAGATAAGTAGCTCTTGCCCTCAAAGTGCTCATAATGTAGGAGACACGGTGCTTATTTCACAGTGACCAATCTGAGAGGTGCTGCGCTAGTATCTGGAAGATTCCTGGGCTCCATCTCCTGGTGGACAATTGCAGTTGATGGTGGTGAGCGCTACGATGCTATGATGCATGATGAGGCAGCTAAACCATCACGTTTGAGAGGCATTGCAGAAGTTAATCCAGCTGTGTAACCTTGGACACATCATGTAACTCCTTTGAGCCTCTCTCCTCCACCCATTTCCCCAAACAGTCAAGCCCTTTCTCATTGGTGCCCTGGGAACAATGCCATTTCTAGTACTTACCATGGCAGATTTCAGTGACTGTTTGCCTCTCTCATTAGGCTCTGAGCAACTCGAAGGCAGGGCCCATGTCTGTCTCAATCAAAGCTATATCCTCTGCTCCTAAAATAGTGTCTAACCCTTGATAGGTGCCCAGTTGATGTTTGATAAAGGAATGTAGATGTGGATGAAATATGAGCCAGAAAATGACTTCTGTGAATTTTGTGTATTATGGCTGCTGCTTTCTGGGTACATCATGGTATTTAGTCCCCCTCATGTTATTATCTGCCATTTATTAAATACTGACTACATTCCAAACGATGTTCTGTCAAATCTGTTGTGTTTGTCTACCTTTCTTCTCACAACAGTCATTTGCATAGCTGACATTATGTCTGTTTTTCACTCCAAATGAATTTCAGAGTCATTAAAAACTTATCCAAAATTGGCAGGGAGCAGCGGCACTTTGGGAGGCTGAGGCAGGCAGATCGCTTGACTCCAGGAGTTTTAGAGCAGCCCAGGCAACATGGCAAAACTCCATGTCTACAAAAAATACAAAAGGTTAGCTGGGCATGGTGGTGCAAGTCTGTAGTCCCAGCTACTCAGAAGGCTGAGGTGGGAGGATCACCTGAGCCTGGGAGGTTGAGGCTGCAGTGAGCCGTGATCGCAGTACTGCACTTCAGCCTGGACGACAGGGTGACACACTGTCTCAAAAACAAACAGAAATTTATACAGAATCTGAGTTGGGAAGTGACAGAGAAAGATTTCAACCCAAGTGTTCTGATTCCAAAGTGCTTTGCTTCCCTCTATGCAAGCTGCCTCTCTACGGCTGGTTAGATCCAGACAACTAACTTCCTTGCCACTCCTCCCAGAGTAAGATGTGGCAGGCTGCAAGGAATCCCATGGCATGCAATGACCTAAATTAGATGGTGCTCAAGGGCATTTTCTTGGCTACACAGGGTCAAAAGCGGACTGGGAAGGAGTCTTTGCAATGTCTGGGGTCCCTGTAATAAAAAGGCACCCAGTGCCTTGTGGGGCTAGGAGCTCCCTTGTTCCTCCTAACATTGGTCAAGCCCCCTTACGTAAATGAATGTGTCATTCCTTCGCTTTTTCAACAACATTTATAACCTCTTTCCTTGCCCTTAACCACTGAGGGTGGATCAGTGCAGCCTCCATCATCCATACTTGCTATTGTTCAGCCAGCATACCACATGGAACCCAGAAGGAGATGAAGAACAGTTTTCTCTTTCTCACTCAAGGAACCCACCAGTCTCATGTTGACTAGAGAATGGTTAGTGCTTCTTTTACTCCATTGAGTTCACAGGGTGTGCTCAGCCTTTGTCCTTCATGCTCATGAATGCCCTGAGGGTCTCTTGGGAGCCTCTCCTGTCCTCTCCCAGCTCCTTGTGGTCTCAAATGCCTTTGCTCAGCCTTTCACTCCCTTGTCCCCTAGGCTTCACTTTTTTTTTTGTCCTTGGCCTTTGGCTTGAATTATCTTTCATTATGTGTTGTGGAGCTGTAGTGGGGTCCCTGAGGTGAAGAGGGGCCAAGGCGAGTAGCCTCTGAGCATATTCTTTTGAGTTGTGCTGCAGTGGCCTTCGCTTCTTTTCCATACCTCCACTCACATTACAAAATCCTCTGTTGTATTTTTTTTTTTTTTTTTTTTGAGGTAGGGTCTCACTCTGTCACTGGCTGGAGTGCAGTGGCACAACCTCAGCTCACTGCAGCCTTAGCCTCCTGGGCTCAAGCGACCCTCCTTCTTCAGCCTCCCAGGTAGCTGGAACTACAAGCACTTGCCAGCACGCTCAATTTATTGTATTTTTTGTAGAGATAGGGTCTCACTATGTTGCCCAGGATGATCTCAAACTCCTGGGCTCAAGCAATTCTCCAGCCTTGGCCTCTTAAAGTGCTGGGATTAGAGGCGTGAGCCACTGTGCCTGGCTTATCTCTTATTTTCATAGCTTGGTCTATACTAGGGTCTCAGAAGGAGGATGGTTGTTATACCCCTGAAAGAAAGTCGGGAGAAAAGTAAAGCATCTTGCCATTCATTTATTGAGCCCTTCCTCAGTATGTACACTCTACAAAGATGATGAAGGCAAGGCCCTGTCCTTATGACACTCTGTTCTTAAGATACTGGGGGTTTGATCTAGGAGACAGTTGTAAACCACAGTTCCCGTGGAAATCAGCCCTGATAGAGCCTAAATTTCAGATGCAAGGCATTGTGGGAACACAGAGGCCTGAGAGAATAGTTTTGAGAGCCAGCCCAGGGAGGTTTTAAGGAGAAGGAGGCCTTGTGCCAGGCCCTTAAGGATGAAGGTGGTTTTATCACAGAGAAGTTGTGAGGGAGGGCATTCCAGATGGTAAGAGTGAGGTAAACAAAGATATAGAAACTCACTTGTATATGTGAAGACATTTCTGCTCTGGGATGAAGCTAGATTAGATACCCTGGTTCTGTATCTGCCACATCACTGATGTACTGAGTCTCTTTCTCTAGGGCACAATGGGTGTCTTAGTTTGTTTTGTGTTGCTATAAAGCAATACCTGAAGCTGGGTGATTTATAAAGGAAAAGGCCTTACTTGGCTCATGATTCTGATGGCTGGAAACTTCAAGATTGGGCATTTGCACCTGGCAAGGGCCCCCGGCTGCTTCCACTCATGGCAGAAGGTGAAAGGGAGCTGGTGTATGTGGAGATCACGTGGTGAGAGAGGAAGCAAGAGACGGGTGGGGGACTCTTTTTAACAAGCAGCTCTCATGGGAACTAGTAGAGTAAGAACTCACTCACACCCAAGAGAGGGCATTAATCTATTCATGAGGGATCCTACCCCATGACCCAAATACCTCTCATTAGGCCCCATTTCCAACACTGGGACCAAATTTCAACATTAGATTTGTTGGTGACAAACAAACCACATTGAAATCGTAGCAGTGGGTATCTTGCTCATCCTTAAATACCCAGAGTCTAATGCAGTGCCTGGCATATATAGAAGGTGTTCAATAAATGCCGACTTGAAAAGTTGATTCATGAATGAATAGATGATGAATGGATTTTAAATAAATGAATTTAGTCATAGGGTGATGTTGCTTAAATATGCAGGTAGTCCTCTATGTAATTATAAGCGCCTGATATCTCCTAATGGCATTTTACCCTGCGTGCACTGACCCCTTCACTCCTGTACCCTACCATTCTCCTTACTGACCGCAGCTCCCCACCCCTGTACTCAGAGCATTATGGTCATATCACTCACATTTCTCTTGTCATGTACTTCTCTGGGTGAAGGGTGGTGGTGGTATTGGCAGCAGTAATGTTGGGTTTACTCTAGAGGGTTGCACTTCACAATCAAGCTGAGTCATAGGATAACTTACCACTTTGAGGGGCTGGATATCGCCCCTTTGTGGCTCTGTTTTTAAATGCAAGAAAAAATTGAAAAAGATCAGGCTGAACCTCAACCTTTGAAATACCCCAGCTTAATTTAGATTTAGGAGGCCATACAAGAAGTGAGAAGATTAGGCTTCTCTCTTGTTCCAGCAACGTGAAGCGTGACTCCCAGACATCCCCATCTGTAAAATGGAAGAAATGATGACTGATGCTCAGTCTCTCAGGCCTATGGTTTTTTAATCCCATGTGGACTTCTGTGAGAAGCATTTGCAACTTCAATTCAAAGGACTGTGTGTAAGCTGTTGGCTTTTTCCATTTGTTTCATGCATGGAAAATGAATTTGCAATTAGCTGTCCGCTTAGTCTGGTCTTGATGTTTCCAAGGAGCATGAGAACACCTTGGCAGAGTTAAGTGGGGAGGAGTAGGCACCTGAGCTGGCAGCACTGTCCACGGAGTCCTCAGTGAGACCAAAGCCAGGAATTGGCCATCTGAGCAGAAACTGCCAAAAAGTGGATGAGCATAAACCTGCTAACTGATGATCAAACAGAACCCAACTATATCTTGAGCTTTGTACAACAGCTTGCTTTCTCCCTCCTGCAGCTCCACCTGTCTGTCCTTTGGCAAAGAAGGCTACAGTTGGCATTACCGCTGAGGCCTAGCAGGGAGGCATTCTGCTTCACAGAACATGGATTTAGCATTTTCATCACCACATTCACAGAACTTGCTGAAACAACATCAGAGTGACAGTGATGATAGCCCCTCATTTATTAAGAATGTACCAGGCACTTTGCATATGTTATCTCCAAGTTATATAATAACCCTAGTCATTACTACAGTCATCCCCGCAAGCATACACTGAAACTCAAAGAAGGTGAAAGTTGAGGACTTACATAACTTGCTCAAGACCACATATAGTGGAACTGGGAATTGAAACCTCACATCTGCCTGGCTCCAAAGCCTTTGGCCTCCCCTCTGTACCGTGATGCTTCCATAGAGCAGAAGGGCCAGCTCCAGGATAAATTACCCCCTGGTCTCTTGCTAGTTCCCTTGAGTGGTAGTCAGAATAATGCCTCTGTCCCCTCCTACCACCACCGAAGATGGTCACATCTTGGTCTCTGGGAATATTTTACCTTACCTGGAAAAAGGAACTTTGTAGATGTGGTTATGTTATGGATCGTTTTGAGATGGCAAAATGATCCTGAGTTATCTGTTTGGGCCCAAAGCAATCACAGGGTCCTTCTAAGAGGTAGACAGGAAGATCACACTTACAGACGGCAGTGTGATGGTGGAAGCAGACTCAGAGAGAGACTGATGCTAGCTGTTGACTTTAAAGATGAAGGACAGGGCCACCATCCAAGGAATGAGGCCAGCCTCTAGAAGCTGGAAAAGGTGCTCTCCTAGAGCCTCCAGAAACAAGACAGCTCTGCTGACACCTTGATCATAGTTCATAAGAACCATTTTGGGACTTCTGACCTCTAGATCTGTAAGATAATAAATCAGTCTTGCATAAGCCACTAAGTGTGTGGTAATGTGTTATAGAAGCAATAGGAAACTAATCCACCCTGGAAAATTTTGCTAATTGCCAGATGATGAGAGGTGTCCTTAAGGTCACTGCTGGGCAAGAGCCACCATGAGAGCTGGTGATTGTTCAAGGCAGCTCCAGAGAGACTGATGTCTTGGCAAGGATTGTCATTGGCCACCACTGGCCATGCTTCTTAGGCATGACTACATGGTCCCTCCTCTGTGCTGTGGCGTCAGCCCCTCTGCTACACAACTTTCATGAACCGCCGGCATCCGACTTGACAACCTCCTGTGACACTGCCTCTCCCATAAGGAGTGAGCCTGTTGCAGCTGTCTGATTTCCAGCACTGCCTCGACTATCCCCTGCCTTTCTGCCTTTGCTCAGTCCTGTGTCAGGCCGGGAATACTAGTCTTTGGGGAAAAAAAAAATCAAGTTTAAATAATCGCCGTCATGGGCTATACAGTATGTGTAATGGCTGCAGTCACATCTCAAGGCCATTCTCTCAGTGTCTCAGTCTTGGTAATATCATCTGTAAAATGAAGGTAGGATCAATTACCTCATAGAGTTGTTGGGAGAGAAAATGATTTATGTAGAACATACTGCACAGTGTGAAGCACAAAGTCAATTCCCAATAAATGACTGTGATTATTATATGATTACACATTTTAAAAACGTCATGGACATGGGGTCCCAAGTGATCTCAGATTTAACAGTCACTCAGGTATTTAGAAGGCAACCCCTTCATTTGTGTCAAGCATTGCCACACAATGCAGAATTAGAGAATTACAGTGCAGCCTTGCTCTTTAATACAGAATTAAATTTGGATTTATATTCTCCTACCCACAGCTTGTGGCTTTGTCTTGCATCTGTTAATTGTTAGGAAGTCAATATTTTAAAAATATTTTAAGGAGTTGCTGAAGCATTTGAGTCTATGAAGGGATTTTGGAGAACATAAAACAGGTCTAGGAAAATCTGGTAAGCGGAAAGTAAAGAAAGAATGGATTTAGTGTTGCAGGCATTTAAAGCTGCTGTGGAACTATAAATTCTGAAAGTTAAGATTCTGCCATATGGGAAATGTCCCTGTGACCTCAAATATTCAAATCTCCCTAAAGGTTCTCGTTCTGAGGCAGGGGATGTAGTTGACTGAGTTACTTCTTGGCCCCCATCCTGACTCCAGGCTCACTGATGAGGGGAACCTACTATTGGGCACTTATGAGCACCTGGGGCATTTCCTGTATCCTGCTGCGTGCCATGAAGGGACTAGGATGTTTAAAGCTGAAGTTCTCTCCTCCAGGAACTGATCTAGCAAGCAAAAGTTTATATGAAGGCGTAGGATATTTCAAATAATATCACAGGGTGTACATCCAATATGATATTAGGAGTAATATCTTCCAATGATGTTACAAATAACAGGGTGAACATCCACTGTTATATTAGGAGTAATATCTCCCTAGAATATTAGGAATTATATCACAGAGTGATATTAGGAGTAATATCTACTTAGGATATTTCTTCTAATACCACAAGGTGTAAACCAACTGTGATATTAGGAGTAATAGCTTTCTAGGATATTACAAAAAATATCACAGGGTGTGCTCCCACAGTGATATTAGGAGTTATATCTCTCTAGGATGTTACAAATAATATCACACAGTGTACATACACAGTGATATTAGGAGTAATATCTCCCTAGAATATTACAAATCATATCACTGGGTGTACACCTTCTGTGACATCAAAGTAATATCTCCCTAGGATATTACGAATAACATCACAGGGTGTACATCACCTACGACATTAAAAATAACACCCCCCTAGGATATTATGAATAATATCACGGAGTGTACACCCACTGTGTCATTAGGAGTAACATGCCCCTAGGATATTAGGAAGAATATAAAAGGGTGTATATCTTTTGTGACATTAGGAGTAACATGCCCCTAAGACATTACGAATAATATCACAGGGTGTCCACCCTTGTGTCATTACGAGTAACATCCCCCTAAAATATTACGAATACTATTACAGGGTTTACACCCCCTGTGACATTAGGAGCAGCATTCTCCTTGGATATTGGGAATAATATCACAGGATATACACACCCTGTGACATTAGGAATAACATACTCTTAGGATATTATGAATATTATCACAGAGTGTACACCCACAGCAACATTAGGAGTAACATCCTCCTAGGATATTACGAATAATATCACTAAGTGTACACTGCCTGTGACATTAGGGTAACATATCTCTAGGATATTACCAATAATATCCCAGGGTGAACACCCCCGTACATTAGGAGTAACACCCCCTAAAAATGATACAAATAACATCACAGGATGTACACCCACTGTCACATGAGGAGTAACATACCCCAAGGGTATTACAAATAATATCACAGGGTGTACACCCACTGTGAAATTAGGAGTAATATCTCCCAAGGATATTACTTCTAATATTCCAGTGAGTATACACACTGAGATATTGCGAGTAATAACATCCTCTCCCCAACAGATACTACAAGCAATATCACAAGGGGTGTACACCCCCTGTGATATTGCGAGTAATATCATCCTCTCCCTTCCAGATGTTACAAACAATACCACAAGGGGGTGTACACCCCATGTGATATGGGGTGGAATATCATTCTCTCACCCCATGTATATTGCAAACAATATCACAACTGGGTGTACACCCCTCTGATGTGGGAAGTAATATCAGCCTCTCCACGCTGGATATTACAAACAATATGACAAGGGGCTGTACACGTCCTACCATATGGAAAGTAATATCATCCTCTCTCACTCTGGATATTAAAAACAAAAATAGAGGGAGTTGTACACCTGTTGCGACATTGGGAATAACATCTTCCTCTCTTCTCTTGGATATTAGGAACAATATCATAGGGGCGGTGTACACTCCCTGAGATATTGGGAGTAATAACATCATCTCCCCCAGTAGATATTATGTACAATATCACAGGGTTGTGTGCACCCCCGTCGGTATTGGGAGTAATAACATCCTCTCCCTCCCTGGATATTAGGGACAATCTCACAGGAGTGATGTAAACCCCTTGCGATATTGGGAGTAATATAATTCTCTCCCCCACTGGATATTAGGAACAATATCACAGGGGTGGTGTAAATTCCGAGCGATATTGGAGGTAATATTATCCTCTCTACACCTAGATATTAAGAACAATATCACAGGAAGGTGTACATCCCCTACCATATTAGGAGAAATGTCATTCTCTCCCCCACTGGATATTAGGAACAATATCACAGCGGGGGTGTACAGTTTCTGAGATATTGGGAGTAATATCCTCTCTCCCCCAGATATTGGGAACAGTATCACAGGGGGTGGTACACTCCCTTCGATATTGGGAGTAATATCATCCTCTCGCCCTCTGGATATTAGGAACAATATCCCAGAAGGCGTGTACAACCCCCTGCGATATTGAGAGAAGTATCTTCCTCTCCCCCTTTGATATTGGGAGTTGTACACCCCCTTTGATATTGGGAGTAATATAATCTCTCGCCCTCTGGATATTAGGAACAATATCACGGGGCGGGGGGTGTACATCCGTGCGATATTGAAAGTCATATAATCCTCTCCTCCATGGTTTTTAGGAACAAAATCACAGGGGATTGTACACCTGTTGCGGTATTGATAGTAATAGCTTTCTCTCTCCCCCTGCATATTAGGAACAACATTACAGGGGGGTTGTACACCACTTGCGATACATGACCTAATATGATTCTTTCCCCACCTGGATATTCGGAACAATATCACAGGGAAGGTGGAAAACCCCGGCTAGAGTGAAAGTAATGTCAGCCCCTCCCCCCTTGGATATTAGAAACAATATCACAGAAGAGATGTACTCTTCCTGTGATATAGGGAGTAGTATCATCCTCTTCTTCCCTGGATACTATGAAAAATATCACAGGTGGGGTGTAAACCTTCTGCAATATTGGGTGTAATATTATCCTCTCCCTCATGAATATTAGGAATATTAGGAATATTAGGAACAATATTACAGGAGGGGTGTACACCCTTTGCAATATTGGGAGTAATATCATCTTTTCCACCCAGGAAATTATGAACTGTTTCACAGGGTGGGGTGTACACCCTCTGCAATATCTGGAGTAATACCATCCTCCCCAAACCTGGATATTAGCAACAATATCACAGAGGGGTGTACACACCCTGCGATATTGGAAGTAATATGATCTCCTCTCCTCCAATATTAGGAAAAATATCACAGCGCGGGTATACATTTCCTATGCTGTTGGGAGTAATATCATTCTTTTCTTCTCTGGATATTAGGAACAATATCACAGGGGTGGTGTACATTTCCTTCGATATTGGGAGTAATATCATCCTCTCCCCATTTGGATATTAGGAACAATATCCCAGGGGGGTGTCCCCCCTCTGCGATATTGGGAGTAATATCATCCTCTGTTTCCCTGGATATTAGAAACATTATCACAAAAAGGTGTACACCCTCTGTGATATTGGGAGTAATATCATACTCTCCTTCCCTGGATATTAGAAACAATATCACAGGGGGTTAACACCCCCTGTGATATTGGGGGTAATATGTTCTCTTTCACAGGACATTAGGAAAAATATCACAGCAGGTGTGTACATATCCTGCAATATTGGTAGTAATATCATCCTCTACCCCCTGGAATATTATCAGCAATATCACAGTGTGGTGTACACCGCCTGCGATATTGGGAATAATATCATTCCTTCCATCCCTGGATATCACGGGAGGGGTGCACAACCCCGGTGATATTTGGAATAATGTCATCCTCTCATTCCCTGGATATTAGGGACAATATCACAGGGACGTGGACACTTTCTGTGATATTGGAAGGAATATCCTCCCCCACCGTGGATATTAGGAAAAATATCACACTTGGTGTACACCCACTGTGATACTAGGAAGAATATTACAGGGTGTACACCCACTGTGACTTTAGGAGAAATATCTCCCTAAAATGTTACAAATAATATCACAGGGTATACAGTAATATCTCCCTAGGATATTAGGAATAATATCACACGGTGTACACCCACTCTGATATTAGGAGTAATATCTCCCTAGGATACTACGAATAACATCACAGACTGTACACCCATGGTATGTACCCACTGTGATATCAGGAGTAATATTGAACTAGGATATAATGAATAACTGCACAGCGTGTACACAGATGATGTACACCCACTGTGATATTAGGAGAAATGTCTCCCTAGGATATTATGAATAACATCATAGAGCATACACACATGGTATACACCCACTGTGACATTAGGCATAATAACTTCCTAAGATACTACGAATCACATCAAAGAATATCCACATACGGTGTACATCCACTGTGACATTAGGTGTAATTTCTCCCTAGGATATTATGAGTAACATCTCAGTGTGTACACACATGGTGTACACCCACAGTGACATTAGGAGTAATTTCTTCCTATAATATTATGAATAACATCACAGGGTGTCCACACATAATGTACACCCACTGTAATATTAGGAGTAATCTCTCCCTAGAATATTACAAATAATATCACAGAGTGTACAGCCACTGTGATATTAGAAGTAATATCTCCCTAGGATATTACGAGTGATATCACAGGGTGTACACCCACTGTGATACTGGGATCAATATCTCTTTAGGATACTACGAATAATTTCACAGAGTGTACACCCACTGTGATATTAGGAGAAATATCTCTCTGGGATATTATGAATTATATCACGGAGTGTACACACAAGGTATACACCCATTTTGATATTATTCATAGTATCTTCCTAGGGCATTATGAATAATATCACAGAGTGTATACCCACCGTAATATTAGGAGTCATATCTCCTTAGGTTACTATGAATAATGTCACAGGGTGAACACCCACTATGATACTAGGAGTGATATCTTCCTAGAGTATTATGAATAATTTCACAGGGTGTACACCAACTGTGATATTAGCAGTAATATTTTTCAATAATAATATATAATAAATAGTATCACAAGGTGATAATAAATAATATCACAGGGTGTACAAACATGGTGTACACTCACTCTGATATCAGGAGTTATATCTCCATAAGATATTAGGAATAATATCACAGGGTGTACAGCCACTGTAATATTAGGAGTAATATCTCCCTAGCATATTACAATTAATATCACAGGGTGTACACCCACGATGATATTAGGAGCAATATTTCCTTAGGATATCAAAAATAATATCACAGGCTGTACAACCTCCGCCTCCCAGGTTTTAAAGGATTCTCCTGCTTTAGCCTTTTGAGTAGCTGGGGTTACAGGTGCCCGCCACCACTCCCGGCTAATTTTGTATTTTTACTAGAGATGGGGTTTCACCGTGTTGGCCAGGCTGGTCCGGAACTCCTGACCTCAGGTGATCCACCAGCCTCAGCCTCGCAAAGTGCTGGGATTACAAGTGTGAGCTATTGTGCTCGGCCAAGAGTTATATATTCAATTAATTTGGAAACACAGCTCCCATATTTGAGTGTGCATGTACTTTTATGAAGAAATGATGTCGGAAAACCTAAGGATGATAATAAATATGAAAAGTAACTGGCATGTTAAAAGGTCTTCTGATTAAGAACTATAAGGTTCGATTTCGTTTTTAGACAATGCAGTCCTAGCTCTTGTATCGTCCTTTTAAATATTCTACGTCAAAGGAATTTGTAGCACAGTGTCAGAATAAAATAAAGTATATTTCACTGCTTCTTAATTTCTTTCAATTAGACTGAGATCCTCTTCTTAAAGAGAGAAGAACAATTTTTATTGTATTTTATTTTTTCTAAAAACAGTAGGCCATATTTTACTGAGATCATGGATTTGTTACATGTCACGTTTTGGTCATCTAACATTCTTCGGTGGATTTTCTCTAAAGTAGGTAGGTACAGAAAGAGTTGAATAGCAAAAGAGTAAATCATGTAATAATTCTGATATTTTTGGGTTTGTCACAACTGAGAAATATTGCTGAGGGTGTATGGTCCTCAAGCGTGAAAATGTTCCTTGTGAATTGCTTGCATCCAAAATATACACACAGCATTAAGGGCTGGTTTTTATCTTTTATTTTTCCAATCCTCTTTTCTTCTCAAGGTGTCCAAGTCACACAGAGCCACAGAATCTCACAGATGTCTCAGAATTCCTCCTCCTGGGATTCTCAGAGGATCCAGAACTGCAGCCCTCCTCGCTGGGCTGTCCCTGTCCATGTACCTGGTCATGGTGCTGGGCAACCTGCTCATCATCCTGGCTGGCAGCTCTGACTCCCACCTCCACAACCCCATGTACTTCTTCCTCTCCAACCTGTCCTGGGCTGACATCACTTTCACCTCGGCCATGGTTCCCAAGATGATTGTGGACATGCAGTCGCATAGCAGAGCCATCTCTTATGCAGGCTGCCTGACACAGATGTCTTTCTTTGTCCTTTTTGCATGTATAGAAGGCATGCTCCTGACTCTGATGGCCTATGACCGATTTGTGGCCATCTGTCACCCCCTGCACTACCCAGTCATCGTGAATCCTCACCTCTGTGTCTTCTTAGTTTTGTTGTCTTTTTTCCTTAGCCTTTTGGATTCCCAGCTACACAGCTGGATTGTGTTACAATTCACCTTCTTCAAGAATGGAAGTCTCTAATTTTTTCTGTGACCCGTCTCAACTTCTCAACCTTGCCTGTTCTGACAGCGTCATCGATAACGTATTATATATTTAGATAGCCCTATATTTGGTTTTCTTCCCATTTCAGGGATCCTTTTGTCTTAGTATAAAATTGTCTCCTCCATTCCGAGAATTCCATCGTCAGATGGGAAGTATAAAGCCTTCTCCACCTGTGGCTCTCACCTGGCAGTTGTTGCATTTTATGAAACAGGCATTGGCGTGTACCTGACTTCAGCTGTGTCATCATCCCCCAGGAATGGTGTGGTGGCGTCAGTGATGTACGCTGTGGTCACCCCCATGCTGAACCCTTTCATCTACAGCCTGAGAAACGGACATTTATAGTGCCCTGTGGAGGCTGCGCAGCAGAACAGTCGAATCTCATAATCTGTTCCATCCTTTTTCTTGTGTAAGAAAGGGCAACCACATTAAATCTGCACAGCTGCAAATCCTAACCCCTTGGTCACATTATTTTTGTTGCTTGATGGCTTTTATTCCTTTCCACATTTCCTATGTGAATATTGCTTTCTTTGTTATGCCTTTAACTGGAATGGGTGAGTATTCTAGGATCCTTTGTTTAGCATAAACATCATGACTGAATCCTCTATATCTGGGCTGCCTCCTTTAGTTTCTCAGCAATAACCCTGTAGTCCAGGTGAAATCACAACCATCTTTTTATATACAGGAAGTAATTCATTTTGTAATTTTGTAATTCCCTGAAAATTGACTTTATGGAAACAATGTACAGCAGGTCCTCCAACACCAATGGTTTCTCCAAAGTTGTTTAGTTATAATGTTGATGAGGAATACCTTGGTTTCACTACACATAATTTTGCTTAAAGGTACAGTTTCCAAGAGACTTTCAAAGATGTTAAGTCAGGACATACTGTACATCAAATTCACATCCTTTTCCACAGTTCATGTGGAATTTCTTTATAAACTGCTTCTAGGGAATCTATTTAGGCAGGTTATGTGTAGAGATCCATGTCACCGGTTCTCAACGTTGGCTTTGATTGAAATCACCTGGGGAGCTTACAAATGATGAGGCCTGGGCCTCATTACCTGAGATTCTGATTTACTTACACCTGTGTGGGCATGCAGATTTTTTTTTTTTTTTTTTTTTTAAAGCACCAGCGCTGGTTTCAATGATGAAGTTCCTAGAGGGATCAAGCTTCAAGGAGTAAGAACAGAAGCTAATTGTAATATGATTAATTCAAATATTATCTTCAAATGCATTGTCCTTAACACAATGCAAATTTTTATTATGCTGTTCTTTCTTACCACTTAGCATTTTCATTTTACACTTGTTGAAGTTATACATTTATGCACACATTGATTGCTGTTTTATCTCACACTTGTACATACATAAAATGGGAAATAGAAAAGAATAAAATGGTCACAGTATCCCTAAAGTTTCACATTCTGAGACATTTTTAAAATACATATTTTAAAAAAATTTGTTTCAATTAAAAAACTGTGGTATACACACGCAATGAAGTATTATTCAGCCTAAAAACGAATAAAATCCTCTCCACTGCAGCAGAAATGGATTAGATTGCAGGTCAATATATTAAGTGAAATAAGCCAGGCACAGAAGGACAAATATTACATGTCCTCACTTATATGTAGGAACAAGAAAGAAAATCTTGGCCAGGGGTGGTGGCTCATGTCTGTAATCCCAGCACTTTGGGAGGCCAAATTGGACGGATCACTTGAGGCCAATTGAGGAGTTCGAGACCAGACTGGCCAACATGGTGAAACTCCATCTCTACTAAAAATACAAAAATTAGCCAGGCATGGTGGTGCATGCCTGCAGTCCCAGCTACTTGGGAGGCTGAGGCAGCAGAATCGCTTGAAACTAGGAGGCAGAAGTTGCAGTGAGCCAAGATCAAGCCTCTATACTCCAACCTGGGCAACAGAACGAGACTCCATCACACACATACACGCAAAGGAATCTCATGAAGGTGGAGAGTATCAAGGTGGTTAGCAGAGGCTGGGAAGAAAAGGGGTGGGATGGGGAATGAAGAGAAGTGGATAATCGGGTACAAAAATACAGAAAGATGGAACAAATAAGTTCTACTGTTTGATAGTACAGTACAGAAATTTTAGTTCACAGGAATTTATTGCATATTTCCAGATGGCTTGGAAAGAAGCTTCCTAACTTTCTCATTATGATAGTTTTTAAACTATTACCTTTCCACTCCAATCACACCCTTCTATACTCTTCTTTTTGAGGCTAGACTGGGACTCAAAATCATGCTGTATTTTTTTTTTTTAATTGAGGTGGAGTTTTGCTCTTGATGCCTAGGCTGGAGTGCAATGGTGTGATCTCAGCTCACCACAATCTCTGCCTCCTGGGTTCAAGTGATTCTCCTGCCTCAGCCTCCCGAATAGCTGGGATAACAGGCATGTGCCAACACACCCAGCTAATTTTGTATTTTTAGTAGAGACGGAGTTTCTCCCTGTTGGTCAGGCTGGACTTGAACTCCCAACCTCAGGTGACCGCCCACCTCGGCCTCTCAAAGTGCTGGGATTACAGGCGTGAGCAACTGTGCCTGGCCCATGCTGTATTTTTATCTGTTGTTGTTTGTTTTTGAGCCCAGGTATAACTTCCTACACATATGTCCAAATGATTTTTAAAATATGTGCCAAGAAAGTTCATTGGTGGAAAAGCATACTTTTCAGCAAATGTTGTTGGAGAAACTTGATTTCCAAATGCAGAAGAATGAAGGTGGACCCTATGTCACACCAGGTACAAAAATTAACACAAACTGGATCAAAGACCTACGCCCAAGAGCTAAAACTATAACATGCCTAAATGAAAATGCTGCCAAAACCTTTATGACATCAGAGTGGACAATGCTTTCTGGGATAAGACACCAAAAGCATAGGCAACAAAAGAAAATTAGATTCCTTGGATTACAGCTAAATGACAAACACTTTTGTGCATCAAAAAACACTGTGAAATGAGTGAAAAGATAACCCATGGATTAGGAAAAATATTTGCAAATCATATATCTGAAAAGAGGCTGATATCCGTAATATATAAAGAACAGCTAGAACTAAACAACAGGAAACCCAAGGCATCCCATTAACAATGGTCAGAAGACTTGAGTAGACATGTCCCTAAAGAAGATATAGTAGCCAGGTGCAGGGGCTCACACCTGTAATCCCAGCACTTTGGGGAGCCGAGGCAGGCAGATCACGAGGTCAGGAGATCAAGACCATCCTGGCTAACACTGTGAAACCCTGTCTCTACTAAAAATACAAAAAATTCGACGGGCTTGGTGGCAGGTGCCTATAGTCCCAGCTACTTGGGAGGCTGAGGCAGGAGAATGGCTTGAACCCGGGAGGCAGAGCTTGCAGTGAGCCAAGATGGTGCCACTGCACTCCAGCCTGGGCGACAGAGTGAGACTGCGACTCAAAAAAAAAAAAAAGGAAGATATAGCAATGACCAATAAGCATATAAAATGATGTTCAAAATCACTAATCTTAAGGAAGTGCAAATCAAACCAATAATGTGATACCACACATTAGGATGGATATGATAAACAAACAAGCAATGGTGAAACTAGAGGGAAGCAGGAATGCTCGAATATGATTGGAGGGAATGTAAAATTGTGCAGGAACAGGGAAAATAGTATGGAGTGTATTTGAAAAATGAAAAACAGAATTATCAGATGATCCCACTGTTACATTTGTGGCTACCTACCAAAAAGAATTAGAAGCCAGGAGTGGAAGAGATATTTGTACACCCATATTCATAGCAGCATTATTCACAATGGCCAAAATGTGGAAGCAACCCAAGGGTTCATGGACAGATGAATGAAAAAGCACACTGCAGTTCATCCATACGATGGAAGACTATTCAGCCTTAAAAAGGCAGGCACTTCTGGCCAGCGCAGGGGCTCACACCTGTAATCCTAGCATTTTGGGAGGCCAATGTGGGCGGATCACCTGAGGTCAGGAGTTTGAGACCAGCCTGGCCAAAATGGCGAAACCCTGTCTCTACTAAAAATACAAAAAATTAGCCAGGCATGGTGGCGCATGCCTGTAGTCACAGCTACTCCAGAGGCTGAGGCACAAGATCGCTTGAACCTGGGAGGTGGAGGTTGCAGTGAGCCCAGATTGTGCCACTGCACTCCAGCCTGTGCGACAGAGTGAGACTCCATGTAAAAACAAAATAAAACAAAACAAACAAACACACAAAAAAAGACAGGCACTTCTGACACAGGCTGCAACATGGATGAACCTTGAAGACATTATCGTCAGTGAAATAAATAAATCACAAAAGGATAAACACAACCAGGCTCAGTGACTCGCACCTGTAACCCCAGCACTTTGGGAGGCTGAGGCAGGCAGATCACTTAAGGTCAGGAGTTCAAGACCAGCCTGGCCAATATGGTGAAAACTCATCTCTATTAAAAATACAAAAATTAGCTAGGTGTGGTGGTGCACGCCTGTAATCTCAGCACTCAGGAGACTGAGACACAAGAATCGCTTGAACCCACAATGTTCAGGTTGCAGTGAGCCGAGATCACGCCACTGCACTCCAGCCTGGGTGACAGAGAAAGACTCTGTCTCCAAACAAAAAACAAAAAACACAGTAGATTCCACTTACATCAAGTGTCTAGAGTAGTTAAACTCACAGGGTTGCAAAATAGAATGGTGGCCCCCAGGGGTGGGCGAGAGAGAGGAATGGAGAGTTTGGTTAATGGGTGCAATTTCCATTTTGAAAGATAAAACTGTTCTGGAGATGATGGCAGTGATGGTTGCCAAACAATGTGAATGTACTTAATATCATTAAACTGTCAACTGAAAAATAGTAGAAATTATAAATGTTTATACTGGCCATTCTATATGAAATAACATGTATGTGTAATTTTTAATATTTATACGTGGTATATTTTCCCATAATAAAAGATGAAAATTAAGGCAGTTGGAGCTTTAAAAAGAAAAGAAAGAAGCGAATAATACACACAAGCTTTCTCCTGATTAGAGGAAGAGCCCCAAAGCTTCAACGGACACTCACTTTTCTCTTCTTCTTCTTGCATTATTATGAGGAAATCCTTAGAGGTTGGGGAATTTGGGCGACTTAGGCTAATGAGGAGCTCTGTGCCTTGAGCCCCCCAGGCCATAGAATAGTAAATACTCAGTCTGTGCCTCCAGCCCTGCAGTGTGAGGTTGCAGTCCTGTGGGCTCCGCACCCGTCACCTGTATCAGGAGGCTCATGTCTCACCCTGACTTCTTGCCAGCCTTGAGGATGGAGTCTGAGCCTCCATCTTGTACCATGCAGGGAGGACAGTGGACCTGTTGTCTGTGGTCATGGCCCAGCAGAGGGGAAGGGCAGTTCAGTGAGTGCTGAGGGATGGTCACGAGCCTTGTTTTGTTTCCTCATCCTCAGGACAAACAGGAGAGTGCGGCGGGTAGATGGGAGGAGACCAATGTGCAAACTGTCAGCTCAGCAGACTGGAGTTTCTGTTCTTGGTTGTGGTGGGGGGTCTCAGAAATCTTATTCAAAATTTTGCTTTCCTCCCCCACTGGTTGCCCTTTTCATCGACATCTCACCCATGATAGCAGGGAATGAGTGCCTCTAAACTATTGCCTAAGAACAACAAAAAGATTATGAAGGTGGTGATGAGGATAAAGAGGATGATGACAGACACCATGGCATCATGAACCCTTACTGAGGGCTTCCTAAAGGCCAGGCTCTGAGCTCTGTGGTCTATGCAGCTTGTTTCATTTCATCTGCATAGTCTCCCAGTTATTAGTGCACATTTCATTATTATTTAACAGACTAGAAAAGGAGCAATGCATTTTCATATAACTTGTACAAGATCATGAAGTCAAAAAGGGTGAAGTCCAATTTGAACCAGGCAGTCTAAGTCCAGACAAATGGCATTTGGCCAGTCCTCTCCCTGCATCCAACCTGCCCTCTCAAATCCTTGTCACTCAGGCCGATGCCCCTGCTCACCATGCCCTTCCCTTTGGGGGTTCCTTGTAGACCACACCTAGACCAGTGGGTGCCACAATCACTGTGAGCGATGATTAAACCGATCGTGGGTGCCCACTTCGTGATCTCTATGTGATGGATGCATAAAGTAAAGGCAAAGTGAATTTTAGATACATTCGTTAGTATTTTAAACTTAAACTCCATACAATTCAATGGAAATATCCCGACATGAAGTTCTGGTTTCCCTGCATTCCAGACAGGACATTTTATTTTGTCCTTATCTCAGTAATTATGGAGTATTGTGAGAGGAACAAGTGAGTCTCTTTTGTTTCTGATTCCCCAGAGCCTATATCTTGCTTGGCACATAGGAAATAGCAAAAGTCAAAATCTATGTTAATTATTGAATTGACACTTCCTTGGTTCACAAAAATTGGCTGTCATCAATGTGACTTCCACTGACTTGATTCTTTTTTTTTTTTTTTTTTGAGACGGAGTTTTGCTCTTGTTGCCCAGGCTGGAGTGCAGTGGTGTGATCTCGGCTTTAGGATATTATGAATACCTTTAGGATATTATGAATAATATCACAGTGTGTACACCCCCTGTGACATTAGGAGTAACATCCCCTAGAATATTAGGAATGATATCACAGGGCATACACCCCCTGTGACATTACTAGTAACATTCCCCTAGGATATTACAAATAATATTACAGGGTGTAGAGCCCCGGTGATATTAGGAGTAACATTTCTATAGGCTATTATGAATAATATCACTGTGTGTATACCATGTGTAACATTAAAAGTAACATCCCCCAAAACTATTACAAAAAGTTTCACAGGGGATACACCTGCTGTGACATTAGGAGTATCATCTCGCTAGGATATTACAAATAATATCACAGGGTGTACACGCCCTGTGACATGAGGAGTAACATCTTTCTAGGATATTACGAATAATACAAAAAGGTGTAAACCTGCTATGACATTAGGAGTAATATTCCCTTAGGATATTACGAATAATATCACAGGGTGTACAAGCATTGTGACATTGGTAACATCCTGCTAGGATATAACAAATAATATCACAGAGTGTACACCTTCTGTGACATTAGGAGTAACATCCTCCTAGGATATTACGAATAGTATAACAAGCTGTAAACCCTGTTGACATTAGGAGAAACATCTCCCTAGGATACTCCAAATAATATCACTGGGTGTACACCCCTGTGACATTAGGAGTAACATCCATGTAGGATATTACGTATAATATCACAGGTTGTAAACCCCCTGTGACTTTAAAAGTAACATCCCCCTAGAATATTTCAAATGATGTCACAGGGTGTACACCCCTGATGACATTAGGAGGAACATCTCCCTAGGATATCATGAATAATATCACAGGGTGTACACCCAGTGAGATATTAGGAGTAATATCTTCCTAGGATATTACAAATAATGTCAAAGGGTGTACACCCCTGTGATATTAGGAGTAATGTCTCCCTAGGATATTATGAATAATATTACAGGGTGTACAGTCCCTGTGATATGAGGAGTAACACTTCTATAGGATATTACAAATAGTATCACTGTGTGTACACCCCGTATGACATTAGCAGTGACATTCCTCAAAACTGTTATGAATAATTTCACAGGGTGTACACCCCTGTGACATTAGGAGTAACATTCCACAAAACTATTGCAAATAATTTCAGTGTGTACACGCCCTATAACATGAGGAGTAACAAACTTGTAGGATATTACCAATAATATAAGAAGGTGTACACTACCTTGACGTTAGAAGTAACAACCTTTTAGGATATTTCAAATAGTATCACCAGGTGCATACCCCCTGTGATATTTTGTACACCATTTGTGACTTTAAAAGTAACTTTCCCCTAGTATATTACAAATGATATCACAGGCAGTTTACACACATAATTTATACCTCCTGTGACATTAGGAGTAACATTCCCCTAGGATATAACAAATACTATAACAAGGTGTACACTGCCTGTGACGTGAGGAGTAACATCTTTCTAGAATATTACAAATAATATTACAGAAGTTGTACACACGTTGTACACTCCATGTGACATTAGGAGCGACATCCCAATAGGATATTAGGAATAATATCACAGGGGTTGTACACACATGGTGTACTCCCACTGAGACATTAGGAGTAACATCCCCTAGGATATTACAAATAATATCACAGTGGGTGTACACAGATGGTGTACATATTCTATAAAATTAGGAGTAACATCCCCCAAAGATACTATAAATAATATCGCAGCGTGTGTACAAACGTGGTGTATACCTCCTGTGACATTAGGAGTAACATTTTTCTCAGATACTACGAATAATATCACAGGGGTGTACACACATGGTGAGCCCCACCTGTAATATTAGGAGTAACATTCTTGTAGGATATTTTGAATAATATCACAAGCAGTGTAAACACACGGTGTACACCCCCTATGACATTAAGAGTAACATTTCCCTGGGATATTGTAAGAATTATCACAGGGTGAACACAACTTGTGACATTGGGAATAACGTCCCCCTAGGATATTACAAATAATATCACAGAGTGTACACCCCCTGTGACATGAAAAGTAACTTCTTTCTAGAATATTACAAACAATATCACAAAGCGTACATTCCCTGTGACATTAAAAGTAATATCCCCCTAGGATATTACGAATAATATCACAGGGAGTACACCCCATAGGACATTAAGAGTAACATCCCCTGAGGATATAATGAATAATACCAGAGAGTGTACATGCATTGTGACATTACTAGTAACATCCTTTTAGAATATTACGAATAACATCACAGGGTGTACATGCATTGTAACATTAGTAGTAACATCCCACTAGGATATTACGAATAATATCACAGGGTGTACACTTCCTGTGACATGAGTAGTAACATTCCCCTAGGATATTATGAATAATATTACAGGGTGTACAGCCCCTGTAATATTAACAGTAACATTTCTATAGGATATTACAAGTAATATCACTTTGTATACACCCCGTGTGACATTAGCAGTACCATCCCACAAAACTATTACAAATAATTTCACAGGGTGTACCTCCTCTGTGACATTAAATTAACATCTCCCTAGGATATTAAAAATAATTTTGCAGGGTGTACATCCCCTGTGACATGAGGAGCAACCTCTTTTTAGGATATTATGAATAATATAAGAAGGTGTACACACCCTGTGAAATTCGGAGTAACATCCATCTAGGATATTACAAATAATATCACAGGGAATACACTCCCTGTGACAATAGAAGTAATATCCTCTTAGGATATTACAAATAATATCACAAGGTGTACACGCATTTTGACATTATTAGTAATATCCCACTAGTATATTATGAATAATATCACAGGGTGTACATCCCTGTGACATTAGGAGTAAAATCTCCCTATAATATTACAAATAATATCACAGGGTGTACACCCCCTATGACTTTTGGAGTATCATCTTCCTAGAATAATATGAATAATGTCACAGGTGGTATTAACACTCTGTGACATTAGGAGTAACATCCCCCTAGGATGTTACAAATAATATCACAGTGTGTACACCCACTGTGATATTAGAGTCATATCTTTCTGGGATGTTACAAATAATATCACAGTAGGTGTATACACATAGTAATATTATTGTAATATCCTAAGAGGATGTTACACCTATTGTTACAGGGGCTGTATATTAAAAGTTATATTTCTCTAGAATATTATGAATAATATCACAGGGTGTACACCATATGTGTATACCCAATGTGATATTTGAAGTAATATCTCTTTAGGATATTACAAATAATATCAAAGGGTGTACACCCGCTTTGAAATTAAAAGTAACATCCCTTTAGGATATTATGAATAATATCACAGGGTGTACACTCCCTGTAACATTAGAAGTAGCATCCCCATAAAATATTCCGAATAATATCACAGGGTGTACACCCCATGTGACATTAGGAATAATATCTTCCTAGGATATTATGAATAACATCACAGGGTGTACACCCCTTGTGACTTTAAAAATGACATCCCCCTAGAATATTATGAATAATATCACAGGGTGTACACCCCCTGTGAGTTTTGGAGTAACATTCCCGTAGGATATTACGAATAATATCGCTGGGTGTACACCCTCTGTGATATTAGGAGTAATATCTTTCTTGGATATTACGAATAATATCACAGGGTGTATGCCCACTGTGAAATTAGGAGTAATGTCTCCCTAGGATATAAGGTATAATATCACAGAGTGTACATACAGGGTGTACACTGACTCTGATATTAGAAGCAATATCTCCTATGATATTATGAAAATATCACAGGGGGCACATTCTCTGTAATATTTGATGTAATAATTACCATGGATATTATGAATAATATCACAGTGGTGTACATGCATGGGGTACACCACTATGATATTAGGAGTTATATTTTCCTAGGATATTACAAATAATATCACAGTGGGTGTACACACAGGGTATTATAACTTCCTAAGATATTACAAATAATATCACAGTGGGTGTACACCTTAAGATTACAAATTATATCGAAGGGTGGACACCCCCTGTGACCTTAGGGTTAACATCTTTCTAGGATATTACGAATAATATCACAAGGCATACACCCTCTGTGACATTTTGTACACTCTTTTTGACATTAAAAGTAACATCCACCTAGGATATTACAAATAATATCAAAGGCAGTTTATGCACATGTTGTACACTTCCTGTGACATTAGGCATAATATTTCCCTGGGATATATGATAATATCACAGAAGGTGCATACACATGGTATACACTCCATGTGACATTAGGAGCATCATCCCCCTAAATATTAGGAATAATATCACCGGGGTTGTACATACATGGTGTACTCCCCCTGTTACATTAGCTATAACACCCACTAGGATACACACTTCGTGTACTCCCCCTGTTACATTAGCTAGGATATTATGAATAATATCAGAGGGTGTGTACACACATGTTGTACACACCCTATAAAATGAGGAGTAGCATCCCCCTAAGATATTATGGATAATATCACAGGGTGTGTACACACACGGTGCATACCCCTTGTGATGTTAGGATGTTAGGAGTAACATCCTTATAGGATATTTTGAATAATAGCACAGGGTTGTACACACATGGTGAACAGCACATGTAATATTAGGAGTAACATCACCATAGAATATTATTAATAATATCACAGGGGGTGTACACTCATGGTGTACTTTCCCTGTGACATTAGGAGTAACACTTGCCTGAAATATTACGAGTGAGGGTGAACAGCCACTGTAGCATGAGGAGTAACATCCCCCTAGAATATTAGGAATAATATCACAGGATGTACACCACCTGTTACATTAGTAGTAACATTCCTTTAGGATATTATGAATAATATTATGGGGTGTACAGTGCCTGTGATATTAGGAGTAACATTTCCATAAAATATTATGAATAATCCCCCAAAACTATTATGAATAACTTCACAGGTTGTACACCCTCTGTGACATTAGGAGTAACATCTCCCTAGAATATTACAAATAATATCACAGGGTGTACATCCCCTGTGATATGAGGAGTAACATCTTTCTAGGATACTAAGAATAATATAATAAGGTATGCACCCTTTGTGAGGTAGGAGTAACATCCCTCTAGGATACTACGAATCATATCATAGGGAATACACCTCCTGTGACAATAGGAGTAACAACCCCTTAGGATATTACCAATCATATCACCAACTGTACACACATTGTGACATTAGTAGTAATATCTCACTAGTATATTGTGAATACTGTCACAGGGTGTACACCCCTTGTAACGTTAGGAGTAACATCTTCCTAGTATATTACAAATAATTTCACGACATTAGGAGTAATATCCCCCTACAATATTCCAAATAATTTCACAGGGTGAACACCCCCTGTGACATTAAGAGTAACATCTACTTAGGATATTACAAATAATATCAAAAGGTGTATACCCCCTGTGACTTTTAAAAGTGAGATTGCCCTAGAATATTAATAATAATGTAACAGGGTGTACATCCCCTGTGATATTAGGATTAACATCCCCCTAGGATATTATGAATAATATCACAGGGTGTACACCCACTGTGATATTAGGAGTAATATCTTCCTAGTATATTACTAATAATATCTACAGGGTGTACACCCACTGTGATATTAGGAGTAATATCTTCCTAGTATATTACTAATAATATCTACAGGGTGTACACCCACTGTGATATTAGGAGTAATATCTCCCTAAGATATAAGGAATAATTTCACAGAGTGTACACCTATGGTGCATTTCCACTGTGATATTAGAAGCAATATCTCCCTAAAATATTATGAAGTATATCACAGAATGTACAAACTCTGTGATATTAGAAAAAATATTTACCCTGGATATTACAAATATCATCAAGGGACTACACATATGGTATACACCCACTGTGATATTAGGAGTTATATCGCCCTAGGATATTATGAATAATAACACAGGCGGTTTACAAACATGGTGTACTCCCCCTGTGGCATTAGGATTTATATCTTTCTAGGATATTATGAATAATATTACAGAAGGTGTAGGTACACTGTGTATACTCCATGTGACATTGAAACCTACACCCCCCCAGGATATTAGGAATAATATTGCAGTGGTTGTACACATATGGTGTATTCCCCCTGTGACAGTAGGACTAACATCCTCCTAGGATATTATGAATAATATCACAGGGGGTGTACACACATGGTGTACACACCCTGTAAAATTACGAGTGACATTCCCCTAAGATATTACGAATAACATCACAGGGTGTATACACACTGTATACATCCTGTGACATTAGGAGTAACATCTTTCTAGGATATTATGATTACTATCACAGTGGGTGTACACACGTGATGAATACCACCTGTAATAGTAAGAGTAACATTCCCATAGAATATTATGAATAATATCACAGGGGGTTTACAGACATGATATACACCCCCTGTGACATTAGGAGTAACGTTTCTTTGAGACATTACAAGTAATATCATAGGGTGTACAGTCCCTGTATTACAAATAATATCACGGGGTGTACACCCCCTGTGACATTTGGATTAACATCTTCCTAGGATATTACGAATAATATCACAGGTTGCACATTCTCTGTGACATTAGGAGTTAACATCCGCATATAATATTATGAATAATATCAAAGGGTGTACACCCACCGTGATATTAGGGTGAACACAGCCTGTGACATTAAAAGTAGCATCCTCCTAGGGTATTATAAATAATATCACAGTATGTACACCCATTGTGACATTAGGTATAATATTGCTCTAGGACATTATTAATAATATCACAGGGTATACACCCACTGTGACATTACAAGTAATATCTTCCAAGGATATTACAAACAATGTCACAGGGTATACGCTTATAATAATATCGAAAGTAATATCTCCCTAGGATATTACAAATAATATCACAATGGGTGTACACACATGTTGTATACCCACTGTGATATTAGAAGTAATATCTCCCTAGGATATTATGAATAATGTCACAGTGTGTACATCTACTGTGATATTATAAGTAATATTTACCTAGGATATGAATAATACCACAAAGTGTACACTCATGGTGCACATCCACTGTGATATTAGGAGTAATATCTTCCTAGTATATTATGAATAATATAACCAGGAATAAACCCACAGTAATATTAGGAGCAATATCTCCCTAGGATATTATGAATAATATCATAGCGTTTACACCCACTGTGATATTAGCTGTAACATCTCCCTGGGATATTATGAAAAATATCGCAGGGTGTACATCCATTGTGACATTAAATGTAATATCTCCCTAGGATACTACAAATAATTTCACAGGGTGTACACCCACTATGATATTAGGAGTAATATCTTTCTAGGATATTATGAATAATATCATAGGGTGTTCATTCACTGTGACATTAGGAGTAACATTCCTCTAGGACATTATGAATGATGTCACAGGGTGTACACCATCTGTGACATTAAAAGTAACATTTTTCTAAGACATTATGAATAATATCACAGGGTTTACATTCCCTGTGACATTAGGAGTAACATTTACTTAGGATATTGCAAATAATATCACAGGGTGTACTCTCCCTGTGACATTGTGAGTAAAATCTCCCTAGGATATTAAGAATAATATCATAGGGTGTACACCCCCTTTACAATTAGGAGTAACATTTCTTTAGGATATTACGAATAATATCATAGAGTGTATACCCATTTTGACATTAGGAATAACATCCCCCTAAAATATTATGAATAATATCAAAGGGTGTACATCCCCTGTGACATTAGAATTAACATCCTCCTAGTATATTACGAATAATATCACAAATAATATCACAGTGTACACCGACTGTCACATTAGGAGTAATATCTCTCTAGAATATTACTTCTAATATCACAGGGTGTACACCCACAGTGATATTAAATTAATATCTCCCTAGTATATTACAATAATATCACAGCGGGTGTACACCAGGAGTAATGTCTCCCTAGGATAAGGGCAGGATAATTGAATAAATGAAGGCAGGATATATGATAAATGAAATATATAATATATATATAGTAAATTAAAATAAATGAAGGCAGGATAATTAAATAGCATCAAAAGAAACATCACAAGGCAGAAATCACAGTCTTTGCAACACTGCTGTGTAATTACTATAGGGCCTAATATTCTTTGAAAATTATGTGCTTCTATTCACTATAGCAAAGACTTGGAACCAACCCAAATGCCCATCACTGACAGACTGGGTAAAGAAAATGTGGCATATATACATCATGAAATACTATGCAGCCATAAAAAAGAATGAGTTCATGTTTTCTTCAGGGACATGGATGAAGTTGGAAACCATCATTCTCAGCAAACTAACACAGGAACAGAAAACCAAACACTGCATGTTCTCACTCATAAGTGGGAGTTGAACAATGAGAACACATGGACACAGGGAGGGGAACATCACACACCAGGGCCTGTTGGAGGGTGCGGGGCAAGGGGAGGGAGAGCATTCGAACAAATACCTAACACATGCAGGGCTTAAGACCTAGATGACAGGTTGATGGATGCAGCAAACCACCATGGCACATGTATACCTGTGTAACAAACCTGCTCAATCTGCACATGCATCCCACAACTTAAAGTAAATAAATAAATAAATAAATAAGAAAACTATGTGCCAGGCATTTTCCCCTCATGATCTATTTACTGCACACATCTGCCATCTGCTCATGTCCTGTAATAGGCAATTGAGAGAGCCAGGATCTGGAACCACGTTGTCTGATTTCCAAGTCTGTGTTTATACCATATGCCAGTCACTAGGTTTGAGTATGAATAAATGGAACAGAGAGAGTTTGCTCTTGGAGTTCAGAGGAGAGAGAGAGAGAGCTGTGGGCTAGAGAGGTCAGTGAAGACTTCATGAAGCCTTGGATTGTTACTTGGAAGTTATTGGATTAGTTCTTTTATTCCCCAGTATTCTAATATGTTTTTCCACATTCCTATTGATTTAATTTTATTTTTTAATATGTAAAACATTAGCATGCTTCCAAAAGTCAAAACTGTATATAAAAGTCTATCCAGAGAAGGGCCACTTCTTCCTCTGTCCTCTTCACTACCCCCCAACCCTTTTAGGCAACAGTTTTATTGATCTGGTTGGTTCTGCTTTTGTGTCTAGTACTTTTTATTTTTAGGAATAGGTCTCACTCTGTCGCCCAGGCTGGAGTGCAGTGGTGTGATCAAAGCTCACTGAAGCCTTGAATTTAATTTTTTATTTAATGCTTGCCATTGTGTATATTATATGTTGAGTGCTTGATTTTTGTCTTCCTTTAAAGAGTATTGGTTTTGTCCTGGCAGACGGATAAGTTACCTGTTGATCATCTTGATCATTTTGATACTTGTTAGTATGTTTTATCAGAGCAGTTCTGAAGTACTGTTTACTCTAGGACTAGTTTAGCCCTACTACTGAGGCATGACCTTTCTCATAGGCTCTACTGAATATCCCCATGTTTAGTGCAACCTTTACTCTCTGATCATTGGAATTCAAATGTCTCCCAGCTGTTTGCTCGGGGAATTGTCTGGCTCACAGCTTGTTGGTTGTTCTTCACTTGGCCTCATGGAATTTCTCCCTACATATGCGTGGCTTACTCAGCCATGAATTCAGAGGGATCTTATATAGACTTCTGGTGCTTTTTCCTGAATTTTTAAATAAGAGATACATCTATGTTTTATTTTCCCCTCTTTCTTACACAAAATTAGCATACTATATATATGGTTTTGTCCTTTGCTTTTGTTTAGCTTTTTAAAATTTAGCGGTATATCCTGAAATGAGTCCACATCAGCTCAAGGGAAATTTCCATAATTCCTTTCTACATGTCATCCAACTCTGTGGTACTTTGCCTCACAAATTCCAGCCACCTCAGCTTCTGTGATCTCTGCCTTCTCAACTCAGCAAGAAGGCCATGCTCTGCTTGGGGTCCCCCACCCATAAAATGGTCTGGGGAGCACTTCTAGGCTGAAAGCAGGGGAAAAGTAGGCTCGCCTCACCTGTTTTTCTTTTCTAGGGGCACATTCCTATGCTGCCGATTATCCAATGTCTTAAAACATGTGTTTCATACATTGTGTCTAGTTGTCTAGTTGTTTATGGTGGGAATGCAAGTCCATTGCCAGTTCATCCATCCTGGGGAACATGGCCAAGAAGAAACTTTGCACACATAACTGAATTACTTAATTTTGTTCAGCTAAATGGGGTTCCTTCTTCCAAATGAGCTCCTTTTGCACATACTCAGAATGATGGGAAAAAAACTTGCACATATTCTCTGGCAACTTTGATATAATTCATTACCTTAAAACCAGTCTTAGCTCAAACCCCTTATCCCTACTTGTCTTGAGTTTCCTGATCTGAGGTTGAGCTGCCCGGTGTCTGGCCTGCAACCCATTTTTCAGATGCCTGTCCTGTTCTTCTGGTCCTAGGTTGTCTCTCAGCTCTGTTCCCTGCCCTGCTTAACTTTTGAAGTCTTCTGTTCAGATTACATATTCTCTATACATAGCAAATGCTTATGCAGTACTTTCTTTTTCTTTTATACTTTAAGTTCTGGGGTACATGTGCAGAACGTGCAGGTTTGTTTAACATAGGTACACATGTGCCATGGTGATTTTTCACTTTAAGTGCTGGATGGCTCTGAGATTGTTGTATCCTTACAAAAGGTGTTCCTTAAAATGGCCTGTCCTGTCTTTCTACTTTCAGAAAAGTCCCTGATGCTCACAAATCCTGCCTTGTTAGAGCCAAGTGACCTACTTTCACTGCCTTGAATGTTAGAATTTCTAGCCACCACCCCTCAAATTCTGGAACATCCCCACCCACTCTCCTCATCAACAAGTCATACTATGACATGAATTAGGACTCTCTGAGTCTTCTTTACTCCCTGGCAGTTGTGGATATGGTATGCTTTGGGCATCCAGGAAGTGTAGAGTCCCTGGGCACAAAGAGAGACATTAACCGTGTCCCCAGCTTCCAGCAAGAGGGTGTCCAGTTTCTTGTAAGAACTATGATTATTATCACTATAGTAACAAAGAGGTCTCTTCACCCCTAGATACTTCAAAGCTCTTTTCTTAGAAACAAGGATATTCTCTACCAAAACAAGTAAATTAACATTCAAATTTCATCAATTGCCTTGATTATATTCATTATGACTACTTTCCCCCAATATGAGGATCCAATCCAAGATTATGCATGACCTTGAGTAGTCACTTCTTTAGTCTCTTTTAATCTGGAGTTTGCACAGAGGTGTTGATCAATGCCATTGCTCTATTCACTACAGCCCTGCTTCTGTGCTCTCAGTCATGGAGAAAGAACTCAGCTAAATAAATATTTCTGTGCAAGACCTTCCCTGGCATGGCAGAGGAGATGGTACTGAGGTACTTGATTAATGTCAGTGCCTATATGGTGTCTGAATGGCCAGGGTATCATGTACTACAGCTAAGAAAAGTAAATTATGTATTTGCCAAACCTATCTGGGAGCAAACCTGTATCTTAGAAGCCTATTTCTTTCCACTTGGCAAAGGTATGTGCTGCCACTGAGGACAGCAGTCATACCAAAGTTAGCTTAAAGATTTTTTTCTTTCTTCCTCCCTCCTTGCCTTCCTTCCTTCCATTCTTCTTCCCTTTCCTTTTCTTCTCCTCTTCCTCCTCCTTTCCCTGGTAGTTATTTGAGCTGAAAGACCATCCTATAAATATCTTAACTGAATAATAACATCCAAGCGGTTCTCTGAAATGAGAAGCCCACAGTTAGGCTGGTTCTGCCAGCCAGGAGCTATTTTAACCATCACAGAACCGAGACATTCTCACATTCTGTAGCTGATATCAAATATATTAAAAAGCACATACATGTCATGTAAGTTTTTTGAATGTATTTTTATAATTATGTTTTTGAAATTATTTGGTTATAAGTTATTTATTATAGGATTGCTTGTAATTTCTGGAAAATCCTTGTGCATTCTCTGGAAATCTTGTGATGTGAGAAAATCTAACCCTAAATTGTGTTCAAATGCAATGGAAATTTCAACACATAATAAAGAAACAATAAAGTTGACTTAGTAAAGTTGAGATAGCTTACAGATATTTAGATTTTAGTTCTTTTAGTTTTTGCAGATTCTCTACAATATTTAGCTGCATTTTGTATTTGTTGTTGTTTTGCAAGGGGCTTAAATGTTCTTATTGTCCCCCAACCCCCCAACCCCCGAAAGGCTTGGGAGCCTCAAGCACTATGCCTATGGGCCACATGGGTAGAATGCCCTGATGAGTTGGAGTCATCATTATGCTATTACCACTTGTGTATTCCTCGATGAGTACTTATCTCTCTGTTTCAGCTTCCTCCTCTAAACTAGGATAAAGATATTACAAGAGAGAATGTGAGAATTGCATAAGATAACATATGTACTACTTAGCTCCCTGTCAAACAAATATTGAGCACTTAATACATAGTAGCTATACTTAATAATTACAAAAACATTAACAACATGATATTATATCATGATTTATATGAGGTCAAGTATGTGCAAGCGTTTAGTGGGTGGTATTGTACATGCAGAAATTATTATCATGTTTCATGGACTTTTATCATCCTTAGATACGACCGTGCTACTTCCTTGGTCACACAGCTCCAGTGACTCCTTATGTTCTATAGGAGCAAGCCTAACTTGGCATTCAACACCTCCCATGATGTAACCCCAGGTGACCTTCCCAGCCTCAAATTCCACCCCCCAACACTCACATTTGAGCACTGTGAACTGCTCACCATTTCTGGTAACCCCCAGGCCTTTACTGGTCCTTCTGCCCAGGGCCCCACTCCACCCGCTCCCATTTCCTAAGTCTGTTATTCCAAAGCCCCTGCTTACAAAAGGTGATCCATGATTTGATCTAGTGGTTTCCCCCATCCTCTAGTCTTGCCCCTCTCTGATCTGTTCTCTACAGTGAGACTTCCAAAACACAAACAGAATATGGTTTGTGTTTATAGTCCTGGATCCTTACCATGCTTGCCTCCAGGCTCTGCTTGCCTCCAGGCCCACTTGGCATCACCACACACCCACCTGCTACTCTGTACTGACACTGGAATCCTCTACATTCCTTAAACATGTCACACTCTGCTCACCTCTGGAGCTTCATGCTTGTTATTGATGCTATTCTCTCTGCTTAAAAGACTGCCTGCCCCACTACCTCCTTCCTCTGGACAACTCCTACTCAGTCTTTAGGTCTCAGAATAAACAGTATTTCCTCAAGGAGGTCCATCCTGACCCCTACACTAGATTAGTTTCCATTGCTCTCTGCCTCTAGAGCTATTACTTCTATTAACATCATTATGGTCATTAGACATAACTGAGATGGCTTGTGTGAGGTTTGACTTGCCCACTTGACTGTGAGTGGTGTGGACCAAGGCACCTGCCTGTTTTGTTCACTACAATTGATGGAGACTGAAGAGAGGCTTGCACATTCTGCTTTGAATTCTTGTTGGTTATGCCAACCTCTTTGCAGAATTGCTCTGTTGATGTAGATATTTAACTGTAATCTGAGCCTCATTTGCTTATGCCTATAGAAGGAAGTGATGGGTTTCCACTATCTTACTTTGCAAAGGCTCAAAAAGACGAATTTACTAGGTTAGCAATACCCAATGTATCACAGAGTCAAGGAACCATATCCAATCAAATCAACACCCTGGTAGGCCTGGCACCCAAATCTCTGTCTCAGTCCATATATAGCACCCACTGTGAGCTAGGATTCAATGTAGGATTTGAGAGGAGAGATATGGTAGAAAAGCATAAGATTTAAATCACAATGAAGTAGATAATGCAGGCGCTCCTAAAAGACAGTCAGATAGCCAAACACAGTACTTTGCCACTGTTCATTGGGCTTTGTGGACTTAGGAACTCCAAAGAAAAGAGGAAAAGACTGGGTTCCATCATAGTTTCAGAGCTCAAAGACCTCACGCCCCTGTTCTTACTTTCCTCCATTTTATTTTATTTTATTTTATTTTTATTTTTGACACAGGATCTCACTTTATTGCCCAGAATGGAGTAAGCGCAGGGGCGTGATCTTGGCTCACTGCAATCTCCACCTCCCAGGCTCAAGCGATCCTCCCACCTCAGCCTCCCAAGTAGGTGTGACCACAGGCATACGGGGCCATGCCTGGCTAATTTTTGAATTTTTTGTACAGACGGGATTTCACTATGTTGCCCAGGCTGAATGATTCCCCTTCTTCTAAAGGCCAGAGCCCTCTTTTGGCTTCGACTTCTCTTCACCAAAGCCCCTTGCTCTGAATTATTGATGAAACCAATGTGACATTGCTTTTCTCCATTAAAATGCATTAGAAAATGTGGAAACATGAAAAGATTTAAGCACCATTAAGCACACTGCTTTGTGATAATCCCATATGAACTTGCCTCCTCAACTCTTCTGTGAACTCCATAAAAGCAGGACAGTATCTTTTCTATCCTGGTGTCTCTGCTTCTAGCCAGGTCCTGGAACCTAGTTAGTATTCAGGAGGTAGTGGTTGAATTGAATTCGAAATTGTTGAGCCCTCTCGCTTCACAGTTGTGGGGGCATGAGGACCAGGCCAGGGTTGGCACACAGGTCTCATTCCACTCATTAGGGAGCCATCTGAAGTAGAGGAAACACAGAGACAGCAAGTTCAAGTCCTGGCTTTACACTAAATTAGGTTAGCTATTCCACATCTCGGACCCTCAGTCTCTTCATCTGTAAAATGAAATTAATCATACATTTTTTTTGTGATGCTTTTACAGATTAGGAATACTAAAGTAAAAGAAATAGGAACTGAATAAATTGTATGTATCATCCTTATTACCCTCTGCCTTCATGTTTGTGTCTGGTCACCAGATATAGCCTCCTCATTCTTTTAGGGAAAGTAACTTGCCCGCATCCCCTGATGGGGCCTCCCAAACCTTCAGGCTGGTCAGGTCAAGACCCATGGTATTTGATCCCTGGAGGCAGAAAGTGACAGGAATCTGTGGCTCCAGTTCAGCTGTAGCCAGAGTGGATCCTGCATTTAAACTCCCACACTCACCCCCGAGTTGTAGCCCTGGTTCTGGTCAATGGCTTTGGCGTCCCATCCCAGTTCCAGCATCTTGGAATTGAGAGGCAGAAGGAAACACGGATTTTGTATTCCCTATTTGCCCACACTGCACAGATCCTTGATACAAGGTCTCAAATTCCCTACGAAATACTTCCACTAACAGAATCACCTCCAGCCCATGTCTCTCTGCTCCCAGACGTGGCCCCATCCCATTCTTGGTCAGTCCTGGTTGTAAACAGGGTCTTCCTTTCATTATGAAAACCACCACCCTTGAAAGATCATCCATTGGTCCTAGTTCTCCTTTTTTTTTTTTTTTTTTGAGTCAGGTTAACACTCTGTCGCCCAGGCTGAAGTGCACTCATAAAGCTCCAAAAGAGTGTCCTGCTATAGCCTATACTAGACACACACTTGATGGTGCTGCATGTCTTCTGAAGAGCAATAAATATTTTCCCAGCAGGGTTAGCATAAGGAAATAATCTGTAGCAAAACTAGGATCAGTATGCCTTAGGATTTACAGGATATTTTCGCATGTTTATTTTCATCATTGGCAGATATTTGATGAATATGAAAATGAAACATTTTTGTGTCATCGGTTTACTAAATTTGTGATGAAATAGATGAAATATAATTTGATGTCCAGGGATAACCTCATTGTACCAATTTTAGAAGAGGAAGTACAGGATTCAGTTTCTGGGGAAAGTGAAGCATGAAGGGAATCATGGAAAAATGTACTGATCACATAATTAACATTAATTATGTACTGTATATATCATTTTAGACACATCGTTCATGTATCCATATTATAGCTTCTTCATTTAGTATAAGTTTTTGTATGCTGGGTTTGCCTTTTAAAATGAGAAATACTTTTTAAGTTATTCATAAGCTGTATATTCACCAGTGTGGCACTCATGGTTTTAAAATAAGATTAGTATTATCTGTTTATAATGCCTGTTAATAAAAGAATTTACAGTTTGGTAAAATTGCTGCTAAACAATCATTGAATCACAATCCTCATCAAACATACCCATCTATAAAAAAAATTGAGTGAGAGCTTGAGGTTTCACACAAGCCCTTCACTAAAGAGGTAGAAATGTTTTTCTTTGTTTTTACCCTGAGTTTAGATATCCTAAAAAATTCTATAGTACATAGTTTTGTCTTACCTGTTAACTTTCCTCAAATGAGATAAAGTGTTTTAATATTCTGTTTATAGTTTTTGATATGCATATATAATTATGTGTATATCTAAATACAAATGCAAATGCAAATGAAGCATTAATAATACTTAAATAATTTTATTGTGCTACATAAAGTATAACATACTTGGAAAGGATTTACCTTTCTGCAACAATGGACTGGTACATACAGGATGATGATAATGATAAGGCACATAAATGATGTTCCCACTGGAAACCTGCCCTGTCCACCCCTCATTTCCCTTAACCTTATCCTCGAACTACTTTAGCTGAGAAGCTTTTCACCAGACTGTGAGTTAGTGGTGGCTTATACTTACTTATATTTGTATTAATTGCTTACAGATTATACCTCATATTAGCAATTACATTACACTACAAGAAAATGTATTTGCATAGGCTCTTGCTTATCTTTGTTTTGCAAAATTGTCCTTCCTAGAAAACAGTCCTTAAAATTTTGACTCTTCTTGTTAGTAATTAATCTTTCATTTAACCAGCTAGGCAGCATTAAATGAAATTGAAGAAATACTGTAGTATTTATTTTACACCCCCTCCCCACAAAATTTATGTTTGAATTATATGCACGTGGGAGATTATTTGCAATAATTCATAGGTTCCAAGGGTGTTGATGAATAGTTATACATTTTTTGGACTTTGTTATAATTCATTGTGGTAAGACTGATTCAAATGCAGATTTATCAATCTTATAATCTATTGAATGCCATTTTTGATAAAGCACTGGAGGTCTTATTGCCAAACTGATTGTAATGAGGCACTAAGGGTGAAACCATTGTACATGTTGTGAAGAAAGTATTTAAATCCAACTTTTGAACAGATTTAACAAACATGAGGAACTTTTTATATTTAAAAGGGTTATTTTGAAATGAAGATGAAAATGTATTCATCTTGTTTTTCCAAATTTAAGGGAATAATTTATACCATATTTTGAGACAAGAATGTACAGCAAAAGTGTGGGGAACAGTAGTATACTGAGAGTGTGTCTATATACAGTGTATGCCTTTCCAAACCTGCCAGTCTTTTTGGCTTTGAACAGTGCCCAGTAATGACCAGCCACAGTCATTACTGTTCCCCAACCCACAACTATCTTTTAAGAAGCCTTATGTTCACAGTGAAAGGAATGTTGACTTTGAAATTACGGATTTATATTCATGTCACTATAAACCAATGGGAATGGTAATTTTTAAACAAGCTTGCTAAATATTGAGAGACTAAGTTAATAAATTATATATAGCAGTGTAGCTGTTCTCTAAAAAAATTGAGCCAATAATTGGCTTTTTTCTTACTGAAAAAAGTTTTGGATTAATAATGCATGTTGCACTGAGTTTCTTGGTTCTGGTCTAATTGGTGCAGGTGTCCTGGACCCAGAGTTCTGCAGAACGTCAGGTCTGTGATGCTGGCTGGGCCTCTCGCTGGCTTTCTACAGAAACTCAAAGGTTTTTCTTGCTATTTGGATGATGCTTAAGTGTCTGGGCCAGTGAGTCATAGCCTTAGCTACCCAAAAGGAGCCAAGAAGTCTGGGTCTCACTGAGGCCTATGGAGTGCTGACTTGTTATATGGGTGAGAGCATGGGACTCCCGCCCAGCAGCATTCAGCATTCCTAATTGGCATTTTCAAGACACAGCATTGCCTGTAAGTCATCCTGTGCCACCAGATTACCTGGCACCACTCCAGTAGGATGTTAACAGAGGGAAGAAAGTAAGGAGTTGGCAAAGTTAAAAACAGCACAAAAAAAAAGTAAGAGAACAAACTTGAAAGAAGGATTTCACCACCATCATTAATGGCATGTATCGATTACCACTAAGTGTTTGGGCCACTTTGCACGTTGCTCACTCTCATTCAAAGACACTGTCTTCGGAAGCCCCTCTGTGCAAATGGGAGAAGGTGTGGAAAGAATCAAACTAAAAACAAATTCAAAACCGCGAGTTGCCGATGAGCATCTGGGAAATAGTCATAAGTTAAATAAACCACTAGGGGGCAATCCAAGAATGAGCAAAAGTCAGTCCAGTTGGCAAAGAAGATGCCTTGGGGAAAGATTTTTTTTAAGTACACTTTCCAACACATGAAGAAATCTGAGATCCTTTAGTCTGAATCTACAGAACAAGGTGATATTTCAAAATTTTGATTTATTTTTTTCAAGTTACGTGTTGATTTAGAAAGGAAAGGTCTTCCTAAATGGTCAGAAACACTTATTAAATACAAATTGATCAGAATCATGTTATAATGAAAAACAATGGTTGAAACAATAGTGTGTCTTAAAAATTTAGATCCCCACCCCCAGGCACTCGAGAAACTTCTGAATGTTGGCCATTCAAAATAGATTTCAATTAATGATACATATGATGTGGCACAGCATAAAGGAAATCTGAAAATATTTGGTTAGCATGTATAAATGAATCAAATCACACATGATTTGTTTTATACTTGTACTGATTATACAAAGTTTTTAGGTATGTAATACAGCTTTGAAGATATGTGCACATATTTTTTTCTGGTATATCTTCTTTGCAGGTAATTTGGTATGTGCTAATCAGTTGCTAACAGGGATTAAATCAAGGATTAAGCCTCTTCATCAAAGATCAAACATCTCTTGTTCTATATTTGCCTTCCCTGAAGCTCCTATCTCCCAATCTGGAGGGATGGTTAGTTGCTCCACTCACGGTAGTCTTATGGCACCTTGCTATTAGTAGAATAAGAGCATGAACTCCCAAGGCAGACTGCTAAGATATTAATCCCATTTCTAGCTGTGTGTTTTTGGCAAGTTACCTTGCTTCAGTTAGCCCCTCTCTGACATGGATACAAAATCAATGCCTACTTCATAGGTTTGTAGTGGGAAGTGAATTAATATATGTAAATCATTCATAAAAGTGTCTGGCACATAACAGGTACTCAATACATGCTTGTTGGTTTCATAAATGAATGATCTGATACTTGCCTGAACATAATGTAAATTCATTACAAGAACGAATTCATGAAGAAACTGCAGGATTCTTGGATGGATTTTCACTGGCTTTAAAAAGTCAACTGGCCAGTGGCAAACAGGAGAGCTGAATAGTGATACTCTTGAAAAGAAACTCTAATTGGTGTTCAGGTCCACCAGACAAGGCTCTTTGTCTTACTTCTAGAATACAGTGACAATCCATGAGCCAGAAATATAGGCGTTTCAATAAAAGTATAGAGTTTTGTCTCGAAAATGCCAGCCAGCCATTTGGAAAAGTTCTATCTGCAGTCACAGAATTTCTCGCTTTGTTTTTTGTCTTTTCAACCATAACTATCTAAAGAGTTTAAAAGTAGCCACATCATTAACTTAATTCTCTGGACAGATTGACACATTTCAAAAGAAAAAATTTTTAAAACAGTATCTAAAAGAAATACCATATAAAAAGTTACAGGAAGTTCCAGAGTCAGGAAAAACATGATCCAAAATATACTATACATGAAATAGAAAGCATGAGGGAAACAGAAACCCACAGTTAGAAAGTAATAAAAAAAATCACAAAAAAGGCTTTCTTGCTCCTCAAAAACTATATTTTCAGGCAAAAATAGGCCATTTGAAAAAATACAGAATGGAAATAAATCTGATCACAACTATAAATGTCCAGAATTTTAGACTAAAGCATGATCATTATGTTTTATTCTTTTGCAAAAGTGGGTCTTATAAATAATTAGATTTTCAAGTTAAACTTTTTTTGCAGATGAATCTTCATAGGATTTTACAATTTTCGAGACCTTAGACAAATAGAGTGAAGAGAATTTGGGACACTAAACAGCTTGAAGAACAAAACAAAGCATAAAGAGGCTGATCAGTAAAGATACAATGAAGGAATTGAACGAATTCTTCCTGATATTATGTTGTACTCAACCAACACATCTTTTCTGTGAGAGTAGAAAGACAGAATGGTGGCACTTCTATTCCAACTCTGTGTTCAGCTGGTCTGGAAATCATCCTGGAGTAGTAAAACCTATCACTTTAAAAAAACAGTGTCCTTATGTCCCAGAATGCCTTATCCACAGAGGATATTAGTCATGCTTGGGGCTATATTAGTTTACCAAACATGGCATTTTCCATCAGGGAACTGGAGGTGGAGCAAGTTTTAATAAATCCAAGAAAGGAAATGCAATAATCAGGCAGGACAGTAACTCAAAGACTTATTAAAATGTATGGGAAACACTCAACTCATTCAATTTACAAAGTGGCAATTCTATTGTACTGAGGCCAAGATATTTTGTGGAGAGGGTAGTTGCTGAGCCTCATCACTCTGGGAGATACAGCAAGAGTCATGACTACAGTGACCTCAAAAGGAGAAGACGCATGAACACCCTGAGCACAGGGATGTATCTCAATCATCTCTGCAGCCCCAGCGTGAACACAGTGACTGGCGCTGAGGTGGGCTTGAGGACATTTGCTGAATGAATAACTGAATGATTGACTAGTTGAAGAGATGGAGGAAGGGCAACCTAGCTGGAGGGTAGGAGAGCTTGAGCAATGACAGAAGGTTAAAAACACGGATGTGTTTGGTACAACTTGGCTAGACGCCAGGTTATATGACTCTGGGAAGCAATGGGGGATAAATCTGATCACTATATTGGATTGGTCATGGATTCACGGCTAAGAAAACTAAACTTCTCTAGTAACCAGCATCTAGTCAATAGGAAACATAGGAGAGGGGCCTGATCAGGTCTTTGCTTCAGAACATGTCTTGGGCAGGTGTGGGCTGGGAGGCTCAGAATCCGGTTTGGAATCTGCTGTCATAGTTAAAGGAGAAAAAACAAGGTGAAATCAGGGCAGTGGCAGGGGAGCTGGAGAAGAGGTGATGGATAGCACAGAACTCTAGCTTGTTGCCTGTGAGATGTGGGAGAGGATCTATGTCATGACAGGCTAAGTCATGACAGACAGACAGACACTCATTTTCTCACAAATATTTCCTGTGCTAGTCCATGGGATAGATAAGTGAAGACACAGAAGAACAGAACTCAGCCCCTGCTCTTGCAAGGCTCAATCTTGTAGGAGAGGCAGACACATAAATAACAACAGCAATGTAACACATGCTAGAATAGAACAGAATACATACAAAACACCACAAGAGTTTTATTCTGGGATGTGTTTGGACCCAAGGAATATCCAAGCTCAAGTAATCCTAAGTCATCATGTTCTGGGTTATATAAACCATCTGGGATCATTCATTCAATCATCCATTTGAATAGCATTATTTATTGAGAACCTACATGCCAGGCACTGTTCTAATTGTGGGGACACAACAGATAAAAACCTCTCTCCTCATGAAATTACATTCTAGTGGCAGAGGACAAATACATAAATATAACAGTTAGTGATAAGTGCAGAGCAGGACAATAAAACAGGGAAGGGCAATAAGAACTGCCCAAGGAAGGGGCTGAGGGGCACTGAACTTCAGAGAAGATGGCCAGGGAAGGCCATCCTGAGAAGACAGCTCATCGGATGGCAAGAACTAGATGCTGTTCCCATGGCTGCTGCTCGGATTCTAGCCCCTTGTTCTGTTTATTTCATTTCCTGAGACTCTCCTCATTCTCTCCAAGGCAAACACTTCAGTCTTTCTTCACTGGATTGGAACTTGATGCTTCTCAAAGCTGTTCTTGCTCTTTATGGAAGACAGGGCCTTAGTCCTTTTAATAGCCCAAAGACAAGGGGAAGTGATAAATCAAGACTAAGAGAGCACTCAGTATTTTTACACACTTGATACACACATAGACAAATACCACAGTGAAGAGTCACCCTGCGCTTTCTGCCTCTCAGAAAACATTAGTCCAGGCAGGAGGGGATGGCAGGGGACCTCCCTGAGCCCATGTTTGCACTACTCCATTGATGCCTGGGTTCTTGCTCTTCTTGTGGGCAGAGCTGTCCCAAGTATCCCTGGAGGATTCAGTTAATCAATCCCTCATTCACAGGCATGATAAGCATACCTGGTGCACAGTACCCCATGCTTGCATGGTGGGTGCAGAGAGATACACAAGGCAAGGTTCTGCTTGTCATGAAAACAGCTGGGGCTTGGAGGACTAGACAGACTCCTCTCTGGTCTCCTGCCTTCCACCCCATCTTTCCTACCATAGCCAGAGGGACATATCTAAACATAACCTAAAGCGCAATCTGACCTTGTCCCATCCTTTGTCTCTCATTTCCTCAACTTGGCTTCCAACTTTTTTCTCTTGGTTTCTTTGAGGCCACATTTTCCTTGTTGTCCTTAACCTTATTGGTGGCTTCTTATCAGCTTCCTTACTGCCTCCTCCTCCTCCTCCTCTTCCTCCTCCTCTTCTACTGAACCCAACATCTACATGTTGGTGGACTGGGACTCTGTCCTCAGCCCTCTTCTCTTCTCAAGCCTCATTCTCTCCCCAGGTGATATTATTTCTCTGTGGTTTAAATACCATCTACAAGTGCATTTGAGATATTTGTACTGAGCTTCACAATCAGAGATCCTATAGTTCATTTGACATTGGCATTTGGGTGTCCACTAGACAGTTGAAACCTAACATGACTGACACAGGAATTCTCAGTTTTCATTTCCACAGCAGAATCTAATTCTCTTCCTTTAGTCTTTCCCATCTCCGCAAATGGCACCTGGAATCCCTCTGGATGCTCAGGCCCCAAGCCAAGCAGTCATTCTTGATTCCTCCTTTACCACACCTATTCATGTTGGCTCTACTTTCAAATATATACTCTTCCAGATATGACCACTATTCAATATCCTCTACTTCCAAAGTCAAAGTCACTGCCATTTCTTACCTGGATCACTAGTTTTCCCATTGCCACTGCCTAAAATCCATTCTCCATTTAGCATCCAAAGAGATATTGTAAAATATGAATGAGTTTCAGGGCTGCATTGTGATTTTTGTGGTCCCTAAGTGCTTTTGCCTTCATAAGTCTCCTTCTCCATTAAAAAATATTAAAAATTATATTTTATGGCTGTTAATATAAAGATAAATATATTAACATTATATTAACACATTTATTAGGCTTAAAAATTCACTTTCTTCTGCTGATTTTAAAATAAATATTTCTGTGTGATCTCTAAAACTGCTGTGGGCCCTAGACACTGTGCCTACTGTCCCTTCACAGATAAGTCGGTCCTGATTAGGCCCCACCAGGGCTCCTACTTAAAGTCCTTTGACTGTATCCCCCAGCAAGTAAGATGAATTAAAAAGACCTTTCCAGAATCCTTAATTTCTATATGAGCTGGCCGGAATCTATCTTTTTGAACTCTTCCCCATCTGTCTCTTAAACAGAATGAATTTGATACTGCCAGGGGCCCTTGCACTTCAGTTTGTTGAGGTTCAAACATATTCCCTCCCAAATTCTCAATAAGCCACTAACACACAGGTGTAGCAAGCCTATGAGTTTCTTGTGGGTTATGCAAATAGGAAACAAGATAACTGGGCTTGAAGCATCTTGCTGGCTGTGTACTTGAAAGAGCTATCTGTTAGATAAAGGTGCACAGGAGACAGAGGGTTATATCACCACAGGTAAGGGCTAAGGAGGGTAGAAGAGCTGGTGTTATCTGAGAAGCAGCAAGCAATGAAGAGAGAACATCACTGCAGTGAGTCAGGTAAAGATGCCTGTCTCCTTTCTCTCTTCCTCAGCTTCAAATGAGCCCAATGAGAAGCTGGAACCCAGAAGAGGGAGGATCTTTAAATCATATAGGAGGGTTTAAATTTTAAACCACACTGCATTGGGATTTATTTGCCATAAGGAACTAGGCAACTATGGAATCAGTCTGCCCAACTCCAAGGCCATCATCTTCCCATACCAGGCTGCCATCTCAGCTCTCAATCCTGTTTACCCTTTCTTTTTTCTTTTTCTTTTCTTTTTTTTTTTTTTTTTTTGAGACAGAGTCTCACTCTGTTACCTAGGCTGGAGTGCAGTGGCATAATTTTGGCTCATTGCAATCTCTGACTCCTAGTTTCAAGTGATTCTCCTGCCTTAGCTTCCCTAGTAGCTGGGACTACAGGCATGCACCACCATGCCCGGCCAATTTTTGTATTTTTAGTAGTGATGGGGTTTCACCATGTTAGCAGGGCTGGTCTGGAGCTCCTCACCACAAGTGATCCACCCGCCTCGGCCTCCCAAAGTGCTAGGATTACAGACATGAGCCACCATGCCCGGCCAACCCCTGTTTACTCTTGTTCCGGAAGCTGGTTTATTTCCTCCTCCGGGGGGAACCCCAGACTAAAAACAGATGTGTTGTTGATCTTGCAGAAATGGCCTCATGTCTACCATATATGTACAATGACCCCACCCCATCAAAAGGATTTTTAAATGCCCTTCCCCTACTGGAGGCCCTCAGAATGCTGAGCCAGGCAAAGAAGGAATCACAATGGAAGCCCAGAGAGAAGAAACACAGGGAGCTGCAGCCCCACCTTTGTTACTAGATTAGCAAGGATGGCTGCCAGTCTGCACGCTATACAGTGCTTTGAAAGGTTAATAATTAAGTGACCAAACATGCTTGTTGGCCAAAACATACCTGGCTTACACCTGCTGCCCCAGCTTCATTAGTCATAGCATTCTCAAAAGAATCCCATTCTGAATGATAAATGAAATGGTTGCCTTAACAAACATCCATAGAAATCAATGGTCAGAGGCAACTTCAAGGCATACTTGAGCTGGCTCATGACAAGAATAAAGAAAAAGTGCAGACATGAACAGCAGCAGAACCCAGGCAAAGTAAGAAGGAAGCCCTCAGTGAGTGTTGGGGATCACTGTCAGAATTCCTCTGGACTCCCTGGATGGCTGCCATTTACCCTTCAGTTAGCAGACAGCAGCCCAGAGTCATCATTCCAGGGCAGGCTTAGTCATTCTTAACAAGTTCTGAGTTAAAGACCTCCTGTAGGGTTTGTTAGAGAAAGAGTGATTCCTTGAATACATGATCCGGGCATCACCGGGTACTTCCCATCTCCCCAAGCAGGTAGACTGAGCTACACAAAGAACAGGGAATTGGGAGCATGACCTTGGTATTTCAATCCCTTTTTGGTCCAAAAACAGTAAAAAGAAAGAATACACATACAACTCTGCTCATATTTCTTTACCCCTTTAAGGCTATTTTCCCACCTTTTAAAAACACGATCTCCTTTCCAAAATTCAAAATTTGGAGTAAAGTCTATGTAAAATATGTGTCCCCAGTTCTGCCACAAACTTCTGATTCTCAGGGACAGATAATTTTCAAATTTATAATTTCTAATTTCACGCTGTGAAGATTTCCAAATCCTGGTTACAGGGTCTGGTTAAACCCTAAAGGCACAGACACCTGACCCCATTCGGACTCATCATTCTTTCTACATTATCACCTCAACCAAAAGGCTGTTATAGAGATCCCCAGAATGTATTTATTAGAACACTGGATTGCTTATAGGCATTATATGAGAAAACAAGGGTTTTGTGATCAAAGATGTTTATTTAAACGCAGATTTTACAACCTCAACTTGTCCCTTTAAAATAGGTCTTCCCAGAGCTTTTAATGTGCAGACAGGCATGTGAACCTCTGATAAAGAGAGGGAAAATGGAGAGGCATCTTCCTCTGACTTAATACAACCCTTTTTACTTTTGGTAGAAAATCATAAGGCCTGAGTGTTTAAGGAGCACACTTTGGGAAATGTGGTTCTACTAGCCTTACTAGGCAAATATGCTTCTAATATGTATAACTAATACATGTAAAGCACTAATTATATTAATAATGCCATGAGTCCTTTTTTCTTTTTCTGTCAACTGCTATGATAGTTTAATACCATGCTTTATTATCACTAAAAAGATGGACATGTTGTTGAATTATTTTATAATTTTCTTTTACAGTTCTATGAGTTAAGCTGTATATAGCATATGGGTGTATCATTCTTTAGTAAATTACATCTACTTGTGAACTGAACATTGATTTCATTTTGACTTTGTGCCATTGTCTAACTTTGCAAAAAATCAAAATCAAGGAATCAAGGTGCTTCATAAAAGGAGCATCTGTTTTAAAAAAAAAAAAATCCATTCTGGTCTTGGTGTTCAGTGAACTTTTTTTCACCAAGCTAAAGCAAAAACAAACAAAACCCCCAAATACCAGACATAGAAATGGAGACCTCTCTTCCTCAGACTAGATTCCTGTTAGATTCCAAAGAAAATTGTGCTGGAACTCAGAATTTTCCTGGCGGCTCTGCATCTCCTTGCTATGCATAGTATTTCTCATATGATTTGAAGAAAGCACTGTGGTTGTACATTTCTTGAGTGCCTTATCAGAATTATCCTTCCAAAAAGCTCAAGAAAGACAAGCAAAAAATCCCCCAGAGAATGTCTAAGTGACAGTGCTCCATCTGAATGTGCTTACAAATTGCTACAGTGCAGGTTTACCTGGCGTGCAAGCACAGCAAACACGTGCTTGTAGTCCATTTGCTTTTTTCTCCCTGATACATTTAGAAAGAAGTGCTTAGGCCAAGAGCCATAAAATAAAAACATACAATAAGTCCAAGTCTTTTCTGTATATGCTGTGATTTGATAATCATATTGATAAAACATTTGTAAAGGCCTTTATTGGAAGGCATGATTCTGATCCATTTTGCATTCTCCCCATTTTTATTTTTGCTATTATACCTAATTGTTTATCTATAACCTAGAGCATTCCTGCAAAAGGGGCCCTTTTAAAGCTAGTGGGAAAAAGGCCACACCGGTTTTCTTAAAGTAACTTCCAAGTATTTTTACTATAAATGAGAGAGAAAAGTTTCCAAATTGAAGAAGTACATAGCTCCCAGAAAGCACACTGAAAACTATGCAGAATAATTTTTGATCAGGCTGGAAGACTGTGCCAGGCTCCAAACAAGTGGTTGTTCTGTTGTAACATCTGCCAAGCAATGCTTCCATTGTTCTCTGGAATTTAATTCATTTTAAATTACTCCATCCAAATGATAAAACATGAGATGTGCTATAATCCAGGGGTAAAATGCTATGATTGTTTTTAGTGGGACCACAACTGTTTGCCGGGAGGAAATACAGCCTGTTCTAATTAAGCCCTGATTATTGTCTTCTGAAAAATAGCTAGTTCCAGAAATGTGAGTGAAATCCTGTTAAATGGAAAGGTTGGGATAAACACTCTTGACCACTCTGGTATGACTTTAAAGTTGGGAGGGCCATATGCAAAGACTTCCTACAAAGTAGAGCAACAGCCTTTGGAAAAGAAACTATTTTTGGAACTAAAAGCAGTTTGGGATACTGGTTTACTATAAGGTATAGTTTAATATGTGTATCAGTATAGTCAACACATCGTTTTACTGTTCAAAGACTACTGTGCAAATGCCTCCAAATCCGAAATATTCTAACTGCCTAACAAATGTTGTCAAAGTTCCTAAATGGGAACACTACCTTATGGAAGCATTAATGATCAGGCACTGAATTAAAAAAACAAAAAAACCCACCACCAAGATGAATCTCAGAAGAAAACACACATGCACACATATAAGAATTCATTTCTCTTGTATGCCAAATATTTAATACAAATCTTTGATACAAGTTCAGATGAAATAAAAATCAAAGTTTCCAAAAACGTGAAGATTAACTTAATTGTCAAATATTCCTCATTGCCCCGAATCAGTATTTTTTTCATTTCTATGCAAAAGTATGTCTTCAAACTGCTTAAATGATATATGATATGATACACAAACCAGTTTTCAAATAGTAAAGCCAGTCATCTTGCAATTTTAAGAAATAGGTAAAAGATTATATGACACCTTACACACCACACACACACACACACACACGTGTGCACACCAATGACAAAAAACAAGTTGGCCTCTCCTAAAATAAGTACACGAAGACCCTTAAGTGCTGCCAGGAAGGAACACTGTGTCACCCCTCCCTACAATCCAGGTAGTTTCCTTTAATCCAATAGCAAATCTGGGCATATTTGAGAGGAGTGATTCTGACAGCCACGTTGAAATCCTGTGGGGAACCATTCATGTCCACCCACTGGTGCCCTGAAAAAATGCCAATAATTTTTCGCTCCCACTTCTGCTGCTGTCTCTTCCACATCCTCACATAGACCCCAGACCCGCTGGCCCCCGGCTGGGCATCGCATTGCTGGTAGAGCAGGTCATAGGTCTCGTCTTTGACGTCACAGAAGCGATACACCAAATTGCCTGGTCGGTCATTGTCATAACCAGAGAAGTGAATTCTGCCCCCTGGCAGCTGCTTAGCAGGAGGACTCACCCCAATCTTCATAAATTTTCTCTTGTGGGGCTTTTTGAGTTCCAGAAGGGCATAATCATAATCCATGCCGATGTCATTGGCATTGCCCTTGATCCAACCCTTGGGCACATGGGTGCGTTTCACCCGGATCCACTGAAATTTCATCTTCTCGGGCATGGCTGAAGTGGAGTCGTTGGCCCCTCGACCACCATCCTTAAACTTGGGCTTTAGGAAGCCCACTCGAAGCTTCTGGGTTCCTTTCACATATGTTTTTCCATCGTGTATGCAGTGGGCAGCTGTGAGGACATGCTTCTCTGCCACCAGGGTGCCGGTGCAGCCCGTGGATAACTTCACTGATGTTGAGAAAGGGTAGTTGAGCAGGAAGTCTTTCCCAAAAATGCTGAACCTGCTGTCATAGCCATAAATCTGCCGCTTCCTCCGAGACTTTCCTGAAGACCCTGAGTCTCGGTGTTGGGCCCCACCTCCACTACTGCTGAGGATGTAGATGCCCACCTGCGTCTCTGTGCGGCTGCCATTGGCATAGAGCGTTTCATAAGACAGATATTGCTTGGCCTCTTCGTAAGTGGGCAGTGGAGTTCCCTTATGACACTGGGGTCCACAGGAAGAAGATACTTCCAATTTGGCTTTGGCTCCAAAGTCTGGCTTGGCTAAATTGAGGGTAGACTGGGGCAAGACGACAGGGAGGCGGTATGCAGGCCAAGTGGGTTTCCAGGGGGCACTGTAAGGGCTCACTTGCCCGACAGCACAGAGCAGAAAGAAGAGAAGGAAGAGGAGCCCTGGAATCCCTGCCATGCCGAGCACGGTTCTGTAGAAACAAAGACAAGCAGGTCAGGAGGGCAAGGGCTGAACGTTCATTTACTGCAGACAGCAAAGCCCAGCAGCAGGCCTGTCATTGTTTCTGAGTCTTTGAACCCTCCTCAGGAATCAGGGTGTGGAGAGGAATCCTTAGATAACGGTCTCACTTTCAATGCAAAGGCTCAACTTTAGGAACGTTCCTGTGGCTGGGCGCCTGAAGTGAAATTGGGTGTTACTTCCTTTCTATGTTTAAGATGTCCCTAATGATGGCAGACTGCAGAGTAGCATGCATAAAGTCATTAGTCCCCTGGCTAATTGACTGACCAGCCCCAATTTCCATGTAATCTTGAGCCCTCTTTGTGCTTGATTCTAAACCTCCTCCTCTTCTACCTTCATGATGCCCCTGCCTTTCCCTCCTCCTTCTCTCATTCTCATTGTAGCATGTACTTGGAAAATTTTCAGAGCAACTTGCTCACTCAGAGGGTCAATTTAAATTACATGGCTTACTGAGTGACTGAGACATCAAAGAAGGACAGCTCCACAGTGTCACAATTACCACCACTCCTATGGTTTTTAAATGATGGTGCATTCGAGAAAGGGTATGAGATTTTTTGTTTTGTCTTGTTTTTTACTTTGAATTTACAACAACCTTTACTATTATATATATTGAGTTCCAGAGTGGCTAGGTTTCTAATAAAATATTCCTTCTTCCTTTGGATTATTTTGTACACTACTAGGATCTTTGTCGATATCTAAAGCTCTAATATTGCATCAGCTATAACACTGTGAACTGTTATCATTGGTTACTTTTTCAGTTGTTTATATGTGTATTCCCAACTAAATCCCTTAAATTTGGGCCTGTGCTAGCACTCGACAAAGATTTGTTAAATGGATGCTTGTATTAATGGAAAAGTGAATGACTGTTGAACGCTGACGCTAATGACAATGATGTACATGGATGATGTGGTAGCTCAGAGAAACAGCTTGAGGCCAATTGTGGGAGTAAGAACGAGAGAGGCCTTCTAGGAGAAGTGATGCTTGAGAAAAAGTATGCCACAGCCTCACTCCAACCTCTCAATATAGAGGACCAAATGTATTATTTGGCAAATGCACCCATTCTTTTCAAATGTACCCATCGTTTAGAAGCAATAGGAGTCCTAGTAAAGGTGACACCGTGGAGCTGTCCCTCCTTGATGCCTCGGTCATTCAGTAAGCTGTGTAATTTAAATTTACCCTCTCAATGAACAAATTGCCTAGAAATTTTCCAGGCATCACCTGATGTTTCAGATGGGTGCTGAAGTTGAAAAGAAGTCTGATAACATAAGACAGAGAGAAGGGGGATACTTAAGGAAGGGAAACAAGAGTCTGTGCAAGGGCACAGCAACATGCAACCATGTGAGTAATTTTGGAATCACACTTAGCTCAGCAAGGGTGGAGTAGAGGAAGTGGTGGAGGCAGCAGGCAAGAGCTAGACTCTGAAGGGCTATGTGTACTAAATGAAGAAGTTTGGATTTTATACTGCAAGGTATGTTTAAATGCCCAGATCAATCATCCCACAAGAAAAACAACAACGAGGAAGACTGAAAGTGCTTTCATAAATGTTTAAGCATCAGTTGGCTCTCAGTGGCTCTGACTCTTCTGGTTTAATAGAAGCTGACTCAGCAGGTAGGGTAACTCATTCACAACCAAGCACCCAAAAACAAAGACCCAGAAGGGGTGGGTCTCAAGAGGCTCTTCGAACACAGCAGAAGTCAGGAAGAAACTGTTTTGTTATTCTCATTCTCTTCCTGTTTGAAAGTACAGATCTACTGGCAACTTTGGGTGCCTTTTGCTCCCTTTTATATAAAAGTGGAAAATCCCAAAGATCTGATGTAGTACAGCTGAGCATGCCCATTCTCATTCCCAATATCCACACTGTGTTTCTAACATATGTGTGTGCCCCACCCACCTCTGGGACCTTTTAGCTTGATTTTTTCTCTTGGCTTCCACTTCAGTCAGGGAGAATAGGGATAGGAAAAGAAAGAAATAAGGTCCTGGAAAAGCCAGTTCCTTGAGACTCCCTAATTCCTTGAAATTCTACTTGTCTCCATCTTTCCAAATAGGAAGGGTCCCTGAGCCCTTTTGTAGGAAGGAAATACATTTAATTATTTCTTTAAATCCTTGAAAACATGGGGTGCCTGCATATGTGCACACACCTGTTTGTATGTGCTTGTTGGGAGTATTGCCAAGACTAAAGGTTTTAAGTGGACTAGGAAGGGGATGCCAATGCTAGCTGAGTCCTCCTCTCCAATGGAGAACTTGGCAGTGAAATGGGTGTGGTGATGACAACCCTTTAGGAGATCTGTGGGGCATGGTTCTGATTATTCTCACCTACTGGCTAAGGACTCATCCCCTGGGCTTATCTATCTAGGACTTGAGCAGCCTTTTCTCTATATAAGTTGCTGTCTAGGTGACTAAATGCCCCACTCACACCAGAATCCCTGCCAAGTGTTTCAGGGACTAGGAGGAGTCATATATCTCCCACATGGCTGTATCTTGGGCCTCAATGCACCATCCTCTCCTCCCTTTGAGTAATGTGGGGGATGTTAATGTGGCTTACACTGAGCAGCAGACATGGTAAGCCAAGTTTTACTTCAGCTTATCTTAAGAAAGAAAACACAGAATGCAGAGGTCCAGCCTGCCAAGTGTTCTTGTTTTTAAAATACGATTCTTGGGGGAGACAGGGTAGGAGATGAGGTAGTATTATACTATGTATTATCATCAGCTACAGATAATATTTTCAATGTGCATGAAGAACATGGCAGTTACAATATCCTCTTTCATTAGCCACAGCCTTACTCCAACCTCTCAATATAGAGGATCAAATGTATTCTTTGGCAAAATGATGAATGATTACGTCTCAAGAAACTTTGGGATCAGTTATGAATCACAGAATCCTGTTAGAGAATGCTAAAGAGTCTACTGCATGATAGAATATTACTAATTCAGAGTTCTTACAACTTGAATTCTGTTCATTTAGCCAGGAGTGAAGGAGAAGCCAGCCATCTACAAGAAAAAAAACAAACTGCTAACCCAACAGGACCGTGTGAAGCTTTAACTTTGAAGAATAAACTTTTCAGAGACTTAAAAAGTCCCAATTTCTATTAGTTTGCAACTCTGCTTCCAAGTTCTCTACATTACTAAACCCTATTTACTAACTTGCGTGATAAGACTTTGTTCTGACAGCATTATATATCTTGCTTAAAGCTTCCATGAAACCCTAAAAGTTATAAAATTGCATTTAAAAAACTTTAATTCAGATTTAGAAATGAATGCAGACTTTTAGAAACTAATGCCCATCAAATTATTTCAAACTGATTAGGCTTAGATATTTTTAAAATATCTAATCAGAAATTAGAAGATACAGCTGTGGGTTCTCAAGCCCTTACATGGGTTTAAACTGATGTCTGTATTAAAGCTATAAGCTTCTTAAGTTGCTTAGTCCTTTACCAAATGTTCATTTAGGGTGCTTTAGAAATTCTTCTGAATAGCATCCTCAACCAGATGATTGCTTTAGCTGGTCTTTTTAGCTCTGGTCTTTTTAGGTCCAGGATTCCCTAATTTTATAATTTTCCAGAATCACAGAAGTCCAGGTCAGGGACGATGCTGTCTACAGTGACTGTACTGTCATTTACTTCTCAGGACCATTGATTCGTGGAATTATGGAGGGTGGAGGCAAAGGAGGGGGAAAGGAAAAGGAAAACGAACCACGCTAATTTCTCATCTATCTGGCAGACAAGATTTCCCTGATCAGTCTGCAACAGGGCCACTGTTTGAGAGAATGATTTAACTCCTATAGCAAACAAGTGCTGGGAGGGAAAACCTAATCCTTAGGTCATATATTCTCTGTTGTACAAATTGTGACTCCAGCAGAAGGCAGCTTTCAAGAACTGAGTGGAGGGATGGCTGTGTGTGTATGCTCTTAAGACAGGCCCCAAAGAAAAGCCTGAGGGGGAAACAACCCTCCTGTCCATTAAGGGTCTTTCCTGAGGCATTCACAGCCTTCCCTGACTCATCCTCATTAACAACACAACAAATGATGCAAAACTGTGATGCTTTAAAATTAGGTTGGTGGATTTACATTAATTTCTCAACTCTCATGATAATGGAGTAATTCCTCAGAAGACAAATAATTATTGTTCCCATTTGTATAAACCCTGGGTAAGCCTGTGCTATACCTGTTTAAGTTTATTTAAACATAAACGCTCATCTAAGGTATACACAGATGTAATGAAAACATTCATAATCCCACACCTGGAAAGGTAACTAATGAGTTACATAATTTTAAATTCTCTCTCACCCTTATAAATGAATCACCTTATCCTTGCAGAGCTGCCTGGAAGATTCACACCTTAAAAATGGAATGAAGATTTTCAAATCTCATCCTTTTACCTAAGTCTGGATGAAGAAAATTTAGGTCTATAACGTTTCATTTCTAGGAATAAGCTTTTGCTGAATAAAGATTCCTCATATACATAAATTATCTGTTAAGGTTTCCAACCAAGTGCTTCCGTGCATCATTTCACCTAACTGGCAGGGAAGAATGGAAAATGAAGGTAAGAAAATATTTTTTCACCATGCTTAGTAATACAGAAACTATTCCTTTTCCAGCTTTGGGTATCTGATTCATAAATGGGTTACACAGTCCACTCTCCATCACTCAATATGAGCCACTGTCTGAAAATATTTATACTTTTTGAGGATGCTGCCACTTCATAGGCCCTTGGTGGTGGGACTTTGCATAATTAACAGATATGCAAACAACAATCTCTTTGGAGACTGGATGCAGTGACTACTATCTCCTGCACGGCACCTTAGTCTTGAAAACTGCAACAACACAGGTCTCCTCAAGAGGGCCACTGTTTGAGAGAATGATTTAACTCCTATAGCAAACAAGTGCTGGGAGGGAAAACCTAATCCTTAGGTCATGTATTCTCTATTGTACAAATTGTGAATTCCTGCAGCCGCTATAAACAGTAATGACAGAAAGAAACGGCAGGAAAGTTTGCAAAGATACAGGTTTTGGACACCATGTGGAGAGATGACAAAGGGGCTTCCATGGAATCAGTGATATGGAACAGTGAAACCATGCTAAATCCTAAAGCAAATGCTTAAAAATGAACTAAGCTCTGTGAATACTCTGCAGTCAGGCTTGTTCTTGCTTTCCTGAGTCACAGACCCTGTTAAGGCAAAACAGACCTAATCACATAATTGTTTAAGAATTAGTCTTGTACAGGAAACTGCAAGGCACTCACAAGTCCAGCAACCCTAAACACAATCTTGTGGTCAAATGAAGTTTAGCCTCTTCTCTATCGGATTTCAGGTAAACTAAATTGAGCCTGGGACAAACCTGGCAGAACAAGAACAGAGTGCAAAAAACCCTGCTAGTGTTGAGAACATGAGAAATTCCCTGGAGTCTGTGGGAGTTAGGCATGAATAATGCCTGGTGAGTGAAATCCTAAGGGATCTGAGAAGAGCTACGTGGGAGAACCTGAGACTATTAACCATTGCAGACTGGGGACAAAAATGTTCTCAGACACATTAATGGACACTTATGCTACAACCAGAAAATGCATCCATGTTAACCATCCAGCTGAATAAGTCGTCAGTGTTACAAAAATGAGATCCATATTAGGTACCTTGGAAAAAGGCTTTCTTCCCAGTTCAGGCACAGGAAAGGACAAGTTACCGCTTGACTTTATTTAACTAGGAAAACTGCAAGTGAAACAACCTTTTCATATGCAGATGAGGTGCAAACACTTTCACAAACAAACATAGTGGCGTCTGGGGGCATTTTCTAAGTTCCTTCTCCCCACTTCACTTCCAATCCACTCCTGACAGACTTCATGGTAGGCACGGTTATAAACCTGTCACAAATACTCTCATGCACAAGTAGGATCTTGAAACAACATGCAATAAATATCCTGATACTACTTTGACGTAGGGCTTTTGACCACAGCTGACTTCATCTATAAATTAAATTCTTTCTCACACGGCCATGTGAAGAGGATTCTGGCATTGGCCTACCTGTTCCTAAGGGGTGCACAGGGAGCCCTCAAATTTAGTTTCAGGAGCTGAGAGAAGCAAGCCCTATTCCAATACCTACACTGAGTTTCTTAATTCTTACTGGTGTCACCCAGTGAGCAGTAAAACAAACAGGATTTTTATCAGCTGCTTTCTCCTGAGGTGCTGGAAAGCAAACCTAATTTGTATTCTGGAGGGGAGTGGTGGTGTTCCTTTATCTGAACAAGTCTTCTCCTGCTCCTTTTAAAACTTTAAAACTTTTATTTAAAAGTTAACTCGTGATGAATGCCTACAGGCAGAAGAACTATTTGCTTACAACAACTGTTGTTAGTTCAGACTGTAGTGTCTAGGGTTAGCACCCCCGGAACGCACACGGACATCCACTACGACTCCAGAGAAAAGATTCTATTTCCCAGCCTGTATTTGCTGCACTTTTGTACTTCTCTTGCTTGCTTAGGTGTGTTCACAATCACATGCCCAGGGTTAAAAATTAATATTCAGAACTTGATGGGATCGGGTATATGCAAAACTCAAGGAAAAGAAGTAGTGGTGGTGGTGTGTGGGGGGTGTATGGGGATGTAGCCATCGCCCCCGCTGAAGGACAGTTTGCCGAGAGCCGGCTCTCTCTGCTTCCCAACCAACATCCTGCACCCAAGACAGCAGTCTCAAAATCTTCTTTCCCCATCCGTTTCATGGGTGACACCGCATGAATCCAAATGCCCTGCAGCCCCCGCAGACTCCCCAGAGCTCCTTCAGGCCCCCAGCCCGTGTCCCGGAACCCCGAGGACGGCCCTGGCGAAGTCTCCGGTGCCTCCAGCAGCCCGCAGTTACCCTACCCCGCGCATACCCGGCCCTTTGTCCCGCTCCTCCCGGCGCCTCGCCTCTCCCGCGCCCGGGCGGATGCCCCAGTCGGTGCCCGCACTCACCCGCGCCGAGCAGCCCGCCCGGGCCGCGGCTCGCCGCGCCGCTCAGACAGGTGTGGGCGCCGGGAGACAGCGCGCGGCTCCCATGCCTGCCCCGCCGCACAGCCGAGTGCGAGCGAGCGGGCGAGCAGCGCAGGCAGCTGGCGGGTCCGCCCCCCGCGCCACCCGAGGCCCGCCCGCCCCGCCTCCGGCCTCGGGGAAGCCGCGCGGCCGCCGCCCGCCCCACTGCACATAGACCGTGCCCCCCTCCCCTCGCCGCCCGCCTGCGGCCGGAGCAGGGTGGAGCAGCCCAGAGAGCCTGAGGCCGAGCGTCCCTGCGCAGGTGGGCCCGGGTGCCGCGGCAGCACTCGCCAGTCCCGGCCTCTCGGCGCCAGGCAGCGCCGGCTCTGGCGGACTCTCCTGCCCGGGACCCGCGCGCCGTCACTCTTTGAACACCGCGCATCACCGGGTCTGGGGCGCGGCCTCCTGAGCGAGACTACGGCCTTCGCTGCTGGCAGCACGCTGCCAGCTCGCAAAAAGACCAGGTCCCCTACAAAAGGCGACCCTTCCCCCAACAGCCTAGAACTAGGGACGCGGGCCACACCTGGTGCATGGGGAGCCCTGGGCAAATTTGAAGAATTGGTTCAGAACCTGTGTGCTCCCTACCCCCACGTACGCTTTTAGCGCCTTAAGGTGTTGACCGAACTCCTCGTTTCTCCGGTGCCTCCAAAGAACAGAAACCTGTATTCCCATGGCAGGGCCACCAATGCTTTGCATTTCCTTACAGCACCCAGTGCTCTGCGTGGGGCCCAAAGCACCGGGGGTGCTTGGCAGCTTCTGAGCAGCGGGCTGGCTGGCGAGCCCACTGGCCTCAGTTCTTCATCGGGGCACCAGCTGGTGGAGCCACCTCCTTGTCCAGTGGGCCTGCTTCCCTGAGTCACTCCCAGCGGTCGGTATCTTGGTGGTGGTGGTTGGGGGCCAGGGTGGGGGGTGTGCTTGGAGTCCTCTCCTAACCAGGCTGGAGACCTTGCCATTTAAGGTCCTAGTGTTAGAGCCTTCCTATTTAATATAGATTACCGTGTATTGAGCGTTTTCGGTCAAGAGCTTTACATATAGGCCATTGTGGTGAAGAAGGTGCAGAGATTACACTAATTTTATAAGGAACAGGAGGTTTGGAGAGGTTTAATGACTTTCCCAAAGTTACACAGCTACTGAATGGTAGGACAAGATTTTGCACTGAGCCATGCTTTCTGTCAAGCTAGTAGCTTTCCTTTCTCCTATCAAAGCCTATTCTCAGAAAGGGAAGGTCTAAAGTACTATTTCACACCAAGGTGTTACTGATATGCCTAATACATTGGTGTTTGCAGTTACTTTTAAATGAGAAAGCCCTGAACACATTATTGTGTGGTCTTTTCTTTTATTTTCGAGACAAGTACTCCCTCTGTAGCTCATTCTGGAGTGCAGTAGCAGGATCATCGCTCACTGCAGCGTAGACCTCCTAGGCTCAAGTATCCTCCCTTCTCAGCAAGGATTACAGGCGCTAGCCACTGCTCCCGGCCTGGTGTTTCTTAAATAGAAAGGAAACTGATATTTTCCACCATTTTAAGGGCAAAATTTTCTTAGCTTGGCTTCAATCGTTTTCTTTTAAAATGTCACATTAATATATAGAGATATAGGCCAGGCTCAGTGGCTCACGCCTGTAATCGTAGCACTTTGGAAGACCAAAGTGGGCAGATTGCTTGAACTTAGGAGTTTGAGACCAGCCTGGGCAACATGGCAAAACCCTATCTCTATAAAAAATACAAAAAACCTAGCCAGTTGTGGTGGCACACGCCTGTGGTCTCAGCTATTTGGGAGGCTGAGGTGGGAGAATGGCTTGAGCCCAGGAGGTGGAGGTTGCAGTGGGCTATGATCACCACTGCACTCCAACCTGGGTGACAGACCAAGACCCTGTCTCAAAACACACACAGACACAAAACCAGATATAAACTTAGGTTACAGCTTTTGAACAACTCGCAAATAAAACCAAAACAGATTTATAAAAATTTTCTTCCAGAATAATAAAATTGAAATTAGTAGCGTTTCCGGGACTACTACCAGCATTGCATGGTACTGACAGCTGAGGCGTCGGTACCTTTGAGTTCCCTGTGGCTCTACCACTCTCATGATGTGTGAGGTGCCCAATGCAGACTCAATTCTCGCGCCTCTTTCCTTCGTTCCATCTACCATATCTCCTTTGCCCACACCATGTCATTGCAATGGGTTTCTCTTGACTCTAATACATTATTTAGGTATTTGTGCTGTTTCTTTCTTATTAGCATAGCAAGTGAAGTGGTAACTCTTGCTGCCAAAGACTAGTACACACAGGTGCTGCAATCAAGAGGCAGCACTTGGCATGAGATGGTCATCCCAATGATCCAGAATGTGTTTATATTTATCTTTTATTATAAAAATTTTAAAAATTAAATTGAGGATCTCTAAGTGTCTGTAGCTCCCAATTGAAGAAACACCATTAAAAGGTAAGTATCTTAACGGAGGAACTGGAGATGTAGCTGGAAGGAAGGGAAGAAGGGAGAGATTTATCAACCATGCTCAAGTTGTATTAGAGTCACTTCAATCCAACAAATATATATTGATCACCTATTACATGGAAAACATTGTGCTAGGCACAAACTTAAAGAGATACCTATAGGAGGACCATACAGCAACATAATTAAGAGTGGCCTGTGGCATCTGACTATGGGGTACCAATCCAAGGTCTGACGCTTACTAGTTGTGTGGCTTTTCACTTAACTTTTCTGTACCTCAGTTTCCTCCTCTGTAAAACCAGGACTTTCTCATAGAGTTCTTTTAAGAATTGAATGAATATACATAGTGTGCTTAGGACAGTTTCTTACATGGAACAAGCCCTTAATAAATATTAGGTATTGTTATATTTATCACACTTAGCTCTGCTTCGGAGTGTAGTCCTCCAGTACCACCTCAGTCAGCTTTGACATTCATTGCTCTTTTTTTTTTCCTACTAGTTGCAATGTTTCAAGGTAGAGTCATGGAGAACAAGATGATTATTCCCATCACTCAGAGAGAAAAACTGAGGCACAGAAGGGCCCAAGAGCACAATAGTACTTCACCTGGTCTCAGGGACTACCGCCCACTATCCAAAGAGCTAATAGGCAGGACTCTTTAACTACAGATGTCCCACGGGGGCTCAGGGTTTGAACATGCACCACCAGCTTTTGTTGTTCCTCGGAGCTACCAAGAGTAAAATGAGAGGCTACTTCCTGGCTGTTAGGTTGTCATCACGATTGCCATAAGGACGGTGATAGAACTGTATTTTGACCTCTGAGACAAATGACCAATGTAAACAGCAGATGTCTTCATGCTAAGATTAGAGGTTTGCTTTTCTTTTTGTACTTGTCCCATTTCCCTCCCCGGTGGGGAGGGGGTGGGGGGAACCAAAACCGAAATCCTCACTGCTTCTTAAGAACTCAGTTCAACTCTTTAAGTGTAATTCCCAAATACTTTTTATATGCATAGCAATTGAGTTGTTGAAAACACATTCAGGGCAAAGCCGACACATTTTCTGATCATCCACTCTGTATAAGGTTATTTGGGCTGTCAGGGAGAGAAAACAAATACCACTCAGCTCGAGGAATTTATGCAACAGACATAAACAAAATCAAATATAGAAGAAAGCAAGATATCAGCTGGATCAGGATACAGACATGAGCTAGAGAACATGGAAGAGGGAATCGTTAATTCCCACTCTGGCAGGTGCTGAAAGCTTCTTTGAGGTAGAATTTGAGCTGAAGCTCAAAGCATAAAGATCTGGACATTACCTCACTGTGTTCACAAAACTGCTTTGTAACATAGACAAGAAGAAAAATATCCACTGTATAGATGAGAAAATCAATGCATAAAATAAGGGAGCAGAACTAGGACTAAATTGTATCTATGCTTCGTGAATGCATACTATATGCCAGGTACTGTGGAGTATATTTTATTATGTGTAATCTTTAAGACAAATAGAGAAGCTATGATTTTCGTCATTCTGCAGATGAGGATTCTGAGGTTCAAAGTTTTAAAATAGTGTACTTGGTGCCATACTACAATACAAAGGATCACAGCTGTGACCTCTGCCCAGTCTGCCCCGTTCTTTTGCTGGATTCCATTGTGTTATATTGCTTCCCAGACTTGCCTTTTCCCGTCCGTCCTGACAATAAGGAGGTTGCATCAGTTTCTGATGTCACTCCAGCTCTAAGTATCCTTTTGATTCTATCTTGCTTTTGTTCCAGTTATGTAATAACTCACAAATGACCTGTCAAATGACCCCAAAGCAGGAAACAAGATGGGACTGAATGATACTTGGAAGCTTAGGGTGGCATGACCAGCACTAACTCTAAACTCAACCTCAACTCAACTCAATTTTAGTGCTAATTTTTCATGAGACCAAGATCCATATGTAGCCTCAACAATTTAAGTCAGTTTGAAAGTTATCAAAAAGGACTATTTCTAAGGAGATATATGGGCATATTTCAAAATCATTTCCATATGGTTTCATATTTCTTTGATAATAACAAAGTGTTACGTGGATCTTGTAGTTTACGCACTAAGTGGGGGTTTTTGGCTCTGTGTAGTGAGTGAAAAGAGAATTGGAGTGAAAGTCAACACAGGGTGGGGCATTCTAAATATGTCTTAGCCATAGAGGTGCTGTGTGACCTTGGGTAAATCACCACACTCATTGGCCTTGATTTCTTGTCTGTCAATAGAGAACCTAGATAACCTACTGTTACAGTCTTTGAGCTTATGACATAGCAATCCTTATGGGAAAATGGTCCACATCATTTTTTAATTTTTGGGCACCCACGGTGCCTACCATGGGATCCCGGAGTAGCGAAGGATGTGAAATTCTGTGGTCAGACTGACTTGGATTCAACTTAGAATTCATTTATTCGTTGGGTGAATGTGGGCAAGTTACGTGACCTTCTGTGCCTCACTTTTCTCATCTGCACAATGAGACTGATTTAGGGGTGTTGTAAAGTTTCGGTGAGATAATCAATACAAAACCCATAGCATCAAGGTCAGCACAAACTAAATTCTAAATTGGCAATACATATTATTATTATTACAATTATTATCATTACTATCACTGCTGCTATTGTTACTACTGTGAATGCTCAATAAATGTTTTTGAAAATTGTTGAATGAATAAATGAATAAATCGAACTGTTATATTATCAATGCTAAAAAGTTTAATCCAGACTTTATAAGAAAAAATGTATCCCAGGACTCCCATTGACACCCCCAAATCTTGTTGTCTTCGGTCTGGTCTACAGGCAAGAGAGTTTTACTATTGAATTTAGGAAGAATTATAGATTCAAATGAGAGCCATGGTTGTATTTTTTGTCTCCTCCTCCAATCTCCTCTATGGTACCATCAGTTCATTCATTTAACAATTACCTACTGAACCATGAATATTACAAGGTTTATATATTTGTCAGTGCTTTTTTTAGGGCAAAATTACATTTTTCTTATAATGCTGGATTTAAAATTTTCTATGGTAAAAAATAAAACCCCCATAGTAAAATTCCCGTAATAAAAACAAATCTAACAAGATAAACCACTCAAATCTCTACAGCACTTAATACAGAAAACAAATATATTTGTATTACATTCAAAACTTTCCAAAAAATTCTATTTTTGTTAAGTATAGATTACTCATTTTAAGTCTTTGGAAACATAGGTAGTCAGGCACTCTAAATGTAAATATGTGAAGGTGTAATATATAAAAGCTTAACATATAAAATCGTTGTAGGGTTAAATTGTCATATCTGTACATATGGTAGGAAAAAAAAGCTGCACAGCAAGGAAAAGCTTTACTCTAATCCTACTTAGAATATGCCAATCTAAAATTATCAGAAAGAAAAATAGACTTGAGTACTTGCAATTTCCTGTATACTCTGGGCACTATTGTAAATTGAAATATTAGGAACATTTTGGAATAACTATGTGTTTCTCATTTTCTCTGGTCAAATTTGAAGTCCAGTGGCCAGCGTGGGGCTTCTCTGATCTACTCTAACCTGCATACTGGATCTTATGATCAAGAAAAGAGAAAATGAAGATTTTATATTGGAATTTTTTTTTCTGAAATCTTTATAACTTTAAAAATCTTTTATGGAAAATTATTTTGTTTTCAATTTTTGTTTATATTTATCCATAAATGTTAGATTCTCTTTTTTACTCCTTTATAAGGAGTAAGCTTTCATGTGGTTCAGTGTGCAGTCTGGATATTTGAATTTGGGTCTTTTATGAAGTTTCTCCTTTACTTTCTGGAAAATTCTATTCATCCTTCAAGCCCAAATATCAGCTGTTCTCTGAAGGCTTCCAAACCCTTCGGTGCTAGATTTGTAAGTTTTACTTATGTTTTTTAGAGGGTTGTATTAAAATTATATCTTATGTTGTAATTATATGTATTTACATGTTGAAACTCAAGCAGTCCAGAGCTCCTTATGAGGAGGAAATCTGTCTTGTTTTCCTTTACAGTCTGTAGTTTTCTGCTATAGTCTAGCAGAGAACCTAGCTCTTTGTAAAGGCTTATTTAATGTTAATTTAATAAATGATTAAATTAATGAATAAAATTCTAATTGGTTAAAAATATTAGATCGGAAATAATTTAGCTTGCCAGCCACTAGGAACAGGACACAGTGAGTGTACATGAAATTTTACCACTGGGGCTCCCACACTCTCCAGAATGTTAATCTGAACTTCCGTTTAGGGTCTGTCTACCATTGTTTCCTTACAGGTCATGTCAGATAACAAATTCAGTTTCCACTTGGCCTGCTAATTACATTTCACTACTCACGCTATGGCTACATGGTGGCATTCTAGGTGCCAGTTATCCATGATTTATGACATTTGACTGTCTTTCTGCAGAACTCTTTGCAGTATGCTCTGAATTTGGCCACTACAGGGTGTTCTGAGTTGCTCTACCAGGGAGTCCCACAGGATTACAGAATGCTATTGGACAATATGTGTTTCCCAAACTCTATTCCCTCCCACACTTCTGGAAGAGGTCAATAAATTGTCTGTAAAAAAAGGTAGTTAAATATGGATATTACCATTTCAAATACTCTGAGAAGTCTTGCATAAAGAAATCTAGTTAAGTTCGTTTATCTCAAAGGTGCCCGATCTTACTTGACCATGGAATCCTTTTTTCAATACAGAAGTAACAGTTCATAGTATTGTAGGCTTTTAAAGAACAGAATTTGAGCTCAGGAGCTCAAGACTAGCCTGGGCAACATGGCGAAACCCCATCTCTACAAAAAAATACAAAAATTAGCTGAGCCTAGTGGCATGTCTTGTAGTCCCAGCTACTTGGGGGGCTTGAGCCTGGGAGGTCAAGGTTACAGTGAGCTGTGACTGTACCACTGCGCTTCAGCCTGGGTGACAAAGTGAGACCCTGTCTCGAAAAAAGAATGGAGTTTGAAAAACGTCATCCATAAGTTTAATCCACTCCTACAGTTGAACCACTTTTGTTCCCAAGATGTGCTCTATGCTTTTTTTTTGCCTTGCTGTCTTTGTCCATGTCTGAAACTCTTTCATATCCATCTGTCTACATTCTATCCATTTTTCAAAGGCCTAACACAATGTTACATCTTCTACAAAGTATTTTTGTTGGCCTTTGATTTCCCATAACACTTTCTATGACTTTCTCATAGCTCTTGTCATTTTATTTTTTTTATTTTCAGCTTATGTTTCTTCTCCCCTACTGTTGAATACCATGAGTTTGCATCTCTGGCCTGCACCTTTTTTGGCTGGGTGTATTATTCAGGGTCTTGGCAATAGCACATTGGTTCAAATGAAGATACTTTAATGAAGTGGCTACTTATGGAGGTGAAGACAGGGTAGAGGGAACAAGCAAGCCAGATAGGCATCCAGGGTCTAGCAGCAGTGGGAAGCCATCACTCATCTGGGCAGGAGGCACAAAGGAGAAAATGCTGTCCCAGAGCCCAGTGAGCACGAGCACCTTGGAGGGAAGCCTGCTTCCAATTGCCGAGTAGTCCATGGAGAGTTGCAGCTGCTGCAAGAAATGGCTCCCCAAGGACGGAGGGAGTTGGAAAGAAGCACCCTGACCTGTTCTCTTCCTACTCTGATCTCCTGAGGCCTACCAAAGTCAGCTCACAAGGGAGTCGGGTTGTGCTGTCTGTAAGGACCAGCCTTCTGAGCACAGTGCAGGGTAGTGAAGGGTGGAGAACTCATGGGAGCAAGGCAGACAGAAAATAATCAGCACACTGGGAAAGCCTGCTTCAAAATGGGGGTAGTGACCAGTACTCTTCTCACAGGGCTGTAAGGAGATTATAGGGATTTCATTAGAAAATGTATCCAAATATTAACATATTGCACAGAGCCTGATTCTAAAATTATTTTAGCTACTCATAAGAACTCTGTGAATAGCTACTGGTATAAAAGCTGATTGAGGAAGATGTCATGCATTGCTTATTGTTCAGCTCTTACACATGCAGCACAGGCCCTCTGAGCAGTAGGGCCATGAATGGATGCCATCAGGTGTGCCACGGGGAGCCACCTTGAACAGAGGTCACAGGGAAGCTAGTTTAGCTGTTTTGACTGAAATCATCGGTCAATCTGACCTTGAAAACAGACAGCAGTGAGCTGACTTTGAGACTTATTTTTAACTTTCAGCAGATTGTTCTGGCACTTCTTCCCCACAGTCTAGGCCTCTAGGTTTTCCTTTGTCTCTTTGTGGAGGTGAGAGCTGCTGAAAAACAAGTGAGCTTTGTGAAAAGTGCCTCACAGCCATCACTGGAAATGGCACCAATTTGTCACATTTGAAAGCCAGCTAGAGGTGGCTGGCCCAGGGGTTCAGCAGGAGGATTTGTACTTATAGAAGCAAATTGCTTCCTCCTTTTTCAGAAGAGTAACCTGTTTTATTTCAAACACAGGATCACCTGGCTCCTTCTGCCCTCAGCACACAGATTAGGGAAACCACAAGAATCATCATCCATGTGTTCTTTTCACTTCAAAGCCCTGCAGAATGCCACAAGGGCCGGTTCTGCCACCTGAAACAAGAGAGGCCCTTCCAGGGCTGTGCTGGTTTAAGAAAGCCCTTTCCTGGGAGCTGGGGGAGTGAGGTGGGACTTACCACATGAAGGCAAATCTGTGTCAGACAGGGAAGCCACACAGGTACCCTCCACTGCAGCTCTGTGCCCGTGCTCCTGGAGGAAGGGTGAGTTTGCAGGGTGACAGCTCTGTGGAACCTGTCACACTGACAGAGGCAATGAAGGTCACACTGGGACGAGATTCCAGTACTGACACCAGCAGCTGCAGGTAGGGACTTCGTTCAAGGAGGAGTGACTTTTTTATCCGGGTTTCCGGCAGACTAAAATTAGTGGGAAAAGGCCCCTACATCTGTGGGATCTGTAAGTAGTTGCTCACATTGTCATCCCTGCCCCTGGGAAATCAAGACATAAACCCAAACTGTTAATAAATGGCTCTGATGTCACCACACCCACAAGCCTCACACTTTCTTAGTGGGCCAGTCTTGAGTCCTCTGGCTTTTCCTGGAGCACACAGATACTGGTCTCTACTCAAGGCTGGCAGAGGTGCTGTTTGGGGAACTGTGTGCAGTCAGGGTGAGGACAGACTCTCCAGACAAGAAGTGGGTCCAGTCCATCAAACAGCAGGGTGATAGTGAATTCAGTGGTTTGAGGATCATGCTGCCAATAAAAATGGGCCCTTCCCAGCAATGTGACACCACTCCAAGATGACATGACAATTTTCCTTGTAATGTGAAAATGAAAAAGTCACTTGGCTATAATCCAGGAAGACCCAGGAAGTCTAAACTACCTAAACTACCATGACCTCACAGTTGTATAAATAGCATTTTGGAAAATGAAGTTATCCAAGCTATTTGCTCTTTCAGGACAAGAGGTAGCAATCTCTCTCTGCCTCTCTCAGTGCAATAAAATTGAACTCTTAAATCCTTAAAAACCTTCCTGCAGGAAAATTTAAAACAAATAAATGACAAGCCTTTGATTTGTTAGCCTAGCTTTGAAGGGTTGATTGCTGACTTCAAGGCAAATTCCAGTCTTGGTAGCAGTCCCCCAACCCCAACTACAATCTGTAATTTTATTATCAACTCTTTCATCCTCTGCCCAACGATCTCCAAGCTTCAGGGAAATGAAGTTCACTCAGAGATTGGGTATTCTTGATCTAAGCAAGATAGGTATCAACCTTTGCATTCATTCTGATCCCTACTTGACAAGAGAAGAAAGGATGAGTTAGCTATAAAATGGTTTCATGTAAAGTTATAGTTTTAAATAGTATAGGTTGGTGCAAAAGTCACTGCGGTTTTTGCATTGTTGAAATTTGCCATTTGATACCGGAATACATTATTAAATGTTATATATCATTTTAATGTACATTTCTCACTTTATGTTTTTTGCTAATGACTTATTACTTGCTGTTTATTTTCAACTATAAAAATGATGTTAGACAAAAAGCAAATTTGAGCAATTTTCTTATTCGAGTTCAAAATGGGTTGTAAAGCAGCAGAGACAATTTGCAACATCAACAACACATTTGGCTCGGGAACTGCTAACGAAGGTGCAGTGCAGTGGTGGTTCAAGAAGTTTTGCAAAGGAGGGGAGAGCCTTGAAGATGAGGAGCATAGTGGCTGGCTGTCGGAAGTTGACAACAACCAAGAGCAGTCATTGAAGCTGAACCTCTTAAAACAACATGAGAAGTTGCTGAAAAACTCAACATCTACCATTCTATGGTTGTTTGGCATTTGAAGCAAATCGGAGAGGTGAAAAAGCTCAGTAAGTACCCACTCATAGGTGCCTCATGAGCTGAGAAAAAAAAATGTCGTTTTGAAGTATCATCTTCTCTTATTCTATGCAACAATAACGAACCATTTCTTGATTGGATTGTGATGTGCAACAAAAGTAGATTTCATATGAAAACTGATGACAACCAGCTCAGTGGTTGGAACTAGATTCTTCTAGCTCCAAAGCACTTCCCAAAGCCAAACTTGCACCAAAAAAGGTCGTGGTCACTGTTTGGTGGTGTGATCCACCAGCTTTCTGAATCCACTACAGCTTTCTGAATCCCGGCGAAACCATTACATCTGAGAAGTATGCTCAGCAAATTCATGAGATGTGTCAAAAACGGAAAGGCCTGCAGCTGCGTCGGTCAACAGAAAGGGGCCCAATTCTTCTCCATGACAACGCCTGACTGCACATTGCACAACCAATGCTTCCATAAGTTGAGCAAACTGGGTTACGAAGTTTTGCCTCATCGGCCATATTTACCTGACCTCTCACCAACCGACTACTACTACTTCAAGGATCTCGGCAACCTTTTGCAGCAAAAATGCTTCCTCAGCCAGCAGGATGCAGAAAATGCTCTCCGAGAGTTCATCGAATTCTGAAGCACGGATTTTTATGCTACAAGAATAAACAAACTTATTACTTGTTGGCAAAAATGCATTGATTGTAATGGTTCCTATTTTGATTAATAAAGATGTGTTTGAGCTTAGCGATAATTTAAAATTCAGTCTGAAACCGTAAATACTTTTGCACCAAATTACTTTTGCACTTTTGAAAAAGTACTTATGGCATTGATATAGTTGGAGTCCATCTTAATAATAATGATCAGTTATAATCATTATAATAATAGTACCATGTGCTAGATACTGTGCTAGATACTTCCCACTCCTTCTTTCATTTGACCGGATAACCCTGAGCAGTAGTAACTTGAATCCCTTTTTTTACTGGCAAGAACCTGAGGCTCCAAACAGTTAAGTAACATTCTCTGTTCAGAGTGTTGGAGAGAGGATGAAAACCCAGGACTGTCTATCCCAAATTCTCATATAAAGTTTCCTATGTTGTTTCTGTTAAGATGCTTTTACGTGCAAGTAATGGAAAACCCCAATTCTAGCTTAAAAAATAATAAGGAAATGAAAAATCATACATATCAAGAAGTTCAAGGTCATGGTGGCTGCAGGTGAGGGGCACTCAAGGCTCCCTCTGTGCTTCTCTTGGTGCCCCTTCTTCTGTATTGGCTCAGCCCTCAGACTTGTGACAAGATGGAGAAACAAGCAAACTTCATGTATAATTATATCCAGGAGACAATCTGGACAGATTGAGGGAGACTCCATCTAAAAAACAAACAAACAAAAAGGTAAATTTACCTATTAACTCAACTGAAAAGTCCCAAAAGTAGGTCTAGCCTTGGAACTGTTGAACTACAGGGCTCAAGAAACATCATCAGGATTTGGGCTTCTCTACCACTCAGTTTTCTTATGTCTCTTAGGAGCAACAAATTTATACCACTCCACACACCTGTCCTCGTATTGCAATGGCTAGAATTCAATAGTCATAACACATCCTTTGCTAAACCTGTTACTGGAAAGGGAATGAAGTTACCTCAGTTAGTCTAAGGTAGGTGGTGTGGAATAATTGGAAGAGCTCTGGACTAGGGTTCAGAGATCGTGGGTTTTAGTCCTAGTTCTGTCATCTACTTAGTTATGGAAACTTGCTAATTGGGTAGCCTCTCTTAGACCTTACCTTTTCCTTATTGGTAAAACAGGGCCAACAATTCCCACCCTACTGATCTCACCAGGTTGTTGTGAAAAGGAATGAAGTCATGTCTGTAGAAACATTTTGTAAAGTGTAACACACTACTTAAATGCATGTTATTGCTTCTATTAGCATGATTCAAAGAGAGCTGTTGATCATGAGACACTTTTTCAATTAAACTCATCTGTGGTACTTGATCTCATCAAGATGATAGTTTAGAATTTGTATGAGTTTTGCCAAAGACTTACCTAAATTTTACTTTTATGCTGGCAGATTTATAGTGTAAAATAGGGGAAAGTGTGAAATTTAGTACTTAAAAAGCCAATTTTCAAGCATCCAGATGAACTTCAACAGGAAATCTATATATAAATTAGGATAGGTCAATAAGATTGGTTATTTATAAGTTAAAGTAGTCATCAAAAAGTAAGTTTTCTAAGAAGCTATTATACACCTTTCTCATCCCTTCATTTATACCAACTCAGTAAACATGTTTGGAATATTACCATGGGAGGAGGGGATGGGGTACACAAAAAAGTAAATCTGAAACAGACCCTGCTGAAAGGACAGTGGCTATCTAGTAGTTAAAAATTCTAGAGAGCAGACTAGATAAAGCAGCTATAATAAAATGTAGGAAGATAAGAGGAAGTAATAGCTCAGTAATGAAGGGACAAAGGGCCGTAACCGCTCAGAGGGTGGAGAGTTTTCAGCTGCCGTGTTAGGGAAGGCTTCATGGACAAGGTGTCACTTGAATTAGAAACTGGTAGATTTGGATATGGAAATAGCAAGTTCACCTGTTCACATATCTCAAACTTGCTTCAAAAATTTGAATACCCAACTGGAAAGCATAATCCTTGAGTATAAATTACATGAGAGATGCAGCAAAAAAATAAAAGTTGGAAAGGTAAAGATGGCAGGTAGAATATAGAGGTGCTGAAATATCGGACTCAGGAATTTGAACTTTATTCGGTAGGCAATGGAAGCCAACTAAAGCTTTTGGGCAGTGTGCCTTCATTATATCTGTGCTTTATGAGGATTAATCGGGCAGCATCCAGAAAGGTAAGTGCAAGGGGAGAAAGTGAAGGCTGAGAGAAACTAAGAGTTTGCACATTCAAGCAAGAGTTCATGAGAACCCGAACTAGATTATGGACATTGAGATGGAGATGACATAATGGATATGTGATATTCTGGAGGGATAAACCTTAGGTCTTGGTAATTTATATAAAAAAAGAGTTGGGGAAATGGGGGAGTCAGGGACCTTTCATTAGGAAGTGATAAAAAAAGTCACCCAAACTTGACTTGCCTAAATAGAGAAGTAAATTTGGCTGGGCACAGTGGCTCATGCCTGTAATCCCAGCACTTTGGGAGGCCAAGGCGGGCAGATCTTTTGAGGTCAGGGGTTTGAGACCAGCCTAGCCAACATGTTGAAACCCTGTCTCTACTAAAAATACAAAAATTAGCCAGGCGTGGTGGTGCACGTCTGTAATCCCAGCTACTAGGGGAAGCTGAGGCAGGAGAATTGCTTGAACCCGGGAGGTGGAGGTTGCAGTGAGCTGAGATAGCACCTTTGCACTCCAGCCTGGGTGACAGAGGGAGACTCCATCTAAAAAACAAACAAACAAAAAAGTAAATTTACCTATTAACTCAACTGAAAAGTCCCAAAAGTAGGTCTAGCCTTGGAACTGTTGAACTACAGGGCTCAAGAAACGTCATCAGGATTTGGGCTTCTCTACCACTCAGTTTTTCTTCTGTGCTGGTTTCACTTTAAGGTAATCTGCAGATGCTATTAACTTATATTTTCCCAGAATTAAAACTAGCAGAAAAGAGTTTGTCTTCCTCATCAGTTCCAACAACTATCCTGACCCCGATTCCCATTGGCCAGGCAGGGTCACCTGCACATTCCTGAAGTAATCCCTCTGGCTACGAGAGATCATTGCTGATTGGCTTGGACTCATATCTGGTCTTTTTCTTATTTTAATAATTTGCCCATGAAGACAGCCTAAGTATAGGCCACTATAAAATGCTGCCCTATGACCAAGATCCGATCTCATTCTGATGAATTCTTCCTAACCAAAAGACATGATTCGGAACAGTGACAGCTTCTTTTCATTCCACTTCATCAACTGCAATATTTTTTAAGGCATTTCTTAAGGGCCTGGCACATGGCTAACCTCATAAAATGAATAAAACCAAAACTATTTCTAGGGCAGTATTCAAATTGGAAAGTACAAACCTACATAAATGCTAAAAAGATTTCAAGTCTGGGAAAAGGGTACAGATTATCTGAGGGGTGACAAAGGAGAAACTATTAACCTAAGCCTTGAAGCAGCTTTACATCAGAATAATCTAGGCAGGGCATGGTGATACATACCTGTAGTCCCAGCTACTCAGGAGGCCAAGTTGGGAGAATTATTTGAGCCCAGGAGTTCGCAGCTTGTGCAGCATAGTGAGACTCCATTATGTTTAAAATAGAACAGTCTAGGCAAGGCACTGAATGCCAACCAGATGTTGACAAATCATTTGGATTTAACTTGAAATAAGGTAATTGCTTGAAAAATAGCATGCACCATCTGCCTGATCTGAATCTTCTCTTTATACAGCACTTACCTAAAGAGTGTACTTAAATTAAAAGTTTACTAAGTGTTTATGTGTATGAGGAAAGCTTATCCCTTCCAGAGAATACTATGAAAATTCCTCCAGTAAAGAAAAGCAGCATTCATTCTGTGAAGTGAATCTCTTGCCCCAGATCTGATGGATACACATCCCCATTTTCACATACTCCTTCAATTTTCCAGAGTGACTATCATCCTGCTGATACAAACTACTGTAACATGTAATTTGGATGAGATGAAAAGTTTGAAAATTAGAAAAGAATCTGGGTGGAACACTTGATTTTTGATCCTGCAAAGCAGATGAGTGTACTGGTTTAGCCAGAGCTGGTTGTCCCAATACAATACAATCAACAGGTCTTGTAATCAACAGTTCCTGGGAGGCTGCAGGCTTGCTGCAATGTCAGCTGGATTTGTGAAGCCCAGGAAGCCTCTTGGCCCTCATTAGACTCATAAAAATCATCCTGAAGAAACACAGATGTTAACAACAACACTGATAGAAGACCCAGGTTTGGAGGGAATCACTTTTTTTCTCAATTATGCAACTTCCTAACTGGTCACTGGGAAGGCAGGGGACAGGTGGACGGGAAGGATGATGATTTTAGAGAGCTGTATTTCCTTCATTTATCTGAGTGCCCTGACCGAGATATAAAAAGGAGAGACCAGGGAAAAGAGTTTGCATTTGGTGATCTGCACCTACCATAGTGTCTGACACATAGTTCATGCTCGATAACAATTTGTTGAATAAATGAATGACTGAATAAATCAATAGTGTAATGTGAAAAGTTCCCCATGTTACGTTTCTGGGCATGAACTATACTTGAGCTCTCCATAGGACCACCGGATGGAGACTTATTACTGATTGGCTGGGAGACAAAAAGTTATGTAAAAAGTTTACTCATTTTATTCATCTTAAATCTGTACAGGGCCCAGACAACTCCTTTCCAAAGTTATTTTGAAATGTTTTCAACCCTTTTCCCACAGTAAATAAATTCTAGGGAAATAACTCAGTAGCCAAACCCAGTAAACAAAAATTTCCATCCCTCTGTTGAATATACAACACAAATAGTTTTATAAGTTGGATGGACTGTTAGTGATTTAACATTAGAAAACCAGAGAAACTATTCAAAGTCCAGTGCCCAAATGACTCCCTGTTATCCCCCTTTCTGTATCTATACTTGATAAACAGCTAGGCTCTGGAGGACTTTTAATACAGGAGGGAATACAGCTTGGAACAGCCAGGCTGATTTCAGTGTTCTGAGAATCTGATGAGTGATTAAGTGATAATCAAGATAACAATCATCTCTTCTCATCACTCAATATTTTAATTTTTGTAGAGGGTCAGGTTTCAACTTTTAGTTTTGTCATTAAGTCTGAACATCAGGAATCAAAAAATTTTGAAGAAAGGAAAAGTTAGAGGAAAAAGGCAGAGGTAATTCAAGAATCAAAGTGAGTTTGATTCATAGTAAAAGACCCTGAATGGAGCATGGGAAAGAACATTCAAAAGCAAGTCTTGGGGTGTGTGTGTGTGTGTGTGTGTGTGTGTGAGAGAGAGAGAGAGAGAGAGAGTGGGACAGAGAGAAAGAAAAAGAATGAATGAATCTCTGAAGGCCTTGATCCATTCTGGTTCAGATGGAACCTGTAAGAAGGGACACACATCCATTTTAAGCAGGTGACTCAGTGACTAAAGCCCATAAGGCCCCTCTGCCTTTGCTCTGAAACCTTGTTTGCTTTTAGCTGTTTAATAACTTGAGGCCTGCACCTGGCACTCATGAACTTTTCTCCTATTGAATCCTCAGGGTCTCTCTTCAGGTGTTGGAAGTTTATGAGCTCTGCCTGTTGTGTATCCAAAAAGTCAGTTGGCAGCTCAGTTGGCCTTCTCCACTCCCCACCCCAAGACCAATGCCACCTACTCCATCCCTGGGGGGGTCCCAGTGTCCACGGAACTAATCTCTCTAGTTATCTTGTCCTTGTTATCCTCAAAGATGCACACATGAGTGGTTTCCGCTTTCAGTTTTACTGCTCATTACTCCTGTAGTGTTTCTCAGCCTTCGGGGGACCTGCATGAGAATTATTGGGGTGTTGTTTATTTAATGATGATGTTTGTTTAAAGGTCCAAAAACTTTTCTGATAATATTCTGTTTCTTGATCTAGGTGCTGGGTACATAGGTATATTCAGTTTGCAAAGGTTTAGTAAGGTATACACTTACGAGTACTTCTGGTTGTATATTATATTCTAGAAAAATGTTTTTTTTTTCCCCCTTAAGGAGAGATGGGATTTCACCATGTTGGCCAGGCTGGTCTCGCGCTCCTGACCTCAAGTGATCCACCTGCCTTGGCATCCCAAAGTACTGGAATTACAGGCGTGAGCCATTGTGTGGGGCCCTTAGTAAAATGTTTCTTAAAACCACATGAACCAGCCGGGCATGGTGGCTCACGCCTGTAATCCCAGCACTTTGGAAGGCAGAGGTGGGTGGATCACCTGAGGTCGGGAGTTCGAGACCAGCCTGACCAACATGGAGAAACCCCATCTCTACTAAAAATACAAAATTAGCCAGGCGTGGTGACACATGCCTGTAATCCCAGCTACTTGGGAGGCAGAGGCAGGAGAATCGCTTGAACCTGGGAGCCGGAGGTTGCAGTGAGCTGATATCGTGCCATTGTACTCCAGCCTGGGCAACAAGAGTGAAACTCTGTCTTGGGGGAAAAAAAAAAACAAAACACAAACCAACTACTGATTCAGAATCTCAGTGGTTTTGGGCCTGCTTACCAAGCTCCTCAGGTGATTCAAGTTTAAGGGCCTTTGTGCGGAGCAGAAACATATAAAAGGTAAAGAAATTAGAAATACTAAAGAAACATTATACAAGCGCTTATTGTGGTGTTTCCTGGCCTATTTCATCTACCCATTCGTGAGCACTTAGGCTGTGAGTGCATTGTTTTAGGGCCCAGGATCACAATAGTCCAGGTGATGTCCCAGTTCTCTGCTCTACTGCTACTGGCCACTGTCTGCAGAGGGACCACTGAGCTGACCTGGGCACCAGCCCTGCCCTGGAGGAACCCACTGCCCCCTGGAGGACATAATTTAGCTAATAGTGATAATGCAGGCTGGTTAGTGATCTGGGAACCCACAGGGGTGATCTGGGAGCCCTGGAGAGGGACTAGCCCCAACCCTCTTAGGTGGTGACTGCAAGTCCCATGGACTTCTGGCTTCTGCTTCTGTTCCCACAATGGTGCTCCCTGACTCACCTCTACCCATAAGACCCCATGCTTCCTTTCCCTGTCCTCTAGGATGGCCCCATCTCTCAGCACTCGCGACTATGGGACAGGCAGAGAGGAATAACAGATGTCAGGAAAAAGAAGCCTTGTGTTGTCATCTTTCAGAGCACAGGTTCTAGAGCCAAAGTCCTTTGGTTCCAATCCCAGCTCAGCTGCTTAGTATCTATGGGAATGATTATTATAGTATCTACCTAGGAGGATAATCTACTTCAGAATGTGGTTATCGTGGAAATAAAGGACATTAATATCTCGGTAGTGCTTAGAAAAATGCCTGTTACATAGTGCTATACAAGTGTTAGCTGTTATAATTTAGGCTACCTTCAGATGTCCATTGATCTCAAGTGGATAAATAACATTCCTGAGAACTTCTAGACAGGGTGACATCCATCTCAGTGGGATCCTGAGGCTGCCTACTAGAACAATCCTCTTGGGATAATCCTTCCCAGCCTGTAAGTAGAGCAAATGAGCAAAAAACAAAACAAACAAAAAACTTCATTCAAACAGAGCAAAAGCACAATGATTCAAATGAGAAAGAAGCAGAAAATATTGGTCACAGCCTCTAAGGGCCTTTCCCATAGGCTGTGTCACCCTGCTGGGATGGAGGCTGCTTTCGCGCATGCTTATCCACACAGCTGTTAATGTTATTCAGGGAAATACTCACAGCAACAAGACATTGGAATCATGTGGTGCTTTTGCCATAAAGCATTTAGTGGACTTGTCAGAAGACTATTTTCTTTTTTCCCTCAACACCTGAAAGAAGTTCCTGGAATCATCTTCTCTTACTGAGGTGGAAATGGAGGCACATCCAGAGCTGTTAAGTTATTGGCTCCAGGTCACAAAGCTACTGAAGCGCGAAGCCAGGCCTTGCACCATTAGCTCCCAACTCCAAGGAGAATGTGTGCCGTGAGAGAACCAGACAGGTGACCCCAGCAATGCATGAAGCCTGGCCTGTAGTGGTTCAGGACAGGGGCAGAGCAAGGGACCCAGAGGCAATATGACATCCTGATTCAGCAGTCAGGATATAGGCTTTGGAGCTGGACAAGTCTGGGTTTGGATCCTGCCTCTGTCAGTGTTATGGACTGAATATTTGTGTTCCTCTTCCTCCCTGAATGTATATTGAATTCCAAACCCCCAGGGTGGCTGTATTTGGAGATGGTGTCTTTAAGAAAGTAATTAGGGTTAAACTGTTTCTTTCTCCCTGTGCACACTGATCTTGAACTTTCAGCCCCCAAAATTGTGGAAAAATTAAATTTCTCTTGTTTAAGCCACTTAGTCTATGGTATTTTGTTATAGCAACTTGTGCTGACTAATACAATTTGTATCAGTTATGTGACTCTGAGCAAATAGCTCTTCTGAACCTCTGTTTCCTCATCTGTCAAAAGAAGATAATAGTTATAATACCTGGTAAGATGGTTATGGGGATTAAATGAAACAAGACATTTGAAGAACGTAGCATATAACATATGTTTTAAAACTCATTTATTTATTTAAGATGTTAACTGAGCACCTGTTTTCTTCCAAGTATTGTTCTGGATGCTGGAGATCCAGGAATGACCAAAGGAAAGGAGGTCTCTGTTCTCAAGAAGCTCACAGTCTAGTTGGGAGACCTAGAACTCATAACCAAAGCCTTCAGTGAAAGAGGAGGGATGAGCAACTGCCATCTGGGGAGGTAGATATTTGACAACTACAAGGTATTCTTGTAATCTCAAGGCAGGAGCTTCAGTTTTTGAGAGAGGATGGGGGACAAATGGTTTAAAACAGTAATTAGAGCAAAAAGGATACTTACTCCACATCCTAGCCCTTAGATACACTTGGAATAAGAGAGACCATAGCCTTTAGAAGTTTTAGGTGAAGTAGTGGCCTTGGGGGATAACCAAGTTTCAACAAGGCCAGGAGAGGGAGTGGCCAGAGCAATGAGGATGTACTGGAGTTTGTGGATCACAGATCTAGCTCCAGAGGGCTCTACAAAAAAGTTTGGGAGGAAAATGAGGCATAAAGGACTGGATTGAATGATGCACACAGCAGCAGCTTTGAACCTCTCTGAGCTCCTGAGATGACTTAATGATTTCTCCCTGGGTAGCTTAATGGGACAGCACAGAGAGGGCTATGCCATGTCCCCCTTCAAGGTCATCCTGTTATTATTAAGTATAATTTTCATCACATAGCTCATCTCCCTGCCTCTGTGCATAACTAAATATTGTCCTGTTTTTAAAGTTATTGAAGAGAAAGTAATTTTGTAATTTCTCTCAATAATGCATCCATTCCCTCATTTCACAATTAGTACCAATAACAGTGCCTGACACACAGTAGGTGTTCAGTAAGTATTTTGTAATCTAATAAAATTCATAGTATCAAGATTTCCTTTTTATCTTGAGTGTACTCATGCTGTAATGCAAGTCCATTGTATGGCTTGACAAAATGGATACTACAATTATTTTCCCATTTTGTGATTTCTGGTATCAGAGATAAGCTCTTCTATGCAATCTTTTACTCAAATGTTGATTCTATTGTTATTTGACGGTGTCATGTCTGTATCTTAGATCTCCTTAGCTAGATTGTGTCGTATCTATATCTGTGGATCTTCTCAGCTAGATTTAAATTCCCTCAAGCACAGATATTGGTTTGCTGAATCTCTTTCCATGGAGTGTATCATAATGGAGGCATTGAGTCAATGCTTAGTAAGTGCACTTTGAATAAATGAACACATTCAGTAACTCCTCAGAGAATACATACTTATTTGAAAGTTCATGTATATATCTAGACAGCCATTGACATGTCCTATGAACAAACACCTAACACGACACTCAGCCTGCCTAGGTACAAACTGTGGCCATATCTTTTATTAGCTATGTGACCTTGGGCAATATACTTAATATTTCTGTATGTGAGTGTCATCATAAAATGATGACAATTAAGTTATCACAGATTCGTTGGGATAAGTTAACTTATGTCAAGTGCTTAGAAAAATGCCTACCACATAGTAAACACTCTACAAAAGTGACTTTCGTTATTATTAGACATATGGTATAGACTCATGGAATACCTTAATACTGTAATAAGTAATAATAATTCGCCAAGGATTATCAGTATCAATTGGCATATTCAATAGACTCTACTGTGACTAAACAGTGAGGCACAACCTCTACAAATAAAATTTGATTAAATGGTTCACTTTTTTAGGTAATTAAAGCAGGATCATATCTGGGAAATTAGCATAAAAAAAGCAATACCCTCACTTTATAAAAAGGAGAAGCATGAGAAAATCTAGTAACCTGTACTGAGGCACCCAGAAATAGGGTCAAGGATTACTGAGAAATGAAGGAGTCAACAGTATGAGGTTTAGAGTTTGGGGAAAAATGTTTGTATATATAATTACAAAAACAAAATGCTACGTCAAATCAAACTCTATAGAGACAAGAATAGTAATCTAAACAAAGAAAAATGCAATTGCACCAATTATTATTTGCTTTTGCTCACAAGGAAACCAGAGCCCAGTAGTATGGATAATTAAGAAGTAGTGAAAATACTATTGTAACTTTTGATGGAAAGCAGGCTAGGGAGCACTTAGCAAATGAGAACTCTGGAGATTCAGCAGAGCTAGATGGAAGTTCTCAGGGGTGTTGGAAGTGAGTGTTTGCCTTAACTTGTATAAAGAAAAATGAAGACAGTTCTAGAGGACAGAATTAGGAAACTGATTTATATTCAAGGAAGAATGTAGACCCTGTTTTATCTGGTAATAAGCTTAATGAAACGAGTATGAAGGTAACAAGTAACCCTAGAGACTTAAACAACATAATAAGCAAAATGCAATACAGGTTTCTTTTTTTTTTTTCAAAGAAAACATATCAAACCAGAGAAATTGCTTATAAAATAGTAGGTCCCTAATGCATTTAATATACTCATTTTATAGTATTAGATATAAAATCTTTAAGCTATTTCTAGGAACATTTTAATTTAAAAGTAACTTCCTCTGGTTTTCTGTGTGGTGGAATTAAATGTGATTTTAAATTTATTTTTTAACACGATGTGTTATTTTTGAAATAAAAAACTTAAAGTTTACTTATGAAAAGTCACACTGACAATAACAAAAAAAAACCAACTAATTGAAAAATGGGCAAAGGACAGGCATAGACAGATCTCCAAAGAAGTTATACAAATGGTTAATAATCAGTAGGGCTGTAAATCAAAACCACAATGAGCTACTGCTTCACACTCACTAGGATAGCTATCATCAGAAAGATAGAACATAATGTGTTGGCAAGGATGAGGAGAAATTAGAACCCTGTGTACTGCTGATGGGAATTAAAATGTTGCAGCCACTGCGGAAAATAGTATCACAGTTCCTTTCAAAATTAAACATAGATGCAGTGAGCCAAGATAGTGCTACTGCACTCCACCCAAGGCGACAGAGCAAGACGCTGTCTCAAAAAAAAAAAAAAAAAAAAAAGTTAAACCTAGACTTACCATGTGATCCAGCAATTCTACTTCTGGGAAGATATGTCCCAAAGAATTGAAAGTAGGAACTTGATGAGATATGTGTACACCAATGTTTATGGTAGCATTGTTCCAAATAGCCAAAATGTGAAAACACCTCATGTCCATTGATTGATGAATGAATAATCAGTATGTGCTATATATACAATGAAATATTATTCAGCCTTAAAAAGGAATGAAATTCTGACACAGCATGGTTGAATCTTGAAGACATTAGGCCAAGTGAAATAAGCCAGTCACAAAAGGACAAATATTGTATGATTCCACTTACATGAGATACCTGCAAGTAGTCAAATTCATAGAGAAAGACAGTAGAATGGTGGTTGCCAGAGGCTGGAAGGAGGGGAAATGTGGAGTTTCCAACTGGGAAAGATGAAAAAGTTCCAGAGATGTATAATGGTGATGGTTGTGCAACAAGGTAAATGTACCTACTACCACTGAACTACACTTAAAAATGGTTAAAATGGTAAATACTGAGGATATTTTACAACATTTTAAAAAGTCATGTTGACTTAAAATTGACCAAGAGTTCCTAAACAAAGAGGAATTTGATCTGGTTTATCTGTGGGTGGAGGGGCCTAGAGGCTTTAGAAGCTGATGTCAGAATCTGTTTCATTCCCTATATCTGGGTGTGTAATCTGGGAGAAGTCAGCGTGACACAAAAGCAATTTGCAGTTGACCCAGAACTGGGAGGTGTGGCACATATAATCAAGGCAGAGAAACAAGAGAGGGAGAGAGAGAGAAATGAGAGAGTGAGAGAGAGAGAGAGAGAGAGAGAGAGAGAGAGAGAGAGAGAGAGAACAGAAGCCCGAAGCTGCGTAACATTTAATTCATCAACATTGATTGGAACTAGCTGTGGTATAGTGGAAAAAACACTGTTTCTGCAGTAAGAAATCCTGAGCTCAAATCCTAATGGTGTCTCTCAGGGACTGCGTGAACTTTAAAATTAGGATAATAAAACCTTCCTTAAAAGGTTGCCGTGAGTGTGAGCTACTCTCTAAAGGGCTATACAAATGTTCATTGTAATGATGACAAAGATGATATTTATGAGAAACACCACAATATAGTGGAAATAACAACAAATTTAGAATCAAGCAGACCTGAATCCACCAGGAATCAGATCACAGCTTTTCCTCTTGGAGGCTGTTGGAAATTGGGTAAGTTTTTCTCCTCTGAGTTATCTATAAAAAAGTGTCTCTCTACCCCGTAGCGTTCTCGTAAGAGTAAAATAATTTATGTGCACAGGGCCTGACACAGAGAAAACTCTGAGTATTAATTGTCCTTTCCCCTCCCAGCCAGCAGAGAAAACAGTCTTATAAATATACAGTCTGTAAAATATAGATGTGTCCTTCCATGGAGGTGGGAAGACAACAGGTAGTAAGTGGCTCAAACAATAGATTTGGAAGGAGGAAAGCATATAATTTTGTTCTCTGGAAGCTCAAGGCTGACTGATGCTCATAGAAGGGTCATGAAAGACAATATAAAAGAGGTGGATCTGAACAAGGCTTTGAAGATAGTTATTTGAGGCAAGGGATTTTCCCACAACTGGAGGAAGGCGGCAGATGAGCTGGAGGATCTTAGGCCAGTGTGTCTGGCAAATCATAGCCAATATTGCTTAGCAATGGATTCATTTTCTATTGCTGCCATCACAAATTATCACAAATTAACAGCTAAAATAAATTATCTCAGTTTCTGTAGGCAGAAGCCTAACATGGATCTCTCCAAGCTAAAATTAAGGTGTTAGCAGGGCTGCGTTTCTTACCGTGGCTCGGAGGCTCGGAGGAAGAACCTACTTCCAAGCTTGTTGGCCAAACCTGTTCCTTAGAGTTGTAGGAGTGAGGCCCCTGCTTCCATTCTGGCTGTCAGCTGGGGACCACCCTTACCTCTTAGAGGTCTATCTGCAGTCCACATCCATGGCCCACTCCATTCTTCAGAGTGGGCCACAACGCTGAGTCTCTCATGTTTTGAATCTTTTTAACTTCTAACTTCTCCTTCTGCATCCTTCTGCCTCTATTAAGAGAACGTTCTCCGCTTTTAAGGATTCATGTGATTATGTTTGGCCCAATCTGATAATCCAGGAAAATCTCCCCATTTGAAGATCCTTAACCTTAATTACATCTGAGTTTTTTTTCTTTCTCAGGTTCCAGGGATTAAGGTGTGGACCTCTTTGAGAGGCCATTCTGCTCACCAAAAGCACTTACTATGGTCCAGGCACTTTGCTAAATGCTTTCTATGCATTATCTCATTTAAATATCTTAATGATGCTATGCAATTTAATTCTGTCAGTCACTCCATGACAGAAGAAACTTAGACTTTGAGATAATAATTAGCTTCTCCAAAGTCACATAGTTAGGAAGTATATGCATCACAATCTGAACTAAGGTCATCTGAGTCCAGAGCACATGTCCTTGTAGGGGCTAAAGAATGAAATGCACATAACTTCTAGAAGGAAAGGACATCAAACTGTAGGGCCCTGAATGCCAGATTGAGATGTGTGAATGCCAGATTTTTATGTGAAGCAATGCTCCATGTAATTATGTGAGGAGAAAAATATCTCAACTATAGGTACTCTGTGGAAGATTGAATGGTATTTGGAAAGCACGGGTTAGAGATTTTCATGGGTCACAGGAGGCAGATTAAAATGTTAATAAGACATTGAATTGGTCTCAAGAAATTATATTCTTGGAAGGGATCCAGAGAGGTCTGTCAAGGTGCAATGTGGAACTATGACCACAGAAAACCTAGAGATACAGTTTCCAGGATGGATTCTGGGAGGTCTCAAGAGGATATGAAGAAGCCTGTGGTTCAATCTTATTCCATTTAACATCTCTGCTAGTGATCTTGGAACATGAGATATTCATCCTTTTTAACGAATTTCACTGAAGATAACCTAACAGCTGAAGTTACAGTCACCAGAGAGGACAGAAGAAATGTTGACAGGAAATATTTCTCATTAAACTTGGGGGGAAAAAAGCAAGGAATTCAAAACATTGATAGTCACCAAGATAAGGAGATCTTAATGGAGCCACCATAATTAAAGAGCCCTACAATAGAAAGGGCAGAAGCAAATCATACTCAAAGCCGAATGTAGCTGGCCTGAGCACTGTTTCCCAAATGTGCAAATTTCCAGATGTCACAAACTTCTGCACTTTGGGGCACAGCTGGAGGGAGGCCTCTGGTAGTGCACTGTGCAGGCTTCTCAGGCACTGGAGAGCTAGGAGTAGTTTTGGGAGAAGCTGAGGTAGAGCTGCCCAGGAGTGGGTTAGGAGAACACAGTTAAAGAATGAAATGCACATCATGGAGAGCTGTAGGGGTGGCCTGCCCCTACACACCTGTGGGTGCTTCCCGTTAGGTGGGACGAAAGACTTGAGAAAAGGAATAAGACACAGAGACAAAGTGTAGAGAAGGAAAAGCGGGGCCCAGGGGACCGGTGCTGTGCTTACAGAGGACCCACACCGGCACCGGCCTCTGAGTTCCCTTAGTATTTATTCATAATTATCTTTACCATCACCGGTGCTGTGCTTTGAGATGTATATGCGAACATCTCCATAAACCTTTTAGCAGTATTGCTCCAGCAAGCCCCACCTTATTCCTAAAGGCGGTTTTCTCCTTACTCAGTAAACAAAGCACATTCTGCACCACCCAAAATCCTTTTAACCTTAAGTCACCATAGCACATGTCTCTTGCAAGGACAAGGTTGGGGGTAGGGTCACAGATTAACAGCATCTCAAATACAGAACTAAATGGAGTCTCTTATGTCTACTTCCTTCTATATAGACACAGTAACAGGCTGATCTCTCTTTCTTTTCCCCACAGAGAGCAGCTGTACCTTCTCTCAACTTGACTGGCTCCCTCCATACTCAGCCAAGTGATTCTGGGCCAGCCCACAGGGCAGTGTAAGAAGACCTTGTGTTTCTCCCTAAAGAATCTTGCAGGGACCACCTACATTTTCCTGATGTCATTTCATGCATCAGTTTGATGGGTAATTAGTGGATCACTTGACTTTCTCCTCCAAACAATAAGTTCCGTGAGGCCACTTGAGGAAAACACAGGTCAGGAGACTGTCCTATAGAAATGGCTCTTAATCTTCCTGGAGATCCTAGATACCTAGATGTGATCACACAATATTTGCATCTAACTCCAGGGGATTCATGAAGCCCTGGGGTCACTTTGAAACCCCCAGGGCATCTCCTAACCTATATCTTCCAGATTAAGAAACACTGGTTATAGCAATGGCAAATGTTTGGCTCTCTTGCTACAATTTTTAGCATTTTCCTTTCCCACCCACCATGCGTCAGTACATTGGAAAACATTGTTAATTATTGATCACACATTCTCCTGCCAAGCTTTGTTGCGATTTAAAAAACTGTTCACAACTACTGGGACTCCTCCCAGTAGTCCTACAAGTTCTTCAGAATTGGTGCCCAAATTGAACCCTGGAAGGAGGAATACGAGCTGGGAGAAAGACTCACTGAAGCCCAAGAGGATTTTACAGATAGAAGGAATGTGAATAGGTTGAGCAGAATGAGGATGAGGAAAGAATTGCTGGAATAGGCAACGAGGAAATGTTCGGTGCCCTAGCAGAGGGCAATTTAAGCACAGCTGTGGGGCTGCAGCCAGAGTGCAGTAGGCTTAATTGATGAGTTTCTTTGGATGTATTCTAAATAATACATTAGGATGTATTCTAAATAATACATTAGAATGTATTCTAAATATATTTCTTTGAATGTGTTCTAAATTATCAGTAATATGCATAGGGATATATGTACAAGGAGGTTTACTATGGTATTATTAAAATAGTACAAGTTGGAAATAGTCCAAAGACTCAACATTAGGGCATGTGGTTAATTTTATTTTAATGCATCCATATTATGGAATAATATTTTATTAGTGAAGACTATTTTAAGTAACAGAAACCTGAATCAAATTAGTTCAAGCAAAGGAAGAAAAAGAATTTATTGGCTAATGCTTGTGGTGGGCGCCTGTAGTCCCAGCTACTTGGGAGGCTGAGGCAGGAGAATGGCATGAACCGGGGAGGCGGAGCTTGCAGTGAGCTGAGATCCCGCCACTGCACTTCAGCCTGGGCGACAGAGCAAGACTCCGTCTCAAAAACAAACAAACAAACAAACAAACAAATTTATTGGCTAGTGCAATTGAAGAGTCTAGAACTTGTCTGCTTTAGGCAGGCTGGAATAAATGTTCAGATGATATCCTCTGATCTCTCTCTCTCTCTCTCTCACTCTCTCAATTCTCTCTCCTGGGATGGCTCCCTTTTTAGACAGGATTTCTCTAGATGTAAGAAAGATAGCCCCCAGTGGTTCCAGCATTTCTAGAGCTCACAGTATTTATTAGCAGTTTGCACAGAGCTTCCTTGTCTCAGCATCCAGACCCGGACCCTCCCACAAAGAGTCAGATTGGCCCTGTTTGGGTCACTTGCCCATCCTTCAACCAGTTACTGTGCCCCAAGGAGTAGGGTACTGTGACTAGTCAGCCTGATCACATGTGCCTTTCTTCCTTGACAAACCTTCCAGAATCACATGCTGTGGGAAAAAGGTATCTTCCAAGAAGAAAGATTGAGTTCACACACACAAAAATGTCCATAATAGCTACAAACTTATTTTTTTTTTAAAGAGAGTATATTTATCAGCATAAATTACATAATTTAAAACTATAAAGTCCAAGAGGTGAAGAAAAGAAAACAGCCATTAAAGGGAAAGTCGGGATGGTGTTTTGGGAAGAAAGCACTGAAAAAAAAAGTTGTTGATTCATTTCTGTATTTATTTGCATGGGGAGCCCTGGAACCTGTTTATAAACTGAAGTGATGGGCTGGGGAAGCTGAAGGAGAAGATTCAAGAACAAGGGGAAGAGACAGGGAATATGATCTTTAGGACTAGGGTTAGGGATGGGGGAGAGTATCTCATAAAGCCTGGGGGATGGGCCTCCCTGAGAGGGCAGGGAAGAGACAGGAAAGGATGGGAAGAAATGAGGAAGTTTTTAACGGGAGAGAAGGACGTCAACCCCAATCTGCTAAGCAAGGAAAGGGATGTGTGTAAGGGTGCTGGAGTGGGTTGGGGGCTTAACAAAAGGAAAACAGTTGGAAAATGTGCCATGGGGAATGTGATGGGGAGTCACTCAGAATCAATAAAAACTTCTGGGTGTCACTGAGGGCCCAGCTGAGATTAGATAACAGAGATTTATAGTCATGCTAATCATAGCAGCTGCATGACCTTTTCCAATGACACTGAGCAGCTTGGGGAGGGAGAACGAAGCCAGCAGAGAGAAATGGAGAGTGCCCGGCTGCAACACGGCTTTGGATTCTGGGTCAGGGGTTCTCACTGGACCTCAGTGGTTCCAGCTGGGCCTCCTGATTCTGCCTGCTCCATGCACATTGATTAGCCCTTAATCAATGACAGAAATTGTTCCTCTTCAAGGTGAATCTTGAAGGCACATATTTGGGGCCTAACTTCAAAGGAACAAGTCACGGAGGGTGTAGTGATGGTTCTGCAGGCCAATCACACATTGGAATTTGAAGATGAATCTAAAGAGGAGATTTTATTAATAGTTTTCACATTGTTCTCTAGCATGTGGGTGGTGAGATTTGGAAAGAAGAAGAAGTCATTCTGCAAAACAGGAAAAGAATGCAAAGTAAAGGGCCATTTTATAATTCCAGAAGCAGAAATAACTCCCAACTCAGTCTCTGCTTTTAGGGACTGACTTTGATGCCACAATGACAACTGACTTACTGGAAATTAAGAAAGACTAAACTGATAGTTAATGCCACACAGCAATCTGAGGTAATGTGGCTCAAAATAGAAAAAAAAAAAAGATTCTATTATTGGGATTGCTTGAGTGGCTAGCTCTACTTCAGTCTGTTTCTCATATTTTCTCTGATTTCTGAATAAATGTTTATTCAGTGTTCTAATAAGGCAGTATGCTGAACCCCACTCCCTTTTTTGCTTATGAGAATGTGGTTAAGAGGTTAAGAGTACCAGCTCTGCTGTTACACAAACTGGGTTTGATCCCAGCTATCCCTGTCTAAAAGTGTGACCTTGGCAAGTCACATTACTCTCCAAGCCACAGTTTTCTCACCTGTAAAATGCAGATAATATCAGTCTCTATTCCTAAGGGTCCTTGTGGGGGTTAAATGAAGTAACCTACATATAGCACTTAGCACAATGCCCAGTGTCTTAGTCCATTTTCTGTTGCTTATAATAGAATACCTCAAACTGGGTAATTTTTAGAGGAAAAGAATTAATTTCTTATAGTTATGGAGGCAGAGAAGTCCAAGGTCAAGGGGCCACATCTGGTAAGGGCCTTCTTGCTGGTGGGGACTCTGCAGAATCCCAAAGTGTTGTAGGGCATCACATGGCAAAGGGGCTGAGCGTGCTAGCCCAGGTCTCTCTCAGAGCCCTGGTCCTACGCCCATGATAACCCATTAATTCATTAACTCATTAGTATATGACTATTAGCTTCAGACCTCCCTATAACTTGTTCTCAGGTTTTTAATGATCTTCCACCTGCTAAGTTGCTCCATTGATCCATAAGCCACAATCAGACATGGCTCTAGAAGATAAGGCAGCCCCACAGCCACTCTCTTTTTTGTTTGTTTGGCTTTTATTGTTGCTGTTGTTGTTTTCACAATATTACCAGTTGCTAAGCTCTGTGTGGGTCTGTGGGATGACAAATAGATGTCATTCAGACTGACTTTCAAACAAGAATCATCTACGTGCATCTCATTAGCATTAGTGTTATAAGAAGGAAAAAGCATGCTCTCTCCTCTGTTAGAGGGGAGGAGGCCACATGATTCCAGCTGAACCCAGTGGATATCTCCCAAGTCCAAAGTCAAAACCAGGCTGCAGCCTCACTATCTCTACAGTGCAAGCGAACCACACTATTCTAGGTAAAGTCTGAGTAAGAATGTGGCTTCCAGTATAGGAGGTCATCAGGAGGAGACAGAAATTAATAATTATTTATTCATTCATTTATTCACTCATTTATTTGATTATTCACTTTTCAACACTTACTGATTATCTACTATGTGCCAGGAACTGAGGCCACAGAGATTAATACCTTTGGAGGCTAAGGACATTATAAAAGTTCTATAGGGTCTAAGGCCATACCATCCTGAACATGCCCCATGTCATCTGTAGTAGTTCTAAAGGCTGCTGCCATTTATTGAATACCAGCTATGTTTCAGAGATATACTAGGAAGTCAACATTTCATTTCAGTGTTCCTTACATCTAGACCTTTGTACCTGTGGTTTCCTCTCCTCATTCTTGATCAAATACTATTGCTTCAGAATTAAACTGAGATGCTATTTTTTAAAAAAAATATTTCTTTGCCTACCCCCTCACCCAAGTCCAAGTTAGGCATCTCTCTAAAGTGTCTGCCCAGCATCCCATATGCCCCCAGTGGCACTTATCACAGTATATAAATAAATTGTCTGTTTATTTATCTATATCTCCCTCTAGATTGGAGGATCCATGAGAATGAAGATCTCATTTGCCTGATTCACCACTGTATTCCACCATGCTGCCTGGCACATAGAAGTCACTCAGTAAATACATTCAGAATAAATCCATGTTAATCCTCATGAATGAAGGAAGCTTGTTGTCAAATAATTTGTCCAAACGTACAGAATATAATATAGGTAGAGATGGAAACCACACAAATTCATAGCATTAATTCTAGCTAGGTACTATTGTTGGCTAAAGGTTCTGAGCTTGTGGTTGGCTGTCTTTTAATACTGGGGTCCTAGGAGGAGAAAGAGAGGAGTTAAAGATGTATTGACCCCAAACTGAGACTTTCCCCCAAAAGAATCAGAACAATTAAAAGAGAATTGAAGAGAGAATAACTTTTAAAAAATTATTGGTATCAGTATTATTTAATGTTATGTCTTTATGCCACTTAAAATCATCTCACATACTACCAGTTGTATGCCTCCCATGCTGTTTTAAGACAGTAGATTTTACTCCATGCTCTGGGAGTCCTGGGTTTCTTCTGGGGTGGGAGTGAGTAGGTCAAGATGTGGATATAGCTAAGCAGGTGGGGCTCTGAGGCTGCACCCCTAAGTTACAGTAGCTCTGCTCTTACCTGGTTCTATGAAATATTTCATTTTTTAAAGGTTTACATTGCTGATAATGAAAAATCTGGGAAGCCCCTGGCCTACTAATTAAGAGCGAGCACTAGGACCAGATATTTTATATGCTTTCACCTGCTCTCTACAAAGTACCATGATTGATGGATGAAGCAGTTGACATTGAGCGATTAAGGAATTTGTCCAAAGTTGTCAAGCCAGTAAAGTGGCAGAATTGCCGTTCCAACTTTGTCTGTCTGTTCCTTTTCTGTTTTAACATCAATCTTTGGAATTGTTTTAATTCAACAAACATTCATTGAGATTCCACTACTTTTTAAGCACTTAGTGGGTTCTGGGGTTGGAAACTCACAAAATCTATTAGGAGAGCCAAGCATGTCAATATTTGCGTAAATATTTATGCAAAATGATCTGGAATGCTATGCTCGGAAGAGAAGAGTAGTTTGTTTTCCTTGGTGGGGTTAGAGTGTCGTCATTTAGGTTTCTTGCAAATGGTTATGCTGTAGCATGCAGTGGCAAGGCAGTGTGTGGGAGAAATGACAATGGAGAGGTGGGAGGCCAGATTTGAAAGGGCTTTGTGTATCATCCATACAAAGACTCAGAGCCCTATAGCAGGAGGTAGCATCATTTAAATGATTTATACTTTTTATTCCCTTTTACTCTCCCTTAGTACTTAGTTGTTTTGAAAATTCCAGTCTTAGCTATTGAATCTGTGAAAGGGAACTGTTGCCATTTTTAGAGGAAAATGGAAAAAATGTTTGAAGCAAGAAAGTTTGAAGGAGCAGCACCTCTCCTGCCAAGGAGTACGGACTTACATAATGGGTAGCCAGTGAAGGATTGAAATGCCAATTTATCAGGTTGTAGTTCTGGCCAGCTAGAGCCTGCTGGACCCACAAGATGCAGCCAAACACAAGCCTCACATCTCCATTTCACAGCCTGGGGAAACCATGCCCCCACCCCTGACATCTGTTTCCTGAGGACTTAAACTCTCATGGCCCATTTGTCTCCACACTTTGTTTCCCTCCAGTGCCGCTTTTGTGTTGCACCAAGGATGACCCAACCTGACGTGAAAGTCAATGCCCAAGAGAATTCACTCGCACAAAAGTACAAAAGAGCATTGTAGACTTTATTAAAGATTTTGTAGAGGGGTTAGAGGAAGAATTTATAACAGTCATGCCAAAGTCCATTTTGAGATATTCCTGCTGTCTTCAAATTTCTCCTTTATGTAGCACCCACCCCTAGTCATCTTTCCTCATTTCCTAAATCATCTGTTGGAACTTCAAATTCTTCTCTTTATTACTCAAAAATGCATCCATTGCCCAGGTCCGGGAACAGACCTGGACAGAAGGTAAAGGATTAAGATAAACTTCAAGCTCCAGGGATTCATAAAAACATTTTCACCCTACCTCTCACAGCCTTCAGGCCAAATATAATGCTCTTCATAAACATTGTATTTCAATTTACAATTTCCCCCATCTGGTTTTAAAAGAATTAAGACAATGATAGACTCTGACCTGAAAGGATAAAGTCATATCAATGTTTATAGTGGAAAATCTACCTTGAAGACTGAAATCTTCCTTGCCAATCCCTGCAGAAGAAATGTGCCTCCGGACCAACCTTAGGTAGGAAGAAGAGATGACTGATTTTTGGTTTTGTCAATGGAAAGAGTCAAGGTCCTGGGGGCGGGGGTGGCAACAGGATGGGAATTTTGAAGTGAGGGCTTAAGCAAAGGCTCTGGAGGTGATCTGGCCATTTGGATAGCTAGCTTACAGCCACTCATGGATCCCACATGAAATGAGAAGGGGTGAAATCCCTGGGGAATAATTCAGTTCAGGTGGAATAAGACCCCCGTGCTTGAAAGTTCAGGTGGATCAGAGCCACGTGCTTGAAAGTTGCATTATTTAAATGATTTGTACTCCCCCTCCATTTTACTTCCCCTTAATATGTAATTGTTTCTTGAAAATTCCAGTCTTATCTCAGCTGAGGAATCTGTGGAGGTGACTCGTTGCCATTTTAGGAGGAAATGGAAAGATGTTTGAAGACAGATAGATGCTGAGGAGCAGCACTTCTCCTGCCAGGCATAGTGGGGGAATGCTGCAGAGTAGAAACACAGAGCACTTGAGAAAATCCAAAGAGGAAAATGATACACGGAACCCAGAGGAACAGAAAAAGTGTTTCTAGGTCTAATTCACATTCTCTACCTGGAGATTCTCCTTCCAGGCCAAATTTTGGAGGGTCTGAGTTTTATTTTATTGGGAGAAGGTAACAGTAAATTTTTTTATCAAGACAACCATTTCTTCATAGTTGCTATAAGCTGAGACAGGCTATATCCTTCTCCGGACCTTTAATAATGTTAGTGAGGTACCTGGAACTTGTGTGCCCAGTGCCCATTCCCACCCTCTGCCATGTACCACCTCCCTCAAAGTCTGCCTGAGTGTAGGGATGCGATAGGGATACTGAGATGCATCCTCCAGCTCAGAGGTTTAAAAATAGTTTTTCTAGCATTGGAAGCTTTTTGCAGATAAAATTTTACCCGAAAGCCCAAAATATAAAACAGATAGACTGCTCTGGTTGACTTGGGACTGGGGATCAGGAGCCTATCCATCCCGTTTGGCCTCCCTGTTGCTTACGTGGAGACACTAAGGTTTCTCTTGTGACCTCTAGAGACTGAAGGAGCTCAGTTTGAAGACCAGCACTCTGGAGAGCCATCTTCAAAACCCTCCCTCATAAGTTTGGAGATAGTTATGCATACACTTTTTGAAATATCCTTTGGTGGAAAGACCAGAGGCCACTGGGAAAGGAGATTAGGGGTCTGAATTGTGGGGTCTTTGGTATAGATTATGTGTCTAAGTGACCTGAAGGGTTTGGGAAGAGGACTTTGTATCTCACTGGTCTGTAAAGCAATCTCGTGTGGTCCCTTGTTGTGTCCCCATGTCCTTGGATGAGGCTGAGTGGAATGGCTCTCTCCATCAGGTCACTATGGAGAAAGAAGAATCCATTAGGTATCTTTCTGGCCTTCTTTTGGTTCTTTCTCCCTTGTCAGGCTTTCTGTAGACATTTTCTAAGTTGGAGGAGGCTGAGTTACATTCTGCTATGATCTAAACCTCTTTTGAATACCCCTGTCATCTGGCATGTCTTTTCCTTCAAGTGGGACTTGGTGTGGGCTGTTGAAGAAGAGGGAGACGAAGGGATGGAAGTGTCCTTTGTGCCTCTGTGGGTCCTGATCCCATGGGCCTTGCTCTGGCTCTAGATTAGATACATGAGATCCATGGGAGTCTGATGTGATGAGGCCAGTCCACTGCAGTTTTCTTAGTCCCAGGAGTAGTCCTTGGCACTGAGTCCAGGAACACAGCCTGAAGAGCCTGTGCAGAGCTCAGAACTCCACTGGCAGGAATGTTGGTTTTAACCTTGACCAACAGCCAGCTGTGTCCCTGTGTCCCTCCTCCTCACTTGCCCCCACTCCCTCACACAGAAAAAAAAAAAAAATAGGGGCTGGGAATTTCCTTGCAGATGATCCCTTGAGATGCTAGGGAAGTACCCAAAAGTATTTTGTGAAAGAAGAAGGAAACTGATAGGTTGGAAGATATAGTAAGAAACAGGAAGGCTTCACTCTGAAGTAGTGTGGTCTCGTATACAAGAAATAAGTCACAAGTAACAAAACTTTTCCTAAATTCTTGCTTATTTTCATATTCCATGAGAAAGATTGCAATAATACAGCCCTGTGTCACTTTCCTGCTTCCCAGTTAGAAAAATGGATGCGACATCTCAAATTGTCATAAAGGCGAAGGTCAAGGTCAGGTGACCTGACGTTTCCCCAGAGTCAGAACCCACACTAGCTGTGGCCACCAGGACTCTACCAACACAGGCTCACATTAGGTCACTAGAGCCTCAAGCCCAGGCAATTCTGTTCTCACTCTGCACACTAATTACATTATTAGATGTATTTCTTACATCTCCCAGCCTTGATCACTATAGTGTAAAGATTTGGGGTTGTATTGTGTTTTGCTTTTGCACTGAATTGAAGGGTAGCGACTTAACATGTATAATGGGTTCAAATAATCTACAAATATCTTTCTTTTCTGTAACTGTATGTAATTTCTGTTTTGAGCTATCATCCTATCTGGTGGTAAGTCAAAACAGAGCTGAAACAGAGCATGTCCATTTGGTCATGCTTACTTTTCCCTGGAGGTGCTTCTAAGTGCTAAGTGAGAGTCGATAGTGCATTTGATCTGTGAGTTTATGTGCCTGAGCTGGAATCTGTTGAGATGTCCAGTGGTTCTTTGGGCCCTCAATTGCCTGCCCACTCAGGTTTCTAAATTATTCTCCGTTCATATCTGAAATCTCCTTTAGAGCCTGTGGGTTTCATTCCTACATATGTGCCAGTTTTGATCTCTCAGGAATGATTCTGTAAGTTCAGTGGTGCACAGAGTTACAGGAAATTCTGGGAGGCTCTCTAAAGGCCTACCTGCCTGCACATAACAGGCCGTCCTTTCTTCTCATAGGTCTCCCTAGCTTCCTGGGCACAAGGAACATCATTCCTTCTCATGCCTGGTCTGTAGTGATGGTGAGTCCTTCCAGATTTATATCAAATTGTCCAGCTTCGGTTTGCAGGCCTTCTTCAAATCCCAGGAAAAATGGCCAACTGCATGGCAACCTAAGGTCCCAATAGGGACATAGAGAGGTTTTGGTCCTCAGGAATGCCATTGGGGCAGTGGGCGATAAACCAAAAAAGTTAGTTTGGAAAGTTGTAGCCAGATATCGAAGGAATCTGGAAGAACTGAAAATTTGGGCAAGGTAACAGGGTTCAGTCCAACTTGCAAGTAGGTACCAACCTGGGTTTTCCACAGGGAGGTAGGAAGTCAGTTAATCTCTACCAGACAAGACAAAGTTCGCATATCCATCACCTACAATTTACAGAGAGGTGTAAAAATAGCTCAAAGACCATGAAAATCTCATAAATAAACTGATCAAAACTTAGCCAGCTTTTGCCATGATAAATAAAATCCCCTTTTCACAACCCTTCCACAGCATTCTGTACTTATTACGTATCCTTTATAGCATAACTTTTCAAAGTGGCAAAAAATAAGCACATTTGTTAACAATCCAAACATATATAGCTTCTCTTCAGTGTATAAAAATAAGAGACAAACGTATATAAACTTAAATTATACTTAGTAACATTCTTTTAGTATTCTATCTTTTTATAAATGATCTATGTATCTATTAAACATCCATTCATTAATTTAGTGTTCATTAATTAAGGTTTTAAGTTACCTAAACATCTTGGAAACTATCTTCTAGCTAAACACTAAAAATCATAATTACTGTTGACATAAAGTTTGTCAGAATAATGATTTGATGTGGTTAAATACAAATTTATATTTTTCATAAATCTTAAATATTTAGTAGAAGTAATGGTAGCTTATTTTATCAGTAAACCTAGATAAATGTAGGAAAACCTTACTCAAGTAGAATACAAATGTATACTTATACTTAATTCTAACTCAGAGAAAACAAAGGTGTTTTTATTAAACTAAAATTATTCAATTAGTTTTGTTTGCCAAAGATTTACCTACATCATATAAATATAATTAAAAAAAAGTTTTTGAGTTAGTTTCTATAAGAATACCTATTTTCACATTGAACATATTCAAGGCTCATTTTCCTTTGTCTCAGAGCATTTTAGGAATGTTTTATTTATATATGAGCTTACTCATCTCAAATTCAATCAGAGTACAATCAGCTCCTTTAAGGAATTTTATAATTTAATTTGGGTAATACTGCCAGAGGTAGGAAAATACTACATACTCACATAATGAGAGGTTTTTGAGGCCTCTCGGAATTACAGACATATAAACATGCAGACAGAGAAAGAGACACTTAGAGTTTTGTTTCTAATTTTCAGCTTCATTTTCAGCCATGGGTTAAGCTTTGCTCCTTCTATTCTCAATCTTCTTACCATATTGCACTTTGAAGCCCCACCCATTTCTCGAATCTCATTCTAAATGCATCCCTCCTTTGAAGCTTCATCTCAGCCCCTAGTAGGGCATAATTGCTTCCATAACCCTTGTACCTCTCTGATCACTTGAATCAATCAACCAGAAATTATAGTTATTTGTGTATATTCCTCATCTTTTCTTCAAATCCGAACTTAGGGCGGGGCATGGTGGCTCACGACTGTAATCCCAGCACTTTGGGAGGCCAAGGCGGGCAGATGACGAGGTCAGGAGATCAAGACCATCCTAGCTAACACGGTGAAACCCCATCTCTACTAAAAATGCAAAAAATTAGCCAGGCGTGGTGGTAGGTGCCTGTAGTCCCAGCTACTCAGGAGGCTGAGGCAGGAGAATGGCAAGAATCCGGGAGGTGGAGCTTGCAGTGAGCTGAGATCACACCACTGCACTCCAGCCTTGGTGACAGAGCAAGACTTGGTCTCAAAAAAATAAAAAAAAAAAGTTCGAACTTTGTTATGGCAGAGACTATGTTATCTTTTCTTCAACAGACATTTATTCTGTACCTACTGTGTTCCAGGCACTGTACTGGAAACTTTCCGAAGAGTGAGGAACCAAAAAGCAGGACCCCTGTCTTCATGGAGCAGACAGTTTGGAATTCAATATATATTTTTCATTTCCCACAGGATTAGCAGTGGTTTGTTGAATGAATGAATGAATTAATGAAAATCCTCAGGCTTAGATTCACCATGATACTGAAAGGGAAGTAGCATGTCCTTGAGGGCTTACTATATACCATGCATTCTTGGACACTTTGTGCAAATTATGTAATTTAATCATCCTCATATTCATACTCTGTGCTTTATATACTTACTTCTAATCTTGACAGCAACCCTGCAAAGGAAAAAAAAGACTGTCCCATTTTACAGAGGAAACAACTGAGAGGCTCAATGAGGATATCTGCTTGCCCTAAGTCATGATGCTATAGGTGTCAACATAAGGATTTGAACTCATGTCTTCCTGACTCCAAAGCCTTGAGACACACTGCTGACTATGGTTTAATTGCCTTGGAGAAAGCTTAGGTCATATATTCCAGAGAGCAAGTCACAGGTAAGTCTTGACCTAGGGAGTCTGTGCACCTCAGGCACTTAACAGCAGATTGGACCACACCAGCGACCTGAGGTCCCCTCTAGCCCTCAGTTCCATGAGTCCAGATAGGAGACAAGACCAGGAAGTGGTGGCATGCTGTATGTAGGTGGGGTTGGGTTCCCGGGGGTGGAGGGCTGCTCTCACCTGGAACCATGCTCAACTAGGCATTCAGGAGCCATTCATGCCAGAAGCACAATCCTCCCACTGAGGCTGTAAGTCACATTCCTTGTTTTAAGATCGGTGCCCAAAACTGGGCCTTTCACTGAAGAGATGCTGTGTATGTGAATGAGCAAAATGATAATCAGTTCAACTGAACTTTAACCCACTGGATCTACAACAGAAAGTTAAGGGACTCCATGTTCAAACCCTTAAGTGGTCACAGTTAGTCTAACTGATGCTGATGTGGAGAAGGAGGGAGACAAAAGCTGTTGCCCTTAGTTGAGGGATGAAGTGGCTCCCTCACCTCCTGCAGAAAAGCAGGGTCAGTAGGAAGAGCAGAGAGCTTTTAGGACACATTCACTCTGTGCCAGGGCTTTGATGACTGATCACCCTTAATTATCATAGCTACCCTATGAGGAGGTCACTATTAATATCCTCCTCAATTTACCCATAAGGAGACAGGCAAAGAGTGATTTAAGCCCCCCGCCCAGCATTATAAGGCTAGTAAATGTGACTGGCAAGATTTGAAACTAGACTATTTGAATTCAAAGACTGTGCTCTTAACCACTATATCATATGCCATTTCCAGGCAAAAATAACATGGAGAATTATAATAAGGGCCACCCATGAATCATGCTTCCCTCTGTCCACTTCCTTTTGCAACATGACATTGCCGCCTCTCTCATCAAGATGTGGTCTACCGGTCCACCCTCTTGAAATTGGGATGATCCTGTGACTTACATTGACTAACAGAATATTGTAGCAGAGACATTGCAGGAGTTCTGGAAATGAGACCTCAAAAGGTTTTGCAAGCTTCAACTCTCACCCTCCTGAGATGCTGAGTCCACCATGTTATAAAGAAGTCCAGTGTATCCTCCTGGCATATGAGAGGTCATGTGGAGCAGACCCAAGGCTTTCCAGCCAATAGCTAGCACCAATTACCAATTGAGCAAGACCCTCTTTGGTGTCCCAACTTCAGTTGAGCTCCCTCTGCCTGCATCTGCACTTGAGAGCCCAGGGAAGATCTGCAGAAGAATCTCCAGTCAATCTACATAATTGAAAAAATAAACGATTGGTGTTTTAAGCCACTAAGTTTTGGGATGATTTGTTATGTAGCAATAGATAATTGAAATATACAGGTTTTAAATTTCTTTTCTTTTTCTTTTTTCTTTTTTTTTTTTTTTAGAAATGGAGTCGCCCTGTGGCCCAGGCTGGAGTGCAATGGTGTGATCTTGGCTCACTACAACCACCGCCTCCCAGGTTCAAGCTATTCTCCTGCCTCAGCCTCCGGAGTGGCTGGGACTACAGGCGTGCGCCACAACAGCCAGCCAATTTTGTATTTTTAGTACAGACAGGGTTTCACCATGTTGGCCAAGCTGGTCTTGAACTCCTGACCTCAGGTGATCCACCCGCCTCGGCCTCCCAAAGTGTTGTGATTACAGGCATGAGCCACACACCTGGCGGTTTTAAATTTCTTATCTGAGACTAACCACTTGCTTTTTAACAATCTAGAGTTATATAATGTATAGAATCATAGGAAATATGAGCTGGAGAGACCTTGGGGCAGCATCTAATTTTATTCTTCTATTTTACAGAGGAAGAAACTGAGAGCCAGAGAGGGGAGGCAACTTGTCCCGAATCTTACAGCTTCAGCCACGGCTGGACCTAAGTCTTCAGAGTCCCATGTTTGGACTTATCTTTGCTACACGGTCCTGCCTAACTACGTATGTAGTGAGAGGAAGAAAAAGTTATTTCCAGCTAATTTCAAAGATAGACTCTAAATGCTGTTTATGTTCTTAAATTCTCATGACATCCATGCAAAGAGATCCACATACCAAGACCCATAAAATGCCAGAAGCAATTACTGGAAACAAAGCAGTGAATTGTCATCATTGAGTGTATATTGTCTTTTACGGGATCTGTGCATTTATAGATGTGCCATTTCCCCAGCAGATCAGTTGTTCTCATCTTGGCTGCTCACTGGATCATCTGGGAAGTTTTAAAAAAACACTGAGCTGTGAGCCAGGCACTAGGAGTTGAAAAACCTCCCTAGAGAGAATCTGGTGAGCAGCTGGTGTTGAGAACCCCTACTCTGGATTGTGAGTTCTTGGAAGGCAGAATTTTCATCCTTGAACCCCCTGGACCACCATGCCGTAGAGTAATTGTTAATTGAAACTGGGGACACAATGCTGAAAGTTCTTACAGAGAGCAGCTATGTCAGTGTGGAAAGGACATGGCCTTTGACATCAAAAATACCTATTTGCATCTCAATCTTGCCATTTAGTAGCTGTGACTTCACACACGACAGTTGCTCTGAGCCATCTATAAAACAAATATAAAGACGATACCAACTTCCCAGGGACATTATGAGCTCAGCTAAGATTATTTAGCTTTTATAAAGGTCCTTGGTAACAGCAAAGACTTTGTCAAGTATTGTTATTTCCATTCAAAATAGAAATAGAGTAGCTTTTAAAAAGGTATGTTGGGGGGGAAGCAATGAAAGATGATTGTAATAATTTAGGCAATACAGAGTTATAAAGAAAAATCAAGTAAAATTACCCACAATTCCTCCATAAGTATGTTTCAGCATTTTGTTGTTTCTTCTTTCAGAATTTTCTCTTGTCTATATGTGTGCCTGTACACACCCACACACATATGCACAAAACACAATATTAAAAAAAAACAAATACAGGATTGTATTGTGTCCATCTTCCCTGTTACTAGTTAGACTTCTCCATAACCATGAGTTATAATTACTGTGATACTTTTCTAGCCTAATGATTTTGTGAGTAACTGAAGGAAGATACATAGGATAAAATGGGAACAAGAGCAAAGCCAGTGAAAATATGCAGAAAAATTACACATTTTGGAGGCCTAGTGGTGTCTGAAAATTATTGCAAGATTCCATTGAGGCTTACCCATTTCTTCATCTGAGAAGACTAATGTTTCCCACAGGAGCTTGTGAATTGACATGGATAAAATGAAGATCTCAGTCCTGCCATCCCAAAGAAACTTCCCTCTCTAAAATGCCTTGGCCACAGCCTGCACATCCTTCTGGTCAGCAACATTTGTTTGCACATGATTTCAAAAGTAGCAAGAAAAGGCCAGGTGCAGTGGCTCACACCTATAATCCTAGCACTTTCGGAGGCCGAGGCGGGCAGATCACCTAAGGTCAGGAGTTTGAGACCAGCCTGACCAACATGGAGAAACCCCATCCCTACTAAAAATACAAAATTAGCCAGCTGTGGTGGTGCATGCCCATAATCCCAGCTACGTGGGAGGCTGAGGCAGGAGAATCGCTTGAACCTGGGAAGCGGAGGTTGCAGAGAGCTGAGATCACACCATTGCACTCCAGCCTGGGCAACAGGAGCAAAACTCCATCTAAAAAAAAAAAAATGTAGCAAGAAAGAGAATGGAAGGAAGACCAAAAAGTGATTATTCAAGTTAACTATTAATTTGGGGAAAGCAATTTTCATATCCAAGCCAACCTAGAGTTGATCCAAAAGTCAACAGTTAAAAGAGCCAGAACAAACACACAGACCAAATCTCCAAGGCTGATATTGTCTGGCAAGGAATCCAGCTTTAGAAAGGACCTGAAGATATCTGAACCCTTTCCGGCTCAAGCCTCCCCTTTTCCTGGACCTAATCCCTAACGGCATCAGAACCTCAACGTGTCTGTTGGCTGGGGGCCTTGCCCATAAGGAGCCTGTGTTTACAGAATCAATGAGGAACAGATGAAGGCTGACTGTAATCTGGAACAAGGAGGCCCTGTTAAGGACGTGCCCAGCATGGGCCAAGTGAGTGTGACTCCACCAAAACCAGGCCTTTGCAAAAAAGATGGCCTATTTTGCCCGGACACCACTGCTCACAACAGCCTTGGATTCTTCTTTGCAATCTGTCTTTACAGCCTTACGAGAAATATCCGACTCAATTTTTAAAATAATATCCCCTGATATCTTTTTCTTTTTTTTTGGTGTAGGTGGTGGCATGAGGATCTCGTTTAGAAAAAAAAAAAATGATTAGGCTTGAAGTTGGAGAAACGTGTGTGAATCCCAATTAATTCACCTAATTGCTGTGTGACCTTGGAGAAGTCACACACCTTTTATATTTCTTAATTTCCTTTTCTTTAAAGAGGGGATCATGAGCCTTACCTACCTCTCATCATTTGTCAAGTGGAAGATTACCTTGATGCAATGGAAGCCTCCAAGGTCAAGCTGGTACTTCCTATCAAGGGTCACAGAACAGAAAGGCTCAGTAACCAAATTAAAATGCTCAAATCATACAAGTTATAACATCAATTTGAAACACACAGTGACAAGCAAAAGGAAAGATATGGGGCATGTTAGCACTCTGATATAGGGTGTGATCACCACAGAAGGACCATACTACCCAAGTCCTGGGGTAAGCAGTTCATAAGTCCTCTCTCCCCATCTGCCACATCAGCCTTCCCCACTGATGGTTTGGTTACAGTACAAAAGTTGACGTTTGAACAAAGGGGCCCACAGACAGAAACTGCCCTGGCCAAGGACCCATGCTTGCACTATTGGAGAGACACAGGGATAGGTACATCTGAGTAACAGCTGTAGCTTGCTTAGCCTCCTGAGCAGCCATGAGTTTCGTTTGTGTTTCTTGGGCAAAGAACATGGAGCGAGAAAGGATGCCCTTAATTTATGGCTGAATTAAGGCCTCGTGAACATTGATTGCTCATGTATATTTACTGCATCCAGAATATTTAGTGCCTCATATATCTCATATATACTTATATATCATTTATATATAATATACAAATTTATTACATATAATAAATATATATATATTTGTGTTTAGTGCACTGTGCATTTATATGCACATTTATATTTAGTGCACAGTGAATATTCAGTGTCTTATGAATATTAGGTGTCTTTTGGTCCCTCTATCACTTTCTATGTTAAATACACCCATGCCATTGTTTCTAACATATTTTATGAATTCCATGGATCTAATTTGTTTTCTCCTCTTCTACAGCATAACTGCATATTCTCAAACAATACAACAAATACATATTACATCATTCTATTGGAAGGCAGGAGTGAAAAAGCACTTTGTAAATTGTAAAGCTCTATATAATTTTAAGAGATTATTATTTTTGTTAATATAATGAACAAAAACAACTATGGCCATTTACAGAAAATAAAATTTATTTTCAAAGGATAAAGAGGAGGCAGTTTAGCCTAATAACTAAGAGCCATGAACTGTGCCCATAAGTGGCTTTGCTAACTTTGGGAAGTTACATAACTTCCTTGAAACTCCGTTTCCTCATCTGTAAAATGGGGATAATAACAATAGCTACTTTGTGAGCTTATTTTGAAGACTGAATAAGATGATATGTGTAAAACACTTAGGGAATTGTTTGGCCCATCATAATGTTGATACCTAGACTTCATTGAGTGCTGACTCTTTCATAGGCACTTTACGACCTAGGTCCTATTATCATGCTCACTTTACAGATGAGGGGTTTCAGATAGAATCTGAATTCAACCCAGGTAATATGACTATAATCCTATGCTCATAACCATTTTGCAATATTGACACCTACACAGTAAGTTTTCAATGCATGTTACATCATCATTTTAACAAGATTGGCCGCTAGAGCAGATATTCAATATCATTATTCATAAATGACATTGGTGTTGATATTTTGAATTAATTCCCTCAACATTGATTCTACCTTCCCCATGATTCTCATCTTCCCTGCAGTATGGGCAGGACTTTGACTTGCTTCTAACCAATAGAATACAGAAAGGTGATGGAATTGTGTGTATAAGATTATGTGGTATAAGATTATAACATCCATCTTGCTAGGAGATGCTGTTTTCCTTGCTGGCTTCGAGGTACCAGGTAACTATGTGGCAAGAAGTTGAGGGTGACCTCTGGCTAATAACCAGCAAGAAACTGATACCCCTACTCTGACATCTTGCAAGGAACTGAATGCACCAGCAGCAGCCATATGAGCTTGGAGGCAGATCCTGCTCCAATTGAGACTCAGCTGAGACTGCAGCCCCAGTTGACACCTTGATTGCAGCTTCATAAGATCCTGAATCAGGGAATCCATCTCAGCTGTGCCTAGACTCCTAACCCATAGAAATAGCGAGATAATAAATATGTATTGTTTTCAGCTGCTAAGCTTGTGGTGAAATTGTCATGCAGCAATAGAACATGAACACACAAGGTTACAGAGACTGAAGATTACCAGGCAGTTGTGGCGACATGTGTGATGGCAGCAGCAGCAGCAGCCTCCTGACGTGGGCTGCAGCCATGGTGGACTGAATGTCCTTGAACTCAAAAGTCCAGTGGTGGCCCTCGACATTCACTGTTCCATACCTTTCAACAATTTTGTATTTATCAATTCTCTGCATCAAATCCCTTTCTTCTTGAATTACCCAAAGTGATTGATATTTCCTGTACTGAATCTTAGTTTATATCCTCAACCTGCTTCAAAGCCATAGTTCATCTATCCCAATATTTAATCCTGCTGATAACCCAAAACATTTTAAGGAAAAAGAGTAGTTTCTTTTCAAAATATCAGGTAGAAAGGAAATGATAGTCATTAAGCAATGCTATTTCTTTGAATAGCTACAACAACCCTTTAAGGAAGGTAATACAAATCCCATTTTACAGAGGAGAAAACTGAAGCTCAGACCTCATTTGCTGTCAAGCTCCAGCAGGCCATAGGCTTGTTTTATTTAGTGTTGGCTGTTTGCAATTAATGTGCTTCTCAATAATTATGTTTTTCAAAAATGAAATCGAAAACCTTTGATTTACTTTAAAGACAGATCTGGCTAACCCATTAAAGCTTACTCAGCTCTGCTATTAGGAAAGAGAAAGAGGTTTGAGAATTCAAATCTCTGGCAGAGCTTAAATTAGGTAGAATGCCAAAATAGCTCAGCTTTAAGAATCTATTTTTTTAAGTATACTCAAATTTTTAATAATACTCAATTTTCTCATCAGAAAAATGGGATAACAATAATTCCTACCTGACAATATGATTGTGTGTGGACTAAATAAGGTAATATGAATGTTCCTGTCCATGGTGTGCCTCCCTTGGAAATATTCCATGCCTTTCTCCTTCACTCTATCATGGGCTGCAGGCTGCATCTCTCAGTTCCTGTTTCAGCTCTTCCACCTGCGTATGGTCAACAGGAGGCACTGGTGGGCAATTGTAGGGTGGAGGATTGTAGAGTGGGAGGCAGGGAGCAGCAGAGTATTACTCCTCCTCCCTTCTGATGAAATCTCTAGCAGCCACTGCCTCTCCTTCATGGGGCCATCTTCTTGGAGGGATGTCCTCCATGGTCTGGTTTGGCAAGTAAACCCAGCACCTTCGCCCGAAGAACACCACGCTACCACTTCCCTTTCTTCTGCTGCCTGGGGTGCCAGCGGCTTCTGGGCACCTCATCACTGCTTCTTTGGCTTCTCCCATCTTCCATCTCTCCTTTAGCCATTTTCTGGGTTTTGTTTGTTTGTTTGTTTTGAGACAGAGTCTCACTTTGTCACCCAGGCTGGAGTGCAGTGGCGCCATCTCGGCTCACTGCAACCTCTGCCTCCAGGGTTGAAGTGATTCCCCTGCCTCAACTCCTGAGTAGCTGGGATTACAGGTGCCTGCCACCATGCCTGGCTAATTTTTGTATTTTCAATAGAGAGGATTTCACCATGTTGGCCAGGCTGGTCTCGAACTCCTGACCTCAAGCAATCCACCCACCTCGGCCTCCCAAAGTGCTGGGATTGTAAGCATGAGCCACCATGCCCAGCCCATTTTCTGGTATTAAAATCTCTGTTTTAAGTACTGAAAGACAGTTCTGTTTTCCTTGCTGGACCCTGTCTGCTGCATTGAGTGAAATGCATTTGCCTGGTGGGATTTATTTTCTCAGTGAATGATTAGGCAAGATAGCAGGCAAAAGAACAGGGGTAAAGATTAGAATATGAAGATTGCTTAGAGACGGTGTGGCTTCATAGCCTGGTGCTTGGTGAATGGGTGTTCAATAAAGGAAAGCTATGACAAAGACGATTGGTCCCCTTCTGCTTATGAAGAATAGAATGAGAAAAATGCTTTTGAGTAGGATAGAAGGCTAGAGAGACCTCATGTCTCTGTTGGCTATTAGCAGCCCTGTCCAATGCCTGGAGCCTGGTTCTGGGTGCTGGGAAGAGCTGACCTCAACCAGTGAGCACCCAGGCTATGATCGCTGAGCTGTCTGGAAGGGCAGGTCCCTCCACACACAGTGTACCCCTAATGAAAAGCAGATTTTTCCACCCTCACAATTGGGGTGAGATCTCCTCCTCCTCACCCTAAGAACAGAGGAAGAATGTTCCAAGAATATTTGCCATAGCTATTCAACCAAGATCTTGTTTTCACATTCCTGTTGACAGCTTTCCAGCCCTAGGCTAGTCTGTTGTTTTCGTCCTGTGGCCACCCGACTTCCATTCCCAGCACAACCCAAGTCGGAGGCATCCAGAATGACCCCCATCTCCACAGCAGTAAGCGCTGGGAAGGAAACAGGACTGTTCCCGGCCTGAGCTTGTGCTGTGAAAGGGGAAGGGGAGGTGAGTTAGCGCATCTTTATAACCAAGTGCCCAGGATGGTGTTTGGCACACTGGGAAGGAAAAAGTATAAACAGTCCCATGATGTAGTCTCTGAAATAAGCTTCCCTCTCTGGTATCTGAATACCACTAAACTGCCTGAGCAATGACTGTGCCAGTCACCTTACATACACTAATGCTTAACCCCATAACCACCCTATAAGGTGGGGTTTTCGAGTCCATTTTACAGACAATGGAACAGAGGCTCAGAGAGGTCACATCTTTCAGGTTCCAAAACCTGCTTTATTTTAACAATTCCATACCATCTCCCTGACATTTTGTGGCCGAATACTCTGGGTCGGGCCTGGTGTCTCACACCTGTAATCCCAGCACTTTGGGTGACTGAAACAAGTGGATTGCTTTGAGCCCGGGAGTTTGAGACCAGCCTGGCCAACATGATGAAACCCAGTCTCTACAGAAAATACAAAAATCAGCTGGGCATGGTGGTAGGCATCTGTAATCTCAGCTACTCAGGAGGTTGAGGCAGGAGAATTGCTTGAACCTGGGAGGGGGAGGTTTCAGTGAGCTGAAATTGCACCACTGCACTCCAGCCTGGGTGACAGAGTGAGACTCTGTCTCAAAAAAAAGAAAAAAAAAAAAAAAGGAATACTTTGTGCAGACACATCACATACTCTGAAGCTGCCCTCATCAAAAGCTTGGGTGGACCCCAGTTGACAGAGCAAAAGAAAGAATGTCTCTGGGCCCAATGGAATCCACTGCAGTCACTCCCCAGGGTCTCTCCTACAACTGTAAATCTAAATGCCAGCCATTCCCTGAGAAACCAGAAGCCATCTGCAGAGAGCATGAGTTCGATGGAGAAAAGGTTCACATGGATATGCTCCCCACCACCCTGAGATTGCAGTTGTGGGTGCCTTAATGGCTGGGTGAGAACCAGGCTATTGTTTTTGAGACCAGTTACCATTATACTGAAAAACCATTACAGTAAAAGAAACCTAAAGAACTAAGCAACAGCCAATAAATATCTATTTGATGAACATTGTCTCCAACTTTCCATTTCTATAGTCTGAACATTCAGTCATTGCAAAGGCAATCACATTTAAGCGTAGTACTCGAATCTTTAGGGCACTGAGCCTCCACCTATGTCAATGTAGGTGACTGGTCTTTGACAGAAACTCATCCCAAACATTTCTGAGAAGCCCCAGGGATGCTTTCAGGTGTCCAAGAAGCAGTGCTGGTGGTTTCTTGCCAACTGTAGCAGCTGCTGCCTGAGGCTGCATGCTGCTACCACTCTAATGAAGAGAGTGAGTTTCTTACATGTCGTGCTCAGTGAGGGGTTCATAGCTTCAGCCACAGAGTTAATATGTTTTCTGAAAGACCTATTTAAGTTCATACATATATTCCTTTTACAGCTGTGCATCGTGACTGGGACAGGCATGGTCTAATATCAGCTAACAGAGTGGATCTGGAAACACTCCAGATCCCCTCCAGGCCTGTACTGGGTCTGGCTGCCTGCTGGACCCTGTTTCTCTGATGGATGATTCAATTACAAGAGAATTCATAGCCCCTTTTGGCAAAACTGGCTCTTAAGTGACAGTTCGTATGCATTGTATTTAAGCCCCCTGGTAAAAAGATGTAAGTCCTTTTCCTGTCCTAGTGGATTCCTCAGCCCTCTTGCAAATCAGGGGATAACAATGAATCTATGGGGAAAGGAGCAGTGGCACTTCTTTTTTTTTTTTTTTATAAAAGAATATTTAAGGTGGAGTAATTTATAAAGAAAAGAGGTTTATTTAGCTTATGGTTCTGCTGGTTGGAAGGTTCTAAATTAAGCACCTGGTGAGCGCCTTACATGGTAATAAAGGAAGAAAAAGAGGTGGGGGGAATGCCAGGCCCCTTTTTTTTATTATTATTTTTTTATTATTATACTTTAGGGTTTTAGGGTACATGTGCACAATGTGCAGGTTTGTTACATATGTATCCATGTGGCAGTGGCACTTTTTTTGGGAGGTGAGGCAATATTACCTGAAGCAGCAGTTCTTGCTCAGCCAGGATTTTTTTTTTAATTAGATTTCAAACACAGGCAAAAGAACCAGTGCTTAGCCAACTAGTCATAGGCCTCTAATTAAAATCAAAGGTTAGTTTTGAGGTGGAAACTAACAGTTAATTTAGGTCAGTGGTTTCCAAATTGTGAGCTACATACCCAGAATCTGTGGATTACAATACTCCAATGCAGAGGATGCCAAACATCACCTAGACTATGAAGAAATAGCACATCCTGCCCACTCCACATGCATAGAATACTATTTTTCAAACATATGTGCCCCTGCTGAGATTAATAAACTATAAGCGCATCAAAAAGTGTTATCGCATTCATGATAGTTTTAAACTGTTATGTGTTTTCTCTCTCTTTTTTTCTTTGGTTATATGTTTTCTCAAACAACCAATATAAGAATTAATCTACATTTACATAGAGGTGGTTTTGGAAATTTTTTGACATAAAAAATTGATCCTCATATTGGAAAAGTTTGTGAAACTTTGTGCTAGAATTCTACCCCCTAGAATTACCTGTTGGGGTGGCTGGGGGCATTGTAAAATGCAACCCAAGTCTAGGAATCTGTATCTAGCAGTCAAGCCCAGGGATCTGTTTTAGTTCACTTGCCCAGTGATTCATCTGCATACTGAAGTGTAGAACCTCAGATCAGGTCAACCCACTTATCCCATGGCTGAGGGAATTCAAGCTCCAGAGAGGGGAAGTGACTGGGCCAACGTCATAAAACATGTGGTCAACAGAGCCTCCTTTATCCTATGTCTCGACCCCACAGCAAAAGGAAGAGCAAGCTACTCCCACCTGGGAGGTTCAGATGGTGAAGACCACAAGAGACTGTCTCCAGTGGGTGAGGTGTTCTCCCTCCAACGCTTTTACTATTCACCCTCATCTCTCACAAATGCCCCAGTTCAGGCTGGCCAGGCCACTGCCTCACTGATCTCTATATGTTCAGCGTTTTCTGTCTCTCCCAGCCCTTGCCAGAGCTTCTCCTGCTTCCTGATGTCCCACCTCATCCTGCCTATTCTCTCCATTCCCAGTTCTGAATTGCTGTTTTCTGAATGCTGTGTCCTCCTCAAATCTATAGGTTGAAACCTATTCACCAAGTGATGGTGCCAGGTGGTGGAGCCTTTGGGAAGTGACTAGGTTACAGGGCAGAGCCCTCATGAATGAGACTCATACCCTTAGGAAAGACCCTTGAGGGAGCTCATTTACTGCTTCCACATGTGCAGTCACAGAAAGAGTCATCATCCATGAACAAGAATACAGGCCCTCACCAGACACCAAATCTGCTGGTTCCTTGATCTTGGACTTTCCAACCTCTGGAGCTGTGAGGAATAAATTTCTGTTGTTCATAAGCCATCCAGTTTCTGATGTTTTTGTTATAGCAGCCCAAACAGACTCAAATACCAATTCTGTCTCAAAAATGTTTTTCAGGACCATCCTAAGCCTAAGTGGCCTTGAAACCCCTCCACACCCTGGAGTGTGCTTGTGTTTATACTGTTTTGTGTGTGGAGGATGGCTAGGTTGTGTTTCACATAATGTCTAATGCAGAGATGTGCTGAAGTTTCTTACTTGATGAATGAATGTGCTCAGATATGGATGACACAAACTCCAAAACTGTTTAGTGTGGAAATACTCACCATTTAGCCTTTTATTTATTTATAACCACTTTTTGAGCACTTTGTGTCATGCCCAAAGATGCAAAATGGACCAGCTGTGGTCCTTCTCTCTCTCTCTTTTTTTTTTTTTTTTTTTGAGACGGAGTCTCGCTCTGTCACCCAGGCTGGAGTGCAGTGGCATGGTCTCGGCTCACTGAAAGCTCTGCCTCCTGGGTTCACACCATCCTCCTACCTCAGCCTCCCGAGTAGCTGGGACTACAGGCACCCGCCACCACGCCCGGCTAAATTTTTGTATTTTTAGTAGAGACGGGGTTTCACCATGTTAGCCAGGATGGTCTCAATCTCCTGACCTCGTGATCCGCCCGCCTCAGCCTCCCAAAGTGCTGGGATTACAGGCATGAGCCACCGCACCCGGCCAGTCCTTCTCTTAAGGGCTATGTGTGCTGATGGTGGTTTAGATCTCTGCTGCTGCTTGATTTTTTTGTATATTGGCATAAACTTAATTTTTTTGTACCCCAATAAATGATTATTTAACATTGTAAACAATTAGCAAAATTGTGAGGAAGAGCAGTCATTAATGGAAATAAATCCTTAATGAATAATATAATATTTAATCAATTATAAAGCATATCCTATATTCCAGGCTATTTATGAACAGGATTTCATGTATTCCTCCACGCAACTCTTCAAGTGCACTGTTATTTCTGTTTTAATAATGGAAAAAATGAAGCAAGTGAGTTGCCTAAGATCCTATCAAATGTGACACCGCAATTTAAATCCAGGTTTGTGTAATAACCAAGCCTGTGACCTTAACCACTGCTCTATGTCACCTCCCCTGTCCCCAGACAGCCTTTCTGCCTCAGGGTTTCATAAACACTGAAGCATAAGCAGTTGCTAGGGGATAATGAATGACACTGAGTCACTAAGGGCAGCCAGCAGATCTGAAGTGATTGATGAATTTGTTAACAGTAAGTGGGGTTAGGAATTACAAAACAACATTAGAATCTATTGCACACAATCGCAAGCTCTCAGTGAGGTGAGACGTGCAACAAGCCAAGGTATATCTTTACTCTCTGATGCGCGGTTTGGTGTCTCAACAAGTCTTCCCAGCCATTTACCCCAGAGCCTGCTGTTTTTCAAGGGTGGTTCTCTAGAGGCAGTCTGGAGAAATTAGATTATAAAAGTTTGTCCCCAGCCTTTTTTGCCTGACTCATTGTGTGGTCTCAAGCCAGTGAGTCACCAACCTGTGACTCAGTTTTCACAGCCTACGCAGGGCTCAGAGTTTGACTGTTGGGCTCCCAGGGATGGCTTTATGTGGAGGTGACATAAGGCTAGGAATATGTGGAGAAGCTGGGAATCCTGGGCTATACTTCTCTCCTTTGGCTTGTAAGTGTATCTTTTAAACTGTCAGAGGTGCTCATGGGTGGCCCAAGAACAAGGAAACTGAAGTGGCCTCACCAAGGGGGTCAGCCTCTGTTTCTGCTGATGCTGTGTAATACTGAGTATGGATCCTCTGCTCTGTGGGTGGTGCTCTGTGGCAATGGGCCGTCAGAGTGGACCAGTACTCTGAAGAGGAAAAAATTATCTGTGTGAAGAAACACGATTCACTTCAAACCTGTCCTTTCCGAGCTACACTGAGTAAACTGGGACAGCTTCTGGTCCTCCATCCAGGTCACAACCCCACCCCCACAGTCCTCTGGGTAAACTCTGGTATGAAAAATTCATTTGGGATTTGACCAAGGAGCTCAGAAGTTTATGTGACGGGGAGCATAGATTATATCTTGGGAACAATTAGGTCTTCAAGAGGTCCCCATCCTCTGCCTACTTACACAGAACACAGCTCAGGTGAGCATCATGAGAGACACCATTCCCAGTATGGGTTGTTTCAACGATGGGACACAAGATGTTTGGAATGGGTTACTTCTTGCCATTAGTTCACCTGACATACCAAATATGATCAATATCAAGATTAAAAAAATGAGCATGACAACATATCCCCAAGATGTGGATTTTCAAGAAAAGGGCTCATGTACCTTCAGTCTTGGCCCTCAGCCAGGTCAAGAGTAGAGGAAAGGGTCAGAGGGACCAGCTTGGAGAGACTATTAAAGAAGAGATTCCTTTGGAGAGAGCTGTTACAGCCCTCTCCCTTAGAGGGAGGCATGGAGGTGCTGCAGGAGAACGTGAAAAGATATTCCTTGCAGGAGGGACCATAGAGAGCTAGTGCCTGAGTAATGTCTGGGAGAGCAGACCATGACTGAGTCCTGGCTCCTGCCCGCTGTGGGCAGAGGATGAGAGAGGAGTGACTTGCTGTCTAGGTTCAGGAACCAGGAGGTGTGCTGGGTGGGTTTGGAATGCATTCCCAGAGTTGTTCAGGGTCATTTCCTGTGCACTAGATGTGGGACACACCAGAAAGAGAACCGTTCTGTGGGCCATCTTAGATCTTGTCTGAAAGTGCCTGCGAGAGAAGTGAAGGGATTTTGGCAGGAAGATTGGAAATGTGCTGCTCCTCAATGCCTCAAGTGGCTCCAGGAATGGCAACACATCTGTCAGGGTCAAGGTGACTGCAGGACAGACGTCCCACAAAGGGACCTGGGAGCAACCCATGGCATGGCCCCTATGAGAAGAGTCCTGCTCTGGCTCACCCAGGGGATGCTTTCTTTGGCCAAAGACCAAACTCAAGTCAAATCTGTACTATCGCTTTACCTCTTCTCCTGCCCATGGCTTTAACTGTGTTGGATCTGAAATAGCAGAGAGAGAGAGTGGGGCAGGAGAGCTCCAGGACAGGAGAAGTCAACAGTGTATTATTATGCCATAAGTCATGCTTGTTCAACATACTGGTTATACAAACCAGAAAAGATTTTGTCTGTTTTTCTTGGTTTGTTGACCTAATTACTATACACATCTTTACTTTTCTCTTAGAGCCTGATCACATCCCTACCTTTCCATTCCTTCTTTCTGCATGTTATATTTTGTATACACTTCTATGATAGCACTGCATCTTGCATTATAACTGATTGCTTACCAGTATTTCCATACTAAAAGATGTGTTCTTTGTGGCAGCAGCTGTATTTTATTTATGTTAATATTCTCTATATCCAACTCAGTGATGCCATATGGTTGGTATGCAATCAATTCTTGTTAAATGAAAGACTAAATGAATATATGCATATTGATAGGAAGAACTTGGCAAAAGGGAGATATATTTAGGCCTTCTGAAGCTTCTTGAATCTCACCAGCTGGGCTGGGCTCATAGTTCCTACTTGTAGTTCCAATCACATTCCCTGAAGACCTGGATAGCTCTTTGAATATTTGGATTTGTTGAGGGGAATCCCAATTATACTCATTAGACAGCACATCCCTGAGGAGGGATGGAAACATTGAGAACACGCTCTCCATCAGGGTAAATAAAAGAAGGGAACCGAGCCACGCCTGTCCAATCTCAACAGAATCCTCTCTTGTACAGGAAACAGTGGAGAAATTGTTCATTTACATCTCATTCCTGATGGAAATATTCCAACTGCAAAGCCAGTGTCAGCTTTGATTTCCTGCCCTGAGAGGAGGCACGGTCAAAAGGCACAAAGTGGGCTTGTGCAGTCAGAGGAATTAGGTTGTGTAAGAAGAGACCCTCACACTCCATCTTTGTTCAATGGTGGAACTTCTAGCTGGGGTGGTCAACCCAGCCGAGCCCAACCTTAGCCTTGGGCGCCTGTGAGGACTCCTTTCTCTTAGAACCACAAGATATCAGGCGGAAGAGCGAAGGGCAGACCAGGCCTGAGGGTCAGTGCCCCAGTCCTTGGCTTGCTTCCTTGAAAAGAGCAAGCACTGAGAGGCCCTGGAGTTTTGGGAATCTGAGGGCCCAAGGGCAGGCAAACGAGAGGCCTATTCCAGGGCCTCCATTCCTAACCATTCCAGTTCCCTTGAAAAAGGAGGAATTCAAATAACCTGGAAAAGGCACTTACAGAGCAAACGCACAGCCAGTTGCTGTCTTACAGCTAATTTTAAGAATGTCCTTTTCTCTTGAAATTTCATCACCATGACTCATCGCACTGCAGGCCAAAATTCTGAAGCTCTGAGTCAGACTGGGTACTGGGAGCTGAAGCTCAATGGGAGTTTTACCTAAATAAAGCCTGCAAGCCCAGCCTGCTGTGATACATGCTTAGAAATCTGCTGTTTCAGCAATGCACATGCCCTTGCACCTCTGCTGTTCATACAGTTGCCCACACCTTCCTTCTTCTCTTAGACATGAAGCCCCCCTCCCTCTTTTTCTGAACCTTCAGTTAGTATGCTATATCTTCTATGATAATTTAGTTCCTTTTCCACATCCAGTCTGCACTGCTGCTATAGGTGCTTTGGTGATACTTGCTGCCTGAACAGGTGTGATGATAAAGCACACGTTTCAGAAAGAATCCAGGGTCCCCTTCCCTAAATGCCGATCAAACTGATTGGTATTTAAATTTGGATCTTAGAATGTCAGAGTGGGAAGGAGCCTCATTCTCATGTCATCCACCCTCCCTGTCACTGTAGGTAAGAAATCCAAGACTCAGAGATATCGGCCAACTTGCCTGAGATAACACAGCCAGTTAGGAAGAGAATCTAGACAAGAAGCCAGGGTCTGCTCATGTCTACATCTCTTTATTAGACTGCCTCTGTTTTTCTTTATTATATGTCCAGATTAATTCCTAAAAACCCACATCTGGGTATTGGAGGAGGGGGTTCATTATTTGGGGACCTCTAGGAATAAGAGTGGAAGGCAATGTTCAGGGCTGAACACCTGCTCCTTGGTAACCCTTGAGCTCCAGTCCGGTGACCTGAGAAGGTGGCTGTTGCACCCATGAAGGCAAGAGACCTGGAGATAGGCCATAAGAGGAAAGGTGGGACTGGTAGGGAGTGGCCTGGAGGCTGAAGATATATCCTCTATTCAGGGATGGTGGCAGTGGCAGGTTAATCAAAGCAACAGAGATGAGGAACTAGACCTGTGGAAACTCTGGCTTGTCAACTGTCCTGGTGGACATGGTGGGTGTGGCTGTTATTGTAAATGAAGAGGGGGGCCTGCTGTCAGATGGTAAGGTGGCTCTTGCATCAGGCTGTTGAAATCAGAATTTTGGGGGTTGCAACAGAGGCCCATTCACATGAGCTTAGGTGGAAATAATCATTGTAAGAATACGGAGACCTCACAGGAAGCCAAGGATAGGCACCATAGTGCAGCCAGGACTCCTTGGGCCTAAAATCAAGACTCTGTCAGGAGCCAAAGTGGCTAGCTCTAGGCTCTGTTCTCTTTGGCTGTGTGTCTCTGTGTCTGATCTCTCTCACCCTCTGTCTCTTGGTGCCTTATCTTCCCCTTTCTCCTGCCTGCAGTGCTCCTCACTGTAGTTTGCCTATGGCTCAGAATGGCTGCCCCTGTATTGAGTCTATCTCATTAACCTTTGGCTCCATAGCTAACTGGCTATGATTTTTCCAGACTCTAAAATCATAAGAGAGGAACAAAATTGGCCCAGATCTCATATTTGGTTCTGGTCACAGACATCCCAGTTCTCCCCATGGATTAGCTGCTTTATGTCAGATGTCCAATCAGCTGTGGCTGTAGGGTTAGGGTCTCCAGGCCACAGCCTGTCAGTAGGGAATGGAAGAAGTTTAGACCATGGAGATACAGATTCCAGCTCTGCTATTTACAGGATCTGTGACTTCGATCAACACTCCTTACTTCTCTGAGCCTTATGTTCCTCCTCATCTGTAAAATAATACCAACTTCACAAGGTTGTAATTGCCTGTTGGGTTCTTCCTGCCCTCTGCACAGTCAAAATCAGTTCACTGAGGTTGGGGCATTGCAGTAGAGAAAGAGTTTAATCGACACAAAGCCAGCCCATACAGGACAACTGGAGTTCTCACTCAATTCAGTCTCCTTGAAGGCTCAGAGCTTAGGGGTTTTATGCACAAGTTGGTGGGTAGGGAGCTGGGAAATGGGTGCTGCTTATTGGTTGGGGTTGAAAGAACGGAGGTGTGGAAAATGGTCCTCATGCACTGAGTTTGCCTCTGGGTAGAGCCACAGGATTAGTTGAGTCACGAGTCAGAGTCCAGGAGGGGTCAGTCTGAAAGATATCTCAAAAAATCAATTTTAGGTTCTACAATAGTGACGCTATCTATAGAAGCAATTAGGGAAGCCACAAATCTTATAACCTCTGGCCACACGACTCCTGAGCAGTAAGGGATTATAGAAACTATGCCTACATTTTAGCAGAGTTCGGGCCCTTCCCAGAATCCTACTCTAGTTTACAAAGATTATTTTCCGGAAAAAAAAAAAATAAAACAAAACACGAAGGGAGTTTTCAGTCCCCAAGCAAGGAGGGAGTTCATTTTAGGGAGGGACTATTATCATCCTTGCTTTCAAGTTAACTATAAACTAAATTCCACCCAAGGTTATCTTGGCCTATGCCCAGGAATGACCAAGGACAGGTTGGAGGTCAGAAGCAAGATGGAGACAACTATTTTAGATTTCTCTTACTGCTATAAGTTTACAAAGGTGGTTTCAAGGTTATTGAGAAGACAAAATAAATATGTATAGAATCAACCCATGCCTTGTATATGGCAAATACTCAATAAAGGTTTGCTGTCATGGACTAGTATTGATTTAAGAGAACCAGAGTCTTGGGCATTCACAGCATATCTTAGCCTACTGCTTTTTGAACCTCTCTCTCTTTTGTCTTATTCCATTTGGAATCTTTTTTCTTCTCCCTCTTTATGTTTCTTAATTTTTCCTTTGTTGTCAGTGCTGCAACACAATGCATGAGGATTTCACAATAGGATGCATTGGAGCCAATGTTTTCCACTTGGATATGACTTACACACTCTGCCCTGCTGTTGTCAATAACAATAAAGGGGTGGAGGGTGTGGTTTACTGTACTGAATAATGCTGTGATCTGTGTTTTTGAAAATTGCTCCAACAAAGGAAGTTGTCTATGGTGACACTGCTGGCTTTTATAACATAAATATGAAGCTCTCTGTTATTGTTTGGCAAAAATCCAAAATTTCCCTCAAGAATCTCAGGCCAAGTTGAGAGCCATCTACAAAATGCAGCGCTATATTTAATAAAAAGCAAAAATTACTCCAGATGCCAAAAATCCTTATAAACAAATACTTTGCCAAACGTACACAGTCTTTTCTCTCTTGTGATCAGTCTCCTATCTGTATACAGTGCAAGGTCACTGGTTGGAAAGCTCAGTGTGTGAGATGTCCATGAGAATGTCAGGGAGTTAGGACTGGTCTTGGGGGAGACAGACTACTGGGAACTTAGGAAATTAGAGAATTAGGTTACAATGGGTAAAAGGGCCAAGAGATGGAGAACAAGTGCTAACAGGGCCATGGTGAAAGTTGGCCTGTTCCAGGTTACAGCAGGGAGATGTGATGCAAAAACAGAAAGAGAATCTATGGTAAAAATCTGGGCCATTCCAAAAATTTCATTAAAAACTGTGCCAGGGCCTGGGCTGGCTTCATGTGCATGTAACTTCTTTAAACACACAGGGTTTCACACTCAGAAGAGCCTCATGCTTGACTCAATGTCCTGTTGCTGCTATCTCCAAATTTGTAATAATTTTTGAACAAGAAACTCTACATTTTAATTTTGCACTGGGCCCTAAAAATGATGTTACCAATCCTGACCAGGGAGAATTGAACCAAAGACTCATTTCCAGAAATTAAAGCTGGAAGAAAGAACAAGGGAAGGATGAATGAGTGACCACTCTTGGTTATCAGAGCAGGGAGCAAGTATGGCCATCAAGTCACTTTGGAACCTAACCAAATGAGGCAGAGGTCAGTGACCCATCTTGAATGGGCAAGGATTGCGGCAACAGCTGACACCCCCAGTATGGGCTGTGCCCTGAAGTGTACCTGGCTCAGGGTGCTACAGAGCACTGGCCTTAGGAAAGCTGCCCTGTGGCAGGTGTCAATCCCTATTCAATCAGCTGTGGCCACATGGACAGGGTCTCATGGGCACAGCCAATCAACAGGGAGGGAGAGAAGAAGAGGCAAAGTACAGGCAAAAGAGGGTTCCAGACAGACAGAGCTAGATAGAGATTTCAGCCCCGCCACTTACACATGTTGTGACTTTGGGCAAGGCTCCGGATTTCTCTAAACCTTGGTTTCTTCATATGTAAAATGAGGGAAACAATGCCTATTCACAAGGTTGATGAGAAGATCAGATGAGATATAGTATATAAAGTTCTTACCACTTTGCCTGGCACATGTAAATAATCAAGTTACTATAACAACCTAGGGTTGGTTTAACAGAACCAGGTTTAAGAAAAGTATGTTCTAATTCCACTGACTGTGATCATGGGCACGCTACTTTACATCTCTGAGCCTCAGTTTTCTCCTAAGTAACAGGGAGATAGAAATCTAATACCTAAGACAGTGCCTTGTATATAGCAGGTACTCACTAACTATACATTAAATGAGTGAGTGAAGCTATGCATCCTGCTCCACTGCAATAGGGAATCTGAAAGCTATTCGCAAAGCTGCAAAGAGCTTTACAACCATAATAATTACCTTTTTGTTGAATCCAGAGAGTCAGATTTATAACTTCTTAAAGGGTAGAAATCAAATATGTTTGTGGTCACCTCACCCTGAAAATAAAATAACTTTCTGAGCACTTGCCTGCTTGGGGATTTGGGTCACTCTTTTGTTACTGGCATCATTGCATAGCTAACTAATCCCAATGAAACTAAATTGGGCTGGGAGTTTTTGCATTGCTCCCCTGCCCTCCCCCAAGTGTTTCTTTCTAGCGTAAAAAGGAAATAATGTGATCATAAGGATACCACACATCAAAAAGTATACTTAATGGCAAGACATTCAATATGCGTGTGCCTAATTCTGATGAATTCAGAGCATGTCATTTCTTTTCATTATAGCTCATGAAGCATGAAGAGTATTTAGGGAGAAAAAAAACTCATTCATCAGCCTCAGAGATGCCAAGAAAGGAAATGCCTTATGTATGAATGATAAAAAGCACATATTTTTCTTGCTCTGAGTTTACATATCCCATATGGGATAAAAGGGAATCCAAGTGTCACCACCGTACCAAGTGCCTCAGATGAGAAGAGTTTCTCAGTCTTCAAGGATAAAATAACAGTGTGGACACCAAAGGGCCAAAGGTGAGCTTGACCAAACTGGAGGGACCTTGAGACTCAGTAGATTCTTAAGGCGTTCCACATGTTCTGCTTTGGATGATGGCAGTGTGACATGGTTAACAATTGCTACTGAGGTACATCTGGCTAAATCTCCATGAAAAATCTGTGCTCTTTCTTCCATTGTATAGAGTTGTGGTTTCTCAGGCAAGGGCTATGTCTCCTAGGCCTCTAGCATTAGGTGTGGTTGTACAGATAAGTTCTCACAATGGAATGTGAGTGGAAATGATGTGTGTATATCTTTGCAGAAATGTCAGTACAAATTTTTTGCCCATTTTTATTTGGGTTACTTGTCTTTTTATTGTTGAACTGCAATAGTTCTTTATTAGTCCCTTATCAGATATATGATTTGCAAATTTTTTTCCCATTTTGAAAGTTACTTCTTGCTTTCTTGATAGCATTCTATGAAACACAGTTTTATTTATTTATTTATTTATTTATTTATTTATTTATTTTTTGAAACTTATATAAAGCATATTTTAATATTCGTGGGCTTAGGACTCCATTTTCTAATGTATATTTTCTTTTTTTAAATTTTATTATTATTATACTTTAAGTTTTAGGGTACATGTGCACAATGTGCGGGTTTGTGACATATGTACACATGTGCCATGTTGGTGTGCTGCACCCATTAACTCGTCATTTAGCATTAGGTATATCTCCTAATGCTGTCCCTCCCCGCTCCCCCCACCCCACAACAGTCCCCGGAGTGTGATGTTCCCCTTCCTGTGTCCATGTGTTCTCATTGTTCGATTCCCACCTATGAGTGAGAACATGGAAACACACAGTTTCAAACTGCGAAAATCCAACTTATCTTTTTGTTGCTGTTGCTTGTGCTTTTGGTGTTACATTTAAGAAATCATTGCCTAATTCAAGTTCACAAAGATTTGCACCTATGTTTTATTCTAAGAATTTCATATATTTAGCACTTACATTTTGGTCTTTGAGCCATTTTGAGTTAATTTTTGTATATGGTATAAAGTAGGAGTCCAAGTTTATTTTGCATGTGGATATCCAGTTGCCCCAGCACCATTTGTCAAAATAACCTTTCACCATTTGTCGAAATAAACTTTTTCTTTCTTTTTTTTTTTTTTTTGAGACGGAGTCTCGCTCTGTCGCCCAGGCTGGAGTGCAGTGGCGCAATCTCGGCTCACTGCAAGCTCCGCCTCCCGGGTTCACGCCATTCTCCTGCCTCAGCCTCTCCGAGTAGCTGGGACTACAGGCGCCCGCCACCACGCCCGGCTAATTTTTTGTATTTTTAGTAGAGACGGGGTTTCACCGTGGTCTCGATCTCCTGACCTCGTGATCCACCCGCCTCGGCCTCCCAAAGTGCTGGGATTACAAGTGTCAGCCACCGCGCCTGGCCAAAATAAACTTTTTCTATTGAACATGTTGGCACCCTTTTTGAAAATCAATGGACTAGGCTTTATTCCTTGGTCTGAATTCTATTTTATACGTATATATATATGCAATATATATATAATATATGTTATATATACACTATATATATTATATATACACTATATATAATATATGTTATATATAGTGTATATGTAAAATATATATTATATATATTGAGAGAGAGTCTTATGCTAGTATCACGCTGTCTTGATTGCTGTAGGTTTGTAGTAAGTTTTGAAATCAGAAACTGAATGAGTCTATTTTGTTCTTTTTCAAGATTGTTTTGCCTTTTCTGAATCTTTGCATTTCCATTTGAACTTAGGATAAGTTTGTTTGTTGAATTCTGTAAAAAAAAAAAAAAAAAAAAAGCAGCTAGGATTTTGTTAGGATTGTGTTGACTCTGTAAATCAATTTGGGAAGTATTGCCATCTTAATAACATTGTCTTCCAGTCCATGAACATAGGATGTCTTTCCATTTATTTAGATCTTTAAATTCTCTCCATAATGTTTTATAATTTTTAATATGTATTTCTTGTGGCTGGGTGCAGTGGCTCATGCCTGTAATCCCAGCACTTTGGGAGGCCGAGGCAGGTGGATCACCCGAGGTCAGGAGTTCAAGACCAGCCTGGCCAACATGGTGAAACCCTGTCTCTACTAAAAATATAAAAATTAGCTGGGTGTGGCGATGGGCCCCTATAGTCCTAGCTACTTGTGAGGCTGAGGCAAGAGAATCGCTTGAACCCCAGAGGTGGAGCTTGCAGTGGGCTGAGATCACACCACTGCACTCCAGCCTGGGTGACAGAGCAAGACTCTGTCTCAAAAATATCTATATATATCTATATAGATATGTATTTTGGTTACATTTATTCCTAGGCATTTCATTCTTTTTGATGCTGTTATAAATGGAATTGTTTTCTTAATTTTAAGATTATTCATTGCTAGTATATAAAAATACAACTGATTTTTTTTTAATCCTGAAACCTTGCTATACTTATTTACTGGCTCTTATAGTTTTATTTTGGTTTTGGTTTTTAGCTCTTTGTTTCTTTGCTTGTTTATATTCCTTAGGATTTTTATATACAAGTTCATTTCGTTTGATAGTGGAGAAAGTTTTACTTCTTCCTTTCCACTATGGATGCCTTTTATTTTTTTTCTTGCCTAATTCAATACAATGTTGAATTGAAGTGGCAAGACTATACATTCTTGTCTTGTTTTTGATTTTAGAGGGAAAGTCTCAAGTCTTTCACCATTAATCATGATGATAGCTGTGGGTTTTTCATAGGTGCCCTTCATCAGGTTGAGGAACTTGCCTTCTATTCCCAGTTGAATTTTTTTTTATAAAAGGTAGTTAGATTTTGTTGAATATATTTTCTGCATCTACTGAAATGATTATGTGATTTTGATCTCTATTGATATAATGTATTACATTGTTTAATGTTTGTATATTAAACCAAACTTGCATTCCTGGGAAAAATTCAGGTCATGGAATATAATCATCTTTTTATGTTGTTAAATTTGGTTTGCTAATATTTTGTTGAAGATTCTTGCATCTATATTCATAAAAGATATTTGTCTATAATTTTCTTTTCTTGTGATATCTCTGGTTCTGCTATCAGGTAATACTGCCTTAAAAATGAGTTGGGAAATGTTTCCTATTTTTTTGGAGGAGTTTGTGAAGGATTAGTGTTAATTCTTCTTAAAGGAAGTTTTTGTACCAATAAATCTATCTAGTTTTGGGCTTTTCTTTGAGTAAAGTGTTTGATTACTAATTCATTCTCTTTATTTGTTATAGGACTATTCAAATATTTATTCCTTCTTGAATTAGTTTCAGTAGTTTGCGGCTTTCTAAGAATTTGTCCATTTCATTTAGGTTATCTAATTTGTTTACTTACAATAGTTCATAGTATTCCTTTACAATTTTATTTCTGTAAGGTTGATAACAATATCTCCTCTATCACTGCTGATTGTAGTAATTTAGGTCTTCTCTCTCTCTCTTTTCCTGGTCAATCTAGTTAAATAAGGTTTGTGGATTTATTCATTTAAAGTTTCATTCTTAATAACTAATTTTTGGTTTTGTTATTTTTTTTCTATTAGTTTTCTATTCTCTATTTAGTTTATTTGCATTCTGGTCTTTATTATTTCCTTTTTTCTACCTGCTTGGGTTTAGTTTGTTCTTGACTTGAAGCTTTGAGGTCTTTCTTCTTTTTTTTTTTTAATATAGGAATTTATAGCCCTTGTGAATTCTTGCAGCAACCTTATAGAGAGGTAGAATTATCCCTATTTTCAGTGTGGAAACTGAGATAATCTAAATGACTTATTTAAGGTCATATAGCCAGTCAGTGGCAGAACTGAAATTATAATATCAGTTTTCTAAATGGGAAACAAGGGATTAAAATTTAAACTCTTATATTTTCTCTTTGCTACCTTGCTTCTAGAAACATTAACATATCCCCCTAAAGAAATGATTCCCTATTTAATAAGTGGTGTTGGGAAAACTGGCTAGCCATATGCAGAAAACTAAATATGACCCCTTCCTTATACAAAATTTATACCTTACACCTTATACAAAAATTAACTCAAGATGGATTAAAGACTTAAGCATAAGACCTAAAATCATAAAAATCCTAGAAGAAAACCTAGGCAGTACCATTCAGGACATAGGCATGGGCAAAAACTTCATGTCTAAAACACCAAAAGCAATGGCAACAAAAGCCAAAATTGACAAATGGGATCTAATTAAACTAAAGAACATCTGCACAGAAAAAGAAACTAGCATCAGAGTGAACAGGCAACCTACAAAATGGGAGAAAATTTTTGCAATCTCCACCTGACAAAGGGCTAATATCCAGAATCTACAAAGAACTTAAACAAGCTTACAAGAAAAAAACAAAAAACCCTATCAAGAAGTGGGCAAAGGATATGAACAGACACTTCTCAAAAGAAGACATTTATGCAGCCAACAAACATATGAAAAAATGCTCATCATCACTGGTTATTAGAGAAATGCAAATCAAAACCACAATTAGATACCATCTCATGCCAGTTAGAATGGCGATCATTAAAAAGTCAGGAAACAACAGACACTGGAGAGGATGTGGAGAAATAGGAATACTTTTACACTGTTGGTGGGAGTGTAAATTAATGCAACCATTGTAGAAAACAGCGTGGTGATTCCTCAAGGATCTAGAACTAGAAGTACCATTTGACCCAGCAATCCCATTACTGCGTATATACCCGAAGGATTATAAATCATTCTACTATAAAGACACATGCACACGTATGTTTATTGCAGCACTATTCACATTAGCAAAGACTTGGAACCAATTCAAATGTCCATCAATGATAGACTGGATAAAGAAAATGTGACACATATGCACTATGGAATAGTATGCAGCCATAAAAAAGGATGAGTTCATGTCCTATGCAGGGACATGGATGAAGCTGGAGACCATCATTCTCAGCAAATTAACACAGGAACAGAAAACCAAACACTGCATGTTCTCACTCATAAGTGGGAGTTGAAGAATGAGAGCACATGACACAGGGAGGGGAACATCACACACTGGGGCCTGTCAGGGGGTAGGGCGCTAGGGGAGGGATAGCATTAGGAGAAATACCTAATGTAGGTGACGGGTTGATGGGTTCAGCAAACCACCATGGAACGTGTATACCTATGTAACAAAACTGCATGTTCTGCGCATGTACCACACAACTTAAAGTATGATAATAATAACAAATTAAATTAAAATCTAAAAAAGTCCCCCTGAAAACTGTAGCACCACATTTTATGCCACACTGTTTCATACAATTCTGTAACCATTGTGATCATTGTATGTATGTGTGTGAGTGTATTTTGAAAGTTCAAGGAAAACATATTCTTTGAGGGCAGAAAGTATTCTATGGACTTCTATGTGTGACCAACTCAGAACAACAATTAGTTTAACATATGTATACACTAATAGAATATACACATTACCCTTTCCCTTGTATTATACAATTTTATTTTCACCAAAATCCTATTGATGTGATACTATTGGATCCAGAAGCTCAAAAATGTTAGCATGTGGCCAGACCAGTGTTCATAAGAGGTGGGTTATAGACATAAATCCAGGTGCACAATTTCAAATTTTGTGCTCTTTCTATTCTACATGTTTATAATGAAGATAAAATGGAGTGCCTTAAAAATGATGTTTAATTTATTCATTCATTTATGTATCCCAAAAATATTTATTGATCCTATTATGTGCCAGGCATTGTGCAAAGTACTAGTGATAAGTGGTAAGCAAAATCAGGCATGGTCCTTTTACTCATGGTTCTTACCATCTAGTGGGCTAGACAGGTATTAATCAAGTGGTCACACCAATAAATGCATAGTTACAACTGTGATAAACTGCAGGACATAGACTTGCATCAGATGAGTAAATAATGAGGCAATCTGACTGGTAAGCTAGACAGAGTAAGGCTTCCCTGTGAAATACTGCTTCACAGAATTCTGAAGTTAAGTAGGTAGGAGCTAAGTGGAGAGCAGGTAAAGAGCATTCCAGCTAGAAATAATAGCCTGTGCAAATGTTCTGTTGTGGCCTCAGCTCTTTGAGAAATCCAAGTGTTTTGTTTACTCTATTTAAAACATTGTATTCAAAACCAATATGACATGTCACAACTGAACAGGAAAACAATGCAGTGTATGAAAAAGGCAAGTTAATCTCAGCTTTTGCAAAGCCTGATTTATCTTCCCCTCTGCTTAACAAGCACTCATATTGAGGGTAAGGAAAGGAACAAAAAAGCAGGCAATATTACTAAAAATTTTTAAATACAAATCTGTGCATGTCACTCCCTGCTTAAAACATTTCTGTTTCTTCATTGTATACAATAAGGGTTTTATACATAAACAAGTTTTAGGAAGCAGAGGGTTGAACAATTTTAATTTTAATAGTAATATATTTATTTTAATGTATAATTATTAAAATTACACTAGTGATTTCACATATATTTTTTCTTAGGGGGAAGCTCAAGTTGTTATGCCTGTGGTAATTCATCTTACAAAGTTGACATGGATTACAGGCGCATTTTTCAGCCATGCCCAAAGATTTTTTAAAACCTCAGTAACCAAATCTCTGCCTCTACATTCCAGGGGTATACATTATGCAGATGATATAAATTGTTAGTATGAATCTTCACATCCTGAATTTCCATGTACAGTGCTATGCTTTTCTAAACCATATATTAAAACATCACTTCCAATGGTACACAGGTATAAAGATACCAGCCAATGGTTTTTGAATTCTTTTTAGGTGTCAGGCACTGTTTGTAAGCACTTGACATGTAGTAACACATTGAGCCTTTATAACATTTCTGTGAGGTAACACCTCCATTCTGCAATGAAGAATTGAAGTGCAGAGAGGTTAGGCAATTTTCCCAAGGTCACGCTGCCAGTAAGCAGCAAAGCACAGATACAAACCTGGACTGGCAGCTCTGGTGGCCCTGCTGTTAACCACCATAGCACAGAGTTGGCCAAAACAGTGATGGTGGGACAAAAAGGAACAAAGTTGGGCTAACAGGAATACAGGATAGAATCTAAATTCCTCATGAGGTACAGAAACCCCCTTTCTCCTTTTTTTAGCCTTGTTTCCTGCCCTTCATCTCATGCCCCACTAAAGTACTCGCCCATCCCCAGCTGCGTCAGGACCCATGAGGCCTCTGGCTTCATTGGAGCACTGGCCCACTGCTCAGGCTCTCAGTGCTTATAGACCCAGACCCTGATCCTCCACTCACTGCTGTATCTGCAGCTTCCTGTGCAGAGCTCCACACATAGCATCTTGTCCAGTGCTGCATCAAAGAATATTAGAGCTGAAAGAGAAGTCATGCAGGGCAATTTTGTGATTTTCGAGATAAGGAAACAGATGAATAGGGAAGCAGAGCACATTGCCCAAAGTCATACATCAAGTTACGGACAGAAATGAGCTGGGTCCTGCTTCCTAAGCAGGGGCCTTTGCTTATACATGTGGCTGTCAACCACTTCTTCCTTTAAGAACCTTGGGAAAAATCCAAGACAAAAAAAAAAAAAAAAAAAGAACTAGGACACAGGTAGAAGGGCACTTTGGTTGCCTATTTCAATGCTTTCATTAACTCTTAAACACATTCCAAGTACTCCAAAGTGATTTAGAAACCCCAGAGTAGCCTGGAAGTTGAAGCTGCTGTGAAAGGGATGGATCTCTCTGTTGCCTGTGGGGCATATCCTAACCTGAAGTACAGCACTTATAGTGTTAATGCACACTACTAATTCGTGAATGAATCCATAATGCATCTGGGAAGATATGAAAGTTTCACTCATGCCAAGGAGAAAAACTTCATATAGAAAGTAAGAGATTTGCCCAAAGGCACATAAAGACTCATGAGCAGGGATTAAGCTTTAGGTGCCCTTCAACCTGATTCCATCTGACTATCCACCAAAATCACTATCCCTGCAGTGAAGACACAGTTCATTCATTCTTCATTCATTTAACACACTGGTTGGGTGACCACTCTGTATCAGGCACTGTACCTGACACAGGGAATTCAGATGACTAAGCAACATTATGGTCAGGAAAGCCACCAGGACACCTACCCATAAGAGAGTGGTGAAAGACAGAACCAGAATGTGAGTAAGGTGCACATGGGATTCCAGAGGAGGGAGTCATTCTGGTGTAGTCTTCACATATCACCTGGTTTGAATTCTGTCTCTCTAACTTTCTAGCTCTGGGACCTTTAGTGGGCTACTTAGCAGCTCTTGGTCTCAGTTAGCTTGACTTAAAATGGAAAGAATGTGAAATAATAGTATCTATTGCATAGGGTTGATATGAGGATTAAGAGAAAAAACACCTGTAAAGCAGTTAGAGCTGTGGTGACTCGCTGGTGCTCTTGAAAGGGCTTGTTCATTGTAGAGGTCAAAGGTTTCCTGTGCTAGTCCTATCTCTACCATAGCCATGTTACCCGAGTCAGAGACTTAACTTTCCTGCTGGACTCATCTTTAGTAGCAAGATGGTCCACCAAAGACCAAAGATATGTTTTCTCTCCATTCTTGAGCAAAGAAACTACCATAAAACCACTTTAATTTTTTTTTTGTTTCCATAGGTTTGTGGAATATAGGTGGTATTTGGTTACATGAGTAAGTTCTTTGGTGGTGATTTGTGAGATTTTGGTGCACCCATCACCCAAGCAGGATATACTGAACCCAATTTGTAGTCTTTTATCCCTCACCCACTTCCCACCTTTTCCCCCTGAGTCCCCAAAGTCCATTGTATCATTCTTATGCCTTTGCATCCTCATCAGAAAACCACTTTGGACTCCCAGAGGACAGCCTCCAACAAAGAAGTAGGTATAGGCTACCCTGTGAGTCTCCCTTGGAAGGTGTATTAGTTTGCTAGGGCTGCTGTAAGAAAGTACCTCAGATGGATGGCTCAACAACAGACATTTTTCTCACAGTTCTAGGGGCGAGAAGTCCTCTAGAAATCAAGATGTTGGCAGGGTTGGTTCCTTCTGAGGGTCGTGAGGGGAGAATCTGTTCCAAGCCACTCTTGTTGGCTTATAGATGGTCATCTTCTTTTTAGAACGTGTCACGCTGTCTTCCCTCTATGTGTGTCTCTGTTTCTAAATGTTCCATTTTTATAAGGACCCTAGTCATATTGGATTAGAACCTACCCTGATGACCTCACATTAACTTGATTACCTCTGTAAAGACCCATTTCCAAATAAGGTCACATTCTGAGGTGCTGGAGGTTAGGATTTTAACATATAAAATTTGAGGGAACACAATTCTACCCATAATGGAAGGGAAGATAAAATTGGAATCTTCAGAAAAGAACTGTTTTAATATAAACATATGGGAGAGAGTATTGCTGTTCACTAACACCTATTTCTCTTCTTTGGGATAATTAAATTTCCCTGCCCTCTTAAAGTTAGTTTT